>NC_140585.1:1132310362-1134710362 GCF_964204655.1 Triturus cristatus
TCACAGATACATAAATTACCAAGATTATGGTATGGAGGGGGTAACACAAGAGAAGGAGAAATACCAATCTTTTGTGTGAGTGAGGCTTCGTCTTCAAAAAGAATGGTCTTTGTTCTTCTCTTCTGTTACCCCCCCCCCCATACCAGAATCTTGATAATTTAAGTATCAGTGATTTGTACATATATCACTGATATAAAAAGAACTACATATCTACAAAACCTTTTTGTGTTTTGGTTATTTAACTTGGGGGGATGTGTGGTGGCTGGGGGTGAGTGCTTGCAATGTTCAACACTCCGTCCATCATTTCCTTTGGTTTTGCTTTGTTCGCCATAAGTTGGCAGGGTATGCTCAGACGTGAGTCCCTTGCTCACTTTGCCACTGGATTCAAGCAAGCCTGGCTGAAGACGGCTGAAATGCCAGAAACCGGTCCTAGGAAGCTTGTTTCCGGTCCAGGGAAGACATGGCTTAGCAGTTCGGGCTGGACTGTTACCATGAGGCACATGGTCAAACTGATTTGCATATGGCCATGTCTGAACTGGGGTGGCAGAGTGGGCTAAAGAACGGTGGTGGATTAAACCCAGATCAGTTGACTGGGGGTGAGTGCTTGCAATCTTCAACACTCCGTACATCATTTCCTTTGGTTTTGCTTTGTTCGCCATAAGTTGGCAGGGTATGCTCAGACGTGAGTCCCTTGCTCACTTTGCCACTGGATTCAAGCAAGCCTGGCTGAAGGCGGCTGAAATGCCAGAAACCGGTCCTAGGAAGCTTGTTTCCGGTCCAGGGAAGACATGGCTTAGCAGTTCGGGCTGGACTGTTCCCATGAGGCACAGGGTCAAACTGATTTGCATATGGCCATCTCTGAACTGGGGTGGCAGAGTGGGCTAAAGAACGGTGGTGGATTAAACCCAGATCAGATGACTGGGGGTGAGTGCTTGCAATGTTCAACACTCCGTCCATCATTTCCTTTGGTTTTGCTTTGTTCGCCATAAGTTGGCAGGGTATGCTCAGACGTGAGTCCCTTGCTTACTTTGCAACTGGATTCAAGCAAGCCTTGCTGAAGACGGCTGAAATGCCAGAAACCGGTCCTAGGAAGCTTATTTCCGGTCCAGGGAAGACATGGCTTAGCAGTTCGGGCTGGACTGTTCCCATGAGGCACAGGGTCAAACTGATTTGCATATGGCCATGTCTGAACTGGGGTGGCAGAGTGGGCTAAAGAACGGTGGTGGATTAAACCCAGATCAGTTGACTGGGGGTGAGTGCTTGCAATGTTCAACACTCCGTCCATCATTTCCTTTGGTTTTGCTTTGTTCGCCATAAGTTGGCAGGGTATGCTCAGACGTGAGTCCCTTGCTCACTTTGCCACTGGATTCAAGCAAGCCTGGCTGAAGACGGCTGAAATGCCAGAAACCGGTCCTAGGAAGCTTGTTTCCGGTCCAGGGAAGACATGGATTAGCAGTTCGGGCTGGACTGTTCCCATGAGGCACAGGGTCAAACTGATTTGCATATGGCCATGTCTGAACTGGGGTGGCACAGTGGGCTAAAGAACGGTGGTGGATTAAACCCAGATCAGTTGACTGGGGGTGAGTGCTTGCAATGTTCAACACTCCGTCCATCATTTCCTTTGGTTTTGCTTTGTTCGCCATAAGTTGGCAGGGTATGCTCAGACGTGAGTCCCTTGCTCACTTTGCCACTGGATTCAAGCAAGCCTGGCTGAAGACGGCTGAAATGGCAGAAACCGGTCCTAGGAAGCTTGTTTCCGGTCCAGGGAAGACATGGCTTAGCAGTTCGGGCTGGACTGTTCCCATGAGGCACAGGGTCAAACTGATTTGCATATGGCCATGTCTGAACTGGGGTGGCAGAGTGGGCTAAAGAACGGTGGTGGATTAAACCCAGATCAGTTGACTGGGGGTGAGTGCTTGCAATATTCAACACTCCGTCCATCATTTCCTTTGGTTTTGCTTTGTTCGCCATAAGTTGGCAGGGTATGCTCAGACGTGAGTCTCTTGCTCACTTTGCCACTGGAATCAAGCAAGCCTGGCTGAAGACGGCTGAAATGGCAGAAACCGGTCCTAGGAAGCTTGTTTCCGGTCCAGGGAAGACATGGCTTAGCAGTTCGGGCTGGACTGTTCCCATGAGGCACAGGGTCAAACTGATTTGCATATGGCCATGTCTGAACTGGGGTGGCAGAGTGGGCTAAAGAACGGTGGTAGATTAAACCCAGATCAGTTGACTGGGGGTGAGTGCTTGCAATGTTCAACACTCCGTCCATCATTTCCTTTGGTTTTGCGTGGCTTATACTCTCCCATCCTTCCTTGTGTTTTGACCTTTACTAAGTTACACATTATAGGCAACATCTACACCAATTTACAGTTTTGTGCTACTTAATCCTGTTAGTTCCAGTAAGGTATCAATCAAGGGATAAACATGCATCTGAGTGGAGATTAACAGCCATAATCAGCTTACAGGCTTTTGTCCCCTCTACTGGGCCATGGAAATTACTCTGCTGGCTAGCATGAGGATCAAAAGGCCTGCCCAAACAGAGTTCCTGGGAAAGAAAGAGGTGGGGAGGAAATCTGCATCTGTTAACTCCTCCAGTACACCAAGGCTGGAAATTCCGAAGTACAAAGATACAAAGGAGGAGCCAAACACATGAGGGGCTCCCCTTCCAAGTTTTAATGGGAAGAGATCAGGCAGCTGTGTGAGGCGGGGGTGGAGCTGAGGCTCCCAGGAAAAGTATTTTTATAGACCACTTGAGGGCACCTCCTTTAAATGTCCCACAGTCCTGTGCAGGATGATTGAGACAGGGTTGGACACATGATGTGGCACCCTAGGATTGGCTTGGGGTGCTTTGCTTCTAGGACCTTTCACTCCCACTTAATAATCCCTGCACAAGGGAGAGACTAATGAGAAAACACTGGACCTGGGAGTGACAAGAACAGGTAGAAGGTGCAGCCATCTGAAGTTACTGCAAGGATGGGCTGAAGGGCTTTACCTGAGTCTCTCCAGGGCCAGTGGTGCTGGTCCCTTATGCACCCTGAGGAAGACTTGGGGCAATGTACAGGCCAAGGACCCCTAGATTGTTCCCCTGGGACATCTGTGAACTTGCCCTTGACTCTGCTGACACAGAGATGTCATTCAAGAATCCAGGAAATGGTGGAACATGAAGAGGAAGGGTGTTAGTGTTCCTGGAGGGTTGTGGAAGATGTTCTCAAGCAGGAAAGACTACCAGGAGCCCAGACATAGGAAAGACCTGGCACAGGGAGCATTAAAAATAAAGCTCTGCACAAAAAGTACATGACAGACCTCACCTTCCTACTACACTATAGTTCAGAGGCATGACTTGTCTCTCAACACTATTTTCCTCTCCGAACCACCAAACTGTGTATGCCAGTGCTATACAGGTTCATATCCCCATCTCAGAGGTTTTACTATAGATGTCGCAACATGGGGACGGAAGGTGGACGGTGGTCGTGGTGAGGTTGGGAATGTCATTGTCCACGATATAGATATTATTAGCAGCATGGCATGCAAGGCGGCATTGTCACTGTGCTTTTTGCTATGTTTATTACTGTCTCCTTATGGCTGATAACATAGATGCTACTTATGGTATCCCAATTCCGCTGTGATTCTTACCAGCAAACATATAAGTGGCTCTTTTCTGTTATAGTCGAACTACTATCTTCTCCCTATCCACTCCTCTGTTCCCTTCACATTCCTCTACTTCTTCCTATTTCTTTCTTCCTCCAAAAGCCTTATGTCTCCCCAGCTTATGAATCCTTATAACAGAAATCACTATTACCTGCTGAAGGTTGTGGTTGTTTAGGCATGTTAACTTTGGCTTGATACTGCAGCTGCCACTTCCCTGAGGGGAGACCTTTTACTATATGTCTACAAGTTCTCCTCTTCTTTGAAAATGTCATTAAATAAATGCTACAAAACAAGAAGCAGCAGGACGAGCACCAAAGAACTGAAAGGATTATAGGGCCCAGGGGCCTCCATCTCTCGGAGCATAAAAGAAGGACAGGAGTGGGGATGGGCAGCCAAACACAGAACTCTCCTTGGTGACTGCATGCAGGAGACTGGAGTGCCAGCCCCCACGCCTGCAGAGGAAGTTGGCCATGGTTCAGGGACCCAGCAGGTCAGTGTGCCAGAAGGCTTCCAGCGCGGCACCAATGAAAGTGCCATACCCAGGTGCCCATTAGACACGTGCTCCCAGTATTTAAAAAAAGCTGAAATGTGTGTCATGAGGCCACCTAATAAAAACACCCATTTCCTATTCAGTTCCTAGGGTGATGGAGCTCTTGATAAGCACCAACGGCAAGGTCAAAATGTGCATATTTTCTTCATGTGGTGCACCAGGAAGGGCAGAGGTACTATCAACATTCTTTTTTTTTAGTTTAGAATGCTTTATTGAGGTAGTAAACCAAGTAAAACATCAGTACATGCATCGAAGTTAGAGGATGAGAGTTAAAACAAGATACGTAAGGCAATGAGAAAATAAAAGCATCCTCAACAGATACAATCTCTACTAAGAGTAAATGCAATTTTTAAGTTTTAAATAAAGAGAGAGTAAGAAAGAAGAAAGGAAGGGAAAGGGGGGAGAGGGAGGGGGGAAAAGAAAATGAAAGAATAAGGAGGAGGAGCAATAAACAGAGAGAAATAAAAAAAAAATAGTTTTTGTTTAAATACTAAACAACACCTTGGTATCCTATATAATTACAATCAAATGGCACAACGTGAGAAAAAAGATGTTAATGGTAACCACAACAAGTCTTTTTTTATCAACAAAGACGTAGAGGAGGCATAAGCTTGATCAAGTCTATGACGGTGACAAAGCAAATTCCACCAAGCTTGAAAAGACATTTTCAAAGTATCCTTCCAATTAGTAGTAATAATCTGAAAGGAAATGGCTAAAAACAAATCAATAAATTTGCCCACATTACTGTGCATATTCCAAACCTTAGAGGAGCTACCTAAGAAAACATGCAAAACATCAAAAGGTACATTCGTAGTTAAAATTTCATTCAATTTGGACCATATGCGCAACCACAAAGCCTTAACATTGGGACAGTGAAAAAATATATGCAAAAAATCACTGCGTTCGTGGGAACAAGACCAACACTTCGGGGAATCCAACAACTTGAATCTATGTAAGTCAGTAGGTGTAAAAAAGAGTCTGTTATAAAAGTAATATAAGGTCTGGGTTGTACTAGCAGAGCGGGAGGAAGTGTGAATTTTAGACCAAATGGAGTCCCATATTGGAAAAGACAAATCTTGTGATAGGTCCTTTTCCCACAAAAGTTCTACTTTCGATTTAGTTCGGATGTTGGCAGGACGGGAAAGTAACTTGTAAATAACAGCAGCTTTAAATTGAGTTGAAAAGTCCAAAGGAGAATAAATGGAGTGGTAATGTGTGATAGCAGGGATACTTTGAGAGAGAAGAAGTGTTGTGTAATCTTTAAGGAAGGGGAATTGGTGGGATCGTACGATTGAGATACCATATGAGCTTTGTATTTCAGGAAATTCCATAGGGGAACCATCTTTTAATAAATGGTCGAGTGTGATGATGCCTTTATCGATCCATTCCTTCCAAAATAGAGCTCTGTTGTTAATTTTGAGATGTTTGTTATACCAGATTGGAGTGCGAAGGGCGCGCCGTGCAGGAGGCAGGTGAGTAATAAGCAGGGAGGTAGCTATAGTTTTAGAGTGAATGAAAGTAGGTGAAAATAGACGTTTAGGAGGTTGGGAAAGACGGGTGGCTGAAAGAAAAGAAAAAGGTCTGTATTGTGCTTGTTCTATGGAGCTCCATGCTGTTACCGGAGGAGGAGCCGATTCAGGTAAAAAGGACCATATTTGTTTCAAAGAAAACGCAGAGTGATAACGTTTAAGATTAGGGAAGTTTACTCCTCCCAGTGCTTTGGGAAGTTTTAAACAAGAAAGTGAAACCCTGGCCTTACGATTATTCCAAAGAAATTTAGTCAAAGAGCGGTAAATAGTACAAAAAAAGGAGTTGGGAAGAGAAACTGGGAGCATAGAAAGGACAAAACTAATGATTGGAAGAAGCATCATTTTAATCGTGGCTAATCTGCCCCACCAGGAAAGAAAAAGTGGAGACCAACTATCCGTAAGATTTGATAATTTTTTGAGGATGTCCGCGAGGTTTATTTGAATAGTTTCCTTGATATTATTAGCATAAAGAGTTCCTAGACATTTAATGCTTTTGGAGTTCCATTCAAATCCAGTGTCTTGAAACATATATGGAAGACAATATTTATTTAAGGGAAGGACCTCGGATTTATCAATATTTAACTTATATCCAGAGACAGAAGAATATTCTTGTAGAAGGGAGAAAAATGCTGGGAGGGAAGTTGATGGGTTGGAGATATATAGGAGGATATCATCAGCGTAGGCAGTGAATTTGCTGTCAATATTATTAAATGTAAAACCTGTATATTGTGGTGAACGTCTAAGTTTTTCTAGAAAGGGCTCTAAGGCAAGAATAAATAGGAGAGGAGAGAGAGGACACCCCTGTCTTGTCCCTCTAAGAAGTGGAAAATAAGCAGATTGACATCCATTCACCTAAATAGAAGTAGTAGGAGCCGAGTATAGCAGATGAATATATTTAATAATGGATGGGCTAAAGCCATGCCACTTAAGTGCACCAAAAATACAGTTCCAGTTAACCCTGTCAAATGCTTTTTCAGCATCCGGAGTGATGGCGGCAACGGGATTTAATTTAGAAGCCAAGTGGATAAAATTAAGAAATGTTCTAGAGTTGTCGGTGACAGAGCATCCTTTAACAAAGCCAGATTGATATATATTGATAAGGTCTGGGATTACTGTATTTATACGAAGGGCAAGCAATTTAGCATAGATTTTACAATCACTATTAATCAAGGAAATCGGTCTGTAGTTTTTACAAAGGGAGGGATCCTTATCTTTCTTAGGTATTAATCATAACATTGCCTGAGTGAAGGATCCACGTGATTCACCAGTAGTGAGAAAATGAGTAATTAGTGTAAGTAACTGGGGGACCAGAAGTTGTTTAAAGTAAAGAAAAAACGAACAGCGAATCCATCAGGACCGGGTGTTTTATCCTTGGGTAAGAGAGTAATGGCTTCAGTGATTTCCTGTTCTAGAATGGGTGCATTTAAAGATGAGAGGTCAGAGGGACCTGTAGGATATTTGGGAATATTCTGGAAAAAGGAGTCTATTTGGTCAGGAGTGGGATTGGATTCTGGAGTGTAGAGAGTAGTATAGTAATCAGTAAAGCAGTTGAGTATTGTAGCGTCCGAAGTATGTCGAGTTCCAGAATTATCTGTAGTGGCCACAATTTTAGATTTTTGTTTTTTAATTTTTAAATAGTTAGCCAAAGATTTGCCTGCTTTATTCCGTCCACCATACATTTTGGCATTAAATTTCAGGAGATTATTGCAAGCTGAATCTAACGACTGTTTATTGTATTGTAATATGGCTTTAATAAGAGCTGAAAGTGTATCAGGACTATTAGAAGGCCTTAATTTGGGTCAGGATGTGTGTAGAATTAAAGATAGCTTTTTTCTTGTTCTGGGAAACAAAATTAATAATAAAACCCCTGGCGGCATCCTTAAAGGCATCCCATATAAAATGATACTGAGAAGTAGAGGAGAGGTTATTTAGGAAGAATTCCTGTGTGAATATCTTGAACTGATCAGTGAATTGCGTATCTAGTAAGAGGGAGTTGTTGAAACGCCAGCGTCGGGAGAAGGGAGGAGACGATGGATAATCCATATCTAATATGACGGGAGCATGGTCTGAGATGAGAATGGAACCAATCTCTGCATTGGTCATGTATTGTAGGTCGAGTTGAGTGAGAAAGATGTAGTCAACACACGAGTGTGATTTATGCAGAGGGGAGAAAAAGGAAAATTCTAGAGCATTAGGGTGGGAAGTTGTCCAAGAATCTGTCAAGCCCCTGGAAGTGATAGCTTTATAAAAAGTCTTTTGCATTTTATTGGGGATATACTTCACTTGGGATTTTCTATCTATAAAAGGGTCCATAAGTTGATTACAATCACCACCTACAATTAGATTTTGGGAGACATGTGAGGAGAGTAGAGTAGAGAAGTAATTCCAAAAGGTTAAATCAACACCATTAGGACCATAAACATTACAAAAAGATAATTGAGCATCATTGGCTTTAACATTTAAGAAAAGCCATCTACCATTAACGTCTTTCAGTTCACTCTGGAGGGAGACATTCAAGGATTTATGAAAAAGTATAACCACTCCATTTTTGTTATTCACAGCAGGAGAACAGAAAACATCTTCCACCCATTGTTTACGAAGAGAAGATAAATCCTATTCCCTGAGATGTGATTCTTGCACAAAAGCAACCTGACATTTTAGTTTAGCAAGGTGAGACAAAACACGTTGTTTTTTTGACAGGGTTACGAATACCCTTAACATTCCATGAAACTATACGTAAGCCTTTCATCAAAGAGGTTTATACAAAAATAGATAATAGAAAAAATAACATCCAGAGAATGAGAGATAAACAACAGAGAAGTGAATAGCTGAGCAGGACAGGGGTATATAAAGGAAGGTAAAGGATCGATATAAAAGAGAAAGAAAATTGTAAGGAGATGAAATAATGCGGAGGAAGGAGGATAAGAAAACTTGTATGGTGGGGACTCCACCATGAGCTGATAAAAGATTCAAAAGATACCAAAAATATAAAATGAAGAGAGATACATGTAGTGAAATAGAAGGCAGGACAATATTGAATGAGAGAAGAAAGGGAAAAGAGAATAGGATAGAAAAGAAAAGAAAAAGGAAAGGGGACCATTGCCGCCCTAAAGAAGATAGCAGAAAAAAGATGACCAAAAGCCAAAGAGCTTTAGTCATATTGAACAGTTATAAGGAGAACAATAATGCAGGGGGGGTGAAAAAGACAAGATGGCCCACTCCAAACGGGCAGTACGGAGGAGAAGCAAGTTGACTACTACAAATAAAAAGGAGGAACACAGGAGGTAAGTCTCCCAAAAAAATAATAATAATAGTAATTTGCAACATACACGAACAATAAGGAGGGAAACTTACCAAACGTTAGGGTGCATTGCCACGAAGTGGGTATAACACCACAAACATAACAGTGACTTGGATTTGAACATCGACCACAGAGGTACACAGGGAACATCTAAAATAAATGGAAGAAGATGAACAAGAATTCAATTACAGTTTGCTTAGGTCCATGGCGTCTTGTCTGTGAGCGTGAATACATTTACGAAGTTTCGCTGGATCTTCAAAAGTAAAAGTACGATCTTTGTCGGTTACTTTAAAGAAGCAAGGGTGGATGAGACCATAGCGAGCATTCATGGATCTAAGCGATGGTCGAAGATCTAAAAATTCTTTGCGACGGTTGGCAGTTGACTTTGAAACATCCTGGCTGAAGAAAATTTTGTTTCCAGACCATATCATTTGTTTGTGTTGTTTTGCAGCATTGAGAATTGCCATAAGGTCAGAATATAATAAAATGTACGCAATGATGCCTCTGGGTTTAGCTGCTGAAGCTGTATTTCATTGGCCCAGTCTGTGCGCTCTTTGAATGGTGAGGTCTGCGGATTTTGGCAGGCCAACAATTTGAAGAACTTGGGTTTTCAAGAAAGAGATCATGTCTGACCCTTCAGAACCTTCTGGAACACCATAGATGCATAGATTATTGCGTCTATTTCGATTTTCTAAATTTTCTGAACTTTTTTAAGTTGAGTTACTTCTTTTGTGAGAAAATCTACTTTGGCGACAACATCTTGTGCATCACTAATTTTCTGTTCCACATCTGAAATACGTCACTCGAGGCCCGACCATTTTTCTTCAATACGTTGAAGTGAGGCTGTGGTCTCAGACATGAAGGGTCTTATATTGCGCAGTTCATCCATAATGTCCTCTAACGTCAGGAAGAGGAGGCTTTGATGGGGAGGATGGGTCTTTCTTAACTCGCTTGTTAGTGTTAGCAGCAGAGTCCTTGCGAGTACCAACATTAGAACCTGATGCACCGTGTAATTTGTTAGAGGCATCCATTGCAAAGTATGTATATCTGTTCAGCCAGCCGTAAAAATTATCAGCACAAGTAGTTTAGGGACACACCAACAAAAAAAGAAAAAACAAAGAAACAGTGAAAAGTAAAGTCAGCTACCCATGTGAGGAAAATAGGTGCAGGAGTCACTAATTACTCCTGATGACGCCGTGAATAACAGCAAAAATTTGAAATATATAAAAGGAGCCGCCACTAGAGTAACTGACGCAGAAGATATTGGTATCCACCTCAAATAGGGACAAAAAGTGGAAAAAAGCCCTTTATATGGCAAAGAGGCAGCATAATAGGTGCTGAAGTGAAGAGAGATTGTGAGGAGAAAAAAACAAATTATCAAAATGGCGGTCGCGGCAGGCTGGGAATCCTTAAGGCTAAAAAACAGTGGAAAAAGGCTAAATTTTTTAAAATTAAGCTTGCCTCAGCGTGCAGCATGTCCTCTGCAGTCAGAATCCATAACTTTCTGCATGATATGGGCGAAAATGAAAGTTCCTCGATCGCTTGCGTTCCTCCGTGTCTCGGAGCCGAGTTAAGGAGCGGCCATGTTGGATTGCCGCCGCACGTGCCTTACTATCAACATTCTTAAAAAGAGGTTGTGGGGTTGTAGAAGTCAACTTGAGTCTCCTATGGCCTTTTAATTTTAACCAAGGAGAGGCATTCTGGAGCCTGTGCTTTTCTTGAGCGTATGCTTCCGCATGAGTGTCTGAGCAAAGCATGAGGGGGTGCAGAAAAAAGTAATCTCCGATCAGAGCAGTGAAAATTTGCGGTTCAAAATTAAAGTGGCAAAGACCACTTCGGGAAGATGAAATTAACTTTGGATGAATCACACAGAGACAAGACAGATCAAAATGCAAGTTCAGGGTTGGGCTAAAGTCAAAGTGTTGTGGATGCCAAGAGATAAAGACTGTTGTTGAAAGAGGAAAGATTTGTACATTCCAAGGAAGAGAAGTTGCACTATGAACCATAAAGACATATTGAGATGCAGTTGAATATAAAAACTAGTGAGAGTTAATCATCAGTTGCTAAAAGATCAACTAGATGGAGAGTTTTAAATCAAAAATATGCCCCATCTGAATGGGTAGTGTTGCAGAGATGATCAGCAGTGGAAGAAGCAAAAGATCCAGATGGGTTCAAGTAAGTTTATTCACCGTCTCCACTGCTTCACTCCTGTCACAGCCTAGAGGTGCCTCACAAGCCCAACATTCTAAGGTAGCCTTCAGAACCCCACAGTGGGACCATTCTATTTAACAATGGAGAGGAGGGGGAGAGGAAGGTGCTGAGTGGGAAGAATAAAATTACAACAGGTATATTTAATCACAGTATCAGATGGAGAAGCATGTGAATTTGAGACGGATTATCCTTTGATGAACAAGTGTCACTACAAGTTTGAATGTGACTCAGAGGCTGAGACTGAAACTGAGGAAGAACCACCTTGAGAGCAAAATAGAGACTTTGAATAAAAGTGAATCCAGATATGATGAAGACATTAACAGAAACAGAAAGAATTATTTTGAAGATCGAAATAAGATACTGAGTTTAACCGATCTATGACTAAATTGTTTTAAATTCAATACATGAAGTTTTGAAAATGACTAAGAAAACAAATACTGTTTAAAAAAAAATTATGATTATTGTTTAAATTAAATAGGAAGAAAATAAGAACAATATTTTTGTTTTAAAGAACATTTTTCTTAATTATCAATATTTACCAAAGTAAGGACATATGTCTCAATAGAAAATGAGAAACAGCAGATGTTGTAAAATTGTAGGGATGACACTGTTGCTCATAACACTTATAGTATTAGTTGATCTGTTGGTGTGCTTAATGACTCCTATGGGATATGTTTCAGATCGTATAGATAGCATTGCTGAAATTGAAACTAAGCGTTATGAACAAACAGTACTAGTACATCAAGAGCATTTCATTAGTGGTTTTAAGGATAATGTGTTTACTACATCAATCCATTCCTTTATTTCAGTTCACAGAACCATAAAACTACACAAAGTCCCTCACAGATAAATAAAAAAGCATAATGGATAAAGGAGAATTAAGAGACCATAAAAACACACTACTCCAAAGGCATCTAAATTCAGTAAAACGCAGAGCTTCTTTGCAATAATATAATACAAATGGAAGCATGCTAAGTATATGACAATATTTGCATTAGACCACTTTAAAACTCATGTCAGCCAATACTGACCAAAGTAGATCCCTCAGAACTAGGTCAAAGGTTGACTTTAAATCTACAAATAATGGATAGAGACTACCACCTCCAACAATTGCAGTTTTCTAATATATATGAGTTGTAACCTAAAGACGTAATCAATGGTAGATGTGCATTGTCTAAAACCTGCTTGAAGGGTACTAATGACCCTTTTTTCCTCTATCCAATCCAGCAGTCGCTACAGAATTACTAGAGCAAATACTTTTTGCATGGTCTCAATTAGACTAATGGGTCTGTAGTTGGTGGGGAGCAGAGGGGAGCCATTTTTTTATAAATAGGTATAATCTCCGCTCCAGATCAAGAACTGGGAATTAGCACCCCCTCCATTATGGCATTAAAATCGTACACAAGTGGGGGGCCCCAGACCTCAGGTTTAATAGATAAAGGTCCCCGGGGATTTTATCAATGTCTGGAGCCTTTTGAGGGGTGATCTTACCAATGGCCCTAAGTACTTCTAAAAAGGTATCGTAGAGTAACCCTCCAATCCACAGAGTACAGGTCACTGCTTAGCATGCCCTTGACATTTGATCCAGTTGGCAGTGCCTCCTGTCCATCCGGCACTCCATATAGTGCCTGGTAGTGCTCAATCCATAGCTCAGCTGCGAAGTTGTGACCTATATTGGTTTTACCCTTACGATTCCCAAATGTGACTATGTTCCAAAATTCCTTGGAATCTTTATTCTTGACAGCAAGGCGCATGGAGTCCCATTTTGCTATATCTCACTCCTTCTTTGCAGAGCTAATAGCGTTTTTATAGGCACCCCTTGCAGATTTAATCATACAGCCGTCCTTTCTTTTTAAGGCCTCAATCAGGGTTAGTGTGGCAGCTCTACACTTTTTATTAAACCATGAGGGTATATTTTTCCCGGGGCCCCTGGACTTGACTTCTATATGGAATAGATCTTTTAGTTCTCCACCTAAAGTTGCATGAATTTCTGCTACCCTATCTGGGTGGCAAACTTTGCTATCAGGAGAAATAGTTTTGTGCCGAGCTGATAAGGACTGACTCACCATCTTATATAATGCATTGTTTAAGTTGGGACTGCTGAAATGTGTACCAATATATTCTTTGCCTGGAGGAGGAAGCCTCATTCATTATCCAACCTATCTGAGCAAGCTACCAAGACACTTCTAGACGGTAAAATTAGATCAAGAGTCAGAGCATTATGATCACGGTCGTCGCTATGCAATATTTTAAAATCCAAAACTAGGGGCAATAATCTTATGTCCACAAGGACGTAGTCAATCATTGATGCACTCCCTATCCGATTAAATGTATATGAGCCCTGCCTATCAGATTTTGTTCACCCATTGCATGCCCTTAAAGAATAGTTCAGTATGTGGGCATTAATTTGAAGAGCCAAAAGGGACCATTTCTTGATATGGGGAATTGACAGCATTTGAATGGCCCATAGCCTATCCTCATCGCTTGGGGAATCATCATGGTTGATGTCAAGGGGCTCAAATTGACAATTGATATCCCCTCCTTCTATCTGAAGGGCATTCTCTGGGAGTTTGACCAGGAATGTTGACAACTGCTCCACAGTAGGAAATTCCTTTCCAATGCCCACTGGTGTAAAATATACATTGATCAACTATACATCTGTTTTGGGGGCAAAGGTTAGTAGGACACCCAAAATATCATCAGAGAAAGTCTCCACCATTTTAGCCCTACAACCCAAATGACCGCTACCCAGGTAGATAACCATCCTGATGGCCTACCCCTCCCACCTGCTATAGCCGCCTTGGTGAAGATCGCAAAACCTGGGTGGTGTATTTCTTTCGTCACCCATGTTTCCTGGAATAGACAAATGTCATATGTTCTATAAATAACCCCCAGTAACTACAATCTAATTTGCTCTTCAGTCCTGCAGCATTCCAAGATACCACCTAGAAGAATTTTGAGGCTACCTGATGCCTGAGATGGGACGCCCATTACATCTAACTGGCTTTCTCTATTATCAGTTTCTTGATGTGGATTATGGAAGTTGAAGGGAGCCAAAGGGATATCTTTCCACATGACCATGCCACCTGGAGGACCTGGTTGAGTCTGCAGAGGTACTTTGTCCTGACAGTCATCTCCCAATAAACATAACCTTTCTGAACAAGGTGGAATCGGAATTAAAAGATTGGCAAGTTTTCCACAGTTGCAGGCCCTTTCCCACATTCAACCACCCTCTAGATGTATGCACCCTCTGCCATACCTTGACACAGAATGTCAATCTTGCAGTGACCCGCAGTAACTCGCACAGTCACTCCTCTTTTTTTCAATCATGTTAATGACCCTAGGTGCTGCAGCAGTGGGAGAAAAGTCAGTCTGGCTGCTTTTATCCACTGAGATCATAGGCCCCCTGGAAGCCACACTAATGGTTCCCCCATTAAATGGACCCAGCTTGTTCAGGCAAGCTAATAATGGTGCAAGTTCTTCCAAAAAGATGGTTTTGACCTGAGTCAGAAAGTCACTTGTTAATTCATAACCCAAGAAAGATGTAAAGCTTTCCCATCTTCCCGCTCATTGCATACAGGGGCAATTCCATCATCCATGTGGTGTATGGCTGCAGAATCCTCTCCTGCATCTTTGGTAGGTTTAGGGTCGGTCGTGAGCCATACTTCTTTTTGGCAGGCAGGTGTGACTGTGTGCTCCTTTTCTCTGTCAATGAGCAGTTGGTAATAGTACACCGTGTGCCATGGGCCCCAGGCTGGTCTATGGCTGGGCAAATAATATTAGTAGGATGCGCAAGGCTATGTGGTGGGTGTGGCAAGGTCCCCTTTGGAGTACTGTGGACATCTGCACTCAAGGAGAGTCATCTCACTGTTAGCGCAGTCTTTGTGGTCACCACCCCTACAGCTCTTTGGAGCATCCTATCAATTGAGGTGGGCACTGGAGAAGGAGCAGGTGACAGAATCTTCCCTTGGCCTCTCCTTTACCCCATGGTCACAACCATGGCAGCTCTATGATAGATGTTTGGTCTAGAAAAGGCTCAACGCCTGGATGTCTGAATGTACTAATACGGAAGTCACCCAATTATCAGGCCCACAAAGCCTTTCCACGTCCTAGTAAAGGAATATATCAAAAGATGAATGACCACCTAACCACTCACCAAGCAGTCGAAGGAAGAAAGAGACGTGACCCAGCCTAGCCTCATCCAGCCATGGACCGGTCTTCGTCTGAGCCACACCAACGCACGTCCCTTGCTGCGGGATGTCTCTTGGCACCCATCATTAGCATGAGTGAGCAGACTGGGGGTGTAGTTCCCCTACCCAGAGGCCGGGCCAGGAGCAGCAAACAGGCAAACAGCAGTCCATGAGGGTCCCACGCTGCGGGATGCCTCTTCTGTATTCATGGTGTTCCGGTACCTATTACTAGCATGACCGAGCAGGCTGGGAGATGTAGCTCCCAGAGTCCCAGCCAGGAGCAGCAAAAAGGCAAGCAGCAGTCCATGATGTGTATACTAAAATGATTAGGGAATGCATTGACATAATGAAGCTTAGTAGGTGTTATATGTATGCTTACCTTCCTACATCAGCTGGGAGGGGCTCAACCAATGTCCAGTTAGTAATTTCATATGCATTATCATGTAATATTTTCACTGCAATCTTTAATCATGAAGAATTTCTTTCTCCCTATTTCACTGATTTTAATATGTCTCTTGAGACTTTGCTCATTAATGAAAATAATAGAGAAGTTAAGTATGCTGAGTATTTTAGAGCAATTGCACAAAACAGGTTTGATACTAACTCAGATAGAAATTATTTGTGTCTTTTGAATAATGAGAAGTGTGATTTTATTAGCGAATATAATGAAAGAGGATTGAAAATAGTGAGGAATTTAGAGGAGCAGAAAATTGCCATAGAATAAATAGGAGAAGAAAAAGAATTTTGGTTTTTAAGTTTACATCTTAGATTGAGAATGGAGCAGGAAAGAAAAGGTGAAATGTATATGGTAAGGCGTTAACCTATGTGAAAGAATAAAGTAGAGTTTGTAGTTGGAAGTGTGTGTGTGACAAATCTTATGAAGTTAGTGAAAGTGAGCATCACAAAAGTGTGTAACCCTTCTTATGAAGTTAGTGGTTTTGTTTAGAGGCAATCCCATTATGAGAGGAATTTATTATGTATGTGGAAAGACTGCTTATTTTAACCTCCTGAAACATTGAGTGAGTTCATGTTATTTTTCTTTAGTTTGTCCTAGAATTTAACATGTATATGAGATGAGAAAGGAATATACTTTGAGGAGAGTAAAACTAATTTTTGGACAAGTAATTTTAGATAATTTAGGGGCTAATATTCCTTCTATGGGTGTTGCAATGAATGATATGAAAATTAGACCCTTGTCTACAGTAGTAGATGGACTTGCTGTGGATACAGCAGGGTCTTTCAAGTTAGTGAATGTAGAAATGGTAGCAATTAGGGCTATGGTGAAGCAGAATCAGCTAGCTTTAGGTATTTTTTGTCTAACTCTTGAGTGCGATCCAACTTCATTTAGACGGTTTGTGGTTGATGTGAATACGGCGTGGCTCTGCCGTGCAACCGACTCACAGCCATAGAAGCGCCATTGATTCCCAGCGAAAAACAGGGAGCCACTTTGTGGGATTGGAAGTCTTTGTGAGGATGTGAAAGTGCACCGGGAGGCGGACATTGCCTGGAGAAATAACACACTTCGTGTTTCCTCCTAACTTTGCGGTGTAATTGCCAACAGCATCAAAGCTCACGGCCCCTTGCATACGAAATAGATACATTGTAGCGATTTCATCGGGCCGCAAGGTATCTTTAACTTCCGCAGTTCATTCTGGAAATATAAAATTATGTTGGCGGCATTTCTATCTGAAGTAGCGTGACTAACTTTTCATTACCTCTGTTTCATTATTCTTAAAATAGCCGGAGCACACCAGCATGCATTTCTATTTGAATGTGTGATGTTTTGTTACATAAAGGGCTTAGTTTTCTGGAGTGATTGGCACCATTGTTTGAGTTTTGCATTAGATATATTTTCATCCCCGACAGTCCAATGACAATTTCTCTCTGGACAACTGTTTTCACGTGCATTAAGCACAGTCAAATGTAACGAAGCCTGGTGATTTACGATGATGCAATGTGTTCTTTAATCTATTACACTATGTGATTCATGTAACATTATGGCATTTCATACATTATTTTACCAGTTTCATTTCTCAGTTTTTTGATGTCAGTATTATGCTTACACATTTGCAATATGCTTTGCATTCATACGTGTTTAGAGTACAACAGTATTTCTTTGATGTCTATGAGTACTTTAAGGGGGGAAGGGCTATTTATACTCTCAGGTGCAGGGTGCCAATCAGATTGATAAAGGCTTCTGTGAAGCCGAAACACGTCTCTCTAGCCATGGGGGCGTGTGAGACCTGATTTATTAAAGAAAGCCATACCTTTAAATCTTCAAGTACGTGCCTTCTTCTTTGCTGGAGTGGGATGGAGTTTTCATATATATATAATATATTTTATATTGAGCGATTAAACGTACCTTGAACACCAGGATGGAGTGTCGCCTCTTTCCTACTGTGGATTGAACTTTACTCATATTTGTGGTTGCCGCTACCACGGCAGGCACCGACGCTAATGTGCAGGCGTGTGGCGTTCAGCGGAAAAACTTCTTTGTATATATATATATATATATATATATATATATATATATCCAATTGCAATTTGCTCACACAATGAAGCACCCATTCAACGTTCAGTTTTCACCTTTGTTTAATCAGCAGGCAGCAGCGAATCGCCAACGTACAGTGCAGGCAAAGTTTCTTTCAGCCTTTTGCCGACGCGTTTCTGGAAATATTCATCCCTTCTTCAATGGCGGGCTGAGGAGGTAAGTAACAGCTGTCTTGCATTTCTTGTTCCTTTTTTATGTTCGTAATCCCGCCCACTTGGGCGTGCATATTGCAAGGCATCGTGGTTAATGAAGTTTTGATGAGTAAAAACCTTCGTGGTTGCAGCTGTCACTACACCTTCCAACAATAAAATCCTTCAGGTTGCATATGCTCTGTTGCGCCGCTTTTCGCTGCTTGTCTCATGCCAACTGAGTGGGTAACGTCGTTCCTCACTGGTGTTATCAACTTCAAACACCGGACCTGCACTGTCAGCAGGAGGGTTGCTTCGTGACCGGAGCGGGCCACTACACATCCAATTGCAATTTGCTCACACAATGAAGCACCCATTCAACGTTCAGTTTTCACCTTTGTTTAATCAGCAGGCAGCAGCGAATCGCCAACGTACAGTGCAGGCAAAGTTTCTTTCAGCCTTTTGCCGACGCGTTTCTGGAAATATTCATCCCTTCTTCAATGGCGGGCTGAGGAGGTAAGTAACAGCTGTCTTGCATTTCTTGTTCCTTTTTTATGTTCGTAATCCCGCCCACAACGACCCAACGGGATTGTATTTGGGGAGGTGAAGGTAAAGCAACAACCACTATGGACAGCACTATGCCAAGGACTACGTCACCCAGAGTGCCTAGCAAGCACACGCCCAGTGGGGCGGGAACACCACTTGAAACCATCTGTTTAAAATCAGCAAAGCTGCTCCTTTCCCCCGTATACGCCAGCCAGTGAACAAGGAACTTATCCGAAACGCGTATGGCAGACATGGTGTTACTCGATGCTGTGATGGATGTGTCTTAGCCTGCTGCTGCCTCCCAGACAATAAAAGGTGAAAGCAAAACGTTGTGTGTGGTGTCTTCAACTGGGAGCAGTTGCATATGGAATATTTGTGGTCCGCTCTGACCACGAGGACACCCCACTGTGTGCAAAGCAGGTCCGTGTGCTCAACAGCACAGACAACGGAACAACGTACCTGTTTGGAGTAGGCGTCACTAAAGCAGCGAGCGGGATTCTTCCGCACAACGACCCAACGGGATTGTATTTGGGGAGGTGAAGGTAAAGCAACAACCACTATGGACAGCACTATGCCAAGGACTACGTCACCCAGAGTGCCTAGCAAGCACACGCCCAGTGGGGCGGGAACACCACTTGAAACCATCTGTTTAAAATCAGCAAAGCTGCTCCTTTCCCCCGTATACGCCAGCCAGTGAACAAGGAACTTATCCGAAACGCGTATGGCAGACATGGTGTTACTCGATGCTGTGATGGATGTGTCTTAGCCTGCTGCTGCCTCCCAGACAATAAAAGGTGAAAGCAAAACGTTGTGTGTGGTGTCTTCAACTGGGAGCAGTTGCATATGGAATATTTGTGGTCCGCTCTGACCACGAGGACACCCCACTGTGTGCAAAGCAGGTCCGTGTGCTCAACAGCACAGACAACGGAACAACGTACCTGTTTGGAGTAGGCGTCACTAAAGCAGCGAGCGGGATTCTTCCGCACAACGACCCAACGGGATTGTATTTGGGGAGGTGAAGGTAAAGCAACAACCACTATGGACAGCACTATGCCAAGGACTACGTCACCCAGAGTGCCTAGCAAGCACACGCCCAGTGGGGCGGGAACACCACTTGAAACCATCTGTTTAAAATCAGCAAAGCTGCTCCTTTCCCCCGTATACGCCAGCCAGTGAACAAGGAACTTATCCGAAACGCGTATGGCAGACATGGTGTTACTCGATGCTGTGATGGATGTGTCTTAGCCTGCTGCTGCCTCCCAGACAATAAAAGGTGAAAGCAAAACGTTGTGTGTGGTGTCTTCAACTGGGAGCAGTTGCATATGGAATATTTGTGGTCCGCTCTGACCACGAGGACACCCCACTGTGTGCAAAGCAGGTCCGTGTGCTCAACAGCACAGACAACGGAACAACGTACCTGTTTGGAGTAGGCGTCACTAAAGCAGCGAGCGGGATTCTTCCGCACAACGACCCAACGGGATTGTATTTGGGGAGGTGAAGGTAAAGCAACAACCACTATGGACAGCACTATGCCAAGGACTACGTCACCCAGAGTGCCTAGCAAGCACACGCCCAGTGGGGCGGGAACACCACTTGAAACCATCTGTTTAAAATCAGCAAAGCTGCTCCTTTCCCCCGTATACGCCAGCCAGTGAACAAGGAACTTATCCGAAACGCGTAAGGCAGACATGGTGTTACTCGATGCTGTGATGGATGTGTCTTAGCCTGCTGCTGCCTCCCAGACAATAAAAGGTGAAAGCAAAACGTTGTGTGTGGTGTCTTCAACTGGGAGCAGTTGCATATGGAATATTTGTGGTCCGCTCTGACCACGAGGACACCCCACTGTGTGCAAAGCAGGTCCGTGTGCTCAACAGCACAGACAACGGAACAACGTACCTGTTTGGAGTAGGCGTCACTAAAGCAGCGAGCGGGATTCTTCCGCACAACGACCCAACGGGATTGTATTTGGGGAGGTGAAGGTAAAGCAACAACCACTATGGACAGCACTATGCCAAGGACTACGTCACCCAGAGTGCCTAGCAAGCACACGCCCAGTGGGGCGGGAACACCACTTGAAACCATCTGTTTAAAATCAGCAAAGCTGCTCCTTTCCCCCGTATACGCCAGCCAGTGAACAAGGAACTTATCCGAAACGCGTATGGCAGACATGGTGTTACTCGATGCTGTGATGGATGTGTCTTAGCCTGCTGCTGCCTCCCAGACAATAAAAGGTGAAAGCAAAACATTGTGTGTGGTGTCTTCAACTGGGAGCAGTTGCATATGGAATATTTGTGGTCCGCTCTGACCACGAGGACACCCCACTGTGTGCAAAGCAGGTCCGTGTGCTCAACAGCACAGACAACGGAACAACGTACCTGTTTGGAGTAGGCGTCACTAAAGCAGCGAGCGGGATTCTTCCGCACAACGACCCAACGGGATTGTATTTGGGGAGGTGAAGGTAAAGCAACAACCACTATGGACAGCACTATGCCAAGGACTACGTCACCCAGAGTGCCTAGCAAGCACACGCCCAGTGGGGCGGGAACACCACTTGAAACCATCTGTTTAAAATCAGCAAAGCTGCTCCTTTCCCCCGTATACGCCAGCCAGTGAACAAGGAACTTATCCGAAACGCGTATGGCAGACATGGTGTTACTCGATGCTGTGATGGATGTGTCTTAGCCTGCTGCTGCCTCCCAGACAATAAAAGGTGAAAGCAAAACGTTGTGTATGGTGTCTTCAACTGGGAGCAGTTGCATATGGAATATTTGTGGTCCGCTCTGACCACGAGGACACCCCACTGTGTGCAAAGCAGGTCCGTGTGCTCAACAGCACAGACAACGGAACAACGTACCTGTTTGGAGTAGGCGTCACTAAAGCAGCGAGCGGGATTCTTCCGCACAACGACCCGACGGGATTGTATTTGGGGAGGTGAAGGTAAAGCAACAACCACTATGGACAGCACTATGCCAAGGACTACGTCACCCAGAGTGCCTAGCAAGCACACGCCCAGTGGGGCGGGAACACCACTTGAAACCATCTGTTTAAAATCAGCAAAGCTGCTCCTTTCCCCCGTATACGCCAGCCAGTGAACAAGGAACTTATCCGAAACGCGTATGGCAGACATGGTGTTACTCGATGCTGTGATGGATGTGTCTTAGCCTGCTGCTGCCTCCCAGACAATAAAAGGTGAAAGCAAAACGTTGTGTGTGGTGTCTTCAACTGGGAGCAGTTGCATATGGAATATTTGTGGTCCGCTCTGACCACGAGGACACCCCACTGTGTGCAAAGCAGGTCCGTGTGCTCAACAGCACAGACAACGGAACAACGTACCTGTTTGGAGTAGGCGTCACTAAAGCAGCGAGCGGGATTCTTCCGCACAACGACCCAACGGGATTGTATTTGGGGAGGTGAATGTAAAGCAACAACCACTATGGACAGCACTATGCCAAGGACTACGTCACCCAGAGTGCCTAGCAAGCACACGCCCAGTGGGGCGGGAACACCACTTGAAACCATCTGTTTAAAATCAGCAAAGCTGCTCCTTTCCCCCGTATACGCCAGCCAGTGAACAAGGAACTTATCCGAAACGCGTATGGCAGACATGGTGTTACTCGATGCTGTGATGGATGTGTCTTAGCCTGTTGCTGCCTCCCAGACAATAAAAGGTGAAAGCAAAACATTGTGTGTGGTGTCTTCAACTGGGAGCAGTTGCATATGGAATATTTGTGGTCCGCTCTGACCACGAGGACACCCCACTGTGTGCAAAGCAGGTCCGTGTGCTCAACAGCACAGACAACGGAACAACGTACCTGTTTGGAGTAGGCGTCACTAAAGCAGCGAGCGGGATTCTTCCGCACAACGACCCAACGGGATTGTATTTGGGGAGGTGAAGGTAAAGCAACAACCACTATGGACAGCACTATGCCAAGGACTACGTCACCCAGAGTGCCTAGCAAGCACACGCCCAGTGGGGCGGGAACACCACTTGAAACCATCTGTTTAAAATCAGCAAAGCTGCTCCTTTCCCCCGTATACGCCAGCCAGTGAACAAGGAACTTATCCGAAACGCGTATGGCAGACATGGTGTTACTCGATGCTGTGATGGATGTGTCTTAGCCTGCTGCTGCCTCCCAGACAATAAAAGGTGAAAGCAAAACGTTGTGTGTGGTGTCTTCAACTGGGAGCAGTTGCATATGGAATATTTGTGGTCCGCTCTGACCACGAGGACACCCCACTGTGTGCAAAGCAGGTCCGTGTGCTCAACAGCACAGACAACGGAACAACGTACCTGTTTGGAGTAGGCGTCACTAAAGCAGCGAGCGGGATTCTTCCGCACAACGACCCAACGGGATTGTATTTGGGGAGGTGAAGGTAAAGCAACAACCACTATGGACAGCACTATGCCAAGGACTACGTCACCCAGAGTGCCTAGCAAGCACACGCCCAGTGGGGCGGGAACACCACTTGAAACCATCTGTTTAAAATCAGCAAAGCTGCTCCTTTCCCCCGTATACGCCAGCCAGTGAACAAGGAACTTATCCGAAACGCGTATGGCAGACATGGTGTTACTCGATGCTGTGATGGATGTGTCTTAGCCTGCTGCTGCCTCCCAGACAATAAAAGGTGAAAGCAAAACGTTGTGTGTGGTGTCTTCAACTGGGAGCAGTTGCATATGGAATATTTGTGGTCCGCTCTGACCACGAGGACACCCCACTGTGTGCAAAGCAGGTCCGTGTGCTCAACAGCACAGACAATGGAACAACGTACCTGTTTGGAGTAGGCGTCACTAAAGCAGCGAGCGGGATTCTTCCGCACAACGACCCGACGGGATTGTATTTGGGGAGGTGAAGGTAAAGCAACAACCACTATGGACAGCACTATGCCAAGGACTACGTCACCCAGAGTGCCTAGCAAGCACACGCCCAGTGGGGCGGGAACACCACTTGAAACCATCTGTTTAAAATCAGCAAAGCTGCTCCTTTCCCCCGTATACGCCAGCCAGTGAACAAGGAACTTATCCGAAACGCGTATGGCAGACATGGTGTTACTCGATGCTGTGATGGATGTGTCTTAGCCTGCTGCTGCCTCCCAGACAATAAAAGGTGAAAGCAAAACGTTGTGTGTGGTGTCTTCAACTGGGAGCAGTTGCATATGGAATATTTGTGGTCCGCTCTGACCACGAGGACACCCCACTGTGTGCAAAGCAGGTCCGTGTGCTCAACAGCACAGACAACGGAACAACGTACCTGTTTGGAGTAGGCGTCACTAAAGCAGCGAGCGGGATTCTTCCGCACAACGACCCAACGGGATTGTATTTGGGGAGGTGAATGTAAAGCAACAACCACTATGGACAGCACTATGCCAAGGACTACGTCACCCAGAGTGCCTAGCAAGCACACGCCCAGTGGGGCGGGAACACCACTTGAAACCATCTGTTTAAAATCAGCAAAGCTGCTCCTTTCCCCCGTATACGCCAGCCAGTGAACAAGGAACTTATCCGAAACGCGTATGGCAGACATGGTGTTACTCGATGCTGTGATGGATGTGTCTTAGCCTGCTGCTGCCTCCCAGACAATAAAAGGTGAAAGCAAAACGTTGTGTGTGGTGTCTTCAACTGGGAGCAGTTGCATATGGAATATTTGTGGTCCGCTCTGACCACGAGGACACCCCACTGTGTGCAAAGCAGGTCCGTGTGCTCAACAGCACAGACAACGGAACAACGTACCTGTTTGGAGTAGGCGTCACTAAAGCAGCGAGCGGGATTCTTCCGCACAACGACCCAACGGGATTGTATTTGGGGAGGTGAAGGTAAAGCAACAACCACTATGGACAGCACTATGCCAAGGACTACGTCACCCAGAGTGCCTAGCAAGCACACGCCCAGTGGGGCGGGAACACCACTTGAAACCATCTGTTTAAAATCAGCAAAGCTGCTCCTTTCCCCCGTATACGCCAGCCAGTGAACAAGGAACTTATCCGAAACGCGTATGGCAGACATGGTGTTACTCGATGCTGTGATGGATGTGTCTTAGCCTGCTGCTGCCTCCCAGACAATAAAAGGTGAAAGCAAAACGTTGTGTGTGGTGTCTTCAACTGGGAGCAGTTGCATATGGAATATTTGTGGTCCGCTCTGACCACGAGGACACCCCACTGTGTGCAAAGCAGATCCGTGTGCTCAACAGCACAGACAACGGAACAACGTACCTGTTTGGAGTAGGCGTCACTAAAGCAGCGAGCGGGATTCTTCCGCACAACGACCCAACGGGATTGTATTTGGGGAGGTGAAGGTAAAGCAACAACCACTATGGACAGCACTATGCCAAGGACTACGTCACCCAGAGTGCCTAGCAAGCACACGCCCAGTGGGGCGGGAACACCACTTGAAACCATCTGTTTAAAATCAGCAAAGCTGCTCCTTTCCCCCGTATACGCCAGCCAGTGAACAAGGAACTTATCCGAAACGCGTATGGCAGACATGGTGTTACTCGATGCTGTGATGGATGTGTCTTAGCCTGCTGCTGCCTCCCAGACAATAAAAGGTGAAAGCAAAACGTTGTGTGTGGTGTCTTCAACTGGGAGCAGTTGCATATGGAATATTTGTGGTCCACTCTGACCACGAGGACACCCCACTGTGTGCAAAGCAGGTCCGTGTGCTCAACAGCACAGACAACGGAACAACGTACCTGTTTGGAGTAGGCGTCACTAAAGCAGCGAGCGGGATTCTTCCGCACAACGACCCAACGGGATTGTATTTGGGGAGGTGAAGGTAAAGCAACAACCACTATGGACAGCACTATGCCAAGGACTACGTCACCCAGAGTGCCTAGCAAGCACACGCCCAGTGGGGCGGGAACACCACTTGAAACCATCTGTTTAAAATCAGCAAAGCTGCTCCTTTCCCCCGTATATGCCAGCCAGTGAACAAGGAACTTATCCGAAACGCGTATGGCAGACATGGTGTTACTCGATGCTGTGATGGATGTGTCTTAGCCTGCTGCTGCCTCCCAGACAATAAAAGGTGAAAGCAAAACGTTGTGTGTGGTGTCTTCAACTGGGAGCAGTTGCATATGGAATATTTGTGGTCCGCTCTGACCACGAGGACACCCCACTGTGTGCAAAGCAGGTCCGTGTGCTCAACAGCACAGACAACGGAACAACGTACCTGTTTGGAGTAGGCGTCACTAAAGCAGCGAGCGGGATTCTTCCGCACAACGACCCAACGGGATTGTATTTGGGGAGGTGAAGGTAAAGCAACAACCACTATGGACAGCACTATGCCAAGGACTACGTCACCCAGAGTGCCTAGCAAGCACACGCCCAGTGGGGCGGGAACACCACTTGAAACCATCTGTTTAAAATCAGCAAAGCTGCTCCTTTCCCCCGTATACGCCAGCCAGTGAACAAGGAACTTATCCGAAACGCGTATGGCAGACATGGTGTTACTCGATGCTGTGATGGATGTGTCTTAGCCTGCTGCTGCCTCCCAGACAATAAAAGGTGAAAGCAAAACGTTGTGTGTGGTGTCTTCAACTGGGAGCAGTTGCATATGGAATATTTGTGGTCCGCTCTGACCACGAGGACACCCCACTGTGTGCAAAGCAGGTCCGTGTGCTCAACAGCACAGACAACGGAACAACGTACCTGTTTGGAGTAGGCGTCACTAAAGCAGCGAGCGGGATTCTTCCGCACAACGACCCAACGGGATTGTATTTGGGGAGGTGAAGGTAAAGCAACAACCACTATGGACAGCACTATGCCAAGGACTACGTCACCCAGAGTGCCTAGCAAGCACACGCCCAGTGGGGCGGGAACACCACTTGAAACCATCTGTTTAAAATCAGCAAAGCTGCTCCTTTCCCCCGTATACGCCAGCCAGTGAACAAGGAACTTATCCGAAACGCGTATGGCAGACATGGTGTTACTCGATGCTGTGATGGATGTGTCTTAGCCTGCTGCTGCCTCCCAGACAATAAAAGGTGAAAGCAAAACGTTGTGTGTGGTGTCTTCAACTGGGAGCAGTTGCATATGGAATATTTGTGGTCCGCTCTGACCACGAGGACACCCCACTGTGTGCAAAGCAGGTCCGTGTGCTCAACAGCACAGACAACGGAACAACGTACCTGTTTGGAGTAGGCGTCACTAAAGCAGCGAGCGGGATTCTTCCGCACAACGACCCAACGGGATTGTATTTGGGGAGGTGAAGGTAAAGCAACAACCACTATGGACAGCACTATGCCAAGGACTACGTCACCCAGAGTGCCTAGCAAGCACACGCCCAGTGGGGCGGGAACACCACTTGAAACCATCTGTTTAAAATCAGCAAAGCTGCTCCTTTCCCCCGTATACGCCAGCCAGTGAACAAGGAACTTATCCGAAACGCGTATGGCAGACATGGTGTTACTCGATGCTGTGATGGATGTGTCTTAGCCTGCTGCTGCCTCCCAGACAATAAAAGGTGAAAGCAAAACGTTGTGTGTGGTGTCTTCAACTGGGAGCAGTTGCATATGGAATATTTGTGGTCCGCTCTGACCACGAGGACACCCCACTGTGTGCAAAGCAGATCCGTGTGCTCAACAGCACAGACAACGGAACAACGTACCTGTTTGGAGTAGGCGTCACTAAAGCAGCGAGCGGGATTCTTCCGCACAACGACCCAACGGGATTGTATTTGGGGAGGTGAAGGTAAAGCAACAACCACTATGGACAGCACTATGCCAAGGACTACGTCACCCAGAGTGCCTAGCAAGCACACGCCCAGTGGGTCGGGAACACCACTTGAAACCATCTGTTTAAAATCAGCAAAGCTGCTCCTTTCCCCCGTATACGCCAGCCAGTGAACAAGGAACTTATCCGAAACGCGTATGGCAGACATGGTGTTACTCGATGCTGTGATGGATGTGTCTTAGCCTGCTGCTGCCTCCCAGACAATAAAAGGTGAAAGCAAAACGTTGTGTGTGGTGTCTTCAACTGGGAGCAGTTGCATATGGAATATTTGTGGTCCACTCTGACCACGAGGACACCCCACTGTGTGCAAAGCAGGTCCGTGTGCTCAACAGCACAGACAACGGAACAACGTACCTGTTTGGAGTAGGCGTCACTAAAGCAGCGAGCGGGATTCTTCCGCACAACGACCCAACGGGATTGTATTTGGGGAGGTGAAGGTAAAGCAACAACCACTATGGACAGCACTATGCCAAGGACTATGTCACCCAGAGTGCCTAGCAAGCACACGCCCAGTGGGGCGGGAACACCACTTGAAACCATCTGTTTAAAATCAGCAAAGCTGCTCCTTTCCCCCGTATATGCCAGCCAGTGAACAAGGAACTTATCCGAAACGCGTATGGCAGACATGGTGTTACTCGATGCTGTGATGGATGTGTCTTAGCCTGCTGCTGCCTCCCAGACAATAAAAGGTGAAAGCAAAACGTTGTGTGTGGTGTCTTCAACTGGGAGCAGTTGCATATGGAATATTTGTGGTCCGCTCTGACCACGAGGACACCCCACTGTGTGCAAAGCAGGTCCGTGTGCTCAACAGCACAGACAACGGAACAACGTACCTGTTTGGAGTAGGCGTCACTAAAGCAGCGAGCGGGATTCTTCCGCACAACGACCCAACGGGATTGTATTTGGGGAGGTGAAGGTAAAGCAACAACCACTATGGACAGCACTATGCCAAGGACTACGTCACCCAGAGTGCCTAGCAAGCACACGCCCAGTGGGGCGGGAACACCACTTGAAACCATCTGTTTAAAATCAGCAAAGCTGCTCCTTTCCCCCGTATACGCCAGCCAGTGAACAAGGAACTTATCCGAAACGCGTATGGCAGACATGGTGTTACTCGATGCTGTGATGGATGTGTCTTAGCCTGCTGCTGCCTCCCAGACAATAAAAGGTGAAAGCAAAACGTTGTGTGTGGTGTCTTCAACTGGGAGCAGTTGCATATGGAATATTTGTGGTCCGCTCTGACCACGAGGACACCCCACTGTGTGCAAAGCAGGTCCGTGTGCTCAACAGCACAGACAACGGAACAACGTACCTGTTTGGAGTAGGCGTCACTAAAGCAGCGAGCGGGATTCTTCCGCACAACGACCCAACGGGATTGTATTTGGGGAGGTGAAGGTAAAGCAACAACCACTATGGACAGCACTATGCCAAGGACTACGTCACCCAGAGTGCCTAGCAAGCACACGCCCAGTGGGGCGGGAACACCACTTGAAACCATCTGTTTAAAATCAGCAAAGCTGCTCCTTTCCCCCGTATACGCCAGCCAGTGAACAAGGAACTTATCCGAAACGCGTATGGCAGACATGGTGTTACTCGATGCTGTGATGGATGTGTCTTAGCCTGTTGCTGCCTCCCAGACAATAAAAGGTGAAAGCAAAACATTGTGTGTGGTGTCTTCAACTGGGAGCAGTTGCATATGGAATATTTGTGGTCCGCTCTGACCACGAGGACACCCCACTGTGTGCAAAGCAGGTCCGTGTGCTCAACAGCACAGACAACGGAACAACGTACCTGTTTGGAGTAGGCGTCACTAAAGCAGCGAGCGGGATTCTTCCGCACAACGACCCAACGGGATTGTATTTGGGGAGGTGAAGGTAAAGCAACAACCACTATGGACAGCACTATGCCAAGGACTACGTCACCCAGAGTGCCTAGCAAGCACACGCCCAGTGGGGCGGGAACACCACTTGAAACCATCTGTTTAAAATCAGCAAAGCTGCTCCTTTCCCCCGTATACGCCAGCCAGTGAACAAGGAACTTATCCGAAACGCGTATGGCAGACATGGTGTTACTCGATGCTGTGATGGATGTGTCTTAGCCTGCTGCTGCCTCCCAGACAATAAAAGGTGAAAGCAAAACGTTGTGTGTGGTGTCTTCAACTGGGAGCAGTTGCATATGGAATATTTGTGGTCCGCTCTGACCACGAGGACACCCCACTGTGTGCAAAGCAGGTCCGTGTGCTCAACAGCACAGACAACGGAACAACGTACCTGTTTGGAGTAGGCGTCACTAAAGCAGCGAGCGGGATTCTTCCGCACAACGACCCAACGGGATTGTATTTGGGGAGGTGAAGGTAAAGCAACAACCACTATGGACAGCACTATGCCAAGGACTACGTCACCCAGAGTGCCTAGCAAGCACACGCCCAGTGGGGCGGGAACACCACTTGAAACCATCTGTTTAAAATCAGCAAAGCTGCTCCTTTCCCCCGTATACGCCAGCCAGTGAACAAGGAACTTATCCGAAACGCGTATGGCAGACATGGTGTTACTCGATGCTGTGATGGATGTGTCTTAGCCTGCTGCTGCCTCCCAGACAATAAAAGGTGAAAGCAAAACGTTGTGTGTGGTGTCTTCAACTGGGAGCAGTTGCATATGGAATATATATATATATATATATATATATCTCTAGCGGTCGCCAGTAGGTCGTTATAGTTAGGACCTAGTTTCCATAGGAAACTCGTTTTTTGTTTTCCCAATAACTTTGGCGCCGGTTGACGAATCTTCGCAAAATTTTCCAAACCTATGGCCTGCTCCGGTCAGCTCCTACCTTGAATGTTTCGGGGTGATTCGAAAAGCGGGGGCTGAGAAAAAAGGGGGTCCCCAAAATGTGTTTTCTCCATGTTATTTCCGATAGGAAAATTCAGACACGGCTACAGCCCGAACTGCTGAACGGAATTACACCAAATTTGCCAAAAAGGTAGTGCTTGGTTTAGAAAGCGCCCTTTTTTTAAATGGTGTAAATCCATTAAGTAGTTGCTGAGAAAGTAAAAAAATAGAGATAAAAAAATGCATTTCCCATAGGAAACTTGAGACACGGCTACAGCTGGAACTACTGAACGGAATTACCTCAAATTTAGCAAAAAGGTAGTACTTGTATCAGAAAGCGACCTTTTTTTAAATGATATAAATCCGTTCAGTAGTTGCTGAGAAATTAGAAAAATAAAAGTTTCGATATCTGGGCGGAGCCTAAGTTCCGAGCACGAGCTTCACTGTGATTGGCTCTCAACACTCCAAACCAGGAAGTGTTGGTAGCCATCTTGTGCCTCGGTAACCGAGGCACAAGAAAACTGAAACAGAAACAAAAAGAAAAAGAAAAGGGGGCAGGGTAGAAACAACCTGACCCCTAGGCCTGCTCAGTGGGTCCCACAAGGACCCCCAGGGCCCCAAAAAGCATATATATATTTTTAAAATGGCAGAATTCGCACTGGGTGCGCAAATCTGGCCGAGAAAATAATGATAAACCAAGCGCGGGCTCCCATGTTTCGTTGTATTGGGCCAGGTCCCGGGGGCAGTGAAAAAAAGTGTGGGGGGGGGCCAATCTCCCCACACTGTTCTGGGGACCGCCATCACCCCAGAGCTTGATTAATGAGTTGTGCGGGGGCAGGCAGCCCCCCCCCGCAGCCCTGGGGACTACTACCCCGGGGCTTCTTTTGTAATCTGTGGGGGGGCCTCTAAGGCCCCCCCAAGCCCTGGTGACCGCCACCCTCGGGTCTTTCATTTCGGGTGTGATATTAGGAGATTTGTCATAAGAAGAAGCACTCCCAGGGCTGTGAATACGAAGTGCTTTCACCTGATAGTGTCTGATTACATTACATTAGGCCACATCCTCTTGCCTGTCCCGCATAATTATAGCACAAACTTGAACCAAGGGCATTATAGCGCTTCAAACGAAAATCAGCTCCCCTTACACAACAGTTTTTAAGCACAGTGTAACAAAGCGATTTGCATGGAATCACAAGATGCTGTGCCTGAGCCGAGATTCTAACCTAGTTACCCAATTCTAACATCCGCAGCCCTTGCCGGAACGGGTGTGATATTAGCAGATTTATCATAAGAAGAAGCACTCCCTGAGCTGTGAATACGTAGTGCTTTCACCTGATATTGTCTGATTACATTACATTAGGCCACACCCGCTTGCCTGTCCCGCATAATTATAGCGCAAACGTGAAACAAGGGCATTATAGTGCTTCACATGGAAATCAGCTCCTCTTACACAACAGTTTTTAAGCACAGTGTAACAAAGCGATTTGCATGGAATCACAAGATGCTGCGCCTGAGCTGAGATTCTAACCTAGTTACCCAGTTCTAACATCCGCAGCCCTAGCCGCAACGGGTGTGATATTAGAAGATTTGTCATAAGAAGAAGCACTCCCAGGGCTGTGAATACGAAGTGCTTTCACCTGATAGTGTCTGATTACATTACATTAGGCCACATCCTCTTGCCTGTCCCGCCTAATTATAGCACAAACTTGAACCAAGGGCATTATAGCGCTTCACACGAAAATCAGCTCCCCTTACACAACAGTTTTTAAGCACAGTGTAACAAAGCGATTTGCATGGAATCACAAGATGCTGTGCCTGAGCCGAGATTCTAACCTAGTTACCCAATTCTAACATCCGCAGCCCTTGCCGCAACGGGTGTGATATTAGCAGATTTATCATAAGAAGAAGCACTCCCTGAGCTGTGAATACGTAGTGCTTTCACCTGATATTGTCTGATTACATTACATTAGGCCACACCCGCTTGCCTGTCCCGCATAATTATAGCGCAAACGTGAAACAAGGGCATTATAGTGCTTCACATGGAAATCAGCTCCTCTTACACAACAGTTTTTAAGCACAGTGTAACAAAGCGATTTGCATGGAATCACAAGATGCTGCGCCTGAGCCGAGATTCTAACCTAGTTACCCAGTTCTAACATCCGCAGCCCTAGCCACAACGGGTATGATATTAGGAGATTTGTCATAAGAAGAAGCACTCCCTGAGCTGTGAATACGTAGTGCTTTCATCTGATATTGTCCGATTACATTACATTAGGGCACACCCGCTTGCCTGTCCCGCATAATTATAGCGCAAACTGGAACCAAGGGCATTATAGCGCTTCACACATAAATCAGCTCCCCTTACACAACAGTTTTTAAGCACAGTGTAACGAACTCAGCGCCACCACAGCATCACTCAGAACAACCACAGCCTCACTCAGCACCACCACAGCATCACTCAGGGCCACCACAGCATTACTCAGTGCCACCACAGCATCACTCAGCGTCACCACAGCATCACTCAGCACCACCACAGCATAACTCAGCACCACATCAGTATCACTCAGCATCGCCTTTGCACTAGTACACCACCACATCATCATCACTCAGCAAGACCTGAGTATCATTCAGCATCACCTCACCAGCGTCTCCGCACCAGTCACCACCACCACCACCACTACCACCTCAGCATCCCTCAGCAGCACCTCAGCCTGCTCTCGAATCTGGCATCTGTTGATTCTCCCCTAGCGTCTGGCAACTGCTAGTGTTATAATACAGGTACTAGTTCCCAACCATCACCCTCCGATTGTTTATGCCCCCTCAAAAAAAAAGCTTTAAAAAACAACCATTGGAATAGGCAGAAACAAGTTGCCAGCATTGTAAGAACAAAATAAAACTGCAGCCCCCCTCCTGGAACCTGGGATGGCCCTGGGGACCGCCACCCCCCAGGGCCGGCTCCTGCAGTGATCCAGGGTGCCCACCCCAGGACACTGCTGTTTGCAATGACAAGACGGGAGCCCTGCGGCTCCCACCCTGTCATTGCAAACTGCTTTACTTCATTGAAGCGAGAGCAGGGAAACCTACTCTCGCTTCAATGAAACAAAGCAGATTGCTTTTCCACATGGGGAGCTTCATGTTAGCAGCTCCCCATGTGGAAAAGCAATGCCGGCTCCCGCAGGAGGCGGGGAGACGGCTGGGACTGTGGGGGCATTGGGGCTTCCCTCACGGTCCCCAAAGTGCCGCGAGTTGTAGTTAGCTGAACTAACTATAACGGTGGAATTTCTCTTGTTTTGTATGAGTGAAATGTCCAACTAACCATAACTTTCCCTAAAACCTATGGTTATTTCAGTGAATATATATATATAGTAGAGTTTGTATTGGAAGGTTCAAAAAGGTCCCAGCCTGAGTACTAATGCCTTTATTCGGATGATGAGGAGACTTCTCTCGAAGTATTCGAACTTTCTTGCCTTTTTATTTATATATTGCTTAGGTGCGAGACATGCTCCTCCTCCAAATTTTGTAGTGTTCTTTCTTAATAATTGCAAAATGCTTAGAAGTATTTTTCAACATGAGCCTTTATTTTTGCATTGGCAGAAAAAGGAATGATCCACATTGACAATTTATTCTTTTCCCGGAACCGAACAGCCGACACGTGTTTCGCCCTTCAGTGTCTATCGACTTGGGCTTTTTCAAGGCTGAAAAGAGGGATCAGGTCAGAATATATATCATAGTGTTTATTTTAAAAGAGTAAAGAAAAGAAATGAAGAAAAAATAAAAATAGTATATAGAAAAAACAAGAGTGATTATAGTACTGGAAGATCTAGGTGAATAGCACCAGAAGAGAAGCTAAAAGGATCAAAAGGAAGGGACCCTTACCGAAATTGTGCCATAGTGTTATAGATTAGTCTGGTAGAAACGTAGAACATGCTTTCCATGTTAATGTTCTGTCCGCTATAGTTAGATAGTGTAAAGAGATGTTCGTTTAAGATGCGAATAAGTCCTTCATCTTATTTTTGAATTGTAGTTGAATTATATATTCACTTACAGGTGCTGGTATTAAATAGTCAGTCTGTGTTGATCGCATGCATTTGGAAATAAGTGATGGTAATTTCTTAAAGGAGAACACCCTTTACCTGGGACGCCAAAGATTTTTTATTTAAAACGCTCTCAGCAAAGAAGAAAAAAACAGAAAATTGAAATACCAGACCAGGAACCCTAAAGAAAAAGATCTGTCCAACTTCTACAATGGCTGACTATGCAAACCGAAGAGACCGCAGAAATACACGCCTGAATGAGATGTTTGACCCAACAGGTGCTGGTACTTCCAGACAAACTATTACTATGAATCCACACTCAGCGAAAAGTACCTTTCAATCTCTGGAAAAAGCAATAAAAAAGAAACAGCAAAATGGTGGGAAGGAGCATCTCTCAAAAAATATTTGGAGCATGACCTAATTCCGAGAGGTTTACGTATACTAAAACATGATAAGACAATTAATAGACATAGCTCAAGAGGAATTTACTAAATACAAAACAGAGGTCGACTCCCTAACACAAAAAATTGAAGATGCAAAATGGGGAGAAATAACCAAGAAAAATTACGAGATTCTTAACCAGATCTTGGATAGTTATGAAGAGGACATTATTCAAAGGAAAAACAGAAAGTTTAGAAGGGATGTAATAGACTACCAGCTGGGCCGTGTTTACACATTTGCCAAAAAATATGATAATATCGGATCTGGAACATCCCCTTCACAAACCAATAGTTCCCTGGAAACAAGCCCCTCATCAGATGCTGACTCAACTGACAACCCAGAAGTCATACTAGATGCTAGAAATGCAGTAAATTTTCGCGAGGAAGTAAGAAGACACCGCTTGGGCAATACCCAGGACAACAGATTAAGACCTCCAAATATCGAACCTCAAAAACAAAATACTATGGGAGTTACTACAAGAGCCAGAAGCAAAGAACAAACCAAGGGACAACAAGGAACAATGAAATCATGAATGAAATGACTCATCAAAGACATGAGAAACATGAAAATCTTATAACCAATCTTTCAAACCTGACATTACAGGAACACGATATTCGAATCTTGAATAAGGGATTGCCATTCTGCCCCACTTCTAATTGGGATTTAGTACAAACTAAAGTGGACCTATTCAAATTCACAAGAAGCTTAAAACTACATTCATTTTTCAACGACAAATCTCCATATAGGAATCCAAATAGCGACCAACAACAAACGAGTGACCTCTCAGTGCGGGACTTCGAAACAATTCATCTCCTTTCCAATCTTGCTACTGAAGAGGATACAGAAGGACTGGATGCTCTATCTACAACTGCTACTGAGTTAGGCATTGATATCTTCCATCAGAAAAAAATGCCTGTAGCAATGAAGTCTAAATTTACACCGGTTCAACCACCAGGAAATTCTATTGATATCTTCTTCTCAGAGGTAAACAATGACCTAGGTAAGGAATATTCAAAATACTTTAAAAAAAGAAAGTATATACCATCGAACATCACCAGGAAAGAACGACAATCGATAAAATCCTTGAAAAACAATCCTGAACTTATAATTAAAGAGGCAGACAAGGGTGGAAATGTTGTTCTATTAAATACTACAGACTACATCTCGGAAGCAACACGACAACTAGGAGATGAGACATGTTACAAAAACTGAATAACAACCCAACAAAAGAAATTAAGATCAAACTAGACACTATGATTAATTCATGGCTTGAACTCAGTCTCCTATCAGTGGAAGACAAGAAATTTTTCCTCATCGAAAATCAAGTGATACCTACCTTATACCTATTACCTAAGGTGCATAAACCAGGTATACCACCAAAGGGTAGACCAATAATTGCAGGAATAGACTCTTTATGCTACAATTTAGGAGCATTCATCGATACAGAACTGCAACCTTTCATGAAGAATCTGCCATCATTTATTCGGGACACGAAAGATGTCTTACAGAAATTGGAGAACATAATATGGCAACCAGACTTTCTACTAACAACTATCGATATTGTAAGTCTATACACATCTATAAAACATCAAGATGGTCTTGCAGCAATCAAGAAACACCTACAGATGAGATCGGTTCATTTACTAGGTAGAAATAGAATGATCATAGATATGTTGGAATATTGCTTACAAAACAATTACTTCATCTTCAATGGCGAGTTCTTTTTACAAACACAAGGTACCGCGATGGGGGCCAAATTTGCTCCTCTATACGCCTGTCTCCTGATGGGAGAAGTGGAACGCCATTGGCTGTGGAATGAAGATACTGAATACCTCTCCAGAAATGTGATTTTCTGGGGACGGTATATTGACGACATCTTACTCATTTGGCAAGGATCCAAAAATCAACTACAACACTTCATCAATACCCTAATACCGAATAACTGGGGCTTAAACATTACGTATACCATCTCATCAACTGAAATTGAATTCCTTGACTTGACTCTGTATGTAGAAAATAGCATCCTTCAAACAAAGCTCCACAGAAAATTAACAGCTGCAAATTCTATCCTTCATGCAGCAAGTTGTCATCCAAAGCATTCTATTGACAACATACCATCTGGAGAATTTCGAAGAGCACGAATCAACTATACCTTAGATCAGGAGTATGAAAAGAACTCACTAGAAATAAGAGAACGCTTAGAAAGGAGAAGTTATGATCCAACCGTACTAGAACAAAAACGTTGTTATTATGCACAACAAGAATGCACCACCCTTCTGTACAATAAGAAACAGGTTCCACCTAAGGCAACAATACGCTTTATAACCAAATGCACCAATGGTCAACATCATGTACGCAGAATTCTACAATAACATTGGAACCTATTGTCTCAAAATCAGACAATATCGACTTCTCTCAGCACAAAACCCCAACTAAGTTTTCAAAGATGTAAAAACCTAAGGGAAGAATTATGTCCATCATTCTTTCAGAGAAAGGAGCAAAAATCCTTCCTACAACAACCTGAGGGCTTTTACATCTGCTCCAATTGCTCCATCTGCAAACTGGGGAAAAATAAGAGCAAAGAAATCATGATAAATGGACATAAACACATAATACGAGACTTCATAAATTGTGATAGTACAAACACTGTATACTTAATTACCTATCCATGTAACAAAAATTACATAGGAAGTACTATCAGACCTTTAAAAATACGGATTCAGGAACATTTTCGGAACATTCATAAAGATGATGTAAAACAACCCTTAGTAGATCATTTCTTACAATGTCATCCTCATCAACGTACATTCAGTTTCTGTGGCCTGATGAAAATAAAAAATAATCCAAGAGGAGGGAATACAGAACAGAGATTACGTCGACAGGAAAGTTCGCTCATTATTTATCTCAATACAGTTACCAAAGGCTTAAATAGAGAGCCAGAATGGCACTTTTGGCTGTAACCTAATTGACGTTTCTTGGAATCAAGATTGGTAACACTGTTTCATCTACTTGGGCAAAAACTTGGATAATACCAGAGTCATCTGACCACCTATGTATAACCTCATATGTACTGAAAATAATCCTTTCCTGAATAGACAATAATTGGAAAAGAGCGATTCTGGAACTGTATGTTTTGACTTATCTATAATGTATATATATTGAGATATAAGCAGGAGCGATTTAAAATAGTGTTTCAAACAAACAACTGTATTCTAACTGAAGGCGAAGTACTTGAATTTACTTAATTTTCTAATGTTCTGACTAAGTGCCAACCTCATAAGGAAAAGTCATTATAATAAAAGCAAAAAAATCTTAACATAAGGTTAAATAATTGTAAATACGAATATAGGTGTTAAACCATAATAGGATACTACATTGCTAAAAGAAGACAAAACAACTCAACACTAGGCAAATTGAAGCTACGTAACGTAATCAAACCCTAACAAAAATGGCGGCCGTTTAGATTACGAAAATAACGACCGATACGAAACTAAGATGATAAGGATAGAGCCCTAATATTTGTTGTATATAAATACCGGTATAAGATTTTATCTTGATATGGGTCCTGTATATCAATATAGGATGAGGGTCAAAGATATAATCGAAAGTGATCCCCAATCGCATAATATAGTAAGATCAATACAAACATGGCGCCCACGTAGAATATGGAGACACCCTCTGAGGACATATGTATATAACTCTAAAGCAAGTGTCCTTATCTTCTATTCTTGATATTCCAATACAATAATATACTGGCTCAAAAAAGTGACATTTCCTTTAATAACGAACTGTTACGAAATGTACGCCATAGATTTGTTTAACCTCGCTTTTATTTCTGTATGTATTCTGAACCGTCATGCTTGATACCTGATATAAGAGACTTCATACGGTAATATTCACCTCATTTTAAGGGCAAAAGAGACCATACTTATACAAGGAATACATATGTAATAACTTGGATATGAAAATAATAGCATTAACATTTACCCCTAAAACCGGGCTACACACCATTATAAGATGGCAGCCGTATATCGAAGCTAGTGACGCCAAGTTACATAGTAAGACCAATACAAATATGGCGCCCATATAGAACGCGGAAACACCACTCGTGGACAACCCGATGGGAAAGTCGGAACAGACCGCAGAGCTAATGAACCCTTATAACTTGCCTAAAAACTTACCATTTAAATATGAGAGAAGGATCTATCATAAATAAATAAATATTGAATAATATCAAAGCCATAGATGAGTGCCAAGTTTTACTACAACTACCTGCGTACATGCTTACTACCGTAGATATATATATCTTTTTGATGAGGACTGATATATACTCATGAAATTTGCGAGGATATTTAGTTTGGCAAGTTGTTCCGTTCCCACTGTTTGTTTAGCAATAAAACTACGTATTGAATGAGGTACAAACACAACTAATATCCTTGCTTTAATTGTTCTACAAAGTAACGAATGACTGATTAGGATTTTCTTTTTTTTATAAAAAAACGAACTTTCACTGCAGAATGATTATATGATGATTAATTTTCCCACTGAGTTTAAGAAATTTGATGTCAAATCTTCATGTTATAGATTTTATTGCCGAATTCCGCTGAACATGGACCTCAGTGATTCAATATAAATGATACCAGGAATATTAAAGGTATATGCCAAAATTTTAAAATGTATTGGGATATATGGAAACTGATTCATTCTACTCTCTTTATGTTACACTAAAGGGTGTTCTCCTTTAAGAAATTACCATCACTTATTTCCAAATGCATGCGATCAACACAGACTGACTACTTAATACCAGCACCTGTAAGTGAATATATAATTCAACTACAATTCAACAATAAGATGAAGGACTTATTCGCATCTTAAACGAACATCTCTTTTCACTATCTAACTATAGCGGACAGAACATTAACATGGAAAGCATGTTCTACGTTTCTACTAGACAAATCTATAACACTATGGCACAATTTCGGTAAGGGTCCCTTCCTTTTGATCCTTTTAGCTTCTCTTCTGGTGCTATTCACCTAGATCTTCCAGTACTATAATCACTCTTGTTTTTTCTATATACTATTTTTATTTTTTCTTTATTTCTTTTCTTTACTCTTTTAAAATAAACACTATGATATATTCCGACCTGATCCCTCTTTTCAGCCTTGAAAAAGCCCAAGTCGGATAGACACTTAAGGGCGAAACACGTGTCGGCTGTTCGGTTCCGTGAAAAGAATAAATTGTCAATGTGGATCATTCCTTTTTCTGCCAATGCAAAACAAAGGCTCATGTTGAAAAATACTTCTAAGCATTCTGCAACTATTAAGAAAGAACACTACAAAACTTGGAGGAGGAGTATGTCTCGCACCTAAGCAAATTATATATATATAGTCACTGAAAAAAACATAGGTTTCAGGCATGTTATAGTTAGAAATTAGTATTTAAATAACCTTTGAAATTCACTGAAAGAAGCATAGGTTTTAGGGAAAGTTATAGTTAGTTGGACATTTCACTCATACAAAACGATAGAAATTCCCACGTTATAGTTAGTTCAGCTAACTATAACTCGCGCCCCCGCAAGACACTGCTGATGACGTCACATATTACATCACTCATGACATGGTCAGTGACATCACTGATGACATCTCAAATGACATCACTGATGACATCACTGATGACATCATCCATGTATTAATTTGATGCATCTTCTCACACCCTAATATTACCTTTGATACAACCACTCTAAATTACGGACTGCCATTCTCAAAACCAAAGACACTCCAACACCAAGAACTGCATACCCACTCACTGATTCTTAGGTTTACACACACATCCGACTCACTCACCCATACAGTCACTCATACTTATCGTCACTCAGTACAGGACTATCAAATGCACTCAGACACCTATATAGCAACTCACACACTGCCACTCATCCATAGAGGTACTCACACACCTAGTCAGTCATGCAAATAATTATTCACACTGCCATTTACTCACCTATACAGTTATACACACACCAGCTCACTTACTCATACAAATACTAGCATATACTTACGCACTTATACAATCACTGATACAAGCACAGACTCATCCATACAGCCACTCTAGCAATCACACACTCTCACTTATAGCCATTTATATCCTCCAACACACATATATACTGCCTCTCACATATGTAGTTACTCACACATATTCAACTGAGATATAAATTCACTCACTAACACACCCATACACACCCTCACCCACCCACACAGTCCATCACAGATGCACTCTTGAAACCATGCACCCAGGGAATCACCCACTCCCACATCTTTTTTCAGAGTCACACACACCCCACCCACAAAAACACTCAGGCACCCATACAGAAATGTCCAACTAACTATAACTTTCCCTAAAACCTATGATTTTTTCAGTGAATTTCAAAGATTTTTTGAATGCCAATTTCTAACTATAACGTGCCTGAAATCTATGGTTTTTTCAGTGATTATAACTGACTCTGACTAACCAGGCCTAGAGCCAGTGCTATGCTAAAAGACACTTAGAATACAGTGAAAACACCTACATACACTAGGGAACACTATGCGTTGGGGTACCCCTGTGATTAGCATGACCTCTGTAAGACCCTGGTACATAATAGGGCAGGGGGGATTAGAACTACCTCTTAAAATGTGCCACGGGGTGCGTTTGCACACTGGTGAAGGGAGGGGGGGGGCCTGAGGTGACATGTGTGCAAAACATGCCCTGTGGCAGTTTTATGTTGGGGGATAAAGTCCCTTCGAATCCTGCGGGTCCCTGGGGTCCAACTAGCCCACCAGGTACCTCCAGTAAGCGCCACAGAGCTGCGTTGCAGAGAGGTGTAAAAAGGGGCATGGCCTGGACCACCTCTCTGCAACGCAGCGCAGTGGCGCTTACTGGAAGCACCTGGTGGGCTAGGTGGCCCCCAGGGGCCCTCAGGATTGAAGGGGAATTAATTCCCCAACTTAAAATGCACCACAGGGCGTGTTTGCACACATGTCACCTCAGGCCCCGCCCCCTCACTTCACCACTCTGCAAAGGCTCCCCATGGCACGTTTTAAGTTGGGGGATTAAGTCCCCTTGAATCCTGAGAGTCCTTGGGTCAACTAGCCCACCGTGCACCTCCAGTAAGCACCACAGAGCTGCATTGCAGAGAGGTGGTCCGAGGCCATGCCCCATTTTACACCTCTCTGCAATGCAACTCTGTGGCACTTACTGGACATACCTCGTGGTTTAGTTGTCCCACAGGGACCCTCAGGATTCAAGGGGACTTGTGACATCAGGCCACGCCCCCTAACTGCACCACTGCGCAAACGCACCCCCTGGTGCGTTGTAAATTGGGGGATTAAGACCACTTGAGTCCTGAGGGTCCCTGGGGGCCAACTAGCCCACCATTTACCTCCAGTAAGCGCCACAGAGCTGCATTGCAGAGTGGTGTAAAAAGGGGCATGGCCTGGGCCACCTCTCTGTAACGCAGTGCAGTGGCGCTTACTGGAGGTCAGTGGTGGGCTAGTTGGCCCCCAGGGACTCTCAGGATTGAAGAGGAATTAATTCCTCAACTTAAAACACGCCACAGGGTGTGTTTGCACCCATATCACCTCAGGCACCACCCCCTCCCTTCACCACTGTGCAAACGCACCCCGTTGTGCATTTTGAGTTTGGGGATAAAGTCCCCTTGAAACCTGAGGGTCCCTGGGGGCCAACTAGCCCACCAGGTACCTCCAGTAAGTGCCACAGAGCTGCGTTGCAGAGAGATGTAAAAAGGGGCATGACCTCTGAACACCTCTCTGCAACGCAGCTCCCTGGTGCATACTGGAGGTACCTGGTGGGCTAGTTGGCCGCCAGGGACTTTCAATATTCAGGGGGAATCAATTTCCCAACTTACAACTCGCCAGGGGGCGCGTTTGCACAGTGGTGAAGGAAGGGGGCGTGGCCTGAGGTGACGTGTGCAAACACGCCCTGTGGCACGTTTTAAGTTGAGCCCCCAGGCAAATATTTTAGAAAAGCCCCAGGGTGGCAGTCCCCGTGGCTTGGGGGGCCTTGGCAGCCCCCCAAACATTTAAAATACGAGCCCTGTGGGGTGGCGGTCCACGAGCCTGTGAGGGGGGCTGTGTGCCCCCCACAAATATATTTCTAGAAAGCCCCGGGGGGTGGCGGTCCCCGGGGCAGCGGGGGTCCCCCTGGGCCCCCGCAAATATATTTTTCACATGCCCCCGGGACTTGGCCCACCCGGGGGCTAAAAAATAATGAAGCACGGGAGCCCGCGCTTCATATTTTTTTATTTTCACGGGCGGATCCGCGGATCCTCCGCGTATCTCGTGATTTAAAAAAAAATAACGCTTTTTTTGGCCCTGGGGTTCCTTGTGGGACCCCCTAAGCAGGCCTACGGGGTCAGGGTGTTTCTACCATGCCCCCTTTTCTTGTTTTTCGTGTTTGTTTTACTGAATTCTTGTGCCTCGGTTCTACCGAGGCACAAGATGGCTGCCAACACTTCCTGGTTTGAAGTGTTGACAGCCAATTAGAATGCAGCTCGTGATCGGGAGGGTGCGTGGATTCACCGCGTCTCTATATATCGAAACTTTTATTTTTTTATTTTCTCAGCAACTACTAAACAGATTTACACCATTTTAAAAAAAGGTCTCTTTCTGAAGCAAGCACTATCTTTTTGCCAAATTTGGTGCAATTCCGTTCAGCAGTTTCGGCTGTAACCGTGTCTAAAGTTTCCTGTGGGAAAAATGATTTTCCGACTTCTATTTTTTTAATTTCTCAGAAACTACTGAACGGATTTACACCATTTAAAAAAAAGGTCTCTTTCTCAACCAAGGGCTACCTTCTTGCCAAATTTGGTGTAATTCCGTTCAGCAGTTCGGGCTGTAGTTGTGTCTACAATTTCCTATGGGAATTCACATGGAGAAAACACGTTTTGGGACCCCTTTTTTTCACGGCCCTCGCTTGCCGAATCACCCCAAAACTTTCAAGATAGGAGCTGACCATAGCGGGCCATAACTTTCGAAAATTTCGCGAAGATTCGTCAACCGGCGCCAAAGTTATTGGGAAAACAAAAAACGCTTTTTGAATAGAAACAAGGTCCTAACTATAACTACCTACTGGCGTAGTGAACGGATTTATGCCATTTAAAAGAAAGGTCTCTTTCTGAGCCTAGGGCTACCTTTTTGCAAACTTTGGTGTAGTTCCGTTCAGCAGTTCGGGCTGTAGCCTGTTCCAAAATTTCCTATGGGAAAGAACATGGAGAAAACACGTTTTGGGAACCCCTTTTTTCTCGGCCCCCGCTTGACGAATCACCCCCAAACTTTCAGGGTAGGAGCTGACCGGAGCGCCCCACCAGTTTCACGAAGATTCAGGATAATAGGTCCTAACTATAACTAACTTCTGGCAACCGCCATTAGGTAATATATATATATATATATATATACACATATATTTTTGTGTTGTTAGAGATTAAATTATAAGCAATACAGCAATAAGGGATATAATCAGGGTGTAGGCCATGTATTATTAATCTTTATCTTCCATACATCGCAAACATGTGAACAGCCATATGGTAGCAAATTGTTACCATATTAGCTTCTCATACGGGGGAGCAGCCTAAGCCCATCCAAGGGTGAGATCTGTGAAAATTGAATGTTTTGTGCATTACCCAGCAACAATACTGCTAATCGCATATTCATCGAATTGTAGATGATATGTATTAGATTTATTTATTTATCATTATTGTTTATATACTGCAATGACAAAGTGGAGATTGACACATTACAATATGGCTGCGAGATTAACCATTGATCTGTGTAAGGCAATACCTTAGCCAATCATTTATGTTTACACAAACTCAGCTGGCTAATGAAATTGACACATGATAAAATGTGAAACAGGAAAAATGTTAACTGACATTGACAAAGGCCCGGAGGCTGAAACGCATTTGTCAGTTCATGTTGAAAGCGAGAAATAACAAACTTTGAATCCAGCCCGCAAGTGTGCAACATTCCTTTTGGAAACTGGTAATATATGTGCGAGACCATCCTCACAAGTTGCAGCACCCACAACACAGTGAGCGGCGGCTTTGGTGGCGCAGATAAACGTATATATGTATATTCACTGAAAAAACCATAGGTTTCAGGCCTGATACAGTTAGGAATTAGCATTTAAAAAACCTTAGAAATTCACTGAAAAAACAATAGGTTTTAGGGGTGTTATAGTTAGCTGGACATTTCCCCCGAGGCCGAATTAAAAAAAACTTTTTTTTAATTGTGTTAGGAGGGGGCCGCGTGGCCCCCCTCCTGGGCTACTACTAGCCCCGGGGATCACATCCTCCGGAGCTGGCCCTCTTCATTAGGGGCCGTGGGGGGTCCCCAATCCCCCCACGGTCCCGCCGGCTTCCCGCCTCCTGCTGGAGGCGGCATTGCTTTTCCACATGGGGAGCAGCTAACATGCTGCTCCCCATGTGGAAAAGCCATCAGCTTTGCTTCATTGAAGCGAGAGCAGGTTTCCCTGCTCTCACTTCAGTGAAGCAAAGCAGTTTGCAATGACAGGGCGGGAGCCGCGAGGATCCCACCCTGTCATTGCAAACTACAGTGTCCAGGGGGTGGGCACCCCGGGACACTGCAGGAGCCAGCCCTGGTGGGTGGCGGTCCCCAGGGCCTATACAAGGTTCCAGGAGGGGGGCCGCGTGGCCCCCCTCCCACATTTTCAAGTTGCCCTGGGTGGTGGCAGTCCCCGGGGCTGGGGAGGACTGAGATCCCCCCACACCAAATTGTTACAAGCCCCGGGGGGTGGCGGTCCCCGGGGCTGGGGGGGCTGAGAGCTCCCCCACCCATTTTCAAGAAGCCCCTGGGGTGGTGGTCCCCGGGGCTGTGGGGGGCCGTGAGCCCCCTGCATATACTATGTTAGATCCCCAGGGGGTGGCAGTCCCCCCCACACTTACTTTTTTATTATGCCCCCGGGATTTGCCCCCCCGGGGGAAAATTAGCATATTCTATCGAGAGGATGCACGCGTCCTCCAGCGCATCCTCCAGCGCGGTTCCTTGTGGGACCCCCTGAGCAGGCCTAGGGGGTCAGGGTGTTTCTACCCTGCCCCCTTTTCGCATTTAGCGCCTTTATTTTTGTGTTTCTTGTGCCTCGGTTCTTCCGAGGCACAAGATGGCTGCCAACACTTCCTGATTCAGAGTGTTGACAGCCAATTAAAATTCAGGTCGTGATCGGGAGGGTGTGCGGATCCTCTAAGGTCATAGATATATTTGTACATTTAACTCTAATTTTCTCAGGAACTACTGAACGGATTTACACCATTTAAGCAAAAGGCACGAGTCTCAACTGAAGACTACCTCTTTGCCAAATTTGGTGTAATTCCGTTCAGCAGTTCGAGCTGTAGCTGCGGCTAAAGGTCCAATGGGAAAATGCATGGGGAAAACGCGCTTTGGGACCCCCCTTTTTTCTCGGCCCCCGCTTGTCAAATCACCATGAAACTTTCAGGATAGGAGCGGACCGGAGATGGCCAAAAGTTTGGGAAATTTCTGGAAGATTCGTCAATCGGCGCCAAAGTTATTCCAAATAGAATGTTGCGGATTTCCTATGGAAAATAGGTCCTAACTGTATCTACCTACTGGCGACCGCCAGTAGGTAATATATATATATATATATATATATATCACGTTTTTCCATACGTGGCAGAGTTCTCTTCAAAGACGGACACAGACCCAACGTTGGTGCTTATGGTGACATTTTAATTCTCCTCACCAGTCGCCATTGACGCGTTTCAGCTTCCTTGAGCCTTGATCACATCACAGTGGTAAATTTGAACAACACGATATTTAAAGTGCCAGTGCCATAACAAGTAACTCCTCACGTGTGCCTTACATTATTAAACTTGAAAGACAGACTGAAAGCATTACAAGTCCCGCTTTCATTCAGGATTGATTCTCAATACATCACAATACATCAAGGTATACTTATTCTCAGACAATAAATATTACACAATTCTAAATGAGTGCATATATGAATAGATCTGTGAAAATCTTCAATATTGAGATTATAAAATCACAGTTACATTATAAACATTTTGGGTCCATTCATTGTCCATGAGAAATGCTTTTTCTTGGATTGTATTGCCTAGCTTGAAAATCAAAACTTTGGACTTTCATTCACGGGTTGAATCCCTATTGATAAGTCTATTTTTCCTATGTTCCATCTTTTACAAACGGCACCAGTATGAGTTTACACAATGTAGTGCAAATTGAACCATAAAGTGCTAGTGTTGGTGCAAAAAATAAATAAATAAAATAAAATAAATACATGTATAAATGGGTGCAAATATTTTCTGTTCAGATCTATTTCAAAACTATGAATTAATGTACTGGTGGGGATCAATCACATATTGTTTATAACCAGTAATTTGTTGTAACAGGTATCCAATATAAATGATATATGGATTAATGACAATCCTAAAATAGTAATAAAATTCACATGAGATTTCTGTTACCACTCACCCGCTACTTTCAAGAAAGGCCTTGGTATTATCTCGGCCTGCTATAAGATCCTAAAAAAGCCAGATTGTAAAGAATTTGATGAAAAATTACCGCAGTCTGTATAAATACAATGGTCTTGATAATAAATATAATGGTCTTGATAATAAATACATAAATAAATAAATGAATAAATAAATCAATGTATAAATACCTAAGTAATTAAAAAGATGTTGTTTTACTATGAATAGAAGGTAAAAAAATATATAAATCTTGTAAAATTCTAGTAAAAAAATCCTTAAAATTGCCAATAATTCATTTATGTGGTCCATTACATATTGTGATTATTAAAAACAATATATAAAAATATATGTTTATATTCGTTTTTTTCCATCAAGAAAAACCCCAAACTACTATTGATTTAATTCTGGCTAAAATATGATAACACTAGGGCGGGGAATAAAAAGTAAAAAAATTGAATTTAACTAAAAACTCATATTTGTACTTATATTCCAAGGTAACCGATATATTTCATGTGGTCATGTAAGACATGTATGTAAATCTTCCGTGGCATTGAGTCCCCCCGGATGTTTTGAATCTAGTTGTAGAATATAGCGTGTCTCTAATTTTCTCAATTTGTTTTCACGGTCACCGCCTCTTCTACTTGGGGGACCTGCGTCTATCACATAGTACTTCAGGTTAGAGTTGTTTGATTCATGATATTCCCTGAAGTGACGTGCCACCGGATATGTATTGTCCTGATTTGTGATAGCTCTCAGATGTTGCAACACTCATTTGTGAACTGGTCATTTGGTGCTGCCTATGTATTGTAGGCCACAAGGGCACAGCAGGACATAGACAGCAAATTCTGTTTTGCATGTCAAGAGCTTAGAAATCTTACATATTTTGTTACCAAAGGGGGGATTGGGTTCAATCGTATTCTCATCATAAAGCTCTTGCATCACTTGTAAAACTGATTCATCGGATTCTGAAAGTAATGAAGCCCCATTGGATTCGGTGTCTGGAATTTTTTATGTAGTGACTTTATTAACTATGAAATGATTTTTCAATTTTAATTTCCGTATCCCTTTGTAGAGATCTAATCTTGCCGAGGCATAGCCAAAATCCATTAGAGGAGCGTACGATAATCCCAATTTTAAGATGTTCTCTTCCTGTGTGGTTAGATTAATGTTGGCCAAATTGATGATAGTATTGTGATTGTCATCTAATTTTAAGGTTTGGTCTTCCAATATCCTCTTCCTCTTCTCCTGGAGGGATTTTGATCTCTTTGTGTTGGCCTTGCGCCTCTGCCGCCGTTTGTAGTTTGCACTTCTGGATTCTTTGGCGGTCTTGGCCGTAGTGTTTGGCGTCATTCTGCACATAAAAGTTCAATTCCTCTCCCGGTGAAGGTATAGGTTTCTGGCCCCCCGCCGCTGCATTGCGCATTTCTGATTCAGATTCACTACTTATAGAGCTGATATCAGACTGTGTTGTTGTGGTTGCAGTTGGTATTCTTGTGGATCCGCTGCCCTGTTGAAATTTCGATTTCCTGATGGCATCATATTGTTTGGCAAACGTAAATATTTGCCCTAGATCATAGTCATTTTTATCTCTTTGAAATTGAAATGTTTTTCGGGCTTTGATCTTATCTTCTTCTTTCTTTAACCGGGCTAACATATCACTTCGTAATATCGCCTGTTCTTCCTTATGGTTAAGTTTATCCAATTCCTCCTCTATTGCCTCAATTTCTTTCAACAGCTTGGCTCTGTCAAGATCCGCATATTTAATTAGAATTAGTGTAAGTCTTCTTGATGATTCTAAGTTGCAAGCCGCCCATTCCTTCATTAACTCGGGATTAGGGCCTTCGGAGCTGTTAAGATGCGCAACCCTCTTGGTATCCTTTCCACATCAATATATCTTTGCAGGGACCTTGATTCCCACCATTTATTTTGTTCCGATTTCATTTTTTTCTCCAGTTGTTTAAATAGATCTTTCACTGTGTTGGTACATTGTGAAGTGCCTTTGTATGTTTCTATGGCTCCACTAGTTGTAGGAGGGTATCGGAGAACATCTCCCTTGCTGCCATCTCCCGCGCTCTTACCACGTCGGCCGACATGAGTTAATTCAGCAATTATCATCCACGTTGCCCACAGCGTTAGAAAATTCGTCGCTGAGCAACGTATTGCACACCTCCTCACCCCGCAATTTCGCGGCTAACTCCTACCTGCTAGGTTTTTCGCTTTCCACGAGTCCTCCGACTCGGTGTCCGCTGGTTACCGCAGGTCTCTCATGGCTTCTCTGGGGTTGCGGGGGGTCAGACGCTCAGTATCCTCCTCGGATCCTCCAATGCTTCCGGGTTGCCCTGGAAGTAGGGCTCCACTGTCGGCGTCGACCTGAACGGGGAAGGGGTCCGTGTATGACTGAGTGGAACGTTATATATATATATTCACTGAAAAAAAACATAGGTTTCAGGCACGTTCTAGTTAGATATTAGCATTTAAAAAACCTTAGAAATTCACTGAGAAAAACATTGTTTTTAGGGAAAGTCATAGTTAGTTGGACATTTCACTCGTACAAAACCAGTGAAATTCCCCCGTTATAGTTAGTTCAGCTAACTATAACTCGCGCCCCCGCAATGCACTGCTGATGACGTCACATATTACATCACTCATGACATGGTCAGTGACATCACTGATGACATCACTCATGACATCACTGATGACATCATCCATGTGATAAATTGCTGCATCTTCTCACACCCTAATATAACCTTTGATATACCCATTCTCAAAACCAATGACACTCCAACACCAATAACTACATACCCACTCACTGATTCTTAGGTCCACACACACATCCACTCACTCACCTGTACAATCACTCATACTTACGGTCACTCAGTACAGGTACAGGTACAGGTTTCGTTTTTGGAAGAGAGAGCAGGGAACCTGCTCTCTCTTCCAAAAACCAAACCAGATTGCTTTTCCACATGGGGAGCTACATGACTGCAGCTCCCCGTGTGGAAAAGCAATGCCGGCTCCCACAGGAGGCGGGGAGGCGGTGGGACCATGGTGGAATTAGGGACCCCCCCCCCCACAGTCTCCACCAGAAAGGCCAGGCCCCGAGGGATGGGTTCCTTGAGGCCAGGAGTGGGGGCCACGCGGCCCCACTCTCCAATAAAATTTAAATAAAAAATGTTTTTAAAACGAGGCAGAGCCCTGGGGATGGGGTCCCCGGGGCTAACAGCGGCCTCAGGAGGGGGGCCAAGTGGCCCCCCTCCTTTCTAAATGAAAAAAAATATATATATGGCCATGTTCCAGGCGATGGGGTCCCTGGGGCAGATATCGGCCTCAGGGAGGGGGGCCATGCGGCCCCCCTTCCCCATAATAAATAAATAATAATAATAAATATATATATTACCTACTGGCGACAGTTAGAATCTAGTTTCCATAGAAAAAGCATTTTTTTATTTGCTAATAACTTTGGTGTCGTTTGACGAATTATTTGCGAAATTCTTAAAAAAAAAGTCTATCCAGGTCAGCTCTTATCTTGAAAGTTAGGAGGTGATTCGTCAAGCGGGGGCTGAGAAAAAAGGGGGTCCCATAACGCGTTTTCTCGATGTTCATTTCCATAGGAAATTTTGAGACAGGTTACAGCCCGAACTGTTGAACAGAATTACCCCAAATTTTGCAAAAATGTAGTGCTTGGTTCAGAAAACGACCTTTTTTTTTAAAAATGGTGTAAATCCGTTCAGTAGTTGCTGAGAAATTTTAAAAATAAGAGTAAAAAAATCAATTTCCCATAGGAAGCTTTAGGCAAGGCTACAGCCCGAAGTGCTGAACGGAATTACCCCAAATTTGGCAAAAAGGTAGTGCTTGGTTCAGAAAGGGACCTTTTGTACGATGGTGTAAATCCGTTCAGCAGTTGCTGAGAAAAACAAAAAATAAAAATATCGATATCTATGGCCGAGGAGAGTTTGCGAACCCTCTTGACCACGGCCTTTATTCTAATTGGCTGTCAAAATTCCAAACCAGGAAGTGCTGGCAGCCATCTTGTGTCTTGGTAGAACCGAGTCACAAGAAAACAGAAAAACAAAGGTGAGGGAGCAGGGTAGAAACACCCTGAATCCTAGGCCTGCTCAGGGGGCTCCACAAGGACCCCCAGGGCCAAAAAAAGCATTTTTTTATTTTTAATTGGGCGAATTTGCGCAGGGTGCGCGAATCCGGACGAATTTATTTTTTAAAAACCAAGCGCTTCCTATTCAAAAAGCCCCCGGGTGGGCCAGGTCCCGGGGGCACTTATGAATAATGTTGCGGGGGGCCCCCGCAGCCCCGGGGACCACCACCTCCCCAGGGCACTATGTAATGCCGGGGTCCATTACATACCCCCGAGCCCCGGGGACCACCACCACCTTTGCAAATGTTGGGAGGGGGACCGCGCAGCACCCCTTCTGTAGTCCTTGATTTCTCTGGGGACCGCCACCCCCCAGGGTGTCCCAGGGTGTCCACCCCCGGGACACTGCTGTTAGCTATGACAGGGCGGGAGCCGCACGGCTCCCGCCCTGTCATTGCAAGCTTTGCTTTGCTTCAACGTTGCTTTGTTTCCCTGCTCTCGCTTCAATGAAGCAAAGCCCAATTGCTTTTCCACAAGGGGAGCTGCATGACAGCAGCTTCCCGTGAGGAAAAGCAATGCCGGCTTCCCCAAAGGAGGCGGGGAGCCGGCGGGACCGTGGGGAATTGGGGTCCTCCCACAGTCCCCAACAGATAGGGCCGGCCCTGGGGGATAGGGTCTCGGGGCCATAAATGGCCTAAGAAGGGGGGCCCAACGGTTTTATAACCGTTTTATAAACTAAAAAAATAGAGCAGGCCCTGGGGGATGGGGTCCCCAGTGCCACAATTAATGTAAAAGAAGGGGGGCCACACAGCACCCCTTGTTAAATAAAAAAGCCGGCATTGCGGTTAGGCCCCGCCACCTCCCTGCAGCACTCAGCAAACGCGCCCCCTGGCACGTTGTAAGTTGTGGAATTAATTCCCTTTGAATACTGAGGGTCGCTAGGGGCCAACTAGCCCACCAAGTACCTCCAGTAATCGCCAGGGAGCTGCGTTGCAGAGAGGTGTTCAGAGGCCACGCCCCTTTTTACACCTCTCTGCAACGCAGCTCTGTGGCGCTTACTGGAGGTACCTAGTGGGCTAATTGGCCCTCAGGGACCCTCAGGACTCAAGGGGATTTAAAACCCCAATTTACAACGCTCCAGGGGGCACGTTTCCACAGTGGTGCAGGAAGGGGGTGTGGCCTGATGTGACAAGTGTGCAAACGCGCCCTGTGATGTGTTGTAAGTTGGTGGATTAAGTCTCATTGAATCCTGAGGGTCCCTGGGGGCCAACTAGCCCACCAGGTACCTCCAGTAAGCATCAGGGAGCTGCGTTGCAGAGAGGGGGTCCGAGGCACCACCTACACAGTACTGATTCACTTCCCCAATTACCCAGGTTGTACCCATGCACTCCAGAAATCCCTCTGTCACTACCCATGCACTCCTCAAAACACCCATCCAGCATCATGTACTTATCCAATCACTCCGCCAAAACCCAAGCACTTATAAATTCACCATGCACTGGCCATGCAGCACTCTAATCATCCAGTCACTACCCATGTACTCATGCAATGACCCAGGCACTAACACATGCAGTGCTACAATCCCCTAAGAATTACTGATGCAGTCCAGCCATCTCCTTGTCACTACCCAAGCACTCCTCCAATCACCCAGCCAGCACCATGTACTTATCCAATCACTCCGCCAAAACCCAAGCACTTATAAATTCACCATGCACTCTCCTTGCAGTACTACAATCATCCAATCAGTACCCATGTACTCATGCAATGACCCAGGCACTAACTCATGGTAAATACAGAGGAGGTCATGCTAATTAGGCCTGGGCGGTAAATTCCCTTCCGCTCGCGGAATTTCGGTAATTTCGCGTTCCGCGGAGAATGCGAAATTGCCCAAAATTCTGCTTTCCGCGACTTCGCGAAATTTTTTCTTGTTCGCGTTCTCAAAATGCGTGTTCTCAAGATATTTCTCCCCGAGCACGCAAACAGCAACTCTGAACAGGAAAAAAGCGTCGCAAACAAGCAATTCCGCGTGTTCGTGGAATTTCTGCATGTTCGCAGAGATTTTTTATCGTTTCGCGGAGATTTGCATAAAGCGGTTACGCAAATTCCGCCCACCCCTAATGCTAATCACAGGGGTACCCCAACGCATAGTGGTCCCTAGTTTATGTAGGTGTTTTCACTGAATTCTAAGTGTCTTTTAGCATAGCACTGGCTTTGGTCCTGGTTAGTCAGTCAGTTACCACCAATACCCATCAGTAAAAAGTTGGGGGCACAGGAGGACTTTCTGCTCCTCTGTTGGTTCTTTCTGCACATCTCTTGCTTCTTTCTGCACTTTTCTTTGTCTTTCTGGACTTCTGTTGCCTCTTTCTGTATTTGTCTTGCTTCTTTCTGCACTTTTCTTCCTCTTTCTTCACATGCCATACCTTTTTAGGCATAGTTAGAAATTAGCATTTAAAAACCTATTGAAATTCACTGAAAAAACCATAGGTTTCAGGCATGTTATAGTTAGAAATTAGCATTTAAAAAACCATTGAAATTCACTGAAAATACCATAGGTTTAGGCACGTTATAGTTAGAAATTAATAAACCTTAGAAATTCACTGAAAAAACATAGGTTTCAGGGACGTTATAGTTAATTGGACATTTTGCTTGTACAAAACCATAGAAATTCCACCGTTATAGTTAGTTTAGCCAACTATAACTCGCACCCTCGCAATGCACTGCTGATGTCGTCACATATTACATCATTCATGACATGGTCAGTGACATCACTCATGACATCTCATATGACATCACTGATGACATCATCCACATCAAAATCTGATGCACCTCCTCACACTCTAATATAACCTTTGATACGCCAACTGTAAAATACAGACTACCATTTTCGAAACCATCGACACACCAATACCAGTTACTAGATATGCACTCACTGATTCCTAGGTCTACACACACATCCACTTATTCACCCATACAATCAGTCATACATACAGTCACTCATCAATACAACACTATCATATGCACTCATACACCTATACAGACACTCACACACCGCCACTCATCCTTGGAGTTACTCACACACCTAGTCAGTCATGCAAAGAATCAATCACATTCCCATTTCCTCACCTATACAGTTATACACACACCACCTCACTTATTCAAACATATACTAGCACATACTTAATCTCCTATACAATCACAGACAATACACACTCATCCATACAGCCACTCTCACAATCACTGACTCTCACGTATAGTCATTTATATACTCCAACTCTCACATACACTGCCTTGTATATATGTAGTTACTTGGACATGTACCACTGAGACATCCAATCTCTCACCAACACTCTTATCAGTGATGTCATTTGAGATGTCATCAGTGATGTCATGATTGATGTCACTGACCATGTCATGAGTGATGTAATATGTGACGTCATCAGCAGTGCATTGCGGGTTCGCGAGTTATAGTTAGCTGAACTAACTATAACGGGGGAATTTCAATGGTTTTGTACGAGTGAAAAGTCCAGCTAACTATAACGCCCCTGAAACCTAAGGTTTTATCAGTGAATTTATAAGGTTTTTTAAATGCTAATTCCAAACTATAACGTGCCTGAAACCTATGGTTTTTTCAGTGAATTTCAAAGGTTTTTTAAATGCTAATTTCTAACTATGCCTACGGACATGTGAAGAAAGAAGAAAAAAGGCACAGAAAGTTAAAAAAGAAATGCAGAAAGAAGCAACAGAAGTCCTCAAAGACGAAGAAAAGTGCAGGAAGAAGGATAACGTGCAGAAAGAACAAACAGAAGAGCAGAAAGAAGCCTTGTTGCAAAATCATCCTGGACCCTCAACTTTTTCAGATGGATACTGGTGGTAACTGAGTCTGACTAACCAGTCCTAGAGCCAGTGCTATGTTAAAAGACACTCAGAATACAGTGAAAACACCTACATACACTAGGGAACACTATGCGTTGGGGTCCCGCTGTGATTAGCATCACCTCCTCTGTAAGCCCCTAGTATATAATAGAGAAGGGGATTAAAACTACCTCGTAAAACGCGCCACAGGGCGTGTTTGCTCACGTCACCTCAGGCCCCGTCCCCTCCCTTCCCCACTGTGTAAACACGCCCTGTGGCCGTTTTAAGTTGGGAGATTAAGTCCCCTTGAATCCTGAGGGTCCCTAGTGTCCAACTAGACCACTAGGTACCTCCAGTAAGCGCCACAGAGCTGCGTTGCAGAGAGATTTAAAAAGGGGCACGGCCTAGACCACCTCTCTGCAACGCAGCGCAGTGGCGCTTACTGGAAGCACCTGGTGGGCTAGTTGGACCCCAGGGTCCCTCAGGATTGAAGGGGAATTATTTCCCCAACTTAAAACGTGCCACAGGTCTTGTTTGCACACATTAACTCAGGCCCCATCTTCTCCCTTCACCACTGTGTAAACACGCCCTGTGGGCGTTTTTAGTTGGGAGATTAAGTTCATTTGAATCCTGAGGGTCCCTTTGGTCCAACTAGCCCGCTAGGTACCTCCAGTAAGCGCCACAGAGCTGCTTGCAAAGAGGTGTAAAAAGTGGCACGGCCTGGACCACCTCTCTGCAACGCAGTTCAGTGGCGCTTACTGGAAGCACCTGGTGGGCTAGTTAGCTCCCAGGGGCCCTCAGGATTGAAGGGGAATTATTTCCCCAACTTAAAACGCACCATAGGGCATGTTTGCACACGTCACCTCAGGCCCCATCCCTTCCCTTCCCCACTGTGTAAACACGCCCTGTGGCCGTTTTTTAAGTTGGGAGATTAAGTTCCCTTGAATCCTGAGGGTCCCTAGGGGCAAAATAGCCCACTAGGTACGTCCAGTAAATGCCATTGCAGAGAAGTGTAAAAAGGGGCACGGCCTGCACCACCTCTCTGCAACGCAGAGCAGTGGCGCTTACTGGAAGCACCAGGTGGGCTAGTTTGCCCCCAGGGTCCCTCAGGATTGAAAGGGAATTATTTCCCCAACTTAAAACGCGCCACAGGGCGTGTTTGCACACGTCACCTCAGGCCCTGTCCCCTCCCTTCAACACTGTGTAAACGCGCCCTGTGGCCGTTCTGAGTTGAGAGATTAAGTCCCCTTGAATCCTAAGAGTCCCTAGGGTCAAACTAGCCCACTAGGTACCTCCAGTAAGCGCCACAGAGCTGCGTTTCATTGAGGTGTAAAAAGGGGCGTGGCCTCAGAACACCTGTCTGCAACGCAGCTCCCTGGCGCATACTGGAGATACCCGTTGGGCTAGTTGGCCCTCAGGGACCCTCAGTATTGAAGGGGAATGAATTCCCCAACTTACAACTGGCCAGGGGGCGCCTTTGCAGAGTGCTGCAAGGAGGGGGCGTGGCCTCCGGCCTGATGCCGGTCTTTTATTTTTTAAATTTTTTTTAAGAAGGAGGGCTGTGTGGCCCCCCTTCTTTTTCTAATTTATTGGCCCTGGGGACCCCATCCCCCAGGGCCTGCACCCTAATTTCTTTTCTTGAAAAAAATGTATTTGGCTCTCCCAAGGCCTTAATTGGCCCCGGGGACCCCAACCCCCGGGTCATGGCCTTTTTTTAAATTATTCTTTAGGAGGGGGGCTGCGTTGCCCCCCTCCTCAGGCCACTTATGGCCCCGGGGACCCCATCCCCCGGGGCCGGCCTTTGTTTTTTATTATTTTTAAAAAATATATATTTAAAGAAACACCTAGGACATGCTGGAAAAACCGTATGTACCTATCACCATGACGATTTGCGTGATATTCATTAAAAGGCGACTATGCATACAATTAATCCACGTGGAATGTATTTACACCGCTAGTGAAGATCTGACGTGTCTGACGCCCTACCGTGCCTAATCCCGGCGACCCTGCCGGTGGGTACTCTCCAAGTAGACACCCTTGTCGTTTATTTATACAAACATGGGTAGCTATTGACGGGCACAATTAATACACACGCACACCACGCCATTCAAAGGGGATTCGACAAAAATTCGACCAAACTATGCAAGAAACCCCCCTCACGGTTAATAAAACACACATCCACCGCCAGATGTGTAATACTTTTTATTTTACTCTCTGGAAAGGACACGAGCCTCACTTGAGAGTCACAGCGTGCTCCTGGCTGAGCCCAACGCTGTGTTACACCCACAAGTGCCCGCCGAGTGCCACACACCTCTGTGTTGTATTCCACCAGCTAGTGCGTATGCTATGACACTCTCTAGCCCATGTGCACTGTAACACCACCCCGTGAATATGTCATGCCACACTTGCCTTCGCACAGGTGATATTGCCCATCTAACGTGCCTTCTTCGATGCCTATGTTATAACGCACAGCGCTATGCCATACATATTACAATCTGGGATCCATATCTTTGTCACAGTGCATATGCAACGTTACACTCCCCAGCACATATTTTATATTACAACTTTAGAGACTAGTTAGGTTACACAACACTGCCCTGTGCATATTACACTCCAAGGCGCATATCGCATAGCGCGCGCTAGTGCCTATGCTATCTCGCGCTCTCCAATGAATCTGTCATTGCGCACAATGTATTGGATATTATATTTCACGCCCCGGTTCATCTTATATCACACTTTTTGGTGCGTAGTTTATACCATATGCTATATCTAGTTTTCATTTTCAATCGTGCTCTCAGGACTATGTTCTATATAACACTGCGTCCACCTACCCTTTTCACGGGCATTACATTTTGCGATGTGGGTGGAGGGTCAGGGGGTGTTTCTGCCAAGTGAGCCCGGAGTCACAGTCACAAACGTCCTCTTCTTCCTGAATAAAAGTGAGATTATGCTGCACACTTGTTCATATTTTAAGTAGTTCGCACAGACACACATTTTAAAAACAATGAAATTCCTAAAACCCACCTTCTCTGAACAGTTAGCTTGCTGCCCCATCCACCTCCTCCCTATCCTCTGTTGTCTGAATCCATGGACTAGCCTCCTCCATCCTGCCATGCATGGTCTGATGTGCTGCCACTGGCCTCCATTTAGCATGATGTACCAGTCCACTCCTCCTGCCCTCCATTGCCCAATTCTATGGCCCATCATTGACCTCCTGCTTAGCCTCTGTGCTTAGCTTGCTGACCCTATTCTCCTTCCCCCTGCCCTCCGATGTCTTTGTGCATGCCCCTGCTTCATCCTTTTTGCCCACCATGTTCCATGGACCTGCCACTCCTATCTACTCTGCGTGTTCTGTTGAGCTGCCACTCCCCTCCCACCTGCCTAGCATTGTAAGATGAATGTAACCTGCCCCTGCTCCCTCCACCCTGCCTGTCCACATGCCATGCCCCATCCCCTTCCTCCTGTCCTCCATGATCCATTTTACTGCCACACCCTTCTGCCCTTCCTGGTCTGTTGTGCTGCAACTGCTCCTCCTGCCTGCCCCGCGCGGTCTGTTGTGAGGCCCCTTCCCCTGAACTCTCTTGTCTGTGCCCAGGTCCTGACCCTCCCTTCTATCCTCCACGGTCCTTTGTGCATGCCCCTGCACCCACCTTCTTGCCCATCATAGCCATTGTGCTGCCACTAACCCTCCCGCTTGCCATGCATTGTCTTCTGTACTGCCATGGCCCCTCCCACCTTCCCTGTGTGGTCAGCTAGCTGCCCCTGACCCCCTCCCACCTTCCCTTCATGGGCTGTGTGTATGCCATCATAGTCTCATTGTTGCTCTCCATGGTGTGTCTTGTTTCTAGTGCCCATTCTGTGTGACCACCATGGTCATCTTGCTGCTCCTGCCCCCTTGCCCCCAGCCCTCTGTTTCCATGTGCAGACCCCTATTCCCTCCCTCCTGGCTTGTCTGTTCCATTGTAATGCACCTTATCCGTCCCTCCTGCCCTTTATGGTCTGTTATGCTGCAGCTTTCTCTCCTGTCTGTCCATTATGGTCAGCTAGCTACCATTGCCTCTTTCCCCTCTGTTCTCTGTTGTCTATGTGCATGGTCCTGTCCCCTCCCTATTGCTTTCTATGGATTGTTGTGCTGCACTCCCGTCCCGCATGCCCTGTGTGGTGTATTGTGCTGCTGCAAACCCTGATGCCTGCCCTGTAGGGTCAGTTTGGTGCACCTCTCCATGTCCCTCCTGTCCTCTGTTATCCGAGTCCATGCCCCTACCCCATTTCCTCCTGCCTACCATGACCCAATGTACCATACTTGCGAACATTTTGAACTTGGTAGGAGGGAGATTTTGAAAAAAAACTGGGGTATTGATTTTCCCCTTTGAGTTACATTGAAAAAGAGGAGATTGTAGACAGGAGACAGATCAAATAAAGCCCATTTGAGCTTAAAAACATTGGACGTTTCCTGGCTGAAAGGGGTCTGTTGCCATGTATGGTTGTACTACCACTGCCTCTTCCTCTGCCCACAATGCTCTATTATATTGCCACAGCCTCTCTTGCCAGTCCTGTATTGTTGGTTTGTTGCCCCTGCCCCCCTTTCCACTGCCCTCCATAGTCTGTTGTGCTGCCACTGCCCTTCCTGCCTGCCCAGTGTGGCCAAATTGTTGCCTCCGCACTCTCCTACCTGCCTTCAATTTTCAGAGTCTGTGCCCCTGGCCTCTGCCTCTCAACAGTATCCCAATGAACAACTAGATTGCTAACATTCTATATTTATTACAAAAGTGTGGAACGCCTGACCTCATCTTGATGTAATCAAAACTGTAATACCTAGAGCATTTCCTTTAGAAATTACATATATGAGAGGGTCTTATTTGCATCAAAATTATGGTTAGTGCTCTAAAAAACGAAAATGACGACATATTTTCTGAGTTTTCAAATAGCGACAAAGAACTTTTCAATTATTTGTAATCTTTATGTTTTTTTATCCAGTTGACCACTTGATTAAATGTTGCACCTAGGGGAGAGGATGCGGTGTTACTTCCAGAGCTGCAGACTTTGCAACTGGGGAACCAGGTTGGAGTTTCTGTTTCAGCTCAACATTCTGTGATTCTGGTCAAATGACTTAATCTCCCCATGTCTACAACCAAAATGAATTTGATCTTGTGTGGTGTAACCAATGCTCATATAAAGCACTCCAATACCTGACAAGTCTGCACTATATAAAACTGCAAATACACAAAAAATAAGTGTTTTGCACACTTCTGTCATTGGGCTACATGTGGGCTACATCTGGGTGATATTTGTGCTGCATTTGGGCTCTTTTGTCTCTGGTGGCCATCTTGGGAGCTTTATTTGTTATGAAGTTTCCTAATTTCCTCATTTACTGCAGTCTCCTCAGTAGGAAATGCTTTCAGTTTTTTACTTTGATTCCATGAAGAAGGTATTCAGATATGTCACACATTTGCCATAAATTCTGAATGTTAGCACTCTAGTTGCTCATTAGATCACTGTAGTAAAGCTACTGCTCACCACGGAAGTCTGCTGCTGGTATTAAAAGTGCATGTTTCAGTCTGCATCTCAGAATTCTTTAATGAAATAGAAGAGGATTTGAGAAGTCACGCAAAATGTGCCCTAATTTTTCTTTCTTCAGCACTAATCATAATTTCCATGGCAAAATGAACCCCCTCATTGTGTTCCTTTTTAAATTAAATGTTTTAAGTGTTACCAGTTTATTCTAATCAAGATGGCTTGAGGTGTGCCATACTTTTGCCATAAGTAAGACAGTAAGCGCTCTAGTTGTTCTTAAGAACACTCTGGGACATTCTGTCATTGGGCTATACTTGGGCTACATCTGGGTGATATTTGGGCTACATTTGGGCTCTTTTGTCTCTGGTGGTAATCTTGGGAGATTTATTTGTTTTGAAGTTTCCTAATTTCCTCATTTACTGCAGTCTCCTCAGTAGGAAATACTTTCAGTTTTTTACTTTGGTTCCATCAAGAAAGCATTCAGATGTGTCACACATTCGCCATTATTTCTGAATGTTAGCACTCGAGTTGCTCATTAGATCACTGTAGTAAAGCTACTGCTCACCAGGGAAGTCTGCTGCTGGTATTCAAAGTGCATGTTTCAGTCTGCATGTCAGAATTTTTTTATGAAATAGAAGAGGATTTGAGAAGTCAAAATATGCCCTAATTTTTCTTTCTGCAGCACTAATCATAATTTCTATGGCAAAATGAACCCCCTCATTTTGTTCCTTTGTAAATTAAATGTTTTAAGTGTTACCACTTTATTCCAATCAAGATGGCTTCAGGTGTGCCATACTTTTGTCATAAGTAAGACTGTTAGCACTCTAGTTGTTCGTTAGAACACTCTGGGAAGCTGCAGTAGAACACAAAGGAATCAACTGGCAGTCTCTGCCCTTGTTGGATGTACATGTTTTACTGAGAATGTCAGACTTCATTCTCACATGAATGAGAAAGATAATGTGAATTTACAGAAAATATGCTCTCAGTTTAGCTTATAGATCACCTTCCAAACCTCTGTGGGAAAAGCATGAGAAAATAGTTTTCTCTCAAACATGATTCATGATATCACAGCAGAAGGCTTTTTCACATGGTAAAATCACCTTAGAACACACCACAATTCCTAAAATGAGTATGGTACCATCCACAAATGATTTATAATGTAACTAAAGTCTTAAAATCTTCTATTAACTGCAATGCTTTTTAATGAGGTGCTATCATGTATATTGGTCCCAAGATGGCTGAAAACACTTCTTGGATGAAGTACTGACAGCCAATCAGATCTCACGATGAGATGTGTGGTTAGGCTCCGCCCAGATATATATGTGATTTTGATTTACTCAGGAACTACTGAACGGATTTACACCATTTAAGCAAAAGGCATGAGTCTGAACTGAGGACTACCTCTTTGCCAAATTTGGTGTAATTCCGTTCAGCAGTTCGGGCTGTAGCTGCGTCAACAGGTCCTATGGGAAAATGCATGGAGAAAACGCGTTTTGGGACCCCCCTTTTTTCTCGGCCCCCGCTTGACGAATCACCGTGAAATTTTCAGGATATGAGAGGACCGGAGCTGGCCAAAAGTTTGGATATTTGCGCGAAGATTTGTCAATCGGCGCCAACGTTATTCCAAATTGAATGTTGCGGATTTCCTATGGAAAATAGGTCCTAACTATAACTACCTACTGGCGACTGGTGGTCGCAAGCAGGTTGTTATACTTAGGAACTGGTTTCCATAGGAAATGCATTTTTTTACTTGCCTATAACTTTGCCGTTTGATCAATCTTCATTGAATTTTCCCCAAAAAGTGTCTGTGTGTCATGGAAAGTTTGGGGGTGGTCCGTGCACTGGGGACGAGAAATAGTGACGTGAAATAAGAGTGCGTTTGCAATGTTAATTCCCCGTCCTGCCGCAGAGCCAGCACCACCACGCAATCCAAGAGGGCCACGGGTTTCTGATACACGGAGCTCATGTGGAGCACAGGTCAAGGATATTGAGCAGCGACGTCTCAGGGGGCTCGTGGTGAGCCTTGAAATCCTATAATTTAAGAGAGCATCCATTAATCAATGCGGACTACACCTCCCATAAGCCCTACGTGTTGTCTCATCCAGAGCCGCCGATTCACGGCACATGATTGCAGGTTCAAAAGGGAGGCGGTACCCGACATGCTCTTACTGACTGTCTACCTCTGAAGAAGAGAAAACTCTCGAAACGCGTCAGGTTCCAGTCAGACGCTTCACTAAATGGCAAACGCTGCTGCTCTTACCTTTCATGGCATTGGGGAACACAGATCTATGACTCAAGTGCGGCCCTTTGCTTTGGACCCCCCGGTGTGTTATCATATATATAAATATAACCTACTGGTGGTCGCAAGCAGGTTGTTATACTTAGGAACTGGTTTCCATAGAAAATGCATTTTTTTACTTGCCTATAACTTTGCCGTTTGATCAATCTTCATTGAAATTTCCCCAAAAAGTGCCTGTGTGTCATGGAAAGTTTGGGGGTGGTCCGTGCACTGGGGACGAGAAATAGTGATGTGAAATAAGGGTGCGTTTGTAATGTTAATTCCCCTAGGAAGAATGTGTTGAACCTTGACCCCAAACCGCTGGGTGGAATTACACCAAATTTGGTAGAAAGGTTGATGTTGCTACGCAGATTGTGCTTTCTGTTAATTCATGCAAATCCATTCAGTTGTTCTTGAGAAATTAAATCTGAACAGAATAGTGATATCTCTGGTCGCGGATATTTTGCAGTGATCGCAGGTATATCGCAAGGAGTTTGCGGTAAACTGCAGATGCCCACCAGTGGGAAGGCTCTGATTGACTGGGTGCAACCTTAACAGAAACTTGCGTCAGTTTCAAGGTGATCACGGTTACATCACAAAGTGTTCAAGGTGAATCGCGATAGTGGGCCAAACGAGAATGCTGTGATTGGCTGGACGCTACCTGAACAGAAAGTTGCGGCCGCCATCTTATGTATCAGGGACGGATCCTGGGGCTAAATTTAGTTTTGAAATCGACATAAGGGGTCATGGTAGAGGTACTCTGAGCCCATGTTTAACAAATCGGGATATTAGTGACACACGTTACGTGTCCAAAATTCACAATGCCCGGCATCACCACAAGAACAAAAGATCGATTTTAAAGATGAATTTTATACAAACTACCTTGAAAAATATGATTTTTAAGCAGTGTACTAACAATAACCCCTGGTGTCAGAAATACTGTAAAATATGTTTCACACTTTAAAAGAACAGGCATGATTGACGTGGTTACTCTGGCTCACTACTAGTTGGGGATGAAGTCCCTTTGGCTGCTGAGGGTCCTTGGGGGTAAACAACCCTTTCTGTTATCTGCAGTAAGCCCCACACAGCAGGATTGCTAAGAGGACTTCAGAGGCCATGCCCCCTTTCTCCACCACTGGGCAAATGCATCTCCTTGTGCAAAACTGGTTAAGGAATGAAATCCTCTTGCATGATGAGGGACATTGGTGGCCAACAAGCTCTCTTCATACTTTCTGTCCTACTCAGTGAGATTCCTGAGAGGTGGTAAGATGCCCACCTCCTTTATCTTCCACTCTGAAAACGTGATTACTACTTAAAAAAACATAGAAATTCACTGAAAAAACAAAAGTTTACAGGGATGTTATAGCTAGGAATTAGCATTTAATAAACCTTAGAAATTCACAGAAAAAAACAAAGGTTAGAGGGACATTATAGTTAGGAAGTGAAATAAAAATAACCTCAGAAATTCACCTAGAAGCCAAAGGTTATAGGGACCTTATAGTTAGGCTCAGATTTCACTCATACAAAACCAGTGAAATTCAGCAGTTATAGTTAGCTGAGCTAAGTATAACTCGCGCTCCTGCAATGCACTGCCTCTGACCTCACATATTATATCACTCATGACATGGTCAGTGACATCACTCATGAGAGCTCAAATGACATCACTGATGACATCATCCACAAAATCACTAACGCATCTACTCACAACCCATAGAAACTTTCATACACCCACTCCCACACAACCATTCACAGACCCATACAAGTACCTATACACCCAGGCCACTGATTCATAGATCTACACATATCCACTTACTCACCCATTCAGCCACTCATACGCCTACTCACTCACTAATACAGCCACTGACATTCCCACTCATTTACCCATACAGACACTGAGTCAGTCACCCATAGTGTTACTCAGATACCTACTCACTCACCCATACAGTCAATCACACAGCCACTTACTCACCCATACAGATACACACACACCCACTCACTTACTTGCTTCAACAGATACTAGCACATACTCACTCACCTATACAGTCACTGCAACAGGTACACACTCAATAAATAAACACGCTTCGTAAAGATCGGACCCGCCGTGTGTTGTTCTTTGAGATTTTGTTCAGAGACCAAATCAAAAGATTTCAGCAAAAGTTGAAGATCCCCGTTACTAAGTAGGCTTGGGCTGCAGCGATTTACCGAGTGGATATATATATATATATATATACATATGTGTGTGTGTGTGTGTATATATATATATGTATGTATATATATTCTCTAAACTGCCGTTACCGAGGTAAAGGATGACGACGCCGTGTCTTGTCACAATAAACGATTTTAATAATCAGCAAGACATGGCGTCGTCATCCTTTACCTCGGTAACGGCAGTTTAGAGAATTCATACGGATCAAGCTTGGATGATCCGGGTGGACGACGCGCCCTTTGATTTGGAGCTGCGGTGGTTGTAACCAAACTAAAGTGGTTGTTCCCATATATATATTCACTGAAAAAACCAAAGGTTTCACACACGTTAAAGTTAGGAATTAGCATTTAAAAGACCTTGCAAATTCACTTAAAAAACCATAGGTTTCACACATGTTATAGTTAGCTGGGCATTTCCCTCATAAAAAACCAATGAAATTCCCCCGTTATAGTTAGTGCAGGCAACTATAACTCACGCGACCGCAATCCGCTGCTGATGACGTCAGATATTACATCACTGTATTTAGACACTTATTTACCCATGTCTTCTTCCATTCATCTTTAGCTATACATATATTTAATTTTTTTTTTTTCAGAGAGACACATATGTCATCAGTGATGTAATATCTGACGTCATCAGCAGCGGATTGCGGTCGCCTGAGTTATAGTTGCCTGCACTAACTATAACGGGGGATTGCTCGCGTACAGATATATATATTGATTTAAATGCTATTTTCTCTGGAAATACTGAGCAGATTTACACCAAACCTGCAAAAGGCACTTCATGGACCTTATGGCTACCTCTCTGCCAAATTTCACATAATTCTGTTCAGCCGTTCGGGCTGTAGCTGCGACTAAAGTCCCTATGGAAAAATCCATGGGGAAAATGCGTTTTGGGACCCCCCCTTTTTCTCGGCCCCCGCTTGACGAATCAACCCGAGACTTTCAGGGTAGGAGCGGAGCGGAGCGCCCATTAGTTTTGAAAATTTCGCGAGGATTCGTCAATCGGCGCCAAAGTTATTCAAAATAGAATTTTGAGATTTCCTATGGAAACTCGGTCCTAACTATAACTATCTACTGGCGACCGCCAGTAGATTTTATATATATATATATATATATATATATATATATTCGCAAAACTCCAAAAGCAGGAACAGGAGGACAGACCATGGGTAGGTGCAGATTTCTTATTTGTTGATTCAAACAAGCACCAGCAGCATGACGCGTTTTGGCTCCGAGGAGCCTTGATCACATGACGAGCTTAACGGTATAAGGTCAGTTTTTATACAACTTGTTTCCACATTTTTTTAAACTTTTTTTGCCTTTTTCTCTTTCCATTCTTAAAGTGACATGTGCCCTGCGTGCAAGGTAAAGCATGGAAATCAAAAACATTTTATCAATTCAATGTTTCTTGACTGTTAGCATTACTTATGCATTCAGTATATATACATAGATAGATTGATAGATAGATAGATAGATAGATAGATAGATAGATAGATAGATAGATAGATAGATAGATAGATAGATAGATAGATAGATAGATAGATAGATAGATAGATAGATAGATAGATAGATAGATAGATAGATAGATAGATAGATAGATAGATAGATAGATAGATAAAATCCTCCAGGACATTCAATTGTTAGCTCATGTGATTCCTTGCTTGAAAATGCCTCCAGATTTGTCAATATTTTTTAATTTGCTTATGTTGTAGATCTTCCATTGTATATCAGGGACTCAATGGACTTTCTAAATCACATCAATGGCATTCCATGGAAAATAAATTACATAATGGCAACAGTAGATGTGGTTTCTCTTTACACATCTATAGGACATGAAGATGGCCTTAAAGCATGTGAATATGGTCAAGATCATTAAGTCTATTAAAATATACCAATAGGCTTTTAGAAATGATGCACTATTGCATTACAAACAATGACTTTTTGTTTGATGGTAAATACTATATTTTAAAAAAAAAGGTACCGCAATAGGTACATCTTTTGCCCCAACATATACCAATCTAATAATGAGTCATAGTGAAGCCGAATACATTTGGACGGAAAAAATAATAAGCTACCAAAAAAAATCATTTTATGGATGTGTTTGTAATCTGGGAAGGTGAAGTAGGTTAATTCAAATGGTTTTTAGATTCTCTTAATCAAAACCCTCAGCAATTCCAGTTCAATTATGAAATGAACAAGGAAACAATTAATTACTTAGATATTCGTATTTATATTGAAAATGACAAAATCTGTCCAAAATTATATCGTAAACGGACTAGCTGTAACAGCATTTTGTTTGCAAACAGTGCTCATTCCAGGGCTTTCAAATGGAGCGTACCTTATGGAGAGTTATTTAGAACTAGAAGAAATTGTACAGAGGATAAAACATTTGAGATACAAATAAATAAAACCTATGAATGATTCCAAAGATGACGCTATCCGATATCTGTTTTAGTGGATGCCAAGAGAAGAGCAAAAACTAAAATTAGAGAGGACTGACTGGTACCAAAAACAGCCAAAAAAGAAGTGAATGAGGATGTTACGAGATATATAATGGATTTTAACCTCTCGGACAATAAAGTCAGAAAAGTATGAAGGCAAGACTGGAACATCTTAAGAAAAGACAAAGATTTAAAAGACTGTGTAACAGAACATTCTAAATTGACATACAGGAAAACATCTTCACTTGGAAAACTCAGAGTTATTTTTCAGATAGAGAAATTGATAGAGGAAATTGGCATAAGACCACAGGTTTTTACAAGTGTAAAAAATGTAAAGCTTGACAATTTGAATGCAACAAGAAAGAATTTGAATCATGCGAAGGGTCAAGCACGAAAATCAAGGAACTCATACTTGGTGAAACCTTCCATGTTGTATATGAGTTAGAATGTGGCTGCAGAAAAAAGTATGTCGGAAGTACAGTGAACAAACTTAAACTACGCATCATCCAACATATCAGAGCCATTAACAATAGAGATTACACATACACAACAGTGAAACATATTTGGGAGGAACACAGTGGTGATCTAACTGGCTTTTGTTATTGCGGAATTCAATGCATTCCAATCAAGCCGAGAGGAGGGAATCATGAATTGGTCTTGAGGAGAGCGGAATCAAGATTAATTATGATGATGGGGACAGAAATACCTTGTGGTCTGAACGTGGATGCAGAATTACATGTACAGCTGTACTCCATGAATTATGTTCCCCTTTCTTTACCTCGCTCTCTTTTTCAAAATACCTAACGTGACCTGCCACCTCCTATGTCTGAACTTTCTGCTTTAACCAGACTCTTCCTGTCCTCCCGACTATCCATCTAAATGAGAATTTTGTGTTCTCTCTATACATGGGCCACTTGGGAATATGCATACCAACAGAGATATGCACAAACATAGCTTTTTATCATCCAGATACTGTACCAACTGATCAAGTCAGATATGTTCTTGTTTGATGGATTGATGAACTTTACTATTCCCCTCAAACTGTATTTAAATATTGAATACTTTATTTGATACAGACAGACATTGACTTATATATACCTTTCATGGAGGGAATTCTGTTAAGATGAATCACTAAATACACTTTAACACTGGTGCACTTTAACAGTTGCACTTTATATTACATCTCTTTTATACATAAGGGAACTTTTGTATTTATAAGTATTTTGCACTTTAGTTAGAATCTACTTATGTACTTCTGTGGCATAGTTTAATCAGTCGGGGAAAGATGTGGTCAAGCAAGAAATCGTGTTTGTTATTGTGCAATAGAGAAACCAGTTTTTTCCTGTTCTCTTCTGACTATTCATCTAAATATGAATTTTGTCTTCTCTCTATACATGAGACCTTGGTCCTCATGGGAATATGCATACCAACAGGGATATGCATTAACATAGCACTTTATTATCCAGATACTGGAACAACTGATTGAGTCATGTATGTTCTTCTTGGACTGATTGTTGCACTTTACTATTCTCCTTGAACTCTTTTGTAATACTGAATACTTTATTTGATATCGACAGACATTGACTTATATATATTTTTTATGGAGGGATTTTTGCTAAGATTAATCATTAAATGCAATATATCACTGGTGCACTTTAACAGTTGCACTTTATATTACCTCTATATTTGAGAGAAATTGTGTATTTATTAGCATTAAGCACTTTAGCCAAATTTCACTCATGTGCGTCCATAGCATATCCTAATCAGATGGTGAAAGACGTGGCCAAGGTAGAAATCTTGTTTGTCAGTTTGCAATAGAGAAAGCTTCCTTTGGTGAGTTGTATGGAAAGCACACTTTTTACTGTTACCTCTTTTCTCTTTGCAAGGTGGTATTTGAGTCTATAGAAATGGCCAGATTTGAGGTGTTAACGTAGCTATGTTGATAAAAAATACTGTCCTCAGTCTATGACTATGTTGTAAGGGGAAGAGGTGTATTTCTATGTAATAAAATGTTTGGCTTCATCGTGAACAAGGCCACAAGCAACGGCCGGAACTCGTGGATGATTTCACTCACAAAAGATAAAAAAAAACACAGAGTGCCGGTTTCGCTTAATTGCAATAAACGAGGCTAATAGGTCCTAACTATAATATAGGTAATAAAGAGAGATATATATATATATATATATATATATATATTATCTACTGGCGGTCGCCAGTAGATAGTTATAGTTAGGACTGTGTTTCCATAGGAAATCTCAAAATTCTATTTTGAATAACTTTGGCGCCGGTTGACGAATCCTCGCGAAATTTTCAAAACTAATGGGGCGCTCCGTTCAGCTCCTACCCTGAAAGTCTCGGTGGGATTCGTCAAGCGGGCGCCGAGAAAAAGGGGGGGTCCCAAAACGCATTTTCCCCATGCATTTTTCCATAGGACCTTTAGACACAGCTACAGCCCGAACGGCTGAACAGAATTACTTGAAATTTGGCAGAGAGGTAGCCATAATGTCAAGGAAGTGCCTTTTGTAGGTCTGGTGTAAATTTGTTGAGTAGTTCCTGAGAGAAAAGCATTTAAAGCAATATATATATCGGTAAGCGCGCTCCGTGCGCTTACGGTAAGCTTACCGTACGCGTACGGTGCCGTGCGCGAGCTCAAATCTGATTGGTTGTCACATGACTGTAAACATTCGAATCGGACGAAATCAGGAAGTGTCGGCCGTCATTTTGTGTGTTTCACACAGAAAAAAAAAGGGAGATAACGTGAAAAGGGGGCAAGGAAGAGAGTTATAGACCCCATAACATTTGAAAGGGGGTCAAAGAAGGACACAAAAGTACGAAAAATCCATTTATTAATTTTAAAAAAAAAATCGCCGAGTGCGCGTACGGTAAGCTTACCGTACGCGCACGGCAAAAAAAAAAATAATAATAAAAAAAAAAGAAATAACAATCACATTTATTAAATAAATTGAAGGACCCGCAAGGGAGAAAAAAAAATTGATACTGTGTAAAAAAAGGCGAGGCGCGCACGGTATGAACTGCGCAACGTGGGCGCTCGGTGAAAAACCAGAAAAAATAATTAAAAATAAATACATATAACTTAGCATTTAAAAAACGGTACAAATTCACTGAAAAAAACCATAGGTTTCACACACGTTATAGATAGGAATTAGCATTTAAAAAACCTTGCAAATTCACTTAAAAAACCATAGGTTTCACACATGTTATAGTTAGCTGTACATTTCACTCGTAAAAAAACAATGAAATTCCACGTTATAGTTAGATCAGGTAACTATAACTTGCGCGACCGCAATCCACAATGTGTCATTTCAGATGTCATCATTGATGTGAAGAGTGATGTCACTGACCATGTCATGAGTGATGTAATATGTGACGTCATCAGCAGTTTATTGTGGGCGCGCAAGTTATAGTTACCTGATCTAACTATAACGTGGAATTTCATTGGTTTTTTACGAGTGAAATGTACAGCTAACTATAACATGTGTGAAACCTTTGGTTTTTTAAGTGAATATATATATATATATATATATTACCTACTGGTCGCCAGTAGGTAGTTATAGTTAGGACCACGTTTCCATAGGAAATCCGCAACATTCTATTTTGAATAACTTTGGCGCCGGTCGACGAATCCTCGCGAATTTTTCAAAATAGGTGGGGCGCTCCGCTCCGCTCCTACCCTATAAGTCTCGGGGGGATTCGTCAAGCGGGGGCTGAGATAAAAGGGGGGTCCCAAAACGCGTTTTTCCCATGCATTTTTCCATAGGACCTTTAGACAGGGCTACAGCCCGAACGGCTGAACAGAATTTAATGAAATTTGGCAGAGAGGTAGTCCCCAGGTCAAGGAAGTGCCTTTTGTAGGTTTGGTGTAAATCTGTTCAGTAGATTCTGAGAAAAAAGCCTTTAAATCAATATATATATCTGTGGCAGCTTACGGTGCGCTTACCGTGCGCTTACCGTAAGCTTACCGTACGCGTACGGTGGCGTGCGCGAGCGCGATTCTGATTGGCTCTTAGATCTTAGTAAACATTCGAATCGGTCGAAACCAGGAAGCGGCGGCCGCCATTTTCTCTATCGCTTCCTGAGTTGGGCAGCAAAAACGAACCCCAAAAATGTGTAAAGAGGCAGTTTCATGAGATCCTAACCACCCAGCATTGATACAGGGGTCCCCAAACCACCCCCAAGCCCAAAAAATTTGTGCATGGCTTATTAGTGCTAAGAAGTTAACAAAGAATACATTTCACAAAGATGTGCAAAATATGTCCCCCATGTGCGCACGGTGCGCGAAGCGCATCGTGCGTACATGGCCCGTGCACGGCACTAACTGCGTAAAGTGGGCGCGTGGTGCGCGAAGCGTGCTCACTGTGCGCGCACGGTGCGCGAAGCGCACCGTGCGCGCACGGAACGAACTGCGTTAACTGGGCGCGCACGCCACGAATGGCGTAAAGTAACTTAGCATTTAAAAAACCTTGCAAATTCACTGAAAAAACCATAGGTTTCACACATGTTATAGTTAGCTGGACATTTTACTGATAAAAAACCAATGAAATTCCCCCGTTATAGTTACTGCAGGCAACTATAACTCACGCGACCGCAATCTTCTGCTGATGACATATGTGTCTTTATGAAAAAAAAATATTTGTAATATATGTAAAGCTAAAATTTAATGGAAGAAGACATGGGCAAATAAGTGTCTAAATACAGTATTAGCATCAGCAGAGGATTGCGGTCGCGTGAGTTATAGTTGCCTGCAGTAACTATAACGGGGGAATTTCATTGGTTTTTTATCAGTAAAATGTCCAGCTAACTATAACATGTGTGAAACCTATGGTTTTTTCAGTGAATATATATATATATATATATATATATATATATCAATCAGATAAATTAGCAGATAAAGTAAACACACGTCAAATTCACATTATATATATCTTTGCAACAATTATTGTGAGCATATGTACCCTCTGTTGCAAAAAACGAAATTCTATTCATGAGCGTGGTACCACTAACATGCAATTAGTTGCAACGGCCGTTGCGAGCACTACCTTGCTAGTGCTGCGCACGTTCGTTAGCCGACACGGTCCCGCCCACTCATTAGAACGGAATTTGTGCCGGGATTAAGGAGTTAAGTAAGCTTTCCATTGCTCCTCTGTTATATGTCTTGTGGTACTGTAAAACTAAGAGAACAGATTTTTGGTATTGTGACGAAGATTGCAGGCCCAAATAAACTATTATGCACCAAATATGTTGGTTGAGACGGCTTTCTTGGTCAAACAGTCAAAAAGAGATTCAGTGGCCAGGGCCATGGACCCCTCCCCATATTGTTGTCTTATTTATACAGGATGCCAGCAGTTTCCATCACAGTGCAACATGGCATGAAAGGAATGAGATCCCATTACCAATGAAGACCATATTTCTTCCATTGGCCATTCCCTTTCACACCTTCATTGCACTTCACTCTCATCCTTTCGCAGCCTTGTCCCTCCATTAGGAGAAAAAAGGTTTTGGTTGACTTGACTATCTGGCTTTTTAAACATGTTGTCAACCAACAAACATCCCAAAGTGATAGCTTTGATAAAAGATACTGCTAACCAAACTGTAGTGAGGTATTGCTGTTGTACTTTGTGCAAAATAATTACCTAGGTGGAATATGGTATTTGAAATGGGTAACTTATGCAGAGAGTGGTATGGAGAAGTCCCAGGCACTTGGAGGCGGAGCAGTCCCAGTGGTGGCAGGGAAGAAGTGGTAAGTCACCTTGCTTGCTTATTGACACATTATACTGTATTTGTTCAGTGAGGCAGATATCCCACCCATCATCAAACCCCTGCCCAAGGCATTTTGGCACCCATGACCTAACTGCATGATGGTTCAATTTAGTGCTGCAGTGTAGGCTGTGCAATGTGCATCTGCTTCAATTAACAATACAGCATTGCGAAATCTGCAACGCATTACAGACGAAAACATGATGTGCTTCCCAGTGCCCACTCAGTCACCTAATGCTAGTACTTCACTTCATCATGTTTTCCTTCTGTCCCAGCATACCAGAAAATATTACATTCCATTCTCTGCATGTACCACATGTTTCGGCCCAAGTGATTTATATTTCATGACTTCCTTGACAGATCCATCCCTGTTCCAATTATTTTCTTTCGTCGTTCATCAACCATTGACTAAGTGTAGCACATGATCAGTGACACTCCACTATCCTATAGCTAAGCCTGTACCTACCTTAATCCCGCTAACTTACCTTTCAGTAGAGTGACTTTACTTACTTCCAAGTGAAGGTATTTGTTGAATATGATTTGTGGTGAGGATGAGACCAGATTGTAATTGGGAATAAGTCCATGATTTAGATTTTAATTCTAAGCAACAATCGTCCCTAGACAAAAAGAAGGTAGCATTAGTGGTAAATAAGGACCCAATCAGTACTTATATTTTGGGAGACTTGTCCAGCGGACAGAGGTCATGAGTTTTACTAATATTGTAGAAATAACAAAAGAATTTCAAAGATTCATAAAGTGGGACACAGCCGCATTGCCGGACTATTGCTCCCGTATTGCCGGATTCTCCATTATCGCACCTATCTCGCAACCTCCACGAGGTTCCGTTGTCCCTTGTCCAAATCCAAGACGAGTTAATTTTCCTTGCCCATCGGCCACGATCCTCGGCTCATATCAACAATATTGTCTCTGACACAACTGCTGCAGCGGTTATTCAGGTTGTACCTTACAGGCATTATTGTCCTTTGACCTGATGATGATCCTTGCATTTACTTAGTAGGATCGAAACGCCGTCGACACTCACAAATACCCGATACGTTGTAAAAACTTTGATTGTGACACATAAGGGTATTGTTTGCTTTTACTGTTTGTTTCTTCATTATTTATGCTACTCATAACAAACAATGTTCCATGCCTGAACCTTCTTTTGCTTCTTGCTTCCTTGACCTAATGTATGTACTGGACACAGGCTTGTGTCCCACTTTATGAATCTTTGAAATTCTTTTGTTATTTCTACCATATTAGTAAAACTCATGACCTCTGGCTGGACAAGTCTCCCAAAATATAAGTACTGATTGGGTCCTTATTTACCACTAATGCTACCTTCTTTTTGTCTAGGGACGATTGTTGCTTAGAATTACTTAACTCCCAGGGTCCCTGACAGACCTTTTCTGGGTGCTCTTGTTGTTACTAAACATGATTTAGATTTTGGCAGATGGGATATTCAGTGACAGATATGCCAAATAAAATATCTTCTGTTCCCTTACTTGTACTGCAGTGCATCATTTATAATTGTTCACTGTGTACTTACGGCGAACGGCATGTCCGCATTTTGTCATGTGTGTGACGGAGTATTCATTCTGCCTCTTCTAAGTTTGGAGCCAGGGCAGAATTGAAGAGGCAGTCGGAGATGAGCAGGGCCATTAAAATTAATTACATTAATAAATTATCCACCACAGCTGCCCCAAAATCATGGTACAGAGTGCAGAGTAGCAGACCCGCTAGCATGCCTCCATTAATATTGCACATCAAGTATATTATTAATTGTGCAGCATTTACGCCTTACTCATTAACGAGAGATAATTTACACACTTAGGGCCTCATTATGATGTTGGTCGGAAACTAAACTGCCTGACTCGTTGACGGATTTGGTTCTGACTGACTCGTGGTCACCTGTTCCGCACGATTATTATGATGCTTCCGAACACAGTTCAGAAGGACTCCCATTGACTTCAATGGGAGCCTGTGTCCTGACCGACAACACAGGCTCCTATGGGGAAAATTGGTGTCTGTGGAAAACCTTGCACTCTGTCACAGTCACCCCATGGTGCCTGCCACACTGTGCATGGTTTTATAGGTATGTACCTTGGGTAGCCCCTCAACCCCAAACCGGAGGACTCAAGAAGAAGGGGGGCCTGCTAGGGGCTCCCAAAATCAGTTTCTGACAGCCTTTTCGTGTCGGACAGACTAAGTCAGAAAGGCTGTTGGAATCTGACATCGTAATCGGTTGGTTTAAAACACTGTCCGTAAGCTGTATGTATCGGCTCCAACCGACAGATTCTCTGAATGCCAGTCGGAAACGATTTGGAATGACAAACGGTTCCCCTTACGACCGCGAGCATTGTAATCAGTTGGTTGGGATTGTTTACAACCGAGTGGGGTGGATGGGTTCCAACACGGTCTTAGGAAATCCGACTGTTGGTCAGAAGCTTTCCAACTGACATCGTAATGAGGTCCTAAGTGTCTGTTTAGTTTCACTATGAAATCCTTTAAATGAAAAAGAACCACTTTTTCATTATGGTAGTATTCTGGCTTAATTTCTCGGAGTCAGTGCTATTGTAATGTGATGCATTTGTTGGGAAAACTTGGCCCTGTGACTAATCACAAAAAAAAATGTAATGGCCCCAGGGAACCAGCAATGTTCTACTACTGTGCCACTATAAACAAGTGTGCACTCGGAGCATTACAATTTGTTTTTTCATTTTTTTTCTTTCTTGATATAGCTACTTCTGCTGTTGGAGATTACTCACAGAGATAGCTGCCAGCTGGCTGCAGCGCCAGAGGATGGAAGCTGCCGTGGTTGAATACCACTGCCTGGTGACCTTGGAGGAGGAGGCACATGCCTCTAATTCCATGGCCCGCTAGCCTGTCCATTCTTCATCCAACCAGACAAATGCCAGCACCGCCGCCAACTGTAGTCTACCACTGGTGCCCAGTGGAACACCGCCTCCTCCTCATCGATAACATTCAGGAAGTGGCCCGCCTACACACCTGCTTGGATGCGCTCTGAGCCCTTTATTAATGGACTTTTTTGGTAGGAGGAACTGTTTTATTGTGGGTGGAGAGAGTAGGTATTGGGAAGGAAAGTTGCGAAAAGGGTGGGACATGATTGAGTGGAAATTAGGGGCTATTTGCTTGGGGAGAGGAGTGGTCCTTTTGAGAGTGGACAGGGTGGATTTCCTTTGTAAAATAATACAGGTTATTGTGTTCTTTCTAATGCATATTACTCACAATCTTTCTTTTGTCTTTGCACTGGTTTCTAGTGCAGCATTGTGTTTTTTTATTGACAAAACTGTCCTCTGAAATAGTCACATACTGCACATTGACTTTTCCCTCTAGACTTCCCCTACCTGAAGTTATGTTATGTTATGTTAAACTAATTTTATATTGCGCACAGCTACCCAAAAAGGGTTTCTCAGCGCAGGACTGAAGGGCAAAGGAAGAAACAAATAAAAAGTTATTGATTAAATAACCAGTTTTTAGTAATTTGCGGAAATTCGTGTATAATGTCTCTCTGTGAATCATTATGGGGAGATAATTCCATAAGAGTGGGCCAAGATAGGAAAAGGAACGTAGTAGTTGAACGGTGCGGAAGGTGGTCAGATCTTCTCTTCAGGCAGTGACAAGTAGTGAGTGCACTCTTATCAAGGAGGTAGCACATCACGCATATCGAGCAGCACATTGGAGAAATTAACTGTTGAGTTTGTACTTACTTTTCACTTGAAGATACGACAGCGCATACATTCTTTTGGATGGTGTGATCGTACATATGATGTTTTGACTTTGGACCTCGCGTTTATGAACTACAGGACTGGAAACCTTATCAACTACCGTATTGTACTTATTGCCTTGAAAAAGTCTTTTGTAAGACGAAACACGTGTCAGCTGGTCCGTGTATTTGGAACTTACAATCCTGCATCAATAAAGAAACGATGAAAAACAGCTAATATCCAAGGGGTCCTGGATTTATCATTAGACAGCTTAATTATTTGAAGGAATTGACCCTATCTTTCTTTGTTACAGGACAGGCATATGTGACCTGAACAAGAACTGACCATTTACATTAGTTGGGTACTTAACCCGTATATTGTGTGGGAGTGCCATTTAAGTCTTCTAAATTTGTAATAGGAAAAGGAACGACCACCCATTCTTGCAAGCTTGACCCTGGGGACCACAAATTTTTCCTGAGTGGTGGATCGTAACAAGCGGGAAGGTTGATAAAGATGGACTAACTTTTGCAGGTAGTGGGGGGCAGTGCCTGTCTTGATCTTGAACATATAGTTCAGAGTTTTAAATTTAATTCGATTTTCCACTCTGAGCCAATGAAGATCTCTCAAGGCAGTAGTGATGGAAGTCATTCTTGGAAGTTTGCAGAGCAATCTTGCGGACTAATTCTGAACCACCTGAAGCTTGCGTAGTACATCTCTATTTGCACCCAAGAAAATAATATTTCCGTAATTCAGTCTAGATGTTACAAGTGCCTGGACAACTGTCTTTTGGGTAGCACTAGGGAGCATCCAAATGATTTTCTTCAGCCATTTTAATATGGTGAAGCAGGTGGCCGCCGTTTTTCCCGCATGTTGTTTCATAGAAAGATTACTATCCATGATAAATCCTAGGTTGCGGACTTGAGAGGAGAGCACAGGATGAGGACCCATTAGAGTGGGCCAGTGTTGGGGGCCCCATAGTTCTTTGTTTTTCCCTAAAATAAGGACCTCGGGTTTTTCGCCATTAGGCTTGAGTAGATTGCTTTGCGTCCAAGATGCAATCTTACTCAGGCCAGTTTGAAGAGTGGAAGGGCCTGACAGCTTTTCTGCTGAGAGGGAAAAAATGATTTGGATATCATCAGCGTATGAAAAGAGAGACAGCCCAGCCTCTTCTGCAATTCCTGCCAAAGGTTGCACATATATATTGAACAGAAGAGGACTAAGGATGGACCCCTGAGGCATGCCATAAGGGGAAGAATGGGTTTTTGACGTGGCTCTAGAGGAGAAAACTTGAAAAGTCCGTCTGGATAGAAAAGAGGACAGCCAGCCAAGTGCCATACCAGTAACACCGAGAGACTGCAAAGATTTTATTAACATGGTATGAGAAACCGTGTCAAATGTAGCACTCAAGTCCAACAGTAAAAGGGCTGCTGTGTTACCTTTATCTAAGTGTTGCCGCAACATTTCAGTAACACCAAGAAGAGTCGTTTCAGTCGAGAATCCTGCACGAAAGCCAGACTGGAATGAGTGTAAAAAATTTGAAGATTTGACAAACTCAGTAAGCTGTAGATTAACGTGTTTCTCTAAAATCTTGGAAAAGATTGGGAGTAAAGAGATGGGCCTAAAATTAGAAGGCTGAGCAGGGTAAGCATTAGCCTTTTTCAGGAGTGGTAGGACCATGGCATGTTTCCAATCAGGCGGAGCCGTGGCCTCTTGGAGCGACACATTAAGTAGCCTCATAATGATTTCCAAAGATGGCAACTCAAATTGTTGAAGTACAAAAGCTGGAAGGAGATCACAAGGAGACCCTGAGAATCAATATTGATAGGAGACCACGTTTCCAGTTTAGTTGTCAGTTTGTCTGAAGAATAGGCTCAGACTTGGGAGCTAACTGAATAGGCACTATTCAGTTAGCTCTCAAGTACCAGGCTTTATGTAAACTGGCTAGAGCGGAATATGTTTTCTCCACTAATTCCAATGCAAAGAATTGTCCACGTACATTATTTTCCATGGTTAAAAAGTTAGCTGGCTCAGATACACAGCCCACTCTGCCCACTCTAGATGAGGCACAATGCAATAGTCTTGCTAATTTTTTATAAATAAAGTGGAGCAAATATACTTAACATTAGATAAAACTAGTATATTTGCTCCACTTTATTTATAAAAAATTAGCAAGACTATTGCATTGTGCCTCATCTAGAGTGGGCAGTGGAGAAAACATATTCCGCTCTAGCCAGTTTACATAAAGCCTGGTATTTTTTTAAAGCGGTTCTATATATGGTTTTAGATTCTGAAGAGTAATTTTTTTCTCCAACATCTTTCCAGTGCTTTACATTTACTTTTTTCAATTTTTAATTGTTCAGTGAACCACGGAGCAGGAGGACCATGATTATATAATTTTTTTAACAGAGGTAGGAAGGCATTCATCAATTGCGTTAGAGATCCAACTATAAATGGTCTCTAAAGAAGACATAGATATTGAATCCATGGTGGGAGCACTGTTAAACAGGGTTCGATTAAATGTGTCAGTGTCCATTTTTTCCCAGTTCCTGGGTTTGAATTGTGATCCAGATACTGAAGTAAATAACTTCCCTGAGACTGAGAAATAGAACTTGACAGCAAATGATCTGACCAACACAGGGGGAAGGCCGGAGGACATTGAATGTCAGGTAAATTAGAAAAAATGGGATCCAATAAGTGGCACGCCACATGCGTCGAGCCACTATTACAGAGTGGAAGGTTCAGAGCAGCCAGATCCGAAATCAATGAGCCACTGATAATATCTTCAGTATTATCGAGGTGAAGATTTAAATCACCCAAAATGGTGAAATTAGCCATTTTAAGTAGATATGGGGCAATCAGATCTGAAAATGATGACACCCAAGGACTCACCGGTCCTCGGGGCCGATAAACCAACATTACAGAGAAAGTAAACTGAGAAGTCAAAGTAAGTTTAAATAAAGCTGCTTCGCAACCGGAGAAAGGCAAGTCCTCAAATTTGCAAGAATAGCACTTTTTAAAGATTATTGCAATGCCTCCTCCTACCCTTAAATTTCTATCTTTTCTAACTAGGGCATAATTGGCTGGTAAAGCCATGGCCACATCTGGTCCAGAACTAGTGTGCAGCCATGTTTCAGTGAGAAAAATAGCATCTGGTTGTTCACTGCTCAGTAAATAGAAAATGTCTTTCTTATGTTTAGGAAGGGAACGACAGTTAATATTCCAGAAATGTAACACTTTGTTGGAGGAGGGACAGAGATATTGTTGAGCCGGAGCACTGCCTATATTAGTGTTAGTTGCATCACAGGAAAGTATTGTGCGGAAGGTAAAATCACAGTGTGAGTAGATAATGACATCATCTATGGGGTGAAATAACCTGCAGTCACGATGCGGCTTACCGCGTAATCTCAGCAGTTCATCAAATTAATATTTGGTGAGCTGTTTCGGGTACATCAGATTTTGAGCAGAGTTTCTGGTCCCTGGTCCCGGATGGTCTCGGAGGGGCGCAGACGGGCGCACCTTTGGCGCACCAGCGGCACGTCCGCTGCACGGTCGCGTTAGCATACGTTTTTATAGTGTACCCCAACCACTAGCCCGCTAACCTCCCAGAGTCCGCCACTCACCACCCCTCGCCCCAGCAACAATGCCGGACAGGATCGGGCGGCTTCAGCGTCGGACAAGTGGGAGCGGGAACAGTGCCGGTAAATGAGGTAGGTGTAAGCGAGGAATAAATGATTAAAAGATTTAGCAGCAAGGAACAGCAGCAATGAAGTGTGGAAAATCGCAAGGTTAAAATAACGGGGATAAAAGCATTTAAAAAACAGAGTTTCAGCTTCAACTCCCTCTGCCTCAATTCTGCGCTCCTGGAGGGTATTGAACACAACCCTTCCCAGGCTCACAAGATGCGCGGTCGCGTTAGCATATGTTTTTATAGTGTGCCCCAACCACTAGCCCGCTAACCTCCCAGAGGCCGCCACTCACCACCCCTCACCCCAGCAACAATGCCGGACAGCATCGGACAAGTGGGAGCAGGAACAGTGCCGGTAAATGAGGTAGGTGTAAGCGAGGAATAAAGTCCCTTGCCATATTTCTATTTGCTAGGTTATTTTACATGCATCTTCTGGAGCTTTTTCTCTCGATGTCGAGCTAGGTAACTTGTCAGGCAAGGTTTCAAGTCAATGACGGGGACTTGGTTCAGCACAAGGCCCTGGTTCTGGTTAGCAGAGCCCAAGACACACTAACAGTCAGATAACTAGCATCAAGTATTCAAAAATGGGGATAAAACGTGGGGGTACACTGCAAGAAACCTTGGTTTCTCACAAGGACATAGGGCCTGATTTAGATCTTGGCGGACGGGTTACTCCATCACAGCTGTGACTGATATCCCGTCCGCTGAAATATGAATCCTATTATATCCTATGGGATTTATATTTTGGTAGATGGGATATCCATCAGCATAGTGACAAAGGAACCCATCCGCCAAGATCTAAATCAAGCCCTTAGTCTGTGATCGGACTGTACTACTCAAACAGATGTTGCAACATGTAGTAGGTCAAGTTCCAATGTGTTAGCACCTCATGTATGAGGGCTTTAACTAGTACTCTATAAGAATGCTGAATGATCCTCAACTGCTTTTGACTTTAAAAGAATCACTGAAATGAGTGCAGATACTTCTACAAGTGGCCAGTATATTGCTGACTGTCTGCTTTTTTGAGAAAGTCCTGCACATTCTGGTTGATGCAAAGCACCAAACATAGGACCCTGAAATATCCACCATTTGTCATGGCCTTGACTGTATTACTGCCATTGTCTGCAACAACAAAGCCAATTCTGAGACCTCTGGTTCAAAGCGTTTCAAACACCTTGATGTTAAAGTCTTTCAAGATGTTTGCAGCTGTATGGGATATCTACATGGAGTACATCGCTACACCCTTAAAACTTTCTTCAGTTCTGAAACCTGCAGATAGCCATTACCTAACACCCACAACTGAGATCCAGTGTACAGTGATACACATGGAATCAGTTGCTTGACAACTGGTCTACATGTCTGTCATCAGGTGGATTGTGTGAACAGCACTTTGCTGCATAACTTGGCCAACCAATTGCAGACATGATGATGGAGCATTGAAACAGCAAAAAAGGTCCTGCTGGGATTCTTTCATTTTGGGCAGATGGCTTCCACATATTCTAAAACTCCCACTCCTTCCACAAAAGTAAAAGGGTGGAGGTTCAGCACCAACGATTTAGCCAGCTTCCTATTGCACAAATGTACCATTGGGTGGTTGCACTTGCAGGACCCTTCCTACCTAAACATTCTTGTAATATTAGCTTGGATTTCTTTCTTTTGTGGTTCCACTGACACAGGCGACTCCTGGAGAGAACCAGGCAGTGGTAGACTCAATGTGCGTCTTGGGGGAAATCACTGTTTTTTGCTGTGCTGTGTACATCGGAGTCCTGTGCCATTTGGAGGTTGCTGATCGGGTGATGCTGCCACACTGCATGGAACAGGGCTGCATTGTGTAAAGCTGTCATCCTCTTTTTCCTCATCAACTCCTTCTCTCAACGTGATTGGAGCTACTTCCCATTTCTCATCACCACAGCTACCTTTTTAAGGTGCTTCTACCACAAGATTGCATGATGTTTCTTCATATGGGACGTTTGGCCTCCTGTACCATAGTGTGAGCCAGGTTTACCTCAGCAAGCACTTGTGTGGCAAATGGAGCATATTGCAATGTTATCCTCCTGCTTGCTAATTGTGAAGAAGTCACAAACAGGGGAGGAGAACTTTTTTAGTGTGCCTCTGTGAGTGACTGAAAAACTGGAGGTAGGTGTATGTGTCATTTGCCTCTCTGCAGTGCATACTTTGACTGAGGTCATGGAGAATGCAGGTGGCCTTACACATATGGAAGCTGGTTGTGGCAGTGAAGGAACCAGTGCCGCATCCCCCTGAGCAGGTTGAATTGGAGGGGGTCATCTCAATGTTCACTGAGCCACCTTCCATACTTACAGTCATTGGCTCATCCTCATCACCGACAATTACCATAATTCTAAGGTTTTCAGGAACAAGGGCTTTATCTTGCTCAGCAGCAAGCTCAAACACCTGTTCTGCTCCTACTTCAAAAAGAAAAGTTGCAGGCTGCGACTACTGTTGTCTACTTTGCTCAGTTTCCTGCGACTATTGGGTACATTGCGGCTGAGGCACACCCAATTCAGATTGACTGCTCGTCTCTATGATTGTAGTCACTGACTTGCTGAGAGCCATGGGGTTGAGCTTATTAGGTTGGGGTGGTGCTGTTGATGCAGGAGTGCTGCTCCCAGCTTGCTGCCCAGAGGATGGTGCGGCAGGCACTCCATGGTTCTGGAAAAATGTAGAGTGGGGCATGCCAGTGGTGGCAATCTGCTTTTTCTTCTCCCCCTCCCTGGCCACATTCTCGGCAGGAAGACCTTTCTTTGGGGCCATCTTCAACCTCTGTCAGTTGGCACTTAGCTGCAGAATAGGACTCAGGCGGTGTGGTGTCACTTTGTGCCTGCCTCCAGTCTGGCAATACGGTGGGTGATGTCTCTAATGCACCTAGAAACAAACAAACAACAAAAACATTCAATGAAATGTGGCATTTTTGCAATTTGACTTATTCATACAGACACTATAATTTAGTGAGGTGATCCCGAATAATTAACAACAATAGTGTTTCTATTCCAATCCAAACCATAACATAATGTTTGAATTAGGATACCAGCATACAGATTTAAAATTGGCATTACGTGCTTTTATTGTGAGACACCTGTGACAGGCAGTGGGGTACAGGGAAAAATTGAATTATCCTTAAAAAACGAATGCTGATGTGAGCCAAAGGCCTAAGAGACCTATGACAGGCAAGAGGTACAGGGAGAAATTAAATAATCCTTAAATGAATTACTGATGGTGTGTGCCTATGGCAGGCAGGGAGTGCAGGGGAAAATTACAAAATCCATGAATGACGGTGTGTGCTTATGGCCTAAGAGAGCTATGGTAAGCAAGGGGTGCTGGGGAAAATGGAGTCATCCTTAAAAAATGAATGATGCTGTACGCCTTTGGCCTAAGAGACCATTGGCTGGAAGAGGTTACAGCAGAAAATGGCACAATCCTTAAAAATGTAGGCTGGTTTGGGCCTATAGCCGAAGAGACCTATGACAGGCAGGTGGTGAATGGAAAAATTGAACAATCCTTTAAAAAAATGAATGTTGTTGTGCACTTATGGCTTAAGAGACCTATAGCTGGCAGGGGGTGCAGGGGAAAATGACATAATCATAAAAAAATTGATGCTGGTGTGAGCCTATGGCCTAAGAGACCATTGGCTGGCAGAGGGTACAGGAGAAAAGGACACAATCCTTAAAAATGTAAGCTGGTTTGCGCCTATAGCCTAAGAGACGCACTGGCTAGCTACACAAAATTGCTGCAGACCAAATTGTTCAACAACAACAAGCAAGGAGGCATGGACAATGAAAGAATACATGCAGGCATATGGCAAAAGCACACTGTTTGGCTCAGCAAAATTGGTGCCAGCCGCATGTTCAAACAACAACAAAGCATAGACAATAAAGAAAACATGCAGCGCCATAGCAAGAGCACACTGGCACGCTACACAAAAATGTCACCGGGCACAAGTTCAAACAACAGCAAGCAAAGAGGCATGGACTACAAAGAACACATGCAGGCCTTTGAACACAGACTACACAATATGGGCGCCGGCCACATGGAATGGAGAACAAAGACAAAATGGTGAACTATGGCAAACACACACTGACCAGACAAAAAAATGACTCCTTGGCCAACAAACAAAAGGAGCATGGTAAACAAAGAAGAAAACAGTACCATCAATTTAGCAATGCCAAAAACGAAAATTAAGTCAGTGATAAAAAGTTTCCAACAAAACACATCCTCCCAAGGCATCAAAATATTACCACATCAAAATACACTTTTTGCGGAAAAAATATGAAATATATTTTGTATTTAATCCAGTGCCATGCCTGGCTTAAATCATACATGTTTTAAAACAACAGATACCACAAATACAGTTGTTTCATATATCCAATGCCTCGCACTGGCTGATTGGCCTGTGGGCAGACTTGGACACATACTAAAATAAATGACTAGAGGAAATTTTACAAACATGGAGAAAAAGTATTTAACTATGCAACGTTTTTCTCAATAAAAGCTGAAAACTGTAATGCAAAAAAAGGTTCCTACTACAACCACAATCAAATTTAACAATTGAATAAAAGGTACAAATATATACTGGTGCATGCCCTCTATCAAACACCTTTAACTTACTTGTTGTGAAGTGACGAAAACAGATTATTTGAAATCCAATGGTATATGTGAAGCAAGAATTTCAGACAAAGAGAGTGATCATTTCACCTCGAAATCCAAATGAAAAGTGAGATGGACAAAGCACTGGATGATCTTTCTGAACAAGAAGAAGAAGTTGAATTTTCTGTAGCACTTCCTTCCTGTTGAAAAAAAGTGAAATTAAAAAAAACACTTTTTGCACTACAAAACTACCTGAGCCGTCTGTTTGAGCAAAATATTTACTCAAAAAGAGATTTTTGAGTTGATTTAGCTGTTACTTAAGTATGAAATGTACTCAAGAAGCAGCCCGGAACTGTTGCGACCGCTGGCATTACAAAATGATGCAGAAGGCTCTGTGGTGACCGGAATTCGCACCAAGGGCTGTCAAATCTCGCTCACAGTCGGAAGTGCACATTAATGGAGGCCTGGCATTGTTCTGGTGAACATCATAAGGCTCAAATGGCTGAATAATTCCACCATGCATCGATTGGCAAAATTTGATAGAAACGGGCGTAACCAAATTCTGCCAATTCCATGAGGGAAATTATAATCCTGCGTGGGCCAATACTAAAGTTGGTTCAATGATGCGCACAACATTGCTATACAAAAATATCGGTAATTGTATATCATTAACAAAAATATAATCTTCCTATGCTTAACTAATGAAACCACAAATTTCGAGAACACAAATATCACTGTTAAAAATTGCCTCACACAATATTGACTATAGTAATATTGCCAAAATAATTACATTATCATTAATAAAAATAACTAGATTTTATGTTACACAAAACAATAAAATAAACATTAACTAACATCTACACATGTTTTAACAATCAGAAAACATATATGGCATCACCAAAATAATCGCCCCAAATAGAAATATAACTAAAAACATAACATGAGTTAAAATATATTCATATTTACATAAATTACAAACATTTATACAACAACCTAAAAATGTATATATAAATATATATATGCGTGTGTGTGTGCATGTATATATGTATAATAAAGTGCAAATGTAACAAACTACATATTAAACGTTCCAAATAAAACTAAAATAAGCATTTCCCATAGAAGGATATAACTGAAAACTTAATTTCAAAACAGAACAAACCAATTAAAATTGGAACTATAAACAAACTTAACCAATAACATCACATAGACAATTAAATCAACAATATAAAAGGCACAAAAATGATATCAGCATAATACTCCAAAAATGACAAAAGTTGCAAGAAGAGGAAACCAGAACTTGAAAACAGACGTGTATGTGCGTATATGTATGGAGTAGGGGTTGATTGGAGATAACTGACAACTTTTGTAGACGAATATTGGCTCCTTCAGAGGGACACCAAACTACAAGGACAACACCTGCAGTCAAAAGAGGGAAGAGTCAAAGCAAAGAGGCTGGGAAAGAGGAAGAGGCCAAGCAGGATTTGGTGGAGGAGAAAATGACTCAAACAAAGGGAATACAAGAGGAAGAGGAAGGGAGCGCATGGGAACTACATAAAGAAGCTCCAAGAAGAAAGCATACTGGATGAAGAAAATGTAAGCAAGACCAGTATTAACCTGACTGATCACCCATATCTGATCTTGAGAAAAGAGTGCTTTGTTTGGTCCTCTCTTTCTATCCATCTGAACCCTTCAACTACCCAGAAACTCGTGCTGATCTATACATATTTATAAGGAAGCTAAAACTCATGAAATGGCACAGTCTTAAAACTAGTACACTATTCCAACCAAAAGAAGAAGGGGCAGCACCTGGGGTCACATCAACAATGGTCGATGACACATAAGGATTTTAAAGTGGGGGATATTGATACCCTCTTCGCTCCACACAAACCGGATTGGAATCGAATCTAGACTCTACCGGGATGTGCAACACACTCTAACAGTTGGATATCACTACTGATCAGGTAGCCACTACTCATTTCAAACCCAAGTCTGTTTTCTTTCCCAATACGCCACATGATAATATCAACATATTTCAAGATGTAGTCACAAGAGATCTGATTAAGTTTAAACACCGCAATTGTATCAGAAACAGTGTCCGACACAACCTCTCTATGACTCAAAAAAAGATAATAAAATGCTTATCTGAAGATACCAACATTATTATATGTCCAGCGGATAAGGGAGGAACATTGTTCCTCAGAGTAGGGAAATGTACACTACTGTGGCCCTGAGACAAGTACATGATCCCAACGTTTATATTAAGGTCAACAAGGAAGGCTATAACAATAGCATTCTAGAAATATGAAAACAATTGACAGATTAGAAGGATGGTGGCATCTTAGAATGGGTGAAATATTGTTTCCTGAAAAAGGATTACCCCGAATTGCCAGTACTTTACCTTCTTCCCAAGATCCACAAAAATCCCAACAATCCCCCAGGAAGACCTATTGTGTCATCCAGGGGTACTGTCCTAGAAAATATCTCAGAATATGCTGACCACTTTCTACGAGAATATGTGAATTCACTCCCATCATATATTAGAGACACCAAAGATTTCTTGGCGAAATCTGATGGGATTATTTGGGAGGAAGGATTTCTGCTTAAAACACTTGATGTTAATTCCCTCTATACTATTATAGATGACAGTATGGAAATTAGAGCCTGTCACCATTTTCTCAAGCAGTGACACAAAATGTTACCTTGCACACACCAAGATGATACTGGAAATTATCAAACATTGTTTGGAGAATAACATCTTCATGTTTGATGGCTCCCTATACAGGCAGGTGCTGAGGACAGCCATGAGGACATGCTTTGCCCCCGGTTTTACCACTCTATTCTTGGGGGCATGAGAGGAGGAAATTTGGAAAGATCTGTCTAACATTCAGGGAGATGGACAGGTCATTCGGTGGCTTTGCTACATAGATGACCTGTTCATAATCTGGAAGGGCTCAGAGGATAGTGCGGTCCTGTTTTTCAGCAAACTCAATCAGAACAACCGCAATGTCATACTCACATGTAACATGAGGAGGAAGAACACAGATTTCCCGCATGTTAGAATCGAGATAGAGTAGAATACCATCCTTACTAAACCCTTCCGTCACCCTGACAACCTGAAGTGGAGCATTCCATACGGGGAGCTCCTCTGTGCCAAAACAATATTGCAATACGGAAGAGGCCTTCTTAGCTGAAGAGAAGATCATGTATGCCAGATTCAGAGAATGAGGATGCCCTTCATGGGTTTTGAATATAGCGATTAAAAAAGCTAAGAAAGTGGACAGAGCCCATTCATTGACAGAGAACCCCACTGGTATGACTGAGGGAGCCTCCACCAATACCAGGGTTGTACTTACCTATAATTCCAATTCACAAGATATACACAAAATCCTTACGAAAAATTGGGACATTCTTACCAGCGATAACATTACAGGGCACACACTTCACAACGGACCTAGGGTTGTATATTTAAAAGGTCACAGCCTTAGAGATATTCTAGTTCATGGTGACATAACCCTTACACAACAGTCCAGACAACACAATCTTCAGGGATTCTTCTTATGTGGCCACTATAAAATGTGTCACAACAGTTATACGAAGACGGAATATTCCACATCTAGGGGCAAGACTAATAGGAAGATCATTCAATTTCCCACATGTAGCACAGCCTTTGTGATCTATGCCCTGGAGTGTCCCTGCAGTTTGAGATACATTGACAGCACTACATTCATGGTCAAGAAAAGAATACTGGAACATATGCATGCCATTACTAACAAGGACACACATTGTCCAATTGCGAGACATTTTCAAGACTTTCATCTGTCCAATAGTTCTCTACTCAGCTATTTTGCTATTGAACAAGTGAGAGCCAACCCCAAAGGAGGAAACAGGGTACTAGAATTACGTAGAGGCGAATCTAAATACATACTAGACTTGGAGACTATGAGCCCATGGGGACACAATCTCGATGAAGAACTTGGTGTGCATTTACATGATGATTTGGCCTTTTGTAGACCATGATGTGTCCTATATCCTCACTGGCTGTATCTTCATTTACATGGTCCCTCTCTCTTTCTTGAACCTTCTTGACTCTATTTGACCCTGTTTGACTTTTTAGAATTTCAGGTTTCCTTTCCTGATTTGACATATCTTCTGTCTCCTTTTTAGGAATACACCTGTATGACGATTTGGTGATAAACAGTTATATATATGTTCTCTAATTCTCCCCACTCTGTCTCTTATCCCCCATACCATTTACCAATTCTCTCCTTCTAGTCTCAAGATTGTTTCAAGTTGTTATGAGAAATCAATAGAGAGTAGTTTTTAATCCTGTTTTTGTCTGTTTTTATTCCTAGGAGGAAAGTAAGTGACCCACCAATAGAGGAGGATTAGCACACGGGTTCTCTACCCTATCTTTATGAAACTCATCTAAGGGGTGGCACCTTTTTGGAAGATAAGAAGTCTTTTACTTCTATTATACTTTACACTTTGGTCTTTGTTTATTTTCTTTTTTTGGGGGTTTTCCTTGTATTTTTGGATGAGCCATAAAATGTCTCTGTGGATTTCCATGCCTCGATTCACCTAGGGTCCGTGTATACATATGCATATTAGAAAGGATATACAGTGTTTCTGAATTTAGCCACTTGGAGCATGAAACGTACACATTTGTATATTCACTTAACATGTTTGTGATAGTATATACAAGCAAACTGTGGCCATTCTGCCAAGGCATTGTCTTGTGAAATTATAGGTCTTGTACTTGCGTGGCGTCTAGGTATTTCACCACTGGGGTCTTAATTCAACTATTGTACCCACTTGGAGTGTAAGATATTAAGACCTCCCAGGTAGGACTCTCCCCTTTTACTTGCATGGTATTGAGCAGATGCATATGTTTTGAAGGCGTCTCCATCTCATTGTGGTGCTGTACAATGTAGCAATACTATTTACATATTTTCTATGTTTCCACACTGTGCTTCTTTTTACATTGCGTCACATTTTGTTATCAATGGTTGGACACATGCTAGTTCGCCGGCGGTTTTCAACACACCAAGGATGTAAAAATAGAAAAAAACATGTGTTGCTATTATTGCACCATGTATTATATATGTTGCACCTATTTCAATGTTTACATGCAATTCATGTTATAACATAGAGGTTTTGGTATGATTTTACAATCCCTTTCGTGTATGTCAAATTGGACCAAGTATATTACAAGATGGCCGCCTTTTTTCAAGAAGTACAAATCATTGTATTGTTTTAGTCCATCTTTCATGTTTAATTGAATATGTACGAGGCAAACTCAGAATAATCTCAGTGTGAACAAGACTGTCTGCAGTCGAAAGGCTTACGAGATTAAATCATCTGCATTGTGACCCTTTTGAGTGTGGGCTTTCCCGCAACATTTTATGATTCAAAATGTGTCTGGCTTGCTTTGCCAAACCCAAAGGGGATGATGGACGGAGTGTTGAACGTTACAAGCACTCACCCCCAGTCAAAGTATCTGTGTTTAATCCATCATCATTCTTTATCTCACTCCGCCACCCCAGTTCAGACATGGCCATATGCAAATCCGTCTGACCCTGTGCTTCATGGGAACAGTCCAGCCCGAACTGCCAAGCCATGTCGTCCCTGGACCAGAAACAAACATCCTGGGACCGGTTTCTGGCTAATCAGCTGTCATCAGCCAGGCTAGCGTGAATCCAGTGGCAAAGTGAGCAAGGGACCCACGTCTGGGCATACCCTGCCAACTTAGGGTGAACAAAGCAAAACCAAAGGGGATGATGGATGGAGTGTTGAACATTGCAAGCACTCACCCCCAGTCAACTGATCTGGGTTTAATCCATCATCATTCTTTAGCTCACTCTGCCACCCCAGTTCAGACATGGCCATATGCCAATCAGTCTGACCCTGTGCCTCATGGGAACAGTCCAGCCCGAACTGCCAAGCCATGTCTTCCCTGGACCGGAAACAAGCATCCTGGCACCGGTTTCTGGCAAATCAGCCGTCATCAGCCAGGCTAGCTTGAATCCAGTGGCAAAGTGAGCAAGGGACCCATGTCTGTGCATATTCTGCCAACTTAGGGTGAACAAAGCAAAACCAAAGGGGGTGATGGACGGAGTGTTGAACATTGCAAGCACTCACCCCCAGTCAACTGATCTGGGTTTAATCCATCATCATTCTTTAGCTCACTCCGCCACCCCAGTTCAGACATGGCCATATGCAAATCAGTCTGACCCTGTGCCTCATACGAACCTGCCAAACCTGTCTGTGTCTCCCATAATGCATTTGGGTGTGGGTGGAAAATGTGAACTGGAGTTGCTTTCTGTACACTTGTGCTGAACCGAGGTGATGTGCACATTTTGATATGTCTCTTGTAATGGTCACTTGCATTCATCTTACCTTGAGATGTGCTGGGCGCTCCGGATGTGTCCAGCTGGGTCACTCCCACCACAGCTTCAGGCTGGAGTGTGGACTCCACCAGGTCTTCCATGGGTGTGTTCCCAGGCTGTGTTGCTGGTCCCCTTCCAGTCTTCTTGGCCTCCTTCAGGCTCTCAGCAATCCTCTCTTTGGCATGGATGCACTGGTCAAACCAACGCTTTTTAGGTCGTCTGTTGAGCGGTGGGTGACCCCCACTGCATTCACTTTATTCTGGAACCTGAGCCAGATTTTTCTCTTTTGTGCCTCTGGGACTTTAAGTGACAGTTTGCCAAATAGCTTGTCATAGCTAATGACTACCTCCTCTATGAGCTTTTCAATTTCCCTCTCACTAAACTTCCGTTTGCATTTCCTGGCTGGTGTACTCTTCCCTGATGCTGATGGATCGATTTTTAGCAAGGGACAGGTCTGCAAGCAAAGTAGTTGGATGTCCTGTTCTGTTCCTGCACTCAGCCTCCTCCTCTCACTCTCACTGAGCAGTGAATGAAGCATGGGCTGGATGACTTCCTGGTTGTGATGACATCAGCATGCATCAAAAGTGTCCTCGCTATTTGCGATTTCACTAATAGCGATTTCACTAATAGCGATTTCGCTATTAGCGAGGTCGCAAATAGGCTTTTCGGAATTAGCGCGTCTCGGAGGCTGTATCGCAGTTTGCGATTGCGAATTTTACCAAATCTGTAAATATTCGCTGAAAGGGTCATGCATTGGAAATGGCGATTCCTAAACAATGATTCCTTATTTTTCGCTATTTAGGAATCGCTATTTCTTAGTTTGATGCATGTGCCCCTAAATATATAAACATTTTAAGATTGTAATTCTTTATGCAATTACATTATTTTAAGACATAGTGACAGAAAGGGCAAGATATATCAGAGAAAGGAAAGCAATTGTTAAGTCACATGGGTTACACCTACAGCCAAGAAAGTACATTGATAGAAACTGTGAATTTGAAATGTACCTAATATTGCTCTAATGCATACTATGCAAGGCTCACTGCCAAAGATGATAGTGTAATTCATGTGAGGGAACACAACCAACCCCCAAATGTGACATATATAGAAGTAAGGGAGGTATTGCAGAATATAAAGGAGACAAGCACTAGCTCCCAGGAGCCTACAACAAAAATCCTAAAAGATGTACTCCCTAAAGTACCTGAAAACATCACACTTCAACTACCACCAATACCTACTTTAAAATGTTTAATTGCACGAACTGAAAAACAACCAATGATACAAAACCTGCCCGTAAAAGATACCAAGATATTAAAATACCTACAAATCACACTTAGGTCCTCATTATGATGTCAGTTGGACTGCAACTGACGGCCTATTGGTTGCGGTCCGAATGACATCTAGTGCTGCAGTCCAACAGCCACATTAAGATGCATGATGGTCGGAGGTAGCATGCAGAGGAACCAATGATTCTGACGGGCTCAAGGAGCCCATACGACCATCGGTCAGAATGTAATCCCATACAATGGAGCGGTGACTGCTCAGGCACCACTGTAGGGATTATCATATCCTTTTCAGGCAGCCTTTCAATGGCGGCCCAACCACCATTTAAAGGCTGTCGGAAACAGACTTTGAGAGCCCCTAGCAGGGCCCAATCAATCCACGCCCTCCTCTATGAGGCCTGGGAAGCACCTGTGGTGCCCCCAAACATCATTATTCCATGTGACAGGCACCAGTACATGCATGTTTGTAAACATCCAGTTTCCCAATGTGGCTTGTTCTGCTTCCCTTTTTGGCCGCTGCACAAGCCACAATGTGAAAATGTATGTTTCTGACCGCCTCATGGGCAGTCATATCCTAATTCGTCAGATGGAATCGGTTTTCATTCCGACACAATGCCGGTCCGACACTCGTCCAACTGGCATTGTAATCAGGGCCATAATGAGGATCCCTTCCAATTATATAACAACCTAACAATGACAGACAAATCCTAATATTTTCTACAGCAGATAACTTACTAAAATAAGCCATTGTAAAGCCTGGAGGAAGGATGAGACCTTCAAAATGTGCCCCAAGCCATTCAATTTGATATACACCGAACATGGTGAATATCACAACTCAAGTATCCCTTTTATATATGCCCTTGTATGAAATCAATAAAGTAACACTTATACAAACTCTTAAACCACATTAAACATAAAACAAAATATTATTTCCCACAAAAAATAATCATAGACTTTGAACATGCCATGAGTCAAACCATTTTAAAAGTTAACCTACACACAGCCATACAAGGCTGCTGCTACCATTTCAATCAAAGCATATGGAGGCATCTCCAACAATCTACGCTAAGTGTGGAATATGCTACAAACAGTCAATTTGCCTTTGATATAAAAAATGAAATGATAGTACTAGCCTCTGTCCCTGTCACAGAGGTAGCTAGCAACTACAATTTACAAGAGAAAGCCCTTTCTACCAACAAAACTAACACAAACTAAGTCCCCTAATGGATTATTTTGAAGATAATTAGGTTGGCAGACTACATTGCTCTGGACATAGATGCCAACCCAAATTCCAAATACCATGTTGGAATGTCTATGACAGCACCTTTGCATAGAAAGCCAAAACAAACAGCACAGAGGAAGGATGGCACAATGCCTTCCAATTCACACTAAGCAGAACCCAATTTACACTCTATAAATTTATAGAAGCCCTACACAAAAAGCAAAGCTACTAACAACTACTAATGGAGCAATTCATAACTAAAATCACACCTAAAATTAGCACGCAAACCAAAAGAATGTACGACATGCTACAAATCACTCACAACATTATATAAAACTCAAATTTTAAATAAGATAGATATGATAAAACAAATCTACATATCATTTATATAAATAAACCTAAACCTCATCAACTAAACCCTCAAACAGCAAACTCAATCATTATTAAAAATAATTGCAACACATAAAATATACGATGCCCAATAACAATCACATGACACAAAAATGATAAAATATAACATTTCCCATCCAAAACATATACACTAAATATGACTTACTGTTCTGTAGCTGCAGACCATCCTCGGTATCCACATAGTCAAAAAGTATAATCCACCAAAAACTGGAAATAAAACCAATCTAATATAGATCCATCAAAGCAATCCAAAGTATCCAGGAACAATACAAATCCAAAATAGAGTCTAAGAAAAGAAACAATTCTGAATATTATTAGAAACCAAAACAGATTTCCTTAAAAAACGCTAAATCCAAATGTGCATAGGACACTTTGTAAACAAAAACCTTCAAAGTAAAACAGAAAACTCTGCAACAGTACAATAAAAAATTACATATACATTACCCTTAATTATCAAAAAGCATGTAACATAACACAATATAGCATAACAATTCGATACATTACTAAACCACAGTACAAAAACCTAAACCAAACATTAGTGAAAAACAATACAAATACTACAACTAAGGGCCTCCTTATGATGTTCCTCCGCCAGACATCGTCTCTGTCAAGGGACCGACTGACACCCGGTCTGCGGCCCGACAGACTAATTATGATGTGACTGAACACTATTCAGTCACACTTCTATAATTTACAATGGGAGCATGCATTCCGGCCGAAATGCATGCTCCCACTGTAAAATGCGAGGTGCTGTTCATCCATGCACCACGTGGCAGGCACCTCAAGGTGCCTGCCACAAGGTGCAGGGATGAACAAGGTGGGAACCATAGGTGCGCTCTTGGCCTCCAACTGGTGGCTGCGCACCAAGGGGCCCTGCTGGGGGCCCCCAAAATCAAGGTCTGACAGCCTTTCTGTGTCGGAAAGGCCGTCACAGAAAGGCTGTGTAAACCGGACATCATAATCCCTCGGTTGGAAACAACTGCCCTCGGGATTACTGGCCACATTCCGACTGGCAGATTGGCTCTCTGAGCCCGTACAAAGCCAGTCAGAATGACCATTCACATTCCTTTCTGACAGACTCCATCATAATGGGTCTGTTGGAAAGGAATCCGACCCGCATATTATGATGCGGTCGGAATGGCTCTGACCGAGGATTGGAGCTGTTTCCGACCGCATCATAATTAGGCCCAAAAGTACTAAAACCCACAATTAACACAATGACTAATCTCTTGATGCCTCCCTACACCCCCCTAACCTCAGCACCGTAAAAAACCTTTAAAATTAACCTACCATTTCCGATGAGGAACAGCACCTTACTGCAACCTGGATCACGGAAAATAGAAAAGAAATTCGTCAAATAGAACAAAAAAGACTATCTACCCATAGAACAGAATGAAAAATGTTTAGAAAATGTTTTAGAAATTGTGAATAAAATATTAAACATGCAAAACCTCTTAAAAATGTTAAAATATGTAAAGAAAATTGTAAAGTATATATTAAAGTATAAATTAGAAAAAATACAATTATTTAATGTATGGTGAAAAAACGTATGCAAAAATTATGTTAATAATAAGTGTATAAAACAACAGAATTAATGGTTAAAAAATGTTAAACAATAGAAAAAAACTCGGCTCCATCTCTTGATACATTTGGAGTTTGGAAAGACCGGGGATGAAAGGGAGCTAAGCTCTACGTGACACTGCAGAAAGGTGTCTTACGTCTTCCATATTTGGAGGGCTATTAGCTGGCACAGCAGCTGGCCCATACGGTGTACTGGTTGCCTAATCTAGGGCCACACCCTTATGGGTGGAGCTGGAGGATCATATAGTACAATCTTTCAGAGATCTGGCTGTTTATTACACTTTGAAACCTTCAATTACTCTCCTTGTTAATCCAATCATTCCCACTTCCCGCTACGCATGGCATTGGGCTCATAGGCTGGTGCAAGTCTCCAGCCATATTTAAATTAAAGCCCCATTGTGCTGCAATGCGGCCCTTATGGTCGGTGGGGAGGACGTTCACTGGTCCATTTGGATTACTCATGGTGTTTATCAAATGGAGAATCTTGTCTCCAATGGCTTTAGCAAGTCGTTCCCCGACTTGAGATGGGAATTTGCGTTTCCACTCTCCCAACTATGGAAATACAATAAATTGTCCCATGCCTTATCACATGTCCTCGGGAACGTGCATACTGACCTTCCTAGCTCGCCCATTACTCAATACATCCACACCAGGAAAAACTTTGGGTAACTACTTTTGGATTTATGCCACACTGCTTGACCCCTGTTTTTTCACTCCCACATCTAGTGGCATAGCAAGGAGGGTGCGGGGGCCGGGCCGGCCCAGGTGGCATGAGTATTGGGGGCGGTGGCCTCCCCCAACTCTTACCTGTGGCCATCGCGGGGAGGCGGCTGCATGATTCGCCAGCACCCACCCGCACTTACACACGCCTTCCGTCGCTGTGGGGCAGCAGCCGCAGGGACTGCCATGGGCAGCAACTTGTCTAGCTACACCACAGCCCATTTCCACAGCACTCTGTGTCAGGTGTAAAACTCGTCTTAACACAAATTCTTGGTTGATGTCAGGGGGACTCTTCTGGAAGATTATAATAAATGATCATGGGAAGCGCTCCTTAAGTATAGTTTTTTAAAGTTCCTCCACCGCTGGCACTCGTCCACTGCAAGGTTACACAATGTCCGTATTAGTGCGGATTCATGTTATTGGAGATTTGGATTATGGACTTTAATATAGTCAATATTTTATGGGAATGTGGCTAACTGAAGGCCTTCTGGTCGCAGTTTTGGGACCATAAGTGAAAGGGCCTCGGGGTAGTCAGGCATTTAGCAGCCCAGCTAGTGGGCCTGCATGATACTTCTGACCTCCCTTCAGTGGCCCATCATGTTAATAGATGGCTCTATGGGTGGCCAAATTGGGGACTCTGCGTCTATCGAAATCAACTCAAATACCCACTTTTCAGACCTGGTTAGACAACATGTACAATATGGCATGCTTTGAGTGCCTTATTTATATGCTAAATGACAAATTACAGATATTTGAAGAGGTTTGGGGCACTTTTCTTAAAAATTAAATTGCCGAACCCACCCATACATTTAAGGTTTCTATGGTGTATCTCATCCTGCCATGCTCCATGCAGACCCCTATGTTCCGTTACCAGGCCCCTCCTCTTGAGGTTTCCCCAGACTTCAACCCCCATTGTTATTGGCATCCGTTAAAGGAAGGAGATGGGAACAGAAGGCCATCTCATTTTATTTTGTCTCATATGGGTGTTGACTCCTACCATCCTATCTCCTCATTGTGAGTGTGTGTTTCCTTTTTCCTTTCTTCCCTCGATGATTGTGTTCTCCTTTTCCCCTTGTTTAAATGATTGATTATTTAGTAATTGCTTTAATTGGGATCTGGTTTAAAGATGGATTATGAGTTGCATTTACTTTGTTGATTTTCTTGCCCTGTATGGCAATTGGTCTGTGTATTTCTAATGTGCTACTCTTGTTACAGTAATAAGAAAAACTCAATAAACAATTGAAACACCTGAAAAATAAATCCCAATAATATACAGTATACAGTCCTATTTAAATATGATTTACATTGTTCATTTACTAATATTTATTTTTCATTTATCAATATATGAATGTTTTTAGAACTAGAACTATATATGTTTAAAAATTTTAAAAACTACATTAAAACATCATTAAAAAAATAAAAATATATGTAAATAATAATGCTATTTATTACTATTTTGCTAACAACTACTATGTCAATTATCTTTCTAAACATCAACAATATTAATTAAATGACATAAACTGCTCTTACTGCATAGAAATACATCTCAACAAAGGATTTAATTCTAAAAGGGTTAAATTAAATATTCCCACTCCAATGTAAACCCACTCCAATCGAAAACATTTTGGGGAAGGTGTTGGACACTAAAGGGGTGACAATCCAAGCTAAGCCATTTTGGGAAAGTTTTGAACACCAAAGGAGCAGGATTTACTATTATCATTCCAATCTAAACCATTTTGGATATGTGCTGGACACTAAATGGGTGACATTTACTATTCCCGCTCCAATCTAAATCATTTCGGGGAAGGTATTGAACACTCAAGGCGCGACATTTACTATTTCAAATCCAATCTAACATATTTTGGGAAATGTGTTAGACATTAAAGGAGCAACATTTAGTATTCCGACTCCAATATAAACAATTTTGGGGAATGTGTTTAACACTAAAGGGCCAACATTTACTATTCCCACTCCAATCTAAATTATTTTGTGTAAAATGTTGGACGCTAAAGGGATGACATTTACTACTTCCACTGCAATCTAAACCATTTTGGGGAAGGTTTTGGATACTAAGGAGTTGATATTTACTATTCCTACTCCAATCTAAGCCATTTTAGGGAAGGTGTTGGACACGAAAAAGTTAATATACGCTATCAATACTCCATACTCAAGCATCATTTTTTATGTATAAAATAAAATATAAAGTGCTTTGAAAACACAGTAATCCAAACTAAAAACTGATATATTTTAAATGAAACATTAACATATAACATATGTTAATCTCTCATAATATATTTTTTATTATTATTTATTAAGAGTCCTTCATTTTGAAACATATTATAAAAAAACAAATACCTAATGCAAGTTTAAAAATCATTGAATATATAAAAAAATCTTTTTTTATAACTATATAATAAATATATATTAAATTACACTAGATTACATTCATATGTCATACCTCAGCACAACATTTTAAACAGCATGTTAGTTGCAAATAGTTATTTAAGTGGTCGCTCCCCTAAATTATTTTTTTCATTTCCGTAATATCCTTTTTCAAAGTCTCATAGCTCTTGTAGCTCTATTACAATTGTGGTATTTCCCAAGAATTCTTGTGTCTATCCCTCATCTCAAGCTGTAGGATTCTAAATACCAAGATTCTCCCTTTTATTCCCTCTCTCATCCACACAGACAAGAAGCATATTGAGGTGGGGACACCCCACAAAAGGAGAATGTCCCACTATTCATGTGATAACATTTTATGTTATATTGTTTGCATGTGCTATGCTCATCATTTTTTCCACAACATCTTTGGAATCTCTGTCCAGAAGCCTCACATGTTGTTCTATATTTATTGGTTTGGTGTGAGTTAGCTCTGATTACAGGCTCATGATGAGAATCAGTACTTACTTCTCTGCTCTGAAGGGTCATGAAAACAATCTTCCTTGCCTTCTGTCATTTACAATTGCAGGGTCATATCAGTGTGAGGCTCCCTCATTGCTGCTTAATGTTAAAAAGCCTGTTCCCTGGCTCTCAGGTGACCTCCCCACAACCCATCCCCAGCTGATCCGAGCATCTTTCTCCTGCCTCTCAAATGCATATCAGGATAAAAGACATCCTTGTGATCCTAGCAATTATCTTATGATGGTTACCTGTGACCTCCCACTTCCAGTGGTAAGAGAGTCATGTCAATGCAGATGTTGTCCAAAAACAAGATTATTTTGTTTTGGCTAACAAATGCACAATAATGTCAGAACACTGTGTTGTGACATCTTCCTTGCAGCTGTGACCCCAGACACAGCAACCTTCACTGTACACACCACAATCAGAGTTGTGATAGAGAATACTGGTTCCTCCCCTACCAGTGATCACTGGCGATGCCACTTCCTTCTCTAGTAAGAGAGCTATCACTCCCTTTTCGAGGGGGCTGTCCGCCCTTTTCACTTTCATGAGAAAGGGTGCAGCCAAGTACCTCTATTTCACAAGACCATAAAATTAATCTCCCCTCTAATTCAATGAGTTGTCTCAGGTACGATAGCTGCAAAGACTTGAGGTAGAGAGAAAGAGAGAGAGAGAGAGAGAGAGAGAGGCAAAGATACAAGGTCTTCTTATAATAAATCAAGTGAACAAAGAAAGACAAACAGCAAAGGTGCACACAACTGGTCAAGTCTGTACTTGTCCATTGCTATTTCCAGAAAATAATTCTCAGACTTCAGATGGGGGTCAGAGAGGCATTTTGCTTGTGTGTGTGTACTCTTGTGCTACCTTTTTCTTTGGAAGGTTAGCATTATAGGAACTATCCAGTAGGGGATGGTGAGAATAGTTGCAATAACACAGTGTACGTAAGCAGTACGCCTGTTCTATCAGTGTTGCTCTAAGGTCTACAGAAAGGGGAAAAGTGAGGAGTGCATATTCTGCCTAGCAAAGATTAAAGTGCATAACAAATTTGTGGGCAAGGTAACAAGAAGTATGTGAACTGTTAGTGTAAAAAATTGAACAAAAAGATTGGGATCATCACTCCTAATCCCACCCACTTCAACCACTTCTTTATTGTGCCTCCTGACACAAGAGGAGGCTCTTGGGGCAGCAGATTCAAAATACGTTTTGCAAAAGCACATTCCAGAACTGACAGGAGGGAGTGATGGGACATATTATTTCCACCACCTCTATTCAGCAATGAGCCATGCATTACAAAAAGGTAAGGTTTCATGGTGAACGATATACAAGTCGAAAAACATGATTAATGATTACACAACTATAAAAGATACCTCTCAACCTTTTGTAAGAACTTGGTAGGTGAGACTCTTAATTTCAGTCATAGACTCCACATTTTTTATTTAGCCAAATATAATAGTATTTTATTTAGTCATGTATTTGAATCTGTTGGCCTGATTCTCAACCTGCACTTGTAGTACATGTTGCAGCACTCCAAAACGCAATATTACACAGACTATAAAATGTAAGTGTATGGAGCTCTCACCCCAACTGCTTAGTCTCCACAGATGTACCTAGAGATTTTAGTAGCAAACGTGGGAGGGACACAGTGGAGCTGATAGGAAAAGGGGAAGAAATACTACTAAATGGAATGGGATTAGAGAGGAGTAAAATGGGTTTAGGGAGGATCAGAAAGGGATGTTGGGAGGGACGTCACCCACAGACACAAGATTAAGCCAATTGTTTTACTCTGGGGGTGAAAACATGTTACTTACACTGAATACCAAAAATAGTAGACTTATTACAAAGTGTAAACCCATTCATAAGTGTGACTTACCTTAATGAATCAGTCCATGTGTGTTTAGAGTGCACTGCCCAACATTGAGTCAAGTGCGGAGCAAGTTTAAGGAACACAAATTAATTTTAAACAGGAGCTCTATCGAACTACATTTTGCTCCCAGTGGTGAAAGTGCCTTTCGACATGCCAAAGGGATAACTATTTGAGCTGAATTACTTAGGTTACTTGAATAAAGAGATGATCGACAGGTCACCACTTCGAATCTTGGCTAGGCCTTCCATCCTCCTAAAGGTTGGTAAAATGAGTACCTTAAACTGGGTAGTAGTAACAATCCTTTATTTACATTACTTGCACAGTATAAATAACAAAGCTGTGTCTGTGGCCACAGTATTGGGAGTGGATAAGGGAGGTTGATGGGTGAGTGGATGTCACCCATCAAAGACACATGAGTTGGGAGGTAGGTATAAAACCAAGAAAAACCTATGGAAGTAGAAGCAACAGTTTTGGTGATAGCAAGGACGGAAACTGTGGCAGTAACAGGAGAGTGACATAACATAAAATGATGGGTAAACCTGCAGAATGTGAAGCAGGCCCCTGAGTCTCCCATAGCTCACAAATATGCATTGGTCTTGTGTAGAATGGGGACTAAAGGGTTTGGGGGGCCCTCAAGAATTGAGGCTACCCTGCACCGCAGGCGCTGCAAGGGCCTGTGTTAATCTCCTTGTAATAGAAGTGGAAAATAGGATGATAGCGCAAATTACAACTCCAGTGAATGACCTACTGCTGGCATCTGTGGTATATGCAGATGAGGGATGTATGACAGGAACCTCATTTCAAATCAAGTGTGAGGGGAATACAGTGTGACACATTGAGATACATGCATAGTCTCAACAATGTCACAATAATATGTCACAATAATAATTCACCACCCTCTGTCCTACATCACCTAATGATGTTCTAACAAATTTGAAACATTTAGACAATAAAACTAGTGAATGGATCCAGTGAAAAAAACAAATGATTTAGATACTTGTTGCACTCCTACATACGCACTATACCAGATTCAACAGTAGTAAGGAAACTACTCCAGCGGAAATAAACAATTATGTCATCAGCTTAACTGTGTGCTCTGCAAAGTCAGTGGGGAGAGGATGTGTTCTGGGGGGAAACAGGAGCGAGTGATAGGGACGGAATCCATCCAGTTCAAAATGGAGATTTATACAGACATATGGCCTAACTAAAAACATTAATAACTTCACTTTTTTGCATCATAGGAAAATTCTTTCAATTGCAATTATATTAATTCAGTCTATATATGTAGGCTCATGTGTAAAATTACATATTATACGTCATTATTCGTGCACAAATAATAAGATTGAAAAACAGTTCCATAGTGTGTAGGATACTGTTCAGGGATGACAGTGTGGTGTCTGTGAGACTTTGGAGCATGGTGCTACCAACACTCAGATGAGAAAGTACGAGAGTTTCAACAGCAGGTCTAAAGTTCCTTTCTGAGAGAAATGTTTTCACTTTCTTTAGAAGAAGGAGCTGGTGCCATGCTGTCTTTGTTTTTTCAGAATGTGTACAATGGGTATAATGGACAGTGCATTCCCCTTCTGCATGATGTTCTTCCAAAGTCGGTTATAAATCTTGGGGGTATGTGTGTAGTATGGGTGTAGTTTCGGCATGTGCATGCCAAAGAAGTCGACCTCTTAATTCACCACCTCCTCAGCCGTAGCCATCAGTTCACAGTCTGACCACCTACTTGGATGCCATGGTGATAACATTTAGGAGATTGCTGTCAATGAATGATTGAAGGGGACGGTTAATAGTGCTGGGTTCTGCCTGGTGGTCTCTGGCTAATGCCCTGCATACAAAATGGCCACCTCTTTGGCTGTGATGAGCTTGTTGGTCACAATGAGGCAGCCGGGGTATTCCTGAGAGTGAAAGTAAGAGCTCCTGGGTCATAGATGTCTCTACAGATATCCAACCCACTTACTTTAGTTTGCTTGGTGGGGGTTGGAAATGTGACTAATGGTATTTCATGTATGTGCTGTGTTTGTGCATGTAGTGATTCCATTGCGCAGATTGTGCATACATTCCAGAAATACCAACACACTGAAAATTAGTACATGCGCTCATTTCACATAAGGAAATTCCAAAAACACTGGGTAGTCCTTTTACTTTGAATCACATTTCCTCTATGCCTATTTAGTCCACACTATCAGCATTAACTGATTTAGAACCTTATGCTGTTTTGATGCTTAGTGAATAATGAGCGCAAAAAGAACAGTTGATGGAAAAAATGCTGATCAAGTCAAACATTCACCCCAGTACACAGATCTGGGCCTAAATCCATCAATTAATTGCTCCCCAGGCTATTCCAGTTTAAACCCACCCATATGTAAATCAGTCTTGAACCTACTCCCCATGGGAACAGTCCAGCTCGACTGCAAGACCAGGTCCTCCCTGGACTAGAAACAAGCATCCTGGGACCGGTTTTGGGGCATCACCCCATATCAGCCAGGCTAGCTTGACTCCAGCGGCATGGAGAGCATGGGACCCACATCTGGGCATACCTGTTCCACTTGGGGTGACAAATGCAAAAAGAACAGGAAGCTTGGCATTTTGACACAATCCCAAGTCTACCAGTAATGGTAAATCTGGGAATGCCCCAAAATCCATGGTTGGATGCATGGGAACACCCTGCTCCACCCAATGAACTCCTCCCTGGGGCAGAGTAACGCAATGCAGCAATTTGCGCTGAGTTGAGTTACTCTAGATTTATCAATCCATGCAAAGTCATGCAAGGTGGCCTTGCAAGGCTTGATATAGCTAACTAAAGAGTTGCATCGCTCTTGCACCTCATTGCAAGGGCAACAAAACTCTAAAATATATGCTGCTAGATGTTTTTGATTCAACAGAAATGTCCATTTCTTTACTTCTGTCAGCCATAATTTATAACATAAGCAATTTTGACACATAACATTTAAACCATACCCTGGAGAACTGGTGAAGGCATGAATGGACTTCACCCATGAGCTTTTCAAATGGTCTGGCAATCATAAGACAAATGTGTTGGGTGCCTTTTCCAGGAGATTGTCATGAAGTGCAAAACTTTCCTGACACTATACTTAAAGCTATATAAGAGAGAGACACGGTGCAGACTCCTAGAATCAGCCATAATGCTCCTGACTCTTCACAGCTGAAATAAAAAATGTACAGAGCCCAAAGATCTGGAACCGATCCTGGAGTCCTTGAAATCATCATCAACACTAAACTGCATTGCACTGAGGCTGAGGATGTTGGGCTAAAAACAAAGCAAAATGACAACACCGTGAAAGAAGCCTACTTGAGCTCAGAAGATGAAAGATTTTCAGCAGCCACTAGAAAATTGGCTGAGGGAAAAAATATGGCAGGACTCCTCCTCAAGGACATAGATAAATCCAGATCTCCAATGAAATTATGAAACAGTAATGACCTCCTACTTCTCTGATTCGTCCACCAAGCTAATTTCTTTCTCTCCTCTCCCGCCTTCCAGTTCTTCATTGTGGCATCACATACATTGGACCATGCTGCAAAGGCACATGAAATTTCACCTACTCACCCTCCAAGATAATGGAATCCTGCTATCCCATATCTTGGATTCTGTCTTTTGTTTCAAGGTGACTCCATATATGTAGTAGAAAGAATGTGGAACACGGGGACTTCCAGCAACCACACCTTTTTTTTATGGTTGTGGACCTTTTCTATCCTACTTGCTCATTGTTCACACTCTGCGTACCTTTGGCCCATTCTCAGATGTATGCCACCACATGAGTAAGACTCCCTGTTTTCCTATTTTACTGATTTTTACAGATAAATACAGGCAGAAAATAATGGGTTCTCTGTCTGCATTTAAGTGGATCAATACAGAACATTGGGCTTCTTTTAAGTGACTCTCTGTGCTCTCGTTCATGAATTTTAGGCCAGCAGCTGAGCAGATGGACAGCATGGGAAATTAAAAACAGGATTACATTTCTTTAAATAATGGCATATGTCAATATACATTGGTGGTATAATTTCAAGTAGTTACCTGTGGATGTATTGTTATGTAATTTTTGGCAGCTGAAATTGCTAAAACACGACAGACATCAAAGTATGAGTGTGCGTCAATCAGTTAAATAGATATGGAAATGTACAGTTTTACAACTTCATTTATACGCAAAACACAAAATGTGGATAAATACAAATAAAATGGCCAAAAATTAAATATGGATAAATACAGACAGAAATGACCAAAACATAAATACCATGAAACCGGGTGCCCTACACATGATATATGTCACATGGCCCTAGTGAAGTCATAGCCTATAACTCTTGGGTTATTGTTCAGAACATAAAGAGTCGTTGAAGGTGTGTGGGGTGGGAGGCTCTCTGCAGCTAGTCTCACAAGTTTAAAGCTTACTGATTGTTTGGTGTTGGTCAGCTTGGTTTTACTTTTTGTTAATTCTTTGTTACAGAAACAGAGCTCTTTGTACTGTGCTTATTAAGCAATACCCTAAAATTAATTACCCGAAACAAATGAGCTAAGAGATCTGTCGGTATACATGCGCTATATAAATTCCTCTACAAATACAAATACAAATACAAATGCCCCATTTCAGCTCTTATTGTCACACTCCTTCTTCTCTCAGCTCCTTCGTTTTATTTTGCTCTATCTTTCTGTTGTGGCAGTTTTCTACTTCTCTCTGAGTGTAGAGTTATTTCAATGGTGTCACACCTGTACAAACAAAATCAACAGTGCGTTCCTAAGTGGTGAAGGCACATCAAAAGCCCTGCACACTAATGTATCTCAATATCAATGGCATGTCACACTATAGCAAACAAAAACAACTTTGATTAGCGCCAAGCAGCCTGACATTGAATTGGTTAAAGAGACCCACCACTCAGTGACATAATCAGAGAAATTGAGAAGAGACCAGATGGGGAAAGCAGTCCACAGCAGTTAGACATCACAACATATCAATCCAGTCCATGAACCTCAGTCTTAATCCCTATCTACAAAAATGTGGTGTATCAATTGTGTTTCATACATTTCCACAATATACTGTTGTCTAGACATGAGTGTATCCAAAAGGGAGATAAGCGTTCATTAAGACATGTGTTCTAGGTATTATACTTGCACTAGGATTTGTATATGTGCCTAGTACTTCAAAATTCTCCTTGGTAGTGGACATTTCTAGAATACCCATGGAACATAAGTCCTTTAAGAATTTAATTAGGGGTGACTGGAATGTAGCCTTTGACCAGATATTAGATCGGAGCAAATACAATTCCAGGGACAGAGCAATATTGCATGATATAATGAGTGAACAAGGGTTAGGAATCTCTGGCAACTGCTACACCCGAGGGAGAGAGAATTCACCTTTTTCTCCTGTGTCCATGACACATGTTCCTGGAGAGAAAATTCCCTTTCCTCTTACTCAATCCTCCAGTGTTTCTTTGACTGTTTTATTATGGATGGTGGAATCTCCTATCACTCACCAATTCTTATAACCCCTTAATATGGAAATTGATGCCCCGGGGTCCAAAAAGTGGAGGATGAATATCCCTAGGAATAGAGTTCCATTAGCCAAGGCCTCCTTGAGAGCACACTGTGTGACTATTTGGATTTTAAGAAGGAGTCTGCTTGTTCCTTACACACCTTAAAGGCTGGCAAGGCAGCCATCTGGGACTGTATGATGAGAAACTTTACTGTGTACAAAGTTAGACTTGAGAATGAACAATATATTCTTCTTATATTAGGCATTTGATAATCAGTTACAACACCTGCCCAACTCTAGAACTGCGGAGAACTGTAGAATGGCAACATTTTGTCTTAATGCTCAATTCACTAGCAGGGCAGAACATGCTTTGTCTCGGCTGCAAGCAGGTAGAGAAGTCCATCAGAGTGCTTCAGCCTCAACTCAAATAAAAGGAGTTGCAGACTGCCATACAGGGGATGAACGAGGACAGCAATGCCGTAATCACGCATTCAGGGGACATAATTAAATCCGTTGCCAGATTCTTCCAACAGCTCTATACCTCTAACAGCCCTGAAGATACAATGGCCAAAATATACTTTATATCTAGCCTTCTATTGCTCATTCTCTCTGAAGAAGGTGGAGCCTTACTAGAGAAGGTAATATTGGTTGAAGAAATTGAGATGGTGATGTGGGACTCACCATACATTAAGGTGCTGGGTAAAGATGGGCTTCCAGGCAAATTCTATAGATTCAACAAATCACTTACAGCTCATTTATTATATGAAGTGTTTAGGGGAATTAAGCCAACAACTATAATTAGTCAATATTTCAATAGGGCAATAATCATGTTGCTCACTAAACAAAGGAAGGGCCTCCTCTAGTGCTCATGCTACAAGCCTATATCCCTAATAAACACAGACATAAACATCTTGGCCAAGATGTTTGCAAACCATCTCAAAAGATAATTCCTTGTCTGATCCATGACCAGGCAGAACTTCCAGATACCATCTGAGAATGTTATCAGATGTACTCTGGCAGGTGAAAGATTGAGTCCAATGAAGATACCTATTTCAGACAGTGGAGACGATTAGTATTGGTCCTGATTTCTTTCAAAAAACCCTACAGCACATATACATTGAGTAGTATTTCTTTCTGATGCATTTGTGGTTCATAGCAGAACAAGGCAGGCCTGCCCGTTTTAATAAATTCCTTCTTGACCTTGGCATGATATCTGGATGAACTTGCACAAATGTTAAACTGGCCAACAGGAGTTGAAGTATATGGTGGTAGACAATCTGTAGCCAATTATGACCAATGCCAGTAACGATTTTGCCCATGGGTCTGCTTTATATCTGTCTCTATGAGGACGACTTCAGGCAATCAAGATGGTTGCAGCCCCCAGGTTACACTACACCTGGGAATGAGAGAGCATAAATCTCCAAATCTTTGTGAATATGGATAACTCCTTCACTCTCACTTTCACGCAACACAGTGCAGCAACTTTGCTTGCTGCCCTACATTGCATGAAAGTTTAGTAAATGGACCCCCTGTGTGGGATTTTGACCATTAGCACTACACTAGAGCCCAGATTTACAAAGGCATTGCGCCAGGTTTGCATATTTCTTTTATCACAGAGCCAGCACAAAGTCTACTGATGGAATTTGCAATCCAACACAAATTGTGATTTGTGCTGGAATGTAACCCGTAAGTAACACAATTCAGTGCAATGTACTGCCTTGGGTTACTTTGTGTCAAGGTGGCATTCCATGAGTGGTGTATGCTGGCTCCCATGCAACTACCTATAGAGTCTGATGCAAATCCCTATTTACAAAGAATTTCAGACAAGGATCTATAGTTACTAAGCCTTTTCATTGCCCTTGTGCTGCACAAGATGACGCAGGGCAACGGATTGCTTTTCTGGGATTTACAAAGCCATGCAAGCCTTGATTTGCATGACCTTGCGTGGCATTCTAAAGAAATGTACCGCAACGCAGTGGCTTTCACTGTGTTGCATCACACTTCTTAGTAGTAGCAATTCGATGGGTAGAGAATGTTCATTTTTTTGCATCCATCAATGTATAATTGATTCCAGATTTACTAAGGTTTGTAACGCTGCAATTGAGTGAAATCGGTACGACTATCATAAAGAGGATACATGTGTTTATTTTGCCTCTTTACTTCCTCTTTCTATGTGTGATGCATTCTGAATCACACGTAGGACTGGGAAAAGTGCACAAGTGCAGGGAAAAAGCAGAACTGCGCCATTTCTTAGTAAATTTGGCACAGTTCCCCTTTTTCCGGTTAACGCAATGCAGCGCAGCAATTGTACTAACTGTGCTGCGTGAACTCTTTGTAAATCTGATCCCTAATCTCTCCTGGTTTACACGCGTCCGTTTGAGATTTGAGAAATTAGGCCTCATACACTTTAGAAATACCCCTGACCTCATACCATTTCCTACTGTGCAAGTTCATGAAAATATGACTCACTGGATCAAAAAAGAATGCTGAAAACTACGCATTACATGCTCACAGAACATTTTATTGCTCACAATCATATTCCTCAGTTCCAGACTTATGTCAAATATGTCGAGCCACCTTCTGTGAAAATATTGTTCCCGAAGCTCAGAGTGGGCATTTTATCTTTAACAGGTTTACTGATCTAGTAATTGGATGCTAGCACCCTTGTGCTGTCAGTGTGATAAGTCATCCGAAACAGGAGTACAGTTCTTAATGGTTTGTCCCTTACATCATGAGCCCAGGATGAAGTTGATTGGTTAGGTTTTTCTGAATGTGGGTACACAAAGGTACCTGGCTGTTCTGCCATAGTCAAATGAGAGGCCCTATTTATGAGAAACTAACGCAGCACAGTGCCGTTAGTTTCAAAGCAAAAGGATGCGACATGTTTACAACCATATGTCGCATCTCCGTGCTCTTCCCTGCGCTGTTCCACAAACTGCTGCTATGCGCCAGCGCAGGCACCCTTGCACCATGGTGCAAGGATGCCTGTGTCATGGGGAGACTGTTTTTGTGCAGGAAGGGGCACCTTCCTGCACAAAAACAAGAAATTGAGGTGATTTCCTCTCCCAATGTGTGCTGTAGAATGCAGGACGCATTGAAAGAGGAATAAAATGAGGAGCGCTAGGCATAGCATTCTGATGCACTTCCAGGTTTACGATTGCTCGTAAATGTGGAAATGCATCAGTGGACATGGGTGTTGCGTGGAAACACCCACAGCAACACCCATGTCACGCCCCTAACATGCAAAGTGTTGCGTGAAAAGGGGCGTTATTTACAAGCACATGTCGCACTGTGGATTTACAACAAACAATTGATGGACGGAATGCTGACAATGCAGACATTCTCCCCCAGTCAAGAGATCTGGGTTAAATCCATCGTTCTTTTGCCCACTACACCACCCCAGTTTAGACATGGCCATATGCAAATCAGTCTTGACCCTGTGCCTCATGGGAACAGTCCAGCCCGAACTGCCAAGCCATGTCTTCCCTGGACCGGAATCAAGCATCCTAGGACCGGTTTCTGGCTATCAGCCGTCATCAGCCAGGATAGCTTGACTCCAGTGGCGTAGTGAGCACGGGTCCCACGTCTGGGAATACCCATCCCACTTAGGGCGAAAAGTGTTACAACAAACAATTGATGGACGGAATGCTGACAATGCAGACATTCTCCCCCAGTCAAGAGATCTGGGTTAAATCCATCGTTCTTTTGCCCACTACACCACCCCAGTTTAGACATGGCCATATGCAAATCAGTCTTGACCCTGTGCCTCATGGGAACAGTCCAGCCCGAACTGCCAAGCCATGTCTTCCCTGGACCGGAATCAAGCATCCTAGGACCGGTTTCTGGCTATCAGCCGTCATCAGCCAGGATAGCTTGACTCCAGTGGCGTAGTGAGCACGGGTCCCACGTCTGGGAATACCCATCCCACTTAGGGCGAAAAGTGTTACAACAAACAATTGATGGACGGAATGCTGACAATGCAGACATTCTCCCCCAGTCAAGAGATCTGGGTTAAATCCATCGTTCTTTTGCCCACTACACCACCCCAGTTTAGACATGGCCATATGCAAATCAGTCTTGACCCTGTGCCTCATGGGAACAGTCCAGCCCGAACTGCCAAGCCATGTCTTCCCTGGACCGGAATCAAGCATCCTAGGACCGGTTTCTGGCTATCAGCCGTCATCAGCCAGGATAGCTTGACTCCATGCCACTGGAATCAAGCTATCCTGGCTGACGAGGGCTGAAAGCCCGAAACCGGTCCTAGGATGCTTGTTTCCAGTCCAGGGAGGACCTGGCTTGGCAGTTCGGGCTGGACTGTTCCCATGGGGCACAGGGTCAAGACTGATTTGCATATGGCTGGGTTCAAACTGGAATGGCATGGTGAGCAAAAAAACGATGGATTTAGGCCCAGATCTCTGTACTGGGGTGAATGTATGACATTGTTCTGCATTCTGTCCATCAATAGTTGTTTTTGCATTTGTCACCCCGAGTGGGAAGGGTATGCTCAGACGTGAGTCCCTTGCTCTCCATGCCACTGGAATCAAGCTATCCTGGCTGACGAGGGCTGAAAGCCCGAAACCGGTCCTAGGATGCTTGTTTCCAGTCCAGGGAGGACCTGGCTTGGCAGTTCGGGCTGGACTGTTCCCATGGGGCACAGGGTCAAGACTGATTTGCATATGGCTGGGTTCAAACTGGAATGGCATGGTGAGCAAAAAAACGATGGATTTAGGCCCAGATCTCTGTACTGGGGTGAATGTATGACATTGTTCTGCATTCTGTCCATCAATAGTTGTTTTTGCATTTGTCACCCCGAGTGGGAAGGGTATGCTCAGACGTGAGTCCCTTGCTCTCCATGCCACTGGAATCAAGCTATCCTGGCTGACGAGGGCTGAAAGCCCGAAACCGGTCCTAGGATGCTTGTTTCCAGTCCAGGGAGGACCTGGCTTGGCAATTCGGGCTGGACTGTTCCCATGGGGCACAGGGTCAAGACTGATTTGCATATGGCTGGGTTCAAACTGGAATGGCATGGTGAGCAAAAAAACGATGGATTTAGGCCCAGATCTCTGTACTGGGGTGAATGTATGACATTGTTCTGCATTCTGTCCATCAATAGTTGTTTTTGCATTTGTCACCCCGAGTGGGAAGGGTATGCTCAGACGTGAGTCCCTTGCTCTCCATGCCACTGGAATCAAGCTATCCTGGCTGACGAGGGCTGAAAGCCCGAAACCGGTCCTAGGATGCTTGTTTCCAGTCCAGGGAGGACCTGGCTTGGCAGTTCGGGCTGGACTGTTCCCATGGGGCACAGGGTCAAGACTGATTTGCATATGGCTGGGTTCAAACTGGAATGGCATGGTGAGCAAAAAAACGATGGATTTAGGCCCAGATCTCTGTACTGGGGTGAATGTATGACATTGTTCTGCATTCTGTCCATCAATAGTTGTTGTTGCATTTGTCACCCCGAGTGGGAAGGGTATGCTCAGACGTGAGTCCCTTGCTCTCCATGCCACTGGAATCAAGCTATCCTGGCTGACGAGGGCTGAAAGCCCGAAACCGGTCCTAGGATGCTTGTTTCCAGTCCAGGGAGGACCTGGCTTGGCAGTTCGGGCTGGACTGTTCCCATGGGGCACAGGGTCAAGACTGATTTGCATATGGCTGGGTTCAAACTGGAATGGCATGGTGAGCAAAAAAACGATGGATTTAGGCCCAGATCTCTGTACTGGGGTGAATGTATGACATTGTTCTGCATTCTGTCCATCAATAGTTGTTTTTGCATTTGTCACCCCGAGTGGGAAGGGTATGCTCAGACGTGAGTCCCTTGCTCTCCATGCCACTGGAATCAAGCTATCCTGGCTGACGAGGGCTGAAAGCCCGAAACCGGTCCTAGGATGCTTGTTTCCAGTCCAGGGAGGACCTGGCTTGGCAGTTCGGGCTGGACTGTTCCCATGGGGCACAGGGTCAAGACTGATTTGCATATGGCTGGGTTCAAACTGGAATGGCATGGTGAGCAAAAAAACGATGGATTTAGGCCCAGATCTCTGTACTGGGGTGAATGTATGACATTGTTCTGCATTCTGTCCATCAATAGTTGTTTTTGCATTTGTCACCCCGAGTGGGAAGGGTATGCTCAGACGTGAGTCCCTTGCTCTCCATGCCACTGGAATCAAGCTATCCTGGCTGACGAGGGCTGAAAGCCCGAAACCGGTCCTAGGATGCTTGTTTCCAGTCCAGGGAGGACCTGGCTTGGCAGTTCGGGCTGGACTGTTCCCATGGGGCACAGGGTCAAGACTGATTTGCATATGGCTGGGTTCAAACTGGAATGGCATGGTGAGCAAAAAAACGATGGATTTAGGCCCAGATCTCTGTACTGGGGTGAATGTATGACATTGTTCTGCATTCTGTCCATCAATAGTTGTTTTTGCATTTGTCACCCCGAGTGGGAAGGGTATGCTCAGACGTGAGTCCCTTGCTCTCCATGCCACTGGAATCAAGCTATCCTGGCTGACGAGGGCTGAAAGCCCGAAACCGGTCCTAGGATGCTTGTTTCCAGTCCAGGGAGGACCTGGCTTGGCAGTTCGGGCTGGACTGTTCCCATGGGGCACAGGGTCAAGACTGATTTGCATATGGCTGGGTTCAAACTGGAATGGCATGGTGAGCAAAAAAACGATGGATTTAGGCCCAGATCTCTGTACTGGGGTGAATGTATGACATTGTTCTGCATTCTGTCCATCAATAGTTGTTTTTGCATTTGTCACCCCGAGTGGGAAGGGTATGCTCAGACGTGAGTCCCTTGCTCTCCATGCCACTGGAATCAAGCTATCCTGGCTGACGAGGGCTGAAAGCCCGAAACCGGTCCTAGGATGCTTGTTTCCAGTCCAGGGAGGACCTGGCTTGGCAGTTCGGGCTGGACTGTTCCCATGGGGCACAGGGTCAAGACTGATTTGCATATGGCTGGGTTCAAACTGGAATGGCATGGTGAGCAAAAAAACGATGGATTTAGGCCCAGATCTCTGTACTGGGGTGAATGTATGACATTGTTCTGCATTCTGTCCATCAATAGTTGTTTTTGCATTTGTCACCCCGAGTGGGAAGGGTATGCTCAGACGTGAGTCCCTTGCTCTCCATGCCACTGGAATCAAGCTATCCTGGCTGACGAGGGCTGAAAGCCCGAAACCGGTCCTAGGATGCTTGTTTCCAGTCCAGGGAGGACCTGGCTTGGCAGTTCGGGCTGGACTGTTCCCATGGGGCACAGGGTCAAGACTGATTTGCATATGGCTGGGTTCAAACTGGAATGGCATGGTGAGCAAAAAAACGATGGATTTAGGCCCAGATCTCTGTACTGGGGTGAATGTATGACATTGTTCTGCATTCTGTCCATCAATAGTTGTTTTTGCATTTGTCACCCCGAGTGGGAAGGGTATGCTCAGACGTGAGTCCCTTGCTCTCCATGCCACTGGAATCAAGCTATCCTGGCTGACGAGGGCTGAAAGCCCGAAACCGGTCCTAGGATGCTTGTTTCCAGTCCAGGGAGGACCTGGCTTGGCAGTTCGGGCTGGACTGTTCCCATGGGGCACAGGGTCAAGACTGATTTGCATATGGCTGGGTTCAAACTGGAATGGCATGGTGAGCAAAAAAACGATGGATTTAGGCCCAGATCTCTGTACTGGGGTGAATGTATGACATTGTTCTGCATTCTGTCCATCAATAGTTGTTTTTGCATTTGTCACCCCGAGTGGGAAGGGTATGCTCAGACGTGAGTCCCTTGCTCTCCATGCCACTGGAATCAAGCTATCCTGGCTGACGAGGGCTGAAAGCCCGAAACCGGTCCTAGGATGCTTGTTTCCAGTCCAGGGAGGACCTGGCTTGGCAGTTCGGGCTGGACTGTTCCCATGGGGCACAGGGTCAAGACTGATTTGCATATGGCTGGGTTCAAACTGGAATGGCATGGTGAGCAAAAAAACGATGGATTTAGGCCCAGATCTCTGTACTGGGGTGAATGTATGACATTGTTCTGCATTCTGTCCATCAATAGTTGTTTTTGCATTTGTCACCCCGAGTGGGAAGGGTATGCTCAGACGTGAGTCCCTTGCTCTCCATGCCACTGGAATCAAGCTATCCTGGCTGACGAGGGCTGAAAGCCCGAAACCGGTCCTAGGATGCTTGTTTCCAGTCCAGGGAGGACCTGGCTTGGCAGTTCGGGCTGGACTGTTCCCATGGGGCACAGGGTCAAGACTGATTTGCATATGGCTGGGTTCAAACTGGAATGGCATGGTGAGCAAAAAAACGATGGATTTAGGCCCAGATCTCTGTACTGGGGTGAATGTATGACATTGTTCTGCATTCTGTCCATCAATAGTTGTTTTTGCATTTGTCACCCCGAGTGGGAAGGGTATGCTCAGACGTGAGTCCCTTGCTCTCCATGCCACTGGAATCAAGCTATCCTGGCTGACGAGGGCTGAAAGCCCGAAACCGGTCCTAGGATGCTTGTTTCCAGTCCAGGGAGGACCTGGCTTGGCAGTTCGGGCTGGACTGTTCCCATGGGGCACAGGGTCAAGACTGATTTGCATATGGCTGGGTTCAAACTGGAATGGCATGGTGAGCAAAAAAACGATGGATTTAGGCCCAGATCTCTGTACTGGGGTGAATGTATGACATTGTTCTGCATTCTGTCCATCAATAGTTGTTTTTGCATTTGTCACCCCGAGTGGGAAGGGTATGCTCAGACGTGAGTCCCTTGCTCTCCATGCCACTGGAATCAAGCTATCCTGGCTGACGAGGGCTGAAAGCCCGAAACCGGTCCTAGGATGCTTGTTTCCAGTCCAGGGAGGACCTGGCTTGGCAGTTCGGGCTGGACTGTTCCCATGGGGCACAGGGTCAAGACTGATTTGCATATGGCTGGGTTCAAACTGGAATGGCATGGTGAGCAAAAAAACGATGGATTTAGGCCCAGATCTCTGTACTGGGGTGAATGTATGACATTGTTCTGCATTCTGTCCATCAATAGTTGTTTTTGCATTTGTCACCCCGAGTGGGAAGGGTATGCTCAGACGTGAGTCCCTTGCTCTCCATGCCACTGGAATCAAGCTATCCTGGCTGACGAGGGCTGAAAGCCCGAAACCGGTCCTAGGATGCTTGTTTCCAGTCCAGGGAGGACCTGGCTTGGCAGTTCGGGCTGGACTGTTCCCATGGGGCACAGGGTCAAGACTGATTTGCATATGGCTGGGTTCAAACTGGAATGGCATGGTGAGCAAAAAAACGATGGATTTAGGCCCAGATCTCTGTACTGGGGTGAATGTATGACATTGTTCTGCATTCTGTCCATCAATAGTTGTTTTTGCATTTGTCACCCCGAGTGGGAAGGGTATGCTCAGACGTGAGTCCCTTGCTCTCCATGCCACTGGAATCAAGCTATCCTGGCTGACGAGGGCTGAAAGCCCGAAACCGGTCCTAGGATGCTTGTTTCCAGTCCAGGGAGGACCTGGCTTGGCAGTTCGGGCTGGACTGTTCCCATGGGGCACAGGGTCAAGACTGATTTGCATATGGCTGGGTTCAAACTGGAATGGCATGGTGAGCAAAAAAACGATGGATTTAGGCCCAGATCTCTGTACTGGGGTGAATGTATGACATTGTTCTGCATTCTGTCCATCAATAGTTGTTTTTGCATTTGTCACCCCGAGTGGGAAGGGTATGCTCAGACGTGAGTCCCTTGCTCTCCATGCCACTGGAATCAAGCTATCCTGGCTGACGAGGGCTGAAAGCCCGAAACCGGTCCTAGGATGCTTGTTTCCAGTCCAGGGAGGACCTGGCTTGGCAGTTCGGGCTGGACTGTTCCCATGGGGCACAGGGTCAAGACTGATTTGCATATGGCTGGGTTCAAACTGGAATGGCATGGTGAGCAAAAAAACGATGGATTTAGGCCCAGATCTCTGTACTGGGGTGAATGTATGACATTGTTCTGCATTCTGTCCATCAATAGTTGTTTTTGCATTTGTCACCCCGAGTGGGAAGGGTATGCTCAGACGTGAGTCCCTTGCTCTCCATGCCACTGGAATCAAGCTATCCTGGCTGACGAGGGCTGAAAGCCCGAAACCGGTCCTAGGATGCTTGTTTCCAGTCCAGGGAGGACCTGGCTTGGCAGTTCGGGCTGGACTGTTCCCATGGGGCACAGGGTCAAGACTGATTTGCATATGGCTGGGTTCAAACTGGAATGGCATGGTGAGCAAAAAAACGATGGATTTAGGCCCAGATCTCTGTACTGGGGTGAATGTATGACATTGTTCTGCATTCTGTCCATCAATAGTTGTTTTTGCATTTGTCACCCCGAGCGGGAAGGGTATGCTCAGACGTGAGTCCCTTGCTCTCCATGCCACTGGAATCAAGCTATCCTGGCTGACGAGGGCTGAAAGCCCGAAACCGGTCCTAGGATGCTTGTTTCCAGTCCAGGGAGGACCTGGCTTGGCAGTTCGGGCTGGACTGTTCCCATGGGGCACAGGGTCAAGACTGATTTGCATATGGCTGGGTTCAAACTGGAATGGCATGGTGAGCAAAAAAACGATGGATTTAGGCCCAGATCTCTGTACTGGGGTGAATGTATGACATTGTTCTGCATTCTGTCCATCAATAGTTGTTTTTGCATTTGTCACCCCGAGTGGGAAGGGTATGCTCAGACGTGAGTCCCTTGCTCTCCATGCCACTGGAATCAAGCTATCCTGGCTGACGAGGGCTGAAAGCCCGAAACCGGTCCTAGGATGCTTGTTTCCAGTCCAGGGAGGACCTGGCTTGGCAGTTCGGGCTGGACTGTTCCCATGGGGCACAGGGTCAAGACTGATTTGCATATGGCTGGGTTCAAACTGGAATGGCATGGTGAGCAAAAAAACGATGGATTTAGGCCCAGATCTCTGTACTGGGGTGAATGTATGACATTGTTCTGCATTCTGTCCATCAATAGTTGTTTTTGCACTGTGGATTTAAGCATGCTTGTAGATATCATGCAGCAGGTTGCGCCGTTGGTGCGTCATGCAACGTGACACACCAGAGGCGCAAGAGGCTTGTAAATAAGCCCCATAGTGTTTGCCATGCCGAATTATTTACACTCTGCCTGACTAACGGAGGTGCGGACCCATTAACTCTGGACAGTGCTTAATTTGTTCCGGTGGTATCCGGTGCTCATCCCCGGCACTTAATTGTCATAACCAGCGTTTGTGACAGTCTGCCACGGGGGGAGGGGCTGTCTGGCTAATTCAAAAATTACTACAACAGTTAATTATTAATTCAATATACATTAAAAATGACTAATTCCTGCTGCGCAAGCCGTTCTCATAGCTTTTGGGGGAGGGGGGTGAGACATAGTCTGAAGTGCCATACTTTTAGGAATGTGATGGTTAGAAGTTGTATTGTTTTTTTTTTGTTTTTTGTTTTTTGTTTTTTGTTTTTTTTTAAATATCCTCATTTTGCGATTGAATTGATAAGGAGGTTTCTGGAGTCTGATGATCTTTTCTTTCGTTAATCTTTGCCTTTCCAGTCCCTTCGTTTTCTGGAGAAACTCATAGGAGAGTATCACTTTCATTCTTTGATCCATCAGTTTTCCTCCAATTACCCTTTATCTTTTCCCATATTACCATTGGTTTGTGGGGAAGAGCTAGCCAAGTTGGCTACTCGGCAGAAATCATTTCTGCCTGGTATTATGGTTTACGCCTTAATCATTGGATTTCTCATTTATAACCCAGAAAAGCGATCAATTGCTTTGGAAGTAATTTTCCCAGATTTCCCAAAAATCTGTTCTCTTTGTATGACCTCTGCTTCTATCGAGATTATTGATTTTTATTATGTAATTTAACCAATTCGTATAATTTGGAGCGATTGGTTTAACCCAATTAATACAGATTTCTCTCCGAGCTAATAGCATTAATACGAAAAGTAAGTTTTCTTGTTTTTTATTTAGCTTATTGCTATCCGTCTCTATACCCCTATGAATCCCAAAAATAATAAGAGAGGTACTTACAGTTATGTTGGTTTTTAAGATCTTATTCACGGTCTTACCAATCTCCTCCCAGTAGTTGTTTATTGCAGGACATTTTTGGAACATATGGATGTCATCGGCTCTTGCTTCTCCGCACTTGGGACAAAGCTTGATACTGGATCCTTTAAATTTAGACAGCTTTTTTGGGGACCAATATGCCCGGTGTACTGTAAACAGATGGTTTCTCCTTAGTGGTGCTGATTTTATGCAAGACCAACATTTCCCCATAGATTCCTGCCACATCCTTTGTAAATCTATATCTTGGTCTGGTATATCACTTCTCCAAACTTTCTCCGGAATTAGGAAATCTTCTTCCCTGATTCAATTAGTGTCCAGTACCACTTTGATATTTCTTTTCTTATTAATGTGGATCTTATCATTTCATTTTCAATAATCTCATTTCCGATGTTATCATCTTTTAAGGTCTTGGCCCAATTTGATAATTGATAATATTTGAATTTTGATATCTTGCCTTCCGTTTGATCATATAGTAAATTCCAGGGAATTATCTCGTTACCTTTTAGTAATTGTCCCCATAATAGTATTCCTGCTGTTTTAAGTGGTAATGCTAGAGAGTCTTTTAAGCAATCCGGCATCCCTGGAGAATCCCATATTGGTGCTTTAGTGCTATAGTATGGTATATTTACTAAACTTCTTAATTGGAACCAAAGTTTAGCAGCATTGAATAGAATCTTTAATTTTTTTTTTTTTTTTAATTTTGGGTGACCAAATTTATACAAGAAGTGATCTGTGTTCTCCATCATACTTTGCAGGAAACTTGGATAGTATTGATGCTTCCTTAGTAGAGATCTAGAATTCTTAAATTGGAAGGACCTATAATATTCAAATAAATCAGGACTAGCTATCCCTCCTTGCTCTCTCTTCCTCCTTAGTTTGTTCCAGGCTATTCTCGTTCCTTTGGAGGCCCAGATGAAACTTGCAATTTCGCTTTGTATCTTCCTCATGGGTTCTTTTTTAAAATCCAATGGTATAGTGTTAAAAAGATATGTAAACTTTGGAATAATCGACATTTTTATTACATTTGATCTTCCCAAAAAAGTTAATGATAAGCTTGACCATGTTTTAAATATTCTTCTCATTTCTTTAGCGATTATCATTAAATTTAATTGTGGGACTTTATCCAGTTCTTTGACTAAAGTGACTCCTAGGTATTTTAATTTGTCCCTATTATAGGGCGAAGTTGGGTTACAATTCCAGCTCATTGTTTCCGTTTTTTCTTTGTTTGTTAAGTAACCTGAAACTTTACCAAAATCGCTCATCATCTTGTCCACTACTTTATGTGTATTTTCGTATTCTGTTGTGAAGACCATTAGATCATCCGCATATAACGCTATTTTTTTGGACCAGTTTTGGTATTTGAAAGGGAAAATCTGTGGGTGACCTCTAATCAGAACAGCCAATGGTTCAATATATAGGTTAAAAAGTAACGGCGACAGTGGACACCCTTGCCTTGTACCACGTTGTATTTGAATATTATTAGTAAGACTGCCATTAACTATAACTTTAGCTCTTGGGTTCTTATATATTGCTTTTATAGCATGAGCAACACTATCCCCAAGATCATATTTTCCTATTGCTGCGTTTAGAAAGGCCCAATTTACCCTGTCAAAAGCTTTGGCTGCATCGTAGGTGATTATAGTTAAGGGAAGTTTTTTGGAGGTGGCGATATCAATTGCCGCAAACAACTCATGGGTAATTTCATGGATTTGCTGCCCTTTTATAAAGCCTTTCTGATCTGGGTTAATCAATTTAGGCATAACCTTGGCAAGTCGTTTTGCAATAACCAATGTAAAGATTTTATAATCGCAGTTAAGCAGCGATATTGGTCTGTATGACTCACAACTCTTTGGATTTTTCCCCGGTTTTAAAATAATGCTGATTATCGCATCATTCCAAGAGTCTGGAATTTTTTCATGGTCTATATATATGCAATTCATTAGATCTGTTAGATGGTTAACTAGATGCTCATTTAATGTTATATAAAATTCGTTTGGTAGGGCGTCTGGTCCAGCGGCTTTTCCTCTTTTTAAGTTGTTTATTACTTCTTTAACTTCCTCCGATTTAATTATTTGAGTTAACTCTGCCTTTTCTTCCTTTGTTAGTTTAGGGATAGAGATAGCTTCTAGGTATTTCCCTATTTGTTCTTCTGTTGGATTTGTATCTTCGTCATATATACCCGAAAAATATTTTAAAAACTCCTGTCTTATTTTATCGTCATCGAAGGTTTCTATTGATTGATCTGGTATCTGGATGCATGGTATATTACTCCTAGATTGTTCACTTTCGATTTTCCATGCCAATAACTTCCCGCAGCCTTCCCCGTATTCATAATCCGCTAATTTACTATTTTCCCATTTTTCTCTCACTATATTTTCTAGAAATTTTCTAATTTTTCTTTTGATCTTTGGAATTTTATCCCCAGTTCTTCTTTTCTTTCCGGAACAGTTTCGTTCTCTAATTCTACTTCCAATTTTTTGATATCCACTTCCATCTTATTGATTTCCAATTTCTTCGTTCTTAATTTATGTGCTCCTAGACTGAGCAATTTTCCCCTTATCACAGCTTTATAAGCATCCCAAGTTATTTGTTTTGAAGTGTCCGTTGTATTTTCTTCAAAGTACTGTGATGTGGCCGTTTCTAGTTGATTAATATACTGTTGTTTATGTAGTAAAGAACGATCTACTGTCCATCTACCAGGGGTTGTATGTTTGGGTGCAAGCAGAGTTAATTTTACCGCTGAGTGATCGGAAATATGAGCCGGAATATGTTCAATGCTAGTGACTCTATTCTGTAAAGATCTGTTTAGGAGAAAGAAATCTATCCTAGATTTGTGTCCCAATTTCTTGTTGTGATAAGTAAAAGGATATATCTTATCTCCCTTTTGTGGCCACATATCTTCCAGATCTAGATCTTTTTTATATATACTTAGCCATTCCCTCATCTTGGGTAAGTTGAGTTGCTTAGTTGAGGGTGCTCTATCCTTTTGTGGATTTATTATTATGTTATAGTCTCCTCCTATTATAATGGGGTCAGATGTTAATAAAAGTTCTGAATAAAGGTTTTGAAGGGGTATCGGGTCATTCAAGTTTGGGCCATAGTAGCCTACAATATTCAATGTAAACCCTCCTATTCCTATTTTTGCTATGGCCCATCTTCCCTTATTGTCTACTTTCTTGCTTATCAGTTTTCCTTTCAAATAATTTTTTACAATAATTGCTACTCCTTTCACATTACATTCTTGAGTAGTACATATACATGATCCGACCCAGTTAAGTCTTTTTATTATCTGATCCCATTCCGTGCTAACAAGGTGAGTTTCCTGTAATATGATAATCTCACTGTCCGTCTCCTTTATGTATTCTATAATTTTCCTCCTTCTGTTCGGGGTTCTTAGACCATTGACATTCCATGATAGTATATTTATTCTTTTTTCTTTCTCCATTTCTTCATTTCTTTTTAATGAGTTCTCCAGTCGGATCTCTGTTGAGACACTCTTGTACATATTTTATTTGCCATCCTTTGACTCCGTTCGGTTTATGAGGATATTTTTTCTGGATTTTTTCCCTATTTTGCTCCCCACCCTCGTGCTTTCTATTTACATTGTAGTTTTCTGTGAGATTCGTTTTTCCCCCCCCTGAGGAAGCCTCCCTTCTTCTTTTGGGTGAAATTATCCACCCAGTTTGAGCTCTGACCTACCAGGTTTTTTTAACTTATATATATTGTGAGAGTTTTCTTTCCTTCTCCTTTCTTTAGCAGGGTTTTTTCTTGAGGGATTTCTCTTAGTTTTCCAGTTATTTTGAGTTCTCCCTTACAGGCTGATCTTTTATCTGTTTTATAAAATTCTCTACATCGTGAGGCTCTCTAAAATTATACATTTTATTTTGCCACATGATTCTTAGTGCTGCTGGGAATTTCATCTGAACCGTTGCTCCCAATGTTTTCAGCTCCTGCATATATTGTCCCAACTCCCACTGTCTATCTAGCGTGGCTTTGCATATGTCAGAGCGTATTTTGAATGACCAATTATCTTTGTTCAATGTTCCATTTTTTAAACCTTCACTCAGTATTTTTTCTTTAAGAGTGTAGGACATAAAATTAACTAGAATTTTCCTGGGTTTTTTCTTTTCTTTATTTTTCCTAAACGGATCTCTATGAACCCAGTGGATATTTTCCGTCAAGTTGTCATTTTTAGCCCACGGGAAAAATTCTTCGAGAAGTGCAACGATGAACGATTTTATGTCTGCTCCTTCCATGTTCTCTGGGACATTTAGTATCCTTAGATTATTTCTTCTTCCTTGGTTTTCCAACGATTCCAGCTTCTCTTTAATTATTTTCTCGCTGTCTTTTATTTTTGAAATTTCTTTTTGATTCATACTAACCTTTCCACTGAGAGATTCCACTACTGCTTCTACTGCAGTAACTCTCTGTCCCAGGGCATTTAATTTTTGGTCTAATCCTTCGCATACTTCACGTATCTTATTCTGATTCTCTTCAGAGACCAGAAATTTTTCATTCATTGCGGCCACTATTTTCTCGGCAAATCCTTCCATGATTTTTTCGGTTGTCGTTACTTCTTGTCCTGTGGCCGCCATGGGGGAGCCTGTTTCTGAAACTCCCTCTGTGAGACTGACTTGAGATGACATTACCTCCATTAAATGAGTGATTACTGGGGGGGGCGTGGCTAGCCGAGCAGCGAGATGGCCGCTCTCTGAGTGAGCTCCGCCGGCTACTCTGATTAATCCTTCAGTAATCCTGCTCCTGGAGACTGCGGAGCCCCGCACCTCCCGGATTCTGCTGCTAACAGATTGGTGATCCTTCGACCCGAATTGGGGGCACGGAGACGGTTTCCCCTCGCAGCGGAGGCGATCGTATTACTTGCCGGCTGGTGGGACGGTCCTGACCTGCACCGGAAGTGCATCCCGCGGGGAGCCGCGAGTCACGAGAGGCCGAGGCTGCAGAGGCCTAAGCGGACCGCGCGGAACTTGCTGTGGGGGCTTCGCCGCTGTGCCACCATCGCGGCCGACGGTGAGCTCCCCAAGCGGACGGCTGCGAGGAGACAGAGGAGCCCGGGGCGCCTTGGTGGGACAGCCGAGCTGCGATACGAAGATCCTGCGGCCGCGGAGGGCTGCGCTGACCGTTGATGAGCCCGGGTGAGATCGTGCAGGCAGGCCTGCGCCGGCGGCGTCACAGCGACGGCTGAGGAAGGGGTGAGAGGGCGCCCTGAAGGGACGAGGGGCATAGTAGATCCTGCCACGTTGCAACGACACCGGGACCTCCCGCTACTCTTCGGCTGGGCGGGCCACACGCCTGGACAGCCGGAGTGGTCCTCTGTGGCCCTGGGTCCCCTGAGCCCCGGCGCGGCGCTATCCTAGTGAAGTGGGACGACGGCTCATTGCGCCCGGGGAAGGCTCTAGCTGACCGCTGACGCTTGCAGAGCTGCCTGGGCGCCTACAGTGTTCTAAACCGTGTCTTGCCACACTTGCTGTGAGTTCAGGGTCACGCTTGGCGCGCACTGGTGCCGACTGGACAGTCGCACACCTACGGGACGCTTGCTGGCGGTCGCGCAGTGAGGTGCTGCCCTATTGATAGGCCGGTGGATCTCCCTTGCCTGCAGTGATGGGGAAAACGGACGCCAAACAACCGAAGCTGACATTTGACGGTAAGAAGACTCCGAAGGGCGCGACAATGGAACCTGATGGGAGCACATCGCCGTCGCGGGGGGCGACCCCGGATATAGACTTTGGGGCCCTCATCATGGAGGTGAGGACGAGCCTGAAGAGCATAGATGCAAAGCTGGATACCATGTCGGCGCAACTCGAATCCGTGCAGAGAAAGGTGGACACCCACGAGAAGAGACTGGACAGTCTCGAACATGGGCAAACTGAGTGTTGCGAATTCCAACAACAGGCTAAGCGGCACATTACGACGCTGGAGCGCGAACTCGACAATTTGCGCGCCAAGTCAGACGATTTGGAAGCGCGCTCCCGAAGATCCAATATTCGCATTACGGGGGTTCCAGAGACCACAAACACGGGAAAGATGGAATCGTTTGTGTCGTCCCTCCTGCATGAACTGTTCGACCCGGACTTGTCCCCGGTGTTCACGGTGGAAAGGGCACACAGATCACTGGGGAAGAAACCTCCGGTGGGGGCCCCACCACGTCCGATCCTGGCCAAACTACTCAACTACCAAGATAGGGACATCATTCTTCGATTGGCGAGAGAGAAGGGTAAGATCATGCATCAGGGTAATCACGTATCCTTCTACCCAGATTTTACCCCGCTGGTGCAGGCGGCCCGGAAGGAATTTTTACCAGCTAAGAAAGTTCTATTGCAAGCCGGCGTGCCCTACTCTCTCCTCTACCCGGCAAAGCTAAAGGTCCTGCACGAAAACACCTCACACTTCTTCACTGACGCCAAGGCAGCCCTTAAATTTGCCAAACACATCTGTGCTGGGGCCAGGAGAAAATCGCCACGACTCGAGGAGGCTTCAGGGCACCTGAGTGACAATGACTGAGGACCCTGGCATGCTCGGCCTGCGGGGCTGCGGGTTTCCTCTTTGAGAAACTGTTGACAGCCAGACTGAACTCTCGCACAGGCTTGCTCTTCCCGAACTGCCTACTTGGGGGCGGTTGCTGGGACGCCATTGTATGCTGCTTGGGCTGCCATCTCCGAACTCCCACTGAGACACAGGTTGGCTGCGGATCTTGGGGTTGGTAGGGTGGGGGTGCTGCCAGACCCAGGACCATTTAAGTTTGACAGTAGCCACCCCGCATGCGTGGGGGTGTCAGCCGAGCGCACCACGCCTCATGGGGTGCCTCCCTTTGTTGCTGTTGTTGGGGAATTTTGACACACAGAGTACATGTTATTGGGATATGTCACGACCTAATTTGGGGGTTGCTGAGGGAAGGGGGTGGAGGGGGGGTTTTGAAATGTTGCAAGTTTTGGTTCATATTAGGTGCATTGTACTACAACACGTGCTTAGCTCTCAAGGTGCTGGGTCCGTAGATAGGAGGTCCGGGTGCCATGTAGACTTCCGGGGGCGGGGTTGGATGTCAGGGGTTTGGGTCTGTCAACTGCTTTAATGGGCGACATCAAAATCTGGACTTGGAACATTAGAGGCCTTGGGGACTTCCAAAAAGCCCGCTTGCTACACGGCATGTTGTCAAGGCATAACGTAGATATATGCTTCCTACAGGAAACACATCTGAATGTCACCCCCTCAGCTAGATTGAAGAATTCAAGATGGGCGCATGTTTATTCCTCCATTTACTCGAATTATGCGAGGGGCGTAGCAATACTCATTAGAAGGGGGCTGGATTGGCGGGAGTACTCTCATGTGAAGGATGCGGAGGGTAGGTATGTTCTGCTTCATGGGGCTCTGCAGGGTCGACCCATGGTCCTGGCTGCCATATATGGCCCGAATGTGGACGATCCTGACTTCTTCAGAACTGTTTGGGCGAAAATTATGCTGCTGGATTGTCGGGCGGTGGTGTTGGGGGGAGATTTTAATGTGGTGTTAGATGATGACTCGGATCGCAAAGGTGTGAGCAGACCGCAGCACACTAGGGCGCGCCAGGCAATTTCTGATATCATGAGGGAGGGTCTGCTTTCCGATGTGTGGCGAGTTAGAAATCCGGGTGTTAAAGTGGGGACCTGCTACACCTCTCACAAGGCTGCTTGGTCGCGACTGGATTTCTGGCTGGTGTCTCCTGAGGTTGCGACATGGGTGTCAGATGTGGATATTATGGCTAGATCGCTATCAGACCATGCTCCATGTATGTTGGTATTGCGCCCCCCCGACGCTGCACGCAGGGCGTTCCAGTGGCGCCTCCCCCCACATGCGCTTGCTGACCCTGTGTTTGTGGAGGAGATAAGAGAGGATATCATTAATTATTTTACTGAGAATGAGGGGTCAGCCACTTCTGATGCCATTGTGTGGGATGCATTTAAAGCTGTCGTAAGGGGCCAATGCATTGCGAGACAAGCAGGGGTCCTTCGTACCATAAGGGCCACGTTGGCTACACTTGAAGGGGAACTGAAAGCCCTCGATGTTGCTTTTAGCTCCGACCCAACGTTGGCGCTTGCTGGCGCTCTGAAAACTAAACTGTTGGCATTCAAGGAGGAGGCGGAGCGGGAGGTGCGATTCCTGGGGCGGCAGGCAGAGGCGCGCAGGTACGGGGAGGGAGATAGACCAAGCAGGACTCTAGCCAGACTGATTGCTCCTCGCACACAGTCGAACTACATACACGCAATCTATGATAACACTGGCCGTCTAGTGGTAGGCCAAGAGGCGGTGCTGGGCGCCTTCGCAGACTTCTATGCTGCTCTGTACACCTCGAAACAGCCCACGACACCGGAGTCACTACGGGACTTCCTTGACTCCATAGCCCTCGTGTGGTTCAACAACAATCACAGACAGTACATGGACCTCACCGTTACAGTGCAAGATATCGCCCAAGTGATTAAAAGCATGCCGGCCAATAAAGCTCCTGGCCCGGATGGCCTGACCACCTCCTTTTATAAAACCTATGTGGCTGAACTAGCGCCGAGACTGCACTCAGTGTTTGTTGAGGCTCTCGAGTCGCAATCCCTCCCAGACTCCATGCGTGAGGCTCTCATTGTCACGCTCCTCAAGCCAGACAAGGATGACCAACAGCTGGACTCTTACAGACCCCTGTCCCTTATAAACGTAGATGCCAAAATCTACGCAAAAGTAATTGCGGATAGATTGCAACCGTTGTTGCCGATTATAGCGCTCCCTGATCAGTCGGGATTCATTCCTGGCCGTGCAACATCACACAACCTCAGGACTATCTTTTCGGTCCTTCACTATTTACACCCGTCAGTACAGGCAGCGGTGGTGTTTTTGGATGCCACCAAAGCCTTTGACTCCCTGGAGTGGCCCTACCTCTTCGAAGTGTTGAGGCGGATGGGATTCAGTCAAAACTTCATGACCCTTATTAAGCTCCTATACACGTCACCCAGAGCCCGGGTGAGCGTTAATGGTCTTGTCTCCAAGCCGTTCGCTGTCTCGAGGGGAACTAGGCAGGGTTGCCCGCTATCCCCGCTCCTCTTTGCGATTGCTATGGAGCCACTAGCAGCTCGAATTCGGCAGCACCACACTGCCAGAGGCATCGGATTCAGTGCTAGAAGCTTATTGATCTCGCTATACGCGGACGATGTCACATTGTACGTTCAGAACCCCAGAGACAACCTGAGCCCACTGCTGCGCGAGTTTGTAAGATTTGAGGGTCTGGCAGGGATATCCATTAATTGGTCGAAGTCCGTGGCATTCCCCCTGACGGAGAGCACTGTTAGACCTGCCCCTGACTACCCCCTAAGATGGGAGACGGAAGCTGTCAAGTATTTGGGCGTCTGGATTAGCCGAGATGTACAGGAGCTGTGGTCGCTGAATTTTGGTAGGGCGGTGGACTGGCTGGAAGGGAAAGTCGAAGTCTGGAATAAATTGCCGCTGTCTCTGGTGGCTAGAATTGCGTTGGCCAAAATGGTGGTCCTCCCCAAATTCTTGTACTTGTTTGTCAATGTACCACTACCTATGACGACGCACTTCCACGCACGGGTCCGCTCACTATTGCTGAAACTGGTGTGGGCCGGTGGTCAGGCAAGAGTATCCTGGGACCTACTCACGCTTCCGCTCCGGCAAGGAGGACTGGGGGCCCCGGACTTGAAGCTCTATTCGCTCTGTGCACAAGCTCAATTCCTTCATTTCTGGGCCTACCCAGCCCCCTACCAGCCGCATGTGGCGGTGGAGCTTGCAGTGGTCGCCCCCTCGCCGTTACGAGTGGCATTATACGGAGCGGTTACGTGCCCGTCGCGTGAGGTGGACACGGTAGAAATGATCCGCTGGTCCTGGCGTGAGCTTCGGAAGCGAGCTGGTCTCTCCCTGCTCTATGCGCCGGCGGTTCCTCTCCGGGGCAACCCGATGCTGCCTTGTTTGACGGCAAGAGGTGACGTCCTCACTATCCGTGGGAATAGGCTACTCACTTTCGCGGACATATGGCTCATTTTTCGAGATGCCTGCGGATGGGGATGACCAACCTTGCACGTTTGCGGACAAATTACTATATCATTCCCTTAGGGAATCCTGCAAGAAAATGGGACAGGGCTTCCCGGACGAGCCTTGTGCACTAGCCGCCCTGCAAGACTTGCTCTCAAGACCTTCTCCTAAAAAGCTGGTGTCCAGATTATATAACTGCATGCAGGAACAAGCCCCAGTGACAGTAGCCACGGCCGAGTCCGCCTGGGCTGAAGACCTGGGGGATCAGCTGCCGGATGATGCATGGGGGTATTGCTGCGCTCAACTCACAGCTCTATCACCGAGTTACCGACTGCGGCTCATACACTTCAAATTCCTACACAGATATTACCGCACTCCGACACTACTATGCCGCATGGGTATCCGCGAGAATGCTGCATGCTGGAAATGTGGGGGTGACGATGCCACCTTTCTACATGTAGCTTGGAGCTGCCCAAAGCTGGAGGCATACTGGTCAGGGGTCTTCAACGCCATAAATCAAATCGTACAGAGGAGCGACTCCCCGTCTCCACTGTTGGGTTTGCTGGGATATGTTAAGCGCACTGAGCCCTGTGACAGAAAACTTCATGCACTACTCCTGTTATACGCCAAACGGCAGATAGCTATACACTGGGGCAGACCGGCCCTCCCCACGCTCGAAAGCTGGATCAGGGATGTGACTTACGGCCAGACTCAACTGGCGAACTACTGGGAGACAATGCCCACCGCTTCCAGACCCACTGACATCTGGGGCCCGTTTATACAGTGGACTACAGGACGCGCGGCCCCTGACTCCGCCGACACTTCACGCGCTACCAGCGTTTCCGACGACATGGGCTGAGGGAGCGCGCTGCGTAAATTAGCGTTAGAGGTCCCGCTGCCCCGCACTTGTACTATCGGACACTGCTCAGACGCAAGCTTTGGCGTTTACTGACTCCACTGACCAGGCTTGAGTCCACTGCCCCCCCCCCCCCTCCGCCCTACTGGTCCCACTGTGGATAATTTACCGCCCCTCTCCCCCTCCCCCCCGCCCCGCCCTTCCCTCGCTAAGTCGCACACAGCTATGACACCTTCCCGCACCCGCTCTCCACATAGCTGTTTCCAAGTACTTGCACCTATGTTTGATGTTTTTGGTTTAGTTGTTGGGGGGTCCTGTTGGGGGTAACAAGGTGCTGACCGACACATCCTTTTTACAGTCTGCCGAAGCGGGTGGCTGACCGCTGCTTATTTGTGGGCGGATTTGTTGATTTTCGCTACCTTTCAACTGTCAGCGGCACTGGGTCAAAAGTAAGACCGTTTACTCGCTAAAAGATGTGCAATACGAACTTTAGACTTTTATTATATCTTAAGTTCACCTCTGCCGGTACCATTGGCCGGATGAGGGCCTCAGAGATATTTCTATATCATCTTTGTATAATTTACCCTATAGCGGCCTGCCTCCGGGTTGTTGGCGTGACGCAGTGTATGTCATCTGTTTCATTTGTTCATAATAAATGTCTTACGACCAAAAAAAAAAAAAAAAAAAAACAAATGAGTGATTACTGGAATAGCGTTAGCCTGGGACGTTAATCTCTCCCCTCCAACACTTTTTGAGATCTCCTCCTCGTCCCCACTCAAGTTACTCGAGGTCTTATTGTCTACAAATGTTTTCCCTAGCAATTCCTCGGGATTAATTGGGATCTCTGAGACCTCTCCCTGTGTAGTAAGGCCACTACCTCTTACTTGTAATGTCTCTTGAACCTTGAAATAGGATCGTAGTGAAGGAGTAACTCTCACTTTTTGATTTGTGTGAAGTTTTGATCTTTCAGGTCTTATTTTGACATTATCTGCCAGTTCTGCTAAACCAGGTAGCACTCTCCGTTTACGCTTAGTTATTCATGGAGAAACACCTTTCTTTACAAGTGAGAACTGTGATGCTAGTTTGTGGTTCCTTAAACAGTAGGAGGATTTTCCTCCTCCTTCTAGGTCTTTGTTTTTCACTTCCTCCGTTATTTCACTGGAAGCAGGGATTCTCCCACCTTTTCCCGAGCGTGTATTGTACACCTTCGTATTATGCTGTATAGGTGTGTAGTTTTCTCCTGCGTGCTTACCGGAGCCCTCTTTGTTAGAACAGCTTACAATCAGATCCGGTTCTGTTATCATCAGTCTGTTTCCGCCAGTGCTGAGAGTACTTCTTGTGTTGTTATGCTCATTAATTGTTGCTTTTATCAAGCTCCCTGAAGTAACCTGAGCTCTGATACCCCGAGTAACTCGTGTAACTAGGGCAGGCACTCCCTCTTGAAAAAGTGAAAAATCCTTTTCCGTATTCATTAGCCAGGAGCATATTTGCACATTAATATTACTAATGTACTCCCTACTCTCTTTATTTTCACTTTTTAAAACCCTCGTTGGTTGGAGTGCGATCTCCGTTCTGCCCTGTTGGCTCGTCTCGCTACAGTTCTGCCTGTCAGATTCTCCTCCGTTGATCCCACCACTCCTGCCCCAGAACTGAAAGGTGACTTTCTGGAACGCCCTCCGGCAGTTCCGCGTTGCTCTCTGCGCACTCACCCAGACTCCGGCTGCCGAGGGACACCGCCGTGGGAGACCCTGCTTCAGAAGTAAGTCCCGGCTCCCATTTACCATTTCTTTTCTGTGCTTTCTTTCTCTGGGTCCACTCACGGAAGGCTGCGCCGCTTAATCCCCTTTCACAGCCTGCTAATACCGCGAAAAGGAAACTCTGCTATTCCATATGCTTCTCAGTAAACCGGTCTCTGTCGGAGCTCCCGACCGAGCGTGTTAGCCGGCCGCCATCTTCCTCTAGAAGTTGTATTGTTACTATCATTAGCAACTCTGGAAGTAGCAATATGTTATGCAAGCTGCAGTGGCCACCTGACGAGTGCCCTGGGACCTATGTTTTTTACAAATGAAGCACTGATTCGGTATATGAGTCGCTGAAGCTGAAGCAGTAGCCTGTCCATGCTGTATTGCATAATATACTTAAGAGAGTTATGGATATTGGCTGTTCATGTTGCTATTAGGGTCTCACAATTTACAGGCTGGAAAACCAGCCAAGTATGGTAATCCATCTGCCTCTTCCTTTCATGCCATCATGTCGAAGGGTTATATGCCCTGCAAAATCACGGCCAGAATGTTCCTGTAAATATAGCTCTACCACAACCAAAAACTGTAGATCTTGTGCTTAATGACAGTAGAAAGGTAATTTTCTTACTTCCAAACAACTTCCACTTTCAATGCTGTTATGATCACAAGTGTGTCCCTTTTAAAAGTACATCTAAGTTTTTTTCGTGGCTCAAACCGGGGTGATTATTTATGAGAGCCCTGTGTCACTTTTGCACCACGTAAAGTAGTACATGCATGAGGAACGGCTCTCAATTTAATTTATGTAGCCATGCAAAGCCACTCTGTGTGGCTTTGAGTAAGACGCAGTGCAAATCACTGTGTTATCTTAATCTGCACCTAGGAGGCATTTCTATGGGTGTTGGGGTTGGTTTTCCCACGCAATAACCATGGAATCTGATACTCAGATTTACAAACTCATGTAAACCTGGAAAAGAGACAAATTCATGAAATGAGGCGCAATTAGGAGAAATATGTTATTTTCTCCTTGTTTTTCCTCTTTCCCCTTTGCATGTGTGCTGCATTATGCAGCACACATTGAAAGAGGATTGTTAGGATTGTTTTTGTGCAGGAATGTGGCCCCTCCTGCACAAAAACATGTTTTCATGCAACGGAGACACCCTTGCACCATGGTGCAAGGGTGCCTACGTTTGTGCAAGCAGCTAGTGCAGGGAGAAAGGACAGGAATGCACTGTATTGCTTAAATTCAGCGCATTCCTGCCCTTTCACTTTGGTGTAGGGAAGTGCAAAAAGGTGCCCTGCTGCGCTGCCCTATGCCAAAATCCGGTTAGGGAGGTCTAGAGTTCCTGGTCCTGGTCCAAGGTCTCAGTTCCCATTTGGGCTACATTTACCTTTGATGCCCTGCTGGTACAGTCATGTAGCTTCTGGGTTTTTAAAGGAACTGGAAGTGAGGAAAGCCTGAAAGGGCTAGAACACCCCGACATATGTCTCATCATAAGAGGCCCTTAAAGTCTGATCTCAGCTAATTTAGTCTAGCTAGTGAGTTGACAACAATCTGTACGGAGGTGCACATGTTACAGTAGGTTTTGGGCAGGGCGTAATTTATAACCTTAAGTTATAATTATAGAGTTCACTTTTGAAGTTTAATTGTTTGTGTTGTTTAAGTTGATCTGTGTAGAACAAAAAAAATGAATTTTTCCTAACTATAACTAACCGTAAACCTTGTTTTTTTTAATTGAATTAGTATACTTTTTAAATTTGTTTCCAATCATATGTTTTTTATTAAGATATTAAGTGATAGTAATTTTGTTGGTAGTTTTTCTTGTGATAGGTTAGAGTTCATTATGCACGTCACTGTTGTCTGAGTGACCATTTTGCTTCAATAGTGGTTGCTCAATAGTACTATGGTACCTCCATACATGTTTTAATTATATTGACACCTAAGATGTATTTTACATCTGAAATATGGATTCAGGGTTTCATGGCTACTTTTGTTTTCTTTTAATGGAATATGTGTCAGTTTTGTAACTCTAGGTATTCTGTGTGAACTATGTGGGTACCGCAATAGTGATGCAGTAGTACTGAGATACTACTGAAGTCCTTTCGGTTTGGTAAAACAACATTTCATTGGCTTAGAACTATGTAAATTGTAGTGTATACCACCTATCCCCATTCAATTTGATATCTTCAAAGGAGAAGGATGTGCTGTTTAGAATAGTACTTTTTTTTCAAAAGCAAGAGGAAGAAGAGGTGATGTGGAGGAAGAAATTAAAGGACTCCATTGTGTGGGATTTTCTTTTCATTGCCACCTGGAGAGAGAAAAATGTAATCCCAAACTTGTTACATGCAATCTATGTAACAAAGTTATTTCCTGTGGGAAAATAAACTATACTCCTTCAGTATAATGGGAATGAGAAAGCACATACAGGCAATTGATTCCACCAGGTTGGCACATGCAGAAATGAGGCATCAGAAGATGATATAAGAGGCAGAAGCAGGAAGATTGGCAGCAGCCACTTCTTCGGTTACTGCAACACCTTCAACTTCTACTGCACCTCCACCACCAGCCGCTGCACCTGTCCCTCCAGAAGCACCTTCTACATCTTCTGCTTCATCAGCACCCCCACCAACACCTGGTTTATCTGTCCTCCACCAGTATCTGCTCCTGGTACCGCAGTGGCAATATCTCTTTGGAGGCAGAATCGCGAGACAGTAGAGCAATACAGCATTACAGTGACATACTGTCTTCTATGTGCCATACTGTCATTGTTGAGACGGGAATCCTAACAAAGGTTCAAGTTAAATATCTAACGTAAGATACAGAATGACACTAGTAAAAAAATAAGAAAAAATAAAAAAAGGAGAAGGAAATAATAAAAATGAGAAAAAGAATTTCTTTGGCAAGCAATACTAACAAGTGATACCCCCAAAACAGATTCGCAAAGATGTACAAACAATTTTCTTTTTAATATGAAAATAATTATAATAATAACACAATAATGGCGCTCAATAAGTTACACAAACAACCATAAAGACAATGTACTGTGTAAACAAAACAGATGGCTGAGGAAAATTACATATATGCAGTTTGTACAAGACAAAAACAAAACATAGCAAAAGATATGTCCTCTTTAATCAGGGCCACATAGAGGCGTCAACGGCCTTTCGACCACATTAAAATTGGTGGTCATCATCAAGACACACAATATTGAATACCAGAGCATCCAATAGAAAATTCAAATAATAATTTCTGAAAAAATTAATTTAAACAAAGGGGTATCAGATGTCATAAAATAGCACAAGATCAATCATGATAACTAAATCCGAAAGAAAAAAAAGGGAAGGGGGTGGGGTTAACCAAAAAATCCCTCTCACCGAATAGGAAAAAAGAACCAGTGGACATAAAAAGACCCAAACTCAGTCAGATCACCAAAAAGTGAGCGTAGAAAAATTGATTAATGTGAACACCCATAGATTATCAATCCTGAGTGAAGATACAAAAAGAAACCAAATGACCTATAACAATACTCACCTATAAGTACCCAATCCGCAGCATGTAAAAGGGTAAGCTGCACTTGCTCGAAAGGCAATTACACCAAAGTGAAATGCGGACGGAAAAACATCCTCTATAAAAATATATAAGGAATGAGGGAACCGATTTGGTCCATTAGAAACACTGACAGAAATCTACATCAATTGAGAATCATTATATACTCACATCCACAAAAATTTGTAGTGATTTCCCAGTCAATGAAATCACGGATGAAGTCACAGTTTAACAGCACCAAGTGGCCAAACATTAATTAATTGGTCCTTGAAACAGGCAAGGCTGAAATCAAAAAAGAACCCAAATAAAACAAGATTGTAATGACATATTGCCCCTTTAAGAGAAAAGTGGCCTGTCCACGTGCAGCCTTTACCTGCTACAACTTCAAGCAAGTCTACACAAAAGGCCTAAGATCAATAGCACAATCTCATCGAGCATGCCGAGCTGCAAGGAAACAAGCAAGTATGTATAAACTGAATCAGAAACATACTGCAAAAAGGCCCAAAAGACTAAGGAGCCAGAGATAAAAAGTGCTCTGCTTACCAGCTAGCTGTAGCCGTGAACTGATCTACAGAAAGTGCACCTTCGCGTCGGGTAACGGCCCAGACTGAGAGCTGGAAAGCGTTGGACATCACAGACGCCATGAAGAAGTAGCATTGGGTGTTGGGCAAGCACAAAGAAATAGAATTTTGACTGTCGGGTTTACGAGGCAGAACCCGTCATGGACCTAGTCCCTTCAGTCCTAGTAGATTTGAAATCCAGAGTGGTACAGAAATTAACAAAATAGAGGACAGCAAGGTTAAAAGTCAAACCTTGCTAATTACACTGGCTGGGACCAGCTCACTCCGAAGTCTAATGGTAATATCCTCCCAATATGCGCAATATGGGGGCTTGACAAATCTTGTATGCATGGGAGCAGAAAAACGTTTGAAAAAAAGGGGGGACTGCCTAGTAAAGAATTAATTGAGCATATGACGGACTCAAAGTGAATAAATAATACACCGTGGAGAAGAAAAAATATAATATTAATAAAGAGTGAAACACCAACAGAAAACCAAACAGAAAATGAATAAAACGAATAATAAATAAGGGAAAAGATATTGTAATACCCAAGAAAAGGTGAAAAATTCAGAATGTTTCGAGAGATCATTTGCTATGTATGACTCCAATTAATCTAAGTGAAATACAGGAAACCACAATTATATATAAATTAAGAGAGAAGAGACCCAATCTCTCTCAATGTACATTATTGCAACACTTGAGATAAACAAAGTGTTAATTAAGTGATGCAACAATATTGCATCCATGGCAACTTTTTGGTAAGGCACCCAACTTCATCAAGTGAGTGATACAACACCAATGAATGAGATGACATAGTGTAGGGAATAGGATAGTACTAATTCCTAATCCTCACAAACAGTCAACTGTCACAAATCAAATACTTCAATTTAAACCAAATATTGAGATTCCATATTGCTATAACAAAAGCCTACATAACTTATGTGTACCATATTGGACGTACAAGAGCTTCCGAGTAGTACATTTATCCCAAACATTTATAAAAATGTATGATAGAAATATACAATGGAAACCAAAACATGCGGGCACATTGTTTCATGCAGTTTTGAGACATAAACACAAGGATATACATATAGATACAAATCCATGCGTTTTCATTTTTAGAGTGGAATTTAAAATGATCATAAAGAACATGTTGTGTACATCAATATTCATTTCGACAAAATGGTGTATAAAGTAACCCTGGGTATTAAAATCCGCTCTGCTCGTGGAGTTTGCGGATTTTTGGCAACTCTGTATTCCGCGTAGAACGCGGAGTTACCGAAAGCTCCATGATCTGCGGCGTAGCTGAGTTTTTTTCTTGTTTGCGCTTTCAAAATGCGTTTTTGTGTGCTCGGTAGCGACTTACCGGGATTCCTGCATTCGCCAACAAGATTTCCTATCCGTTCATGTGCGCCATGAGATTTTGGTGGTCGGCCACGCGATCCCGTGAGAGTGTGCGATCGCGAAAACGTCAGTCGGACGCGCCATCGGACATCCGGTGGAAGTTTGGTGAAGATCGCAATGCCGAAAACGCAGAAATTGCAATCTGGAGAAGCATATCTCTCGAGCAGCATAAAACCTTCTCAAAAATGATGATTTGGATGAAAAAAACTCCTCAGATTGACATTTGACTGTACTTTTTTGTGCAAGGAGTCCTTTTTTTTTTTCTTTTTTTTTTTAAGGGGAAGGAAGTGCCCCAGAGTCTCCAACTTCTTGTTCCTGTCAGGAGGGCTCCTCCCAGTGCTTTGTCCATGTCCTGTTCACTTTTCATTTGGATTTGGAGCCGGAAGGATCACTCTTTGTGCCTGCTGCATCATATATCATTGGATTTGAGGACTTTTGGATTGAGATTCACTAGTAAGTTGAAGGATGTTTGTTTGATTGGGGCATTGCACCTACATTTTATGGTACTTTTCATCTTTTTTTTTAGAATTTATTGTTGTGAGTGGTCTGTAGTTTCAGTAGGGGCCTAGTTGTTTTTCTTTGTATGTAATTTTTCTACTAGTTTTGTTTTATAAAGGAAACATGTTGCAAAGTTCACTACATTTTCTCCAACATTTCCAATCAATTTACAATATTTATTTAATTCACTAGTCCAGTAGTCTGGCCCAATAAATAGGCCTTTCAGCCAGTATGCCCAGAGCTACCCATGGGTGCATGAAACAACTGTTTCTGTGGTGTCTGTTGAATTTAAACATTTAGGGCATGGATGGCATTAGATTGAATTGCAAAAAGCCTTTTATGGGAGTATTTCACTTTTTTTGTGTGTGTTAAATAAATGCCTTTGTTCCTTTGGATGTGCATGTGTGTGGTATGGTTGTTGTGTAATTTGCAAACATTTTTTAGCCATGTGGATTTTCGTTTTTGCAATTATTTAGCATTAAAGCTGTGTTGTTTAGCATGACTCCTTTGTCTGGCCATATATAGGCCTGCTTGAGTTCATTGTTTTCCAGGCCTCCTGCTTGTTGTGACTGTGAGTAATCATGTGGCTGGTGGCCGTTATGTGGTGGTAGTTTAGTAGTGTGCTGCTTTTGCCATATAGGCCTGCATGTCTTTCCTTTGTTCCTCTTCGCTTATGCTTCTTCTTGTTGTGGCCTGGCCATGTGGCTTGCAACCATTTTGTGAAGCCAGACAGTGTGCTTTTGCCATAGTCCTGTATCATTGTCTGTCTTCCCTTTCTTGTTGTGGGTGACCTGGCCATGTGGCTGGTGGCCATTTTGTGCAGCCAGGCAGTGTGCTTTTGCCATAGACCTGCATTGTCTGTCTTCCCTTTGATGTTGTTGTGGGTGGCCTGGCCATGTGACTGGCGGCCATTTTGTGAAGCCAGGCAATGTGCTTTTACTATACACCTGCATTGTCTGTCTTCCCTTTCCTGTTGTTGTGGGTGGCCTGGCCATGTGGCTGGTGACCATTTTGTGGAGCCAGCCAGTGTGCGTTTGCCATAGGCCTGCATTGTCTGTCTTCCCTTTCTTGTTGTTGTGGGTGGCCTGGCCATGTGGCTTGTGGCCATTTTGTGAAGCCAGGCAGTGTGTTTTTGCCATAGGCCAGCATTGTCTGTCTTCCCTTTCTTGTTGTTGTGGGTGGCCTGGCCATGTGACTGGCGGACATTTTGTGGAGTCAGCCAGTGTGCTTTTTGCCATAGGCTTGCAAGCTTGTGGCCTAGTCTGCCAATAGGCCATTAAGCCAGTAGGACCAGAGCTACTCATGGGTGCATGAGACAGTTGTTTCTGTGGTGTCTGTTGAATTTTAACATCAATTAGGTCATGGATGGCATTGGATTAAATTGCAAAAGTGTTTTTCTGAGGGTGTTTCACTTATTTTCATGTGTGTTAAATAAATGCCTTTGTTGGGTGTGTGTGGTGTGGTTGTACTTGTGTTGTGTATCTTTCCAATTTTTTTTACCCTGTGGATTTTCGTTTTTGCTTTAAAAGCTGTGTTGTTTAGCAAGCATGCTTCCTTAGTCCTTTGATGGCAAGGCCGGCTTGAGTTCATTGTTTTCAAGGCCTCCTGCTTGTTGTGACTGTGAGTGACCATGTGGCTGGGGGGCATTTTGTGGTGGCAGTTTAGTAGTGTGCTGCTTTTGCCATATATGCCAGCATGTCTTTCCTTTGTTCCTCTTGGCTTACGGCTTCCATCCCCTTTGCCAGCTGCATCTCCCTGAATGACATGATGTGCAAATTAATGCCAAACAGGTTCCACTTCCATTACATTTGTATTTTTGTTTTTGTTCTTCTTTCCTATCCTTCTTGAGTGTACACAGGATACCATGAAAGCCCTTGTTGTCAAAGTCTCACAAATGGCTGCACTGTTGTTATGTTTCTTTAATAACAGAGTTAATAAAATTCTATAATATAAAACTAACAAGTGCGACCACCACACACTACGTTATATAGGTGTCATCATCATCATCACCCGTTATACTGCAAGACAGAAGTCCTGCTGCGCACAACGTCACGTGACGTGTGACTGACCACAGACATCTATGCAACTTGTGCAACTGCATCCTGCTGACATCTGAAGCAGATGGCCCCAAAGAAAGGTACCAGGTCCTCCAGTACCAAGAAAGTTGCCAGTGAGAAGAAGGAACAGAAGAAAAAAGAAGTGGCACTTACCAAGAAGACTGGTGTGCCACCCGGGATGTTTTTTGGGAAACACAAAATTAATCCTGCAGCAGCGGTGTCCAGGGAGCAAGCTGGGAGCAGCACCTCCGCATCAGTGGGCCCACCCCACCAACCTAGGCCCAAGGCCATGAGTGTCGCAGAGTCATCCAGTCTAATTGCGCAAACGCCAACGAGCAGTGATGTTGAAATTGACTTATTGTTATCGCAAAGTAGTACCCAATCAACGCAGGAGGAAACTCAGCAGATAAGTGGACAACCACAGTCTCAACCACAGCCGCAACCACAGCCACAACCACAGCCGCAGCCACTGCCCACAATAGTAGTTGTTCCTCCCGGAGTAGGGGCTGTTCAGTAAATCGAGCTTTCTGCAGAGGAAGAAGAAGAGCAAGCCACTCTTTCAGAAGATCCATTTTCTTCCAGATCCCCAGCAACGAAAAGCAGGGTTAGTCCATCAACTTCTTCTTCTGATGATCTAGATGCCACTTGGAAGCCACCAGCTCATTCTGAGAGTGAGGCATGCCACAAGACAAGGCTAGGGAAAAGGAAGGTTCCAGAAAGCCTTAGAGTTATGGAGGTAGATGTAGAAGAGGAAGATGCTGACGAGCCAGTCATCATAAACATCACTCCCGCCCTAGTGGAGATGGAGACCAAAATTATTACCTCATCCCAAATTGCTGTGAGGGGTGTGGCACGAATACCACCAACACAGGTAATACCAACACCAACTCCAGCTTCCATATTTGCATTTGCAAAAGCCCGGCAGGGACCTACATCCAGTACAACCACCACCTCAGTAGGTAGTGGTTCTGCACAGAGTCAAATTCCAGGCACACCCTCCAGGTCATCCATCATTGCAAGTGGCACCTCCAGCAGCGCAAGAAAGTTCACCTCCCCTGTTTGGGACTTCTTTTTGGTTAGCAGTAAGGAGGAGAACATTGCTATATGCTCAATTTGTTGACAGAGTGTTAGCCGGGGTAAGCTTGGTACAAACTATGGTACCAGAGGCCAAACAACCCATCTGAAAAAGCACCACTTCCTCCAGTGGGAAGAACACCTTAAAGGCCAAGAAAAAAGTAAAACTGCACCCATTGCTGTTGGTGTGGATGAAGAATTAGAAGAAATGATCGCGGTAGAAGGTGAACAAGAGGGAGACCTTTTCTCTGGTACACAAAGTAGCTCTGCCCCCAGCAGTGCAGTATCGCCCACATCGTCATCATCCTCAGCAACATCTCAGTGGCACCGTAGTAAGAGTCAGGCTGAGCCTGAGACACCAAGGCAACAGAGTACCACAATGAAAAAAAGTGCGTCGTTGAGCCTCACAAAATCTGGATTCAAGAAGTCACCTGCATCAGCGGCACCAGAAAGGAAAAAAATCCAGCCTACCATTGTCAGCATGTTTAGGTCGGAGGGGCAGAACGAACGCAACCACCCAACGGCACGTTTGTACAATGCGAAGCTGGTGAAAATGTTAGCGCTGGACCTTCTCCCTTTTTCTTTTGTGCAAGGGGTGGGTTTTCTGGAGTTTGTCACCTGCCCAAAATGGAAGGTTCCTAACCGGTCCTATTTCTCCAAAGTTGCTGTTCTGGCACTACATCACGATGTGCTGGAGTTGCTTGGACAAGCTTTGCAGCAGAGTGCTGTACGCAATATCCACCTGACAACAGACATGTGGACCAGTTGCCAAGCCACTGATTACATGTGTATCACTGCACACTGGATCTCTTTTGTGGGTGTTAGAGAAAAGATAACGGCAGCAGGTGTTGACACTGCTGAGATTTTTAATGCCGCTTGTAAACATGCAACTGTACCCATGTTCGCCATGGAGAAATTTCATATCGCTGCAAACATTTTGGAAGAGTTTAACAGCAAGGTCTTTGAATGGCTGTACCCAAGAGGGCTTAACATTATTTTTTTTGCCACAAACAATGGCAGTAATATAGTTAAGGCCATGGGCGATGGTGGCTATTTCAGGGTCCTGTGTTCGGCGCACTGCGGTAACATCATTGTTCAAGACTTTCTGAAAAAAGAATACCCAGTAAGCAACTTACTGACCACCTGCAGAAGAATATGCACACATTTCAGCCATTATTTTAAAGCCCAGAAGCAGCTGAGGATCATTCAACGTGAGCATAGAAAGCCAGTCAAAGCACTCATCCAGGAGGTGCCAACACATTGGAACTCAACTTATTACATGCTTGAACGTCTGTTTGAGCAGTACAGACCAATCAATGACTATGTCATGCAAAGACTAGGGGACGCTACTGTGAAAGGCATGATCATTGAGATGGACCAATGGGGCCTAGTGAAATGCCTGACAGAGATGCTACTTCCTTTCGAGCTCCTCACACGTGAAGTCAGCAAGGAGGACTGTACTATGGGCCAAGCTACCTCATTGTTGCACATGCTAGAGCAACAGCTGAAGGCAGTGTCTGACACATACACAGGTGTGGAGGAAACAAATGAAGCATATCAGTTGGTGCAGAGCTTAGCCCTTCACTTAGCTGAAAATACAAGGGTGCAAACTAAGATTGTGTCAGACAAACTTTACATTTCTGCCACAATTCTGGATCCACAGTACAAATCAGCACTGAACACTAAGACATTAATTCCTTTTTCAGAAGTGGATGTGGCCCAGTACAAAACTTGGAGAGCTGAGGCATCCAGTGACTTGGAAAAAGAACGACTGGTAATTAAAGGCCCGCTACTCCAATCCACAACAAGTACTGCAGCAGGGCATCCGGCATCAAGTTTAACTTCAGAGCCCGAGGGCAGTGCGTTTGGCTCACAGCAGTCACCAACACTATCAACCACAGTAAGAACAGGATCATCAGCCCCAGTAAATTTGGGACAGGATTGGTATCTACAGCAAGGGCTTGTTAGGTCCAGTGCTGATGCAAAGGCAAAAGAGGCCCAGCAAAGTGTAGCACCCCTGAGCATTGAGCAGATGGTCCTGACCTATCTGGATGACCCAACAGAGGTCTACATTGATCAAAACCCATTGGTGTATTGGTATGGGAAAAGGCGCCTATGGCCAGTCCTCAGCATGCTGGAGATAAACTGTCTGGCTTGCCCTGTCACAAGTGTCTCTTCTGAGCGTGTTTTCAGTGCTGCTGGTGCCATTGTAACAGCGAAAAGGACCATTCTCTCGCCCAAAAACGTGGAGAGGTTAACCATGATCAAAATGAATCAGCAATTTATACCACCGGAGTACAAAATACATGAAACACAGCAGGACTTAGGTGACGGAAGTAGTGTGTTAGATGACCTACTTCTGGTTGAACCACCAGAGTTTGAGGACGAGCTCTACTTCCCTGACAACTAGGCTTTTAACTTGTTACTTTCTTTCTTCCTTATTTACTTTTATTATTTGTGTGTGTGTCTCTGTCTTTCTGGTTCGAAACCATAACAAATCCATCACCACCGTCTTCTCTTTTATTGTAATATTGGAGTTGCAGCTGTGTGCATTTAAGTCTACTCCTTCGAGTCCTGCTCCATCCTCCTGACTCACCCTAAATCTATTTCTCTCAAGCCAGACATTGGATGGAGAATAGTACAAAAAATGTTGCCTCGTCGAGTCCCTCCAAAAGAAGTGGGACATTGTGACTATAGCTATCCTCCTTTCCGAGCCTAGAGAGACTGCTCCTTAACTTAAGATGAGAAGGAACAGATAATGATGTCATGCATTGGATGCTGATGCTGAGGGATTGGTGTTTCTGTTGTTGTTGTTGTTTGTTGTGCATGAAGTGAAGTCAAAGTGTACTAGTATTTAATCTACACACTAAAAGGGACTCACTCAAGTCAATGTTTCCCTTCTTGTTGTTTAATAACAAAATCGTACTTCTTCTACTGCAGGCCGATCCACTGCATTTTTGAATATGGACTCTGGACTCACTCGGTACACTACAGACTGAGTTGAACAACACCATGATGATGACCACATAGTTTCTTCGCAGTCAGTCAGTTGGATCAGAGATGATTGATGGAATAACTCAGGGCGTTTCAAATCACATAGTGGAATTAAAGGTGCACAAGTCCACAACAACCCCAGCAGACCTATATGTCTGTGTAGTAGTGGTGGAGTTGAGTAATCATAATTCTAGTAGTGGTATGACTGACAGCCATGCATTGATTTAGTTACTTACTTCGGAAAATGCTAGGGTGCTGTTTATGTGTGCTGTGTGACATTCTGGCCCAGTCAAAATCTAAGCTAAGTGGAGGTTGGGTCGGGCCGTGGGCCTGCTCTGTCCTGTTGCTGTTGTAGGCTAATGCTGGAAACAAACAACAGAGTAGACATGATTCAGCCATGCCACCTCTGAAAGTGTTTGCACTCCTCCGTAATTCATGCCTTTTTTCTCCTTGATTTTTCAATATCTCTTTTGTTTTTCCATCTACAATTACAGGCCAGCTTTTACCCTGTGCTAAACAGAGAAAAACAACTCACACTCACCTACCAATCCGCATCCACCAGGCAGGCAGTGGCACCCAAGATTGACGGATGCAGCGTCCATGAAAGGGAGGACCAAGAGGAATGCTGAGATGCAACTCCCCAATTTGACCAGGATAACATACAGTAACTTTAGTGTCATTCATCATCTTTAAAATAATTTGTTTTATTTTTTCTCTCCAATCATTACAACTGTGTGTTTGTTGTTGTTGTTATTATGTTTGCTCTTTGCTTATAATTGATCCCTACAGATACTTTTTAATTTTCTTTGCTAAAAGGAAGCCCGGTACAACAGAACATAAAATGTATATAATTTGGGTCTCTCTGCGGGCAGACAGGCAAGGCAAATAGCATAATAATTAATAGTATACTGCTGCCCTGTACTGTCTACTACTACTCCAGTTAGTAAGTACTACTTATCATCATTAACCATCAAGTAATCATCATGCATGCATTTCCTTTTTCTCCCTTAACAGATATATGATGTTTGTCTGGCAAGATTGTGTGTGTTCAGTTGTTGTTGTCCATGTGTAGTGTTTGTCTTTGTCAAACCTTTCCCTCAAATACCCCTTCCCAACCATTCATCATACCCTAACCTCCTTCCCCCGGGCTGTGTGATTTATATTGAGGTGCGACTAAATTAAATATTACCAATAATTGTTCACACTTGGTGGGGCGCATGTGGTGAAAGCAACACTAATTTAATTTAAATCAAGGCAGGGCAAGGATCTTCTTCTGCTTGCCAATGCCCTCCCATGTTCAGTATATTTGCAAGTCAATTCTTTCTCCAAAGGAACATAATCCATCATAATTAATTGCCGGCATCGATTGGATTCATCATCCCCCTCCTAAGTTACAGCACTAAAGGTTAAGCTTGTGTCGAGTGACTAGAGTCAGCTACAGTTCGTCACTTGTTGTACTAGGCTATCCCCACTACCAGTATGTTTGATTCTACTTTAACATTGCTAATAATCATTATTATGGTTTCTTGTTTGGCAGTCTTCTTGTGTACTGTACTGTACTTCGCTCTACTACTCCTTCCGTAGTCTCTCTCAGGCGACTGACTGTCTCATTTTCTTTTTTTGCAAATGCTACTGCCAGTGTATGCTGTACTACCACTGCAACCATGACATCTTGGGAAACCAAACCATCATCACCATGCAGCCATCGCTGTGCCTAAGTTTAAAGATCAATCACAGGTAAGAGAAGAAGTTTGGCGGAGGCATAATTAATATTAGAAATGAAGTCATTAATTCACACACACACACACCCTTGAGTCCAGTTGCAGACTGCATAGACTAAGAGAAGAGACTGACAGTACTAGTAGGACAAGTCACTCAGTGAGGGTACCGCATCTATCTGCTTATGTATTACAAAATTGGCAGATTATTTAAATCAAAAACTGGCTGCGGCCCTGCAGCAGCAAAGGAAGGAAACCATGTGACATAAAAGAGTAACCACCCCACAAAACATTTACATCGTATGTAAAGTTTAAGTATAAATATAATTTATTCCCCTAACAAAATAACCTAATGTGAAAAATCCCACAACACCGGACCCACCCCTCTCCCTAACCCCAACCAATGTCCAAAAAGATAAAAAGAGCCCAACCAATGTCCGTTAAATAAAATTCAAAAATAAATTTGTCCATAAATATAGATATACCCCAACTTTTCCCCAACATAGCCCAATGGCCACCAATCAAAAAAAAGAATAAAAAAGGGGAAATCCAATGGGATCTCTATCGGCGGGCTCGCAGTCTCCGGTTAATTGCCAGGACATTCTTTACCGGCTCCTCTAGGCGTGCCATTCGTAGGAGCATGCAGCGCTAAAACGCTCAGCAATTGCATCCACGGGGTGGGCAGCAGTGCTGGATGAAGTGCGGTGGGCGGCTGCAAGACCACGGTGCCGTACCACTCGAGGGGCCTGGCTGGGGCCCGGGGCAGTGGAGGAGGCTGCAGGTGCTGCTGCCTCCTCCTCCACCAGAGCCACCAGCCACCGAAATTAACTGTGGATGGCCTCAAGTTTCCGGCGCCGGGAAATCGCTGCCAACTCCTTCCTGTCAGGTTTTGCTTTTGGTTGGGAAGGAGTAGCTATAACAAAAAAGAAAAAAGACTATTGTAACCAATACTAATATCAAAACAGTAACACAACATTAATTCTACACACATAGTGGCACAGTAGCACTAGCAAGCACATGATATAACATTTGTGGTATCTATGGACTCGAGTGCACCAGTTTTCTTCTTCTCTCTTGTTTAGCTAAATTAAGTATACAGTAGAGGGCTCCCTCAAGACCTAATTCCTTTTGTCACAACAAAGCTAAATTCAGCATGGGCTCAACAACAATGTAATCATGTCAAACAGACTAACAAAATTGATTTTATCATCGATGTTTATTTAACTTCTTTGTATATTTTTCATATATGTATCAATTGTAATTCATTTCTTTCTTTTTTTCTTTTAAAACTTTCTTATACATAAATGTCAACAGTATTCCCACACAGAATTCAGGAGTACATACAGTATACTGTTGAACAAGATGCCCCCGCAAAACAAACATTTACATATATCAAAAAGACAAAATCCAAAACTCATCCAGACTCATACAACATTCACAAACAGACGCATCTGGGAAAAGGTGAGACTAATGGTTGCAAGATCTCCACGACCAAGTGTGATGCATATGTTCATCAGGATCTGACATTAGGTCAAAAATAGTAAAATATCTGGTTGTGCATTTTGTTGGTGGGAATTGTCGAAAAGCCTATCAAGATTGAGAAGACTAGAAGAGGACAACCCAAAGGACTGGACTCAGTGGCTGGAGCTATTGGTGAATCTGAGTTTTAAAACCTTTTAAATAAAAACAAAGAGTGGCCAACTGGGCAAGCTTAGCTACAGACAGACTAATATAGTAGTAATACAGAGAGTCAGAGCAGAGCCAGTTAAAGGCAGGGACAACAAGAATTTAGAAACAGATAGTCTAGATCGAAGAAGATTTGGTAAAAAATAGAATTAGGAAACGGAAATAATCGTTCAGAAAAGAATACGGTGCTGTATAAGTTAGGGAAATATATTTATTAATATTAACAACTGGAGGACTTACTGGGGCCAGCAGCAGAGCCCTCGGTAGAAGAGTGGTTCTGGCCCTGGGATTCGGAGGCATCTTGTTGTTCTGACTGTCCAGCTGCTCCCGCCGACTCCCTTCTTGCCCCTGGGTGCTGATCATGTAAGATATAATCGAGAAAGAGACAAACATTGATGATTGGTGTGAAACAAATTAAATATTGTAAAACACGCTCCCCCAAAATTTTTGGGAAACAATTGCAATAATTTACCTAGCTAATCTGATCGCCTAGTAGTAGTATTGCAGGATTCGCAGACCGTCTAGTTATTAATATTTATGAACACTAATCCAGTGTTTCATTCTGATTCCAGAATCCTAAGCCTAAGTACCACCTAACCTCGCCCACCTATTCCAGATGGGCCAATTGTTCACTAAGTCTGCATTTCCATTTATTTTAGTCCTCAAATAATGCATAGATGGAGGACGCATGCATACATTTTTGCATACACTAAATTATTGGTTGGTTGCTGCTGACGTTCTGCTAAGCCTATTACTCACTCGCTAACAAACTACAAAAGGTTCTATTAAGGACTGGAGTAAGCAGCACTCAGCAGCACGTGATGTGACAGAGGATGCGTCACGCAGACCGCCTAAAAATTACCAACTAATACTAAGTAACTAAGTAACTAAACTACCTATCAATCCACCACTATCTTGGTGACAGGAGGACAAAGGAAGGACTAGAGTCTCTCTAGCATTACCTAACTTAAGTTCTCTAAAGTAAACTCTTACATAATCTGCCCAAGCAAGTGCGAAGTTGCAAACAAGTAAGATCAGTGGCGCCAAGCACCTGTGTCTAGAAGAATAACAAACACAGAAGATTTTTAAACGTAATTTACCTGCAATGTAAGCAGCAGCATTCTTGCTATTCTGAAAAAAAATATATTCACAATAACAGTAACACAATCTAGAGAACACACAATACTACTACTATTAGCCACTCACCAAGCCCCACAACCTCAACACCTAGCAGGTCCAGCAGGTCCTGCACCTGGTCCAAAATGTCTGACCACCGGTGGATCAGCTGGTTATGGGTGCGCCAGACCCCAAAGCAGCGAAACACTGCCCGGCACACCCTCGCCCTCCTGCAGTGACGCTCCTGGGTAACATACCTGGAGACAGGCCTGCTGCCAAGTTCAAGGGGAGGTGGCACTGCACAAAAAAAACAAGGGTGGCCACCTTCGCCTCTCTAAAAATGGCCCGGGCCTGCACCCCTTCCGGGTGAAGTCTGCTGCAAGGTAGGCAACTCTTCTTGGGCGCTGGTGCCTTGCCCTTGGAGCAGCCGGGACCCTTAGCCATGGTTCTGGGGTGGGAGGGGGGTGGAAAAGAAAATTTAGCAATAAAAAATAAAGTCAGGGGAAGAAGTGGGAGAGTAAAGTAGGAAGTAGTATAAAACAGTAGAAAAGTTTAAAAAACACAGTAAAAGTAGGAATAAAACGCAAACTATACACTTAGGGACAGAGAGGGATAGATAATAAATAAGAAAAACTAAAGATTTAAAAGATTGGAGAGTGATTGAAAAACAGGCCCCAGAACCATGCAAAGAATAGGAAAACAAGATGGCCACGCCCATTGGTGACCGCGTGGTGAAGTTTGCACGGTATTTCTCTCGAAAACTTCATACACATTGCAGAACGTCACAAACATCTCACGAGCATATGCGTAGTGTTGTGGAGATTTTGTGCTAGTTCACGTAGCCTTGCGTAGCGCATCTACGCAAACTTTGCCCAGGGTTAGTATAAAGTGATCATAAAAATGTTTTTTATGATCAACATGTTGTGTACAGCAATATTCATGATGACAAAATGGTAATATACTAGCAAACAAGGGTTCAGGATAAAAGAAATTCACCCGGATATTATGGAATTGCATTCCTCATGGGTGTTTAAACCCTTGTTGATACTATCACATCTTAAAATCCAGCGACATTCACTTTTGTTCAATATGTTAAGAATATAGCCACCCCATGGGGGTTTCTTTACCATTTCAATGACCTGCCAGCATATTTCTTACGGGAAGTGATTAAATTCAATGAAATGAGACACCAAAGGGGCGTGTTCATTCTTACATTTGATACTGCTTTTATGCTGTGAGAGTTGAATCTTTTTTGTGTGGTTTGCCCCACATAGATGAATTTGCAGGGGCACCAAATAGCGTAGGCCACATTTTGTGAGTTACGGTTTGTATGTTCATGGAGGTCATACTTTATTTCGTCATGAACAAACTTTTTTGTGTTAAAGGTGGAATCACACATCAAGCAGTTACCACAACGGTAATGGCCCACAATCCTGTTAAGGCCCTGCATAGTGGTCAAGTCCGGTGAGTTAGTGCTTGCTAAAGCGCCACGGACTAAATGATCACCAATATTTCTGCCTTTTTTAAAAGAAAAAAAAGGTGGTTCATGAGTAATGCCAGTTAATTGTATCAAAGGCCAGTGTTTTTTTATAATCTTAGTTTGTTACTTTGTGTACTAAAAGTTGTGACACAGGGAATTCTTTCTGTTCTTTTCAGAGGGCAAGGAGAAAGCAAGAACTCACGGTGATTGTACCAGGCTCGCTTAAGAGATCTTTTTATTAATCTCTTGGGATAGCCACAGAATTCAATTTTTTTGGCAAGAATATCTGTCTCCCAAAAATAATCGGCTTGGAATTGGCAATTTCTGCGTATACGCAGAATTTCTGGTTACACGCAGAAATTGGCTGAATGGGAGACCATTCTTCAGGCCCTTAGGATGATGGCTAGTATACTCAAATAAAGTGTTCCGAGCTGTAGGTTTGGTAAATAATTTCATCGCGAGTTTACCTTCAGATGGAATGATGGTATGATCATTGCTGGCATGTAAAGTAAACTTCAGGTCAGGAGAGCATGAATTAAGCCAGTCAAGAAAAAAAGCTAGGCTGGAGGTGTTACCAGTCCAAATAAACAAATATTGTCAATGTATCATCACCAATGACTGGATTAACTACTCGATCATAAATGTAGCGTCTTTCAAAATCGTCAACGTACAGTATGGTAAAATTGGGGGCATAACAAGCCCCCATCGAAGTTCCTTTTATTTGTAAGAAAAAGTTACCATAGAACTTGAAATAAGTTCAAGTCAGTGAAATCGACAGAAGGTCAATGATAAAATCAGTGGGAACACTTACTGGACCAGGTCTTGTGTCCAAAGCTCCCCTGATTATCTCAATAACCTCTGCTTGAGGGATATTGGTGTATAAGGACTCAATGTCCAAACACACCAATAGTTCAACCTCCGGTGCAAATTCCATTTGTTCAAACTGGGTAATGATGTCACCACTGTCGCATACATAGCTCTTGGTGTTAATGGCCAAATCTTTAATGAACACATCTAAGTTATTACATAAAGGTTCCAGTACCAACCCACAGCCAGAAACAATGGGTCAGCCTGGCGGACTGGAGAGATTTTTGTGTGTATCTTCCGAAGAGTATATAGGACCGGAGTCCTAGGTGATTTCGCATTTTTGAAAACCAAATTCTTTGTTATTCAATAAAACAATCAATTTTGCCTTAGCGGTTGTGTTAGAAATAAGCTTTTTAATTTCAAGTAGGGGGTTAGATCTCAAAGTGACATAATGATTCAAGTTGGACAGTTGTTTAGAAATTTCCGTCTTATATGTTTCAATAGATTGAATCACAATGCCACCTCCCTTGTTGGCAGGCTTTGTAATGACTTCCTGGTTAGATTTTAAAGCACAAAGTGCTTGGCGCACAGTGAGGGAAATATTGTATGGAATATATTCGAAACCTTTCCCAAGCACCGTGACATCCCTCAAAATCATTGCTTCTAAGGCCAGAAGTTCTACCGGCATTTTATTAGTTTGGTGGATTAAATTTGGATGGTAATCTCAATTTTGAAGGGTTTAAACTTTCCATATAAACCTTGTCCCAAAAGAAAGCTTTTAAATGTAACTTACGAATAAATTGCAAAAGTTCAATTTGGGTATCAAAGAGACTGGTTTTCTCAGTAGGTTCAAAACTGAGCTCTTTTGTCAGTGAAGTAATTTCAGCCGAAGACAAGATGTGCTCAGATAAATTAAAGATGGGAATGGTATCTAAGCCAGAATCGGGGGTATCAATTACTGTGGTGGTACCCATTGATAAGATTTATGGCGGGTCTGTCATTCCCCTGTCTGGAAATTCCACTGTTGGGGCAGAGGTCTGGTTTTAACCCGACCTCTCCCACGACCGCATCGGCCTAAAAAATGATTGTAACCAGATGTAGAAAGGCCCTGGCCAGAATTGGTAGTTCTATCAGATTTGTCTGCTGAACTTGAGGAGGAATCAAAAAACGTTACTGCTGTGTTACGTCTAAAATGGCCCCACGTCTGGTAACTGTCAAAATATTGATGTTTCAGTTGAGAATAGAAGTCATCCAAAAGATAGGGCTATGCCTTCGTCTGGTCAAAATTTGCGATGTCCTTTTGGATTTTTCATGCGCTCTATCCTCTCGAATTCAACAATAGTTTTATTTACATTTTCCAGGGCGGCTTTAGCATCCGCTATGACATTGGCTTCACCTAGGCGTCTTTCCAGATCTGCAATAATCTCCAATTCTTTATTACTGTGCTCCAATTCTGTATCGATGCCATGAACTAGCCAGTGGCGGGAGCAAGTCACCCCTATATGACTAAAACCCTTTCTAAATTTGGGATCATTGGTAAAAATGACTGGGACATTACGGACTTGAAGGCCCACTGGAATTGGATCCTTTTTAAGATAATTCGACATTAATGCATGAAGGGTGGTACGAACATGCTTCTTGTGACATTGCTCCAACTCATCCAGCAATGCCTGAGCCTCACTCACAACAGGTGTGCTAACTGATGGTCCAAATAATAAAGGACCACTCTTAATTCAAGAGAAATATTTCTCTGTCATTGTTGGGCACAGGTGCATCAACGCAAGCTCATCCGCTCAGTAACTGAAGGCTCTAAATATGACTTGTGGCTCTCTACTGATAAAGGAATGAATCCAGAAACACATGTCTAGAGTTACACAGCACAGGCTGCACCAACGAGGGTACAAAATTAAAGACTACTACGGAAGTAAGTGTTATCATGCTCTGCATTACAATGATGCTTTGGATCAAATTCAGTGATGGAATATGAGGTAGTGTGCTCACTCCCTCCTTTTATTTCAAAAGGCTCCCTCGAGCTACTGAGCTGACAAGCCTGTGTTGATGCACCTGCACCCATTGATGGTACAGATACCTGAGAAGACTTTGGGCAGCATTTCCAGCACCCACAAAATGACTTGTTGCTCTCTACTGATAAAGGAATGAATCCAGAAATATGTATCTCGTATTACATAGTACAGTGAATAATTAAAGACTACTACAGAAGTTAAATGGGTTAGGGCAACTTGAGTGCTGGGTTGTGAAGCAGTTTGCTCCCACCCTCCTTCTGTTTGTAAACCTCTTCAGTAGTGTTTGATAAATTAAGGTTCAAAATATTTGTATATCTAGAATGCTGGGTTCGAGGGATTCTAGCAAGAGTCCCTCAAACTCATTTTTTTTAAAAGAGCCTTCTCATTGACCTAGGGAGTTTCTTCCCCTTGGGTTAATTAGCTCCTGCGGGTGTCAGACTCCCACAAGAGCAGTGCTCTGATTAGCTGTCAGCAACATGAAAAAAATGTTACTGGCAGCCATTACAGGACTCTGGCGTACAGTCCCCTTTCCTGAAGTTTAAAATCAAAAAAAGTTTAGGGACAAGGTAAGGGTACCCTGTCCCCCAAATCAGTGGTTTTGCACAGGATCACAGAAAAAAAAGAAAATGGCATCCCAACATTAAAAAAAATATATTTGGGGAGGCAGAGCGAGTGTGGGCCTCCTCCTTGAGCCAGTTTTGTGCTTCATGAACCCCATCATGCGGGGCCAGGTGCCTTGCGTAAGGGGAGAGGAGTATGCAGCTCCCCCTCCGCGAGCCTTAAGAGGTTCCAGGGAAACTATCCACTGGGGCCAAGTACATGAATTTTAAGGGAGGGGGGCATGTGGCCTCCCTCCCTACCTAAATGGGCCATGGAGATCTCATCCCACGGACTATACTTTATAGGGGAGGGGTGCATGTGACCACCCTCCCCAAGTCTTAAGAGGCCCTATTGACCCCATCCGACAGGGCCAAATACTTTTACATTAGGGGAAGAGACACGTGGCCCCTTCCTCAAGCCAAAGTAGGGCCTGAGGACCACAACCCCGAGAGCAATATTTCATCTACAGGGGAGGGACGTGCATGGTCCCCCTCCCTGACCCTTAAGAGGTCCCAGAGGGCTCCTTCCCCAGGGCCAATCATCAAAACAATTAATACAAAAGAAGATAAAAAAAACATTAGGTACAGAAGAAGGAAGATACCTGCCACTATGTAAAGTATAAAACAAGCTAACGGATTCATTGGGTGATGTCATCAGTGATGTCATTTGAGATGTCATAGAACATGTCATGAGTGATATAATATGTGAGGTCATAAGCAGTACATAGCAAGATGCAAGTTATAGTTAGCTCTTCTAACTATAAATCCTGATTTTCTGTGTTTTTTTATTTCAAAACATCACAGTTTCGCCTGACTATAATGTCACTTTAACCTTTGTTTTAACACATAAAAGGCTATAAAAAGTATGCTATTAGAATAATTGTGTTTTTAACACATAAAAGGCTATAAAAAGTATGCTATTAGAATAATAATGAACTTGCTGGGACAATGTCTCAATATGAGAGTTAGAACTGAGGAGATAGAAAATCTCAACACAACAATTGTTGTATTACTCAGAAAATACTCAAACATCAGTTTTTTAGAAACATTTTGCATTGTGTGCACCTTTTTCTGTTAAGATACAATGCAAAAGCAATTCCCTTTCAGAATAATGTCTGCAAACAGGATATATTATTCAGTTAGCCTACCATACACACACAAACATTTCCTTTCGAAAAAACCTTCAGTGATGCCAGAAAGAGTTATAGAACATGTCATGCGTGATGTCGTATGTGAGGTCATAAGCAGTGCATGGTGGGGCACAAGTTATAGTTAGTACTGCTAACTATAACTGCAGAATTTCTGTGTTTTTCTTAGTTCAAAACGTTAACGTTGAAACGTTCTCTTTTTTGTCTAGTTTGCAAATGGAAAGTTTCTGGGGACTCTGTCAAGGAGGGGCTGATAAAAACAGGGTCCCAAAATGCAAAATCCCCTTGCATTTTCCATGGACTTTTCTTAGGCAGCACTGTTGCAAAGACTGCAAATTGGAATTGCACCAAAATTTGGCAGGAAGCTAGATCCTTGTCCAGAAAGAGTGCTTTTTGTAATTTGATGAAAATACGTTCAGTGATTGTTGAAAAATTACGTACCAAAATGATTTATATATTTGGGCTGTTGGGTTTGAGGGACTCTCGTGCGAGTCCCTTGTACCCAGTCTTTAAAAATGGAGCATTCCGATTGGCCTAGGGGGCTTTTCTGTCCCCTTGGGCCAATTTGCAGCAGCGGGAGCCAGTGCTCTGATTGCCTGCCTGCAACATGAAGAAAAATGTTGCAGGCAGCCATTGCATGTCTCTGGGACTCATTCCCCTGTACTGATCTGAAACGTGAGGAATTATATCAGGGGCAGAGTAGAGATACCAAGGCCCCCTAAACCCCCCAAGCCCCCCAGGTTATTTGTAAAACAAAGTGTCATGATCCCACAGGACCAGCATCACAGCATTCTTTCAAAAATGGAAATAGCAAGCAGAGGCAACTGTGAAAATCAAAGTGCCCCCTCCCAGAGCCTCATTGAGGCCCCTAGGACCCCATGCCTAAAACCAAAGTTTATATATAGAGGAGTGGCACGCAGCCTTACTCTCTAGGCCGATTGCAGTCCTACAGACCCCAACCCCAGGAGCCAGCTCTACGAAAATAGGGGAGGGGGCATGCATTTAAAGATCCTGGGGACTTTAATCCAAGGGCCAAAAATTATTATAATTGGAGAGGGGGTGCTTAGCCCTCTCTCTGAGCCATAAATAGGCCACAGGACCCGATCCCTCAAGGTCAAGACATTGGTATAGGGGAGGGGGCATGCAGACCCCCTCCCTGAGCCTAAAAAGGCATTGGAGATTGGATATCCAGGGACTGTAAAGGCTTGGGAAGGGGGGTTGTGCTCCTCCTCCACTTTTTTTCACAAATCAGCCAGGGGGATGGGGTCTGCATGAGTGTGGCCAAACCCAGGGCGCTCACAGGCAAAGGCCATGCACAGCAAGGGGTTGGCTGCTCACAGGGTTGGCTGCATAGCCTGGCTGAAGGCCGTGTGTGGCGGGGTTTGGCTTTATTTATGGTAATAAAATGTTACTTCATTTTTAAAAAACCCTAGAAATGCACTGAAAAAACCAAAGGTTAATTGACGTTATAGTTAGGTGAAAATTTCAGTTGCAATGTAACATGTTAAACAAAAAAATATGAAATTCCCCAGTTTTAGTAATCTCTAGTAACTACAACTCTGGCCCTAAAGTAACTATAACTCACGCCCTCATCAGGCACAGCTAAATGCCCCACAGATTGCATGACTCGTGACATGTTCTATGAGATCATTGATAAAATCACTGCAACATTTGAAAAAAAGTCATCAATGACAAGACTGTGGATTGTAGGGGCGTGAGTTATAGTTACCTTAGGTCACAAACTATGGTTACTAAAGATAATTTCAACTGGTAGATTTCAGTGTTTTATTATTAGTTTAAAACATTACGTTGTCACAAAAATTTTCATCTAACCATAACATCACTTTAACCTTTTTTTCATTGAATATACGTATGTATTCACTAAATAAAACAGAGGTGACAGGAACTTTACGGTTAGGTGATAATGTCAGTGACAATGTAATGTTTCAAACTAAAAAAAGGGACGTTATAGTTATGTGAAAATGTCACTTAAAACATACCATTATAAATTAACAAAACCACTGAAGTTCAACAGTTATAGTAACTGTAACTCGTGCCCTAAAGTAACTATAACTGGTGCCCTCGCCATACATTGCTAATTACCTCACATATTACATCACTCATGACTAGGGGTGGGCGGAATTTGCGAAAGTGACTTTCGCAAATTATCGCGAAAATGTTACAAATCTCCGCAAACACGCGGAAATATCGCGAAGATGCGGAAGTTTTTTTCCCGCCCGTTCGCGGTATTTTCTGCATGGTCGCGGCTCGCCAACTTACCCATGCGGTTGCTTGCGGGCGCGGCCATCTTGTTTTCACTCTTCTCGCGGTGCATGATCGCGAGAAGAAAGACGTGATCGCGCAACCAATGACATTACTGCGGGCGCGAACTGTCGCGATACAGCGCAAATGGCTACCAACAATCCAACATCTTGTGGAGAACGCGACTGGATCGGGAAAACTTGTCGGCGAACGCGGGGATTCAGGTAAGGCGATCGCGCGCGCTTGAGAATGTATTATTTTACAGCGCGAGCAAGAAACAAATTATCGCTAAGCTGCGGAATGCGGAAATTTTGACATTTTCGCGCTCTCCGCGGAACGCAAAAATGTCAAATTATCGCAATTTCCGCGAGCGGAACGGATATTTAGCCCAGGCCTACTCATGACATGTTCTATGACATCATTGAGAACATCAATGCAATTTCTGAAATTACGTTGTTGATGACAGCACTGTGCATGGTGGGGCATTAGATGTAGTTACTTGAGTTAACTATAACTAGTGTATTTCAGTGGTTAGGTTAATTTGAAATGATATGTAACAACGGACATTTTCACCTTCACCTGACTATGATGTCCATTTAATTGTAGGTTTTTTCAATTAATTTTCAAGGTTTTTTTGCAAACTTTACTGCAACTATCACTTTAACCTTTAGTTTTTCAGTCAATTTCTAGGGTTTTTAATGCAAGTTACTTTCAATATATAGAAGGCTAACCTATTGGTTTTGTCAAAATACAGTAAAAAAAAGCATATATTGTCCCCCAAAACTTAAACTGTTCCTTTTTTTTTACACTCCTCAGGCCACTTCATGCAGTCATAAAACCACCCACAGAGGGTCCGTGCATTACCAACATGAAAAGCAAACGCTCTAGCCCTGGGAATGCTTGGAAATACCAAAATAGCAAAAGCTTCTTCTGGGATTATATTCTATAGCCCCAGGAAGCAGAGGGTTGATATTTTATAAGTATTTGTAGGGGCAACCCAAAAATAATTTTTATATGGAAAGCGGTCACCACTGGTCGGTTGTAGTGTTGACCACGTTTCCATTGTAAAAGCTTTTTTTGGGTTTCTAATAACTTTGGTGCCATTTAACAGATCTTCACAAAACTTTTTGTCCTCAAAAAGTCTCACCCCCTCAACTCTTTCATGGAGGCTTTTTAAAAAAAAGAAAGCCCCTCAGGGTGGAAATGGCCCAGGAGAGAGGCGCTATCTTTTTTTCTCCTTTTAGGGAGGGGAGTGCAGTATCCCTCCCATACCTTCAGGAGGCTCTGGGGACCTCACTACCTAGGGTGTTTTTAGGATGGGGGTATATGGCGCCCCTCCCTGAGCATTTGAAAGGCCCCATGGGACCCATCCCACAGGGTCAATATTATATTTAGGAGAGGAGGATAGCAGGCTCCCTACTCGACACTCACGGAGGCCCAGGTGCCACATTTCTCAGGACAATTGTTAGAATTTAGAAGAGCAGGGTGTGGACCCAATCCCTCAAGGCTGACTTTTAAATTTAGTGTAGGAGGCATTTGGGCAAAGGCCCCCAGTGCGGTACACCACCCCTGGGGTTCCTATGCTCTGGGGCCTGAAGAGAGCAGTATTTCAGAGACCCCATCCCCTAGACACTGCTGTTCCTTGCCTGGGAGAGTCCGGGCAGGGAATACAAATTTTCCCTACCCGCACTCTCTGGTTCAGGAGCACACCTTTTCTCTCCCTAGACAGGAGCATAAAAAAACTGTGCGTGCCTGAGAAGGAGCTAAGGAATAGAGCCAGGATAAGGGTTGGTTAAAGAGCGATCAGAGGCAATGGGGGCCCTTGGGCTTCTCCTACTTCCCCCAGCTGGAAATGAGGTGTGAGTGCTGGGGGTTGGGGGCACCAACATAAAAGATAAATGGCTGGATCCCACTGGATGGGAAACTGGCAGCGGCCACAGCGGCTTCCAAAGTGTAAATAATGTGTGGGTGTTCCGGGTAGGAAGGGCACACCCAAAAATAAATAATAATAATGAGTTGCAGGGGTCACTTATTGTTTATTTACTGCTCCATAATGCCCTGCAAGGACTGGTCAAATATGTAATTTGTTCCTGGTGATGCCCCTAGAAGGGGCAGGGACACTACCAACCATGTTGTAATGTTGTGGAGGGCTACAGGGAAAGCAGCGGCCCCAAAGCAACATTAAAAAACAAACACAGTAAGTCTCCTGAGTCACTGAATCCATGTTAGCTTTGTTGCAGGGAACCCTTGCGGTTATTTGTATGGCTATACGTTGTGGCCTGAAAAATGTTTAAAAAAGAATCAAACAAATGTTTAATTTGTTTTTAAATAATGCTTTATTGAAATTCGTTTGTGACATTCACTATCATTAATCATTGCAATGTGTGAATTTTTGAAAAAAACATTTGATGGTAGTTATTGGTGGCTTTTTGACAAAGACTGTAGATCTGATTTATATATGTTGATGTGCTGACCCCTTCATAAAGGCAATAGGCCTGCCGCTTTTTATAATTTGGTATTCTGACCCTTTGATAAATCCAATAGGCCTGACGTGGTGTTCTGACCCTTAGACAAAGGCGGTTAGTCTGCCTTAGTTAAAATAACACCCTTTATATTATAGCACAACTTAGCCAGCCATGCGCGATGGAAGGGGGTTAGGAGCAGGTCAATCGTACACAGCAGAAGATTCAATTCAGTGGTTTTGTTACTTTAAAAAAGCTGTGTGCAGCTGGAGGTGGGCGGAGGCCCTAAGCCCAACCGTACACCACGCATGGCTGAAGGTGAATTTCAGTGATTTTCTTAGTTCAAGATTGTATGTTTTAACTGACTATTTCTCCTAACTGTAACATCTCATTCACGTTTTTTTGTGTGTGAATATAGTGAAATAGAGCCAATCGGTGTAGTGCCAGATCCGGAAGAATTGGATTAGTTAATGAATTTCTCTTCAGAACGACCTGTAATATCATTTTATTTAGTCCATATATATGTTTGAAAAAATTCCTGATTAGGAAATCAAACCTTTATGATTTATCTATTGACTACTAAAAAGGCGAAAGTCTTTTCTTAACCAGGAAACCAGTACAAAATTGCTCTTTGCATCCACTTCTAGTTGATTGTGTGATATTTCCCCCACCAATCTCTTCTGGTTAGGGAGTACACCTACAACTTACCCCCACCTCGAAATAAGTTAGTTGCAGGCTTCTCATACTAGGCTATAAGGAGGCTGAACGTTAATAGCAGCTATGGACTGATCATGGCCCTTGACTTTTTTCATGTCCCAATGCAGAGACTGTATCCTAGTGGTCTTCCCTTGTAAAATCTTTTCTTCCCACCCATAAGTAATTCAATTTCTAACCTCCCCCACGGGGGCCATTCTGCATCTTCTCTGGCATTTTCCATACTCTAAATACAATAGGGAACCACACAGTTTTCAAGGTTCTTCAGTGCTCTCACTTTGCTGAACCCAAAATAAGGCGTACATGTTTAGTTCAGAAACAAAAGGTTTGCAAATCAACCAGTCACAATGAAATTTATAATATTGCACCCAGGTTCCTGTCCACTAGTGCTTCAACAACATTGAATGGCAGTGTCACAGATGGTAATAATCAATATTACTCCACCGAATGCTCAGGGCCTTAACTCGCCCACATAGGCAGCATTGCTTAAAATAGATTCATGAAAAGCATACTCAAACAGCCAAGAGACTCACCAAAAAAAACATGATTTATTGTGCTTCCAATGATATTGGTATTTTCACAGTTTAATGCAATCTCAGCCACCAAGACTAAAGGGATGGCGATTCTATTGGGAAGAGGGACCCTTTTCAAATTGGAAGCACAATATCAAAATGACAACGGAACAGCGTTGGGCATCAGGTCAATGTTGGGACCCCAACAGATAACTCTGTTCCATACATATATTCTTAATGAAAGGAAGAACAAGTTTTTATCTGATCCCTTATCTGCAGTGTCTAGTTTTACAAGAGGGGATCATTTACTAGTAGCCGATTTTAGCACAACTCTGAATCTGACATGGACCACTCCTCAACCAGATTAATTCACAACCCACTCTGGCTATGCTGAAACATGGTATGGAATGTCTGGCCGTCCTAGATGTTCGGAGAACACAAAATATAACCAATATGGATTACACTTTTTTTTCTAACATGTATAAATAGTATACAGTAATTGATTTTTTAAATAAATTAAACGGGGATTCTAAAATATGTATCAAAGTTGTTGCAGACCACTCCCCAATGATACTAAGGGCCTTATTACGAGTTCAGCGGTCCATAGGAACGACGAATCTGTGGTGGCAGTCCGACCACCACCAGACTGCAAGACCACCCACAGTATTACGACTGTGGCCACACCATGCCGGCAAGTGAGGTCAGCGCTCTAACTGCAGCAGTCTGCATGATAGGCTCTTCTATGAGCTTAGCAGACTGCCACCAACAGACCGCCACAGGGCCACCTGCCAGACCAGGGTTTGACTCCTATTCTGGCGGGAAGTCACACCATGGCTTTGGCAGTTCTACAGCAGACAGAGCATTTCACCATCTGCTGTAGAATCGCCAAAGTCATAATAAGGCCCAACTACTAGAATTCTTGTCACACATGGCGAAACTGGCTGAACTATAGCAAATTCCGAAGACCATATTTAGGAACCCAAGGGTAAGCACATGCTGGAAAATTATTTTCAGAAGAACAAAGTGTTTTAGAATCTAGTCTGGGAAGCTGCCAAGATGGTTATGGCACAAACTGATTTCTCACACCTCCACATTCCTACACTTAGTGAAGTAGAGGAAAAACACCCTAGGGGTTCAGATACAATAACTAGAATGCCAACACAAACTGAACTGTTTCAGGAGAAACTGTAAAGTATTATGACAGGATAGGGGAGTTGTAACAAATACTAATTTATGACGTTGCGCATAAAATGCATTAACTCAAGCATAAATATTATAAAAGTGGTGAAAAGAAATCATCAACCCTTGGCACAAAAATTAATAAATTGCTAGCCAAGAATTATATGAAAACCTCTATTGTAACAAGGTGGCACCGGACAACAATAACTCACAGTTCTGATAGATAAGTAGACTTGTGTATCTGAACACCTCAGCCATAAGCAGCCTCTAGAAACTGACACAGAGTTGCATAACTACATTCCACTGACATCAGTACATTCTGTATTGACTGCAGTGAGTAGGAAGAACAGTACAGGGGAGGGTGAGATACCACACTTCAACCTCCTTCAAAAAGGAAAATAAACAAATCAACTAAAAGGATATCAGGTGAATATGAAATAAATCAATGTAACATAAATTATTATTGTAAAGAGAGTCAGCTTGTATTTATTGAAATTATTTACTGATAGTCATCAAGATAGACTTCACGTTTGCACAACATAGAATTCTTTTTGCATACAGTATCACAGCAGAACTAAATGCTAGATTTCTATGTACAGATTTTTCAACTTATTCTTTACCACCAGCAAGTGCTCTCAAGTTGTTTGAGGTAAGTTCTCCTATGCAAATCAAGTTCTAGATCCTACCATCACCCGATTTGACAGCATTTTTAAATTTGTTATCATTTCCTGTGCTTTTGTGAATTCATCCCATTGCACACTTCCCACCAGCTCCCTTATCGAAACTCAAAAACCCACATTTACACACACATCTTTCACACTCTTCTTCTTGTTATAATACACCTTTCTTTTGAACTCTCTCTCCAGTCACTCACTCCCATTGAACTTCACATCTTTTCCCCAACTCATCCACCCTCGACACAGCCAGGTACTTTGAGATCTTCCTTTAAAAAGCTCAAAAGGTGTTTTCCACATGGAAGAATATGGGAACACTCGGTTTGCAGAGATTGCCTTTTGCATAACTTTCATCCAGTCTAAGGTATTTACTCATGTTGAATACTCTCCTTTAAAGACTCATTCATTCTCTCCGTTGCTGCATTGAACAGAACCATTGGCCACTGTCTGTCAATATGGATTTAGGACAGTTCTCTGTCTTAAACATTTCTTCCAGAAACTTGGTTTGCCCTTGTTAGAAATTGAGTTTTCTGGTTGGCAGAGTATACCCCTGTCTAAGCATAAACTGCAATCCTAGGCAGGGTAAGTCAGGTACAAACCCTAAATTTACATGTGCTCACCCACTGGCAACTTGCCACAGAGCAGTCACGCTTAACTTATGAGGCATTCTGCAAACTTTAATTAGAGTAACACAGTGAAAACACCACAAGAGACTCCACACCAGTTTAAATAAAGTAAAACAAAACCAAAAGGACAACATTCCAAACACTAGAACTTGAGATATGAATTTTTACAGATTAAATCCAAAAACAGTGCTTAGAAATCAAAAGCACTCAAAGGTTACGTGAGGTTGTGCTAGACTGGGGTCAATTCAAAGTTCAGGACAACCATGATGGAGGGCAGGCTGGCTGAAAGAGTGCTTATACGGAGGAAACCTCAGCGTCAAGGACTTCCTGCGCCAGTTCCGATCCACTCAGTCGGGTCGATGTGCTGGAGTTGAGCCCCGCCGTCAGTGTCAAAGGATCGGCACTGCGTTGTCATCAAACCTTGCCATCAGAACCCGTGTCATCATCAAACCGGCACTGCCTTGGTGTCGGAGGGCACTGCGTCTGTTCCAATCAGTGTAAAGAGGTCACTGCATTGATTTTTTCAAAAAACAGCTGCAGACCCACCTCTGAGGCCCAGGACAGGAGAAAGCACCTCAGGCAGGGGTCAGACTCACAGATGGCAGAGTCCAACAGCACCAGCTGAGTTGCAAGGAGCCGATTGTGACCCTGAGACCTCAGATAACAGGAGGCAAGTAGGCAAGCCATTGGAAAAACATGGGTTAAAGGATGCAGAGAGCAACTCTAGTCTCTCTCACTCCCAGGCAAGAAGCAGCAGGCAAACACAACAGAGTAGGTAGCAAAGTGGCATTACCTTATACAGCACAGCAATCAGCAGGCAGCAACCAACACAGAAATGCGGATAGAAAAGTGGTAGTCCTTCTACAGGACAGCAGCTCTTCTTCCAGGTGGAATGTCCTTGGTTCCAGCACAATTCTGATTTGGGGGTGCCAGGGGTCCAGTACATATTGCCAAATGTGCCTTTGAAGTGGGGGAGACTGCAAAGAGGCCTTTGAAGATCACAAGGCCCTGCCTTTTCTGCCCTGGCTGCAGACTTAGTACAGGGGGTTATGCAGCTCTTTGTGTTGGGACAGGCACAGCTCTATGCAGGTGCAAGTGTCAGATCCTCCCTCTAAATCCACCTCAGGATGGCTCGTCAGTCTGGTGATGGGCCATCAGGATGCAAATGTCACACTCCAGCTCATATGTGTGACTGCCTAGAGGGAATGAAAAACCCACCTGTCCCCGAGCCCAGACGTGTATTCAGAGATAGGCACAGACACAGAATGGTTAAAGTAAGAAAATGGCAAGTTTCTAAAAGTGTCATTCTCTATTGTAGTTATTTTTATTGAAATTTTCTTAGATAGTACGGTACAGGGTAGTAAGAATACACAAGTGAGCAAATATTTTCCATCATTTGTTCTTCTTAAACAACAACAAAATAAAACATCAAAACCCGCCTCCCCCACCCACTCTCCCAAATTCCAACAGCTGCCCACACTATTCTAGCGATATGAGAGCACAATATACCACAAACAAAAATGGCATCAGGGGTAAACGCAATGACGATTCTCCTAGTTCCAGTTCATTGCACCTCCTCTCTTCCTATCTTTCCCTCTAGGAAATAATATGAAATCCATTTCCCTCAGACCTTACAGAATATCGGGGGGAGCCTCTGCTAGCATATGTAGCTTTTTCGGCCATCAAGTGCATATCCATAACTCTCTTCCACTCGTCTAAGGTGGGACACTTCCCAATTCCCCAGCGGGGAGCCACATCTCTCTTCGCCACTGACAAGCTGAGGCTACAGAATTATAGTTGGGCCCGGGGGGGAAGGGGCAGGACAATATCATTAGGGATGCCCAAAAGAAGGAACTTTGGCTCCAGGAGTAGGGGGTAACAAGAATATGGCACTGAGTTCTCCAATGGTAATATTCTAGGAAGACTGTATGTGGAGACAGCTCTAGATGATATATGAAAAAATGAGCTCTCTGGATCGCTGCATCTCAGGCAACGTGGAGCGGGGGCCTTTCCCATGGCATGGAGGCAGCACCAATCGTAGTAAACACAATGGAGTATTTTGAACTGAACCAGTCGGAGGTGTGCCTTTATTGCCACTTCCCTGGCATGCAACCACTTCCCCCGTAGGCCCTTTAGCGAATCTGGTTTATTGTTTATGAGGGTCATATAGGTAAAGAAGATCGCTCCCCGTCCCAGTTCCTCCATTAAGAGCCTCACTTCCAAAGGACGAACTCCTTAATGCCTTCACCCAGGAGCGTATTTAGAGATTGATTGTTGTCCATGCCATATTTACCCGGGAGTGAGGAAAACGGCACTATATCACCTTTTTCAATGATGTCGCCTAATTTGGAAATTCATTTAAGATTCCAGGCCCAGAAATACCTCAACTCAAGCAGCCTTCTCCCTTCCCATAGTGGCGTAACCCTAGTGCCCTAGTGGGTTTACCATAGCATCCCTAGACCTTGTGGCTAATACCGCTCAAGTGGTCGGAAGGAGATGGTGGGTGCCCGGACCCCCATACAGGTCATGAAAACAAGATTCCGGCAGTTCATCTGGACTGTTCCAGTCTAAAAGTTGAGTAATCTTGGGGGGGTTAGCATTAATGAAGTGGTATTCCCAGTAATAGGCATGTATGTCTGGCAGAGCAATTCCGCCAATATATTGGTTGTATTGGAGAGTTGATAGGGCTACTCTTGGATGTTTACCCTCTCATATTATAAAAATTGCATTTTCAGACTTATTTAAAATCTGACTTCACCATGAGTTGTAATTTTCAATTGTGAACCCAGAGACACCAAACTCCAAATCTCTATCTTTTCTAAGTCTCGGAGGTGAGATTTCCACACTCCGCGGAGCTCACGGAGTTCCAAAAAACTCCTCTCTGCGGAGCAGAGTTTTTTCCTCGTTCGTGCTCATAAACATCAAGTTGGCGAGCGAGGAAAATCCACCACCTGGCGAGATTTTTCCTTGTTCGCGATCATCAACGTCAAGTTGGCGAGAGCGAGCGTGGAAAATCATCCTCCCGGCGAGATATCTCAAGGCGGGCGGTCGGATTTCTCATTGCGAGTGCTCACGCATGCTCGCGACCACTTATGTTGAGAAACCTTCCGTTCGTTTTGAGAAAGTACAAAATCTACTCGAACAGCAGAAAAGAAGCAGCACTCGCTTGCGCTGTGCATGGTGCCATTCACAATGATTGCACAATGCGGACAAAAACCCTGCATGGAAAATCACTGCAAACGGCATTTATCCAACATACTTTGCCGCTTGCGGAACTCCAAGTAGTAATTGCACAGAGCAAAGAGTCATTGGGTTGCACAGAACATAAAAATGTGACCCAAATATATTGAAGAATTTCTGGCGTTTTCCAAAAAGTAAGATTGCAAGCCAAGAAGAGGGAACAAGCCAGGAGGTCACAAAGAACCAAGGGGCATATTATCCCCCGCTTTAGCGGCAGAAAACTGCCGCTAAAATGGCGATAATGGGCTTGATAATATGCTCTATGGAATTCCAATTGAAGCCCATGTTAGATGTGAAGGACATCTAACCTGAGCTTCAATTGGAATTCCATAGAGCATATTATCAAGCCCATTATACCCTTTTTAGCTGCAGTTTTCTGCCGCTAAAGCGGCGATAATTTTAACACCGTGCTTGATAATATGCCCCCAAGAAGGAGGGTAATAGAAAGTGGAAGCTTCAATTTACCCAAAGGAGGTTGAGATTTTGATTAGTGAGGTAACAAAGCAAGAAACTGATCTGTTTGTGAACTTAAAACTTTCACTAGCTAAGAATACTTTTTGTGGAGAAGAATCGGTGTCAAAGCCAACACTAAAGCACCAATTAGCAGGAGTGTGAAGAATGTAAAAAAATGTGGTGTAATTCCAAGTGTAGGACTATAGAAAAGCTGGCACAAAACCTATGGCTCTAATTGAAAATGATGGAGTTCCATACACCCAGCTGGAATTGATGGCCATGGAGGAGCCGGTGGCAGCTGCCATTGACCCTGAGATGGTTGGCAGAATTAAGGGCACAGGCACAGTCGACCTTGAGGACACCACCACATCTCAGAATAAGCTAACTGATTAATCAAAAATATTTTTTATGTACTCATGTTGTTTACATTTTTTACACAAAAAATGGTTGCAATAACACATGTGAGTTTCTTATGGTTTATTATAATAGAGTTTTATTAATGCTCCAAAGGGATTTCTCACTAATTCGCCGTTTGTTTTACTTTAACTATGCTTCAATATAAACATTTTTCCAAATTTGTTCGTGCATAGGAACAAATAAATGATTATTTTTCTAACTTTGGCAGATCCCATTTGATGGCTATGGGGCAGGCTATGGGGCGGGCTGGGGCTACTGCCTATCAACTGTAGATGTTATGTTTGTTTGCCTCCTATTTCCTGGGTTGGTCCTAAATATGGTTCTGCAAACAGGACAAAGTACAACCCCTTCAGCATTTAACTGTACTTAGTAGTGACAGAAATTATTTTTAGCTTTCTTTACCAAGTTAGCATGGAGGTCCTGGAGCTCAGGACTCAAAAATCAATTCCAAATTAATGTAAGAAAAAGGTGTTTTTTCTTTTAAAAGTGTATAAGTGTATTGCACATTTCAATACAACACTAAACAGAAATATATTCACAGCACAATGTATTGCCATGTGCGCTGTTAGGCATGGCTGACCCTCTATCTGTTATTTACCCTTGTTCCCCATTTTCTTCTTGATGAGCTTCTTCCCTTCCTTTGCGATTTGGGATTAGCTTCCAGCAAAGCATAATTTATTATCGAAGTGCAAGCACAAACTGGCCAAAATATCTTGATCCAATACACATAGCCACAGACCAGTGTCCCCTGGTGCTAGGATCATGCGTATGTGGACCTCCTATTGGCCATGAGCACTCCAATGGTTCACTCAGCATCACAGCCCAGCTAGTTATATAGCTCTTCAAGCAAAGTGTTAGAATCGTCAAAACTATTTTGAAAATAGATATCAGCTAGACACAAGCTCTGGTTGCATAATAGACCCCTGAGGACTCTGTTGAGCACCTAGTACCTTTATTATGTAGGACTTGGAACTGGAATATTAATTGTGGTAGTATGTTCTCACTTTTAAACACAACTGGCATTATTTGTCAATACACAATATTCATTTAAACAAGTCATTATGGGTGGTCATTCCTTCAAAAACTATTTCCAGGCTGCTCTCTATAAGCACAAGGTTGTAGGACAGTGATGCTTAGAACAGTGGGGATGTCTCCATTCTTGACCAGTAGGAGCAGAGACACAAATAATTCTGAGGTTTATCCACCTGCCTATCTTCAGGACAGCTAAAGGAGTAATGCAGACAATGTAAAAGGGCAATTAAGTATTTCCGCAACTTGCATTTAAAGTAACATTGTTCTTAGATTATCTAAAGAAGCTCTGACCCCCTTAAGCTCCTTTCAGTGTCTAGGTGCCTTCCACAGCTACGTGAATGTGAGCAGTACACTTTTACTATGCGAGAACATAGTACTCACGACCCAGTTTGTGGAAGGCTAGCAATGTTCAAACTTAATCCCAATGGCTTGCATTGCTCATGATCAGTAACACACACCATACATGTAAGACACATTCCATATACAACAACAACACTATTAATGTACACTCAGGATGTTAGTGTAAGGTAGTAATAAAGCACATTGAAAATGGACTTTGCTCGACTGTGCCAATAGGACTCCATTCTAGTAACAATTATTACAAGATTAGTTAGAACTTATCCTAACTCAATAATTGACCACCGATTACCCAAAACCCACAAGTGGAACATTAGTTCTATGTCTGCCAATGAATGCATGCTCTTATGGCAGAAGACAGGTGTGGGACCTTACTCACATCAAGGGACATATCTAGGTGTCTGAAAGCACCCAGTATATTAGCTTTGTAGCAGGAGCAATAATCAACTACCAGATATATCCACAAAGCCTTACACAGGACATAAATATCGGGCTGTTGAACAGATGTTTAGAATAAACGTAAAATGTATTAAAATTATATTATACTATTTATTTTGTACATGTTTTCATTTAATTTTAGGTCAAGACAATTTATCTAATTTACTTGAGACTCTGGAAGACATATTTGAGTCATTACAGCCAACCCTTCTCTCATAAAATGAAGATACTTTCTTCAACCCAATAGGTGATTTGGACAACACTCCACTAATCCTGGCAATGGAAGACAATGTGAGAGTTTATCCTATACAACAACAAGCCCTACCTCCCAGACAAGTAAGACAAGCTTGTGAGCCTCTGGAAGCAGAAAATCCATAATTCAGCTCTGAAAGGTAAATCCATACATCACAAGAGAACATTGACTTTAAAAGGAAAAAGTGGGTAGAGATACTTACAGATACTCTTGAAGTAGTCTGCAGATGCCTGAGCCCTAACAGGAACTTTTCAGAGATCATAATAGACACACCTATTGGGCTGCAGGAAACTGATGATTCTCAGGCTGACCCAGCAGGTCATATAGATAAACATTTTAAAGGGCTAGGTGTAAGTTTAAAACTTAATATATTAACAACAGTTTAGAGAACATTAATACTTCAATACAATTGATTACAATTGTAGGAAGGTAGGATCTGCTTCTATGGTTACCCACACTTTTTGGTTGATGTGATACTGTTTATGGCTAGTCTGACTGGGATCCTGCTAATCAGGACCCCAGTCTATCTGCTTTCTCCCCTATATTGTCATGGCAAGTACCTAGGTACATCCCAGATTGGAGACTGGGGTACCCTCATCAGTCCCTAGTATTTGGCACTAAGGTACCCAGGGCATAGGTACCCCAGAGGTCCCCCATAGGCTGAAGCATGTAGTATGCACCTACAGGAGACCATTCAAGCTATCTCAACAGGCCTGCCATTGCAGCCTATGTAAGCTGGTGCTAGCACCACGTATGAAAGATATAGGTTTCCCTTTATATAAGGTCACTGAACTGAAAACCTATAAGTCACCCCTACAGCATGCCTTTTCAATTCTGAAGGCAGGCTGCTTAGTTCTAAATGTGAGGGTGCCCCTGCACGAGCAGGAAACCCCTATAGCCTTCGGAGTCTATCCTCCCCGGTTATAACTGAGACAGCCATATCACACACAGAGGGGCATCACGTCATTACATGCCAACCTACTCGAAACTGGCTGTAACGAGCCCTATCATGTTCAAACATGTTGGAATCATACCTCCATACCATAAACAGTGTGGGGGTATGCTTCCAAGCAATGTAAAGGCCCTCCATTAGGACCCAGTGCTCCCGGTACCAATCTTCCATACCTTGACAGCACAACATGGCTGCTGTCGACTAGAGACACGATTCTGCCCTCCTGATGCTGAGCCCAGCTCAAGCAGGAGATAGGCATCCTGTCACAGGGAGGTGTGACCACCTCCCAGACAGGGTTTAGTGTATTGGGGCAGGGTGGGAGCACTTGCCAGCGCCACATAGTCTGCAGGCAGGGCGCATTTGGTGTCCTCAAGGCATAGTCCAAATCAAACCCGTTTCAGGGAGCCTTTGGCTCCCACTCTGGAGCAAAACTGGACAAAGGACAGGGGAGTATCCTCCCCCTTGTCTAGTCCCTCCTTAGGGAGGGACCCCTGTATTGCCCCAACTCGTTCCTTAGGGTACTTAAGGACTTACCTATGGGTGGTCCCTAGATTCCTTGTGGGACAAGATACAATTCAGATACCACTTCAACTTTGACTGTCTGGGCACTCTGGACTTCGCTGGACTTCACTCTGGTCATCAAGGCTGCAACCGGGAAGACTCCTGCTGCTCCTGATCTCTTCGCGCTGCTTGTCTGCTGCAACGTCAGTGCCTGTGCTCCATACAGGAACCCGTCCAGGGCCTGTGGACATTCAAGACACCTAAAGGAATCTCCCTTGAAGTGAAGGAGTAACTTCCCTGCATCTGCAGGCACCGCAACTAAGCTGACCGGTCAGCTGACCCTGCAACACCCGACATCGGTGGGCATTTGTTTTCGTGCCTCCTGGTCACTCCTGATGGCAGAGACTCTGTCCCCTCTGCTTGCAGGTTCTTCACATCTCGAATCCACCTTTGGGTTCCATGGTAGACTCTCACCTTCTCCAGCAGCCGCATCTTTCTAAAGTCTCCCATTGAGTTCGACGACGGTTTTCGACACCAATTCACACCTATGGTTCCGGCTTCCCTGCTGCAGGTATTCTGCTTCGTAAGGTATCCATGGGTGGGGTGGCTCTCCAACCTCTTGTCTCCCACAGGGTTTCTTCAAGGTCCACTGGGAAGGGTCCTCCTTTTTTAAAATTGCAACCACGACTTACACATAAATCTGTAAGGTGAATGTGGTTGTGTTCCTACACTGCACACAACCTCCATGGGGCTCTTAGATACTCACCCTGGGTGGTTCCTTGGGTCCCTGGCACTTCTATGTCCTCTGACTACTGTCTTGACTCGAGTCGTGGTTCGCATACCACTATTTTAGTATATGGTTTGGTCTCCCCCTGGGAACCAATGTGTATTCAGTGATACTTACCGGTTTCTATTGAAATGTATTGTGTGCATTGTGGATATCTCTGGCTAGGAGATATCTGTATGTGTTAGTGAGTGTCATAATAAATACATATTTTATACACTCTGTGGTTCTTGTTCACTTAATCTATAACTATAAGATTGTGGTCTGGTAAAACAAGCTGCTTTACCCTCCTTCTGGACAAAGCCTGAAGGCTGCTCTCCACATCTACCACTTAGAGGGCTTTCTAAGTTTGTCTTGGACCACTACAAATCAACATAAGGGTTGCCTGGATCACTGCAAGGTGTCCACTTACATACTGAGCCAGCCTCTCACAATAATCTTCCAACATGGACTCAAAAGAAAAATGGAATTCTTCATTGACATCATGAGTATTCTAAGTAAAAACACTGTCACAATTTATAGTGTCATAGCAAACACTTATGAAGGCTATAACTACCACCTTCAGGCATCTCACAGATGTCAATTTCTGGTGTCTCTTTAACACTGACACAAACACCTGTGCATGCTACATCAAAACAATCATGGAGGATGAGAACTCATCAGAGGAAGAAAAACAGCCACGTCGCAATTTCCTTAGCTCACATTTACTATAGTGTCACATTGTCTTTCTCCAAAACAGTCCTGTAGAAATGTACTGCTCAGACTTTTGCAAGGATTTTCTGATTCAGAACTGCCATTTTTACCATTGAGATTTAATTATTTTTTATATATATTTTTCTTTCATTAGCATCTGTTTAAACAAAAGTCAACCTCCTACTTGGTAAACAGAAGCCTCTAGTCCAGTTACCTTTTCCATATTCGTATCCTCCGAAATTTAATAGCTTTGCAAAAAAAATGTTTTTGAAATTTCACACTAGAAACCTTCATTTTCCATCTACATGTTTTTTTTAAAAGTATAAACCTACCTATATAGTTCCTTCTTTATCAGAAATTCAATATAATAATACACAAATATACAGTTTTTTATTAAAAAAAGATTTTATTTATAATCAAGCATTGCACCATGAACCTCATACAACTAACTGAAACGTAAATATGGCCTCTGCAATTGTGGCTATGAGTGTTGTATTTTACACAAGGATCCAGCACAAAGAGGATTTATTACCAATGACACTGATGTCATTGGATCTGAGTCAATAAACATTACATTAGAGGTGCATAAAAGACACCTAGAGCTTGCTGTATTTCCTCATGAGCAGACACTTCACTTGCAGGGTTGGCAGGTTCAATCTCTCTCTCGGCAGGCAGCAAGTCTTCTAGGCACTTTAGGACAGTTACAAATATCTTCATGCGATAATGAAAGAATTGCCTGAAGTTTCATCGAATAAGTGAAGCTGACTGCAAAGAAAAAACTTGCATTTGGTACAAAGCAGTCTCTTAGGAACTCTGCACAGCACGCCCTTGCTTGTCAGCATATGATTTAAAACAATATTCACTGTTTCAATATTATAAAACAAAATTTAGCATGAGAAATATTTCCATTCTCAAGAAGCGCACATTTTATTGGTGGTGGTTTTAATTTCATATATCATTTAGGCTCATTCAATAATGAGTGGAATAGTAGGCAACAATATTCGTAACATAAACTAAGTATTTTATTGATTATTGATTATTCAAATTTCCAAAAATATCTTAGCCTGCAATCATTGCTATTGTAGCTAAATATACAACAAGAATTGGTGTCCACTGTTTGTCATTGATGGCATGCTTGATGCATGCGTTAAGTTCCCTCCACAGTTTGAGTACTTTAAACCTATCAAGAGGCAGACTTAGGGCACTGAACACCTAATTTTATACATATCTCTGTAATGTTCCTTTATATACATATATATATATGTCTATATTGATCATTGACTCTATTTAAATATAGAGATAAAATTATATTTAGGATAATACAAACAATGTATATTCTAGCTATTTAAGCATATATTTTTCTATGTAATAATACATATTTTTATTATAAAATAATGCTTTTAAAGTGAAAAACTTTATATGCACGTGTATTTATGGATATACATTTATTTTTAAATGTATGTGAAAATTATGTATTTTCATATTTGTTTTTCAATATTATATTTTTATATTTAAAGGATTTAATAATTATTAAAAGTAAAGATAATTTTAAGAGAAACAATTGAATGTAGGGTGATTTACTTTAACTGTGCCATGCTGTGTGAGATTTCTAACTTAATATGGCACATCTACATTCTGTGGAAAATTACAGAATTTAACTCAAAATATCATCACATCAGAAACGAACATGCAGTGAGCACAAACAGCATTTTCTTTTGTAGGTAGTTTGGGAGTACAGAGAACAGTGGGGCATATTTACAAGCTGGCGATAAAAAATTATCGCCGCTTTTGCGGCCGTTTTCGTCCGAAAAGCGCTGATAATTTTATTGCCTAATTAGCAAGGCCACGCTAACGCGTGAAACCTTGCTTTAGCGTTGGGATTCCTAATGCCCAGCTTTGCATCTCTAATGAGATGCAAAGTGGGCGTTCCTGACCTAACATGACAGGAGAAATGTCGCTAAGCGACATTTCTCCTATCATCAAGCCCCACGCTATGAAGCATAGCGTCAGGAAAAGTAGTGATAACCCTTGTAATCGCTACTTTCCTTACGCCTGCTTCAGGACTGACTTAGCCATGATATCCTATGGAAGGTGGATATCATGGCTAAGTTTGTGAGTCCCTATCAGCAAACTAACGCCACACTACGTGAGATTATCGCTGGGTTTCCAGCGATAATCTCACGTTAGGCAGTTAGCGTGAGGATTTCTATCGCTGAGGAGATAAGCATTGCTAATAGCACGCTATCTCAGCGATGAAAATCCACGTTACCCGGCGATAATTATCTTCACGCTAAGAGCACTGAGCGATAATTATCGCCGGTTGTTGCTGATATGCCCCAGTGTTTCTGGAGTTAATGTTCGGGTTTGGAGGAGTTTTTCAAGTTTTTATTGTGTGTTGTAGTTATAGTGTGCTATTTTTGTCAGTATTTTTTAATATAGTATGTGAAGTCTGTTTTTGTTTTTATGTTTATACGTCTTCTTATTCTGATTTTTTAAACTTTGAGTGTAAGTTATTTGTCTTTATATTTTCTTCTGGCGTTTTGGGTTTTTATGTTGGCATTTTAGGTAATCATGATTTAACGGAGCAGTGAAGGCACTCGCCACGTTAATTTCAGTGAGGGGGAGATGGGCATACAGTGTTTCTTGGTACTGATTTTGCTTTTATGTTAGGGTCAGAAGATAGGGTAGGCCACTGATATATCCTTAATAAAAAGAGACAGAGCTGGGAAAGGGTCATGCGCCATTTATGTGACATCAGCAATGTTAAACAAATAGTGCAGCAGGTTCAAAATAAATGGGAAGGTGTTGTGGCCAAGGAGGAAGTCTTTCAGCGCCACCTTCGCATCAAAATTAATGGTGACCTTGGTGAGCATTATTTTTTATCCTAATATTTATGTGAATAGTGATTGGTATATCATTAATGGTAATGATTAAAACAATGGTAATGATTAAAAAAAAGTCTGATATTTGTGGAAATCTCAAAATGTATGTTTATTAGCAATAACAAAGTTTAACATTTGTTCAACTTGTATATAAAAATATTTTAAAGTGTTTAATATTTTGTATACGTTTAAAAAATATCTTTTAAAAAAACAAGAGATTTGACTCTGCTTGTAATAAAGTAAAATGCTTAACATGATACATAGATTAGAATTTCAAAATGTGTTTCAACATTATACTTTATGGGTGAACAAACTCTATTTGAGGCAGATGAAGTAGTCCTTTTTGAAAATGAAGCCAACACTCTGAGGGCATAATTACGACTTTGGCATTGTGGGAGCGGGTCGCCATGCCAGCCACCACTGCCAAAGCCATACTGACACCATCCGCCAGATTGCAAGTTTCCTTTTGCCTAGTGGGTGGTGCCTATTAAAAAGGCACAGCAATGGGAGCACCAAAGGCCATTCCTGCACGGCATGAACTGTACAGTATATGCCGTGCAGGAGAGGGGGTGAATGCACAAAGGGGGGCACGCAATGTGCCCCCCTGCACCGCCGTGCCAACGCCATGGGATCCATGATTACCAACAGTTGCAGCAGGCCTGTGGCAGTCCCACCGCTGTAATCATAATACGGTGGTGGACCGCCCCCACGGGTTAAGAACTCATAATTAGCCCCTTAGTACTTCATATTTAGGGAATTTATTAAAATAAAAATATGATAAATGTTTAATTAATTTTTCCCACAGCTGATGAAGTATTGTCCATGATGATTTAGAAAAGCTTAAACACTTGTGTTGACATTTATATTTTAATACAAGTCATAATATACCTTTCCAATTCGTATTCAGGTTTTAGCTTTTGGATCTGGTGCAAAGTTAATGTAGTGTGTATCAATGCTTAATTTGAACCTGTGGTTTCCAGTGCTCGGCACCCGCACTTACTTGCCAGCATAAGCATTTATTGTAGCCTGACACATGATGCCAATTGTTGTTATAATTACAGATAAGATCAACAACAGTTGTTTATTTATTCAATTTCCATTAAAATGACTGCTACTTGCCACCCAAGCCATTCTTATAGCTTTGGGGGCTCGAATAGTCTGAATTGTCACACTTGTAGAAGCATGATGGTTAGCAGGTGTGTTTGTACTGTCATTGGCAGCACTGGTAGGGGCAATGGGTAGTGCAAGCTGCTGTGGCTTTCTGGCGAGGGTCCTGTCACCTTTTTTTAAATAAATTAATCACTGGTGTGTTTGTGTAGAGTTCTAGCACACTGCTTTGAGATGATTAAGGACCTCTACCTGGAGTGGCACATCAACCCTGCCTGCATTAACAATCTGTTGACTACTGTCCCTCTCTTACTCTTAGTTGGCCCCCATAGAGAGGTAGTGACAGCATCCTGTGTTATAAAAATTCCATACTTTTGATTACTCGCTTCTCTGTCTATAAAGAGGTCATTAAGTGTCTCACTTTGGTAAAAATCTCAATCTATGAGTTTACCTGAAATCTAGCGAAAACACGCACAGCGTTTGTTTTGTGTGATGCTTACATAGTGTACGTGACATATGCATGGTGTGTTTGCATGAGCACAATTAAAGTAACAGTGTGATGCGTTTCATATATCCCTGGGCTTGCCTTTTAAACAATACGGAGCTGATATATATATTCAAATACAGTGGAAGAGTGTTTGTGAAATTCCTGAAGTTTTATGTAGGTCAGGCAGACAGTTAAGTGAGGGGCGTGTGGAGAGCTCAACTTTGGTTAACTATTAAATTATTTTTCTTAGCACCAAGCTACTGATGATGAAAGTCCCAATGAAAGGTCAATTTGGTGATGGTAGAAGTGGTAGGAGGGACTCTATTGTGCAAGGTGGGTAAACCTTTAAGTGAGGCCTGTCATGTTGTCTTTTCTCATAAGCCCCTTCATTTGGGCTGATTACAGATAGATGCAGAAACGTCACACCTCGATGCACCTCTGTTGTGGTGGTTCAGGGCGGCTAAACATTAACTTGATGTGAGAAGAAGAAATCTGTGCAAAGGCTGGGTCAGGTGAAGAGCCTGAAAAGCACACTTGAAAGGAGAACTGGTTCTGAAAGTACAGACAGTGAATACAAATCTCCTGTCTTATTTTGCAGTATTAAAGGGTAAATCAGCAAGCGCAAATGTTTTGATTCAAAAGCATATATGGGCAAGGAAGCGTTTGCTCCTGAGTGTAATAAGAGGAAGGCTGGGCAGCTAGAGTTGGTGTCTGCATGACAGACATAACAACAAAGTTGAAAGCAAATCTCTTGAGTATGATCATGTGCTGTATTGTTTGTATGCTGGTCCAGAATCATATAGAAACCCGCCTTCCTGCTTAGAGCCAAATCTGCAGGAGGAGCAAATGCTCTGGAGCACAGGACTGCATTGTGGTACCAGAGCAGATTGGGCTTCCAGAATTGGATGTCTGTAGAATTTGACCTGTATACCTCTGTCCTGGAAGGTTACAGTCTTTTAAACATTGGCTATTCACAGGAACAATGACAAATGTAGGTGAAGAGTGCCAAAGGCTGTTTGGGGAAGGGCTAAAAAAAATCAGTGTGCCATCTGTATTAAGACATATTTCCCAGAAGAAGCACTATAAGAAGCCATAGTGTGCAGGTGAATTGCAGCATGAACTAAGGCACATTGGTCAGAATAAATTAGATCTATGTGTGATTGTGTTGCCCAGAGGAGACTGGCCTCTGCATTTCTACACTCCCATTCAAAGATTGCCTTGGCAGGCCTACTGCATTAACATAGTAGCTGGCCACCTGCTCAGTATGTGATCCTAGCTTGTGACGGGACCACTTTCCATTCTCAGAAGAACTCTTCCGACAGCCATCAGAGACGTGCAGCAGCAGTACTGCAGAGGATGCATGTGGTAGTAAAGCACCCACAGAAAATGAGGAGATCCTCACAGAAGTGCCTCTTCACACAATTATCATCCAGGAAGCAGGAAGGAGTGGGCACATGGCTAAATGTCTCGGTAGTTGAACAAATAGGCAGGCGCAAAACTAGCGTTTATAAAACGTATTTTGATATTGACATGTGACAGATCATGAAAAACTTACAATATGAGTCATAATTAAACCATTGCCATAATCCCAGGGAAGAAGAACCTTGGCAGGGTGGAAGCCGGGATATAGCAAAAAGATTAGTTGTGGTAGCTGTCTAACATGTGTCTATTAATCCTTGCAGGTACACATTGAAGGCATTTTCTTTCTAGAATGTAAATATATGGACTGTGTAATCAGTGATTTTCTTTGTACATTTATATTAAAAAGTGTTTAAATGGTAAACCATTTGTTTTGCTAATTACATTTGAAAACAAAATTGACAACATTTACATTAACTAAGACTACAAGAAAAATTCGTATTTTATGATTTGTACTTTTCAGAAATGTTGGCCTATGTGATAACATTGTTTTTTATTATATAATAATGAAACGAAACAAGGTATATATTATTTTACAACTTAGGTGTTCTATTGTATTTGTGCAGTTACTTTTTTAAATGATTTATCTAGGTTATTTATTTATTTATTTTAAACTTTATTTTCTTTATTTGAGAAACAGAACAAGTCGTGGCTAGCATCATTACATAGATATACAAAGCAAACAGCAGAAACAAAATTCATGAGAATAAAGCGAAGAAAATACTAAAGCATTAAATCGAGTGCACAATCAATTATGAGTCCTAATGGGAAGAAACAGAGTAAAAAGCTCTACGAGCAAACAGTACATAGATGACCTAGATAAAATAGATGGCATGCAAAACTTCTCCATAGTCGGAATCACCGCTTAGACCATTCCTCTAAAGGGGCCCAAATCTTAGAGGCCAACTCCCGCCTCCTTCTCCCCCTTAATAGAAACACTGAGGACTCCAAGTTGTACAATGCTAACACCCTAGCTCTCCAATTCAAAAAAGTAGGGGTTTCTAAACTTAACCATTGGGATGTAATACAAAGCCGAATCATAGCCATCGCTACAAACAAGAAAGCGACGACATATCTAGATCTTCCGACCATCCCAGTGTCCTCACACCCCATTATGACCATCTCTGGGGAGATTACTACCGGTATATCAAGCACCGTATTTATAAAGATCTCCACTTCACGGAAGAAGTCCCCCAGATTTGGACACAAGTAAAACATATGTATAGCATCGGCCACTTGAAGCCCACACCTAGCGCAGCAATCGCCCTTCCGACCGCCCCACTTTGCAATCTTTGCCGGTGCATAATACAAATCGAACATTGCCATATAGCTTTGAGTCCGTAAGCTGCCGGAGACTAAGACATGGCTTGTTAATTCCAATGCAGGCCTTATATCCACCCCAGCCTTACCCAATTTCCCCTCCCACTTGATATTATGTGCGTCAAGATCATCCGGAAGGCCAGATAATAGATGTTGATAAACAGTACCAGTTCTAGCCCTCCTTTGAGCTAATTCAATTACAATGATCAAACATTGTGGGGGTGTCATGATGACATTTATCAATAAAGCTTCTAATTTGGAGATATTTGAAAAAATCCTGGGTGTTTACATGAAATTTTTCCCTTAAAAAAGAAAAAGAAGCCATTTGCCCACCCAAACATAAATCGCCTATATCATTCAACCCCAAAAGCTGTCATCTAAAAATGACCTGACCCTGGAAAATAGGGGGCTAGACGCCAACAGCATTAAAGGGCGTGTAGATATTAACCTTCGGAATAGCCCATTTGTAACAAATTTTCCGCCAGACCGAAAACAGAGCCCCAATAACTTTGAATCTTGTTTTTTTTTAAGTATCTAGGTTCCAATATCCTCATTAAAATACCCTTAGCCACCTTGCCCAAACCTATCTCATTTATAGAAGGTCTACTGGACAGTGGGACAACTGCCCTGTCTCCTACCAGCAGTGGGCCAAAGTGTTGCAGCATGGCTGACCAATAATATAGTAAAAAATTGGAGACCGCCCAGCCGCCTCGGTCCCTAGGAAGACACATTCACTTGACCGCCCTGCGTGACCGACGGTATCCCCAAAGAAACCTATAGCAGACCCTCTCAGCCCTGACCAAGCTCGCCTGTGGGAGCTCCAAAGAAATAGTTCTAAACAGGTACAAGAGCTTTGGGAGAACCAGCATTTTAAGTACATTTCAATGACCATGTAATGACAAATGCAAATGGTCTAGTCTTCCCAGCTTAGCATTAACGGATTTGACCACTAGAAGAATATTCAGATCAGGAATATTGGTTACTGCGGCAGAAATTTTGATGCCCAAATACACTGCTTCTGTGACAGCCGGGACGTCAGAGGGAGACATGGTGGCTGATTGAATAACCTGCGTTTTTGAGACATTTAACTTATACCCTGATAATAAGCCAAATTGTTCAGCAAGGATCTTTAGAGCTGGGAAGGCAGGCCCAGCATCGCTGGTTAAAACGACAATGTCGTCAGCATAATCCAGCATCTTGTACTCTGCACCACTAACCTTAACCGGCAGAATATTTAAGTTCCCTTCGATTTTGCTGAGAAATGTTTCAATGTACAGAGCAAAGAGCAAGGGCGAGCAGGGGCACCCTTGTCTGGTGCCCCTGCTCATGTTAAAAGGCTCTGACTCCTGCCCTGAAATGCGAATTGTTGCGGCTGGAGAGATATATAGTGACTGAATGGCCTGGACAAATTCGGTGTTAAAGCCCTTCCAGCGGAGCACTGCCCATAAAAACCCCCAGGAGACCCTGTTGAATGCCTTCTCGGCGTCCAACAGGATCACTCCGAGGGGAGACCCCGTAGCCTGATCCCAATCCAGTAGGGCAATGACCCGCTGAACATGGTCAGCCATATCCCTGCCCAGGATAAAGCCGTGCTGGTGCAGAGAGACTAGCGGGGTGATAACCTCCGCGAGTCTAGAAGATAACATTTTTAAATATATTTTGCTATCAGTATTTATAAGTGAGATCGGTCGATAAGATGACGGGTTTAGCTTGGATTTGTCTTTTTTCTTAAACAACATGATCGTAGTTTGCCGCCAGGAATCCGGTATGACACCCCCCTGTCCTGCCTGAAGACTGATAACATGTCCTGGCGGATCTCTAGAGAGAACGCCTTGTAAAATTCTAAAGGAATGGCATCTGGGCCAGCAGCCTTCCTGTTGGTCAGAGATTTTATTGCCAACTCAACCTCCTCCCAAGTAATTGGAGCAGAGAGAACCTCATTCTGCCCTGTTGTAACTTTAGGAGTGTCGATGTTCTGAAGATAGCCATCAGCCAAAAACTCACTCTGGAGTCGAACACTCTCTTCCTCGTAAAGCAAAGAATAGAACTTCTTAAAAACATCCATGACCCCCTCCTGTGTGTACTGAATAACACCCTGCTGATCCTGTGCTCTTATGATTCGATTTGACAAGCTTTTCTGTTGCAATCTCTTGGCAAGAATTCTGCCCGAATTTTCCCCAAAACTCGTACATCATCATACGATGTTGCACATACTTTGCGGCCAAGTCGTGACAAAAAAATTCCAATAATTTAGCCTTGGCTATGGCCACCGCCTGCTGACTCTGATCTATATTGAGGCCATCCTTAATGTTACGTGTTAGTGCCATTTCTGCCACCCGCAACTCCTCCACACGACCCTTAGTCTGTTCCTGTATAATCTTCCATCTGTGGAAATATGGATTTTTCTGGTCAGTTATGTCCCCTATCTTGGACCCCAACGGTTCTATGTGCATATTACAAGTACATGTATGTTCCCTCCAGTTCCAGTTATGAAGACGCAAATACATGTGCGTCCAACGTCAACATGCCCTCTGTCAGATCCGCCATGAATAGGCCGGATATTCCATTCCTAAATATGAAAGGCCACCGGCTTTATATGGTTCACTTGTGCCATTTTACAGTCCAGGCAAGTAGGCCCTGATTCTGTCATCAAAACTCTTCTTGCTTTCTCCCTCTGAAAGCTCCAGTCTGAGCCTGCATCTGTGACCATGAACTTTGTCTCATTCTCTGCGCGGCTCACGAAGCCTGACATCAGCCTATTCTCTGCCAAGAACTGTATTTCACCTTCGAATTATCTGCTTCCCCCTCAGCCGATGCATTCCTGCCTAGTAGTTTAAGTAAACATTCTTCCAGTTACCGAGCAAAAGGCCCGGCTTCTCTGCCCTTATGCAAGTAATTCATAGCCCTGTTACCATGGAATATTCCTACCCCCTCGCATTCAGTGTAGACACTTAGACGCTTGTACACGCACGCACAGTCAGTATAGAATAGATTCTGTCCGAGAGTCCTTCTTTCTTGGATAACATAGTTCTTTAAACATAGGATGTTAGATATGATTTGGGATTAGGTTGACTTGACCCCCCAGACTTTTTGTCTCCACATGTAGAGCTAAATGTCAAGTCCCCTTCACCCCCTAGTTACACGTCAATTACACGTCATACTGCTGCGCGCGCATCTAGGCCAAGTATTATCTTATAGATCCACCTATATATGACATCATAACCAATTATGTTCCTTTTTACTCTTTATTATACCCATTTCTGGTTACGCAGAACAACTCGTCATTTTCCTTATCAATTGTTACGCCTACTGCATTCGCTTCATTGTAATGTATGTACTATAAAAGTTACTTCTTGTCAATAAAGTATGTACTTCACTTCCTGAACCCCCGTGGTGATGGAACTTGGAGCAACCGATTATAATCGATCACTGGAATAAAGCCCATTCCGAAACTCTAATATCACGGATTCTGCCTCTCATTTTACTGAGCTATTTTATAATGTTTCTGTATCAAATTCAGTCCCGGTAAAGGAATTTTATTTACCACATGATGGCGCCCGAATAGGGACACTTTCTCATCTCACGCGCCGGCGGTGAGTTGCAGGCCCGGTCTCCTGCCACAGCTGGACGGACAATAACGCGTACCAGCAGGATTTCCTGTATCTCCCTCCGGTCAAGCGGGGGCGACTGAGACTGCGATCAACACCCAGACGAGGCGGTGAGAGGTGCGAAGTATCCCGACCAGAGCCTAGCTGAGAGAGCAAGATCCGAGGTATACAGAGACCCACTAGTTCGAAGTCAAGCCCAGTATCCGACGAGTCGAGTCGAGTCCAGTCCGGTTCAAGTTCAAGTTACCGAGGCCTTCCGTTTCCGAAGCTAACCGGTGAGTACCATTACTGGGGAGGCATTTCTGACGTGCACATAGGTTGTGCCGGTCAAGACGGGTTTGGGTACACAAATCCGGTCTGCACTGTTTTAGCAGTGTATCTGTACTGTTTAGCAGTATATCAAGTATTCCGAAGTATCTAGTTAGTGTCAAGAGTTATGCTTGGTGATTAGTTATGCAGACGATCATCATTGTTGTTTATTTTAAAGGTTAAAAATGTTTAATGTTTAATGTTTAATGTGTTAAACGTTCTGCATATTGTGGTATGAATGGTTGTTCATTATTGTGCTTTTGTATTAAGTGTGTTCAAGATTAAGTGTCAGATCAGTTGTCAATATGCCGCTCTTTTCGAAATTAAGACAGATCACTACTAGAAAAGGGGTTCTCGAAGAAGCCGTCCCTATTCCTCCTAGGGACACTCCAGGGCACTTCATGTATCACAAACATGGCTTAGACGCTATATTATTTCTTGATTTATGGGTAGACTATACCAAGGGATTACCAGAAAGTCAGAGGTGGCCCGCAGCAGGGACCTGGGATGCAGAGTGCATCATGAAAGTCGAGGAAGAGTTATGGAAAAGGAAAGTCAGACAGTCACAGAAGGACGCCGTTGAGTTATGGCGTAAAGAATCTCATAGACGTACAGAAAAAGCACGTAGACAGGAAGAAAGGAATAAAGAAAGTTCAAATAAAGTTCAAGAAAATCTATTAATTGAGGAAGGTATCCGAGTGAAATCAGAACAAGTAGACAGACAAAGAAATGCCCTTATGAATGGTATGTATCCCCTTCTGGCCGAAGGATTACCTAAGGCTACTCCAGAGATACCGAAAGACTTGCCACCCCCATTATTCCCAATCAAGGTACATCCTAAGGGGCATCCTAGAACCGCAGAAGATGTTTTTCTTTCCTCATATTTAGATGACGCAGCTCCCGAGTATGCTAATTCCGCCCCACATAGACCGCATATCAGGGAGGTCCTACGCCAAAATCCAGTACCCGTATCCCTACAGCAACAAATCGAGTCACAAGTTCCGGCAAGCACATCTGTTTCTGTATCTGTTCCTACAGCTACTTCTATAGCTGTGTCCACACCTATAGTTGCTGTGTCACGTTCAACGAATCCTTTCACACCCGACGCCCCAGATGGGGCCACGGGAGGTGCCACCAATATCTTTTCTACGCCACCTAGAATAAATAAACTTACTTTTCAAGAGTCAGCGCATTCACGTACACCCAAATTCGTAAGTGCCCGTGCACTTAAAGAGCTTCTCGTAGATTGTAGATATGACCCGGTGCCCGGTATAGAGGACGAAATGATCCTGGCATCATTGCGTATCAGACGAGCCGCAGTGTATTTAGCGAAGTTACCAGGAATGACTGCGCATCTAGACGAAATATACCATTTTGTCCAAACAGGGCGAGATCCAGAATGTATTAACAGAGCTATGGAATACCAGAAAGTAGAGATACAGGGGGAACTGTTACGTTTCCTCATAAACTGTGTGATCAGAAATGTAGACCGACCGGGGGTAGACCCGGAAGCAATGCAAATTCTTACCAGATGGAGTCAGAATATATCAGAAGGAAGACATGACAAGCAAAATTGTATAATAGCCATGTGCCGAAAGATCCGTAAAGAAATAGAACGCCTACACAAAGAGAGATTAGAGGCAGACGAGTTCGAACAAAGCGAGGAAGAAGGGTCAGGACTGCCCGCAGGACAGTCGGACACCATAGCCTATGTAGGTAGAGGAAGATCTTGTAATAGGAATCAGACTAGACGTCTTACTGACGCAATACATCCGATATGTCCAGATAATAACAGGAATTTTCAAATACCTATAATTAATATAAGGTCTAACGAGCATTCGTTCCAAACCGCCGACAAACTACTCCGAGAACGAAGGGGTTATCATTTTCTCGATTCTATGGACGAACAAGATTTAGCCAGGGCAGCTGTCCATTGGGTGGACAGTCCCGGAAAATATAGTGATGATACAGTAGTACGCACATTTTTGAATCTCACCCCAGATGAACAGAGGTTAGCTGGGATTTATATGATTCAACAACTCATTATACTATATCGGAGTCAGCATTCGGACCCTGGTCCCTTACCTGACATACTGACTGAATTGCTTATGAATAAATGGAGAGATCCAGGTACTAAATTAATTAAAGAAATTCTAGAATCAAGAAAGCAGTATATTCTTTTTGTATGCTCAGAGCAGGTCTCAGTGCCCGTCAAGGAAAGAACCACGTATCACGTGGATAGACAGAATCCGTTACGAGAAGTGCACCCAATAAAAGGCGAGGACAACGAGTTTAAGCGCGTATTTGTATATACGCCCATATCAAAAATAGAATTGTTACAAATGAAGAAAGTGGTACCCAGTCATGACAAAGATCCAGCGGGTTTTCACCGAGAAATTAAAGACATGTTACTCATGGGAGAGTATACCTATCCCGACATTATGACAATATTAAAGGTATTGATGCCTGCTGGCATTTATGAAAAACTCAAGGAAAAAGAGTGGGAGGTAGGAGACCAAAAGATAGAATGGTCAGTGTTAGAAGCGGAAGAAAAGGCCCGAACTGCAGGAGCAGGACTTGGGGATAAAACTAAAGCATTACCAGGTTTACTAGTACAGGTACTGCCACGTTTATTAACTACGAAAAAGGAAGATTGGGGAACGATTTCAGCCTGTAAGCAGAAGCAAGATGAAGACACTAGTGATTACTATGCCCGATTTGAAAAATGTTTTGGTATAAATAGTGGCATAAAAGCCAGTAGCGAATCATACCCGCATCTGTTTGTAACAAAATTAGTAGAAAATGCCCTGCCCCCAGTAAAGAATAGAGTATTAAAATTCGAGAGTACCTGGCAAGGTAACACTCCATCACAAATGTTACAAATGCTACAGTACCATCACAATAGAATTAGAGAGGAACAAGAACATGAACACAGACGCATGAAAGACACGAAAATGAAAATGCTAGTTTCCCAGACAGTTCCAGCGGAAGGACATAAAAAGGGTATGACACATTCCGATTCAGCAGGACCTGTAAAAGGGACATGCAATTATTGTAAAAAGCCAGGTCATTACGTACACGATTGTCCAGTTTTAAAACATAATATCGCCATAGGTAAAACACAAGAAAGATCACGGCCACTCAGACAAGATCAGAATGAACAAGGAGCTATGCAGCATGCCCAGGCCATGCCAGCCGCACAACAGCCAATACAGTTTGTGCCAGCTGCACCACCGTTGCCTGCTGCTGCCACACAGACAACAACACGACAAATGTATCAGACCGCACAGTATGAATATCCTGAGTACCAGCGTTACGCATGAACTAGCCTAGAGAGGGAAATTGACTTACCCCTTATCGAGATTCCTGTAGATCAAGAAGGACCTTATGTACATAGTGAATTATTAGGCCAAGATAGGAAGTTTTTACTCGATACAGGGGCAAGTCGAACAACTATAAAACGTAGTGAAGTTCCAGGGGCACCCCTCTCAGGCTCTCAGAATATTTCCCTTGGTTTTTCAGGAAAACCTATTGTTAATGAAGTATCACAGCCTCTTCCACTTACGATAGGACCTCTGACCCGAACTACAGATTTATTGCTTACTAAATCATGTCCAGAAAATCTGTTAGGAATTAAAACCCTGAAAGCTCTAGGAGCCATAATATGTTGTTCTCCGGAAGGTGTAAGGTTGTTTTTACGTGATTTTAAAGGTCACTATGTATCTAGAGACATGGATCCCCGACTACAGATTTTACCTACACATCTATGGGCACAAGGCCCTACTGATGTTGGTTGCATGAATATTACACCATATAGAGTCACATTAAAGGCAGGAGTGGTGCTACCACGAATGCGACAATACAAGTTACCACCAGATGCTGTAGTGGCTTTGCTACAAATCATTGACGAGCTCATTGCCCAAGGAGTAGTTGTGGAAACAGACTCCAATGTATGTAATTCACCGATAATTCCGATTCTTAAACGAACGGATCCAAAGGCCCCGCCAGTATATCGATTGGTTATTGATCTGCGCGAATTAAACAAGTGCATTGTGCCACAATTTCCTGTGGTCCCAGATATCTCGTCATTACTGACAGCCATTGATTCCGAAGCAACATTCTTTACTGTAATTGATCTCAAGAATGCCTTTTTCAGCGTCCCAATAGATCCGGAAAGCCAATATTTGTTCGGATTTAGTTTAAATGGACGTAGCTTTAAATTCTCACGCGCACCTCAAGGATTTACAGAAAGCCCCAGCATCTATAGCCAAGCACTGAAACGAGAACTCGATAGTATCCACATGCCAGTTAACACTGCCTTGCTTCAATATGTCGATGATCTGCTGATCACCGCCCGAAGCGAACCTGAATGTGAAAAAGCATCACTGACAGTTTTACAATTTCTAGCCGAAAAAGGGCACAAGGTGTCCCCTTCTAAGCTGCAATTCTGTGTCCAGCGAGTTGTTTATCTTGGACACTCGCTGTCCAAGGAGGGAAGGCAGCTTACGCCCGACCGCATTCAGTTAATAGCTAACATGCCTATACCCAAGACACAAAAGGAGGTACGAGCTTTCATAGGCCTCACTTCATATTGTAGGCAGTGGATCCCTCAGTATGCATTTCTAGCAAAACCACTGATTCAGTTAACCACACAGGAGGCAGCCACATCGACTGTTCTCCCTTGGACTCAAGAACATACACAAGCTTTTGAAAGCCTAAAGAAAGCTTTATGTCAAGCACCTGTTTTAGCAACACCATGTTACAGAAAACAGTTTACACTCTCTGTTACAGAACGCGAAGGTACTGCCTTGTCAGTACTCACACAGGAACAAGCAGGAGCACACAAACCATGTGCTTATTTTTCTAGTACATTAGATCCCGTAGCTCAGGCTTTGCCTGCATGCCTAAAATCAGTGGCAGCGACAGCTTTAGCAATCAGACAAAGCGATGCCATAGTGTTAGGACATCCATTGACAGTTCAAGTACCACACGCAGTAGAGGTTCTTGTAAATAGAACACAAACACAACACTTGACTATAGCGAGACTTACAGGGTACGAACTAACACTGTTTCATCCACATATAGAAATCCGACGCTGTAACACATTGAATCCTGCCACACTTTTGCCAGTAACCGGAACAGACCCACTAGCTCATGACTGTATTGAAGTTATTACTATAACGACAAAACCCAGACAAGACCTGACAGATGTTCCATTGTCCGATCCAGACCTGACGTTGTATGTAGATGGTTCATGTATGAGAACAAGTGCAGGAGAATTAGTGGCCGCTTACGCAGTCACAACAGATACTGAAGTCATTGAAACTAATCGTATAAATACTTTGTCAGCTCAAGCCGCAGAGCTCATCGCTCTGACACAAGCCTGTATTCAAGCCACGAATAAAAAAGTCAACATATACACTGATTCACGTTATGCATTCGGAGTTGTACACGACTTCGGCGTACTGTGGCGAGAGAGAGGTTATTTAACTTCCCACGGTGCCCACATTCAGAACGGACCCCTCATTCATGCCTTATTAGATGCAATACATCTACCCACTGCAATATCTATTATGAAATGTAAGGCTCATACAAAGGTTACTGATATCATTTCCCAAGGCAATGATCTAGCCGACAGAACAGCTAAACAGACGGCTCAAACTCAAACCCCCGACACCGACACATTGTATGACAGTTAAAGATCCTACCCTTGACGTAATTGACATACAGACACATGCTACACCAGACGAAATAAGGAAATGGACTGAATCAGGAGGGATTCAAACGGACCAAGGATGGATGATGAAGGAAAAGTCTGTATGGTTCCTTCCTGATTCAATGGTCCAAATTATAATTAACACTATACATAGTCCAGCACATCTAGGAGAAAAAGCTATGCTAGACAGCATTCAACACATTTGGTTCAATAAATATTTACGAGCAGCAGCCAAACAAAAGGTCCGTACCTGTATGATCTGTTGCCAGTTTAACCCAGGAAAAAGCGTTCCCGTAGAACAGGGTGGATTTCATCCTCCTAATAATCCTTTTGAAGTACTCCAGATGGACTATATCCAGATGGAACGATGTCGAGGATTCAAATATGTTCTCGTAGTTGTCTGCGCTCTGTCCCGTTGGACAGAGGCGTACCCGGTTTCAGATTACACTGCCCCGACTACTGCCAAACAGTTGGTTCGAGAATTCTTCCCACGATACGGTTTACCACGTGTTGTCTACTCAGATAACGGCCAGCCGTTCTCATCCGAATTAATGAAACATGTTTCACTTCTGTTAGGATATCAGTGGAAATTCCACTGTGTCCGACACCCCGAGGCAGCAGGTCTCGTAGAAAGACATAACCAGATCCTGAAAATCAGATTGTCCAAAATATGCAGAGAGAAAGGTGTCGACTGGATAGTAGCGTTACCAGTTGCACTCTTTTACATGAGAATGGTAGCACACTCTCGAACAGGGCTATCCCCGTATGAGGTGATCTTCGGTAGACCACCAAATATGTGGGGGACGCCCGTACCACGCAAAATAACTGATATTGACTGTAATATGCTGACAGACTACTTGGCTTCCTTGATGTCTGCACTACAATCTTGTCGTTCACAGGTAGCTGCAGCCTTTCCCGACCACACCGAGGTGAAACCCCATGACGTGGTTCCGGGGGACCTGGTCTTTGTGAGGAATTTCGACCGAAAGACTCAGCTGGAGCCCAGGTGGAAAGCACCCAAGTTGGTCCTGCTGACCACAAGGACAGCCGTGAAGATCGAGGGCCGCAAGGGCTGGATTCATTCAAGTCATATCAAGAAATTTCATGGACTATCCTCGGATATAGACATTGTGCCCTGCACTCCCTCACAGACTGATTCAAAACTTCCTTTGGTTGAAAAGACTGAAACCGAACTTTACAAACTAAAGCTTAGGCCCAACAAGTCGAGCAATTTGATTGTTTAAGTCCTCTCCAAGGTGAAGCGGTTGAATTGTCTCTGACATGTATCCCTTGGACCTGAGTAGAGAAAATACCCGGAAAATGTTGAAACGACAGGCGTATTGTAAATTACTGCGTAGCCACTGCATAGTGACATTATTAATTCTGTTTTTATTAAGTCTTTTAATAATTATTACAAGTATGTTGTTGCACATATATTACCCTATTTCTAGACATGTTTATAATGTTGCTGCTGAACATTCTTTTAGTGACTTACCTCCACATGAATTGTCTTATAGACTTGCGCTGCGCAATAACACTTTCATTAGTATGTTACATCATTCCCATCAGACTAGTAATGCTACTAATTGTTGGGTGTGTGGTCGGCTCCCTCCCTATCAGAATTATGAAGGAGTCTTGCCATTCTTTCCACACCCATTTACACACAATGGCTCCTGTGGAGCATGGTTTAGTTTAATAAATTCCATAGACTCAGACACAGCAGTTTACCAAGATCATTGGGTATGGGGAAATCTGAACCTAGTTTTACTCAAGGTCTGTTACCGCGACAAGGAGGGTCGCCCCAAAAGAACAGGAACTGATCTAGAAAATGAAGTATATGGATTAGGTAATTTTACACCTAATCTCATGATTCTAAATGTCGTATCCGAAATTGAACTAGTCTTACCCACCATGTCAGTATTCCCAGCGAAGGGTGAATTGTGTGTAAGAAAGGTTGGTTCCATACATATGGGCCATAGTAAATGCACTACTATAGTAGAATTCAGTGATCAAGGCAAATCTTCATTTAGAGCTTCTCGCCATTCCTACTTTGTATGTGGTCAGACTGCATATATGCGTTTACCTCTAGATTGGGATGGTACCTGCTACATTGCATTCCTTTTGCCACCTGTTTTCCTAGCTCCTCCTGATTATTACAGAAATATTCATTTAGTACACAACAGAGAGCGGAGAGATCTCCCCATTGTCGATTACACTGAGACGGCATGGGACAAGTATGTAGATTTTAATAAAGGCATCTTTCCCTACATAGGTACCGTTACTAATAGTAAGCTGATACGTAGATTAACTAGAACCCTTGAAGCAGTAGTGAATGAGACTATTTCCGCCTTAGGCAATTTAACAGAAGAGCAGTCTGCTATGCGGATTGTTGTGCTTCAAAATCGTCTTGTCCTTGACGTCATCCTGGCTGATAGAGGCGGAGCTTGTAGGGTCATCGGATCAAGCTGCTGCGTATTCATACCAGAAAATTCGCCATCTGTATATAAAGCCATCACTCGCCTTCATAAGATTGTAAGCCAGATACACCAGAACCCAGGCACTTGGACTTGGTCCAGTTGGTTTTGGAGTGTGATATCAGCCTGGGGATGGAGAGTTTTATCCTTCCTAGGTATTGGCCTTCTCCTACTATTCAGTTGCTGTCTATGTCTACAATGTGGACCAGCGATCTGTGGTCTGTGTGCCACATCGTGTATTCCACCACCAAGATTTCATTCGTCACGGGAAAAGAAAGAAGAACAAATGATGCTATATGAACAGATCAATGGATTAATGAAGATTGATATCTCTTGAAGGGCAAGTAGGGGACAAGGAGGGAATGTGGAAATATGGATTTTTCTGGTCAGTTATGTCCCCTATCTTGGACCCCAACGGTTCTATGTGCATATTACAAGTACATGTATGTTCCCTCCAGTTCCAGTTATGAAGACGCAAATACATGTGCGTCCAACGTCAACATGCCCTCTGTCAGATCCGCCATGAATAGGCCGGATATTCCATTCCTAAATATGAAAGGCCACCGGCTTTATATGGTTCACTTGTGCCATTTTACAGTCCAGGCAAGTAGGCCCTGATTCTGTCATCAAAACTCTTCTTGCTTTCTCCCTCTGAAAGCTCCAGTCTGAGCCTGCATCTGTGACCATGAACTTTGTCTCATTCTCTGCGCGGCTCACGAAGCCTGACATCAGCCTATTCTCTGCCAAGAACTGTATTTCACCTTCGAATTATCTGCTTCCCCCTCAGCCGATGCATTCCTGCCTAGTAGTTTAAGTAAACATTCTTCCAGTTACCGAGCAAAAGGCCCGGCTTCTCTGCCCTTATGCAAGTAATTCATAGCCCTGTTACCATGGAATATTCCTACCCCCTCGCATTCAGTGTAGACACTTAGACGCTTGTACACGCACGCACAGTCAGTATAGAATAGATTCTGTCCGAGAGTCCTTCTTTCTTGGATAACATAGTTCTTTAAACATAGGATGTTAGATATGATTTGGGATTAGGTTGACTTGACCCCCCAGACTTTTTGTCTCCACATGTAGAGCTAAATGTCAAGTCCCCTTCACCCCCTAGTTACACGTCAATTACACGTCATACTGCTGCGCGCGCATCTAGGCCAAGTATTATCTTATAGATCCACCTATATATGACATCATAACCAATTATGTTCCTTTTTACTCTTTATTATACCCATTTCTGGTTACGCAGAACAACTCGTCATTTTCCTTATCAATTGTTACGCCTACTGCATTCGCTTCATTGTAATGTATGTACTATAAAAGTTACTTCTTGTCAATAAAGTATGTACTTCACTTCCTGAACCCCCGTGGTGATGGAACTTGGAGCAACCGATTATAATCGATCACTGGAATAAAGCCCATTCCGAAACTCTAATATCACGGATTCTGCCTCTCATTTTACTGAGCTATTTTATAATGTTTCTGTATCAAATTCAGTCCCGGTAAAGGAATTTTATTTACCACACATCGATAGACTGAAAAGCTTTTAGTCTCGCTGCGGAGTGCAGCCTTAAATGTATCCAAAACTATACAATCGGAGACGGTTTTCCTATTAATACTTAAGAATTCAGTTATCCACTTTATCATGTAATCACAATAAGATTGATCCAGGAGTGGCTTTCTTTCAAATGTCCATGGCCTAGGAACTCTAACCAGCCGACCCCAAGGACACTCGACTATCAGTGAATTATGATCCGATAAAGCTCTTGGGGATACTACAATAGAAGCTGCCCCTGCCAACTGATCAGAAATGAAAAAAATAGTCCAGCCAAACCATTTTATTTTGGGGGGCAGAATAAAATGTATACCCATCATCGTCTTTGTTATACCTTTGCCATACGTCGACCAATCCATGCTCTAATACTAAAGTCTGAAGAGCCTTGAAAACCCTGGGTTTCCTACCAACATACTTTTGGTCACTTATCAAATTAAAATTACTTGCAAAATTAATATTCAAATCTCCACATATAAACATTGGGCGCGGCCATGCTGCTAATTCTAAATTTAAACAATTTATGACTTCTGGGTCATCTAAGTTTGACCCATATATCGTGCAGACAGATAGGGCTCTACCATTAATGACCATTTCCGCTACAACCCACCTGCCTGCAATATCCTCTCTGACTTTTTTACAAGACCCAACACCTTGCTTTAGCAGAATGGCCACACCTCTAATCATGAATGTCTGTTGAGAACAGGCTACGAGATCATAACCAGGAACCTTCAAACATTCCCGCTTCCCCCAGGGTGTATGTGTCTCTTGCAGACACAAGATTTCCACTTGCATAGTTTGCACAATTTTAGAGAACAGGGCCCGTTTTTTCCCGTTATTCAGGCCACAGATGTTCCATGAACTTAAGCGCAATCTACCCTGCCCCATTTAGACATAACATGAAACCTAATCTCCGCTCAAAACAAATATGCTTTTTAATTACAAATTCTAGCATAACACAAAAACTGCTGTTGACAATGCCACGACTATAGTTTAAACCCAAAACCTTACTCACCCCCAAGACCCCAAGCCCTTCAACCCAAATCCCCCCATCCTTAACCCCTACCTCCCCCAACCCATACCCCCCAAACCCTTCACCCCCCTTATAAGGCAGCAGGACCAAGGTCTTTGTGATGGAATAGGCTGGTTCCCCCCACTCTCCCCTGGATCCTTCCTCCTATTTGACCAATATCCAAGGATCTGAGCCGATCATAACCAAAAAGAAATACTAAGAAGAATAAAACCCCTAGCGATCGGCTCAGCCCCCGTCATAATACCTCAAAGCCCCTTCAAAATTTTTTAACTAAATAGAGTTCAAAAGCTCCTTCGCCTGCACTTCAGATACAAAAAACCTAGTCTGGCCCTGATGGATTCTTTTCAACTTGGAAGGATAGAGCAGAAAAGCTTGGGCTCCCTTTGCTTGGAATGGGGCTATTAGCTGGTGGAGCTGCTCAACAGTTGCCGGACAAAAATCTGGTCTAAAAATTCACAATCTTTCCCTACCCTCTTCCTGTCTGGCCTAGCTAGGTCATAAACCTTCTCCCTGGCCAAGAAGTTATTCAAACAAATTAATATTGCCCGAGGCTTATCACCAGCCGAGCCAGAGTTCTGCCTTTGTTTGAAGGGGAAGCGATGTGCACGTTGAACTTCCAGTTGCCAATCCCACTGCGTGATGTCCGGAAAAGCTTCGGAAAACAGCTCCACCACAAACTGCCTAGTGTCCGATCCCTCCCTACCTTCCGGGATTCCCAGGATCCTTAAATTATTTCTCCTGGCCCTATTTTCCAGATCAGTCAACTTCCAGAGCATGTCATCCCTTTGCACTTTAATCAAGTCCTTTCTGAGTTGTCAACTCATTCTTCAGAGTGGAAATCCTTTCCTCGGCCTCTACAATTCTGACAGCAATGTCCGATTATGTTTTGGCCACTCTTCGGATTGAGTTTTGCATCCTACGGCATGCACCCTGTGTGCGAACACTCTCTTGACGCGTCTCCTCACGATGTGCCATAATGGTCTGATAGATAATTGACAAAGTCATTTCCCCAGAAGGGACCTGAGGGGGGTCAGCAGCACTACCCCCAACCACAGCAACAGCGTTACCAACTATGCCAGGCAGTATGGAGGAAGAATAGTCCTACATGATTGATCTCAGCGACCCCGGGTCCTTACTTGGCAAGAGAGCCCCTTGATCTTTCATTTTCATAACTTTGCGGACCGTACGAGGACCACAGGGCGAATTTTCATCCTTAGATACTTCATTGGACCGCCAGTCTGTGGGATCACTATCATCATCTGTCCACTCTCTGTCTGGACCTTCATCCTCTGATGAGCCTGTATGGTCGGACATCGAGTAAAATTTATCTCCCCCTTCAGGCTCCTTGGTATATCCATTAACATCCGAGGAGCCATTTAGGCGTGCACCTTGAACAGCTGGACTTCCTACAGCAATGCTTTGACTGAGCAATTCAGAAGTTTGTTGAATGCAGATAGCGTGCAGGACTACAATTCCCATAGTGCCGCTCCCCGGGAGAAGAGTAATTGGCTGGGATTCATTATTCCCTTCATAACCACCTTCACAAACTTTCTCGTTGCCCCCGACCGACACTATGCTATTGTTAAGAGGGGCCCCATTAAAGTCCAATAAGTTGATCTGAGTCTGTTCCTGAGGCCCGGAGCCGTTTTTCTGGAGGGTGGGAGCCGACGTGCTACCATCACTCACAACACTAACGACGGGTATGACAGAAGTAGAGGCTGCGCCTACCGATTTGACCATCACATCTTTTGGCATTTTTGGTGCGGTCAACTGCTCTCGCTTGCTGCCTCTCCCGCCCACTGGGGTCTTAACTTTCCCTGCTTGCAGTTTAAACAATGCGGGCAAGGCCTGCTTTCCCTTACCGCTCACAACAGGCACCAATTGTAGGTTGGCTACATCTCCAGCCGCCGCCTCATCAGACCCCCGAGGAGCATACAGCTCTTTCGCTCCGCTGGCAGCTTTACAGGGGCTAGTTGCTCGCGTTGCCGTGGTTCGTTCTTTGCCGGTAGCATTCTTTGCCTTCACTTTCGGGGCCATGATTCCAAATGAGCAATGAGGCAGACACAGATGCAGGAGACCAAAGAAAGCGGAGTTGAGCCGAGCCAAAGCCAGAGTATCTTGCCCGTAAGTCTTTTCTGTAATTGTGAGAGCCACCTCAGCATGACATTTGTTTTTGTTTGATTCAAATCAATATCAGAATAAATCACTTTTTGCTTCAAATGTCGACCATCACAGCGGCAGTAACATCCTAGAATAGGAGGAATTATCCAGGAGAGCTCACAGGACCAGCTCACTCAGCCGGGTGATCGACCGCCATCTTGCCCTATGTAGGGTATTTGTAAAGAAGATGGATACAGAGTCACTACCAAGTATTTTTTAAGTAATTCCTCTGTACTGTAATACCAATTATAAATGTAAAACATCATAGATTCCTTTGATCATGTGGGATTGATATTTCAAACATTTTATGTAAGATGCTATTAAATAAAGTATTTGTATTAAATGTTGATCTTGTTACTAAAAGATATATGTAACAAATAAATGTTTAGAATATTTGTCTTAGAAAAGAATAAAATATAGGATGTTCACTACATCAATGAAATCCATAAGAATGTTTTGAGGTTTATTAAATAGATTTTCATTTTTAACCCTATAAGAAAGTATGGATAAGAGAAGAACCCCTGGCTGTTATGATGGCTATCAAGAAAGCCAAATACTCAAGGCTGGAAATAGTGTCAAAAGGGTTTAGAACAATGGTCTCAGTCCATCTTCAGGCAAGAAAGATAAGACAACAGAGCCAAGCAACTTCTGCTCCGATGACAACACTGCCACCAACATCAGTTCTTTAATAAATGCTTTTATTAATGTCAGACTTCAAGTTAGACTCTATTCATAACTGGTCAAAGGGTTTACATTCCTTAATTAGTAGATTAGTATTGGTTATCACATAGGCCCTGATGTAGGGTTTGGCAGAGAGGGTACTCCTTCCCAACAATGATGGGATACCATCTCTGCCAAACTGAAGTTCTACCTGCCTTATTTAGAGACAGGTGGAATTCAGTGTGTCAGCGATGGGGACTACTCCATCCTTATCACTAATATACCCCTTTGACGGCCCAACCGAGTAAGTGCCGTGTGAGGTTTTCCCATTTGATTTCATGCCCGATTTAGAGTGAACAGTCACATGGCCAGTTTTCCCTTTCCATCACTCCCAGATAAAACCTTGTGATAAAAACAGCAAAATGACCCTCCCATGGTGTGGAGGGCATTCGTTTTTTTTAATTTCAAAAAGAAAATCCTGCTTTGGGATTTTGGATTTGAAGAGAAAAAAACAGGTTAAAAGTCTGATGGACGACACCATAATGTTGGCGGAGCCTTTCATCAAACTTTTAATACATTGACAGGAACCGTCATGATGGCAGTTACTGTCAATTTAAGAGTTGTTAGCTGGGCCAGTAGACAACTCTACATGCAGGTGACTGGTACGCAACCAGGGCAATGGCGTACTTTACTGCATTGCCTCACGGAGTAACGCAGGACCATAATCATTATTATAAGTGTGTTAGAGTGCTTTTTTTTTTTTTTTTTTTTTTTCAAAAATTTTTATTAAAACAATAAAGCAGTTACAAGCATGGGCCTACAACCACCAGGGCCGGCCGCTAGACTCAGAAAGGATCGTACATTAGTTAAAGCAGTAGGCGACACCTGGGGCCCAGCCCCGTAAATGGCTCAGGATAGCTCGAGAGAAGCAGGAGACATACATTTAACATAAATAACAACAAAAAACAAAAGGCGAGGCATACGGGCAAAAAGCGTGGGTCAGGCTACATCCGGGGGACTTTTACTCCAAACCTTCAATTAGGTATCAACAGGAGGGAGTACTGAAAGATCGGGGGGGTAACGGGAAAGGAACATCTATATTCGATTATTACAATCAGTTGCAAGGAACCATCAAGGGTCAGGGGGACAAGGCAATATCGGTGTCCACTAGGGGGGGCGTACAGATACCCCCACGATACACGTTCCATTGCCCCCAAATTCTACCCCAGGCCCCGGGTTTACCGCGGGCCACATATACCGTCTTCTCCCTGAACATACACCAGTCCATGTTTTCCTTCCATACTGACACGGTGGGTGGCCGCTGGGAGCCCCAAAGCTGCGCTATATCCCTCTTAGCAATCATGTAGCCCAGGGCCGCCCACCGAGTCTGCGCCGCGTTATAATCATTGGGCTCCCACACATTCAAGACACAGCGACGCACCTCCGGCAGCAACGCCACCCCGGTGACTTGTCCCATGACCCCATGAACCCGACGCCAGTATTCCGCCACCTCCCGGCACTCCCAAAGGATATGGAGAAAGGTGGCACTGAGCCCACACCCCCGCTTGCAGAGCCCATCTTCCGAGAATCCCATCGAGACCAGACGGGGGCCCGTCACATACACCCGGTGGAGAATCTTTAACTGGACCAGGCGGAGACGGGCTGGAATGGCGACTTCCTTGGGGGACGATAGTGCGGACTGCCAGTCCTCGTCGTCTAATTCCACCCCGTCCCCCGTCCACGTCTCCCGAAGGCTCACCAATAGGTCAGCCCGATTATTAATGAGTTTTTTATAGATTAAGGAGATAGTACTGTCGGGAACATGACCATCAAGTATGCGGTCCTCGAGGGGCGAAGAGGCCGGGATCTTGGTCCCCTCCCCAAAGACAGAGAGCAGGGCATGCCGAACCTGGGCGTATCGGAAGAACTCCTTTTCCGTGAGTTCGTATTCGCTCTGGAGCGCCGCGAAGGTCTTAACCGCGCCCTTCATCCATAAGTCTCCCACTCTACTGATGCCAATCGTGTCCCAACGGTCAAACCCCTTCGTTGTCCAGAGGCTTCCCAGTCGGTCGGAGGCAAATAAAGGAGTAGCGCATGTCAGTCGCTCACTCCAGCCCATGGCTACATTGGCCGCCTTCCAAATCCGTACCGCGATCTTAGTGGGGCCCGTCAGGGTCCGTCCAGCCGAGCGGGAGTAAAGCGCCCTGTTAGAGTTACCGCCGGGAAGCAGGAATTTATCCATCTCATACGCCGGGTTCAAGCCAGGCGCATACGTGGCATGGTTAATGGCTGATAGCTGTGAGGCCCAATAATACCTGCGAATGTCGGGAAGCGCGATGCCCCCGTCGTACCAGGGGAGAGTGAGTTTGGCCAGGGCGATACGCGCCCGTCCGTCCCACACCAGTCTCCTCTGCAGGCTCTCTACTTCCCGAAAGTAGGCCACTGGAATGATGTCGAAGGAGTTCTGAAGTGCATAGAGGAACCTGGGAAGGGACATCATTTTAAACAATGCGGCCCGACCCAGTGGAGACAGGGGCAGCCTACACCACCGAGCCGTGTCTTCCCTCAAACGCCGAAGTGGAAGCAGGAGATTGTGCTCATAGCGAGCTACCGGGTCCAGCGAGATGTGTATCCCCAGGTATTTAAAGCCGGACAGAGATATTTGGATCGGAAGCCGAGGCGGCAGGAGAGGGGGGCCACCGGAGATAGGATAGACACAGGATTTAGACCAGTTAATCGTGAGACCCGAATTTCTCCCGTAGGAAGTCAGAACATCGAAGAGAACGTTAAGCGACTGCCGCGGCGAGGTAAGATACAGGAGGATATCGTCAGCATATAACGAGACCCGATCCTCAAAGCCCGGGGCCCACCGGATCCCCCTGATCGAGGGCTCCCAGCGGAGCCAAGCGGCGAGTGGCTCCAGGGCGAGAGCAAAGAGCAGAGGGGACAACGGGCACCCCTGCCTCGTACCCCTACCGAGAGCGAAGGGCCGAGAGACCCGCCCATTAACCACCACCTGAGCCATGGGTCCCGTGTAGAGAAGCTTCACCCAGCCAAGAAATCCCTCCCCAAAGCCGAATTTGGTCAAGACAGCCCAGAGGAATGGCCACTCGATGGTGTCAAAGGCCATCGTGGCATCTAAAGAAACCAGCACGGCCGGTTCGGAGAGGTACTCTGCCCTGGCGAGGGCGCCATGGAGACGCCGCAAGTTGAGGGCGGTGTTGCGATGTGGGATGAAGCCGCATTGATCAGGATGAATCAGATCGCAGATGACGCTCAACAAACGATTGGCAAGGACTTTAGCCAGGATTTTAGGTTCTGCATTTAGCAGTGAGATAGGCCTGTAAGAGGCACAGCGGTCCCGTGGCTTACCTTCCTTGGGGATCACGACTATCGTGGCCAGTCGCTGGTCGACCGGAAGGGAACCGGCCTCAAGGGACTCCTGAAACATACGACTGAGGAAGGGAGCTAGTTTATCCGGGCGCAACTTATATAATTCGATAGGTAGACCGTTGGGACCCATGGCCTTGCCCGAGCGAAGGGACCGAATCGCAGTCGCGATTTCATCCACCGACAAGGGAGCGTCCAGCTGCTCACGGTCCTCGGCAGAAAGGCCAGGCAAAGCAATGTCCCTCAGGAGAAGGCGAGAATCTTCCTCATCCCTATCAGTCACCGGGGAGTACACAGTCCGGAGGTGGTCGGCAAAACATTCCACAATCTCACCAGGCTCAGTCACACACACTCCATCCGAGACACGCAACTCCGGGACCACACGATTCACTCTCTCCTTCTTGTCCAGCCACGCAATCAGCTTTCCCGCCTTGTCCCCGGCATCATACAACCGACCCTGCTGCTCCCTATACATAGTTTTGGCAGCGTCGGTGACAAGAGACCTGTATTCAAACTGTTTCAGGCTGAGGGCATGGAGCCCGTCCGGAGTGACACCCGCCTCCAAGGCCGACTCCAGCCCCGAGATGTCAGTCTCCAGCTTCACCACCGCCTCACTCCTGAGCTTCTTGGCCACCACTATCTGGGAGAGGGCGTGTCCGCGGATTACGGTTTTAAAGGCTTCCCACAGGGACATTGCAGACAACACAGACCCCTCGTTTTCAAGAAAGTATTGGTCCATAGCCTTAACCAGACTCTCGCGGGTCGTAGGGTCTCGCAGGTACCACGGGTTAATGGGAGCGATCCGCCCTGCAGACCGCGACTCGGTGTCAAAGAGAAGCCACAGCGGGGAATGATCGGAGATACCCCTCGCCAGGTGCCTGACCTCTCGAATTCGACCCGTCTGCGCCGCGGGCATAAGGAAATAGTCTAACCTAGAAAGACTCCCATGTGCCCCAGAGTGAAAGGTGTATTGACATTGGGTCGGATGCATTAATCGCCAACTATCCACCAGGCCGAAGGTCTCCAACAGACCACCTAGCCAAGCCTGGGCAGCGGGGAGGGCCCTGGGTGGGTGACGATCCAGGTCCCCCGAAACCACCGAGTTAAAATCCCCGCCCATAAGCAAAAGGCCATCCGGAAGTTCAAGCAGCATTCGACCCAAGTCCGCGAAGGTGGAGTTCTGGAGGCCCGGTGGGACGTAAATTGAGACCAGGGCAAGGGGATGCCCCTCCCACCTCCCAGTCAGACAAACATAACGCCCTCTGTCATCTGAGACCACCCTCGTGATCTCCAACGGAAGTGAGGATCGCAGGAGAATGCCCACCCCCCTGGAGCCAGTTGTGAAACCAGAGTGAGCCACGAGGCGGTATCCCCCCCTGTTCATTGCATGGCAGACATTGCCAACCAAATGCGTCTCCTGGATAAACACCACATCAGGAGTCAGACGACGCAAATACTGCAGAACTACACCCCGTTTGATACGGTCCCCCAACCCATTGACGTTCCATGACATCAGCTTCAACCCGTCCCCCCCCCATCCCCTCCAATAGATCAGAGGTCCCCCCGCAAGTAGCACAAGTCCCAAAGGTGGCAGAAAATCAATACCTCGCCCTGCAAACAAAAACCACACTACAAAACAACCCCTCCTTCCCCCCCACCCCCCCCAACACCCAACTCCCCCCACCCTGCACCCCTGCGGGCCAAAAAACCCCCCCAAATTGCAGTGTGCCTGTCGCCCAACTAACCCCAGTCTACAAAAAGACCCCGGAGGAGGAAAGGGACCCGTCCCCGCCCGCCCCCCATACAGGTACTAGCAAAACACACTGAACCAAAGAAGTACAACCCAGCTGAGCAGTGCAAATTGGCAAAATCAAGGACCAAGAGTCACTCCAAAGGGGACCCGTCACCGTTGGCACCCGCAGAGGGCCCGGGACGGCCACCTCTGTCCGGCAGCGAGTCCAACCAGTCACTCACGGCCACAGGAGAGTCAAAGAAGGCAGTCCGATCCTCATGTTCCACTCGGAGTCTGGCAGGGTAGAGCATAGAGTACTTTAGGCCCAGCTCACGAAGACGACGTTTCACCCCCTGGAATCCCATCCGCTGTTTCTGGACAAGTTGAGTAAAGTCCGGATAAAAGTTAATGGATGAGTTCTCATATCGAACCGGGCCATGGACCCGCGAGGCCTGCAGAATCGCATCCCGGTCTCTGTAGTAAAACAGTTTGGCCACGATAGGCCTCGGGGGGGCCCCCGGCCGTGGCCGCCCGCCCGGAACTCGATGAGCCCGTTCAACGGCAAAAAATTTACTCAAGCCCGCAGGGGTCAGCTGTTGGAGGATGAGTTCCTCGACCAGGAGGTCAACCGGGCGGTCGTCGGAGGACTCCGGTACGCCGATGACACGGATGTTGTTGCGTCGGGCCCGTCCCTCGAAGTCCTCCAGCCGCCGGGCCATCTGCTCATTGACCACCTTGATGTCGCCGAGCGCGGCCTGCAGGTCCGCCACATCCGCACCCAGGGTGGAGGTCCGCGCATCGAGAGTTTGAACCCTCTCGTTTGTTTTGGAGAGGTCCGCCCGTATTAAGGTGACATCAATCGCCACCGTATCGATCTTGCGGGCCAGGGCCTCGTATTGCGTGGCGATGGTCTCCCTGATGCCATCAATGGCGCCCATGATGTCCTGTAGGGAAAGTTCCGAAGAGACGGATGTGCCACCACCGGCGACGTCTGAGGGGGGACCGGCCGTTCCAGGAGAGCCTCTGCCCTGAGTATAGCGGTCCATGTTGTTGGTCTGGACCGATCCTCCACGGAGGGAGGATTTAGTCTTGCGCCCCTCGGGGCCCCCCTTGCCCCCCATGCGGCCACGGACTCCGAGGGGGACCGCCGAACAAAGGTAGTTGGGATACCGGCCCTGGAAACCAGCGCCTCACCCGAGGCCACAGTATGGCGGTGCGGGGGGACCCAAGGCGATAGGCACTCTAGTGGCAGGTGGTGACAAAGCTTTGTGCAGAGGTCAGGGAAACACCCCGCCACCTCAATCGCTCCACCGGCCAGCCCCCTGAGGTCTGAAAGTGAAACCGAAAGTGGCCGAGCGGCCCCTGGCACCGCGCCGCAGCCGTTGTTGTTCAACTGCGACACGGCCCCACGGCTCACCTTCGCCCCGGGCACCTCCGTCGGGTGGGTCCCAAAAGTTCAAACAACGATAACTCAGGATTCCCGGGTCCGATTAAATTTCTGAAAGGAGATACGTGCTCAGCCGGTCGTCATCTCCCAGATTCCATAAACCAAATCAGGATATTGTCAGGATAAATTCCGAGGAGCAGCGAGGGTCCGGGGAGCCCTGTGCTCACGCGACCATCTTGGATGCGCGCTAGGCTCCTCCCCCTAGAGTGCTTTTTTTGTGTATAGTTGAGATAATTGTGTATAGGTGTTTTTCATATAAAAGTTTTTAAGGGAGTTTATTCCTATTTATGGTTTGTTTATTTAGCAAATTATTTTTTTTTTAATCTGCATTCACTTTGTATGTATCACTGAATGCTGCTTAACATTTCTACTTGCTTTGATCATTTAAATTATTGTACACATTTGTGTACATATGCTGTTGAAATAAAGCATTACAAATCTATGCACGAAAAATGAGAGATTTCGAAATCAATTAATAATGTTCACGTACTATGCATTTAAAATAACAAAAATATTTTAATTCATACAAATAAAGAAATGAAGAATTAAAAAAATAATTTAATACTACATTTTAAGAATATTATTTACAACTAAATAACATTTAACACATTCTATGGAAATAATAATATGTTTAATTGCATTTCCAAATTCCAGAGGTTCATTCAAAAAATACATCTGCCTCTCTTTTTGTGATGAATTGTATTTTATCCCTTTCAACGTTTTTGGCTTTTCAATGCAAGTCCTTAGCCAAGGCTGAAGGGCCTAGTCATGATCACCTACCATGGACAATTAGTCAAACAATATTCAAAGTTTCAAAATTATTTGAATAATTATAATAGATAAAGTAAAAGAATTCATTGTTAAAATAATAAATGTTCAATAGAAAAATATGCCAAATGAAAATATTTAATATTACTACTTGTATGATAACATGACTAATAAATAAGAAAGTATAAATTGCCTTCTTGCAACACATGCATGAATTACACATTTTATGTAACTTGCTATGTAAAAGACCATCTTCGCAAAGGACACTCTCAAACTGGTGATTGATGGAGAAGTGTTGGAAAATGCAGAAGCCGTATACTCCCAGGAACTTTGCTACAATGTTTGTGAATCAGTATGTGAAATACGACATGGCTTGCACTTTTATTTAGTAGGTATGTTTCCAATTGAGCAGCGGTTGGGTATAGAACTAAATTGACATGCTTACAGTACATTACATGAGAATAGTTTTAAATTAGGCATGTTTGGGGAAGGCCTATTATTTTGATGCATGTCCTGGTTTACTACCTTTAGCAAATCTGGGAATGTGCCAAAATCCATGGGTGGATGCAAGAGTGCATCCATGCTCCACCCATGGAATGCCTCCCAGCAGCTGCACTGTGTTACACTTCTTTACAAGACCAGATAAGGCGGCGCAAAACGCTGCCTCTGAGGCTTTGTAAATATTACTGATGCCTTTGCGTTGTCCTTACACCACTTTTCGTAATGCAAGGACAACACAAGGGCTTCATAAATGTTCAAATCGTGTTTTCATAGATTGGAGACCGTTACCCTTCTAACAGTGCAATTAAATCCTGGTCCAATTTGGACCCTGTGAAGGCTTTAAGTGGGCTGGGTCCCTGCAGGTCTCGGATCCAACAGTAATTAAAGACTAACATTGAAAAGGGCCTCTTTCTGGCCCAATATTTATGTCTTAAACTCTACAGGTAAAGACACTGAGCAATTTCTTAAAAAGACCTATAAAAACCATTAAAGTAATTCACATTTGTCACTTTTGTTCCCTTTCGCTTTTCACGTTTTACTTAAACTTGCATTCATAAGAGTGTTTGTTTTTTCCAAGATGTTGTGTTTCTGTACTGTTTTTTCTCATGCAACATTAGACACTAGTATAGTGTGTAACGTGAAAAGAGTTGCCTCTATATGTCTGTGTGAATTCAGCTTATGGGTGGGTGTGTATAATGAGCAACAATTTACAGTTTTCTTAAGTTGAGGCAGAAGACAGTGCAATTTTCTCACAGTGCCATTTATTAGTAGATCATGCAGATGTTCAGAACAGATGCTCTTCCAATCCTAAGCATCTCTGCAGATCACACAGAGCAATGGTCACATGTTCCTATTGTAATTGTGATTCTGTGAAAAGTGTGTTCTGGTGCGTAAACACTTTTATAATTAAAACAGTTCAACCTGTGACTTACAAAGGTGGTCTCCAAGCTGTGCCTTGTTCTTCTTCAGGTTGTATGGATCATTGCCACCCTTTTATAATGAAGCATACATCAACATTATCTCAATAAACAATATTTATTATGATTAATCATTAATTAGAGTTTTAAAATAGTTCCAAAACCTTTATTCATCATTAAAGTTTAGTATTTTGTTTTTGGTATCTTTATTCAAAATTTGAAATTAGATAAATCCGTTTACAGATATCACGAAAAATAAATGGTTAGAGGCAAGCAATGATACTACAGTGTGTTGCATGAAAGGAATTTATTAACTAAATCCCTATTCTACTCTAGGGAATCCTAACCTATCAGAACTTATAAAGAGTCCTTTAAGAAAAGAGTGACAATTATAAGGAGCATTGAAATAGAATCATATTTTAGTTTAACTCCTCATGACAAGTAGTTCTGGAAAGTCGGACGAGTCTTGAGATCACCTTCAGCAGTAGCTCACAGCGAAAAAGGTCAAAAAGCTAAGAAAAAAAGGAGGGTCACAGAACAAATCTTCCTTCTATCCAACAATGAGCTGTCCACCAAGGTCAAATATTGACTAAAAACCATTAACGCTTTTAAATGCAAATTATCTCTATGTGTCAAATCTGTGGGCCCTGGACCCTAATCTGGGTGTGAGACCACACATATAGAATACAGGGAAGAGTGCATTTCTACAACCTAAAACTCCTTCACAAAATCAAGCCCTCCCTCCCCCCCAATGATCTAAAAACTGCCAAGCAAGCTGTGGTTGGTCTGGACTGGACTACGGGAATGCCACCCTCATTGGCCCCACAAAATTGCACTTAGCCGCCTTAAGAGACACCTAATGCTGCAGCAGGATGGTCACTGGAGCCAAAAGGCATGATCACATCTCACGCTCTCTAAAAAATCTAAAATGTCTCCCGATTGAAGCCTGTTGCTGCTTCAAAACTGCTTGCCTCACTCACAAAGTCCTTCACACTGGGAAACCAATCTACCTTCTGTGCAAGCTCACTGAGGCAGGCCAGATGAGAAACCTAAGGAGCACCAACACTCTGCTTCTCACCCTCCCCTAAAAGCATAAACAAAAAGCCCTAGAACGCTCTTTCTCAGTCAATGCCCCCTAAATCAGGAACTTCCTCACAGTATATATTAGGATGAATCCCTCTTTCATGAGCTTCAAAAGGCAATTAAAAGATCTTCTCATGAATCAACACCTTAACCCTTCTGGCTCCAACACTTAGCACACAACTCAAATCTGTCCCCTGAGCTGTATATCATGTTTGTTACACTACAGGAAATGCTTTAGTTGTATTTCTACAAGATTTTATTGTATAACCTATGTTACCTAACACTGCCCTCACCAATGTTCAGCCCACAACTTGTATCTCATCTGGAACCTCTCCCCTGAGTTGTACAGTATGTTTGTTTCTCTACACGAAATGCTTTGACCATTTTTTCAACAATATTATATTTTGTAATCACTGTTATTCTAACACTGCCTTGGACAATGTAAGTAAAGCACTGGATTACCCTCAGGTCTGGCCAGCGCTATAACAATCTCCTAAAAAAAATGCCTGGACCAGTCTGGGCAACATAGGCTTCTCAGAGTGTGCTTTAAGGAAAATTGATGGAAGAGCTCTCTCTAGAATCTAACTTGGAACACATATATTAAACACAGAAACACATGTATACATCCACGCCAGTGTTAGGTCATCACCCAAACCAATGAAAAAAGATAGTCCAATAGTTTGCCGCTTCTTTCTTCATTCCAACCATAAACGTAAGAAGTCGGCAAGGTATTATCTACAGAACATCTGCTTAGTTCATAATGTTCATATGTGTTAAATTCACTCTGAGCTCCCACAAGAAACCCTGCAGTCTTAATTACTTAGCTATTCAAAACTCAACTGCATGACAATGAACTATTCTAGAGCAGAAACATTCTAGCTGTAACTTTTACCAAAATTGTCATGAGCTTCACATTCTCCTGCATACACCATTGTTTTAATATACTGTTTAGTATGCATTATTGTGAATATGTGGCAGCTAAAATCTTACTAAATAGGATGAGAACATGTAGCTTAGAAAGGAAATAAAATACATTTTGAAAGTCAACACATTTATCAAAGATGACATGTTTAATGAAGTCAAACGTGAATTATTTATTGGATACAGCACCAGGTGTCATCTGCTATAGGCATTTCTTTATTTAAGAAAAGGGTTGAAAGAAAGGCAAGATAGAAGCAGAAAAAATAAATGAGGCCTAGTCTGGCTTGATTACAAAAGAAATTGGTTCTTATTACAAAAAATCAAGACTTTTAAGAAAAGGCACGTTTTCTATTATTTCATTCCTTAGGCCTTCTGATGCCAATATTTGCACAAGATAAAGAACTTATTTTAATTTTCAAGCTCTATCATGTGTGAAGGAGGTATATAGTCATCACAATATTGCCAGGGTAAAAGTAAAAGAAATTACTGTGCTTACAGGTGAGTGGGTGCTTTGTGTTTTGTGTATGTAGGGAGTGGTGACATTATTTAGATGCAAGGCAGTACATACAGGGAGAAGATGAAAATAGAGGGTTGAAGAGAAAGAGCTGAGATATGAGATATGGAGATGGAGAATTGCTGAAAGATTTCAAGAGAAAATGGGCGTAAGTGTCTTAACAGTATATGCAGAGAAAAGTGGGGTGAAAAAAAGATCAACAGTGATTGAGACACTGTGGAGACCTCTCTCCATTGGACAGATCTAAATAAAGTTTTATTCGAAAAAGAAACATTTTCAATTGCAATTATTCACAACAAATGTACTGTTTTAATGGTTTATCTCATACTTCTAACAATCATTGCATTTGCCAATAGCTTTGGCTAGTTTTACATGCATGTCTGTAACTCAGTGCTTAATTTGTAACAAAATAAGTCTCAGGGCCCTTGTCAGGGGGCCATTGCAGCTTGCACCTCCCATTGCCTTTGCCAGCACTTCCAATGATAGTAAAACACAACTACTAACCATCACACTCCAGGAAGTGTGAAAATTCAGACGTTTAATAAATTAAACATGACTAACATCTGCCATCCAAGCTATTCTTATGCCTTTGGGTGGCAGGTATTTGTCATTTTTAATGTTAATTGAATTTTTAAAGAACTGTTATGCTCATCACAAAATTACAGAAACAGGGCCACCATGTGGTGGGCTGTAATAAGTGCCAGTGTTGATATTAAGTGCTGGTGCCGAGCACTGGAAATCACTGGCTCAAATTAAGCACCGCAGTTACTTTGAGAAATGTTTATGAAGCTCACAGAGAGTCACAGAAGTACTGGGTGGGTGGTACAGTTTAGGAAGCCTTGGATTTTACTTTACTTGGTTTTATCCACACATTTAATGTTATGTCAGCCACACCTCTTGGAAAGGATTCCTAGTTATAGAGACCCAACACTTTTTTCATCAAACTTAAAACCTTGGATCAAGATGTAAACATGAGAAATTTGTGTGTGGCCCAGTTTGCAGCTTTTGGGCCTTTGTGTAGATTTTTGGGAATGGAAATCCCTCAGATTTGTGAAGTAAGTGTGTTATATTCTGTAGTCAATGTTAAGCGAGCCTGAGTTATTCCTATGTTATTTGTAATGTGTGTGTGATGTCAGCTTATGATGTCACAGTTAGAATGTTATAATACAAGTGTTCAGTCTGACAGATGCTGGAGTTGGTTGGCAGTTCAAGAGCTGTGTAGTCCTGCTATCTTAATAAATTCACTTTATTTCAACTGGATCTTGAGTGAATTACTACAGAAATTTGGCGACGAGTTGACTACACAGCAGAACCCACGAGGATCTATTATCAAATCTAAAATTAATCGAACATTTCGTTTTTTAATCAAGACTTTCCAGCTTTTCAAATTTCAAAATTCAACTTTACCTGCACGGTGGATTTCTATACTTCATCTAATACTGCTGACATATCGAAGTAATTGTTTCCTGATTTCTTGCAATCTTGGATTTTAATTCCTGTGTTACGATCCGTTACTCCAGGAGAGGGCAAGCTTCTGCTGTCTGCTGTGTCCTCATTCTCACCATCTCTTAAAGACTAGGACCAGTGATATCTCTAAAGGACTTGGACCTGTGAGTATCCCTTGATTTTCTTCATCTGGAGGTGTGCGTGACTTTTGGAACTTTCTCTATACCTGCGCTTGGTTAGAAATAAGCCTGTTTAGTGAGGCTGTTTCTGTCTTCTCGCAACCTTGCGTTACCAAGTTGGCAGTGTTTTACCATGCTCAGTGTTGGAAGTCAATTTTGGAGCGTTAACGTTTGATTCGTGTGAGCCATTTCAGCGTGTCCAAACCGAGCAAGTTGTGTTGTTTTGAATCCGCTGCAACGTTTGCTTCTCGTGTCGTCCATTCTTCACATCAGTTGTTACGCGCGCATGTGCACGAGTGTTTACTCGAGCTGTTTACACGCGCACCATGTTGTGGCTTTCACTGGAGCATGCGCTTGAAATACCTACGTCATAGAGCACCCTGGAAACATCGTGGTTGTGGTGTTTCCCAGACAACCGTATCCAGGACAACGAACGTCACAAAGCACGTCTCTTAGTATCGAAGTTTCTAAGTACCCTGGAAACATTGTTGTGGCTGCGTTTCCTGGACAACAGCGACCGTCGACATCCAGCTGACTGGGAACGTCACAGAGCACGTCTTCAAACCATTGAGTTGATTATTTCTTTCATGACAGTCTTCTGAAGGCATTTGTTTCAACCACGCTCATTGGCTGACTACGCGAATATCACAGAGCTAGCGCAGAAGCTATGGAAGCTTGATTGTTTCTGTTATTTTGTGCCAACCACGTGTGAATTTTGTTTTGATAATCACACGCGCTAAGGATTACTTTGCCTACCATTTGACTGCAATGTATACATGCAAAGTTTTTCTTTCTGTTTGTGTTAACTGTCAAATAACTTATTTTCTTCTTTAACAGGTTTCAATTTTATGTTAGTTATTGCATTTAAGAAGAAAATATATATTTTTTTTTTAATATTTACATATACAGGTTTGGTGGAATTCCCCTAATTGTTTCTTATATGCAATCCGGTGTTTGTGTAACTAATTTCTAACATGTCAAGTATGCAGGCTATCAATGCTCCTCCTGCCTTTTTGGAAACTCCTGGTGAACCTCCTGTCAAATGGGATGTCTGGTTTGATGCTTTCGAGACTTATTTGGGTGCAATAGGGGCACTACGTTATCGCCCTGAAAGGAAAAAGTATTTACTTTTACACTCCTTAGGATTTGAGGGTAGATCAATATTTAAACATCTACCTGAGTTACCAGACAATGGGGAGGAGTTAGATGAATATCTTATCACGGTAGCCAAACTAAAGACCCGCTTTGACAAACAACCCAGTTTAATTGTGTTAAGGCATAAATTCTTCAAGCGTAAGCAGGCTGAAAGTGAGGATGTAGATGGGTACATCTCTATTCTTAGGAAATTGGCCTCAGTTTGTTGTTTTGAAAATTTCTCAGAACAACTTATTCGCGATCAATTTGTATGTCATGGGAAAGACAAACACATCAGGCAGAAACTACTTACCATGGACAATCCTACTCTTGATGAAACTATCAAGATTGCTAAAAGTATCGAGACTTCCCAGGTGTCACTAAAAGAGCTTGATGATAAACCAGTTGAAAAAGTCAGTTTTGTTGGTGGTGTAAAGAAGGATAAGGGGAAAGTTGGGAAAAATGTCTCAAAGAATTTTACTAATAGCAAATCAGATTCTGTTATACCTAACAATGTTTGTTTGCGATGTGGTAATGCATCACATGTCAAGGGTGGGAAATGTCCAGCTTTGAATTCTATGTGCAATTATTGTAAAAAAATGGGTCATTTTGCATCTGTTTGCCTCAAGAAGAAATTCCAGAAAAAATCGATAGCATGCGTGGTGGAATCTGCTGACGAGACAGATGAAGATGTTATCTCTGTTGTTCATGACGCATGTGCTGTCGATGAAACACATATACCTTTAACGGGTGATCCTTCATCTTGTGTTGACCCAATAGTCGAAATAGTTGTGGGTGATAAGAAGCTTAACCTTCTTGTAGATTCGGGTGCTAGAATCACAATGATTACCCAGAAGCTATTTCATGAAACTTGGGGAGACAGAGATTTGTTCCCTCCTGATAGATCACCAGTCTCGTATGAAGGACGGAAGATTGATTTGCTAGGTTTTATTGAAGATTTCTTAAGTTTTGAGGGAAGAAAGATAAGGGGTAAAATCTATGTGGCAGTTAAGGGTTTGAATATTTTAGGGTGGTTTCACCAAGGTCTTTTTGGCATGATTTTAAGACCAGGAGCTAAAGAGCAAGTGTTGCTTGTCACTTCCGATGGAGTGTGTACTAAGTGGAAAAATGAATTTCCTTCAGTCTTTAGCGACAAGCTGGGCAAAATTTCTGGTTTCAAACATAAAATCATTGTCAAGGATGGAGCTATCCCAGTAAAGCACAAACTTAGAGGGGTTCCTTTTAGTGTTCGTGAGGATCTTTACAAAGAACTTCGGACACTCTGTGAGAAGGGTATTATCGAACCCACGGAGTCCTCTCTTTGGTTGTCTCCTTTGGTTGTCGCTCGTAAGAGGGACGGACAATTGCGTGTGTGTGTGGACCTTAGGTCACTCAACAAAGAGATTTGGGTTGACTCCCACCCTTTGCCAAGAATTTCTGATCTATTCACTTCCATTAAAGGGGCTAGTGTGTTTTCTAAGCTGGACCTGGCCAGTGCCTATCATCAGATAGAGTTGCATCCTGATTCCTGTGCATTAACGGCTTTTGTGTCTCCTATTGGTACATTTCGGTACCGGAGGATGCCGTTTGGATTAGCCTCCGCGGCATCTGTATTTCAAAGGGTAATGCAAAACATGTTAAAAGGTGTGGAGGGTGTCATTGTCTTTCAAGATGATGTCCTCATTTATGCAAAGGATAATGATTCACATGATTCAATTGTCAGACAAGTTCTTGAAATCTTCAAGAAGAGCGGAGTAGTACTCAAAACTGAGAAATGTAAATTTTCTTGCAGCGAGGTTGAATACCTTGGGCATCTGTTGACTCAAGAGGGTATCAAGCCTAGGCAGGGATTAATTGATGCAATTTTGGAGGCCCCTGTGCCAGAAGATAAAAAAGGGGTAAAGTCTCTTTTGGGACTCCTAGAGTACTACTCTAAGTTTATTCAAAACTACGCATCAATAGTTAGGCCCATTAGTGACTTGTTGAAGTTTTCAAGGAAGTTTGAGTGGTGTGTCGAGTGTGACCAGGCATTCTGCAAAGTCAAAGAAATATTAAGAGATAGTGATGCTCTCACCCCATTTGATCCAGATCTATCGTGTTGTGTAACTGTTGATGCCAGTCAGAAGGGTCTGGGTGCAATACTTACACAACAGAATGGAAATGTTGAGAATACCATTGCATTTGCTTCAAGGGTGCTTAGGAACGCCGAAATGCAGTATTCTGTAATCGAGAGGGAGCTGCTTGCTTGTTTATGGGCTATAGAAAAATATAGACCTTACATTTGGGGTAGACGTTTTAGGTTGTTAACGGACCACAAACCGTTGGTTGCCATTTTGTCTGCGGGACCCAGTAAGTGTTGTACTCCAAGAATCACAAGAATGGTTAGCAAACTTCTTCAATATCAGTTTGATATTCGTCATGTTTCTGGAGGAAAGAATGTCATGGCGGACTTTTTGTCTCGTTTTCCTCAGAGCAGTGGACACTGTGAGGGGACAAGTTTTCAAGATCTAAATGATGAGGATAATGAGGATTGTTTGGTAGCTTCAATAGATATTCCGGTCCTTGCTGTTGGCTCTGAGTCTGATTGGAGGACAGCATTGTTGGATGATTGTCTTCTTCAAGAAGTGTGCCAGTTTGTCAAGGATGGGTGGCCGAGTGAGAAATCGTTGTCTGCAGTGTTACAACCGTACTGGAAAGTTGAGTCTGAGATTTCAGTAGAAGACGGTTTATTGATGAGATGTGACAAGCTCATTCCTCCTCATTCCTTGAGGGTCAACATTATTAAAGAGGCCCACGAGGGACACCTGGGCATCACTCTTACTAAACGTAGAGTTCGTCAGGATTTTTGGTGGCCCAGGATGGATGTTGAGGTTTCCACTATAGTTGAAAACTGCTTGGTTTGTCAGACTTCTGAGAAGAGTTTGAAGGTTTCAACTCCACCTTTACACCCCATTGAATGTCCTTCGGGACCTTGGGTCAAAGTGGGTATTGATATCATGGGGCCGTATGATATTCTTCCTTTGGGCATGAAATACATTTTTGTTGTAATGGACTATGCGTCCAAGTGGCCTGAGATTAAGGTTGTCAGGGAAGCCAATTCTTCATCTCTGGTCAAATTTCTCAAGGACATATTTTTGAGGGAAGGTTTCCCTCAATTCCTGGTTTCTGACAATGGGACACAGTTTTTGAGTGAAGAGTTTGAATCTTTTCTTATGCTCAGTGGGATTAAACATCTCAAAAGCTCACTGTATCATCCACAAACTAATGGTCTCGTTGAGAGAATGAACAGGGTTGTTGGTGATTGTGTCAAGTGGGCTGTTAATGGAAGGCATGATGTGTACAGAGCTCTCGAGAGCATGTTGTGGTTCTATAGAACTACACCACATTCGTCGACGAAGGTTTCTCCGTTTGAGTTATTAAGAGGTAGGAAGGCCAATACGAGTTTCCGTCCAGGATGGATGGGAAAGTGGGTGGACTCATTGTGTGATGTTGGGGTACTCATGGGTAAGGTTAAAACAAATTCTGACAATACTCAAGAAAAAGAGAAAGCATGGTTTGACAAAAAAAAAAGTGTAAAGATGGTCTCTCTTTCTGTGGGAGATTTTGTACGTATTAAAAGTCCTGTACACATCAAGAAGGGATGTTCAAAGTTTGGACATCCGGTCAAGGTCATTCGTATTTATAACAATGCTGCCCAGGTTGAGGGTGGTCATTGGTGGAATTTGTCTAGACTTATTAAAACTAGGTCTGATTTGTCTGCTAAGAAGTTAGGTGCGTCGAGCAAAGTTTTTACCTGTTCTAAGGATACCAGTGGGTCAAGCAAAGTTTATGGTTCTTCCAAAATGCTTTCGGGTCAACGTAGGAGGAGTACCAGAATTCGTGTTATTCCTCATAGACTTCGTGACTAGTGTTTTGTTTATTTCTTTTTGTTTTGTATAATATGTTTAGTGTTTAGTTTAGTTTGCCAGAAGGAAGGGAGGTATGTTATATTCTGTAGTCAATGTTAAGTGAGCCTGAGTTATTCCTATGTTACTTGTAATGTGTGTGTGATGTCAGCTTATGATGTCACAGTTAGAATGTTATAATACAAGTGTTCAGTCTGACAGATGCTGGAGTTGGTTGGCAGTTCAAGAGCTGTGTAGTCCTGCTATCTTAATAAATTCACTTTATTTCAACTGGATCTTGAGTGAATTACTACAAAGTGCTAAATCCAGAGGATACTCATCTGTAGGCATGGTATTTTCAAGACATTAAGCCATTAGGTTATCCTTGTCATTTAACACTTTCACCACTAACCTGATGGATTTCTCCTACGACCAAATTGTAGATCAGGCTTTTACTCCTCATTTTAAGTTTGATGGGCCGATCATCACATGCTTAGAGCATCAGCGGCACTATAACTATCAGTACGGTGATGGCCAGCTCCCAAACTGCTCCCGAGGACATGGCAAAGCAGTTTTGGCAAAAACAAACAGTGCCAACCACTCATGTTTCAGCAGCAGGGTTAGCCAGTCTACATTTTTTTTTACTTTTTGGAAGACATATCCCAAAATGTTAGTTTATTTTTGGAAAATTAAATATCAATGAATAGTAGTTGTGGACAATAAAATGCCAGTGGACACTGTGTAGAAAGGCCACACAGGGTGAACCTTCCAAAGCACGTCAAGTTGGGATCCATCCCCAGAAAGGGTGCCATCAAAATTGGAACACACTGTTGCTCTGGTATGGTACCACTGTGCTCCCCATGCACTTAAACAACGCAGGTCTGAAAGCTTGGTGGACAAGCATCCTACACGCATTGTCGATGTCCACCAATCTTATGAAAGTCTGTGAACTTAAAAAGGACCTGTTTTGATATTGAGACTGTGTCTAGCACTGGTTATGTTTCCACAGCCTTTTTTGTGATGGAAATGACCAGTCACATATAACATTCCTAAGGAAAAGGATGATAACCAGTGGCATAACATTAGCCCCCTGCAGCTCTCGCAGAGTGGGATCCCTCCAGCACTGTGCACGGGTGACGGGCCCCTGGCTTGAGAGCTCCTGACTGGGTTTGGGGAGGGGGGGCGGATTCATGTACTTTGCAGTGGGCCCCCCTCAAATTTTGTTATGCCACTGTGTGAAACTGTGCTCTGAAGAACTACCAGGACCTTCTTTTAAGAGGAAATAACTGACAACTGGGCTGAGACACTGAAAAACAGGTTTTTGTGAATAGCAGCCATGACATTCTGATTGCATTTGTTATTTTTGCCAGAATTACACATAAGGCACTCGGACTGCAGCCAGTAAATGAAAGGTATTTCTTATACATTGCTAAAATGAAGTCTCAACAATAAGTCACTTGACTGAGCAAATGTCACCGGTCAAGTCAGGTCATTCCAAGAACAGCCTGTCTTCTTCCTTCAACAAGTACATATTCCCTAGTGACTGGCAACCACATAAGGGACAAGAAACTAGGCAAGTCAGCTGACCTTCCACAATGTCTCTCTCCCGCTGTCCATTCTGATTGTACACAATAGAATCAATGGCATATTCCTAATTGGACAGGCACACCCACAGCTATCCTATTGACAGGAATCAACTGGAAACAGACTAATCCAACTGCGCTCGCACACATTTCATAGATTGTCCTAAAACAGGGCAATCCAACACTCACAAATGCACAACACAGTCAAATCTCACCTCAAGGACCACAACTAGTCACATGAAGAATGTTCATGCAGGAAAGAAGCCGAAAACAGGCATATTCTACTTAAAGATCACAAAGTGCTCTTCGAGCCCTATTATATTTTATAATGGCATTATTGTCCTGTCCATGTCAAAGGACCTAAACAAGTCCCCATGACTCACCTTTGGTCCATGGCCTCAACACATCTCCCTGCATTCTTCCCCAGTCTCTGTAGCTCCCTAATCCTTACGGTTATACTCCAAATTTTACCTACAGGTACCACCCCCTCACCACTATCCTCTCCCATTTCATCTTCACTTAACACTTTCACATGGCAAAATGCATCACTCCCAAGTCATCTGCCTTCTCCTTCCACCAATGTCTCCCACATGTTGAACTCTTGCCACCCAACTCCTTTTGGCCTACTCTACAGGAAGCCTCAGAAAGGTGAATTCATAATGTGTACATTTTTGATTTTGGTGTGTGTTTGATGCTATTTTATCGTCCTGCATTTTTTATTTCCCTTGTGAAGCTCTAATGCAGCGAATGGAAGTTGTATAGTGCCACCTGCTCAATGGAAACAGGTGGAAGAGACAAACAGCCAGAACAAAATCACTCAAATTTTCATATACAAAGACCATCCCCTAAACTGGGCCTCTGGGTCTGTGCCAGTTACTTCAAAGGTGCCATTTAACCCCTTCAGCGCGGCGCGGATTACCGCGCTGTGCTGAAGGGTTCGTGCGCAGGCGGGGCCATGACGGAGCAGTTCCGTCATCCACACAGCGCAACCGATGCGCATGACGGAACCGCTCCGTCATGCGCATCGAAGGGGTAAAAGACTTGTGGAACCAGACAGAGAATAATGAACCCTTCACTTACCGACAGCCACCCGGTAGACTCCTGCTTGGGTTGTGTCATCAGATCTGTAGCAACTGAGAAAAAGGCAGAAGTGAGGTTTTGCGCACAGCTTTTTTACTGGAGGCCACAATACCATCTATTGCGGTAGCCGATGTGCAAAATAAAGAGGGCGGTTTGGTTGAGAATTTTAAAGCAGGGGAATTCCAAAGGAGGCAAAGTAACTGAAAATAAACGTTGATCCTGGTTTTAGTGGGTGTGGTTAGTGATAAAGTCAAAGATAAACTGGCTGCCAGTGAAAAAAGGTGTTGTTTTAAGATCTGTTGTCCTACCTATAATGCCCTAAAAGGAAAAGGGCCGTTATATCTGCAACTAAAAATTAAAGCGCACACACCTAGCCGCAGTCTAAGATCCTCTGATAAAACCTTATTGTGTGTTCCGTGTATTTGCTTGACTAGTAGTGGAGGAAAGAATTTCTTTTACCTTGCCCCCTACTATTGGAAAAAGCTTCCACTTCACATTTGTCCGAACTACTGTAAATTTGGAAACTTACTTAAAGCTCATCTATTCTAAACTCTTTTTCCCTTCACTGATACTTGTTGCCGTTACATCACCAAGATGCCCGTGTGTGAGTATTGCGCTATATTAAATATAAATAAAATAACATGAACCCAAGATTTCTGACAGTGTGTGATGGTGGAGTAAGCAGCATAGAGTAAGGCCACTTCAGTCAATGTGCTCCTGGATAACCTGGGTTCAGGAGGAGCATTTTTTCCCATTCAAGCAAAGGCAATTATAGTAATCCAGGGTTGAGTATGAGAGACACAAATAGCAACTGTGTAGCTGTTTTTCTGATATTTTGGGATCCTGAAGTGGATCTGGGTGCCGTTGGAGTACACGTGGTAGCCGGCATTGTTGCTGCTGCTGATGGCTGGTATGGGTATCTTATCAGTATTGAAAGAACTCTTAAGAGGGAGGAACATCAAGGCTCACTGCAGGTCACATGAAAGGCTGTAGAAAACACCAAACTTCACCTGTTGGTAGCCGTTATGGAGGAATAATGTAACTTCCAAACCAAATATGCTTTTCAGATAAGAAAGAAGGTTGCCATGTTCCAACATAGCAAAGCAGCTGCCATATCTAAAAGAATCAAGATGCTGCGCTAAGCATGCAGGAGAGTAATCAGCCCATGATGTTCAAATTTCTTCCTGGGACCTCAAAAAACCAGGTAGTTTTGCCATCGATAATTTTGAAGTCTCCACAGTACGTTTTGGGCCATTTCCTGTTGAAGGCACTAGCTCTACCCACACAAGTGAGGAATCATTTTTATCGGGAGATCTGGGGGAACACTGGGTGGTAGGATATTTGTGGCCGCCCGGAGATCCCACAACTTTCCCACACAGAAAAGTGATGAAAATATGATTTTCTTAGCTGAATTTGAGGTTTGCAGGGGATTTTGGGTGGGAAACTGTTGGGAGATCCTGCAATCTGCACCTCCCTGGACTCCCCTTGGTGTCTAGATTTCAGAAATGTCTGGGTTTGGTAGATTTCCCCAGATGGCCGCTGACCCCGGGATAAAAAATGCAGCTGACCCCCTTGAAAAAACAGGTTGTTTTGTGATAGATGGATGGGCACCTGTGTTTTTGGTCCCGGGCTTGTGAACATCTAGGGGAAACTAAAGCTCTTCCCCAGCACCTAGGCTGTTTGGTGGGAAGTAAATCCCCCTGGTGCGGGCACCAGAGGAATTCCCTTTCCATGTGCCATGGCGACCAGGAGCCATCCTACGCACATGAGCACATGAGAAGGCTACCGGCCGCCCGACGCATAGATGGGGTTAAAGGGTAGTGAAGTGGGCTCAGAATCTCTGAATGCTAGAATCAATTTGGTGCCATTCATGACCAGGAACATCTGCTTTAACCAGTGGAACACAAGGCAGTTCTGATTTCTTGACCTGAGCCATTTTCTAAGTTTAAAGTGATTTTGGGGTCATTAACATACACATCTAGGACTAGATTTAGTAAAATGTGGTGCAACGAAGTGCAGCAGCCAGAATTGATGCAGTACCCTGTATCCAAGTCACAGTGAAAAGATAAACCATATCTATTAAGATATGGCATTCTCCCCCAGCGCTGGCAAACGTTTGGATGCCATACGCCAATGCACATATCCCTTGTGCCATAGTTCAGGATGTGTGTGTTCTCTAAAGCATAGGTTTTGTACTGGAAGGGTATCCTTTTAGTACAGAAACTAACTTTTAAAACGTGTCCCAATTTGTATATATGCTGTATAATGCAGCACACATGCAAGGATGGAAAACACAAGGCAAAATTAAAACATTTCCCCTCGAGGAGGCATAATGTTTTGTCAGAAATTATTGTGTAAAAATGTTAGTAAATAGGGATTTATATCGAAATCAATGGGTGGTTTTATGGTACCACCCATGGAAAGTCCTCTTGAGGCAAAGTAGTGCAAAGTATGGCACAACTTTAAATGACCTTCGGTAGCTTTCATGCTCAAATACGACAGCAAACCTTTTCACCGGGTTGCCTCACTTTTAGGTCAAAACCCAGCGCAAATTATTAGTAAATCTGGACCTTATAGTTGCTGGAAAAGGTGTTCCATGGGCATATGTAGATATTGAAAAGAAGAAACAAAAGGAATGATACTGAAGGAATGCCACAAGACACATGGTGTGTGGGCAATCCTATTAGCTGATTATGGCATTTTGGTTATTTGTTAAAAGAAAATTGCCCCATTACAGAACAGGTCAACATTGCAATATGCAGTCGAAAGAGCAAAGAGTATCAGGGCACTTTATTGTGCTACCCTGTATTGGTCAAGGTGGTTTGTTAGCCCTCGGAGGTCTGAATTAAGTATGGTGATCGTGGGGAAGTTGGCTTAGATCCACATTTTCTGGAGGTTGGTTGTCACCTCCATTCAATGCCATTGATGAGAAAAAGAAGGTTGGAGATAGGAGAGTAGTTGTCCTGTATTTTTGAACAAGCAAGTGTTTCTTTCAGGAGGCACCTCAGAGCAGTCCTGGATGATAAAGTAGTGGACTTGTACCCTGACACCACTTAGAACTGAAAAGTCACAAGGCTAAATAATTTGCTAAATAAAATGCAATAGAGCTCACATATGGCACTATAGATTTGCTCACGTATTGGGACTAAAAGTTGTAAGCACTGAGATCAACATGAAATAAACATCTTTGGAAAAAGAGGTCATTAGTTTGACCCCATCAGATTTATTCATGAAAATGTTTACCATTGAATCCAACTCAATGCAAGCCCTACCTCAAGGCTAGGGTTCTCTACCACATAGCTCAGGAGCTACAGGTAGCTCTCCAGCTATCTGTGAATAGCTCTCCTATCTACATCACAACATACAGGGGCATAGTTTCAGGGGGGATGTTGGGGTTGTGACACCCCCGAATAAATGCTTTCTTGGCTTGATAGTTGGGTCTGAGGACCTGAATTAGGTCTACTATTTCTGTACTGATTTTCCTTTTTTTCCTGATTTCACTAAGAGGTCTTAACTTGTACATTTTTGGAACGGGGAGTCAAATATATATTAAGTGACTGGTTTACCAAAAAATCTACACCCGTAAAAGTACACCTTGAAAGGATGTAAATTTACTAATTTTATTAAGCAAAAACATTGGCAGTAGTAGGCTTGGAAAGCTGTGCCAGTCTCAGGTTTTCAGGCACACTGCTGGCAAACACACAAAATGCGACGGGATGAATGCTTGCAAATGGTTTAAACACTGGCGATCGCTGGTAGTGCCATTCTTAACCAATGTTTTTCATCCAATGTGCCACACTAGATAGAGAGCCTGACTTAGAGTTTGGCAGATGGAGCAAAGGCAGACAGGGTGGCTGAGATCTTTACATCTGCCAGACTGTCTTTACTTCACCCGCCAAATTTAGAGATGTCCCCCGACTCAAAGACATCTCTACACATTGACAGGTTCCTGTTAATGTAGGAAATGTTCAATGGACAACTCTGTCAAATGGCCAGCAGTCAAACTTTTACAGAAATATTTGTCTTTCAAGGTGGAAGATTGTTTTTAAAAAATAAAAAAAACACAATGGCCCCCTACTATCCGAATTTTCTCTGAAACCTTAAACATACATGTGCTACTTTTTAGACACACTAAACTCTGCCCTCTGGGATGTTCAGGGCCTACCCTGAGGGTGTCTTATATGTATTACAAAGGAAGGTCTGGGCCTAGCAAAAGGTTCATTTTGCCATGTCAAAATGGTGGTTTATAACTGCATGCTCAAGCTGCAATAGCAGTTCTGAGACATAGGTAAAGGCTACTTAATTGGGTGGCTCAATCAGTGCTGCAGGCCCACTAGTGGCATTAAATTTACAGGTCCTGGGTACAGGTTGTACTGCTTTACTAGGGACTTACAAGTAAATTAAATAAGCTAGACCACTAGCCTGTTGTCATAAACAGAGTAGAGATTCCGAGAGGTGCTTATTAAAGTTGTTTTAGGGTATGGGCACACGTGTGACCCTAAATCCCATTTGAAATAACTGCATAACATCCACATCAAACGTTTGTCTTTCGGTAGTATGGGTTTGCATTTGCAGATCTTACCCTTTCATACATTTTCCGGAGTTGTATCTTCCACTACGCTTTCATGTCTCCTCCTCCCAGGATACCCTTGCCTTGGAGGAGGAAATAGCAACAGTTTCCCCTTGATCTCATCAGCATTACGGGAACATCTCTGGACATTGCCAGATATGAACCTGTGCAGGTATGAGGGTAGAAAGAAACCCCTCAGGCCACAGGAGATGCGAGTCATTTGACTGCTGTCCAGCCTTCGGTGGTGCTGAAATTCGGAACCGAGCAATGGTCAGTGGTGGGCAGAAGAGTTTTGAACCTCTGCAGTCCTGGGAAGAAACACCAGTCGGACCATTACAACTGCGGCCTCCGCCCAAGAATCTGTGGTACTGAACTGCAAGATCTAGCTATACCATCGGAAAGGTTTGCAGGCTGACAGGTTCTTCCCTTTCACCTCTGCCCAAGGGCTCGTGGATGACCACGGCGAGCAAAGGGGCCAGCCATGGGCAGCTGCATCAGCATGAAGCGTTTCATCAGCAGCGGGGCAAGAAATAGAATCCTTTGTTTACCAATTAAGAATGCAGCATGCAAACCGGTGCAAAATGCTCGTGGGCTGACACAAAATGGGACGGCTGTTTCAAAAAAGCAGTGGATTAAGAAGACAGTCCCAATCAAGCCAATGGCTGAAGGTGGTGTACCCGAAGCACACTCTTTGTGTAGAAACAACAGTAAGAGGTATTTGGCAATTCCAGATCTAACATGCACTGACAATGTAAATGGAACTGAATGTGGCAAAAGTGCGATTTTTTTGCAGACACGTGAAAAATACACATTAAAAACATAAGAGTAGTAAAATATGGTTGCCGCACTCCAAAATTGGCGTGCATATGCTTGCAAAAATATGAAATAATAAAAGAGACATTGCAAAAATAAATGAAACATGAAATGACTACAAAAATGAAAGCAAAGAATGGCCTATCACCCTTGGCACAGAAGTGACCCTCTAGCTAGTGGGCGGTGCAAATGTTGGCCTTACAATTTGAAGAAGCTCATAGTAGTATTTGGTTTTTGCATTTCGAAGGACAGTGGCAATATCTGTTACACGAGCTGCCTCCCTGCCCTTGAGTTGGGCACGCCCAGAGAACATTGATAGTGATTTGTCCGGTTATAAAGCTTGCCCCCTCCCTTTAACTTTTGTTAAAATAGAGGAGCTTTTTGCCATGTCTCTTTGTGGGCACTGATAGTATCTGTGGTGTTTTTGCTGTTGTTCTATGGGTGCGTAAAATATACCTATTTTGCATTTTAGGTTTTGCATAATTGATTCTGACGTTAGTACATTTTGGAGCAGCAAAAGGATTGTTTGTTTGAAGTGTCCGATTCTTTCAGCGGGTGTGCTAATGCAAATATGATCTACATGTGGGACCTGGAATCCACTTGGTTTTGGCCAATGTGGTGCTTCATCAGCTCCTGAGCACTTTGCTCAGAGTCTACTTCGCTTTGTGTTGACGAAGGTTCAGGTGGATGAAGTTGTAGCCACCTGAACCCTGCCGACTCCATCTTCACTTCTGTTTGTTATTCAGCCTTTCTTTGATCGGACCCCATATCTCAAAGCGATTGATGAATAATTGCTGTATCTTTTCTCCTCTGTAAAATGAAACTCGAACAGTTCTGTGTGCAAATTCTACATTATGGGTGGAAATCTGATGTCTTAATGCTGGCTAATGAGCAACAATACACTAGTCTTACAAAAGCACTTCCTGCCTATCTCGACTCATGCTTAATTGTGCAATGTTCGTGTTCTGTAGATAAGGTCAGTCTAATAGGATTTCTAATTGGGTTTGCTTTCTTCAAAGGGGATTCTCCACTCGCCATGCTGGCTGCAAGATACACTCATTTTAATGCAAGATTGTCTCAAGTAGAAGGGCCTTTGAAGACGCCTCATGCTGGATTCTGAGCTTGTAAGATGGAATGAGCAGAGACATGTTGTCTTTGATATGTGTGTTTCAAAGGAACTATAGATTCTCTGACCTGTCCCTGGCCGAAGTCAACAATCTGTATTCCGTGAGGGCGACCTCTCCCATGAGCAGGATGACACTTGGAGCATGCAATGAAAGACCTTCTGAAGGAGCATATTTTTCTTTCTTGAGTGTAGCTTACCCCCATAGGCCATCCATTTTTATTTTCTGCCCTTTACCAGCAGAATAGTTATCCACATTACAGGTATAATGAACACGCAATGTTGCAGGGAAATTGAGGCCATGTTGAAAAGGAATTGTCACTAATAATGCAATACAATATCGCCATGCATACAGTTCTTAATTTTTTAAAGGCAAACTCCGAAAGCGGGAGTTTGGCTTTGAAACATGAAAAACTAATTAACCCAATACATGGGATTTTTCTCCTATGGTGTGGCATTATTTATTTTTTTTACTGTACCTCACCGCCAGGTTTTACCATCTTGGTGGTTGGATGGCTAACCTCAGACGGCCGTGATCTGTCTTGCCGTCGACAGGGAATGTCTACAATGAACCAGAGTATGCTCTGTCATCAACATACGTAAGGTCTGTCCACCTCTACGTTGGCTGGTGGGTCGTAAGTTTATTGAAGTAAGTATCCATCACTATTGTAACGGACAACCTCTAGGTCACACTCTAAACTAAGGGTGGGCGTAGTTCGCGAAGTAGCACTTCGCGAAGCTACGCAAAGTGAAGTTCGCACTACGCGAGCTACGCGTAGCACTTCGCGAACTGCGAAGTAACATGTTCGCACTGTGCAAGATGTTGTTTTCAATGATTGCACAGTGCGGACAAGCAACCGGCACTGTGCAATCATTGAAAATGGCATCTTGCACAGTGCGAGCTGTAGTTTTCTGCTGCTCGAGTAGATTTTTACTCGAGCTGCAGCTTTCTCAACGCGAACTGGTAGTTTCTCATCGCGAGCGGTCGCGAGCATACGCGACCCCTCGCAATGAGAAACCTGACCTTCTCGCGTTGGGAATCTCGCCGGGAGGTTTATTTTCCATGCTCGCGATCGCGAACAAGGAAAAAGTCTCGCCAGGATGTCATTTTGCTTGCTCGCGGTCGCGAGCAAGCAAAAAATGACCGCAGCACTACGCAACACTACGCTACGCGTGTTCGCACTGTGCTACGTGCAGTTCGCGTAGTGCGAAGTAGCGCGAACTTCGCAAACTACGCGAGCGTAGCGTAGTGCTTCGCCCAGGCCTACTCTAAACCAGTCCCTCAGTGTCCAGTCTCGTGAATGGACATGAGATTGGCGGTGGCAGATCCTATGTGTCAGGCAGGAGAATAGGAGATGGTGATGGTATGGAGGTGGGCCAGGGTGTGACCACACGGATCTTCCTGAAATAGCTCACACAGCTGACATGGAAAGTCTTTAATTGCAGCCTTTCTTTTAATGGCAGCCAGACGAGGACACTGCTATGAGGACGATTATATATGTATAGCATTGCAAGGGAAATATGAGCCAGGAAGCATGATTCTGGGCCTTGTAGGTGCACCAGGTGGTCCTCATCTAGATATCATTAGGGCGTTTGTAGCAGAACATAACCTGATCCAGGATCAAAGGAAGAGGAAACGACCCCCAGCAACAGGTAAAAGTGATGGGACACGTTTGGTAACTGCTTTCACTCAAGCTTCAAAAGAGAGCCCACATTCAAAGATAGAAACCCGGTTGGTACCTTCAGTTCAGGCATGAAGAGAGGGCCCAATAGATCTGGCAGTCAAAGGGTCATATTAGGGCCTTCACATTTACACTACATTTCAAAAGCCATTCTGGCATTATCCGAACCATGGTATCAGCCCCGAACGCGCTGCTGCTGATGTGTATGTGTACTGGTTCTGATGTGGATTGCTTATGTTCAGGTGCAAACTGCTCTCAAGTCAAGTCAAGATAAACTTTATTCAGCCAGAGGCCATAAACGCACACAAAACCAGACCACAGATTTTTAAAATAAAAGTATATAAAACGCATACCGCGGATCCAATTAAAATCAAGAAAGTTTAATTCATAACATTTCATTAGTTTGAAAAGCATTGCCGGTTCCCAATTCAGACAGAACGACCGGAAAACAACTTTTAAGGTTCATAACCCCTCCTAATGTGAAATGCTGATTTTATCAAATTGAATACGACAAAGCAATCTTCAGGTTAACCTAGTGCCTGCATAAACAATAGCTCTTCCTTGTACTGTCTCAAATTGGCCTTCCGTAGAAGAGGAGCCAGGAAGCGGCGTCTTGGCTCCTGGTACAAGTCCCAAAACAAACATATGCTTTAAATTGAGCTATTGTCACACCTGCAGACGGGTAGATCTTGAGTCCAGATACCCATCCCGGGAGAGGCCAATTTCCAGTGCAAAATGCTTAGTCTGATAAGGATAAGCCAGTAATTATGGGTAGGGGATATGAGCCATCCCAAGTAAGGCCCTAAGCCTGGGGTTATTCAAACTTGAACATAATTTACAATCCGTCGCATCTTTTGGGCAGATCTAAACTGTCATTTATGCAATGCTCCAAATATGCTTTTTTAACATGTAGCTTAAAGTTTGGGCTGATAAAAAGGGGGGAATTGTAAAAATCAAACAAACCCAAACACTCAAAATAAACCTTCATGTACTTAAGCCATGGTATTTGTTCTACCCAGCTAGTAGCAGGAAGTCGGAAATACAAAATCTTGTTCATTTGGCTTCTTGTTATGACCACATTTTCATCCACAGTAATAGGGGTGCTAGTCCAATCGCATTTTTCTTGAATGACATGCCAAGCTCTTCATGGCAAATTAAAGAGGAAGTGATTCCCGGGACTGATAAAAGTCTATGCATTAAATTGGTTTTCTGCTCTCATGTCAAGTGCACTGGCATCTATCGGGTCTTGTTTTTCCTATCTACAATTGCAAATAAAAAATCTAAATAAAAAGATAGCTAATCTCTGATTTCAGCCATTAGAGCAAAGCCAATTCTGATCCATTCAGAACTGGACAGTTTCACTCGGCTCACTATATGATGGCATTGCACAGATCTTGTAGGGTGAGATGGAGATGTGTACTAACATGTCTGACTCCTAGCCAGTGTTCTAGGGCTCAAATATTTTGTCCAGCAGTGTCATGTAGCCATTGGAAAGACGGGGCCAGAGGATACCTCTGAGAAATGCCAAAGGTAATGGGGGGGGGGGGGAGTGGCCTTACTGGTGCCCACATTGAGCTCGAGCTTTCTGTCCACTTCAATATATTGACCATGGTGCCCTGCTTGAATGGTGAGCAAAGCGCAATGAAATCAAAGGTTCCATCTAAGCTCAGTTTACTTCTTTCCTGAAAAAATGTGTATTCTACTTCAAGTCAAGCCAAATAAACTTTATGCAGCCATAAGGCCATAAAAGAAGCAGAGTACAAATGTATACAGAACGTGTATGTCATACAGGATTTACGCTAAAATACATTAAGGCTAGGCCTGGGCAAAAATTTCGTTCCGTTCGCGGAAATTGCGATAATTTGACATTTTCGCGTTCCGCGTAGAGCGCGAAAATGTCAACATTTCCACTTTCCGCAGCTTGGCGATAATTTGTTTCTTGCTCGTGCTGTAAAATAATACATTCTCGCGTGCGCGCGATCGCCTTACCTGAATCCCTGCGTTCGCCGACAAGTTTTCTTGATCCGGTCGCGTTCTCCATGAGATGTTGGATTGTTTTTAGCCATTTGCGCTGTCTCGCGACAGTTCGCGCCCGCAGTGACGTCATGCGTCGCGCGATCACGTCTTTCTTCTCGCGATCATGCACCGCGGGACAACTCAAAACAAGATGGCTGCGCCCGCGAGCAACCACATGGGTAAGTTGGCGACCCGCAACCATGCAGAAAATCTCGCGAACATGCGGTAAAAAAAAATCCGCATCTTCGCGATATTTCCGCTTGTTTGCAATAATTTTAAACATTTTCGCGATAATTTACGAAAGTGGATTTCGCAAATTCCGCCCACCCCTAATTAAGGCATAATCAAAACAAGAACTTGTCACTGTCATATGTCAGTTCTTATCCTAATAGAAACGTGACAAATAAATTTAGATGGCAAACACTGCAAATTTTTAAGACTCTGTTTGGCAGATCTACAGTCATATGAATGTAAAATAGAACCTACAAATTGAGGTCTAGGAGTGGAATAAAATCTACACAGAAACATAAAATGCAGACAGGATTGCTTGCTAGTGCTATTACAAGGGCAACAGAGTAGGGTTAAAAACCAGCTGCCCTGGTGTGCGTAAGCAAGCAGGAACTGGACAAGATTCAACCTAAATCGAGTTTAATAAAATCAATGCTCTGGATTTGAGATCCAGTCTATATAAGATTTTGATCAATCCGGAGTAACAATCTCCATGCAATAGCTCACCGATTCCATCTCCAAGGATTTACCAGACCGTCGTATTATTACTTAAAAAAAGAGAACACATCAGATCCTTTGAATTACTGTCAATCACAGTTCGGGTATAAAAAACTGTGGCACACCAAGGTCTAAAAAGGTGGAAAGAATTAGTAAACAGAGAACCAGATTTTACTCAAAGTAAAAGAGGGGGTTTTTAATTGCATTCTCAATATATGAAAAATTGACCTTTGTATGGGTAATACATTAGGAAGTGCTCTTTGGGACTGCCAGTTGTCTAGCGAGAGTTTTTTTTCCAACTGTCTATAAACGGTTGGAATTGGCATACCCCCAGACTCCTGCCCCATAAGTGCACAAGGAAAAATACTTTGCTTCTTTTGGGGCAATAAAATCCCTTATTGTATTTTGTTTAAATTTCCTGGCAAACATAAAGATTGCATCAGCTGTGTTTTCTATTTTAAGCCTGCGCCGAGTCAATAACTTGTCCCAATTAAAATTATCATCCATCAGGATCCCTAAATAATTAAAATGTAGGACTTTCGTGATGGGAGTCTCCTCAATGGTAATCTATGTAAGTGGGTATTCATGAGGCCACATGTCATAATAAAAGATTTTGGATGATTGACCTTGTATCTCAAGTTAGTCATAAAATCATTAAAAGAGTTCAATAAAAGTGCAAACCCATTTGCGGTAAGTGACAGCAACACCGCGTCGCCAGCGTACAAAGGCACAGGCACTGGCCTGTCTTCTATTCTAGGCAATCCTTGTAAAAAGCACTGCAAAGAATTAATATGAAAAGGAAGTAAAAAGGGAGCTAGGATACACCCCTGTCTAACCTCCTTGGAGACCTTAAAAGTAGACGTAAAATCCCTAGCAGGGCCGTATCAAACTTGTGCCAGAGTATCCCAATCAAGACATTTTAAAAGTTTGATTAAACCTATATCAACCCCCACCTCAGACATTAATGTCCACCACCTGCTCCTGTCCGAGAGGTCGAAAGCACTACACAGGTCCATAAAGTCCAGGTGCAGGTTGAGGAACTGTTCGACTGTGCCCACATCGTGTCGAAAACCATATTGTGCCTCGGATAAGAAACCCCTATCTTCTGCCCAATCTTTCTCACCTACTTACACTAGATATGTTGCTTTTGAAAACAGCATGAAGAGTGGTTGGACTATTTTCCGATGTTCTAATCAGTGGTGCTAGCAATGCGACAAAGATGGAAGCCTGAGCACTCAGCTCTCCTTCAGAAGTGTTGCAACCATTATTTCAGTTCTTTGAAGGATTGGCAACAAATTACTCAGGATGTCGGCAACCAGGCATCATTGAAAGTGCTTCGCCCCATCCAAGTGTGTTCTCCTCTGATTTTTCTGCTCATACCATAGGTTTGCAATATGTCAGTGACAACATTACAACTTCCAAATTGTATCTATTTATTTAGGTCTCAGATTATCAAAGTATGGGCCATATTATCAAGGACGGCGTTAAAATTATCGCCGCTTTAGCGGCAGGAAACTGCCGCTAAAGCGGCGATAATGGGCTTGATAATATGCACTTGAGAATTCCAATAGAAGCCCATAGTGTTACCAAAACATGGGCTTCTATGGAATTCTCTGCGGCATATTATCAAGCCAATTATCGCCGCTTTAGCGGCAGGAAACTGCCGCTAAAGTGGCGATAATGGGCTTGATAATATGCCGCAGAGAATTCCCATAGAAGCCCATGTTCATACCGGAACATGGGCTTAAGGTTCACTTAAGGTTCACGGTCATGCTAACTTAACCGTTTTGTTAAATGCATATTAGTTCTACAACCTACATGCAATCCAATAAATAAAATCTTTAATAAAGGAATAAAGCTACATTATACTGTACTGTTATATGTGGCACAATAACAAATACATGCATTATTTAACAAAAACGACAACTAGTCATAATTTATAAAGAAAACATGGAACACACATATTATTCATTTTCAGTAATGCCTGGTAAATGCACTACATTACAAGCATTTTAGCACAACACCTTTCAATCTAAACCTTTAGAAAATTAATATCAGCAATCCAGATGTTTCTAAAAGGGAAAACCGTTAAGGCACACACATGTATATGTATATGTCAAGAACACGCAATAAATGCCTTTTCTATACCTTTGGTGCACCATATCTCATTGATATTATTGCATCGAGTACATAAGGCCACGTTTGGTTAGGCCACACATATATATATATATTACCTACTGGCAGTCGCCAGTAGGTAGTTATAGTTAGGACCTATTTTCCATAGGAAATCCGCACCATTCTATTTGGAATAACGTTGGCGCCGATTGACGAATCTTCGCGAAATGTTCCACACTTTTGGCCAGCTCCGGTCCGCTCCTATCCTGAAAATTTCACAGTGATTTGTCAAGCGGGGGCCGAGAAAAAAGGGGGGTCCCAAAACACGTTTTCCCCATGCATTTTCCCACAGGACCTGTTGACGCAGCTACAGCCCGAACTGCTGAACGGAATTACACCAAATTTGGCAAAGAGGTAGTCCTCAGTTCAGACTCGTGCCTTTTGCTTAAATGGTTACAACAAAATGGTCGCACACTGCTGACCTACCTGCGTGTTACCCCAAAGAACTGTAGTCCCTGTAGTTAGCGTTGGCGGATACACCTATGCTCGTGTCGTGAGTGCAAGTGTGAATAGCGTTAGCCATCCCTGGACACGTGTTTCGAGGTAGTTGCCTCTCGTCAGCAGGGAGTAGGAAAGAGTGTAGGGTTGCAATGTAAGCTGCTAAAATCATTATCAGGTCTAGTACCTCTCGTAGCAACGCAGGTGCGTAACCTGAGTCCGTCGACTCCCCGGCTCAGAGAGCCACTAAATAGTTACAACAAAATGGTCGCACACTGCTGACCTACCTGCGTGTTACCCCAAAGAACTGTGGTCCCTGTAGTTAGCGTTGGCGGATACACCTATGCTCGTGTCGTGAGTGCAAGTGTGAATAGCGTTAGCCATCCCTGGACACGTGTTTCGAGGTAGTTGCCTCTCGTCAGCAGGGAGTAGGAAAGAGTGTAGGGTTGCAATGTAAGCTGCTAAAATCATTATCAGGTCTAGTACCTCTCGTAGCAACGCAGGTGCGTAACCTGAGTCCGTCGACTCCCCGGCTCAGAGAGCCACTAAATAGTTACAACAAAATGGTCGCACACTGCTGACCTACCTGCGTGTTACCCCAAAGAACTGTGGTCCCTGTAGTTAGCGTTGGCGGATACACCTATGCTCGTGTCGTGAGTGCAAGTGTGAATAGCGTTAGCCATCCCTGGACACGTGTTTCGAGGTAGTTGCTTCTCGTCAGCAGGGAGTAGGAAAGAGTGTAGGGTTGCAATGTAAGCTGCTAAAATCATTATCAGGTCTAGTACCTCTCGTAGCAACGCAGGTGCGTAACCTGAGTCCGTCGACTTCCCGGCTCAGAGAGCCACTAAATAGTTACAACAAAATGGTCGCACACTGCTGACCTACCTGCGTGTTACCCCAAAGAACTGTGGTCCCTGTAGTTAGCGTTGGCGGATACACCTATGCTCGTGTCGTGAGTGCAAGTGTGAATAGCGTTAGCCATCCCTGGACACGTGTTTCGAGGTAGTTGCCTCTCATCAGCAGGGAGTAGGAAAGAGTGTAGGGTTGCAATGTAAGCTGCTAAAATCATTATCAGGTCTAGTACCTCTCGTAGCAATGCAGATGCGTAACCAGAGTCCGTCATCTCCCCGGCTCAGAGAGCCACTAAATAGTTACAACAAAATGGTCGCACACTGCTGACCTACCTGCGTGTTACCCCAAAGAACTGTGGTCCCTGTAGTTAGCGTTGGCGGATACACCTATGCTCGTGTCGTGAGTGCAAGTGTGAATAGCGTTAGCCATCCCTGGACACGTGTTTCGAGGTAGTTGCCTCTCGTCAGCAGGGAGTAGGAAAGAGTGTAGGGTTGCAATGTAAGCTGCTAAAATCATTATCAGGTCTAGTACCTCTCGTAGCAACGCAGGTGCGTAACCTGAGTCCGTCGACTCCCCGGCTCAGAGAGCCACTAAATAGTTACAACAAAATGGTCGCACACTGCTGACCTACCTGCGTGTTACCCCAAAGAACTGTGGTCCCTGTAGTTAGCGTTGGCGGATACACCTATGCTCGTGTCGTGAGTGCAAGTGTGAATAGCGTTAGCCATCCCTGGACACGTGTTTCGAGGTAGTTGCCTCTCGTCAGCAGGGAGTAGGAAAGAGTGTAGGGTTGCAATGTAAGCTACTAAAATCATTATCAGGTCTAGTACCTCTCGTAGTAACGCAGGTGCGTAACCTGAGTCCGTCGACTCCCCGGCTCAGAGAGCCACTAAATAGTTACAACAAAATGGTCGCACACTGCTGACCTACCTGCGTGTTACCCCAAAGAACTGTGGTCCCTGTAGTTAGCGTTGGCGGATACACCTATGCTCGTGTCGTGAGTGCAAGTGTGAATAGCGTTAGCCATCCCTGGACACGTGTTTCGAGGTAGTTGCCTCTCGTCAGCAGGGAGTAGGAAAGAGTGTAGGGTTGCAATGTAAGCTGCTAAAATCATTATCAGGTCTAGTACCTCTCGTAGCAACGCAGGTGCGTAACCTGAGTCTGTCGACTCCCCGGCTCAGAGAGCCACTAAATAGTTACAACAAAATGGTCGCACACTGCTGACCTACCTGCGTGTTACCCCAAAGAACTGTGGTCCCTGTAGTTAGCGTTGGCGGATACACCTATGCTCGTGTCGTGAGTGCAAGTGTGAATAGCGTTAGCCATCCCTGGACACGTGTTTCGAGGTAGTTGCCTCTCGTCAGCAGGGAGTAGGAAAGAGTGTAGGGTTGCAATGTAAGCTGCTAAAATCATTATCAGGTCTCGTACCTCTCGTAGCAACGCAGGTGCGTAACCTGAGTCCGTCGACTCCCCGGCTCAGAGAGCCACTAAATAGTTACAACAAAATGGTCGCACACTGCTGACCTACCTGCGTGTTACCCCAAAGAACTGTGGTCCCTGTAGTTAGCGTTGGCGGATACACCTATGCTCGTGTCGTGAGTGCAAGTGTGAATAGCGTTAGCCATCCCTGGACACGTGTTTCGAGGTAGTTGCTTCTCGTCAGCAGGGAGTAGGAAAGAGTGTAGGGTTGCAATGTAAGCTGCTAAAATCATTATCAGGTCTAGTACCTCTCGTAGCAACGCAGGTGCGTAACCTGAGTCCGTCGACTCCCCGGCTCAGAGAGCCACTAAATAGTTACAACAAAATGGTCGCACACTGCTGACCTACCTGCGTGTTACCCCAAAGAACTGTGGTCCCTGTAGTTAGCGTTGGCGGATACACCTATGCTCGTGTCGTGAGTGCAAGTGTGAATAGCGTTAGCCATCCCTGGACACGTGTTTCGAGGTAGTTGCCTCTCATCAGCAGGGAGTAGGAAAGAGTGTAGGGTTGCAATGTAAGCTGCTAAAATCATTATCAGGTCTAGTACCTCTCGTAGCAATGCAGGTGCGTAACCTGAGTCCGTCGTCTCCCCGGCTCAGAGAGCCACTAAATAGTTACAACAAAATGGTCGCACACTGCTGACCTACCTCCGTGTTACCCCAAAGAACTGTGGTCCCTGTAGTTAGCGTTGGCGGATACACCTATGCTCGTGTCGTGAGTGCAAGTGTGAATAGCGTTAGCCATCCCTGGACACGTGTTTCGAGGTAGTTGCCTCTCGTCAGCAGGGAGTAGGAAAGAGTGTAGGGTTGCAATGTAAGCTGCTAAAATCATTATCAGGTCTAGTACCTCTCGTAGCAACGCAGGTGCGTAACCTGAGTCCGTCGACTCCCCGGCTCAGAGAGCCACTAAATAGTTACAACAAAATGGTCGCACACTGCTGACCTACCTGCGTGTTACCCCAAAGAACTGTGGTCCCTGTAGTTAGCGTTGGCGGATACACCTATGCTCGTGTCGTGAGTGCAAGTGTGAATAGCGTTAGCCATCCCTGGACACGTGTTTCGAGGTAGTTGCCTCTCGTCAGCAGGGAGTAGGAAAGAGTGTAGGGTTGCAATGTAAGCTGCTAAAATCATTATCAGGTCTAGTACCTCTCGTAGTAACGCAGGTGCGTAACCTGAGTCCGTCGACTCCCCGGCTCAGAGAGCCACTAAATAGTTACAACAAAATGGTCGCACACTGCTGACCTACCTGCGTGTTACCCCAAAGAACTGTGGTCCCTGTAGTTAGCGTTGGCGGATACACCTATGCTCGTGTCGTGAGTGCAAGTGTGAATAGCGTTAGCCATCCCTGGACACGTGTTTCGAGGTAGTTGCCTCTCGTCAGCAGGGAGTAGGAAAGAGTGTAGGGTTGCAATGTAAGCTGCTAAAATCATTATCAGGTCTAGTACCTCTCGTAGCAACGCAGGTGCGTAACCTGAGTCCGTCGACTCCCCGGCTCAGAGAGCCACTAAATAGTTACAACAAAATGGTCGCACACTGCTGACCTACCTGCGTGTTACCCCAAAGAACTGTGGTCCCTGTAGTTAGCGTTGGCGGATACACCTATGCTCGTGTCGTGAGTGCAAGTGTGAATAGCGTTAGCCATCCCTGGACACGTGTTTCGAGGTAGTTGCCTCTCGTCAGCAGGGAGTAGGAAAGAGTGTAGGGTTGCAATGTAAGCTGCTAAAATCATTAAGAACACGACTGGTAGGTGTAGCAGTGTGCGACCAATCTGGTTTAACTTTATATTCAGGCTCCCTTGAGCCGGTGGAGTCGACGGACTCATGGTTACGCACCTGCGCGCTACGAGAGGTACTAGACCTGATAACGATTTTAGCAGCTTACACAGCAACCCCACACATTTTCCTACTCCCTGCTGACGAGAGGTAACTACCTCGAAACACGTGTCCAGGGATGGCACACGCCACGCATACTTGCATTCACACTCGAGCATAGGTGTATCCGCCGACGCTGACCTTTAGGGACCATTTTCATTGGGGGAACACGACTGGTAGGTGTAGCAGTGTGCGACCAATCTGGTTTAACTTTATATTCAGGCTCCCTTGAGCCGGTGGAGTCGACGGACTCATGGTTACGCACCTGCGCGCTACGAGAGGTACTAGACCTGATAACGATTTTAGCAGCTTACACAGCAACCCCACACATTTTCCTACTCCCTGCTGACGAGAGGCAGCTACCTCGAAACACGTGTCCAGGGATGGCACACGCCACGCATACTTGCATTCACACTCGAGCATAGGTGTATCCGCCGACGCTGACCTTTAGGGACCATTTTCATTGGGGGAACACGACTGGTAGGTGTAGCAGTGTGCGACCAATCTGGTTTAACTTTTGCTTAAATGGTGTAAATCCGTTCAGTAGTTCCTGAGAAAATTAGAGTTAAAAAGATAGATATACCTGGGCGGAGCCTAACCACACATCTCATCGTGAGATCTGATTGGCTGTCAGTACTTCATCCAAGAAGTGTTGGCAGCCATCTTCGGACCAATATACATGATAGAACCTCATTTGTTGATGGTACCATACTCATTTTAGGAATTGTGGTGTGTTCTAAGGTGATTTTACCATATGAAAAAGCCTTCTGCTGTGATATCATAAATCATGTTTGAGAGAAAACTATTTTCTCATGCTTTTCTCTCACAGGTTTTTAAGGTGATCTATAAGCTAAACTGAGAGCATATTTTCTGTAAATACACATTATCTTTCTCAGTCATGTGAGAATGAAGTCTGACATTCTCAGTAAACCATGTACATCCAACAAGGGTAGAGACTGTCAGTTGATTCCTTTGTGTTCTACTGCAGCTTCCCAGAGTGTTCTAAAGAACAACTAGAGCGCTAACAGTCCTACTTATGACAAACGTATTGCACACCTGAAGCCATCTTGATTGGAATAAAGTGGTAACTCTTAAAACATTTAATTTAAAAAGGAACAAAATGAGGGGGTTCATTTTGCCATAGAAAGTATGATTAGTGCTGCAGAAAGAAAAAATAGGGCACATTTTGAGTGACTTCTCAAATCCTCTTCTATTTCATTAAAAAATTCTGATATGCAGAATGAAACATGCACTTTCAATACCAGCAGCAGACTTTCCTGGTGAGCAGTAGCTTTACTACAGTGATCTAATAAGCAACTAGAGTGCTAACATTCTGAATTTATGGCAAATGTGTGACACATCTGAATGCCTTCTTGATGGAATCAAAGTAAAAAACTGAAAATATTTCCTTCTGAGGAGACTGTAGTAAATTAGGAAACTTCATAACAAATATGTCTCACAAAATGGCCACCAGAGACAAAAGAGCCCAAATGTTGCCCAAATATCACCCAGATGTAGCCCAAGTATAGCCCAATGACAGAATGTCCCAGAGTGTTCTAACAAACAACTAGAGCACTATCAGTCTTACTTATGACAAAAGTATGGCACACCTGAAGCCATCTTGATTGGAATAAAGTGGTAACACTCAAAACATTTAATTTACAAAGGAACAAAATGAGGGGGTTCATCTTGCCATAGAAAGTAAGATTAGTGCTGCAGAAAGAAAAATTAGGGCACATTTTGACTTCTCAAATCCTCTTCTATTTCATAAAAAAACTCTGACATGCAGACTGAAACATGCACTTTGAATACCAGCAGCAGACTTCCCTGGGGAGCAGTAGCTTTACTACAGTGATCTAATGAGCAACTAGAGTGCTAACATTCAGAATTTATGGAAAATGTGTGACACATCTGAATGCCTTCTTGATGGAACCAAAGTAAAAAACTGAAAGTATTTCCTACTGAGGAGACTGCAGTAAATGAGGGAATTAGGAAACTTCATAACAAATAAATCTCCTAATATGGCTACCAGAGACAAAAGAGCCCAAATGTAGCCCAAATATCACCCAGATGTAGCCCAAGTATAGCCCAATGACAGAATGTCCCAGAGTGTTCTAACGAACAACTAGAGTGCTAACATTCTTACTTATGACAAAAGTATGGCACACCTGAAGCCATCTTGATTGGAATAAACTGGTAACATTTAAAACATTTAATTTAAAAAGGAACACAATGAGGGGGTTCATTGTGCCATAGAAATTATGATTAGTGCTGAAGAAGGAAAAATTAGGGCACATTTTGAGTGCCTTCTCAAATCCTCCTCTATTTCATTAAAAAATTCTGATATGCAGACTGAAACATGCACTTTTAATACCAGCAGCAGACTTTCGTGGTGCGCAGTAGCTTTACTACAGTGATCTAATGAGCAATTAGAATGCTAACATTCAGAATTTATGGCAAATGTGTGACATATCTGTATACCTTCTTGATGGAATCAAAGTAAAAAACTGAAAGCATTTCCTACTGAGGAGACTGCAGTAAATGAGGAAATAAGGAAACTTCATAACAAATAAATCTCCCAAGATGGCCACAAGAGACAAAAGAGCCCAAATGCAGCACAAATATCACCCAGATGTAGCCCACATGTAGCCCAATGACAGAAGTGTGCAAAACACTTATTTTTTGTGTATTTGCAGTTTTATATAGTGCAGACTTGTCAGGTATTGGAGAGCTTTACATGAGCATTGGTTACATCACACAAGATCAAATTCATTTTGGTTGTAGACATGGGGAGATTAAGTGACATGACCAGAATCACAGAATGTTGAGCTGAAGCAGAAACTCCAACCTGGTTCCCCAGTTGCAAAGTCTGCAGCTCTGGAAGTAACACCACATCCTCTCCCCTAGGTGCAACATTTAATCAAGTGGTCAACTGGATAAAAATACATAAAGATTACAAATAATCTAAAAGTTCTTTGTCGCTATTTGAAAACTCAGAAAATATGACCTCATTTTAGTTTTTTAGAGCACTAACCATAATTTTGATGCAAATAAGACCCTCTCATATATGTAATTTCTAAAGGGAATGCTCTAGGTATTACAGTTTTGATTACATCAAGATGACGTCAGGCGTTGCACACTTTTGTAATAAATATAGAATGTTAGCAATCTAGTTATTCATTGGGATACTGTTGAGAGGCAGAGGCCAGGGGCACGGACTCTGAAAATTGAAAGCAGGTAGGAGAGTGCAGAGGCAACAATTTGACCACACTGGGCAGGCAGGAAGGGCAGTGGCAGCACAACAGACTATGGAGGGCAGTGGAAAGGGGGGCAGGGGCAACAAACCAACAATACAGGACTGGCAAGAGAGGCTGTGGCAATATAATAGACCATTGTGGGCAGAAGGAAGAGGCAGTGGTAGTACAACCATACATGCCAACAGACCCGTTTCAGCCAGGAAACGTCCAATGTTTTTAAGCTCAAATGGGCTTTATTTGATCTGTCTCCTGTCTACAATCTCCTCTTTTTCAATGTAACTCAAAGGGGAAAATCAATACCCCAGTTTTTTTTCAAAATCTCCCTCTTACCAAGTTCAAAATGTTCGCAAGTATGGTACATTGGATCATGGTAGGCAGGAGGAATTGGGGTAGGGACATGGACTCGGATAACAGATGACAGGAGGGACATGGAGAGGTGCACCAAACTGACCCTACAGGGCAGGCATCAGGGTTTGCAGCTGCACAATACACCATACTGGGCATGCGGGACGGAAGTGCAGCACAACAATCCATAGAAAGCAGTAGGAAGGGAACAGGACCATGCACATGGACAACAGAGAACAGAGGGGAAAGAGGCAATGGTAGCTAGCTGACCATAATGGACAGACAGGAGAGAAAGCTGCAGCATAACAGACCATAAAGGTCAGGAGGGACGGATCAGGGGCATTACAATGGAACAGACAAGCAAGGAGGGAGGGAATAGGGGTCTGCACATGGAACCAGAGGGCTGGGGGCAAGGGGGCAGGGCAGGAGCAGCAAGATGACCATGGAGGTCAGGCAGGATGGGCACTAGAAACAAGACACACCATGGAAAGCAATAATGAGACTTTGATGGCATACACACAGACCATGGAGGGAAGGTGGGAGGGGGTCAGGGGCAGCTAGCTGACCACACAGGGAATGTGGGAGGGGCCATGGCAGCACAGAAGACCATGCATGGCAAGCGGGAGGGTTAGTGGCAGCACAATGGCTATGATGGGCAAGAAGGAGGGTGCAGGGGCATGCACAAAGGACCATGGAGGATAGAAGGGAGGGTCAGGACCTGGGCACAGACAAGAGAGTTCAGGGGAAGGGGCCTCACAACAGACTGCGCGGGGCAGGCAGGAGGAGCAGTTGCAGCACAACAGACCAGGGAGGGCAGAAGAAGGGTGTGGCGGTAAAATGGACCATGGAGGACTGGAGGAAGGGGATAGGGGCATGGCATGTGGACAGGCAGGGTGGAGGTGGCAGGGACAGGTTACAGTCATCTGACAATGCTAGGCAGGTGGGAGGGGAGTGGCAGCTCAACAGAACACTCAGAGTAGATAGGAGTGGCAGGTCCATGGAACATGGTGGGTAAAAAGGATGGAGCAGGGGCATGCACAAAGACATCAGAGGGCAGGGGGAAGGAGAATAGGGACAGCAAGCTAAGCACAGAGGCTAAGCAAGAGGTCAATGATGGGCCATAGAATTGGGCAATGGAGGGCAGGAGGAGTGGACTGGTACATCATGCTAAATGGAGGGCAGTGGCAGCACATCAGACCATGCATGGCAGGAGGGAGGAGGCTAGTCCATGGATTCAGACAACAGAGGATAGGGAGGAGGTGGATGGGGCAGCAAGCTAACTGTTCAGAGAAGGTGGGTATTAGGAACTTTTATTGTTTTTAAAATGTGTGCCTGTGTGAACTACTTAAAATATGAACAAGTATGCAGCATATTCTCACTTTTATTCAGGAAGAAGAGGACGTTTGTGACTGTGACTCCGGGCTCACTTGGCAGAAACACCCGCTGTCCCTCCACCCCCCATCGCAAAATGTAATGCCCGTGAAAAGGGTAGGTTGACGCATTGTTATATAGAACATAGACCTGAGAGCACGATTGAAAGTGAAAACTAGATATAGTATATGGTATAAACTATGCACCAAAAAGTGTGATATAAGATGAACCGGGGCATGAAATATAATATGCAATACATTGTGCGCAATGACAGATTCATTGGAGAGCGTGAGATAGCACAGGCACTAGCGCATGCTATGCGATATGCGCCTTGGAGTGTAATATGCACAGGGCAGTGTTGTGTAACCTAACTAGTCTCTAAAGTTGTAATATAAAATTTGTGCTGGGGAGTGTAACGTTGCATATGCACTGTGACAAAGATATGGATCCCAGATTGTAATATGTATGGCATAGCACTGTGCGTTATAACATAGGCATCGAGGAAGGCATGTTAGATGGGGCAATATAACCCGTGCGAAGGTAAGTGTGGCATGACATATTCACGGGGTGGTGTTACAGTGCACATGGGCTAGAGAGTGTCATAGCATACGCACTAGCTGGTGGAATACAACACAGAGGTGTGTGGCACTCGGCGGGCACTGGTGGGTGTGACACAGCATTGGGCTCAGGCAGGAGCACGCTGTGACTCTCAAGTGAGGTTCGTCTCCTTTCCAAAGAGTGAAATAAAAAGTATTACACATCCGGCGGTGGATGTGTGTTTTATTAACCATGAGGGGGGTTTCTTGCATAGTGTGGTCGAATTTTTGTCGAATCCCCTTTGAATGCCTTCGTGTGCGTGTGTATTAAATGTGCCAGTCAATAGCTACCCAAGTTTGTATAAATAAACAACAAGGGTGTCTACTTGGAGAGTACCCACCGTTGGGGGTGCCGGGATTAGGCTCTGTAGGGCGTCAGACACACAGAGCTTCACTAGCGGTGTAAATACATTCCACGTGGATTCATTGTATGCATAGTCGACTTTTAATGAATATCACGCAAATCGTCATGGTGATAGGTGCATATGGTTTGTCCAGCATGTTCTAGATGTTTCTATAAATATATATATTTTTAAAAATAATAAAAAACAAAGGCCAGCCCCGGGGAATGGGGTCCCCGGAGCCATAAGTGGCCTGAGGTGGGGGGCAACGCAGCCTCCCTCCTAAAGAATTAAAAAAGGAAAATGGAGTCCCCGGGGCCGATTAAGGCCTTGGGAGGGCCAAATTATTTTTTTTCAACAAAAAAAATTAGGATGCAGGCCCTGGGGGATGGGGTCCCCAGGGCCAATAGGTTAGAAAAAGAAGGGGGCCACACAGCCCTCCTTCTTAAAAAAATAAAATAAATAAAAGACCGGCATCGCGCCGGAGGCCACGCCCCCTCCTTGCAGCACTCTGCAAGCGCGCCCCCTGGCCAGTTGTAAGTTGGGGAATTAATTCCCCTTCAATACTGAGGGTCCCTGAGGGCCAACTAGCCCAACAGGTATCTCCAGTATGCGCCAGGGAGCTGCGTTGCAGACAGGTGTTCTGAGGCCACGCCCCTTTTTACACCTCTATGCAATGCAGCTCTGTGGCGCTTACTGGAGGTACCTAGTGGGCTAGTTTGACCCTAGGGACCCTTAGGATTCAAGGGGACTTAATCTCTCAACTTAGAACGGCCACAGGGCGCGTTTACACAGTGGTGAAGGGAGGGGACGGGACCTGAGGTGACGTGTGCAAACACGCCCTGTGGCACGTTTTAAGTTGGGGAAATAATTCCCTTTCAATCCTGAGGGACCCTGGGGGCCAACTAGCCCACCAGGTGCTTTCAGTAAGCGCCACTGCTCTGCGTTGCAGAGAGGTGGTGCAGGCCGTGCCCCTTTTTAACCTCTCTGCAATGGCGCTTACTGTTCGTACCTAGTGGGCTATTTTGCCCCTAGGAACCCTCTGGATTCAAGGGGACTTGATCTCCCAACTTAAAAAACGGCCCAGGGCGTGTTTACACAGTGGGGAAGGGAGGGGACGGGGCCTGAGGTGACGTGTGTAAACACGCCCTATGGCATGTTTTAAGTTGGGGAAATAATTCCCTTTCAATCCTGAGGGACCCTGGGGGCCAACTAGCCCACCAGGTGCTTCCAGTAAGCGCCACTGCTCTGCGTTGCAGAGAGGTGGTGCAGGCCGTGCCCCTTTTTAACCTCTCTGCAATGGCGCTTACTGTACGTACCCAGTGGGCTATTTTGCCCCTAGGAACCCTCTGGATTCAAGGGGACTTGATCTCCCAACTTAAAAAATGGCCCAGGGCGTGTTTACACAGTGGGGAAGGGAGGGGACGGGGCCTGAGGTGACGTGTGTAAACACGCCCTATGGCACGTTTTAAGTTGGGGAAATAATTCCCCTTCAATTCTGAGGGTCCCTGGGGGCTAACTAGCCCACCAGGTGCTTCCAGGAAGCGCCACTGAGCTGCATTGCTGAGAGGTGGTCCAGGCCGTGCCACTTTTTACACCTCTCTGCAACGTAGCTCTGTGACGCTTACTGGAGGTACCTAGTGGGCTAGTTGGACCGTAGGGACAATCAGGATTCAAATGAGCTTAATCTCCCAACTAAAAACGGCCACAGGGCCTGATTACACAGTGGTGAAGGGAGGGTACGGGCCTGAGTTAACGTGTGCAAACAAGCCCTGTGGCGCATTTTAAGAGGTAGTTTTAATCCCCTGCCCTATTATATACTAGGGGCTTACAGAGGAGGTCATGCTAATCACAGGGGGACCCCAACTCATAGTGTTCCCTAGTGTATGTAGGTGTTTTCACTGTATTCTGAGTGTCTTTTAACATAGTACTGGCTCTATGAGTGGTTAGTCAGACTCAGTTACCACCACTATCCGTCTGAAAAAGTTGAGGGTACAGGATGATTTTGCAACAAGGCTTCTTTCTGCTCTTCTGTTTGTTCTTTCTGCATGTTATCCTTCTTCCTGCACTTTTCTTTGTCTTTGAGGACATCTGTTGCTTCTTTCTGCATTTCTTTTTTTTCTTTGTGTGCGTTTTTTCTTCTTTCTTCACATGTCCTATCTCTGTAGGCATAGTTAGAAATTAGCATTTAAAAAACCTTTGAAATTCACTGAAAAAACCATAGGTTTCAGGCACGTTATAGTTAGGAATTAGCATTTACAAAACCTTAGAAATTCACTGAAAAAACCATAGGTTTCAGGGGTGTTATGGTTAGCTGGACTTTTCACTTGTACAAAACCATTGAAATTCCCCCGTTATAGTTAGTTCAGCTAACTATAACTCGCGCGCCCGCAATGCACTGCTGATGACGTCACATATTACATCACTTATGACATGGTCAGTGACATCACTCATGACATCACTGATGACATCTCAAATGACATCACTGATGACATCATCCTTGTGATTGAGTGACAGACCTCCTCTCCCCCTAATATAACCTTTAATACACACATTCAAAAATAGAAACTAAAATTTTCAAAACAATGGACATACCAATACCAGTTACAACAACATTCAGTAATTCTAAGATCCGCGTACACAGCCACTCATTCACCAACAGTCCTATACAGTCACTCATACATGTACTCCCTCCTCATATGTACTCATACACCTATACATCCTGTTACACAACACCACTCATCCATAGAGTTACTCCCACACATAGTCACTCGTGCTAATAAAGAATCAAACATCCATTTACTTGCATATACAGTTATACACACACCACCACACTTACTTCTACAGAAACTTACACATACTTAGTCTTTTAAACAATCACTTATAGAAACACATACTTATTCATACAGGAACGCTTTCAATCTCTCACTCTCACATATACTCACTTATATACACCAATAGTCACATATACTAGTTTAAAACATATGTAGTTACTCATAAAGACACTATTGAGACAGTCATTCACTCACTAACACACTCATCTACCCATACAGTCCTGCACAAATGCTGTCTTCAACACATACAAACATGAGTCACTCACTCATGCACCGATGCACTACGTAATACCCCCCACCGAACCATACAGACACTCAGACACTCAGACTGATACTCAAAAAACCAACTAATAACCTATATAAACACTCATGTATCTACTCACCAACCCATGCAGCCATTTATACACAAAGTGAAAGACTGATACAGATATTTACATATTTAAACATTACTCACTAAGCCATGTATTCACTAAGATACACTTAATCGGTCAGTTATACAATCAATTTTTCAAAAACAAATCATCCATTTAGACACTTATATACCCATTTATTCTTCCATAGACCTTGAGTTATACATATATAAAACATATGTAATTTTCAGAAAAACACACATTCACTGGATGATGTCATCAGTGATGTCATCAGTGATGTCATTTGAGATGTCATCAGTGATGTCATGAGTGATGTCACTGACCATGTCATGAGTGATGTAATATGTGACGTCATCAGCAGTGCATTGCGGGCGCGCGAGTTATAGTTAGCTGAACTAACTATAACGGGGGAATTTCAATGGTGTTGTACAAGTGAAAAGTCCAGCTAACTATAACACCCCTGAAACCTATGGTTTTTTCAGTGAATTTCTAAGGTTTTTTAAATGCTAATTCCTAACTATAACGTGCCTGAAACCTATGTTTTTTTCAGTGAATATATATATATATATATATATATATATTTATATTTATATATATATATATTCTGCTGTTATAGTTAGTTCAGCTAACTATAACTCGCGCCCCCGCAACGCACTGCTGATGATGTCACATATTACATCAATCATGACATGGTCTGTGACATCACTGATGACATCACTGATGACATCTCAAATGACATCAGTGATGATGCTAATTTCTAACTATAACGTGCCTGAAACCTATGGTTTATTCAGTGAATTTCAATGGTTTTTTAAATGCTAATTTCTAACTATAACGTCCCTGAAACCTATGTTTTTTTTAGTGAATTTCAAAGGTTTTTTCAATGCTAATTTCTAACTATAACATACCAGTCACGTTTCCATAGTGGTGGAGAAAGGTGAGCGTGGCCTCCGAAATACCTCTTAGCAATCCCACTGTGTGGGATTTACTGGCGGTAACAGGAGGAGTAGTTAGCCCCCAACGTAAACCTTGGTGGCCAACTATCCCTTTTATTACCACCAGTAGGTCCCACACAGCAGGATTTCTAACTTCTTATATTAGGCCCCGCCCCCTCCCTGCACCACTGTGCAAACATACCCCCTAGTACATTGTAAATTGGGGGATTGAGTCCCCTTAAATCCTGAGGGTCCCTAGGGTCCAACTAGCCCACCAGGTAAGCGACACAGAGCTGCTTTGCAGAGAGGTGTTCCAAGGCCACGCCCCTTTTACACCTCTCTGCAACGCAGCTCTGTGGCATTTACTGGAGGAACCTGGTGGGCTAGTTGGCCCCCAGGGACATTCAGAATTCAAGGGGACTTAATCCCCCAACTTACAACATGCCAGAGGGCCCGTTTGCAAAGTGTTGAAGAGAGGGGGTGGGGCCTGATGTGACAAGTGTGCAAATGCCCCCCATGGCGCGTAATAAGTTGGGGGATTAAGTCCCCTTTAACCCTGAGGGTCCCTCGGGGCCAACTAGCCCACCAGGTACCTCCAGTAAGCATCACAGAGCTGCGTTGCAGAGAGGTGTAAAAAGGGGCGTGGCCTCGGACCACCTCTCCGCAACGCATCCCCAGGGACCCTCAGGATTGAAGGGGAATAAATCCCCCAACCTAAAATGCACCACTGGGCACGTTTGCACAGTGGTGCAAGGAGGGGGAGGGGCCTGATGTGACAAGTGTGCAAACGCACCCTGTGGCACGTTTTAAATTGGGGGATTAAGTCCCCTTGAATCCTGAGGGTCCCTGGGGGCCAACTAGCCCACCAGGAACCTCCAGTAAGCGTTACAGGGCTGCGTTGCAGAGAGGTGGTCCGAGGCCACTCCCCTTTTTATACCTCTCTATGAACTCTCCCAATCAAGAGAAAAGAGATATTTCTTGCAAGAGTCTTCATCAGGTCTGGAGATACATGGAATCTAGACCCCAACAACAGAAGATCACCCTTCCTAGCTGCTGCCTTTGTCACAATTTCTCTCTTTACATTTTTAGAAACCACAGTTTCTCGGGCATGCCAAAAGGGCCCTCATGTTTAATCTAGCTATCAGTTCCAGATTACCAAATAGGCAAAGTAGACACTAGCCTATGGGCTCCACTCCCTTTAGGGGCCCTGGTACAATGCATCAAAATTCAACTTAAAGTACATAAACCAGAGACATCAGATTCACATAAGTTTGTCTCTTAAAAGCTCATCTACTGGCAGTTGTCAATTTGTAAATAAATCCGGGGCATTGGGTATTAGGAGATAATTTGTGAGGGGGTGGCAAAATGTTGACTGCCTATGGGCCTCCACCGGATTTAATATGGCACTGCTAGCTACACTAATTGACTCCACAACAACATCAAACCCAGAGACAGTTGTCTCACTTTGAGGAAATTCACTAACAAGTTGTTTCAAATCCACATCTTCAGCAGGAGACTGCACAGCTAGTATTTTGAAGAGGGACGCCCTCTCAGAATTTTCAGAAATCTCTACTTTGTTTTCCAGTTAGGGCATGGCCAATATAGTATACTGCTCAAGGTGTTTACAGTGTGCTAAATCATTAGCAACACTGGCTCTGCCCTCTTCCAAATTTGAGAATTGTTGACCCAGCTGGTAAACAGAGCTCTCTCTCTCTCTCTCTCTCTCTCTTTCTCTCTTTCTCTCTCATTCTTGCCTTCTCTTTGTCTCTCTATCGAAATTTCTTCACTTATTTTCCTTCAACATGGCATATGTTATGAACAGGGTGTTTTTTGTATTCTGGGTATTCCCCCATTTGAGCTACATGTGCCTGTAAAATAATCAAAAGGTGATAACGTACTAGTAAAATGCGGAAAGTGTGTGATTACTATGAGGCATATTTTGTTTATATTATTATGTTCTTGAAATGTGATTATCAAGCTTATGTCAATATATTTTCAGTATGCAATCTAAAATCTGACTACGTTATTTTGCATTAGCTGTTATTGATTTCTAAGAGTTTCTAGAAGGTTGAGAACTATGTGTATTGTTTATTGTTGTACTACATGTAACCAAGGCCTGTAAGTTAAATGCTACTAGTAAGCCTATAGCACTTATTGTGTCAGCCATTTAAGCAACCGTTATAAGCATGTCTCCTGTCTTCCACTATAGTTTGTAGGCAGTTTTAAACTGCCATTTCGACCTGGTAAAATAAATCTTTTGCAAGGCATAAAACTTATTTTTTAATACCGATAAGTCAGCCCCAAGGTCGGACCTGAACTGGCCAGAGGTCAGGGTGCATTGCACATAAAACGTTGGACGTGTACTTCTAAGTTTTACATGCCCTGGTAATGACAACTCACAAATTTGTTTTTCACCACAGTGAGGCCAATCACTCCCTTAGGACAACTTTGGGTTACCTTATTACATTTAATAAGTGCTAACTTTTGTTTTGGAGGAGATAGGGAGGTCATGTTTGGTGTCTAGGGAAAACAGTGACAACCATCCACAATGCTCACCCTGCTCATCACAGCCTCTTCCACCGTGAACTGCACTCTTCATGCTGGAGATTGAGAAGGTCTCTTTTCAGGGGGATTAACCTGGTCCCTGTTCGGACCGCGCTCCATCGCTTTTGGCCTGAGCTTGTGACTTTGCATATCTATTTTCTTCTGATTGGATTTATTTTGTTTTGGTGTCAAATCATTTATTACATTTTACACTATTTTTCAAAATTGCTATGGTATTTTTCATGTGTTGTGTTTGCACTTTAATACTGGTTATGAGCTGCATAAATTATTTAAACATTACCTCTAAGTTAAGCCTGACTGCTTTTGTGTCAGGCTTCCAGAGGGTTAAGCACAGGCTAATTAACTGACTTTTTTGGTTCATCATGGCAAGGATTGCAGCTGTTGCTTGAGAAGGGTTCAAGCGCCGGACCCCCTACCCCCAAACCAACAATGAAAGTATTTCACACCTACATGTTTGAGATCTGCTGGGATGTAGAAGAGATCTGTGAAGAGAAGAGTTAGGAGAGGTGGAGGCTGTTTTTCTTATTCTTTTGGGCCTGTCAAGGCCAATTCGAACAAAAAAGAAATAGTCCACAAACTGGCACGTTCAAGCTAGCCCATATGGCAGTACCAGATTGCAGACTGGCCCCAAAGGATAGCCCAACACTGAACCTGATCAATATGAATTCCCCTTTTGGCAATTTTATAAAAAATATCTAGAAAATTATATTTTTCCCAGACAATAATGAAAACTACTAAGCTACTGCACAAGTCTGAAAATAATCATCATTATGGAATGTAAAGCTCTGCCACTCTTCTGCCTGGTTCTCGTTCAAGCTCCACAAAAAAACATCAAATATATCTGTATATTTTTCACTTCACGTAATCGATTTGAATTGTTTGAACGTAAGACACAAAGGTTCTGGCTATATTGCAGGTACCCTCCTCTATCATTATCACTGAAACGGTCATCTTTGAACTGTTTGGGTTTCTACTGCAGCCTCCTTTACTCTAGAAACCACAAATCGAACACATCACAACTGAAATATATTTTTAAAAGCAAAAACGTACGTACCCGGATTCTTACAATTCACCTGGAAGAAGAAGCTGCATCCAAACTGTGAAGTGGCAACTGAAAGTCTCAGCACCTCTGTGTCTAAATAACCGGAGAACAATTGAAGAAAGTCCTCAAATTCGTGGTCACCATGTTAGGTGCTCGGCAGCCAAACTGCTCCCCGCCACCAACCCAACAAGTAGATACCAAAACTGAGACATGCAAGACTTCTGACTAGACACTGGAGGAATGAGACATCAATAATTTCCTCTTGTGCAATTCGCAAAAAAGTTTCTAAAATACTCTGTCAAACCGGTGAGGTCATCCCACAAAGGGCTTTTTCATAGGGGACATGCCTTTCTCTTGAGTGGAATGGTTTCTTCCGCACCGGTGCATCCTGGCAGGGAAAACACGGCCCTCTCACGCTCCAAGGGGGAAGTCAGTTACCTGTGAAGACAAAGGGGAACAGGTGAGCTATTGTACTGGGAAATCCCATGTTTGCCTAAAATGAGGAAAGATGCCGCTTCTTGGCGGGAAGGGGCTGTGTTACTGGTTGTCAAACAGGACATACTTCAATGCACTTAATTTTGGAAGGCTCATAGTGCAATGTGGCAGTGCCAGAAGGGCGTGTTAGACTGGTTATTGTGTGGTTAATTGTTTTGGCTGTCTGTGGACCTGTTACACGGTCTGTTGAGCTGGTTTTTACTGTTCATTTTCCTCGATATTATCATATGGATGCAAATGCATTTCGTCTCCCATACACTGCAGCATGCATTAACAAGAGCAAAATGTCCCCTAGTTGCCAATGTGAACGGCACTTTTTAAGCTAAGGTGACCATTTTTGTTTTGATCCCCAGTCCGATCCTTCTGGTTACAGAAACATATCTGAAATGGTTATTAAGATTAATGGACTGGCCGAATTTTGCCGGGTGTTAATTTTGCCTCTTTAATTGCTGTGTCTATATGGTATCACTCCATCATTTCCATGCAGTTACGAGATAGTGTCCCAATAATGGGAAACAACGTGTAAGATACACAGTTATCACACCTGTCTACACGTTCTCCCCTTTACTGGGCTAATAACAGGCCACATGTTCCACCTGATTTTGCCAGGCAGCTGTGCTCGGGATTTGCACCGCTGTATAATCCGAGTTACATGAAAACCGCACCACTGGTTATTCTGTTTCAGCCTGAAAGGAAATGTTATGGCCAGAAAGTAATTAGCGCTTCACTCGCAACTGTCTTCTATGTCTATGAACTTCGAACAAGTACCCACCCAGTTTATATGGTCAACACATGCATTCTCGCTCCCTCCAAATACACTGTTGTTATATGTAGATCCATCTCTGAAGACCGTGACCTGCTACAATAACTCAGGAAAGAAATGCAAGCATGCCTGCTGAAAACTATTAATTCCCTCCAGTTGGAAGACTGAGTGGCTTGCACTGATAACCACAAACCTGGACACCATGGTGGTTCTAGCCCATCTGACTGATATATCTTGCTAACACTAATGAGTGTGGAGAGGGGAGGGCCAGCCCCTTCAACTGGTCTCCTAGATCCAGACACCAAGTTAGTGTGTCTCATCTTTGGTGTTGCAGGAATTAAGGAAGGTATGAATGCCCTATACAAAGTGTAAGGGCCACCAGACAGAATAGCCTGTCCTAGGAAACCCATTCCAAAAAATACAGCACACCACAGGGGAGGAATCCTAGTCAGCTGCCGTAGCCTACCCACCCAGCCCTGCCAACCATGTTTGCTGGCTCACCTCCAGGTACCTGTATCGCACCTCTTCCATTTGTGCCCTATACCTCTGCACTGCCACTGCAGCCCCCTTCGCCACATACCATGACTATGAGATGTTGCAGAAGCGCAATCTGTTTTCCATTTCCTGCTCCAGGGACATCCAGCGGCAGGAAATACATTAGTATGTGCCCAGCACGAGTAGCATAGCAAAGGGGACCATCTTCAGTTACTTCTCATACCTGAAATGTGCCCCAGTTTTGCAAAGCTATTAATGTTTAACAAACGTCATGCACACCCCTAATCTGTATTGCAGGAAGAGTTCATATCTCTTCTCAGGAGTGCCAGTGCTGCCAATATGATAATAGGATGGTTGTGAAAATATTATGGCTCTTGTAAGTTCAGTTGAAAAATGGGAGTACCTTCTCAGCCTCACAGTATCATCAGCTGGACATTGGTGCTCTCAACAACCGAAGTGATTTATTTACAGGAACATAGTTTGAGTAAACTGTAAGAAAAGGGGTTTCTGGTTGGCAAGGGTATGCACCTAAGCCAGCCAGAACCCACCACTCTAGTCAGGACAAGTCTCTTACACACCAAAGATGACCTGTGCTCACCCTCTGGTAGCTTGGTACAGAGCAGGCAGGCTTATCATCAGAGGCAATGTGTAAAGTGTTTGTGCAATACACTCACACATCAATACAGCAAATACACCACAAAAGAGATACCCCACAGGGTTATGGAAAATTGATACTAAAATGTACAAAAACCAAAAAGACAGAAATGATACTATTAGTGCTAGTAATGCAAACTTGTTTAGAGGCAAACACATGAATCACAATATATAACTATAGGGCACAGAAGCACCTATAATCCTACTAGGCTGGTTATGGTAAATTCTGTGAGCCGTGCTGAAATGATTGCATTTATGAATAAAATGTAGGGCACTGGAGCACCTGCACGCTTTCTAACCGTTACGTAGTAATCTGGTGTCTCCTTGAACTGTTCCGTCCCAAACTTCGGCTCTATGCCACTCTCGGGTTCTGCTATGAGGTTTTCCTCAACTATTCAGGACGGAACCAAGGCTCTCCAGTTCTGGCAGGTCTGGGCCCACCCAGGTAACAATTCGTCTGTCTCAAATATTGACCCACCCGCGAAGGAGTGCAGGACAGCCTCAATCAGCATAGGACTGCCTCAAAGGGAGTCCAGAGCAAGTAACAAGGGTTCTGCGCAGCCCTACCCTCCAGGACCAAGGAATTGAGGGTCAATTTGCCACACGATAGTCTTCGGGCGGTGAATAGTACTACAGAGGTCCAACTCTAACAAGAACACATAGTACCTTACTCCAGGCTGGTGCAGTACCCACACAGTACTTTCTCCCATTCTGACTGGGCAGCAATGGCAGTCTCTCCATTACTGAGCAAGGCAATCCACACTGCAGATGGTGGTAAGAATCTAGGGGAATCCTTTCATGCAGTAGTCGGCACGTCTGCACCACGTTGGCTCCTGCTCCCCGGGGCGGTCAAAGTCAAGGCCGCACTGACGTTGTCTGGGCATCCTCGTTACCTAGGCAACACAACTTTTCATCAGAAGGCAGCTCAGCGTGCGCAACCTGTGCAGCGCGAGCCAGGAAGGGGGCACGCCGGTCCCAGGAGCTGTGTTTTGCTCTTCAGAGTGCTTGGGTCCTCAGCGACACACAAAGAGCTCAACACACGCTGTCAAGGAAATCAGCAGTGCTCAACACTTGCTGGCTTGAGGACTGTAAAGCGAGGAGAAGTCAATCACAGCTCTATAATTAGCACGATGCTGCCGACTCCTAAGAGACAAAGTCCAATGGCAGAGGGGCTTAAATGCAATCTTTTAAGGCCCTGAGTTTGCAAGAAATGGGAGGAAAGCCAACAAGCTTCTGGAGAACATGTGGGGGCACAAAGGGAGGTGGCAGGCAGCAGGCCAGCACATAAAGTCAGGTTGCAAAGTGGCAATCCCTCCTGCAGCCCAGCAGTTAGCAGGCAGTATGCCAACACAACAAAGCAGTTAGTTCAAATGGCGGTTCCTCCTGGCAGGACAGCAGTCCTCTTGGTAAAGTACAGATTGTAGAGCCAGCAGCGTCTGGTTGAAAGTTCCACACAGTGTCTATAAACATGGGATCAGAGTCCTAGTACTCAAAAATGTATTTGATGAAGGGGTGACTTTAGAGGAAATCTTAGAAGTGCAAAACAATCCTTTTCAGCCCAGCCATGGCTCCAGACAAAATCAGCCCTTTGTGCGAGGGCAGGACACAACCCATACAAATGTTAAGTGTGAACCACCTCTCCCTCTCTCAGACCAGAAAGACTATCAGCATGCAGATGATTGCAGATGTATCCCCTGTCACACCCAGCCCTTCCTGTGTTGTAGCTGTGTAGAAGGTATGCACAAAGTGTAGCTGTCACCCAGCACAGATGTGTATTGGAGTCAGGCTGCAAAGTACAAAGATTCATAACCACGGAGAAATACCTACTTTCTAATAGTGGCATTTCTAAAAAAGTAATGGAAAATCCAGCTACACCAGTAAGTGGGAATTATCACTACTATTATAAATATACCAAAAATAGCAATGCCAATCCTTTCTGATCAGGAATTACCACTTAAAAGGATATAAGGGAATTCCCAATGGTAGTCTACAAGAGGAGTAGTCCTCACAGAAGTGAAACATTAAATAGGCTGTTTATCACTACCAAGAGATGTCACATGTCCCACTTTTTACTCACCCTGCCCATAGGGCTACCTAGGGCCTACCTTAGAGGTGAACTATGTGTAATAAAAGGGGAGTTTAAGGCCACAAGTAGTTTTAAATGCCAAGTCAAAGTGGGAGTAGACTGTGCACAGAGTGAAATAGAAGAGTTGGCGACATTCTAATGGAGTAACATGTCACATAAGCTGCAGCGCCCATTAATTAGGCAATGATAATTACTACTGCTTCAGGAAATTTGGAGGCATACATCTCATTGGAGATTGGAAGGCATAGTCTTGCCTCAGGCTGTTAAGGTAACATGATGACTGGAGAACGCAGGACCAACTGTGGTCAGACTTTGCATGGGTAAAAAGTGCCCCAACCTAAAGCCTTTCTAGGGGAGGTGTGACTAAAGGATTGTACCAATGTAGAACATTCATCCATCTTACAAAATAACACTCTACCTCTTGCATTGGTGCATCCAGGATAGTACAATATCCTACGATCTTCACCTAATGTCTTCATTAGATTCTCAAGTTGAAGTCCGGATGTATGCACTTATGTATTAGTATATTACAGCCTGTATACAGAGGTCTAAGCAACAGAGCACAGTACAATGTGGATGTATTACAATGGATGGTCCAGTAGTGGAGTGTGAAGAGAATTGAATAGGGGAAACATGGTGGAGCATTTTATCCGAGGGTAGAGAGCTAGTGGGGGGCCTAGTGAAAGTGGAAATACTGGGGGAGCAGCTCGGAGGAGGGTAGTAGTGCGAACTCTTAACAAATAGTTTAACAATCAGGATGATATGCTGCTTTAATAGATTAGTTTTCAGCTGTTTGAGGAAGTTGAGAAAGAAAAAGGATTTGTGGGTGTGCATGGAATTGACATTTCAAATTCCATTGTGAGAAAGTCTGGCTTCTTGTTTTTTTTTCTCTGGCATTTCCTTATAGCCTTTCTGGTGATGCAAACGATGTATGCCTCTGTGTTGCATCAGAGGTCTTGGATGCCAAATATTTACTTATTTATTTATTTATTTATTTATCTATTGAGGATTTTTATATACAGAGCCCATGTTTTTGAATTAGCAGGGCCCCAATGGTCTGTGAGCAATGACCTCGTGTTCAATTTTCCTTACATGCTCCAATCAGTTCTGTGGTCTAGTAAAGGGTAGCGTGAATAGCTCTGTTTTTAGGAGTTTCTGGAAGTGCTGATCGTGGGGTTATGCCCTCAGCATTGGGTTCAGCACATTTTACAGCTTTGGGACTTTCATGTCATCATCAAGCAGACAAGCAACCCACTGGCTTCTATTTTGAAACAAGAATAACATGCTCTATTAATAGGACATATTCTTTTTATATTGCCTTTTAGTTGGGAGTAAGCAGTCTCTCTAACCTAATTTATCGCTAAAATGAATACTTCATATTGTTAGTCAGATTTACCATTCCAACCTGAGCAACATTCGGGAAAATGTTGGCCTTTAGAGGGGTCAGATTTACTATTCCAAGTACGGCATAAGCAACAGTTGAAAAAGTGTTGGAATTAGAAGGTGCTAGAAATGGGATCTCTGGTTGGCTAAGGTTTGCGCCAAAGCCAGGCAGAAACCCCCACTCTAGTCAGGGCAAGGGAGTTACACGCCAAAGATAACCCCTGCTCACCCCCTTGGTAGCTTGGCACGAGCAGTCAGGCTTATCCCGGAGGCCATGTGTAAAGCATTTGCGCACAAACACAGCAACAAAATCCCAGGCACACCACAAAAGGAACTCCACACAAGGTTATATCAAATATAGCCTTTATATCCGCATAACACTTTAGAATAGTACTCACATAATATACACGGTGCCACCTGGCACTAGGTCATATCTACAAGAGATTATATACACCTGACAGGGCCCACTGGACCACTGTCAGAACCATCACAGAGTGAACTTAGTAAAAGTAAAACATATCATAAACGTACAACCAGTAATCACTGGTAACCACTGTACTCAGCATCAGCCTGTAACATAAACCACATTATGCACAGTATCACCTTAGTCTAAAACGCATTAGACCCTAACCCCCTAAGCATAACTCACATTAGGAAATAATCTCAGTGGAACATAATCTCACTAGCATATCCATAATATGCAAAACAACCTCATAATCATAAAAGCCACATTTAGAGGTATCAAAACAGGGTGTGTAAATCATAGTACATGAATCACATTTACTAGCACCACATAAATCACATTAAGGCCTGGCACCCTATTAACCTAACAGTCCCCCTGGCCAACTGGCCATCTCAAAGGGGGCTCTTTATGCCCTATGTCCCAAAGTCAGGGCGCGCTGCCAATGCAGTGGAAGTCAAGGGTACGCACTTTGCGCAGGCCTAAACGTAACAGCTGGTACTAGGTGCTGCGCAGCTGTGAAGATATGGGGCCAAGGTGTGTATCTCATTCCCAACTCAAAAGACAGGCCCCCAAAGAAAGAATGGCCTAAACGTTGCAGCTGCCCACTACTTGCAGGGTAGCTGTGAGTCAAGTGAAGGCCTGGCACCTCTGCGCCGCTTCTGTCCCTCTCAGGGACTCCTGAATTATTTATGCCAAATGGGGCAGCTGTCCGCGCTGGTGCGGCGCAGTTGGGATCAAATAACTCGGCCCTGGCACAACTGTGCCCTTGGGGCCTCATTGGTAGCAAAACAGGATGTGGGCAAAAACATGGCAGCTGCCCACTGTCAGACGGGGCAGCTGGGGCTGGGGCACGAGCGCCGACAATGCGCTCTGATCTGGGAGCCCCCTCACGTACCAAAAGAAACTGCCCCTAGACGTTGGAGCCACACAGGCTCTCAAAACAAAACATGCCCCATCATAGGAGCGGTAACGAAATGTGGCCATGTCCCCCGCCCAGCCCTCACTCACCGGGCTCACTGGCGCTGGATTCTCTCGCTCTCCTTCTCCAGGGCAGCAGGCGAGTCTCTCTCTCTCATGGGAGCCTCGCTGGGGATCCGGCTGCACTTCTCTTGCGGCGCTCTGCGGGACCAGCTTCACAAGGTGCTGTGTCGGGCCTCGGCCGCGTTTCTCCTTCACCCGGGCCCCTCCTGGGACCCGGGACTTCTCTTTTCTTTGGCCGCCACTGCGGGGCTCTCCCTCACGCATGGGAGCCCCGTGTCACCACTCACACCGGCCTCTTTACTCATGGGGCTTCCCTTCCTTCCCGGAAGCCCCGCCTACTGGAACACAGCCTTCCAGGTCGCGCTGGGCAGCGGCCCGGAAGAGATTCTATGAGCAGCTCGGGCCGCGGTGGTGCTTCTCTTTGCGGCCAATACGGGGTAGGCTCCCGGTAATTAAATATGCAAAAGCGGGGTGGGAACCCGCGTTTCTCAAACCAAAAGCGGGGTGGGCACCCGCGTTTCTCACTTTCAGCAGGGGGAATCCCCACACCGGGATTCCCTCAAGAAAATTGCAGCTCAGCGCTATGGAGCCCTCATGCTCCTTTTGCTGGGGGGATAGTTCAGAATAAAGTGCACAGGGTGCTAGGATGCAGCCACTGTCCTGGGGGATAAAAAACAAGTGTTCCCAGGGCACACAGGCCGCCAGACATCCTTAGGGATCAAGGGCAATGCAGGGCATCAGAATATAGGCGCTTAAGTCCTGCCAGGGTCCCAGGGGCATAGCTGGGCCCAGGGAGGCCAGCACACAGGGCCCTCCAGCAGGGAGGCAGCCCCCATGGTGATTCCTCCTGGGCCCCAGCAGCAGCAAGCCCCCGCAGGTTTTGGATCAGGTACAGAACATTTTCATGGGGTCACAGCCCCTATATTTATACTAACATTTCCTTTGTGTCACAGCACAGGGCTTGGGGATACCAGTCAGGACCGGTTTAGGGGGGATTTGGAGCACTTTGTTTTGCCCAGCTCCTCTCCCCTTTGTCAGGTGGGGGCTCAGTGATCAGACACACCACAGGGGGCGGAGCCAGCATTGTACAGCCTGAGCACAGTCCTGTTCAGAGTCATGGGATTTCTCCTCCCACTACTCTCAGCCCAGGTGTCCCACTCAGCCTAGTGCTGACTCATCCTGCTCCTCCTGGAGCCACCCACACCTCTCAGCTCCTGTCAATCACAAGCCAGATATGCAATTCACGTCAAGCAGGCAGACACATAACACACACAAATGCCAACTTCTAAAAGTGGCATTTCTCCACCAGTCACCATAAATCTGCGCACACCATTGTGCAGCATTTATTCTCACAAGTTCATACATACTAAACTCGACCCTGCACTCCTCTCATACCAGCATTTACCATGGACACACATATCCCCATGCATTCCTATGGGAGGGCAGGCCAATCTCACCACACGCACTCAGAGAGCGCACGCACTTTACATTGGGCCACAGTGCTAAAGTGCCCAGAGGCCTAAAACCACTACCACCATGTCAGAGCTTAAGGCAAAAGGTTCAGGGGTGAACCTGCCAAAAAGGGCCAAGTCCAACACAACCCCCTTCCAGCCAAAACGCAGGGCAGACCAATCACCACTGTGATGGGCTTCCCTGCTCGGGGCGATAGAACATGGACGCGGGCCCTCACCGCAGGGACACCCTCCGGTTCTACGCCACTCTGAACCCATGTGGTTCCCTCTGAAAAAGAACTCTCAGGCCCAACTAGGCTATCCCACTGGTACACCCTAGTTGTCCATGGCCAGGACCAGGCCCTAGGCCACCCAGACGTCACTGGTCCTTGCCGATTCACAGAGTAGGGGGCAGTAATGCCTGGCATTCAGTAGCCATTCTCCAGGCTCCCTCTCAGTGTAGTTCCAAACTACCACTGATCATTCAACCTAGGGTCCGCACCCTCAGGCTGACCAGAGGTCACGGGCAAAGCATCTCCTTACCCTACCTCTACTTCTGGGGTTACGCACCCTCCCAGGGGAAGCACCCACCAGAACACAACTCTCCCACCAGTTCAGGACCTCTCTCCATCAACTGGTCTACCACCTGGGATCTACATTCACCGGATGCACCGGGGTCAGAGGCAGGGACTCCCTCCCTCTGCACCCTCTTCCAGAGTTCTGCACCCTCCCACTGTAGAGCAGGGTCCCTTCACTTAAGATGGGCCCCACCTGCTCTCAGGGTAGTACTACCACACTCATCCAGGGACCCTAAAGATCCTGGCTTGGCCTGCACCACCCCTCCTGGGAAACACAGGGTCTCTTTCTTCACTTAAGATGGGCTCCACCTGTGTTCACAGGGGTACCCCTAGAAGGCAAACCGGCCAGGACACTGATTACAGCTGTCCTGCCATCCAGGTCAGGAAACACCTGCTCCTGGCTCCCCACCCAGGGATGGTACCCTTTGGTCAGATGCCCGGCGAACCAGGTCTTCACGGGGAGCACGCATGCCCCCCTGAGGGTAACACATAACTAATGTGTCATGTGAAAGCCTGCCTGGCGCAGATTTCACGACCTCCTGTCCATCTGACAGTGCGTGCAGATCCCCCAGGACAGAAGTGGCGTCACCATGGCCAATCATTGGCGACTCAGCCCTTCTGGCTTGCCCCTGACCCACTGGTTCCCACTGGGGACTTTTTCCCCCTCTCACCCCTCACTCTGGACCTCTGCACCCTCCCAACTGGAGCGGTACTGCCAGACACCAGAACTGCTGGAGCTCTGCTTACAGACGCTCCACGTTCTCCAGACACTAGGAGATCCTCCTCAAATGGCCTATCAGTAAAGCCTAGGCTCCCAAACTGGTGTTCCCCTCGGGAACCATCCAGGTCCTGAGACGAGTTTCAGGCACCTGGAGACACGCAGTCCCACTCACTCCTTCTCCTCTGAGACATGACGTGAGTCCCTACACCCCTCCCACTACACCGGGACCCAGCTCGGCTACTCTGAACCTCTTCCACCACTCTGGGCTGGAAGACACCTCAGCCACTCCTTTTGGAATCACTCCCCAATGCCTCTGCAGGGCCTCTAGCACACAGCCAGAGGTCCACCTCCCGTGCAAGCTCCTTATTTCAGAGAACTCATACTCAATCATCCAGTGCAACACCCCACTCATCCACATACGCCCCCCCAGACTGGTGAGACAGTTCCTTACTGCCCCTGAATCTCAACCTGCACCCCTCTTACTGAGCACCAGGTACCATACTCTGGGAACTGGGAATGGGACTTCATGCACTGGACTCACTTTTTCTGCCACCACTGGATCCCACCCTTACTGGTGAATCCAGACACTCACACTGCACTTAGGTGATAATCTACCCTCCCGAGCTAGTTACTCCATACCAATTAAGTCACCACTGTAGGCCAACTCTAGAACCAGCAGCTAGCACAGGGGCAGTCACTCCTTCAGCATCAGGCCAACCCAAGAACCAGCACAATGGCTCATGGGCAGTCCCTTCTTCCGCTTCAGGCCAACCTAAGAAATAGCAGTCTGCACAAGGGCAGTCACTCCTCCAGATTCTCTGGTTTCTGTCCTTGGCAGGACACCCAACTCATAGTGCACAAGAAACACAATTCCAAAGAAATGACACTTAAAACAAAAACAGACACAATAATCCCTTTCCATGTGACTATCTAAAATGCAGAGTTTTGTAGTGCAGCCAGTTGTTGCTGTGGTACTGCGCAAACGCAAGTCCTATCCTCACCGCTTACAACCAATGTTAGAAATGGGATCTCTGGTTGGCTAAGGTTTGCGCCAAAGCCAGGCAGAAACCACCACTCTAGTCAGGGCAAGGGAGTTACATGCCAAAGATAACCCCTGCTCACCCTCTTGGTAGCTTGGCACGAGCAGTCAGGCTTATCCCGGAGGCCATGTGTAAAGCATTTGCGCACACACACAGCAACAACATTCCAGGCACACCACAAAAGGAACTCCACACAAGGTTATATCAAAAATAGCCTTTGTATTCTCATGAGACATTAGAATAGTGCTCACATAATCTACACGGTGCCACCTGGCACTAGGTCATATCTACAAGGGATTATATACACCTGACAGGGCCCACTGGACCACTGCCAGAACCATCACAGAGTGAACCTAGTAAAAGTAAAACATATCATAAACGTACAACCAGTAATCACTGGTAACCACTGTACTCAGCATCAGCCTGTAACATAAACCACATTATGCACAGTATAACCTTAGTCTGAAATGCATTAGACCCTAACCTCCTAAGCATAACTCACATTAGGAAATAATCTCAGTGGAACATAATCTCACTAGCATAAACCATAATATGCAAAACAACCTCATAATCATAAAAGCCACATTTAGAGGTATCAAAACAGGGTGCGTATATCATACTACATGAATCACATTTCCTAGCACCACATAAATCACATTAGAGCCTGGCGCCCTATTAACCTAACAGTCCCCCTGGCCAACTGGCCATCTCAAAGGGGGCTCTTTATGCCCTATGTCCCAAAATCAGGGCGCTTTGCCAATACAGCGGAAGTCAAGGATGCGCACTTTGCGCAGGCCTAAACGTAGCAGCTGGCACTAAGTGCTGCGCAGCTGTGAAGATATGGGGCCAAGGACTGCATCTCACTCCTAACTCAAAAGACAAGCCCCCAAAGAAAGAAGGGCCTAAACCTTGCAGCTGCCCACTACTTGCTGTGCAGCTGTGAGTCAAGTTGAAGGCCTGGCACCTCTATGCCGCTTCTGTCCCTCTCAGGGACTCCTGAATTAATTATGCCAAACGGTGCAGCTGCACACGCTGGTGCGGCGCATCTGGGATCAAATAACTCGGCCCTGGCACAACTGTGCCCTCGGGGCCTCACTGGTAGCAAAACGGGATGTGGGCAAAAACGTGGCAGCTGCCCACTATCAGGCGGGGCAGCTGGGGCCGGTCTGGGAGCCCCATCACGTACCAAAAGAAACTGCCCCTCGACGTTGGAGCCACACAGGCTCTCAAAACAAAACATGCCCCTCGTAGGAGCGGTAACGAAATGCGGCCATGTTCCCCGCCCAGCCCTCACTCACCGGGCTCACTGGTGCTGGATTCTCTCACTCTCCTTCTCCTGGGCAGCAGGCGGGGCTCTCTCTCTCATGAGAGCCTCGCTGGGGATCTGGCTGCACTTCTCTTGCAGCGCTCTGCGAGACCGGCATCACAAGGTGACGCTTCGGGACTCGGCCGCGTTTCTCCTTCACCCGCGCACCCTCCTGGGACCCAGGGCTTCTCGTAATTTTGGCCGCCACCGTGGGGCTCTCCCTCACGCATGGGAGCCCCACGTCACCACTCACGCCGGCCTCTTTACTCGCGGGACTTCCCTTCCTCCCTGGTAGCCCTATCTACTAGAATTTTGTCTACTTTTATGAAATGTACAGTTTTCCAGGATCCAATATTGCTTTCATACCCATTTCTACCACTAACTGGAATGAGGTTGAAAGCACAAAAAATAGCAAAAATAGGCTATGTCCCAGTAAAATGCCAACACTGTGTACAAAATTGTGGTTTTCTGACAAAATTCTGTCCGCCCCTTAAAGCTGGGAAGATGGTGATTTCAGCACCACAAACCCTTTGCTGATACCATTTGCAGGGAAAAAAAGAGACGCTTTCATCTGCAGCCCTTTCTTCCCCTTTTTCCCCCAAAAAAGAAAATGTAGCTGCATTTTGGCTAATTTCTGGGTCCCCTCCAGGGGAATCAACAAACCCTGGGTACCTTTAATATCCCCATGATGTTGAAAGGATAGGTCGCAAATTTGTCATGAATACCTTATGCGGTCAAAAAGTTACAGGGTCCTAAGCGCGCACAGGGGGAGTAAGGCCCAGCAGCGCAGGGGTTAAGCTAATATTTTCACACGAACAATTATTGCTACTCACCTAGTAACCAATTACTACCTGGTAGTAAAGTTGACAAAGGTCGAGTTAGACAGCTGTTCATCACGATGTAGGTAACAGGTGCAGATCCAGGATACATTTAATGTGGTTTGCTCTGCATGTCATCTGCTCATTCCTGTTCCAGAAAATGGGTTTTATTCTCTTTCTCTGGTAAAATCCTGATACGGGTGCAATCTACATGACCAGCTATGTTGGGCAACAAGCAAATTACATAAAACGTGGCCTTTAATGCATTTAAATTTGTGCGGGTTTTGGGATACCCCAAATATTACATCTAAAAAGAAACCAAAATGTATTTAAATATTCGGGAGAATTGGTGTTAGAAATACAAGCGGCTTCAGCAGCTGTTCCCCGAATTCAATCGATAGCACTAAAGTGGAGGCACTGGTGCACCGACATTTGTGTGAACTTCTAGGATGTATGACGTTACAACGCATGCTGTTACAACGCATGCTGTTACAACGAAAGTTTTACAACGCGAGTGCATTGACAACGCAGGACATTACAACGCAAGTCTTTACATCGACTTGCACTAGATGGTGTGCTAACATTAAAAAAGTGTAATTTACTATTCCAACTCCAGTCCACGTAACAGTAGGGAAGGTGTTCGGAAAGTAAACTACACTATTTTTAATGTTAGCACGCCATCTAGTGCAAGTCGATGTAAAGACTTGCGTTGTAATGTCCTGCGTTGTCAATGCACTCGCGTTGTAACAGTTTCGTTGTAATGGTAGTGCGTGGTAAAAGTTGCGTTGTAAAGGTTTTTCCCCGAACTTCTAATTTCATGCATTAAGATCCATCATTGCCAAATGCACTGTTTATCCAGCCGGTGTGACTGTGCCTACTGGCGGCTCATATTAAACAATTTGATTCTAGTTCCGTAGATTCATTTTCTCCTACTTTTGTTGCAGGCAAAACATTTTGTACGAGTTCTACAGGGTCATGTGGTCCATTGATCTCAGCATGTGTTCTTGGCCTTCAAATACTAGTAGCCTGGACAAGTGAAAATGTATAAATAAAATAGAAAGTATTGAAGAACCACAACTAAATCACACAAGGGATGAAAACAACATCATTTCCATATCCATGGTCAAGTATAGGATACGTCTTAAGTTGCCAGAAAAATAAAACATTACTAAAAACCCACCTAAATCTGACTTCAGTATTGTGCCCTTGAGCCTTTTTGCACATCTATTAAAATCAGGTTCCTAAGGTTCTTAAACTGCCTCTCAAAAACTTGTGATACACTTCTGTGTGAGAACAGCTGTATCAATGCATATGGTCACATTTCCAGGACTTGCTAGTCTTTGAGGGCAGTGGCTAGTTATCACATTGACTAGATCAGCAGGTGTGTGTGTCTTTTCGAGGTCCTGTGTGCTGGTAAATTCAGATCATGGGCCTATTCTATCCTGTGCTTATTTCCTTCCAGAACATAGTGTTTGTTCTCCCTTCTGCCACTACCTAGGGGGACTCTTCCCCTTAGAGCCCACATTTCTGCTGTGGGTTCATTGGAGTAGTAGAGTCTTAGGCCAGAAGGCACCTCTTCTGCTGTAGCCATCCAGATAAGGTACCAGACTTCTATCACCTTTTGTCAAAACAACATAGTGTTCCTTGAATATTTTGTACCTAGGCATAGTCTTGGGCTCTATATGCATGAGCGACTACCCACACACTCTCAATTGCCAGTGAAGGCCTGACACCTGAAGCCCCTCCTGCACCAGAGTCTTCCACTTTATGACACTCGTGCCTCTCTTAGGGCCCTATTTAGAGTTTGGTGCCTTAGCTATTCCATCACAGGCATGCGCAAGCATAGCCGATAGTCCATCCACCATATAATAAGTGCATTATACGGCATCTGTAATGCAGCGGACAGGACATCCATTACATTTTTTCAGAGTATCCCATCTGCTAAACATTAAATAAGGGCCATACTGCCACCTCTGAGATTACTATGCAATCAATCCCTGGATTTGGGGGTGGTCCCTCACTGTTGGAAAAAGGCCATCGGTACACCTTTATTTGGAAAGCCCTCTGCTGACTCGGCTGTTTTAAGTAACTTTCGGCCAATTTCTCTACTTCCTTTTCCTATAAAGATACTCGAACGCTGTTAGTAAGACTGTCTCCTCTTACTTGGAAACACACTCGTTGTTGGAAGAAGAACACATTGGTTTTAGGCCTGTTGATGGCATGGAGACAGCTCTACTGAATGCCTTGGATGAAATACACCTGAGAGCAGACAACGGCCAGTCTACTGTGCTGATTCTACTTACTTTATTGGCAGCTTTTGGCATGGTTAACCACCACACCTTGCTAGCAAGACTTGTGTCTTTGGGTGTTGGTGGGACCGTGTTAGAATAGATAAAATCTTGTTGCAAGACTGCTGTCAGGCAGCTGCCGTGCCACCTTATCAATCAGACTTCACATGCATCCAACATGGAGAGCCACAAGGTTCGGCACTCGGTCCAATATTGTTCAATGTGTAGCTGAAGCCATTAATCTCTTTAATAAAATTACATCATATTACGGTCATTAACTATGACGATGATACACAACTGGTGCTGTCTTTTAACAATAATCATCAGGATGTGGGAAACACCTTTCAGTACTGCATGACAGTAGTGAAGTGGCTAAATGCGAATTCACTGAAACTGAACAGGAGTAAAACAGAATTCATTTGCAGTTCAGCAAACAGAGATCTGATCATTTTTCCTTCTAATTTATTTCCTCTGTGTGCTGCAGTGCACGATCTTTGTATGCTGCAGCCAAGGCTTTGTGCACCAAGCATGCCAGTGTAGCACTTAAGTATATAAATCGCTGGCAATTACCACTCAAAACCTTTGTTTACAATGAGAGCAAAAACAGGTGTATCTCAAAAATAGATCTCTATTAGTCTTGAGACAGTTTTTGCTATGTAGATACAGATCATCATGAGATGATTTATTTACTCTAGTGGCATCCGCACCCCAAGTTTATAAAAGAACAGGACTCAAAAGGTAGCACCATAAGATTTTACTGAATATTCTCAATTGGAGTATTGCATATTTGGCGGGGAACATTGGGAGACTATACAAGGGTATTACATAGAACAAGTTGACAATTACATAACACATTAACTTCTTGTGTACAACCTAACAATTCGTGTCCCTGCTAAGAGTCAGTCTGTAAAGTGTGCACATCCAAGCAAACAGACTGTGGAAAAGGGTGGCTCAGACAATTCTAGTGCTGACACGAGATGTGTGACATGTCTGCTTTTCTCACCGGTCCTTGCGCTTCTTCCACTGCTGATAAGCTCTATCAAGGTCAACTTTGCCAATCAAAAGGTAGGCTTTTGTCCTTATCAGCATGTCCAAGTGATTCTCCTCCTGTCTCTTTCTCAATTTAGACTTCATAGTGTTCAAGAGATTGAATCCACATTCACAGTCTGCACTTGATGCATGAAATGTTGCCCAGACATCTACAAGTTGAGTTGTCACATTATACAGAGTAACATTCCGTAGAGTGAAATTCACCATGTCTTGACAGGTTGTAAATAACCCATGTTCTGCCACAACATAAGGATATTCTCTGTACTGTTGAACAACATTGTCAGATGTTTCACAATCACCCAGGACTAAGATATTCTTACACATTTGCACAAGCATCTGTACATTTTTAGCCCAAAAGTCAAATTGTGATAATGTTGCTATTGCCTGGAATTCAAAGCTTGCCATCTCACTCAGTTCAGCCACAGGGAACACTTTTGCATATACTCCGAGAAGTGAAATAAAAGTCAAAATGGGCCCACTGTCGAACCGAGCTCCCAATCGTAACACATAGTTTTATTTTTATCTGTCTTGCCCAGAGGACCATTTCATACTTGAGTTGGTATGTGGGAAAGAACAGAGAGAGGGAGGAAGAGAATGTAGCCTCCACTGTGGGGATCAAAGACTCGTCTAACATAAGGCATTTTTTACAGCACACACAGTGCTTTAAATGGAGAAAAATAAGTGCAGGTACTCAACCCAATAAATTGTGGACTAGAGGTGGAGCCAGGGGCATATCTAAGGGCGTAGCGAGGAGACAATAATTAAATGACTCTTCTTTCTCAGTCCTCCTCTTCTAATCATTTTATAATCTGATAAATTTTGTCCACACTCATTATGGCACTCCTCTGAACTACTCCTTAATCCCCAAGGTTTACATTTTTCCTTTTCTTTTTTTGTATTTCACCCCTTTTTATATTTCTCTCCACTCTGTTCCTCCACCCCTTCTTTTTCCCTCATCTCTCTTACCACTTTCTGCATTCCCTTTCTCCATGTCTCTCTCCAATCTTTGCTTCTCTTTCTTCTCATTTCTCCATTGCTTTGCCCTTTGTCTATTTTCTTTACCCTTGTCTCTATATGCCCATCTTCCTTAACTCTGGCTACTTTATCCCTACTTACATTTTTCTAGTCCTCTGCTACCCCTTTCCCCTTTCTTTCTGCCTGTGCAGGTGTGGTGAATTAATGGGCGAGACAGTGGGTCTGTTGCCTGATGAAATTACCACAAAATTCTCTAGCAATAAAACATGTTGGTTGCTCATAAGCAACACACTAGCCAGGGGATGTAACTCTGGTTTTAATACCTTACCTTGGGCCCTTATAAATAAAGAAGAATGATAATAGTCCCTTTGACACATTTTTAGTTAGGTGGTCATGAGACCTAGTGAATAGACAACAAAATTGCAACACTGAGGACTAGACATAATAAGCTGAAGGAATAGATACAGAAACACACATTAGGTTTCCCCGTCGCATGGCTCCTGATACAGTGCATCCCTACACGCATAGGAGTCTGCTGAGGATAAGAAGCCCTGCCACGTGGAATATCTAGCCAACAGGCAAAAAGTGGTTGCCTACGTTGGGTATCTCCTACTTTTCTGATTGCACTCACTGCTGTATGGGCTTATAATATTGGCACCACAGATTAATCAGATGTAAATTGCTCATCTTTATCCCCAGGTAAAATAATTGAAGGGATTAACTGATAGACAATCATGCGGGATGTAGGAGCAAGGGGTTCATAGTTCTTGTTGACAGATACATACAGAGCTAAATACAATATGGATGTGTCCCTTCCTTACAATTCAGGCTCTTTCCCTAGCTTCTCTAGCTTCTCATTTCTCTTTCTTTTCTTCTAGTCAAGAGTTTGCTCCTTCTCTATTTCTCTCTACCCTTCTTTGTAATAACCCCAATTCTGCTATCCCCTCTCGTTCTTCCTTCATTTTCTTTCTTTCCCTTCACACCTCATGCGCTCATCTTTTGTCCTATCTTAACTTGTACTATCTTGTTTCTCATGGGCGGACTGGCCTCCACATGCGTCACAGGATAGGGACCGTCAGGCCTATTGGTCTGAAAGATAATGAGGATGCAAAAGGGTCGATCTTAGACGTGACAGGTTTTGTTGCTTGCCCAGCAGACGTTTCCATGGCATTGATCTTTGAAGGGCTCTACAGCTGTATCAGCCCTGGGCCTTTGCTAACGGGAGAGAGGGGGGCGAGTGCTGTACATGACATTTCATAATTCCAGTTCAGAATGCATTGCCAGCTCGAGCTCATCCCTCTTCTTAGTGGGCATGCAAAGCTTTACACTCTTCTGTGCCACTCAATTTTTTTTATAAAGCGTGGACACGATCTGAAGGTTTCGTAGAACTTATACAAGCACCAGTTACATTACACAAGGATACATTCCGTTTTTTAGGCAGGAGGAGACTGTGGCATTATGGCCAGAGCTGCCAAAATTGGAGTTGGCAAACCAGGTTACAGTCTCAGCGTTGGTTCAACATCCTGTGATTCTGGGCCCGTTCCTTAATCTCCTTGTACATAACAAAAACATGAACGTGTCCTTGTGTATCTTAACTGGTGCTCATGTAAAGAGCTCCAATAGATTTGCGTCAAGTTCTAGCTAAAAAACATTATTTACCTAGAGTCACAGGCTTCTGATACTGACAGATTGACAGAAAGTTCTGACAATGTGAGTGCTGCTTACAGTACACTCTAACGGGGCAGCTCCTCTACTAGCTCGGAGGAGCGTCGCCCCACTGATTTCTCGCACTGCAAGAAGTAGAAACATAAAATGGCAATAACTTCCTGTTATTACCATTTAATGTTTATTTGCGGGCTGGCGGGTGTGCGGGGCTGCTCTGGGAGCAGGGGAGGAGTGGTGTGCCAACTCCTGAGCGCGCAATGACTTTTTGGTTGGCCTTCCGGGGCAGCCCAAACCAGTCATGCACACTCTGCCCTTTCTCCATGCAGGCTGCAATGCAGCCTACATGGAGAAAATGGCCTTCCCGTAAGCCCCTGGCTGGGCGGCGGCCCTACCAATCACAACGTTGCCATTGCAGCGTTGAGATTGGCTTAGGGGAGGGGAGGGAGGCTGCCTGCTTCCTGTTCCTGCCGTAGGCAGGAGAGCAGGATCAGGAGCTGAGAAAATGCGGGACCTGGCCGGCGGACAGGTAAGTTTTGTATTTAATTTTTAAAATAACCCCCTCCACAGCAACCCTCCCAGTGCAACCCGCTGCCCCTGCCTCCCCACCCGCGATTAATGTTGGCCGCGTTCATGGTGCAGGTGACAGCAGAATGAGGTGGTAAGCGTTCCTCAGCGTGCTCAACAGAACAAGGCAGAAGTGCCTGTGTCAAGCTTGGAGCTCCAATAGTTCCTGCTTTACAGTGCGACTGACACATTAGTAGGACATGTCAGTAGAAAATGGAATAAGCCCCTACACTGCAAAGTCAATATTAATGAATGGCTGAGAATTGATTTTTCTTGAGCACCTGTGCTTCCCACATCTTTACTGGCTGCAGGAAATGCATGTTGCTTGGCATTTTTGGTACAACTAATGACAATTAAAAGCTTTGAGCGCACATTCTGAATGCACACATTTAAAATGCTCTCATATGTGATAAAGAACAAACAGGAAACACAGTGAAATAAAGTATTTGAGCGGTATCACACATTTTATTTTTGGGCACTTTTAAAGTGATCAGATTTGCTGAGATTAACAGCATGCTGAGCCGAAGCCAGGATTTGAAACTGACTCCGATCATATGTGACCAGCAGCTGTAGCTATTACAAGGACAAACAAATACAAATCGTGCAGATGTATTGCCACATAAAATAAACATTTTTGTTTGTGCAATGGGATGCTGCACTTCATTGCAGCCTTTCAAGCTCCCCCACAACCCAACGCGAATAGCGCAAATGGCATGTGTAACTGCCGCCTGCTCCGGGCTCTTTATGACATTCCAAAGGCCCATGGCAAGGAAGGATTACCATTCTCATAGTTTTGTTGCAGCTAAACTTCACCCGCCCTGTAAACTCACCAGAATTTCTCCCTGCACTTCAGCACCAAGAAAAGGAGCATTCTTTTCACAGCACTCGTAACAACTTTAACAACTTAGCGCCAACGCAGGCACCCTTGCACCAGAGTGCAAGAGTGTCTGTGTGCAGGGGTAGATTGGTTATATATAGGAAGGTCACCCTTCCTGCCAATAAACAATCCTAAAACGCCGTTTTGTAACTTACATGAAAGTTACAAAATTGCATTTTTTTTAAAGGTTTGTTTATGTACAGGAATCAATCAATCAATCATAGCATTTGTAAAGTGCACTACATACCCGTGAGGCTCTCAAGGCGCTACGGGGGGGGAGCTGCTACTGTTCGAAGAGCCAGGTCTTGAGAAATCTTCTAAAGGTCAGAAGGTCTTCGGTCTGCTGTAGGCAGCTGGGGAGGGTGTTCCATGTCTTGGCAGCGAGGTGGGGGAATGATCTGCCGCCACCAGTCACTCTTCGGATGCAGGGGACGGTGGCGAGGACGCGGTCTGAGGAGCGGAGCTGGCGGGTGGTGGTGTAGAGGCTGAGTCGGCTGTTGAGGTACGTTGGTCCAGTGTTGTGGAGTGCCTTGTGTGCATGGGTGAGGAGTTTGAAGGTTATCCTCTTGTTGACAGGGAGCCAGTGCAGGTCTCTCAGGTGGGGTGTGATGTTGCTGCGGCGAGGGATGTCGAGGATCAGGCCTGCGGAGGCGTTCTGGATGCGTTGAAGCCGTTTCAGGAGATTGGCAGAGGCTCCTGCGTAGAGTGCGTTTCCGTAGTCCAGTCTACTGCTGACAAGGGCCTGGGTGACCGTCCTTCTTGTTTCGGTGGGTATCCACTTAAAGATCCTGCGAAGCATGCAGAGGGTGTCGAAGCAGGGGGAGGAGACGGCGTTGACCTGCTTCGTCATGGAGAAGGTAGAGTCGAGGATGACTCCTAGGTTGCGTGTGTGGTCGGTGGGTGTTGGGGGTGCTCCTAGTGCAGTCGGCCACCAGGAGTCGTCCCAGGCCAAGGGGGTGGATCCGAGGATGAGGACCTCCGTCTTGTCCGAGTTCAGCTTCAGTCGGCTGTTCCTCATCCAGTCGGTGATGGCCTTCATTCCTTCGTGGAGGTTGGTTTGGCGATGTGGGGGTCCTTGGTGAGGGAGAGGATCAGCTGGGTGTCGTCGGCATAGGAGATGATGTTGAGGTTGTGCCGTCGTGCGATGTGGGCGAGCTGTGCCATGTAGACGTTGAACAGCGTTGGGCTGAGGGATGAGCCTTGGGGTACGCCGCAGATGATCCCGGTGGCTTCGGAGCAGAAGGGGGGGAGGCGGACGCTCTGTGTTCTGCTGGAGAGGAAGGAGGAGGTCCAGTCCAGGGCCTTCTCTTGGATTCCGGCATCGTAGAGGCATGTTCGTAGTGTGCGGTGGCAGACCATGTCGAAGGCAGCTGACAGGTCCAGGAGGATGAGGGCCGTGGTTTCTCCATTCTCTAGCAGGGTCCTGATGTCATCAGTGGTGGCGATGAGGGCAGTTTTGGTGCTGTGGTTGCTGCGGAACTCGGACTGGGACGGGTCCAGGATGCTGTTCTCCTCAAGGAAGCTGGTTAGTTGTTTGTTGATGGCCTTTTCGATGACCTTGGCCGGGAACGGGAGCAGGGAGATGGGTCGGAAGGTCTTGAGGTCCTTGGGGTCTGCCTTGGGTTTCTTGAGTAAGGCGTTGATCTCTGCGTGCTTCCAGCTCTCCGGGAAGGTTGCTGTCTCGAAGGAGATGTTGATGGTTTTCCGGAGATTGGGTGCGATGGTGCTGCTGGCTGCTGAAGATGTGGTGTGGGCAGGGGTCTTCCGGGGATCCGGAGTGGACGGTGTTCATGATCTTGATGGTGTCCTCGTCGTTGATGTTGGGCCAGGCGATCAGGCGGTTGGTGCGGGTGGTGATGTGGGAGTGGGGGTCTCAGTGGTTGCCGGGGTGGTGACGGCGTTGAAGCTGTCGTGGATGTCTGCGATCTTGCGATGGAAGAAGGTGGCCAGCGAGTCGCACAGGTCTTGTGAAGGTGGCATGTTGTTGGTGTTGGAGCTGGGGTTGGAGAGTTCCTTCACAATGTTGAAGAGCTCTTTGCTGTTGTGTGCGTTGTTGCCTAGGCGGTCTGTGAAGGAGGTCCTTTTGGCGGATCTGATGAGTTGGTGGTATCTGCGAGTGGCTTTCTTGTGGGCTGTGTAGCTTTCCGTTGTTCGTTCACGGATCCAGTTTTTTTTTAGTTTTCGGCAGCTGGCTTTCTTGCTGATGTGGGTGTTGGAGTGCTTCTTGAGTGGCGCGAGGGTGTTGGCGCAGTTGTTGATCCACTGTCTGTGGTTGCGAGCGGTGGTGTCGGGGTCGGTCGGATCTGCGGATGGGCTCCGGGCAAGGGTGGTGGAAAGCTGGTCTTCCGTGACTTTGCTCCAGCAGCGGCGTGGCATCTGTTGGGTGCGATGGTGCGTGGTGGGTTTCCGGAAGGTGAAGTGGATGAAGCGGTGATCTGTCCAGTGGAGCTCGGTGGTGTGGTTGAAGGCAACGTGGGAGCTTGCGGAGAAGATGGGGTCAAGCGTGTGGCCGGTGGAGTGGGTGGGTGTAGTGACGAGTTGTCTGAGTCCGAGGTTGGTGAGGTTGTCGATCAGGGTGGAGGAGTTGGTGTTGTTGTTGTTGTTGTTCTCGAGGTGGAAGTTCAGGTCCCCGAGGAGGATGTAGTCCGTGGAGGCAAGGGCGTGTGTGCTGACGAGGTCGGTGATGGAGTCGCTGAACTGAGCTTGTGGTCCGCGGGGTCTGTAGATGAGGGTTCCTCTGAGGGTGGTGTTGGGATCGGTGTGGATCTGGAAGTGCAGGTGTTCGGCGGTGCTGAGGGTGTCGTCGGTGTTGGTTGAGACTTTGTGAGTGTTCCTGTGGACGATGGTGATTCCTCCTCCTACTCCATTGGTGCGGTCCCTGCGGGTGATCTTATAGCCTTCTTATAGCCTTCCGGGATGGTGTACTGCTCGATTTCCCCGGCCTTTCTGTGTTAAAAGGGGCCTAATGTGACTTCAGTCTCTTTCCATTCAAGTCTAAGGGTTAGAGTAGTGTATAGAGCCTATTTATTAGGCACTTCAACATGATCCTGTGTTCTTCCCCATAGATCAGGGTTTGCATACATATCCTAGGGGATAGATTCGTTAGCATTAGGGGTAATCTGTTCTGTAGTGAGGGTATTTCATGGAACTGTGCTGAATTCAGGCCTGGTAGGCCTTAAACGGGAGAGACTCCATCTTTCCCCCTGCTCTGGCAGCTTGGGAAGCTTCTAGGTCATAGGCAGTGTTTTAGTTAGGAGGTGTTATTCGCTTGGAGAGAACCGGTTCAGGCCGGCCCTTATCGAAGGATTGTATTCTTCTTCATGCCGAAGACACTACATCAGGCCGGCCGGCTGGGAACGTGTCCTTGGCACGGGGAGGTACAGGAATTTGGTGGGCGGCAGGTTACGTGCTGGAATCTTCCATGAGAAAATGCACATCTATATTAGTGAAAGTCTGAGGCAGACACTGGCACTTGCTTCTAGTCCGTAGGCGGCACCTGGCCGTTAGCAGAAAAGCTACTACTTGTTTCAGGGAAGACAGATGACGAATTTGAAGGAGAAGAAAACCTAAGAATCTAAAGAGGAGAGAGTAGCCGATGAGGAAGAGATCCCAGTGACTCGGAGAAAAGAGAAGGGAGTAGATCTGTGACTGCAGAGGTGTGACTTCCAGGCGAAGCCGAGGCGCAGACGGGAAGGGAACCTAGATGACCTTTGAGTACAGGCTACATATGACCAAGGTGATGTCAACCCCTTACTATTAGAGTGTACAACTTAATCTTCCACTTTGCTTTGCAGGTTATGTGGTATGTATTATGTTCTGTGAGTGTGCATGGAGCAACCAAATAAAGTATCTAGCTTGTTGTGAGTCCACATGTGTTGTGTATTCTTGTATAGGAGGATAGCCTATTCTTCTAGTCAGATGCAGCTTGACATGAACAGATGTTAATCCTGATCAGGTAAGTGGTAACTGAATGAGGGAGAGAGGAGCCCCTCGAACTAAAGAACAGGTTGTGCTCAACTAATAGTCTTTGTGTGATCTGATATATAGTAACCCCGATTCCCCTGTCGTGTACTACGGTAATAATAGGATGAGCTCGTGCTAAGGCTGCCGTCTGGGTAGGAGATTCTGGGTCTGCCGGAAGACCGCGAGACTGTGTGTTGCTGCCGTCTGGGTAGGAGATTCTGGGTCTACCTGAGACCGCGAGACTGTGTGTTGCTGCCGTCTGGGTAGGAGATTCTGGGTCTGCCTGAGACCGCGAGACTGTGTGTTGCTGCCGTCTGGGTAGGAGATTCTGGGTCTGCCTGAGACCGCGAGACTGTGTGTTGCTGCCGTCTGGGTAGGAGATTCTGGGTCTGCCTGAGACCGCGAGACTGTGTGTTGCTGCCGTCTGGGTAGGAGATTCTGGGTCTGCCTGAGACCGCGAGACTGTGTGTTGCTGCCGTCTGGGTAGGAGATTCTGGGTCTACCTGAGACCGCGAGACTGTGTGTTGCTGCCGTCTGGGTAGGAGATTCTGGGTCTGACTGAGACCGCGAGACTGTGTGTGACTGCCGTCTGGGTAGGAGATTCTGGGTCTGCCTGAGACCGCGAGACTGTGTGTTGCTGCCGTCTGGGTAGGAGATTCTGGGTCTGCCTGAGACCGCGAGACTGTGTGTTGCTGCCGTCTGGGTAGGAGATTCTGGGTCTGCCTGAGACCGCGAGACTGTGTGTTGCTGCCGTCTGGGTAGGAGATTCTGGGTCTGCCTAAGACCGCGAGACTGTGGTTGCTGAGATCGCGAGACTGTGAGGTCTTGATATATATATATATAATAGGAATTCCCTGTCCTTAGGTGGTACATATATATATGTGGTTATTTAGGTGTAAAAAGGCCCTAGGGAGGGGGTAACGTTCTGGTTTGGGTTAGAAAGGCTCTGTGGAGCGGCTTCTATCTGGAGGGAAAACCAAAGCAGAACAGATGGCTATGGCGATGTCGGGTGCCGAGGAGGGGTTCAGCCAGGTCTCCGTCAGGAAGGCGACGTCTGGGGTGTTGGAGTCCAGTAGGCCCCAGAGTTCCACGGCGTGTTTGCGTGCGGGGCGGGTGTTGAGTAGGATGCAGCTGAGGTGGTTGAGTTCTTTGGTAGGTGGGTTGGCGGGCCGGATGCTGGTGAAGCTGCAGTTCCGGCAGGAGAAGGGTCCTTGGGTGCGCTTCGGGGCGGCCAGGCAGCAGGTACATGATCGGCCGGCGTTGAGTGCGTGGAGGGTGCTGGAGTTGTAGCAGAGGCGGATGTTGTGGTGTTTGCGGGGGCCAGGGGTCCTGGCGCTGGGTGCGGTCCAGGCGGGGACGGGCACAGCGGCCGCCATATAAGGGGAGGTGGGAGAGAGGAGCAGCTGGGAGGCGGGAGCGGGGAGGCAAATGGGCGACGAGGGGGGTGGGGCAGCATGGGACGCAGTGGCGGGAGAACGGGAGGAAAAAACAGTGAAGGGAAAACAGAAGGCAAAGAGGGGCACAATAAGTACAGGGGGAGAAAGAAACATTGGGAAAAAAACTGTGAGCAGAGATAAGCCACACAGTACAAATACAGTCAACAATCACAGTACAGGGGGAGGAGCCAAGATGGCGATCGGGACGGCAGCGTAGGCTCTCGGCTCCGTGAACCTCCGCATCCTGCACAGATATCCTGCATGAGATCCTTAGCCTGCGCTATATGCCCGTGTTGGTGATTGAGAGCGGCAACCGATCGCGTGATTCTGAAGTTTCTGGCGGCGGTACCGCCGGAGAAATGTTCACCTGAAGTTTGCGGCCTGTGCAACCCTGGAACCGGGACCTCGAGTGGACAACATGGCCGAGCGGCAGTTCAACAACAGCGGCCATTGGTGACTGGGTGGAGTCGGAATACCGGAGAGGTGCGGATATTGGCCTGAATTTCGCCGTGGTCATTCCTACCACTGGGGCGTAGCGGAACGAGTGCATGCCCGAGGTGGCAATTCCAAGATTCTTCGGTAGTCGCCTGAGCCCTCGCCAGTGAGCGGCTCGGACGCTGCCTGTAACTCGTCCCGATTTTCGCGGGCTGCTCCCGGATTTTTGCGGGCGCTCGTCCAGGGTGAGGATAACTGTTACCTGTGACCATACACCGGATACATATTTTGCCTGCCCCCGGAACCCGTTTGCAGTACCATGGACCTTGATGCGCTTGTGCCTGAGTCCCGGTCCCAATCTGGGGTGGAACTACCCTGCGGCCATCTTGATAGGATGGATTCTATCATCCTGTACACTGGGTCGCAGCAAGATTGGGAGTATGTGGCTAAGAGGAGTGTAGCGCAGCGGGCGCGAGGAGCTGTGCTGGGGTACGGTGACCTACTCGAAGCTCTCGGTGCCCTTCGTTCCACCCTGGTTCACGGCGCCTGGGTACTGGGGAGAAAGCTTGATGGTATTGCGTCAGCGTCGGAACAGTTGCGATCTGCCTGTCCCCAGGTAACCAGGGACTTGTTTTACTTCACACAGGAGGACAGGGTCGTGGCCGCCCCTGTGAATAGGGGGAAGCTGGAAATTCCTGACAATGTGCCAACGTGTGGTCGGCTGGCTGTAGGTCGGGTCTGTTCCGGAGGTTTTAGACTTGAGCAGAAGGTGGTGGCTTTGGCCCACGCACAGCCTCCGGCGACCCAGGCAATAATCAAGCAATGGTCGCCTGCTCTGGCTGATTCCTACATCCTGGACCTTGTGTGCAGTGCATGTCCTGGGGCAGGACTGGGAAAGATGATCCTCCATAATGATGACTGTGTTGGTGTTCAGAGACGTCCACCCTACATGTGTGTGTCGCTTCCGGTTATTTCTTGGACGCTCCTTTTCCTCGTAACATTGGACATGGCACTGGGTCGATGGGTATGCATCGGTGGATTCGCAAAGAGAGGCCAAGGATAAGACTGATCCTTCAGAGGTTGTCATCTGATAGGCGGGCGGGCACAGGGGTTGCGTGCTCTCACGGCATAACTCATAGTGTAATAGGTGCATAACGCTCCCCATTTTTCTTTGACATGAAAAATTCTTGTTGATTACGGTTTGCTTTGGGGAGGAACACATTGTGCGGGAGGGAGAAGCCGGGGGCATGTTTGAAGGCCCTCCTCCAGTTTATTAATACTCTCTCTACTCCCCCGTTAGGTGGGGTTTCTTTTCTTTTTCCTTTTTCTCTGTTTCTTCTATATTTCGGGTCTGGTTCTGGGGCGACAGGCACACTGCTGGGGGGGGGCCATAGTCATCTGCAGAGGTGCAGGGTGGGGGGCTGGGGGAGGAGATTTTTTCGTTTTTTACTTTGTTTCTATGGCCTCTTTTCTCTTCTCTTATCTTTCTTTGTCTTTCTTTTCTGGGGTCAGTACGGTAGGTTTCCTTCGCTGTCAAACACTGCTTTTTCATTTGTGCCTCAATTTCCGTGGTGTTTTCTGGGTCTTAGGGCAGGGGACTGTAGGCGCACATGACTCGTGATATTCTTCCACATCCTGAACCTCCTGTTTTAGCACCACTGACTTGATAGATTGCTGTTTATTGTTGACGTTTACTATTCTGCCCGCCATTTTTCGCTACTGGGAAATTGTTTGGCACCTGATCCTTCCATTCTCTATTATAAAATGAAAACCTTTTATATCCTGGTTTCCTACTTGGGCTGCTAAGTGGCCAAGAGTATACTAGCATGGAGATTCTGCTCCCCGAGGTGCTGCCTGTGATTAAAATTTGTTCTGTTAATCCAACTGCTTAGCGGCCGGCCCCGGGGGTTGTAGGCCCATACTTGTCTTTGGTTGAAATGTCAATAAAGGTTTTTCAAAAAAAAACAAAAAAAAAAACAATCACAGTACAATTACAATGAGATGGGAGAATGGGTAGAACCTACGGCGGGTCTTGAACCCAGGACACCGTCACAGCAGCACAGCAGCAGCAGCTCGTCTGAGGACACGGGCGCAGTCAGGTGGAGCTGCGCGGCGTGGGGAGCGACCTGCCTGGAGACAGGGTCAAGGGTCGCTCTCACTGCCGCGCAGCGGTCGCCATATAAGGGGAGGTGGGAGGGAGGAGCAGCTGGGGGACACCTTCCTGTACACAAACAAACCATGGCATTTTGCTTGTTGCATGTGTGCTGAACAAATGCCCTAAATAAAATACATAGAATTGTGTATTAACCATTTCTCCATAGGACAGAATGCTGAAACCCTTTAATACATCAGACCCCCCAGTGAGGAAACTCAGCTCTGTTTGCTCAAGAATTGCGAGAAGGTCCTTCATGCCTCTCTTGCTCTCCTGGGACTTTCGAACATGATGTCTGTGCACTTGCACACCCAATGATCATTCTTGCCCACTCCTGTTTCCATTTATGGAGAAAATCAGTGTATTTTCTTTTTACAAAGGGTCACACAATTTTAAACGTCCAAAACCCAAACTGTATGCTAAGAAGCCACAACCCTTCCCAGGCGGCGAGTTGCCTCCCCCCCACTTAGTCATATTCCAACTGCGTCCCTTTTCCTTTTCTTCTTGCCGTCGGAGGGGATTGAATGCTCGAGGGGGCTGCCTGCCCCCTTCTTATTCCCCTCCGCGGCTTGCGGCCTTCTTCCCTGATTGGGGAAGCCGAGTTCTACTTGGGGCGGCCCATCGCGGTTGCCCCTTGCGCCAAGGTTGGGAGGGGGGAGGGGGGGGGCGGGGCGGCGGCGTTTGGCCCAGGCCCCCCATTGGGTCCAGATTTACCATCCCCCAGCCCGGGCTCCATCTTCGCAGTTCCCAAATAGCAATACTTCTCAGTGACCTCCAGAACACTGATTTCATCCCTCCACCAGCGTGGGAGGTAGGCAGCAAGGCTACCAAAATATGTCATTTTAAATGTAAAGGTTGCTGGTTTATTGGTGTCACATGATGGAAGTGCAGAGCAGGCTGTCAGGACTTTAAATGAGTGTACAAGTGTTCCCTGCCTATCCGTCAACGCCAGCTCACACACCTGGAGGCGCCACTGGTCTGGAACGCGCAAAGATGTTGTGACGCACTATAATTTATAGGTGTTGTGGAATTAACGAGGCCTTCTGGACTAATTGATCAATACACACACACACCATTAGCCGGTGGTTCCGCTGCGCAGGGCCATTAGGCGCCCAGAGCTCCATGCTACCTGTGGCAGCTATCGACCAGGTGAGGGCGGTCGCTCAGAAGGTTTTATTTTGTACGTTCTTTCATTGGTGCTATATTCATGTCGTTTTTCAGATTTCTTCAGCTGCTCGAACAATAGAAACCGGTTTAGGCACTTCAGACACATGCCAACGTTATACATTTTTGCACAACTCTAGCTGCTCGGGGAACCACATTCGGCTCTTTTTAAGTGGCTTGGAAGTGTGAGTGACATTTAATTAGCAAGTATCAGACTTCTATTTACTATGCTGATTTTACTCCAGTTTTGCGCAGGCTAAACTCCTGCTTCTCCAGGTATTCTTCATTCTAGAGTCAGACGCTGATACCGTCCAATAACGTTTCCTGTTATTCCTAATTTCTCCTGATCATCGGAAACCAGCAGGGCCCTATAATAGTGCCCATTCGGTTGTCCTGTGGGCATCCCTCGAGCCCATCTGAGTTTTCAGCTCTTTGATGGTCAATTTAAACGTGTGCTGCCTTTTCTTGAAATTCCAATCCAAATGGACAATGCCTCTAGGATTGTTTTAGGATTGAGGTATGGCTTAAGCTCAGAGCTGTTGGCAGACACTACGCACTCGAATCTGGCAGCGATGGGTGGAAAGGGGGCGGCTCTAGTATGCAGCTAAATAAACATTTACATTTACTTGCAGTTATTTTAGATCGGAATCTTTGGCCAGCATTTAACTTAAATAAGATGCATAGGTGCATGGAAGTGTATGTGCGCCCACTGGATGGGGCGCCAGATGGGCGAGAGGCAGAGGGAGCACAGCAGGTGGACAGGGCATCAGTAGATGGACGATGGTAACCTTGATGGAGGGATAGAGCAAGAGGCAGCATTCATATACAGGAAGTGGGATAATATATTTTGAGCAAAGGGAACAGGAAATGACGTTGGGTAGAAAAAGGGTAGAATGTGCATTGGGAAAAGGGGAAGGACAGTCAGGAAAGTGCAAGATTTTAAAAAAAATCGGGGCAATATATTTTCCCTATTCAGTTATATTGAAGCTGAGCCAAGTTTAGGTGGGAGACAGCTAAAAAAGCAATTTTTGGCTTAAAAAATTGTGAGTTTCCGGCCTGAATCGGGACTTTTGGCATGTATGGACAGCCGACCACTTGCTTTTCTGAGCGTGGGTAACTCCAGAGATCAGTCCAAAGGAATAGTAAGTGTTTCTTCTCTATCGATACACAGGTCCAGGCAAGGCCTGGTGGTTCTTGCAGCCTTCAAAAATCCAGAGACTTTCATTAATTGGTTTGGGTGGTGTAATATTGTGTTAGACTTCATGCAAGGGGCGCTAGGACCCGCGGCCAGAGGAAAGTGAAAGGAGGAAGCAGAAACGAGATGGGAGGAAAGGGTGGAGCATGGAGTTCTGTAGAAGGCTGGGTACGAGGAGAGATGTACATGAATAAAGTTCCCTGATACTTACAGTTGACGTGTCCGTGTCGTCTATGCCACCTGATAGACACGACAGATGGATCACGCCACTTGGGCGTTCTCTGGTGAAATGCACCCTCAGTGGTGCCAGAGTGGCTGCATCTTTCTTCAGTACAGATGGACGATGACTCTCCAGTCCCTCTCAACCCTGCCTTGGCTGAGGGGAAGAGAATCCAGAGTCAATAGGAGCACCCCCAGTCTCGATGACCTCCCTGAAGCCAGAGGTACAATCACTGTACCATGCTGCAGGGAAAGATGCAAACAGGACCCCATTATATGCCACAATAACGTTTAATAAAGACATAATATGCATGCTAGCACTATCAGATTTTTCAGCTATTTGCTGTGTTGCTTGCACAGCGCTGTGCTTTTGTAGAAGCACTCACTTGAAGTGATTTGAAGGGTACACTGGAATAGATCAATCAATCAATCAGGATTTGTAGAGTGTGGCTAATCACCCATTACCCCCAGGTCCCTACGTCCTCGACACCTTCATCACAAGTGAGATTTACTATCTCACCGACAGAAAAAAAGAACGAAGGAATGCTGGACCTACCCTCCCACTCCCACTGGGAGTACATAAGGCGTACCGGTCCCAGCATTCCTCCTGTTCTTTTTTTCTGTCATGCTGACGGTGTGAGGACGTGGCGGGAGCAGGGGTGCTCCTGCCTTTTTGCTGGATATCTACTTATGAGGAGGCCGCTGGTCGTTCTTCAGTTGGCGGTCCTTCGTCGGAGGCCTCTCCCTCCCTGCCGGGCTTGGGGGGAGTGGCGCGGGCTGTTCCTGATTTGACCTGCCGCGCGGCGGTGGAAATACCGCGTTGGCTTTCCTCTGGCCCGATGGCCGCCCCTCCTGGCCTGCCGGGCTTGCTAGGGGGTGCGGCCGGTGTGCTGCTCCTGGATTGGCTGCAGCTTCCTTCCCCTTCTGGTTTCGGCCTGCCTGACTTCCAGTTTTTGACGGCGGAAGGAAGTCAGGCGCCTCGATGTTCCCGGCTGTGGGCTGCTCATTAAAAACGGGCCGGTGGGGTGAGTACCGCATAGCGGTTTTGTGCTGTAGTATTTCCTTGTGTTTGGCTGTGGTTATTGTATTATCCTGCCATGGGAAAACGTTCAAGGAAGAGGCATCATAGGGAGAGGTCTTCCTCTTCTTCTTCCTCTGCTGCTTCCAGGTCTCCTTCCACTGCCAGGTCTCGACGCCGTGATGGTGGTGGTGATGTGCGTATTAAACGCTTGATCCGTGAGACATTGACCGAGATGGGTGATGTTGGGACCCGTTGCAGGTGCCCTGCTCCGGTTTCTTCAGACTCTTCTGGCGATGAGTCTGCTTGGTTGGGGGAATGGCGAATTGAAGGGCAAATATGTGGACAAGGACGCTTTGCCGAGTATTCTGATGCATGTTAAGGAGAACATGGGGTTCCCTGACGAGGACGCTCCGAGTACCTCTAGGGGGCCTTTGTTGCGTCAGTTTCAGAGTGCTGCCACGGTTGATGTTCCGGTCCATCTCTTCATTAAAGATGTTCTGAAGCGTGAGTGGGCTGATCCTGATCGCATTTTGATTCCGCGCTTCATGGCTCGGCTTTATCCTCTGCAGGATATGGCTTCGGCCCTTCCGGATTCTATCCCTATTGACTCCTTTGTGGCTAGTTTGGTGGGACGCACTTCTCTAGATGAGGACGCCGTGCTGAAGGATCCTGTTGATAAAAAGGCGGATGTTGCGTTCAGGAAGGTTTATTCTGGTTCCCACCTGGCCTTGCGGGCTGGCATCTATGGGACATATGTTTCGCAGTCTCTACTGTCTGACCTGAAGTCGCTCTATCAATCGATGGAAAATTCCACGGACTATTCCGGGTTGCTTGAGCAGATCGAGCGTCAGGTGGAGCTCCTGTCCGATGTCTCCTTTGACGTGGTGCATGCTTCTGCACTGTCCGGCAGGGCTTGTGTGGCGGCTCGTCGCAGTCTTGTCCTTAAAGACTGGAAAACTGAATCTGCACAAAAGGCGTGCGCTTTGCGGTTGCCTTTCCAGGGTACTATGTTATTTGGGGGGAATTGGAGGCCAAGTTACATAAGCTGTTTAAGGAGAAGAAACATTCTTCTTCGTTTAAGGTCTCCGCTTCTACTTCTGTCCCTTCTAAATCCAAATCTTTCTTTCGTCCTGCCTCTCGTAGACAGTTTGTGAGGGGCCAGGGAAGGTTTGCTTCTGGCCGTGGTCGGGATCGTAAGGTTAAGTCCCCTCCGCTTGCCAAGCCGCGTTCCTGACTCTTTGGCGGTGGTTCCCGGGTTGTTGGTTGGAGGGCGGCTGCGCTTCTTCCTGGAGGCCTGGGTTCAGTCTTGTTCGGACGTCTGGGTGTTGGAGATCATTCGCCTGGGTTATACTCTGGAATTTTCGGTTGCTCCTCCAGATTCCGGGGTTCGGCCGACTCCCTGGCCTTCTTGCCATTTGAAGCGGGCTCATCTCTCTCGGGGAATTATGGATCTTCTTCGGAAGGGTGCCGTTCAGGAGGTTCCTGCTTCGGAGGTGGGGGAGGACTTTTATTCCCTGATCTTTCTGGTTCCCAAAATTACGGGGGGCTTCTGCTTGGTTTTGGACCTAAAGGTGATGAACAAGTGGGTGACCAGGGTTCCTTTTTGCATGGAGACTTTGCAAAGGGTGATTCCTTTGGTGCTTCCGGGTCACTTCATGTGTACCCTGGATCTTCAGGATGCATATTACCATGTTCCGATCCATCCAAGGTCCCGCAGGTTTCTGCGATTTTGTGTTCGGGGGCGTCATTATCAATTCATGGTGTTGCCCTTCGGTCTTCGGTCGGCGTCGAGAGTCTTTACGAAGGTGGTGGCTCCTTTGGTCGCGTGGCTTCATCTCCGAGGGGTGATGGTGTACCCGTACTTGGACGACTGGTTGGTCCATGCTCCATCTCGGGTCCTGTTGTTGGAGGCCCGGGAGGTGGTATGTTCGGCGTTACGGTCCCATGGTTTCCTGATCAACTTCCCAAAGTGTCAGCTGACACCGTCTCAGGACATGGTTTTCATTGGGGCCCGCTTCCGTTCGGATCTGAACCGTGTGTTCCACCCGGACCTCGGGTTGTGACGTTGGTATCCCTTGCTCAGCGTTTCCGGGTGGGGGGTGCCTTTCCGGTGCGCCTTTGGTTGCGTCTTATGGGTCTGATGGCGGCGACTGTTTTTACGGTGGCCTGGGCGCCTTTTCATCTGCGTCCCCTTTGAGTGTACCTCCTGTCTCTCTGGGATCCCCTGTCCCGCGATTTGGAAGTTCTTATTCCGGTGTCTCCTGTGGTCCTCCCGGTACTTCTGTGGTGGTCGGTGGAGGGCCATCTGTCGCTGGGTCTGCCTCTGCAGTCTTCCCCTTCTCTCGTCTTAACGACGGATGCCAGCTCCTTGGGGTGGGGTGCGACCTTGGGGTCTCGGTCCCTTCAGGGTCGTTGGTCCCTCCTGGAGAGCCGCCGGTCGTCCAACTGGCGAGAGCTGACGGCTGTGTCCCGGGCAGTGATGGGTTTTCGGGGTCTGTTGCTCGGTCGGAACATGTTGGTTCGGTCCGACAATATGGTGACGGTGGCTTATCTCAATCATCAAGGGGGGGGTTCGTTCGGCCTCTTTGAATGCGGTGGTTGTTCCCCAGTTTTGTTGGGCGGAGGGCCATCTGCTGTCTCTGACAGCGGTTCATCTTCGGGGAGTGGACAACTGTGTGGCGGATGTCCTGAGTCGTTGCTTTCCGGGTTCTCTGGAGTTGTCTCTCACCCCGGTTGCGTTTCGGCTTGTGTGCGGGAGGTTTGGGCTTCCCTTTCTGGATATCTTTGCCTCCTGGCACAATGCTCAGCTTCCTCGTTTCTGCTCCCGGTTTCTGCAGGAGGGTTGCTGGGGGGTGGACGCCCTGTCGATTCCTTGGCAGTCCCATCTCCTCTATGCCTTTCCTCCTCTGGCTCTGGTTTCCCGATTTCTGGCCCGTTTGTGTCAGGAGGATCGGGAGGTGGTGGCGGTCCTGCCGTATTGGCCTCGGAGGTCCTGGTTTCCGACGGTTCGTCTTTTGGCGGTAGGGGGTCCCTGGTTTCTTCCCCTGTCTCCGTCTCCTCTGAGGTCTTTCCCATCCCTGTCTCTTCTCCGGTTGAGGCTGTCGGTGTGGAGGTTGAGAGGCAGGGTTGGAAGAGGCGCGGTTTCCCGGAACATTTAGCGGTGGCCCTTCAGCGTTCCCGGCGGCCTTCTACCCTCAAGGCTTATGATCGGCATTGGGGTAATTTCGGTCATTGGTGTTCGGCGTTGTGCCTGTCCCCTTTGTACTGTTCCTTACAGGTTGTGCTTCAGTTTTTGTGGGAAGGTTTCGAGAAAGGTTTGGCTGTGTCTACTCTGCGGGCCCAGTGGGCCGCGGTTCGGGTGTTTCGTTCCCCGTGGGGGAATCTTTCGGATGTTGAAGACTTAGTTTCTCGTCTGCTCCACAGTTTTTCTATTTCTCGTCCTGTGCCTCGCCCTTCCTTTCCCCTGTAGCATTTGCCGTTGGTTCTTCGAGTTTTGATCGGTCCGCCTTTTGAGCCTTTGGCTGAGGTGGATTTGAAATTTCTTACTCTCAAGGTGGTTTTTTTGGTGGCCGTCACCTCTGCTCGTTGTCTCGGGGAGTTGGGGGCCTTAATGGCACGTGAACCTTTCCTGTCCTTTACGGAGGGGGGGGGGTGGTGCTTCGCCTTGATTCTTCCTTTGTGCCGAAGGTCTCTTCGCAATTTCACAGGTGCCAGGAGTTGGTCTTGCCTGCCTTGGGCTCTGCTTTGGATTCTCCTGGTGGTCCTCGGTGGTCCTTGTTGGATGTGTGCAGGGCTTTGCGCATTTATCTTGATCGCACGGCTGTGTTTCGTAAGTCTGACTCCCTTTTTGTCTCCTTTGGGGCTGCTTCCCGTGGGGGTAAGGCTTCTTCTGTGTCGATAGGACGTTGGCTGAAGCAAGTCATTTCCTTGGCCTACTCTCTGTCTGGGTCTCCTCCTCCTTTGGGGGTTCAGGGTCGTTCTACGAGGGGGGTGGCTGCCTCTTGGGCGGAGGTTCGGGGTGTTCCTCTCTCTGAGATTTGCAGAGCTGCCACATGGGCCTCTTCTAATACTTTCATCAGGCATTATCGGCTCCTCAATCTGCTGGGGGATGATGGGAGTTTTGCATTGGGGGTGTTGAGCTCTGTTCGCTCCTGATATTTTTTCTTTTTGTTTCCAATAAATCTCTGGGTTTGTTTTGCTGTCCTGGCGGTTTGTTGTGTTTATGGAATGAATGCCGGTGTCTGCTTTGGTATTTCTCACTTGTGATGAAGGTGTCGAGGACGTAGGGACCTGGGGGTAATGTCCTATTACTTACCGGTAATCTTCATTACTCCGGGTCCCGTAGTCCTCGACACCTTCATGACTTCCCTCCCTCCCTCCCTGTCTGCCGGCGTTCATTGTGGCTTGGTATTTCAGGAGGAATGCTGGGACCGGTACGCCTTATGTACTCCCAGTGGGAGGGGGAGGGTAGGTCCAGCATTCCTTCGTTCTTTTTTTCTGTCGGTGAGATAGTAAATCTCACTTGTGATGAAGGTGTCAAGGACTACGGGACCCTGAGTAATGAAGATTACCGGTAAGTAATAGGACATGACGCTCTCCAGGGGCTGAGAACTCAACAGCTGAAAAGCCTGGTCTTGGAATCCTTTCCTGAAATCCAGCAGTGCGGATGAGGTTCGGAGGTGAAGAGGAGGGTCTTTCCAGGACTTGGCCGTGAGGTAAGAGAAGGAGCAGCTCCCACTATTGCATCGGTGGATGGGGGTGTGAGTGAGGAAGAGGGTTGGGGAGGGCAGGTTTTTGATGGGTTGGTGGAAGTTAAAGTGGTGTTTGATGTTTGTGGTCCTTGGTTGTGCAGGGCTTTGTAAGCGTGGATCAATAACTTGAATTGACATCTCCTCTGAATGGACAGCCAGTGAGGCTTCCCGAGGTGGGAGGTGATGTGGTTTCATTAGGGAGGCTGAGGTTGAGTCTGGCAGCTGAAATCTTTATTGTCTGCAGACTTTTGCAGGAAAAGTGCGGTGATTCCTGCTTAGAGTGCGGTGCCGTAGTTCAGCCGGCTAGTGACAAGGGATTGTGTGACAGTTCTCGTTTTGATAGGGAGCCATTTGAGGATCTTTGTGGATGCAAAGGGTGAGGAAGCAGGCGGATGGGACTGCCTTAATGTGGTTTTTCATGGTGAAGGCCACCAGGAGTTGTTCCATGGCCAAGTGTTGTTCCGAAAGATCTGCACTTCTGTTTTGTCTGTGTTGAGTTTTAGGCCATAGTTTTCCAACCAGTTGGTGATGCTTGTCATGCATCTGCAGAAGTTGCCATAGTGGTAGAGGGGTCCTCCAATAGCAGGAGGATGAGCTGAGTGTCGTTGATGTAGAATAGGATGTTTAGTCCATGGGTTTTGGAGATGCTGACCAAAGGGATACTGCCGACAAAGTTTCCTGGGTTCTGAAGTGAACGGAGCAAGGCAGACTCTCTTCGTTCGTCTTGTGAGGAAGAAGGTTATCCATTTGACGCAGTTTCCTTGGATTCCAATATGTTTAAGTCTATTGATGATGGTGTGGTGGGAAACGGTGTCAAACGCGGGCGAGAGGTAGAGGAGGATTTATGCCGCTATTTCTTCACAGTCCAGAAGGGTTCTGATGTTGCTAGTAGCAGTAATCAGGGTGGTTTTGGTGCGGAATCCAGATTGGGAGGTCTCTAGAAGACTGTTGCTCTCCAGGTGTTCCGTGAGTTGGTGCTGGATGGCCTTTTAAAGGACCTTGGCTGGAACGGGTAGCAGAGAGATGGGTCAGTAGTTCTTGAGGTTACTAGGTCAGCAGAAGGTTTATTGAGAAGGGACTTGACCTCTGCGTGTTTCTATTCTTTGGGGAAGATGCCGGTGGAGATGGATGCATTGAAGATGGTGTTGAGTTATCTGCTGATTAGCTGGCTCCCGATGTTGAAGATTCTCTGGGGATAGGGGTAAGAGGGAGCTCCTGAGTGGATGGAAATCATGATGGTGGTGGTGTCTTGAGTGGTGAGCTGGTCCCAGGTGGTTATCCGGTGGGTGGGGTCCAAACTTGTGGTCACAAGGCGGTTGAGGGTGTCAGTGGCGGTGGGTTGGGGTTCAAAGCTTTTGTAAATGGGGGAGATCTCTTCTTGAAAGAAGTTCACCAGGGTGTCACAGCGTTCCTGGGAGGGGATGATGATGTTTTTCGGTGGCAGAGGGGTTAGAGAATTATCTGACGATGTTGAAGAGTTCTTTGCTGTGGTTGGAGCTGGCTTCAATGCGGTTGATGAGAGCATTTCTTTTCGTATTTTTCAGAAGTTGGTGTTATTGGTTGAGGCATGACTTGAAAATGGCTTGGTCCAAGGGCTCTTTGGTGGTGTGCCATCTACTTTCGAGACACTTGCATGTGCGTTGGTGGTTCTCAGTTCTGCAGTGTACCAGCTGTCTTGTTTGGAGGATTTCCTGAGTTTGGTGGACTTAACAGGGGTGACTCTGTTGGCGCATTAAGAGATCCAGGTGGAGAGATTCTTGACTGCTTGTTCTAAGTTGGTGGAGGTGTTAGGGTGGGCAGCAGACAGTGAGGGCATCCGCCCACTGGGTCTCAGAACACTTTATTTCAGCTGCTGTGGTGGGTGCTGGGTGAATTGATGACAGAGCTGGGGAATCCATGATGATGAAGTGGACAATGGCATGATCTGTGCAGGTGAGCTCAGTAATTTGGCTTTATTTGACTCAGTCACAGGCGGTAAAGATGGGGTTGAGTGTGTTTCCTGCTGTGTGTATGGAATTGGTGACACTTTGGGAGAGGTCGATGTTGTCCATGCTTTCCAGGATGTTTGTAGTGCTGATTTCATTGAGGTCATCAATGTGAAAGTTGAGGTCTCTGAGGAAGTTGTAGTGCTTGGAGTCAATGGCAAGCAGGGCAATGAATTCAGTGATGACATTGCAGAAGCTGGGTCGAGGTCCTGGAGGTCTGTAGGTGAGGGTGCGCCTAATGATGATTTTGGTGTCGGTTTGTAGTTGGAAGTTGAGGTGTTCAATGAGCGGGGTGGTGTAGTTCATGGTGGTGGTGCAGAGGATGGTTTTTTTGTGGAGGATGGTGATAACCCTTCCATGTTTGTTGATGCAGTCTTGTGTGGGATATTGTAGCTGTCCAGTGTTGCTGAGGCGATGTCAGGCATGGAAGAGGTGTTGAGCCAAGTCTCGGTGAGGAACACTACATCAGGGTGAGGGAGGTGATAATATCCCAGCTCTCTGTGCATGCTTGCAGAGTGATCATGTGTAAAGAAGGAAGCAGTGGAGTAGATTCACCGCGGAGGTGGGCGCCGTGCATTCAGGTGCTTCGGTGTTGCAGGAGAAGAGGCAGGGCTGGCAGGTGAACAGTCCTACCATGGAGCGAGGCAAAGTGCAGCAGCAATTGTTGTTGAAGGGTCCATGGCTCGGAGCTTGGGAGCAAAGTATCTTTGGGCAGCGGAAGAGCCAGGGTTCCTGGCACGGGGTGTGGTCCAAGAGTGGATGGGTGCTGACAAGCTTGCTGTTGGCATACCTTTAGCGTACAGGTCTGCCTCACGGGCAGTGCTGCAGCCTCAATTAAATTGGTTGGAAGTAGGGAGGGTGCGTAGGCAGCGGGTGGGCAGAGGGAGAAAACGGCTGAAGAAATAAATGACTAGAAAGTGGTGCAAACAACAGGCGACAAAAACAATATGGCACTATACAGAAACAAAGTACAATAACAAAATTACAGAAATAACAGTTTACCATATACCAGATAGGCAAGAAATAGCACTGGAGGACAAGGAGGAGTGCTTGGAGGAGCAGGCGAAAAGGAGCCAAGATAGGGTCAAGCACTGTAGGTGAAAGGATGAATGTTTTGGTCTGTTTCATAGGTTAAGGAAGTGATATCCTGGTGAGGCTAACAGGTACACTGGAGGTTAAATAGCAGTGTTGCCAATAAATAGTATTTCTGTTGTTTAAAATCTGTTTGAGGTGGGGCAGAGCATTAACATTATTACATGCCCTTTTAGTTTCCCACTGTATCAGTTTGCTTTTCCAATCAAATTAGTACTGCACTGAAATTATTCCTATTTTAAGTCATTTTATTTTAAAGTATATGATCTATTATTTTAACTTGCAATTGCATTTCATGTGTTTATGAAATTATGCTAATATGCTAAACTTAGTCCTTTGAAGACTAGTTCTAATTTACAATAATTCTAATTGTGTCCCTGGGCAGAGGAGAACTGTCTGAGACTGCTTCTGAGTCATATTGGAGTTAGGCTGACGATAGTAGCACGTCATCAAAATGCACACCATTCTAAAGCCATCAACGGCCGCTTGCCTGCAAAGTTCTCCCTGTTAGGCAATCTTTTGCCTATACAAAGGCAGAGTTGCCCTGAAAAAAGACCATGACCCTACGTGAAAGAGTATTGTGTTATGGTAATTCAAGGATGCAAATTTAAGCAGGAATTAGAGGTAATCTTCCATGTAAGGAGACGCAACATTAGAATCAGCGTTTTCACTCTGATTTCCTTAAGCGATTCTTGAATTCCAGGTTTTCCAGGGACAAATTCTTAATAGATTTCACATGGTTATTCTGCCCCCCCCCCTCCCCCGAGACACCTCAGGTAACATAAAACAATATGGTAATGTTATGTGTAATATTACATTTGACATAACTGCATCAATTGTAATTCTTAGTTCAGCTGCTAAATGCCATTACTGTCTGAAAACCTATTTATGGGTCAGAATGACAGCCTTGATGTTTTTGGGAATAGCTAAATCGTCACTTTTAATTTTGACTCAATATTGTCAAACTTTGCCATGGCTGACCCCAAGCCCAGCTGCGAAAGGAGGAGGGTTATGCATGGGGCTAGCTACCCCACCATGGTGAAAGCTAGAGTTTAGTGGACGCCACATGCTTTCAACCAAGACCATCACCATCGGGACATGGAGCGTGAGGACCATGTAAGAGAAAGGCAAGACAACCCAAGTGGCAGTGGAGGTGAAAAAATACAACCTTGCGCTGCTTGGCATCAGAGAGACCAGATGGACGCAGTCTGGACAGAAAAGACTGGCTCCAGGAGGAATGTTGCTGCATTCTTGACACGAGGAAGAGAACGCCTCATATTCTCAGGGAGTAGCACTGATGCTAATGCCAGCAGCCAACAGTGCTATGATTGGCTGGGAAGACCACGGTCCCAGAATCATCACAGTGACCTTCCGCATAAAGAAAAATAGGAGCCACATGAATGTTATCCAGTGCTAAGCACATACGAATGACAGCAAAGAGTAGAAAAAAGAACAATTTTCAACAGACTCCAGTCCATCCCAGAGAAATGCATTGAGGGAGACATTACCACACTGCTGGGGGACCTCAGTGCCAAGATTGGAAGCAATGACACTGGATTCAAAGAAGTCATGGGCAATCATGGCCTTGGCGTCATGAATGAGAATGGCAAAAACCTTGCAGATCTCTGCACCTTGGACAGTCTGGTGATAGGTAGTAGTGTATTATCACAAAAAAAGAATATACAAGGCAACATGGGTGTTTTCAAAGAATCTGATTACATGCGCCGAGACACCCTAGGGTCTTCGTGCGCAATAAAAATCTTAAAAACATAAACAAACATAAACATGTTTGCATTGCCAAGAAGTTCCGGAGTTCTCTGCAGGATGTGAGAGTGATATAAGGAGTGGACGTGGCATCAGACCATCACCGTGTAATGGCCAGGCTAACGCAAAAGCTGAAGAAAGCATGGATGGAACCAGCCAAACAACTCCAGCGATATAACACCACCCTCCTCAAAGATGCCAGAAATGGAGTGAATACTGAGTCACCCTCAGTAACAAGTTTGAAGTCCTGCAAGAACTAGAGGACCACAGAGACCCGGCAGAAAGTCAGTGGGAGAAAAACAAAGAAATATTGATATGAACCTGCCAGGAGATACTGGGTATGAAAAAACACCAGCATAAAGAATGGATTTCCAACAAGACTCTCCACAAAATCCAAGATAAAAAGGAAAAGAAAGCTGCAGTTAACATCAGCCAAACAAGAGCAGAAAAAACAAAAGGTCAAGGCAGATACACCATAAACAACAAAGAAGCATAGGGAAGCTTAAGAGCCGACAAGTGAAGATTCAGCAATGGTCTTGCCATAGGTGTTTGGACGAAATAAGAGAAAGAAGCTTTGTGAATCAAAAATAGCATGTCAAGAATCTCGAGATGTCAGGAATATTGTCGAAAGGAATATCAAAGTTACAAATATATTTTTTAAGGTTTTTAGGGTTGTTTTTTATACTGTTGTAACACATATCGATGTAGAAAATATAGTTGTATATAGTATTGTTTGTAACTGTCAATTAGTATGCAATTTATTGTAGTGTGTTTGATTGTATATGTTTATTAATTTTCTTAATTTTTTTGTTAGATAATTTATCACTTCTGAAATTGTGAAATATGTATTTTTAGTTGTATTAATGTATATAATTAATGGCTTATACATTTTTTAGTGGCAGGAGTTTGGATTTTTAGGGGATCGGGGTAGGGATGTTTTTAAAAAAAGTGTATATTTAAAAGTAAATGTTTTGGTAATAAATGTAATGATATATACAAATTAATGGTGTACAATTATTTAATTTATTTTGTTTAAGATTAATAAATAAAAACAACAGCAAACACAGTACATTTGTACAAATCCTTGCCACTGTATAACAAATCAGCATCTCATTGTAGTCAAATTAGTGGTAAGTTCTTTGTCACACAAAGGTGTATAAAGTACATATTGTTCAAGTGACCAACTGTGCAAACATGCAATAGAATTAAGCAAATTGCAAGGTTTATTACTAGGTGCATTTAAGGTCATCATCTTGTCAAATCATATTAGAAACAGATTCATTATAGATCAAAAGTCCATTGTGTGCATGATAATATGCTGCATTTTGTGCAAAGACATTCAACTGTGCAAAAATCTGTGGGGATTGTATGAATGACAAGATCATTTTATGCGATAAAAAATTCTCATAAAAGTTCAGAAACCATTTTACAATACACTAATACAACTTTCAGCAACTTCGTGCAAAATGTTTTTTGTAGAATTCATAAACAGGGATTTAAAGCATGGTTCAAATTGTCATAAAATATTTTGTATTTTGTGTGGCCTCTTATCCTCAGTGCATGATACTTAAAAGGCTGTGGAGTTGTGCCTATAAAGTGTATTTTTTAAGACTGCTCTTACAGAAAGGGACACATGATGGTTCGGGAAAATCAGCAGGCAGTGAAGGGCAGGCTTAAATTGATTGAAACCCTGTTTTTTAGTAACTGTAATAAAAAAATGTTCCTGAGAACTTCATAAACTTGGAAAAAAATATAAAATTTGCCAGGGTTTGAGATGATGATTCATCACAGGGACAAAGGATAATAGATCTGGGGTCAAACTGGGCAAGAAAGAAACACAGATGACATCTGATTGTACCTAAACAAAATTTTATCAATAATGCCCTTTCCCTTATGCTAGTGACATACAAAAGGTATGGCTCAACACCATTGGTCGTTTGTAGGCTCATCAATTGTCTCATGTTCGGCCTCATCATCTCACAGTCTTGCTTTCTGGAGGCTGCTCATTTCAGAAACAGATCTTTACTCTTAGCAAATTTCCCCATTTGAATAGTGCGGGGGTTAATAACTCTGGTCTTCCCAAAACCTTCAGCGATTTATGAATATTTTTCAGGCATGGGATGCTTAGGCTGTGATCACAAGACAGACAATCCTTTATAACATCTCTGTTAAAAGAGGACTATGGGTTGCTCTAAATAGAGGACCAAAGAAGAAGGGAAGCCAGTCCTACCATGTGTGTGACATTAGCCAAACACATAGGGGCAGATTTGCAAGCCCCTTACAACACTTTTACACCGCCGTTGTGTCACTTTTGTGATGCAGCGATGTCGTAAACAATGTGCCACATTGCGACACATTTACAACGTGACGCATCTAGGGAAGTCACATTATACCTGAGTCACGTATAATGTATGCAGGGTGGCGTTCTGACGCAAGAAAGCCTGTAAAAGTGACACAGTGAAATCTACAAGATTTCACTGTGTCACTTCTACGAAGCAGGCGTAAGGAGTGACGCAGCACAATAGGAATAAGCATTCCTGAGCACTGCTGGAGTTGCGTTGTGCTTGTACACCACTATAGCATTGCGTTACCTTTATACCGACAGATGCGTGATGCATCTGTCAATCCTTGCGCCACAGTGCCCCGCATTGTAAATGCGATGCATCCATGGTGGTGCAAGGGTTTTTGCGTGGCGCACTTGAACTGTTCTTGTAAATCTGCCGCCTAGTTTCTCGTGTAAAATGTGCAGTGAGCTACCTGGTCCAGGACACAGAAGCTGCTGACAAACGATTTTCCTCCCTTTGAAGACTGCTACAGTCTCTGTACCCCTATATTCCGCCCCATAAGTGTTGACAGGTAGGCATTTCAATTTGTAGATTTCCAACAAAGGTGATTGGGTTTTCTGCCTACTTTGAAAGATTCATTAAAAAGGGCCCCAACTGCCCTGGTAAATCGAGAAAGACATGTCACAAAATTGTTATTTTTGTCTAAGAACACTCCCAAGTGAGGGAATTTGCTGACCTTGGTGATGTTAGTTACCTTAATATATGTTCATCTAACCTTGGTACACTGTGAGCCGCAGACTCTATACTGTGATTCAGTAGTGTAAGTATCTAGGTCCAATTTATCCAGAAAGAATAATAAGTTGTCATCCATGAACCGAAGCCCATTAGGTGTGCAGGAAAGCAGGACCACGTCATCGGTATGTCATAACGCCACCACGTGATTGGAATTGATCCTGGCTATATCATGGAAGTTCCTAATGAGGAAGGAGTCTAAGGAGCTGATTTCGATGTCGGACGGACCTGAGTCCGTCCAACATCGAGTGGGTACTGGGACCGACATACCACCTGTCAGCGGTCCCAACCCAGCAATTAGGAAGCAACCGAACACTGTTTGGTTGCAGTCCTATTCTTTACAAAGGGAGCATGCATTCCGACCAGAATGCATGCTCTCATTGTAAGGAGAAGAGGTAGAGTTCATCCCTGCACCCCGTGGCAGGCACCTTAAGGTGCCTGCCACGGGGTGCAGGGATCAAGAGGGGGGCACCATAAGTGTCCCCTCGGCTGCCATCCGGAGGCCTTGCACCCATGGGAGCCCTGCTAGGGGCCCCTAAAGTTGACTTCCAACAGCCTTTCTGTTTCCGAAAGGCCGGCACAGAGAGGCTGTTAGAATCCATCATTGTAATCCCTTGGGCGAAAAGAACCGCCCTTGGTATTACAGGAAGCTTTTCGAATGGCAGTCGGGCTCTCCGATCCCATTGGAAGCCATTCGGAAATCCAGTTTGGATTCATTTTCGACCGAATCCATCCAAATGAGCCAGTCTGAAATGAATCTAAACAGCTGTTTACGATGCCATAGGAACGGCTCTGACCGAGGGTCGGCGCAATTTCCTACATCATCGTAATCAGTCCCTAAGTCGTTTATGGATAAAAGAAAGAGGATGGGTGCCAAGACACACCATTAGCATACACCCTCAGCTAGGGAGAATAAGGGGGTGCATTCACCATCTTTAACAAACCTCAACCTGTCAAAACCTTGCAATGAAGGGCGCAGAAAAAGTCAACCAGACCCTGTGGCATACCAAGGCACTGAAGGATAAGGCACAGTTTTGAACAGTTGACTCTAGCGAATGCACTGCTCAGGTCCATAAATGCGAAGTATCACTGGCGCTTCTTCGCAATTGTGTATTTTTACACTATTGGGTTCATGATGAGCCATTGCTCCTGCGTCCCCAGATCTACCTGGAAACCGAAATGAGCCCTGCTCAGAACTCTATTCTGCTTGACCAAACCCTTAGTCCTGTGAAGTAACACCCAACCTACAACCTTGTCTACAGAGTCGAGGAGTGAGATTGGCCTGTAGCAGCGAGGGTCCTGTCTAAGCACTTCTTAAAAATTGGTACGACGGTAGCTTGCTGGCATGAGGCAGGAATCTTACAGGACACAGAAGAATTGAAACCGATGGTGATAATGGGTGCCCACAGATCAATGTTGCCTTTATACATATCCCATCTGGTCCTGGGACTTTCTTTGAGGGCAGTCATTGATGGCCTTTGTTATCTCCTCGAGGTCAAACCTAATTGTTAAGGGGAAAGAGGGACAGATATTGTCCTGTTCATCGGGAGCTGGGCCTTCAAAAGAATAAATATAGCTAAAGTGCTCAATCCAGCTCTGGGCAGTGATATTCAAGCCCAAACCCTAACTCTTATTTATCGGATGATGCATTGATGATTGCCCAGAATTTATTAGGGTCTCTATCTTAACAGGCAGTAACAAGGCGTTTCGATGACTTTTCCTTGATGGCTGCCTTACGCTTTTTAATTGTAGACTCATAGTGCTATCTGGCTTCAACCATATTATCTCAGGGTCTAGAATTTAGGGAATCCCTCAAATTTTGGTTTGCGGCCCTACATTCCCTGTCAAAGCACCCTGGGCAGGTGCCGATTAAACATTTGGGCATGATTGTGAGTGTAGATTTAATATGTCTATTTAGTATCCCCCTGTCCTTGACAGACAAGTCGGTTACACTTTTCAACTGGATGGATTGTTGCCCTAGTGGCACATTTAGGGTAATTTCAATAGGATTGTGATCACTAAATCCACTGGAGATAGCTACCTCTTCCACTACTCAAGTAGTCAGTCCCCGAGATACAAACAAATTAGGCCTTATTATGAGTTTGGCAATCTGACCGCTGAAGGACTGCTTCCATGACTGCCATGAGACTGCTGCACCTGTAGCCTTCCAACCGCTGTATTACGAGTTTGCCAAGGGGCCAGCGATGTGGCTCTGTTGGTCTTGCGACTTGGGTAATGTATTTCCATATATATTGGTGCCTGTGTGTACATTCCAACCACATATGTGTTGAATGCACACATATGCATGAAATATGTGGAAAAATACCACCTACCCATTCTTGGTAATGGGTACATGGTGCAAAAGCACCTACTTGTATTTCGCCGAAGACAGGATCCAATTCTTCAGTGTGATGATGCTCCTGTGTAGGGGGGACATGGAGAAAGGGATCCACATTGAAATCTGCTTTAAGAACTGGAAAGCACGTTATCGCCCCCAGACCTAACGGAGCGCCGCGGCCAGCTCCACCGCACCGGCACAATCATGAGCAACTTCAACAAGGCCTGTCCGCTGTGGTCAAGTGCAAGAACGCCTTGAAGTGTGACCCACAAATTGAAGAGGATCTGCACCTTTGGATCGAAGAAGTCACTGGCGCGGCTATTGGCGAGAATTTCCAACAAGGGCTAAAAGATGGTGTCGTTCTTTGCCACCTAATTAATCAACTTCAGCCTGGATCTGTACGAAAGATAAACACTGTCTCCAAGCAAAATTGGCATCAGCTGGAGAAGGTTGGGAATTTCATTCGGGCAATCCAAAAATATGGAATGAAGCCTCATGATATCTTTGAAGCAAATGATCTCTTTGAGAACGGCAACATGACCCAAGTGCAGACCTCTCTAGTGTCCCTTGCAAGTTTGGCAAAAACTAAAGGTTTCCACACGACCGCTGACATTGATGTGAAGTACTCAGAAAAACAGAAAAGGCAATTTGATGATGAAAAACTCAAAGCTGGACAAAGTGTAATTGGACTGCAGATGGGCACCAATAAATGCACCAGTCAAGCAGGTATAACTGCCTATGGGACCCGGCGACATCTTTACGACTCAAAGATGCAAACAGACAAACCATTTGACCAGACGACAATCAGTCTCCAGATGGGCACCAACAAAGGGGCGAGTCAGGCTGGCGTGTCTGCACCGGGAACCAGGTGAGATATCTATGACCAGAATGGGACATTGCAACCACTGGACAACTCCACTATTTCACTGCAGATGGGCACCAACAAAGTAGCATCCCAAAAAGGAATGAGAGTATATGGCCTTGGTCAGCAAGTGTATGACCCCAAGTACTGCACTGCACCTACAGAACCAGTCATTCACAACGGAAGCCAGGGGACGGGAACAAATGGATCTGAAATCAGTGACAGCGATTATCAGGCAGAGTACCCTGACGATTATCCTGGCGAGTACCCAGACGACTACCCAAGGGATTATTATGGCCAGTACAGCGACCAAGGCATTGATTATTAGATTTGCATGGATTGCAGTCTTAGTTCTTATTTTATTCAATGAAGACCAGTGTAGCCTTGCACTTCTTACCTGCCTTCCATACACACTATAACGCTTAACATACTCCAAGAAATATTGCATTCCATACATTCCCTGTTCCAGCCTCTTTCTATAAACCTATGGTTGCCTTTGGTGCTGCAAGGTTTATTTATTTTTATTCAGCAGCATAATCAATAAATACATAAAAAATCAAAAAAGAACATTTCGGCGGGTGAGTTCTTCGTATAGCCAATTAAATGTTTTTTTGTTGTTTTTTTTTGCAACTGTTTCATATAAATCTTAAAATTTATTATTTGAGTCTTGATACATTTTAGAATCTGGCTTCCAGATTTAATGTTTTAATGTTCCTTATATTTTTAGAGTGTGGTCCTCAGACTAAATTTTAAGCTGTGCTGGAATTTAGTAAACTAAACAGTGCTAAAATGTAAATTGTAACGTTAAAGTAGTTGGAAATGTACTTAATAGTTGATTTGAACATGTTCCTATCCATTATCTGTAACATGAACGCTGTCCAAATCTAAGCACATGTGGAACAGGAATCTTGTACAACATTGTCTGATCTGGAGTCTTGCGTTCTAAATTTCGACAGTGCATTTACCTATTGTATGTGCCATATTATAACCTTATAGGTTTACTTTTTAGTGTATTTATTGCCACACATCTCTGCATACACCGCTTTGTTTGTTTTTTTGCTTGTGTTTTTTTTCTATGAATAAATGTTGCTTTTCCCCCACCAAAAAAAAAAAAAAAAAAAAGAACTGGAAAGGGGTGAGTATGCACCCTAAATCCTTTGTTTCCACTGACCGCCGCGGTCTGCTCGTTCGAAAGTTAACTCGTAATATGGATGGCGATGTTGCACCTACCGCCCAATGGTCAACTGTGTGTTGGCGGTGCCGGCGGTCCAATCACGGTCTTCACAACGGCAATCTGCCCAACTCATAATACGGTGGACGGCGCACCGCCATCAGACCACCAAGACGGCTGTCCACGGACCACCAAACCTGTAATAAAGCCCTTAATATATGGTCATACCTTGTCCCCTGCCTATAAATGTTGGGATATATGATTATCGATTCCCACCGATTTGGGCCAAATTGCAAAAATGTAATTCCAATAAATTGTGCAGAAGTGTTCGCCCTCTATTATCAATAATGCCTCCAGGCCGTATCAGGGTTTTCACAATCAAAAGGGTCAGACACAACTGCCAGAAACCCACCAGCTTCCACTCTGCTCTGTGTATTAGTAATTAGATGTGGAGCGGTAGACAACCCATAAAATCTGGAGCTGGGTGATTGCATACAATAGGGGTAATAGTCAGAAGTTTAGTAATCCGCACCATGGTCACCAGCTCCCCCCTAGGTCTCCCTCCCACCGAGCAAGTCGGTGGGATAGTAGAAGTCACAAACCCATCCCATACAATCTCCCCCTTGTCCATGTTTCCTGCAACAATATAATTTCATATTTAGAAATAAGAGAGAACCAATAGGAATCTTCCACTTTAGTCCACAAGCACACAATGTTCCAGGATATTAGGGCTGTCTGGGTGGTAGTGATGCAGCGCGGAACGACAAATTCCCCCTTAGGCACAGATCAACTACCTCGACATCCAATTCACTCACATACATTCATTGGTGGGGCCCATAACACCAATATACTTACACTCAGTTGACCTGTTTTCTGAGGGAAACTACGTTTCACAACGCTGACATGAGAGGAATACCTTTACTTTACCCTAAACACATTGACATTAAACCTAAGATATCCCTCCCATACGGAGATAGATTATTTAGTTGAATTGGTAATTGATGATTAACTCATCTACCTTTGCTCTATTACTTTTCTTTTAATCTTTTTCTTCAAATAATCGACACAACACATTTGTCAATTAATCAATTATTCTTTATCTAAGAAATATTGAAAGAAATGTTAGAAATCATCATCAGCATTTCAGAGCATCATATTTACCTATTCTGGCTAAAGTCGTCCTCTAAGTCAGTCAGTCAAAGAGAATTTATTCATCAAAGTTAGGCCGCAATTCAGTCTCTCATAGATTCAGGATAACAGCTGTCCAGCAGTGTCACCGTTCTCTCCGTCAGCATAACGTTAGGAAATCGAGTTCGTCAAAGAAGAGCGAGAGTTTTTTAAAAAAAATTCCCTACCTACTTTTATAATGAAAATAATGTCAAAAAGTATCAAGATCAGGGTTTAGAGAGTTCTTATTGGTCAATTTTGACTTGCGAAAACAGTTCTCAGGGTGTCGAATAATTAAGTCATCCAACTTGCTTATTCCGGCTTTTAAATTGAGCATTGTCCTTTATTTTGGATGGGTTCCCGGAACGACCTTGGAGGGTACATGTTTTCCCGGGGTCAGGTCCAGACCACTGTTGCTGGCGGTGACGCATGCGCACTTCACCCAGAACCTCGTGTTGTCAGGGCAGTCACGTTTAACGTCTCGTTCAGCCATCTTGTCTAGGCCGAAATGATCAACTTAAGCAAAAAAAACACAAAAACGTAATTAAAACATAGAAATGACTAATAAAATGTTATCCCCTTGCTAATACCCATATGTGTGTGTATTTATCTAGCAGAAGCAACACTCCGCGGTTTATACTCACTGAATAAAGCACAAATCACAAATACATCACTTAAAGCAACATATAACATATAATATTCTAATTTTCTACTATTAATATGTGTACACTAGTTAATTCACAATTAATATAGCCATGCAAAGTGCAATTCCCACGTGTAATTCTCTTGTTAATATAGTTGGTGAGTTATCACTTCAAACAGATTAATACTATTACAATTAATTGATTATTCGAATTTAATATAAACATGAAATATGGGTGGGGTATACAAAATTTGTACTACCCGCTCCAGCAGTAGCAATCAACCCCACATGGCCAGGCTGTCGACTAAGGCTAAAGAGTCCCCAGTTTGATCAACTACAACTGTTTTCCTAACCTCTGGCCCAGTCAGTCTAATTCCTCCATGCCTGAGTGGGCACTAAGGGCTTTATTACAAGTATGGTGGTCCTGGGACCGCTGTGCTTGCTGTGGCTGTCTGACCACCACCACCCGTCTGCCGTAGTACATGTGTGGTGGTGAGACTGCCACAAGACCGCCACCTCTACTGGCATCAAGGATCCTGCTGCAGCGGCAGTCTGCAAAGAGCCTGAATATGCTGGCAGTGCAAAAGATGGCATCGCCAAGCATATTATGACCTGCATATCCACCACCCTTTTCATGGTGGGGACCCCACCAGGAAAACGGTGCTGGACATGCAGGTAAGGTGGCCCAAACAGGGCCCTGTTCAGATCTGGGCCTGGGGGTGCATGCGGGGGAGCACATGTTTTGCCCCCCTGGAATTGCACCCTCATTCCTGCACAGTGTGGCATGCACAACATGATGCATGCCATACAGTGCAGGAATGTGATGCAGGCACTCTCACAGCGGCAGTATGCTGTTGAGGCTCTCCTGTGAGCCTAACACACCTGCCTTCATGAAGCTACCACCGCAGTTTCAGTTAGCCAGACCACAACATAAGGGCTACATTAGGGTGGGAGGTTAAGGCAAGGCCTGTCAACATCCGGTTGGCAAGAATTGTGTGACTTGATGCTCTCCCTGTTCCCATAATTTAGACTGGCAGCATGTTTTACCACAGGCCTAATGATCAAAGGGCCTCACAGCTGCACAGATGAATAAGAAGCTTCTTGAGGCTCCTCAAGATGGGGCAGCTTGGGCCTATTTGGGCCAACCTCTGATGTCAATATAGGAGGGGCCACTGTACTAAATGAGCTGGTGTGCTCTGCTGGCATATCAAGGGTTGAAACATAGTTTCTCAGTTTTGATACCATAGATTCAAGACTTATGATGTTGTCCATTATAGGAGCTATCCAAACTTGGGTTTCAGTCATCAATTTCTCGAGCATTTGATCAAACTTGCAGTGCCATATTGGAGCCCCAAGGCAACTGTCATGCCCTGTCCCAGGGGAAGCACAATTGTCCATTGCTTTTCAAGTAGTTTTCCCTTCCTCGTATCTTTATTTTTGAATTCAGAGGCCCAAACGTTGAATGCCCTGTAGCCTTAGCCTTGTGTTTCCCCTTCAATGAAAGGCCACCCTCTGGTGAAGAGCTAATCTCCTGAGAATTTATCGACAGCACTTGATGAAGATCAGCACAGTTAATGCCTATAGCTTGCATTTGATCAATAGGCAGGTCGGGATTGTTAATAGAGCCTTTATCTGTTTTGGGGCAATTGGAACAGGTGACACCATGCTCCAGAGAGAGCCATTGCTCGGCCAGTTCTATTTGTGTTGCAACAACCCCACTGCTCCTGCCAAAAGGAGTCAAGTGTTGTATCAGGGAACTAGGGCAATGACGAAGCAGGTTTGTCTCCTTCTGGCAGGTTTCGCATCCCCATCCTGACCCCTAGATACTAGGGCAGTCGCTGTGCAACAGAGTAGGTAGGGGGAGCAAGGAGAGGTAAATAGAAAGGCAGGCATTAAGATGTTAGAGATCCAGTAGCGGGATTAGCATCAAAGCAAGTAATCCACAATCCTCACAAAAGCTGGTGCCCAAAGCCTGGTGGCCAGATGAGTAGATTCCACCCCTTTTACACAGACAGCCAGCAAGTTGGGATACATCGACAGAAAGTTAATATCATACCGGGGTTGAATAAAATGGAGTCCAGCAGCATCCAACCAAAACCAAGGGTGGTGACCCTACTCTGACTCTTCCTAGTGCTGATGGGCACAGGATGAGCCTGCCCTTGGCCTGGGCACGGCCCACGCGCGACCTGTGCAGTGGGTGGCATGTAAGCGCTAGGTAGCACGTGATGTCCCAAAAGCAGGTGCAGCAGATTGAGAGGGCTATCTTCTGGACCCTCTAGGAAATCTGGGACTTGTAGTACTCTCAAAGTACGCCGAATCCTTGTTAAATTATCATTTTTTTAAAATACATTTTAATTTAATATCAACTAAAATATATATTAATGGTATTACATTGAAAAGCTTTGGAAACATTAACACATATATTAAAATTATGTATTAAAGAAAAACATCAAAACATTTATTTTAATAAAATAAACAAATTAGAAATCATTTTTATATAAACATTCATACATCTTCTGGGAAATATTTGATTTTTTTGTTATTTAAATATTTGTAATACATTTTAAATTAATAGTAAATAAAATATATATTAATCATATGAAATAAAAAATACTAAGGGCCTAATTACGATGTTTGGTGGATGTTGCTGATTGGGAACGGTCCGACCTTAGTTTGGCAGTTCCGACTGCAATATTTGGATGCGACCACCCATAGGGCAGTCGGAAACACACATTTTTCAATGGAAGCTTGTGCAGTGGGTGGAAAAGGATCGCAGCACAAGCTTCCCTTGAAAAATGTAAGTTTTCAAACATCCCTTCATCGTGTGAAAGGCAAGGAGGGAAGGGGGACCTGCTAGAGGCCCCCAATGTTGTTTTCCGATAGCCTTTCCATGTCGAAAAGGAAGACTTGGAGTGGCTGTCGGAAACTGACATCATAATCCCAACGACAAAGCCGCCATCATCAAGGTATTATGAAGGGCTTCTGAAAGCGTTGGGTGGGCCCTTCCCCTGCTTCCTCTGTCTGCAGGCATTGTAATGCATCGGCTGGACCACATCAGCAGATGGTGGTTGGACTGCAACCAATGAGCCGTCGGTTGCAGTCCTACCTCCTTCATAATCAGGCCCTAAATGTTTTAAAAAAGTAACTTATTTAAATAGTTAAAAAATGTAAACATTTGAAATTTCTTTTAATAAAGTCAAACAATTGGAATAATTTGTAATTTTTTAAAATATTTTTTCAGAGAAATAATTTGAAATAATGAACATATTTTGCATTTATTTTGTTTTAAAATGTTAATTTTTTGATTAACATTATATTTTTAGTTTTCTTAAATAAAAATAAAGTGTAATTAATTTTAAATTTTATGAATGTTCATTTTGGATTATGACTTAATTTATTGTATGGTATAAAGTTTAGGAATGGTTCTAAATATTTTTATAGTTATATTAATTATCAATTGTAATAATTTGTTTATATTTTTATGTTTAAATATGTGTATATAGGTTTGTAGTTTTGTATAGTGTGTTTTTAGATTACATTTTATTGTATTTTATAGTTGAAAGATTTTGTGTGAGTATGGAGCATTCATTGTGTATTTAAAATGTTTAATGTTTATTTTTAATTACTTTCTTTAAAATGTTGTGGATTGAAGTGTATACAGTTGATTTCACCTCTTTAGTATCTAACACCTTCTTCAAATAGCCTTAGATCGGAGTGGGAATAGTAAATGTAACCTCTTTGGGATCCAACATCTTCCCTCAATATGGTTTGATTGAAGTGGGAATAGTAAATATCACCCCTTTAGTGTCCAGCACCTTCCTCCAATATGGTTAGATTGGAGTGTGAATATTAAATGTCACCCTCGTAGTGTCCAACACTTTCCCCTAATATGGTTAGATTGGAGTGGGAATAGTAAATTTCACCCCTTTAAGGTCCAATATCTTCCCCCACTGTGGTTAGACTGGAGTTGAAGAGGGAAGACCGCCTCCTCCCCAGGATCAGAGATCCCGATGGGGTGGCAGTCAGAGTCATGTCCCTGAATGGTGGTCATGCCGAGGCAGGCACTGCCATTGGGATTATGATATCCCTTTCTGCCAGCCTTTTGATGGTGGGAAGACCGCCTTGAAAAGGCTGTGGGAAAGGAATAAGGGGCTCTCTAAACAGGGCCCCCGTTTGTCCTGGGCCACTGTAAAGTAGTGCCCCACTTGCCTCCTTGCATCGTGTGCCATTCATAACATGATGCATGGCACACGGTCCATGGACATGCAGGAGGTTCTCCGTACCACAGCGGCTTGTGCTGCCGCCATTTTCCTTGGCAGCAGCAAAAGCAGCCACGATACAGAGCACCGTGCGACCACCAGCACATAGGTCACATCGAAATGTGGTGGTCAGACTGTTGCATGCTTGTCTGGTGGTCACCTGACCACTGCAAAAGCAGGCAGCGGAACGACTGACCACCATCGAAATCAAGATTTTAGTGTCGAACACTTTTTAAAAGTAGTGTATGTTGGAGTGTGATTATATAATTTTCAAATTTTAGTCTGAAATCCTTTATTTTAATTATATTTGTCTGTAGTAGAAATAGTCTGTGTTCTTTTATCAGTATTGCGTTTATAAATATAATGAAAAAATAGTTGTATGTTTGTAGGCAATTCACTATCAGTAATCACATATTTGTATAGAATAAAGACATGCAACACATTTTTCTCATTTTATATATGGTTTCAAAGTTTATGTATCACATAACTTTACATTTTCAAACATATATATTCCAACTTAAAATTAAACATGTATATAAACTTAAGTAAATAACTTTTTCCATTTTTTATTACTAAAAAAGAAATTATATTTAATTACTACTGTATATTTTCAAATACATTTTTAGATTTTTAACAGCTTTTATAACATTTCTTACATTGTTTTATATACATATTTTCAATATCATTTAACATGTTTTTTCAATATATGTTAAATAATTGTGTATATTTTATACTATTATTTGATTTGTACTTTACAGTTTTTAGCATTTCTAACAACATTTTTGACATGTTTTCCATGTTTAATAATTTGTTACATTTTTTCATGCATTCATTCAATATTTTTACATTATTTTCCATACATTTCTATGCGGAGGTAGTCCTTTTTTAACTTTAATTTAGTGGGCATTTTTTTTTTACTGCAGCCTTCTATTTTGTAATCTCTTGTGTTATTTTTACGCTATTTTCCTGTAACCAGATCGCTGTAAGGTGCTGATGTTCGTCGGAACAGACAATTTCTCTTTTTAAGGTTCTTTGAAGAGTTTTGAGGGTGAGGAGCTTGGGGGGAGGTCTACAAGTTAGCTATAGTCTTATTTGTGGCTTTCTCGTATATTTAAATGAATTATTAGTAGTGTTTTTCAGTAGTTTGTAGTTTCGGTTTTCGTACACTAATTTAGTGATGTACCGTGATTTTATGTTAAATTGTGTTTTGTTACCTGCATTTTGATGGCTAAGTGTGATGTATATGTAGTTTTAGTGAATGTAATGTATTTTTCAAATGGGTTTTCTAATTTATTGTGCAGGTTTTTATCTACGAAGTTACTTTTGGTTTATATAAACAAATGATTTTTACTTTGATTTCCTTTTTTTGGGTTTCCCGGAGCGTTTCTGTTTTTTAAAACATTTTTTCAGGTATTTTATGTTTCCTACATACTTCAGATTTCTTTCAGGGCTCTCTATTGGATTTGTTTTATTTTTTGCAATTTCTGGGGGACTTTTGGGAAACAATTTTTCACATTTTTAGTGGATTACTATTTTTGACTAAGGGCCTACTTACAATTTTGAAACTCACGGTGAAGGTGCGCTGGTGGTGGGGCACCGCCACACCAGTGGTCCAACCACTGTATTACAACTATGGCAGCCGGTCCTTCAAAGGACTGTCGTAACCACCAGGGATTCGCCATCCCTGGCGGTGGCGCAGCACACTGAGGGCTGCAATATGGTGGCAGTGCTGCTGCAGCACTGCCAAGCATATTATGAGTTTCCTCATCATCACAGATTTCATGGCGGTGAGCCCACCATGAAACCTGTGGCAGTGAGGAAAACCTGTTCCCTCATGGCCTGTGGATTCATGCGTGCAGGCGCATGGTGTGCACCGCTGTTTGCGTGCACCCCTTTTCCTGAACGGCATGCACTGTACAGTCCATGCAATGCAGGAACAGGCATTGGTGTTTCAATTGCGGTTTGTTTTTCAAAAAGACACCACCTTGGAAGTACCAAAGGACTGCCTTCCAGACCACAAAAAAGCCCGTCATCTGGTGGACAGCCAGCGGTAAGGTTTAGCAGTGTGAGAGCAGGGCGGCGGCATGCCGCCGGTCCCACACCGCCAAACTCATAATCAGGCCCTCAGTGGATACAGTGAAGGCTCTGTAGCTACAGAACAGTACATTGTATTTATTTATTTATTTTTAGTGGGAAATGTGATATATTAATGTATATGTAAATATTTTGTGATTGTTATTTGGAAAGGTGGTATATGTTTTGTAGTTAATTTATGTGATGGATTGAGTTCATTTTTAGTTTCTTGGTTGGTGACAGTTACATTTTTTATTTAGATAATTTATATATAATTTTATTATCTCAGTCTTCATTGACATTGGAATTTTTTTCTTTTTAACTAATCTAATAAAATATTATATTTATTATTTATAAAAAAATGATTTGTTATGTTGGTTTCGATTTTGTGATAGTTCTTTAGGACCTGGGTAGGTAAATTTTTATTTTATAATATGCTTTAGGCTATCATTTCTAATTGATACACTCCTTTGTTATTTATGAAGAGTTTGACTTTAAATAGTAGCATGTCTTATTTGCTAAGTTTAGGGGAAATTTTGCTAACAGATTGCTCCATTCGTAGTTGTTGGGTACCTTTCTCTTTTGTAATGTTTCCATAAATTTATAGAGTGTAGGTTGGGTTCTGCCTAGTGTGGATTGGAAGGCATCATGTCATCCTTTCACTGCATTGTTTGTTTTGGCTTCCTGTGTCAAGGTTCTCTCATGGACATTCAACCATGGTATTTGTAATTTGGGTTTGCATCTGTGTCCTGAGCAATGCAGTTTGCCAAACCAAATGTCTTCTAAATAATCCATTAGGGGGCTTATTTTGTTTTCATTTTGTTGGTAGGAAGAGCTTACTATTAGTAAATTATACTGGTTGCCTACTCTTGTGACATAGATATAGGCTAGTGCTACATTTGTTTTTAATTGCAAATGCAAATTTGCTGTTTGCAAATTACTCCACACTTAGTGCAGATTGTTGGAGTTGTCTCCATATGCATTGATTGAAATGATAGTATCAGCCTTGTATGGCTGTGTGAAGATACATTTTTAAAATGATATGAATCATGGCGTGCTCAAAATCTATGATTCTTTTGTGGGGGTAATAGTTATTTGTTTTATGTTGATTGTGGTTTAAGAGGTCGTAGTAAGTGCTGCTTTGTTAATTTTGTAGTAGGGCATATATAAAAGGGATTATTTGTGTTTTAATATTCATCATGTATGTGGTATATATGAGTGAATGGTTTGGGACACATTTTGGAGGTCCCGTCCATCATCCAAGATTGACATTGACTAAGTTTTAGTGAGTTATTTGCTGTAGAAAATAACAGGATTCATTTATCATTATTTAGGTCGTCATGTAAAAGGAAAGGTTCTTCATTATGTGCCATTGTAAAATGTTGAGGTATTTTTATGTCTTGGCATCTTCTATGGAAAAGCGAAGTATCGCTTGTGGTTATTTTAGTTCATGCAATTAAATGTTTCAAAATGGGTATAGGTGCTAGTTGGCCTGTGATTGTTTGGGGACTTTAGGCGGTATATCTTTAAGGATTTTAGTTGTGGGTTCCTGGGAGCTAGTGCCTGCCTCTCTTAGAGACCGCAAAATCTCCCTCACTTCTATTTCTGTCATATTTGGGGGGTGGTTGGGCTCTCTTACATGAATTACAACATCATCTTTTGTACTTGCCCTCGCATAGCATGCCTGAGAATAATATTTGGTACATTTCCAATTTATATTTCCTGTTGCAGAACTTTCCTGGCTGTAGGTGTACCCCATGGGATTTAGTAACTGCTTTCCTTTCTGCAAACCTATGTACTGTGCTGCCTCTATCTATCTGCAGTAGTGTAATAGTATAATTATATACAATATTTTAGAGTTTGTATATTTGCTATTTACATATAAAATTATCTACTACTTCTAATTAGTATACTTACAGGTATGTTCTGTTTATATGTTTCACATGATTTTGCAGCCTTTCTTTTGGTGGTGTTCCTAGAAGGAGCAGGTGGTTTATTTTCTATTGGATAAAAAAAAGTCTGTTTGATTTTAAATATTAATTTGTTGGTAATTTGCTGAATTTGAGGTAGTTAGAATTGGTTTGTTCTCGGTATTTGGGTGACATTTTTTAATAATGTATGTATACTTACTTTCTTATATCATTTTGCTGGTTTGTGGTAGGTGTTTTTTTCTGGCAGTTTTTAGCTTTTCAAGTCATTGTTTTGTATTTTAGGAAGTTTATGTAAAGAGATCGAATTTTGAGAGTGTTTTATTAATTATTTCTTAGTTTACATTTTAGTTGGTTACGCAGTTGTTGAGATGTATATATTTCTTCTGGAATGGTCTGGTGCGAGAAACCAGCAGAGTTTCCTCGTCTTGGAGCGTACGTTGTTTTTCAAGTATTTAGGTGTTTTAATTAGTGTGCCTTTTATATTGTTGATTTAATTGTTTGTCTGATTTTATTGGTTAAGGTTGTTTATATTTTCAATCTATTGGTTGGTTTACTTTAAGTTTAATTGTTTTATCAGTTATGTCCTTCTATGATAAACACTAATTTAGGTCTTATTTTTATTGTATGGTGCATAGTTTGATGGCTTTAAATATAAATGTATTTATAAATAAATGTATTATATTTACGTTGGTGTTTACATTTTTGTAGTTAATTGTAATTTGTTTGGGGTTGTATTTTTATGATTTTGGGTATATCATTTTTTGGGGTGAATGAGTTGTTGATGTAATATATTTATATTTTATTTAAACATGTGTATAAAATATTTAAGGTTTATTTCCAATAATTGTTTTATGTAAAAAGTGATCACTTTAATATTTATTAATGATTGTTTAATTATTTTGGTGATAATGTTATGGTCTATATTGTGTGAATTGATTTTTTTTACATACTTTTGGCCTGATTACGATTTCGGGCGGACGTTGCAGTCTCAGGACCGACCAACCTTCGACCGGCGGCCCCAACACCGCCATTACAATGCGTAGGCACATGGTGCGGTCGCATACTCCCATTTTTCGATCGTAACTTGTGCTATGGCCATAAACTGGCCATAGCACAAGCTCCCATAGAGAAATGGGAGTTTCTGTTAATCCCTGCACTGCGTGGCAGGCACCCAGAAAGCCCGGCATGAAAAGCCCGTCGGAAACCGACATCATAATCCTCATGGTGTAAACGGAACACCATACACAGGGGATTATGAGCGGCCTCTGACTGGATGACGGGCTCCTTGAGCCCGTTGGAAGCTTGTCGGTCGGACCGACCGATTCAAATTTGACAGCCTTCATCGTAATAAAGCTGTTGGATCTTATTTTGTGTTTCAATACTGTATACATCAATAATATGTCAGTGATCCCTTGCCACAGAAGCCCAGGAAGCAGCAAGCGATGGAAACTTGAAAGAACCCTATGACATAACAAGGAAACTCTCTGACAGATGCATCAAGCTAGAAAGACCTGTTAAAGACAAAGCTGGGATGAAAATCATAGGTAACAAAGGCCAACAACGAAGATGGGTGGAGCACTTTAAAAAACTGCAAAACTAGCCCATGCCACAGTTTCCATCAGACATAGAGCCAGCTGACAAGGAATTGCCAATCGACTGCAGCAGACCAACCAAGGACAAAATACGCAAGCAATCAAATTATTTATTTAATACATTTCTAAAGCGCATCTATTCCCTTAAAGATATCCTGGTGCTATACACTTCAACAAGACAAAAACAGCAGTAAGAGTAAGGCTGTGAACAGAGACAGCCAGTAGAATTTTTTGGAGAAGAGCCAGGTCTTCAGAGCCCTCCTTAAGCACAGTAAATCAGTAAAAGCTCTGAGATCAATTGGCATCGTGTTCCAAACTGGAGATGCCTTAACTGTAAAGGCTTGCCTGCCTAGTATAGCCTTCTGAAACCTCGTGACACAAAGGAGATTGGCTGATGCTGAGCGAAGACACCGCCCTGGAGTGTATTTTTTAGGCTCCGTTGCAAGGCCACAGGTCCAGAACACTGCAGGGCTTTCAAGACAATACTTAGGAATTTAAAAGCTATCCTTTGAATTAGAGGGAGCCAATTTAGTTCTTTCATGGCTTCAGAATCAGATGATTTACAAGATCTGTTTAAAACCAATTTGGCAACGAAATCCTGTACTCAGGTGCCTCAAGGAGCAGTGAATTACAATAGTCCAACCTGCTCAAGATAGCACTGTGCACTAAAAGGGGCTGGACTTAAGGTAGTAAAGGAAAGAGCTCTCCGAGACCTCGCAAAAGTGTAAAACACGTCCCAGCTACTTTGTTTACATTTGTCTCCGGGGAAAGTTTAACATCAAATGTCCCCCCAAGATTACAAACCGTATCAGATAAGGGCAACTCTTGTACAGTGGGGAGAGGCCAGAAGTTGAAGGAAAGTGTCATGGGAATCTTATTCACCACACAGCAGAGGAATTCTGTTTTATCCCCATCACATTTAAGGGAGTTGGCATTCAGCCAGTTAACCATGTCTGACACGCGGTTATGAAAGGAGTCAATGATATCCTTCTGTTTGCCACTTATAGACATAGTTCACTAGACAGATGTTTTGATCCTTAATAAAGGTGATGAGTGGTCTCATAAAACATTAAAAAGGATCTGACTAAGAGCCTATCCTTGAGGAACTCCCTGTTGGATAGATTTAAAAACAGAACGACAGTTGCCTATCCGATAGATATGAGCTCATCCACTTCTATACAGTCACCAATTCCCATCATAGCAAGTCTGTTCAAAAGGATCTGGTGCTCATAGATCTGGGTTGACCCCATCATCGTTCCTTAGCTCACTTTGCCACCCCAGGTCAGACCCAGCCATATGCAAATCAGTCTTGACCCTGTTTCTCATGGGAACGGTCCAGCCCGAACTAACCAGCCAGATCTTCCCTGGACCGGAAACAAGCATCCTGGGACCGGTTTCGGGGTAACTTGCGCACCTTGCCACTGGATTCAAGCTAGCCTGGCTGAGGAGGGGTGTTAACCGAAACCAGTCCCAGGATGCTTGTTTCCTGTCCAGGGAAGACCTGGCTTGGCAGTTCGGGCTGGACCGTTCCTATGAGGAACAGGGTGAATACTAATTTGCATATGGCTGGGTCTGAACTGGGGTGGCGAAGTGAGCTAAAGAACGATGATGAACTCAACCCAGAACTGTGACTGGGGGTGAGTGTCTGAAAAGTTTCAGCACTCCATCCACCATCTCATTGTGTTGGCTTTAATCCATTATGGAAGCCATGAAATATATACTCATAATTCACTTGGCCAGAAAAATGTGGGACATGCCAAAAATGTATTTCCCATTTTTTTGGTTGGCTGTGACAAAAGTTAGAAATGAAAAGGATAAAAGTACTAGTAGGAGGTGACTGAGTGGGCACTCGGAATGACAGCAAACCCTATTTTCAGTTTATAATGCATTGAAAACTTTGTAAATGCTGCATTAACTGCAGCAGACACACATTGCATAGTCAACACTGCAGTGCCGAATAGAAATATGCTGTAGTAAAGTCACCGGTGGCTAAAGGCCATGGACAGTGAGGTGATGAATAATAATGGGTGGGATATCTGCCTCGCTTAACAAATACAATGAGTATACTTAATTTGTCAATAAGCAAACAATGTTACTTACCACAACCGTCCCTGCCGCCACTAGGACTCCCCTTCCAACTGTCTTTTCCTCTTCTGGTGCACTGGCACTGCCACTGGCCCCGGCACTGGTGGTCTGTGTGGCTCGAAAACAAACTACACAATTTAGATGCCAGAACTGCCTCCCTTTATTATTATTTTTAACAAAATACAACCGCAATACCTCACTAAAGTTCGGTTAGCAGTATCTTCTATCTAAACTATCACTTTGGGTGGTTTGTTGTTGTTGGTTGACAATGGCAGAAAGTGGAAGATAGTCAAGCTAACCAAAACTTTTTTTTAATGGAGGGGCAGAGCTATGATGACTCTGAGTCATTGAGTCACAACAGAGGGGTGGCATAATGGGCAGTAAAGGACACATGGTCTTGGTTGGCAAATGCAATAGAACCTCATACTTCACTACCATTCTGCACGGTCATGGAAACTGCTATATAAATTAATTATAGCACATATTTGTGGGGTCCACCATGACCATGGCCACTCTCTCCCTTTAGCTGTTTGAGCATAAGCAAGAAAAGAAAGCCTTGTCAACAAACATGCATGATGAATAATACTAACTTACTTGGGTCTGCAATCTTCACAGTAGAGTACCAAAATCTGCTCTCTTACAGTACCACAAGATATATAAGGGGCGAAAGAAACCTTACTAACAAAGCAAAAGAAAGCTACACACTAGTACAGACAGAAGGAAGTCAGCTACAGAAACATTCAATATAGAAAAAAAGGATGATGCAGGGATAACAAGAATGTAACCAATATTAAATAAAGGAGTTGAAAAAAGGAGAAATATAAATAAAATAGTGGAGAAAGGTAAACGTTAGGGAAATAATAATAACAGGACTTACTGGGGTTAGCAGAACCATTGGCTGTGGTGCTGGTGGTAGTGGTAAAGGTTCCACCCCCGTGGTAATGGTGATGACAGCCCCTCCTTCACCCACCTTAGATCCCCTCTTGCCCCTGGGTGCTGATGTAAGAAATAAAGAAGATTACAAAAAAAGATTAGCAATACAATTAATCTCCCCAAAAATAATGTTGACAGGAAAACGCAGTAGTATTGCACTTTTCTAAATCAGATCACCAATAGTACTAGTAGTATTGAGTTGACCTAGTCCCAGTTTCCTAAACCTAACCACTATTCCTAATTTCCTAAATCTAAACTACATTTGGAACTGCTAATGCATTGCAACTAATGATGTTTGCTTCTCAACCCCTGCTTTGATGCGCCAACTCATTCTCCCTTTTCAAAGCATTGTTGCATATTACACATCACTGGGAGATTGCAACTGTATGAGCTACACAAAGAAAGGCACTGAGAGCACTAACTCACTGATGTTACTACCACTACCTTAGTGACTGGACAAAGGATTCTGCATGACTTTTTAAATATTCAGCCCAAGCGAGCGCCAACGAGTACAATTAGGTAGTGTAGAGCACCTTGCTAGCTCAAGCTGGATCACATAATATTCGTAACATTATGTAAACTTAACTTACCTCCGAGTGTGAACAGTATGCAATTTGAAAAACATGTTAGCATTTTAGAAAACAAACACTAAATAATTACTCACCAAGCCCTGCAACCTTGACACCCAGCAGGTCAGGCAGGTCCTGTTGGTTGTCAATGATGTTCGTCCTGCAGTGCGTCCGCTGCTGCACCATGCGCCGCACAATAGTGTTCCATCGCACACACCAGCACATTCTCCCCACAGCAGCTAATGCTGCTTTGGAGTATCCATGCTTGCACATTTGCCCTACAACTATCGTTTGTCCCAGTTGATGGATCTATGCTCTACTGCTCAAATTTGGGACAGGGTCAGTTTCTCAAGGTGTCAATGTCTAGCGGTATGGACCACCAGAAGTTGTACATTCAGGGCTTTTTGTGCTTCTCTCTGGTTCAGGAAGGACAGTATTCTGCATTTGGCAGACAACTGTTGTTCCCAGGGAACCGCTCCTGCTCATCATAGCACCCCCCTACTCCACACCCCAGCAATAGCAAAGTCCCCCCCCCCCTTCTCATTGGTGGCAATTTCCTCAGTCATGACCCTTAATTTTGGGCCCATCAATTGCAGGATCTGCTACACCCCAAACTCAGTTTGGGCATAGCCGGCATCCAGCATTTAAGCATATCCCTTTGTCCTTGGTTAGCACTGGCATGGTCAATGGGGCAACAGAGTAGATTATATAAAGGAGCATAGCTATCAGGATTGGAGTGTGGCCTGACTGAGGGGTTAAACCAACCTTTTCAAGCAGGCAGCCCATGTATAGCTTGCTGCCTTAAGGGTGCAGGAGAGCAACTTCAACAGTGGAAAAGGCCATATTAATGTTAGGGTTACCAGACTATGAAATAGCCTCTCCTTTCACCCCGGATTTCAGAATCTCCCTAAGAAAAGAGAAGAACCCCATCCAAGAGGTAGGTACAAGTTGTAAAAGTTGAGTGCTAGGCTCTGCATGCCAAAAGATTGCCCAGGATGAAAACAAATTAAGACTGCTGGACCCCAGAAGCATCAGTGCACTGCTACATCAATCACAAGTGCCTAGCCAGCCATCTAGATGCTCATGCTGTCACTATCGAGTTACCAGCGGCGCCAATGGTCATGGAAGATGCTACACCGTGAACCTTGTATCTCTTATGGATGAGTTCATGGCACGACCTACTCAACATGGCCCCTTTTACACCAGAACATCACCCTCTCTCTACATTTTCTGTAGACCAAAAAAGAGGTATAGGACAGAGTGAGACCCCTTTGATGTGTAGCTGTGCCTACAAGGTGTGATGGAAAAGCTCCTGAACCACTGCTGTGAACCATTGCCTAGAGCCACTTACCCAAGGCCCTAGTTCTCAGTTTTGAGAAAACATTTTTCTCCTATTAGAGTCAGGCTGGGCACCTGTATCAACCCTCTAGTCTAAAGCAGTTTTCTCTTTCTTTCCACCATCTGGACAGCACTCACAACAGCTTCATCTGCAGTTCTGCGAGAGAATTCAGGAAAATTCTCTGGTCACGAAACAGTTGCCCTCCATATTTTCAGATGAAAGCACAGCAGGTCTTTCTTCATATGCCCTGGATTCTGGTCTCTGCTCCTTTGCTTTTCCACCACAAGGACTTTAACAGTTACCACTGTGTTTTCATTGAGTCCATGGGTAAGTGTTGCTTTTGAAACAATGATGCAATAATCATTCCTATGTGGAGCCCTCTCCCTCTGCCAGCCTTGCTGGTCTGCATTCTATAACTAGGCTGCTCAAAGACTGGTGGAAGCATTAACATCCCAGGCTATGAAGGCTGGCTACAACCACCAAGCCCAAATACAGGTTACTGACACCCACATCTTGTGCCAAACTGGTTGTGTTTACTGCCTTGCACTTACTGGCATCAGGAAGCATCAGTTACATCAGGGAAAAATCTTAGCTTCCTCCCATCCACAAACCTTGATGCTTGCAAGTACTCACTCTCTGCCCTGTGACCCTACCTTTGGCCTCATGCAAACATCTCCGCAGCAGTTTTCAACAGTCGCTCTTCCTGACTGATCCTGGTTCCAATGCATCAAACCTGAAGCCACTCTGGGCCCCTTGTGGACACACAACATGTGCATGTGCAGCAAAGAGCAGTTGATATATACTGTGTATGTGCCTAAGAGCATGTACCCATGCATGCAGTGAAGAGTGCCATATTTGCACACTATGTAAACCAGCATAGCACAGGGTAGAATTCACCTATCACTATCATCTTCCACGAAGATAGGGGAGCAGTTCTCTGAATGTAGCCCAGAAGTGATCAAAATAATACAGAACGTCATTGCTGCTGGAGGATAGAAGGGATACCAAAGGGGATGATGGACGGAGCGTTTGAGCAAATCAAACACTCACCCCCAGTCAAATGATCTGGGTTTAATCCATCATCATTCTTTAGCTCACTCCACCACCCCAGTTCAGACATGGCCATATGCAAATCAGTCTGACCCTGTGCCTCATGGGAACAGTCCAGCCCGAACTGCCAAGCCTTGTCTTCCCTGGACCGGAAACAAGCATCCTGGGACCGGTTTCGGGTTCATAACCCTCATCAGCCAGGCTATCTTGAATCCAGTGGCAAAGTGAGCAAGGGACCCACGTCTGGGCATACCCTGCCAACTTAGGGCGAACAAAGCGATACCAAAGGGGATGATGGACGGAGCGTTTGAGCAAATCAAACACTCACCCCCAGTCAAATGATCTGGGTTTAATCCATCATCATTCTTTAGCTCACTCCACCACCCCAGTTCAGACATGGCCATATGCGATGGATTTAGGCCCATATCTCTGTACTGGGGTGAATATATGACATTGTTCTGCATTCTAGCCATCAATAGTTCTTTTTGCATTTGTCACCCCGAGTGGGACGGTTATGCTCAGACGTGAGTCCCATGCTCTCCATGCCACTGGAATCAAGCTATCCTGGCTGAAGAGGGGTGAAACCCCGAAACCGGTCCTAGGATGCTTGTTTCCAGTCCAGGAAGGCCCTGGCCTGGCAGCTCGGGCTGGACTGTTCCCATTGGGCACAGGGTCAAGACTGATTTGCATATGGCTGGGTCCAAACTGGAATGGCATGGTGGGCAAAAAAACGATGGATTTAGGCCCAGATCTCTGTACTGGGGTGAATGTATGACATTGTTCTGCATTCTGTCCATCAATAGTTCTTTTTGCATTTGTCACCCCGAGTGGGACGGGTATGCTCAGACGTGAGTCTCGTGCTCTCCATGCCACTGGAATCAAGCTATCCTGGCTGAAGAGGGGTGAAACCTCGAAGCCGGTCCTAGAATGCTTGTTTCCAGTCCAGGGAGGACCTGGCCTGGCAGTTCGGGCTGGACTGTTCCCATTGGGCACAGGGTCAAGACTGAGTTGCATGTGGCTGGGTCCAAACTGGAATTGCATGGTGATCAAAAAAACGATGGATTTAGGCCTAGATCTCGGTACTGGGGTGAATGTATGACATTGTTCTGCATTCTGTCCATCAATAGTTCTTTTTGCATTTGGAGGATATAAGGGAGCACACCACCATGGCTTAGGTATTTTTTTCTTAACTGCAACACTCATCAACCACCAGCTCACTCCATACGTTGCTGTGTCATTAGATTGCAATGTGTCAACTAGCACTGCAGCTATTGGAGAGTGCCATGCCACAGCACAGGGCTATCGGTGAGATGGACAGAAGCAAGGTAGGATTATTCTGCAAAAAAGTGAACACTAACAAGCCACCTGCATTACAGTCCACTTGGAAATGTGGAAACTGATTTAAGAGGGTGGGGGGTCATCGGGCAATCAGGGGTTGCAAGGCTTCCACTGGGGCAATTGGAGTCTTTTACCTATGTTGTGATCGGGACACTTTGCTAGGGTCCCCCAAAGTCACCTTCTGACAGCCTTTTTGTGTCGCACAGGCCGACTTGGAAAGGCCGTTGGAAACCGACATCGTAATCGCTCGGTCAGCAACGCTGTACATAGAGCTGTACGATGCAGTTCTGACCAACACGGATGCTCCGATTGCCCTCCGGAACTGATTTGGAAAGACTGTGCTGTTTACAATTCGACCGCAAACATTGTAATGTGTCGGGCGGATTGTAAACCGACCGAGTCCGTCGAAAGCGTTCCAACACGGTCAAGGAGATTCCGAATGTCGGGATGAGGCTTTCTGCCTGACATCATAACCGAGACCTTATTTTCTCCTCCTCCCCCTGGACTTCTTAATGCTATGATTCGCTCACCCTTTGGTGTGGAATTCTGCCTTTGGCTCTGTTGCAGTTTCAGGGTAGTGAGACAGTCAGGCAGGTGTATGGACTAGAAACTCAGAACCCTGTAGCACACACAAAAGCTATTAAAATAAAATGTACTTTAATTCATACGTAAAAACTAAAATAAAATTACAAATGCACAGAGTAACAGAGTAAAACAAGACATTTTTAGCCCTTTCTGAAACAGAGATCATGGTAAAAGGTCCCTCTGTGTTTTTCACACGTTTGTCACTTAGTTCATATTGTAAAACCCTTTCATTTTGTATTTGTCACTGGGTTAACAAAGTAAACTCCCTTCTTGTTGCATTTGTCAGAAAGCTGACAGTGTAAAACTCCTTCCTACCGCAATTGTCACTGGGTTACACCAAACAAAGCCGATTCCTAATGTATTTCTCATTAAGTTACATGCTGCAAAGCCCCTCCCTGCTGTTTTTACATGGGTGTTTCCTTCAGTGTATGACATGGGGTCTGCCTTATCAATTGCTCTACCAGTTATGAACAATAGAACTATAGAACTACATTCTAGGCAGAGTAACACAAATGCTGCCAAATAAAGATACATTCTAAGGAGGAAGATCAACAAAGGGACAAGGTTATTGCCCCTTTTTTGCTGCGATTAAACCACTTTGAGAATGCATGAACTCCGGCAGACAACCGCAGACAACCCAGTACGTATTTTCTGTATAGGAAGGTACCGCTTCCTGCACAAAAACAATGCTGACCACAACTCATACACCCTTGTACTGCAGAGCAAGGGTGTCTCTGTTGGCACCCAAAAGTGCACCGGCATAAGGAGTAGTAGATATGGCACTTTGCTGCTCTCTCCCTTTCATGCAAAAAAGTGCAACAACTTTACTTGCTGCACTGCATTGCTCCACTTCTTTTGTAAATCAGGCCTACAATCTTTCTGACAAAAATGATTAACTCTTATATGATGCTAGAATTATCTTCAGGACCCCTTTGATTCTGTCTCTATTCATTATGGAATCAAATCCACTTGGTTTTAATGCATCCATACAAGCACCAGATAGGACACTAGATCAAAAGCAGAGGTTTGCATTATAAAATAGATTTCTTTAATAGCAAGAGCAGTAAAGTTAAAACAAAACATCTCAACCAATGGCAATGGCAATTTTATAAAAGCCACAAAACTAAAACAGTAGCAACTATCTTGTTGTTCAGAAATTCTGCTCAAGGCATAGCTGTAGGTGTAACTACCAACTATTCGTTTTGTACCCTTCAAGACAGCATGAGGGACTGGAAATGGCAATGACCAGTCGCAGAAGGCACTGCTTTACAACCTAATAATGTTTGACCATTCATAGGGAGATCAGAGTAGAATGTAAAGAGAAAATGCTCTATCATTTCTTCTGGATCTCCAAAGAGACTGCACAGGTTGGAGCATGGGTTCTTTCCACACCAACGCGTGCTTATGGATGCAACAGGTAACAGACTGCTTATTCTGCATATTCGCCTGGGAGACTTCTTAGATCCTCCTTAGCCCATCTACCGAAGGTTCCGAAGATTTGAAGATCTGTAGGTCACCATGGAGTTTGGCACCTAAGCTCTGGAATTCCCCTCCGCTGGAACTGCACCTTCTGCAGCCAGAACTTCCTTTCCGAAATTCCTTGAAGACCTGACTGCTCAGTGATTAACCCCCTATTGTCACCAGCATTTGATGTCTACCGAGTGCTGGGGGGCCTTTGAGTAGCCACGCGCTATGTAAGAACTCCAGAATAGAATAGAATACAGTGGGGATCTCTGTAAATAGTGCTGTACGCTGCTCTCAGCCCGCCCATTTCAAATATGGGCTGGCCTCGCACCTCTGTCTTCGAAGAATGACTAGAACCCCACTCTCATGCCTTTCCCACCATCGCCATGTAAATAACCACCACCATGTTTAGCTCTGGTAATACTGAAACAAAAATAGTCTAAAATCAGTAAGCTCGAATTTTGGGAGCAAAACAAAGATATAAGAAAACCATGCTATGTTTTGGTTCTGGTGTTAGTTGATTGTGCAAAGGTTTATAAATATACCGTGTGTGTTTGCATTTCAAAACAATGCTTAGTATTTCAATGCATATGTAGTTACATAATTATTTTTCTTTGTTGCTGATGGGGTTGCCCTGGACATTCATTTAAGGACCACAGCATCCCTGGGGCCATATTATGTAAAACAGAGCACTATTCCTGTCTGCACCGGATGCACCCTCAGTTAGGTGCAACTGGCACAGACAGGGACAGTGTCCCATTTTGTCTAAAAATGTGCTGTCCTGCCTGCTGGTGTTAACTTGCACTTGCACAGGAGGGGTTATGGATCTATGAAAGGCAGATCAAGCTGTCCATCAATGCAGCAGGACCACTAACAGGTTTAGGAGGAGTAGTGGATGCCCACGCAGGCAGTTGTAGTGAGTGAGTGCATCCGGCTAAAATAGGGTGTCTGGAGATCCCTGGTACCTCCTTGTCCCCTCCAAACCATTGCCATGGGAGGCGGGGCAGGCGCATGCGGGGGAACTGACTTTTCATCACTCATATGTGGCTCACAGTCAGTGCGCCTCCCCAGTGTCTGTAACACAGAAGAGATTTAAAGGAGTTCCTTCATTTGCTTGTGGCCACATCTCCTTGAGAAAACACCCTTAGGATCCACCACGCACGAAAGTGGTCCATATTGCAGAAGCATCTGCACCCCATTCTGTTATATGAAAGTAGTATGGATGTAAGACTGAACGCAAACTTCTTCTGCGCCTGTCAGAACCCCATTCAGGGGACCACCGAGAAAGCAGGAGCTACTGGATCCAACCATGGGGGGTTGAGGTCTCTTACTCCTGGTGTCCCAGAGCTCGACCTACTACGGATCCTGAGCAAGTGAGTCAAGTACCCTTTCAGCACTTGAATCTCAGTGGAAGAATGGGTTGAGCAGTCCAGTGTTTCCCAGGGGGGGGGGGGATAAATACAGGAGGTGAGCACAGGCTGACAGATCAAAATATATTGAATAGCAGCAACAGGTAAGTAACGCAGGCCCCTGCAGTTCAGGGGTCCCCAAACCCTTCACAGGGTCCCTAAATCAGACCACGGTCAATATAAATCTGTGAGATATGGGAGACTCTGGATCTCTCATCACATTTTGAAGGGGGCCCCCATCATTTTTCGTTACACCACTGATAATAATAAATGTTTGTCCAGTCTTATACTTTCTTTAATGACAAAAATAGTATTTATGTGTGAACACAGTGAAATACGGCATACACAAACAATGCACACAGTCGCTGAGGTCAAGGCTCTAGTGTTTAATGGCAGCCTCTTAGTCAATCCCACTTTCCTCTCACTAGACATAGTGGTTATTCCCTATTCACTATAGCAGCATTCAGGTTAGGTACCACTAGCAATCTGAATCTCAGGATTCTCATTCAAATTCCATTAGAAAATTTAAAAGTGGTCCAGTGCTGAAGAGCTCTCTGGCATGCAAGATTCCCAGGGCCTTCCAGGCCATAGCTCAGTCTTACCTTCACTAGCAGGGATTGCTTGACCAAAGTCTCCGAGAGTGTCTGTCTCTCATAACTGCGGTAGCTACAGTACCTGTCTCAAGTGAGTATTACATATGTGGCTCTGCAAGGGCTGCGGCTGTGTGTTCTCGGCACTCCTCTGATGCAACAGTAAGTCTCCTTTGGTCCTCCCCTCATAGAGCGGAGGATTGTCTGTAGTTCCTGGCTCTGATCCTTAGTCGGTGCTTGGGTCACACAAGTCATCACAGCAGCCTCTCCTCACAACAATGGCATCAGCCAGGCTGGGTTCCTTGTCTTGCTCTGGTGGCCCCCTCTGGCATATGGGGTCATCACACCTACTATACATTCGGGCAATGCCCCGATTGGCACAGTACTTCACAGCAGCCATATCTGGCATATGCGTCGCTGCTCACTCCACACATGGGTGATAGTACGATTGGTATGACAGTCTTCATGCAGCCCTCTTCCCCAGCACACAAGGTAACCGACTCAAACCTGTACACCAGCAATGACCCAATCAGTGCAGCAAAGCTCATGGCTCATTTCTCATCGGCCCTCATCTGGCATACAGGGGCCGGTGATTTAAACTTGCACACAGGCAATGGTGCGGTCGGTGTCCACACACCTCACTACAGGGTTCCACTTGCCAGAATTTCTCACTAACCCTTGCTCATACCATTCCTCCTCTTCCTAATAGGGCTTACTGGTCTAGGCCAGCAGGCAGGCGTTGGTGCTCTAGGCTCCAGGAGCAGGTGGTTTTGGATGCCCCTGGGTGATGCCTCCTCACCCAGCTGGCAGACTGGCAAGCCTTAGCCTCTGGACCGGTCACAGGCAGAAATCTTGCAAACCTTCCCCTCCCCACACACACCATTTGGCTGCTTGACAGTTGACAATTTTGGGGGCCTCGAGATCCCAAGCCTTTAAAAAAAAAAAATCTTGCTGTTTTTCAGTATACAAAAACTCAGTTTCAACAAGAGAATCCTCAAACAGGAAATCATGAAATTAAACATTCAGTACATAATGGGTGTCAACTCACGGATGTGACATGTCGAACATATGATATACATCATGTACAGCAGTACAGTGTTATAAAGTCATGCAATGACAAGTATGTAATTGTATAACTCCAAAATGTAAAAGCCATAACTGAGACATGAGAGGGGGAGGGTAAGGGGGCAGGCAGTGGCATGGAAAGTAGATTAGGTGGTACAGAACAAGACTAAAGTTCTACTTAACATTCGAATAACCGTGCAGGCAGGGCGGTGAGGTGGGCTTGCAGTGCGTCTCAGGTGTGTGATCACTCGGTGAGAGGGGGATGAGGGAGGCCAGGGGGTATATATGAGTGATAATGTACCATGGGGTGTGTGTTTTCAGTGAGAGAACAGGGCTAGCTTGTAATGTTACTGGATTCACGGGGAGGACCTTCTGGGGAAATAAGATTTATGAATTTGTTTAAAATTGTGTCCCACTCTTGGGAAATGGGCGTTTGCAAAGGTGTCATGCTTCTTTGTAGCAGAGGTCTGTTCTTTCGGCCATCCCCCATTTGCGCACTGCGTCCTGCTATGCTGCTAGCGTGGGTGCACACTGGGCCTTCAATTGTAGTGTAAGCATCCCCTTGGTGAGTAGTAGGGTCAGCATAGCAAAGCAAGTGCATACAGATTATTTTTTTATTCAAATGCCGAGGGCGCAGGCCTCCCAAGTGGAGATGTCCTTGAGTTTAGTGGCCTTGCATATTGTGTTGTGGACACCATTCCAATAGGTGACAAGGACAGAACAGGACCACAGTATGTGGCCACAGTCTGCATCCCCGGTTTTACAGAGGGGAAATTTAGGTACGCAGTGGGGAAATAGCAGTGGATTTACCCTGGTGTTAGATACACTCAAGGAAGGACATGGATTTGTATATTTTTGAATCTGGCATTTCTGGAGATGCTTTGTGGAAAGTCTAGTGCCTGGTCCCATTCAGTGTCATGCAGTGCCTTCCCCATGTCCTCCTACCACTTTGAGCATAAGGGACTGAGAGAGGTCCCTTGTGTGGTCTTGTATTGGCCTGTAGAGCCATACGATCAGGTGTCCACCCCACCCCATGGTGGGAAGTGCCTCAAGGACAAGGTGGGAAGGAGGTTCTTCATCCTACCTTGACCACAGGGTGTAGCAAGTGTTGTGTAGTTATTGACAACTGAGGAATTGACCTGGTGGGAGGTTAGGGTCTGTCTGAAGTTGGTCAGATATAAAAGAAAGTGACCATCTCCAAAGAGCTTCCCGGCAGTGGTTAAAGGCAGTTTGTGCCAGTGTCGTAGGTCTGAAGCGGAGTATGTTCCCAGGTTACATGGGAGACCTTGTAGTGGGAACCCTGGAGTGGATAGTGTGATGTGTTGTGTGAGGTGTGTCCAGCTAAGGCATTTGCGAGCTATCATCACTTGTAAAGAGCTTGGGTAGTCTAGCAGTAGCTGTAAGAGCAGAAAGCCTCGGATAGTAGCTGCTGTGAGGAGCTGCGCATCTGATGGAGCAAGGTTTCACATCTAAAGAAACTTGCTCGTATGCAATCCTCTTGAATAACCTGTAATACCATAACCAATCTGTCCGTGAGTACTAATTTTGCACCACATTTCATATAACCATATCCAGGGGAAGCTTGTCTATGTGCTGTCTTAATAAATAACCCGAGTGTCCTAAAAATAGCCGCTAAAATGTGGGAAATCTTCTGCGCATGTGTCTACCACATCACGTGGTGTGACGTTCTTCTGTTGCTTGGGGGGAAATCTTTACAGCTGCGCAGTAACTTCTAATATGGCCACTTCAAAAGCAACACACTAATGCGCATGATGAGCTGAAACTAACCTATGCACGTACTACTAAGCTATTAATGCAAAAGATTTATTAAGTAAATGGGGTTAGAGTAGAAGTAAGTGGTATACAGTGAATTCATTTAAATTTGTATTCTAACTTGTTTCTCTCTGACTTAATAATAGTTCGCATTTGGGCCTTGGAGGGTGACTGATGTCCTCATCCTTTGTGGCAACCACGCTTGCGCCCTACATCTTTGCTCTCAAGTCAATTAAGCATTTGACGGACTGCCAAAACCCACACCCAGCAAGGACACGTGAAAGTAAACTCCTGACCCTACGAAAAAAAGACCCAGCAACATTGTACCTTAAATTTATCGATCATAATATGAAATGCTTGTGGGACTAAAGCTTGTGGGTATTAAAATTAAAGGGCGGAGAATTAGACAATAGACTTAAGAAAAATAGTGCACTTGGTATGGTGTGATGTCCTCTCCCCACTGCTTGGCCCAATCAAATTACGGGTGAACATGGAATTGAAACATTTGGGGGTGGATCATACACTTGAATTGGGTATAACAAGAGGTAGGTATGGATAGTTAGACACACTTGACGCACTAGATGAGGAGATGCTGATGCTGTGCTGAGATGCTGCCCGATTTTGCTACAACCTGACTGAAGAATCCTACACTAGGGAAAGTCGCGGAACAACCGAGGAGGCACATCCAGGGAAGGGTCCGGACGCACCTGAACCGGACAGAGTCGTACCAGTGAGGGGTGTAACGCTGGCATTACACTAGAAGAGGTCACTTTTCCTGTCCCGAAACTCTGACACTCTGATGTCGGGGTCCTCACACCATTCTAGGTAAATATAATTGTAGGGTAAATGCTCCGTACTTGCTTTTCTGTCCTTTCTCTCCTCAGGTGCTGTCATTGCAAAGAGATATTAATGCAAACTGATTTAAGCTAATTGTACTATTTTTCTGATGGAGATTTCTGCTCTGTTCATGTGTATTTTGATTTGACTCACAAAATTATTAATTCAGATAAACTTTTAAAACTCCCCATGAGTCTGTGGTTCTTTAGAATAAAAATAATGCATTATTGTCTTTCCTCCCTATTCTAATCTACTACCATATCTTATCGAACGTCCATGTACTCAGGAGACAGGAAAGGTAAGAATACTGGTATAAAGGTTTCCTAGGGTAAAATAAAATCGATGACCAGTGAATATTTGCCAGCTTATTGTGTGTATGAATGTATATGGGCCCAAATGAGTGTTGTGTGTATGAATGTGTAGAGCTGGTAAACTCCGCTGCATCAGTTTTACTTGGTAGCAGAGGCATGGTTAGTATAGTTAGTTAGGTGAGGATTGTGTTTAAAATTTTGAATTATTGTTTTATGTTTTAACAAAAACCCGTTATGTATTGTTCTTCGTTGTCTGGAAATTCCCAGGAATATTGAATAGCAGGTGGTGAATGGAAGCCACACTGCAGTGAGGTTATTGGTCTGGATCGAGAAAGTGCTGAAAGTTACGCAGGACTTGAAGCACTAAGTTAGGGAAAATATCTTGTGTGTTAGTGAGAATAAATGATAGTGAGGAGTTTGTTGGTGAAAGTTTGGTATTATATCACCTAGAAAGGGTAATACTGAAGGAGTAGCAGGTTCTCTGATGCTTGTGTGAAGAGTAAGCGGAAAGATTTTACTCGTAGTGTGTGAAGAGTAAGCAGAAGGGTTTTACTCGCAGTGAAAGAAATCTTACTATTCTTTGAATTAGTGGGTCAGACACAATAGCGAATATTTATACGTTGTTAATTAATGAAATTTGTGTGAAGAAATTGTGAGAAAATACGTTTTCGCATTACCTTGTAAAGGAGGGGTCAGATGCAGGTGCTGCACTGACGTCACGGAGAGCCGCGCTGCGATTGGTGGAAACAGCAGGCGTGTAGTTGATACGAATTTTGTAAAGGAGAGGTCAGTTGTAAGGAGTGATACTGACGTCACAAAAAAGCAGTGCAAGCATTGGCTGAGCGAGCGAGCAGAGTAAAAGTTGATTGGTCAGCAGACTAGAAGACGTGCTGGTAATGGAGAATATTTAGAATTAAAGCAAGCATTTGATTGGTCATCAAAATAGAGATCCCGAGAATAATAATAGATAGTGGAGTTTTGCATGTACGATCCGACCTTAACAGGGACTCGACCAGATAGAAAATTTGTAAGGTTTGCTTACGAGCAGTACCTGAACCAGCACAAGCACGCAATGTACGGAGAAAAGAGAAAAATGACTTTCATGTAAAAGGTTAAGAATTATTTCAAAAAGGACAAACCCATTAAGAGTAGAGAGGGGATTCTCATTCCTCCTCCAAATACGCCTGCATCATACATGATGGTGGAAAGAGGCTATCATACTTGTGTGTGGTTAGAAAATTGGATAGAATACACAAAAGATGATGGAATACTAGCATTTTCTGAGTACGGAAGCTTTAATGGAAGAATACTGTACAATTAAAAAACGCAAATGAATGAGTTAGAAGCCAGACCTAGATTGACTCAATATGAGGCTCTAGAAGAATGGGAAATGGAAGCATTTGAACGTGACAGGCCCCGAAGTAACAGACATTTAAGCAAATATTACCCGAAATTTCCCCGAGAGACTAGAGATGGTCAAATGAGACAATGGAGACAGTCCATGGTAGCAGAAGGTTTATATCCTGTGTTAACATCAGAAGAGCAAATGGGAAGTAAATGTACAGAGAAGACCAAGCATTTAACAATGATAGATAGTGGAGAAACAGAAGAAGGGTATTTAGAGGATGTATTGATGAAAAGTCCTCTACCTTATAATGAAGGATTTAATAGAATGAACCCTAGTGCCCCGATGTTAGGAACACCTTTGGTTCCACGCATAGTACATGACACCGCAGACAGGGTGCTTCAAGAAAAGGAAAGGGAAGCAATAAATAAAAATATAGATGAACTGATACAGAAAATAACTCAGATGAATATACATCCTGATGCCTTGACCATATCTGTGACTATAGGTCCGGTAGTTCCATTATATGGAGAATAATCAAATTGTGCTAAAGTTCCTGGAATGCCTACTCCAAGCATAGAACCTAGAAAAGAAAAGATAATAATAGATGATCAAGCAAGTGAATGTGAATCAGTAATATCAATGATGGATTTGCCTATAAGAGAGCGAATAATGGAAACCCCGAAAAGGAATTTGCCCAGTTGTTCAAAGGAAGTTAGATTAGAAACATCATCCGGAACCAGAAGTGCCACTATAGTAACCCCAGAAGATATAGAGAGATGGTCTCAAGAAATAGAGAAGCCAAAGTCACAGCCAAAATTATTAGATATATTTAAATTGAGAGTAGAATTGGAAGAAATGGTTGCTGGAAATGTGGGTCTGGATAAGCTAAACACATATAATGAAGAAGAATTACTGTTTATTTGTAGAAGTATCACACGAAATACAAAGGCATTCCATGAAAAGCTGACTAATTTGGCATCGTAAATGGGAATTGACATAGGGAAATCAAAGGTATTGCAGAAGCCCTTTAGAGCAGAATTTTCTGATAAGGATTTGGAAAATATGAATGTGTCGGGAAGAAAGTTGCAGATTAGAGAGTTGTTATTTTTGTTACAAAAATGGAGAGATCTTGAAAGACGGAGAATTAGATGGGCAAAGAAAAAGGAAGAAGCACAGGTAAATGACATCTGCATATGTCATGAAACCGAAAAAGCTGAGAGGTTGTATCCGATGAGAGGTACCCGGAGGGGTGTACGTACATGTGCCATGGACTAGACAGGATATTTTGTCTTTTACAAATGATTTTCCAAAATTAAGTGAGAAACCAGTGGAATGGTACAGGCACATTGAGAGGTTTGTGAACGTATCGAAAGTTTTATTAAAGGATCTGGATGGTTTGTTTGACATAGTAGTACTTGCAGATTTGTGGACAGAATGTAAAATTACTGTAGATTGGCCTAGTGAAGAATATCCAAGAGATGCAAGAACAGGTGCCCTGTCGGAGGATGTAATGAAAAAATATCATCAGGTAATCACCTTTCTGAAAAGTAAAATTCCCCCCAAAGAAACTGATTGGGTAAAGATAGACAGAACAACTCAAGAAAAGGATGAGTCTGTACATGCCTACTATGAACGTCTTTTACAGGTGTTCAAACAGTATAGTGGGTTTGAAAGTTTAGAAAATAAAGACATGACTCATTATGTGTACCGATTTGTGTCTGGGCTGAGATTGGATATATCTCAAATGATTAAGCAGCACATGCTGTGCTGGCAGTCAAAGCCCATTGATGACATTTTAAAATATGCAAACTATTGTGGGGATGAAATGGATAGCAAACCAAAAGCATTAGAAGAAAAAGTAATGTGGGCTCAAGTGAAATTAGCCGAACAGCAAGAGCTCTAATTAAGTAAACAATCAGAAAATCAGGAAAGAGCACAAGGTCAAAATGATAATAATGAGGGAAAGCCACAGGGAAGATTAAACCGGGAAGAGGCAAAGAAAAAGTTCCCTTGTCACCGGTGCGGGAAGATGGGGCATTGGAAGAAGAAGTGTAAAGCCATACAAGTTAATAATGCCCCGAATCAAAATTTAAATCCACAGACGCAGAATGAGGTGTTAATGAGTCATCAGCAACAGGGTATAGAGCTCCAGAGTCAATTGCCACCTGCCCCTAAATCAAATTTTGTGAGTCAAGCCAACTACAGTGTGGATGCCGGATTTCCAGAAGGACAGTGGTAAGAAATTTTTTGTAACATCTCAGTTTCTTTTGCAGAACCCACTGATTGATTATGATCAAGAATGACGGTGCCCGAGTGGAGAGGAAGGGGAGTGCGTACTTGGCGCATCCCTACCGGTAGATCAGTCAGGGCCTTACATAGAGGGTAAAGTAAAGGGAAATGATATTACCTTCTTGTTAGATACGGGCGCTACCAGGTCGACTGTGAGAACAGCAGACATTCCTAACCTGCCCCTCTCGGGAGAAGAAATACAAGTAGTAGTTGTTTCAAATAAACGGATTAGCACTCCAATCCCAGAATCCATGGAGGTGCGAATTGGCAAATTTAAAGAAATGCATAAGTTTGTGGTCTGCGATTCAAGCCCTGTAAACTTGCTTGGTAGAGACCTGTTGTGCAAGATGAATTGCACTACATTTTGCACACCGGATGGTGTTGCAATACAAATCCCAGATGAAGATGGAGTTTACAAGTTCATGTTAGCTAAACTGTGAACAGAATTAAATGAATTATATTCAATGATGACACAAAATGAATTACCTGCAGACGTCAAACTGACTGTAAATGCAGAAATATGGGATTTTACTGGAAAAGAGATAGGATTAATGGCAAATGTAGATCCCGTAAAAGTGACTGTGAAAGAAGGTGCTGTTTACCCGAACACCCGACAATGCAAAATGAGTCCAGAAGTAAAGGCAGGTGTCGCAGCAGAAATAGAACGATTGGTCGAACAAGACATTCTGAAAGAAATAATGAGTAGCCTGTGTAATTCACCTATAATTGGCATTAAGAAACCGGAAAATACACGGTGGTTCAAGACCTCAGGAAAATTAACAAGATTGTTGTACCATGCTGCCCAGTCGTGCCTAATCCAGCTGTAATTCTTTATCAAATACCATGGAAAGCAGGATGGTTCACAGTGATTGATTTATGTCATCCATTCTTTTCCATTCCACTGCATTCAGATAGCCAGTTTTTATTTTCGTTTAAATTTGAAGAGCATGTTTATGTTTGGAATCGTGTGCCTCAAGGGTACACAGAAAGCCCATCAATATTTAATCAGATTCTCAAAAAAAGCCTTGAATCTCTTGTTTTGCCCAGAGAGTCAGTCCTGGTGCTGTATATTGACAAACTGTGTTACTGATTCAATTGCATTGTTAAATCATTTGGCAAAAGGTGGACATAAAGTGTCCCCTGAAAAACTCCAGTTTTGTCAAAATTAAGTTAAATACCTGGGACATCAAATAGAGAGAGGAGTTAGAAGGGTGAATCAGAATAATAAGTCAAATGCAGTTGCCACGAACTCAAAAAGAAATAAGAATGTTCGTTGGAGTTGTAGGGTATTGTAAGCAGTGGATCGTGGGGGTTGCGTTACTAGCTAAACCTTTGATACAGCTGACCAGAAAAAGGATGAAAGATCCCATAGAGTGGGATAACGAAAGCATGGGAGCTTTAAGAAAATTGCGGGAATGCTTGTGTGAAGCTCCTGCTTTAGGAACGCCTGATTATTCAAAGGAATTCGCATTATTCGGCTATGAGTGGGGTAATTGTGCACTTTCAGTCCTAACACAGAGACATGGATTAATGAGAAGGCCAGTGGCCTATTTTTCTGCTACCTTGGATCCTTAGGCATGGGCATTACCAGGTTGGCTAAAAGCTGTTGCCACCACCTGCATAAGCATAGAGCAGAGTGAGTCAATTGTGATGGGACACCCTGTCAAGGTGTATGTCCCTCATGCAGTGGTGATTCTACTGACCAGGACCCGAACACAGTACCTAACTCCTAGCAGGCTGACAAAATACGAAAGAATAATACTAGGGGCTGAAAACGTGACAATAGTAAGGTGTACTGTTCTTAACCCAGCTACCTTACTACCTGATCCACATGAAGAGGAGGATTAAGTGCTGATTACGCTGTATGTACATTAACTGGAATAGTCGAAGCATCCTATTTACCAGAGGTCAAATCTGCACAAATTGCTGAATTGATCGCCTTAATTAAGGCATGCAAAATTGGGAAAATTGGAGAGTAACCATATTTACTGAAAGTCAATATGGTTATGGGGTTGTGCATGATTTTGGCCAACTGTGGATGCAGAGGGATTTCCTGACTTCTTCAGGGACTCCTATTAAAAATTGAATTTTTGTGAAACAATTACTGGAGGCAATTCAATTACCAAAAGAGGTAGCCGTGGTTAAGAGTGCTGCTCACCAAGCAGGAAATTACTATGTGTCAGCGGGTAACCGATATTCTGACCAGGTTGCCCAACATTGTGCAAGGCATAAGATTGCCTTAAATAAGAAAATCGAAACTTGTGGAATCAGCTGTCAACTTATGCTACTTGCAGGACTGGGAACCTTGGAGGAGGTGAAAGGTCTGCAGGATGCAGTAGACATGAGAGAAAAGGAAGAGTGGGTGAAAATAGGATGTCAGAGAAGGGCATAAGATGGTGTGTGGGTTTGTTATGATGGCAGACCAGTCATGCCAGACAGTATGCTTGCGCCAATGGCTAGAATGTACCATGGAGACACATGTGGGCAGGGATACAATGATTCGACTCTTTAGACAAGATTGGTTTAACGCAAAGTTCATAAATGTAGCAGAGAGCTTTTGCCAGAGATGGTTAATATGTCAACAAATGAACCCTGGCAGGAAAACTGTGGTCTGCATGATAAAAGATTGGAAAGGCAGAAGGTCCTTTTGTGAGACTACAGTTAGATTTACTGCCGGTTGCGATTTGCAAACCATCTGACCACTGCAGTTGTGCTGCCAGGAAGAAAGTCTCAAAAGATGTGGCACCTAGACTGCCCCCCATCTGGCAGGCAGATGCAATTTCTTCAAGGCTATCCAGCGGCAAGCATTGCCCCATATGAGTTCCACTAACAGTGTATAGAATTTAAGGAAGGAGCTACAGGGGATATCACAGGTAGGTTGGTGGAATAATATAGGAGAAGGGCAAGATTACCAATGTTGGCAAGGCGATCTTCCCTGTGGTGGCAAGTGGGAGCTTCTTCCAAAACTGAATCAGTTTTTTCATTGCCACTAGTAAGGGTTGGAGGTAGCCATCCAGAAGGTCAGGCGGAGAGTGATATAGGCGAATTCTCAGAGATCAGACTGCGGAATCCCGCCAGGTAAGCGGGCCCCACCTGAGCAGGTCACCCATGGAGGCAGATTGAGATGTAGCAGGTAGATTAGGGGGTTGGTGATAAAGGTTAGCAGTCCCCGGGCTCTGATGTGCATCAGTCTTCAGTGGAGGGTTTCCTTGTGTCCGAAGCTGGACACCAAAAGTTGTGTTGGGATGCCCAATTGAATTGTGGGGTCACGTGTAAGTAAGCCCTCAGAAGGAAGCTTGAAGTAGGTCCCCACCGCTGTGCAAAGGTGCAGGGTAGGGTGGGTTCATTCAATACCTTGCGAAGCTGTGGGGCTCAAAGTTCTGGTGTGTTGAGAACTCAACTCCTGGGCAGGCGTACGGCTGCTATGCACCTACCATGTTTTTTGTCAGGTAATGATCACTGAGGAGGTGCAGCACATCTCGCCTATCTATCTGCCATGACGGTGATCAGATGGGAGGGAAATACAGCGGGCCGCGAGCCAGGTAGCCAGTTTGTCACTGCACTGTGCCACTATATTGGCACCTAGTATTGTGTACTGTTTGGGGCATCCCCCATTGGGCCCTGGAGAGCAGAGCCACGTAGACCACCGCCTGACAGGGCCTTCCAGCCAACAGGGCCATGCTGAAACCCTGGCCCATCCTGGCTGCGCTAAAATGGAGACGTTTGAAGGTGCAAACTCCTATACACTCCATCCAAAAGGCCAGACCCTACTCAGGGCTGTATGGCGGGCAGCGGTGAGTACAGTGTCCCGCGGTGAAGGTTCGCCCTGAAATGGGGGCCAAAAGCCAGCCATTGCAGGTGACCACCAGATGCAGAAGGTAAAAGGCCTTGCTGTGGCTGCCAATGAGCAGGGTCTGAGTTAGGGGGTGGGAGCCATCGGCTCTCCCCCCAGGTGTACCAGGACTGGGCAGTGGCCTCCCTCATTGTAATTGCCCCAACAATTACCACAGCAGTGGAGTCTTTCGTAGAATGCCTCCTATGGGGCACAGCAGGGGTGCAGGCACTGTCCCGGGTCCAATCAGGTTGTGTGCCCTGATATGGGCTCCGAAGGCCGATTGGGGAAGGCAGGCCCAAGCCACTGCCGATAGGGAGCTCCTCTGCGAGGGCCTCTAGAGAATCTGGCAACATGCTGCGGTTAGTTGTCAGGGTGTGAAGCCAACCACAGTGTATCGGGCTCTGCCATAAGTCTAGGGGAGGCAGGGCAGGGGGGCAAGCAGTGGACGAGATTCCCCAGCTCACGCAGCTCTATATGTAAGTTCAAGACAGGTATCTCGACCAAAGAGCAGGCCAGTAGTGATCACGGTCACCACTTTGAATTTAAGGGCAGGTCGCTCCCCGGTGGTGTTCTGGGTGTCAGGGCTGTCCACTTTGCCTTTAGTGCAGCAGTTTGCCGTGCCCTGAGGTGGGCACTGAGCGCCTATTAGGAAGCGCTGTCACCCACCGTATGTCTTGTCCGCAGACCGGGCGTGTGCGGTGGCCAGTCAGATTCGACAGACCTCAGGGTTGCAGCTAAGGGCTTGGTGCCGGGCGCCATTTTCTCTCTGGCGGTACTGCCTGCGATCTGGCCATTGTATGTGGCTCCGGGTACATGGAACTGCTTCCCCTGGGGAATAAAATGTGGTGTGGATGCCGGGCCTAAACTGCACATTTAGTGCGGGGGCAAGGTGGATGGTACGGAGTGCTGCAAAAGCCTGCTGCCATTATAGCCTGCTTGGCTACGCGCCCACAGGCTCTCCTTCTTATAGTCCATTTCAGATTTGGGTCTGAGTCTTTGAAGTTTGTGTTAGAGGCCTGCTTCCTTTTGAAGTAACCTAAATTCTGCCCTGCCATATCTCCAGAAAGCAGTGTGTCACAGCAGGAGTGACTCCAAATCACACCTGGATGTCAGCCACAGTAATATGTGTATCAAAAGGTTACCCCAGGTCCTCAGCCCTGCTCTTTATGATTCTCTTATCAGATCCATCTCCTTCCTACGATATGCTGAGGCCTCTTTCTAAGGACCTCTCTCTTAAACAAAGCACATCTATTGAGGAGTACGAGAGAGCCTGGTGCTCCTTTCTGCAGTATGTGTCCCACCCAGCTCACAGAAATGCAGCAATATACAAATCTGTCTGAGGGGATTCCTCTACCTCCTTATGCTCTTGCAGTCAGCCCTGAATCTCCGAAAATGGAACCCAGAATCTTCCATGTATTGTACGATTCACAGTTACACATACACCCATCCCATGCATACAACACAAACACACTGCACAGCACTACATGCTAACTTGATGTAGGAAAAGGGTGGGTTAAGCACACAGCATCGGAACTTTGCATGTGTGCCTGTAGGCCTCACTCCAGTGACACAAATAAAAAGGCCTGTTTACTTCTACTGATCACTACACTGTGCACTGCTACACAGTACGCTGCCCACCTCCAGGCTCGTGCTACATGACCCCTGGCAAACCACCTGACACTTCACCTAGTGCTCAGTGCTACATGGGGCTGAGGTTGAAACATTCAACCAGAGTCAAGTATATGAGATTGAAGTTCTTACGGGTCCTCCTTGCATTACTGAAGTATGGCCAAAGTTTGGCATTAACCCAGAATTGTAAATGTTCCAGAGGTTTTGGTCATAATAATGAGACATAGAGCACATCATTTTAATATGACCATATTTGCTCAACCTACACAGAACCCTGATAGTTCCCTGTTTCCTTAGATGAGGCGTTCAAACAATTAACTCTGTAGACTCCTAGTGCTTGCTGGCAACAGACTGGCAGCTCATTTGCAGATTAATTAAATATCTAGAACTGGCAGTCGGAAAGCTGGACAAAAGTGAAAGTCAGTTGCACTCTGAGACCTGCCAGGAGGATACATTCATTGGGGAAAGTTAAGGCTTGTAGAACGTGGTCCTTTTGGGGCATATTTACAAGGCGGCGATAGAAAATTATCGCCTAATTAGCAAGGTCACGCTAACGTGTGAAACCTTGCATTAGCGCCCAAATTCTTACCGCCCAGCTTTGCATCTCTAATGAGATGCAAAGTGGGCGTTCCTGACCTGACATGACAGGAGAAATGTTGATTTCTCCTATCATCAAGCCCCACGCTATGAAGCATAGCGGCAGGAAAAGTAGCGATAACCCCTATTATTGCTACTTTCCTTACGCCTGCTTCAGTCAGAACTGACTTAGCCATGATATCCTATGGAAGGTGGATATCATGGCTAAGTTTGTGGGGCCCTATCAACAAGCTAACGCCACATTTCGTGAGATTATCGCTGGGTTTCCAGCGATAATCTCAAATTAGGCAGTTAGCGCTAGGATTTTTATCGCTTTTGAGATAAGCGTTGCTAATAGCACACTATCTCACCGATAAAAATCCACGGTAGCCGGCGATAATTATCCTAGCGCTAAGTGCGCTGAGCGATAATTATCGCTGGTTGTTGCTGATATGCCCCTTTGTCTGTTAGTGATTGTACGTGCACCTTGTTTCCAGGTTGCCTGGAACTCCATGATAAGATGTTGGAAGTCTAATTAAATAATTAGATTTGATTGTTAATCATAATTCCACGCATGCTTTATTCCCAGGCTTCCCAAATTTTATTTAAGATATTTGTCGGTTAATTAAATATTTAGATTTGGCAGTCAGGAATCCGAGTAAAAGTAAGATAGTGGTACTATGAGAAGTGCTAGGAGGGAGGCTACTAGGGGGTCAGAAAGTTGGATAAAAGTGAAAGAGGATTGCACTCTGAGAATTGCCTGGAGAGAAAATGTTATAGGGGTTGGTCAAGGATGTTGATCTTGGATAATGTGCTTATTAGTAAATTGCACGTGCACTTTACTTCCAGATTTTCCGGGATTTTGGGGCATGTTATCAAGCATGGCGTTAAACTTTTCGCCGCTTCTGCGGCGGAAAACTGCCGCTAAAGCAGCGATAATGGGCTTGATAATATGCCGCAGAGAATTCCAATACAAGCCCGTGTTGACACCAGAACATGGGCTTCTATGGGAATTCTCAAGGGCATATTATCAAGCTCATTATCGCCGCTTTAGCGGCAGTTTTCTGCCGCTAAAGCGGCGATAATTTTAACGCCGTTTCTTGATAATATGCCCCTTTATCATTTATATGTCAGATTTGGCAGGAAATAATAAAAACATGTGCACTTTATAACCTGATTCTCTAGGATGCCAAGATAAGGTATTTAATGAATGAATGTAAAGTGCTCTTTATTTTAATATAATAGGAGGGTTGGATTCAGGGAGCTGACCTCATAGTACATGGTGGGCTTCACCACATATGTGTATTGGTATAATGTTTCTGATTAGTAGACGCATAAGATTGATTTCTTTTATTTGGGTTATTAGTACAGCAAATCATTTCCTAGGAATTATGTACCGTGTCCAGTTTTATGGCGATTTCCTTGTGATTTCACTGATCAACTGTGTGTTTTAATTCTCTCAGCCTGTTTGTAGTGCTTGTGTGATTCTTTTTACTGATTTATTGATTTGTAATGATTTTAATTAATCAAACAAATAAAGTTTTACTACATACTGCATACTCATGGCAAAGGTAGCAGACGTTCACCACTTTGAGGGTAGCACTTTGGGCGCCCCTCCAAGTCCGAAAAGATCTCAATCCGCGAGCATGGCCTAAGTCATGGCACACATGCATGATGCATGCTCACCCTTGAAATTACAAATCATCCAGACATCATTGCAGTTGGGGGTACGTGTACAAGTCCATCGCCATGCAAGGGACTTTTCCAACCCAACAGCCCCCCACCACACTGTATACATTCCCAGTTGGCCATTGGCATCTCTCAGTAACATTGGATTCGCTGTTAGTCCAGTTTGCCAGATCATAGAACACTCCGGGGAACTAGGAATGCTTTGAGACTATCACTGTCCATTATCTCTCGATTCCAGAAGGCAGAATACGTCTCTGAATCTCATTGAATGCCAGTAAACTACTTTTTGGGTTTGACACGTGGGTAGTGATATGAAGCAGCCAGTGCTTGTTCCAGAAGAATGACAAAGGCTACTGAACTCAGACAGTCCTCTATTTTTAATAAAAGGAAAGATCTCTATTTAAAAAATGGAGACTAGGACAGTAGAAGTATGTTCATCAGCAAAAAGGTGGTGTCACTTCCAAGTAAAAGGTTTCCTAAACATTTATCCAGCCCACTTCCCTCTGAATTCGAGGTGCTAGCAAAAGCAGTTACCATTCTCTAGTCATATGTTTCTTATAACCTGCTGGTTTGAAGTGTTCCTGCTCCTGCAAAGCAGCTGCATCTTTAGTGCAGTTGATATTTTAACGTGTGCCCAGGTGTCCACAAATGTATGAATATGTTTCATTTAGAAATGTGAAATTTTTATTTATTATTTTTAATTATTGTTTAAGAATTGTTGCAGTTTTCTTTCATTAGAATTCTCTATATGCTAACGAATTTGAGTTGTTTCCAATGAAAATGAAAACGCGATGATGTGTAGAACTGTTTTTATGACCAAATATTAACTAGGCCTCGACTCCATTTTGTAGAACATGGCCACTTACTTCACTGTGTGTGTATATTTCTCTTGAGGCCGCACACAGCAGAATGCGCACTGTCTATTTTGTATGACATGCTGTTCTTGAAGAACTCTCTGGAGGAAACCTTTAGTTAATTTCCAAGGCTCTTCCTGCCAGCACACTGTGGCCGACATTAGGTCAGAAGGGGTGAACCAATATTCATGTAGTGGTGTGGTAAATAAAATCTTCTTTACCGGACTGAATTTCATACGGGATCTTAAAATAAAGTAAAATAGCTCAAAATAACAAGAGGCAGAATCCGTGGTATAAGAGTTTCTAAATGGGCTTTATTCCATTCAAAATGGCCGACTCGAGTCGCGGCCTTCAGGTTCCGTCACCACGAGGGTTCAGGAAGTGAAGTACAATACTTTATTGACAGACATGCATTTTTATAATAAGTACATTACAATGAAACGAATGTAGAAGGCGTAACATTTGATAAGAAAAGTGACATGACAGGTACGTAATCGAAACTAGGCGTAATAAGGAATAAAAGAAACATGATTGGTTAGGATTATCAGACATAGGTGGATCTATAAGATAATACTTGGCATAGATGCGCGCGCAGCAGCATGACGTGTAATTGACGTGCAACTAGGGGGTGAAGGGACTTGACATTTAGCTCTACATGTGGAGACGAGAAGTCTGAGGGGTCAAGTCAACCTAATCCCAAATCATATCTAACATCCTATGTTTAAAGAACTATGTTATCCACAAGGAAGGACTCTCGGACAGAATCTAGTCTATACTGACTGTGTGCGTGCACAAACGCCTAAGTGTCTATATGAGAAGCGAGAGGCAGAAAACTTTCCATGGCAGCAGGGCTATGAATCACTTGCAGGAGGACGGAAAGGCTGAGTCCTTTGCTTGTGAGCTAAAGGAAATGTTTACCTAAATCACTAGACAGGAATGCATCGGCTGAAGAGCAAAATAGATAATTCGAAGGTGAAATACAGCTTCTTGGCAGGCAGGCGAAAACTGGCCGAGGCAGGCACCGTTAGCTGCACAGGGAGTAGGACAAAGTTCATGGATACAGATGCGAGCTCAAGCTGAAGCTGTCAGAGACAGAGAGCAGGGAAAGGCTTTGAGGACAGAATCGGGCCTACTTGCCTGAACTGTAAAAATGGAGTAACTTAGCCATATAAAGTCGGTGGCCTTTCATGCTTAGGAATCGAATATCCAGCCCATTGATGGCGGATCTGACAGAGAACATGTCGACGGTAGACACACATATGTTTGCGTCTTCGAAACTGGAACTGGAGGGAACATACATGTACTTGTAACATGCATATAGAACCGTTGGGGTCCAAGATAGGGGACATAACTGATCAGGAAAATCCACATTTCCACAGTGGGATAGTGTTAGCATGGTAGGGTTATACGACATTTTATATTGTTGAAATGAGATTTGCTGACATGATGTTACTTTTGCGCGCACCACACTGACATTTCAGTTTCCATCATTGTCTATGGTGATATTGCACATATAAACCTTAGATTTTGTGGGTGAGTCAGATGTTTTCTGGTCTCTACTAGGGATGCTGCCCGAATCTCTGTCAATGTGCTTTATGTTGAAATATTTTGAACTCTGAGAGCCTACTTGCCAATTAAAATTTAATTTTTTTAAACCGATGAAATGCTGCTATTTTTATTATTTCTGTATTGCACTTTAAAATTTTATTGAACCTTCCTGGTTTTCCAAACATCTGATCTCTAGTCTTTTTTAGTCCATTCTTACTCTCCAATTGTATTGAAAATGTTGTTCTGAATCTTGCCTTTAGGGACATATTGCCTCATCTATTCTTGAGGAAACAATTGTCCCTGCCCCGTATTCGGGTGCTATCAGTATTATGACTATCATGCAGATTGTCTGATAGATAGCGCCCACAAGTTCATATTTATAAATGAAATTATCTATATAGGTAAATTATACAATACGCTTTAAATTGATGAGTTAATGTACATTTTCTTTCATTAGGTTTATGTTAAACATAAATATTTAGAGTTAATTTACATTTATATTTTGCATTAAAATATGTTTATATTTTTGTACTTCATAATGATCTTAAAACTTTCCCACAGGGCGAGTTTAGCGACGGTGTTGGAGATGTCCACCCATGTATGCACAGTCACTAGTATCACTTCACACTTGTGTATCTTGCTGTAGGAGGCTCCATCCCCTGATTTGAGGGAGTGGAGGGATACAAGTCAAAACCTAGCTGTCAATATACACTCTACAAGGGTGAACAGAAAAAAAAGCACAGAGTAACACCTAGGTAAAGCAGCAAATCTGCACATATGTAAATATACCCATGTTTATTTACATGATATATCCTATGTGGCACCTAATACATTGTTGTGCAAGGCCCTGGGAAGGTTTTGCTATTCACAACTCCAGAGGGCATACAGTGGATAACAATGAAACTCTTCTAATTCCCCAAAGGGCAAGTCTCTGCTCATTGGAACTCAGCAGCAAAATATTACTGCTAAAGGTATTTTTCATATTTCACACAAGTAGCAATACTGCTTTCTGCCTAATCAATTATTGATGATGAAAAAAATCAACAATACCATCAGTTTTATTATTTTATTATGTGTAAAGAACCTTTAGCAAACATCAGAGGGATGTGTGAGGAGGCAAGGGGTTAGCAGAAGAAATGAAGAGTTGGAAACAGCAGGCGTTTAGTGGCTTGTGGAATAGTCAATGGAGCCAATTACCTTGCAATCAGCAGGGAGACACTTGCAAAGCAAGGAGGCTGCTTGATTCTGAAATATTCATGCTCCATGCATTATTCCTTTCCAACAGGGAGAATATGAAGCCTATCTATCCTTTCTTTAACAGAGCTGCTACTGGAACCAGAGTGCCCTGCATGCAGTGGTTCAGTGTGAAACTGCAGTTACTGCCACAGCTTGCATTTGGCCTACTAGAAGTTTTTGTTGGATTGGGTCGCAAAAGTGGGCCACAGTTCGGTTCACCTGCCAGAATATATGGTGGAAAGTGTGCCTTTTCAACCATAGTCCTCTCTTAGGCACGCGTTGAGAATGGAAATAACGTTACTATGAGATACATCATTTATCGGGTGTGATAAATAGGTCTTATTTTGAGTTTTTCCTCTAAGATGGGGCATCATCAATGGATTTTGGCTCTAACCGCACCAAAATCCACTTATTTGGTATTGACCACGGATTTTACCAAAACTCCTCTAAGGATTGCCGTGTTCATCAAATTCATCATGTACTGATGCAATAAAATCCTCCAAACTCTTAATTCTGATATATGTGCTATAACAGGATTTACCGCACATATTGGAATTTAATAGGCCACTCACAACCTGGGCCATAGTATCTATGCAAAATAGGATCTTATGTAGAAATAACTTAGGGGACTTAAAATCGTGTTGGAAAATGCTTTGTCAAATGGTGCATGTGAATGAACATAAACACAGTAACATTCTTTGCAGGAGGTTTTTTTATTTTTACCAAGCGTGTTTCTTTAAATTAAAAGAAAGAGTGCATTGGAAAGGTCATTAAGCTGATAATATTGTTCAATGCAGGACAGGATGTAAGGACACCTTTTACGTTTTTTAGTTTGGAAATGGGTGACAATTGGTGAGTTTCGATTTGCTCCGGACCTTTAACAGAAACATAGGTCAAAATTAAATGCAGTTTAAAAACAACCACGGAGGGAGCTGTTGAAAGAAATTGTGGAAAATGGTTCACTTTAAACCACACTTAAGTCAAAGAATCAATAGAAACTTGAGGTGTTCCGAACGGAATTATTAAGAGTGGCTTCACTAGATAGCCAAATGTTTGTTGTAATTTATAAACTTGAGAGCCAGCTCGGCACAGCAGGTCCCATGATCACTGCTTCCGACCCATCATGTGAACGGGACCTGGATATTCAATAACCCTTGAAATCACTGAAAATATTCTTCATTGCCTAATATCATTGGGTTGGAATGCTGCCTGAGTGATTGCCCATGGGTAGGATATTTGCAAGCATTTATCTCATCACTGTTTGGGTATTTGATTGCTAATAGTATGCTTAGAAACATGAGAGTGGCACAGCTTTCCAAGACTACTACTGCCAATGTTTTTGAATTCCAAATAGTAGTACATGTGCACATACTCAAGGAATACTTGTATGGGTGCTGATTTACTACCTTTTTGGTAAATCGATCACTATACATATATAAGTAAAAATCTATTAGTGAAATGAGAATGATGAGAAAAAGCCACTCAGACAAAGCAGGCCAGACTCAGCCCCCCTGACCTAATTTCCAAACCAATAAAAAAGCATTTTAAGGAGTGTCACACCCCAAACACCCCCGCTGAAGCTAATACCCTACCTATCATACAACACCCCGCTGAAGCTAATACCCTACCTATTCCACAACACCCCGCTGAAGCTAATACCCTACCTATTCCCAAACACCCCGCTGAAGCTAATACCCTACCTATTCCACAACACCCCCGCTGAAGCTAATACCCTACCTATCCCACAACACCCCCGCTGAAGCTAATACCCTACCTATTCCACAACACCCCCGCTGAAGCTAATACCCTACCTATTCCACAACACCCCCGCTGAAGCTAATACCCTACCTATCCCCAAACACCCCCGCTGAAGCTAATACCCTACCTATTCCACAACACCCCGCTGAAGCTAATACCCTACCTATTCCACAACATCCCAGCTGAAGCTAATACCCTACCTATTCCACAACACCCCGCTGAAGCTAATACCCTACCTATTCCACAACACCCCGCTGAAGCTAATACCCTACCTATTCCACAACACCCCGCTGAAGCTAATACCCTACCTATTCCACAACACCCCCGCTGAAGCTAATACCCTACCTATTCCACAACACCCCGCTGAAGCTAATACCCTACCTATTCCACAACACCCCGCTGAAGCTAATACCCTACCTATTCCACAACACCCCCGCTGAAGCTAATACCCTACCTATTCCACAACACCCCCGCTGAAGCTAATACCCTACCTATTCCACAACACCCCCGCTGAAGCTAATACCCTACCTATTCCACAACACCCCCGCTGAAGCTAATACCCTACCTATTCCACAACACCCCGCTGAAGCTAATACCCTACCTATCCCACAACACCCCCGCTGAAGCTAATACCCTACCTATCCCACAACACCCCCGCTGAAGCTAATACCCTACCTATCCCCAAACACCCCCGCTGAAGCTAATACCCTACCTATACCACAACACCCCGCTGAAGCTAATACCTTACCTATTCCACAACACCCCCGCTGAAGCTAATACCCTACCTATCCCACAACACCCCCGCTGAAGCTAATACCCTACCTATTCCACAACACCCCCGCTGAAGCGAATACCCTACCTATTCCACAACACCCCCGCTGAAGCTAATACCCTACCTATTCCACAACACCCCCGCTGAAGCTAATACCCTACCTATTCCACAACACCCCCGCTGAAGCTAATACCCTACCTATTCCACAACACCCCCGCTGAAGCTAATACCCTACCTATTCCACAACACCCCCGCTGAAGCTAATACCCTACCTATCCCACAACACCCCCGCTGAAGCTAATACCCTACCTATTCCACAACACCCCCGCTGAAGCTAATACCCTACCTATTCCACAACACCCCGCTGAAGCTAATACCCTACCTATCCCACAACACCCCCGCTGAAGCTAATACCCTACCTATCCCCAAACACCCCCGCTGAAGCTAATACCCTACCTATTCCACAACACCCCGCTGAAGCTAATACCTTACCTATTCCACAACACCCCCGCTGAAGCTAATACCCTACCTATTCCACAACACCCCCGCTGAAGCTAATACCCTACCTATTCCACAACACCCCCGCTGAAGCTAATACCCTACCTATCCCACAACACCCCCGCTGAAGCTAATACCCTACCTATTCCACAACACCCCCGCTGAAGCGAATACCCTACCTATTCCACAACACCCCCGCTGAAGCTAATACCCTACCTATCCCACAACACCCCCGCTGAAGCTAATACCCTACCTATTCCACAACACCCCCGCTGAAGCTAATACCCTACCTATTCCACAACACCCCCGCTGAAGCTAATACCCTACCTATTCCACAACACCCCCGCTGAAGCTAATACCCTACCTATCCCACAACACCCCCGCTGAAGCTAATACCCTACCTATTCCACAACACCCCCGCTGAAGCTAATACCCTACCTATTCCACAACACCCCCGCTGAAGCTAATACCCTACCTATTCCACAACACCCCCGCTGAAGCTAATACCCTACCTATTCCACAACACCCCCGCTGAAGCTAATACCCTACCTATCCCACAACACCCCCGCTGAAGCTAATACCCTACCTATTCCACAACACCCCCGCTGAAGCTAATACCCTACCTATTCCACAACACCCCCGCTGAAGCTAATACCCTACCTATTCCACAACACCCCCGCTGAAGCTAATACCCTACCTATCCCACAACACCCCCGCTGAAGCTAATACCCTACCTATTCCACAACACCCCCGCTGAAGCTAATACCCTACCTATTCCACAACACCCCCGCTGAAGCTAATACCCTACCTATTCCACAACACCCCCGCTGAAGCTAATACCCTACCTATCCCACAACACCCCCGCTGAAGCTAATACCCTACCTATTCCACAACACCCCCGCTGAAGCTAATACCCTACCTATTCCACAACACCCCCGCTGAAGCTAATACCCTACCTATCCCACAACACCCCCGCTGAAGCTAATACCCTACCTATTCCACAACACCCCCGCTGAAGCTAATACCCTACCTATCCCACAACACCCCCGCTGAAGTCATGTCTCTGCCTGTCCCGCCTGGGCCTGATAGTTCTCCCTAGGAATTCATGACTTCTTTCAAGTACAACACAATGGCCATGGGATCACTTTTTCAAATGTATTTTCGCTGCATGCACTCTTCTTCATTTCTGCTACAAGAGGCCTTGCTGGTAGAGTTGTCTGTGCATGTCTCTCTCTCTCTCTCTCTCTCTCTCTCCCCCTCTCTCCCTCTCTCTCTCTTTCCACTGTAAAAAGATGATGACTAATTTGCCTTTTACTTTGTAGAAGATTTGAACAAATTGTGTGTTTTTTATCACTGAATGTATTTTACAATCTTGCAACAAAGTAAAAGGAATCTTTATATTATGCCACACTTCTCGGCTACCAAACATTTGCCTCAATATGCATTTGCTTATGATAATAGCTGTTATTGGGCACAGGGGACACATCTTTGTAAGGGGAAAGCAGGGATGAAAGAGTTCAGATCTGCATGTTATGGTTACATGAACAGGCAGATGCACTGATTTGGTGCCAAGACCTCACCTGGGTCCTGCGAACTACAGATTAACGTAGGAAGAGGCAGTATGGAGGATCTAGAGTCTAAACTGCATTGTGAAGCGAGAAACTGCACTTAGCCCACCATGAGGCAAGCCAACTCTTTAGTGTCTGGGCATGCTCACAAAAACAAGGAGGTGGAAGGAATGCTTGATTTGCTTCCTGTGCCACTGGAAAGTAGCCACCCTTGTTTGAAGAGCCCCAATCAGGTGGAAAAAGTTGGGGGTGGGGAGGTCCAGAGTGCCATGTTTGTAGTACAAGAAGCGCTGCAGTTCTTGCATCCAACAATAAAAGCAAATCTTGTTTAATCCATCCAATGCAAAAGTTCACTAAAGTGCAGTAAAATGCAAGAAATTAACTAGTAGCAGATCACTGCTAGGAGCCGAAAACCACAGTAAGAATATTCACTTCCCAGAGACATCAGTAAAATGAGAAACAAAAGAAAGTGCCAAACCCTTCCGCAATGCACATTTTACAATACTTTTATTTCAATTTGACCGCCGTCAGAGGCGCTTCCCTGCCCTAATACCACACCGTGATAGCATGAACCTTCACTTCACCTCCGGCTACTATACGTTGCCATGGAACACTTCCTTTTGCACTTATTTTCCTCCAGCATATGTTCTGGCTTTCATGCAAACAAATGAATCCACGCTTTCACAGGCGGACAGATATAAAGTTGCCCTCTAGCCACAATAAATAAACATTTGTTTCAGATTTAAACAAGCAATGCCTGGAAGGGCAAACTATTTTAAAGCAGATCTAGTCAGCATAGCTGCATATTATCCACCGATCCACTTAAACACTAACCCCGAGCAGAGATCTCCGCTCCGCCCGCGGAATGTGCAGAGATTTGCCTTCTCCTCTTTCCGCGGAGAAGGCAAATCTCCGCACACTCTGCAGCAGAGCGGAGTTGACCAGCCCCCTCCTCCAACCCCACTATTAACAAGTAAGTAAACATTAATTAAAATACATTTAAAACCACTTACCTATGTACTGCGGCGTCCCTGGGCTGCAGTCCTCCTCTTCCTCGCCCTGTCGGTAATCCTCGGAAAACTGGGCATGGGTGCGCGCATGCGCAGGTTTCACCAGGATTACCGATAGGGCGAGGAAGAGGAGGACTGCAGCCCGGGGACCCTGCAGTACAGAGGTAAGTGGTTTTATATCTATTTATAATACATGTTTACTTACTTGTTACTAGGGCGGGTGGAGGCGAGTGGCGTAGCGGAGCTCTATGGAGTTCCATGAAGTTTGTTTGCGACTCCGTGGACCTCCGCATAGCCCCGCTACGCCCACTACGCCAGTGTTATTAAACACCCTCACACAACACACTCTTTGATCAGGAGCAGCTCATGGACTAGGTGCAGCTCATGGACTCGGTGCAGGCTCGGGTTGACCAGCGGGGAGGTTACAGGCCCTGGGTTGTCCAGGTTGACATTTGTCACCAACAGCAGTGCAAGTCAGCTGCTCCTGCTGCACAGTGCACACCGAGCCCTGCCTAGCATAGCCCCCCCACACTAGGTAACAGTGAGCTCAAGGCAGCAGAGCCTCTCTGATAATGCCTGCACTCCTGCTGTTGCAAACTGCTTAAAGGGACTGCAAGGAGGAGAGGCTCAGGCACCTTTCACAAAATGTGTTCTCACTAGAACGTATGTCTACAAGTATGAGACGGCCATGTTATGTGCAAGAATCCCACTCCGAATCATTAACAGCGCCCTGTAGTGCGCTCAGAGTAGTGAGCAGGACTTTGCTTGCCCAAGTTGGAGGTGTATCAACTTTTGAGTGTGGCGTTTTGGTATGATGGATTTCTAGTGTTGTGCTCAACGTACGCTCTCAGGGAATAAAAGACATGCTTGTTTAACCTAGACTGTGTAAGAAAAATTCACGCTCCTGCGGTGCAACCACCCATTGCTGTGTCCCATTGCACCTGCCCTTCCCCATGCAGAGCCAATGATAGATAAAGTAAAGGAAAAGCGGAACGGGCTTATGAAAGCAAATGAAAGGCAGCGGAATGGGCAAATGAAAACAAACTGCGACAGGCTGAAGCCAACAATTAAAAAAACGTTCTCCCAAACAGGAGATGAAGATGGCTGAACTTCCACTGCTCCTCAGCCATGAAAGGAAGTGAGGTATCGGCTGCAGGAATAAGACAGAAGGCTGCAAAGAAGAGTGACACTGGGTGAACCAATGGTAAGCAGGAGGTGGGAATAGAGTCATTTTATTGATTACAGCCGGTCTTGCAGAAAACGCATGTACGCTGATAGGCTCGACCTAAAAAGCTGATGGAGATGTTAGCATTTTGACATCTTCAATGTTTTCCATAAATTGCGTCCTTCAGAAAGAGACTTTTCTTTTTTTATCTGCTTCTCATTCTTGTTACTGAAGGATTGACTGCTTTGTGGTATCTCCTTTACCAATTTGTAAGGTGATCAACTCTAATTACGGAGAAATTGCCATCTTGGATCATCTATAGAAATATAGGCCTCTAGCCATACCAACCTTGGTTTTGGTGTCTTAATACCTTGTTTCTTCCAGGAACACTTGATAGTAAATAAAATTGCATCTAAGGTCACTACATTTGTGAGGACAATGAGGGGTCAGTATCTTTTTTTACAACACCCTCAAGGTTTTTGTAAGAGGGAAATTTATAGTGATTTGGGGGCATATGTATCAAACCCTTTTCCCGTTCGCTAATGGGCCGATTCTCAGAATTGGCCGTTTGCGAATGGGAAAAGGCCTTTTGGGATGTATTATCCCAAGAGTACATCGCAAATTAGAGAATCGCAAAATTTGCGATTCTCTATTTTGCAATTGCATTTAAGGAATCGCAAATTGCGATTCCTTAAATGCAATGTATGAAGCCTAGAAAAATTGCTATTTGGCCGTAAGAAATCGCAAATTACCACCAACTTCGAGTTGGTGTTAATTTGCGATTTCATTGAAAAATGCACGTTTTTGGCATTTTTCAAAGTGCCATGTGATGCACAGACATGCCCTTAGGGCATGTATGTGCGCCACATGTGCATACATACATATTTCAGGGGTGCAACAGGGTGTCCTTTTGACACCCTAGCACCCTTGAAATTGCATACTCATTTTGTGATACTCAAAATGCGAATCGCAAAATGAGAATGTCTTCCCATTCATTCCTATGGGCCTCCTAGCCCATAGGAATGAATGGGAAGGTTTTCCTTAATTGCGATTAGCAATTTGCTAATCGCAATTAAGGAATGCCAAGGAATTTCAATACGTTTGCGAATTTTTTATTACATCCCGTTTTGCAATTCTCAAATAGCGATTCCCTAAAAATCGCTATTTGAGAATTGCAAAAACGGAACTTGATACATATGCCCCTTGTTCACTTACAAGGATGTCCCTGCAAGAAGAGGTCCGACTGTGTCCTTATAAGAAATGGTTAGACTGATGAGGACATTTATTAAAATGAAACAATAATTTACTCAACCATGTAAGCCTACATACCTACAAAATACTTCTGATCTATATATGAATACATTGATGTGCTTGAAAGAAAGGATGTATTTTGTCCAGAATAATAAAGAATTTGAGCTTACGGTAAAAAGGTATGAAAACATCTGGCTCATAGATGCAAACTGCAGAGCACTTCACAAATTACTATTTCCCTGCTTGTTGATTTACATATAAGTTTGACCAACAAGAATTGCATTGCACCTTTTATAGCTTTGATTTCAAGTCATATTTAGGAGACAGTAAAACCATGGTGGAAGATATTGATAAACTGCGAAAATGACCAATTCCCCTTATGAATCTAGATTATAGAGATTTCTTGTTAGAAGAAGCAACTGCTGATGAAATTCTAATCACAATAGACACACTTAAAAAGGGTACAACTTTAGGTATGGGTGTCTCCCTGGCTGATTATTCAACATGTCAGACATCTTTATGTTATGTTATGTTATCCACCATTTGTAATGCTCACGGATACTCTGAAGTGTCCCGGCGCGAAAGCCTATTCAGAGGGGAGCGGAGGTGAATGCAGCGGCAAGAAGACTAACTAAAAAGCAAGGTTTTTAACTGCTTTTTAAACAGCCTAAGGTCATGGTTGTTCCTAAGCTCGAAGGGCAGGCCGTTCCAGGCCATTGCCGCCCTAACAGAGTGAGAGCTACCTCCCATTCTGGCGAGGCGGTGGTGTGGATTAACAGCAAGACATTGTCCCGTGGAGCAGAGATGTCTAGATGGCACGTAGAAATCAAAGCGCCTCCTGAGATACAGAGGTCCTGATTTGTAGAGGGCACCATGGGCAATGGTCAGTGCCTTAAACAGAACGCGCTGGTCAACCGGAAGCCAGTGCAAATCACAAAGAAGATGCTTAATACTGGAACTACCCGGGATACCCAGTAGCGTTCTAGCGGCCGCATTCTGGATGATCTGTACCTTTTTTAGCTGGTAGCGAGGAAGGCCGATGTAGAGGGCATTGGCATAGTCCAGCCGCGAAAGAATGAGAGCGCGGGTCACCATTTATTTTGCTGCTTCAGGCAATAGCGTCAGAAATTTCTTAAGGAGTTTCAATGTGCCGAAACACCCCCGCCAGTTTATTGATCTCTTGATAGAAATCTGAGTTCCTCGCTAAACCAGACCCCCAGGTTTTTTACTGAGCTACCCATAGTTTTTGGCATGGGGTAACCCTTGGGTCACAGGTCATCCCTAAAATTCTGCAGGAAGGACCCGTAGAGGAGAACCTCAGACTTATCTTAGTTGCATTTAAGTTGGGCCCGCGTTAGCCATTTAAAAACTTCCCTCAGGCAGTTTTTAGCTGAGTCCGAGGATACATCATCTTTTTCCATGTGAAAAGCAGCTGGGTATCATCAGCGTAAACTATGATTTTAGCACCCAGCCCTTCCGCCAGATAAATTAGTGGCGTCACATAGACATTGAAAAGTAATGAGCTCAATGTTGAGCCCAGAGGGACTCCCATAGTAATGCTTCTCGGTGTGGACGAAAATGGCGGCAGCCACACTTGCTGTGTTCTATTTGCCAAAAAGGATTCTATCCAATCCCACGCACAGCCCGAGATTCCAATATTGGACAGACGGGCTAGCAACTGACGATGTGGTACCGTGTCGAATGCGGCAGAGAGGTCCAATGAAACCAGGGCTGCTCTGCCGCCTAAATCAAGGCATTCCCTAATAGCCTCCGTCATCTCGACCAATGCTGTCTCTGTACTGTAAGAGGCCCTGAAGCCGGACTGGGCCGGGTGGAGAGCACCAGACGTTTTGACAAACGCAGACTGCTGTTTGTAGACTGCCTTCTCACGTACCTTCGCCACAGCTGGGAGGAGTGAGATTGGTCGGTAGCTAGCCAAAATGTCAGGGTTAGATGAAGATTTTTTTAGCAGAGGGAGTAATTTTGCCTGTTTCCATTCTGTTGGAACCGTGGCGGATTCCAGCGACAGATTAATGATATTATTTACTTCGGGGTTGACTACCTCCGCCACAGCTGCCAGCTGCCTGGCTAGACAGGGGTCGTCTGGGGTCCCTGATTTAAGCAATTTTAGAATGGCCAATGTCTCAGGCAAAGGAATGGGCGTGAACACTGTCAGAGGAGTGTGGGCAGGATCAGGCTCCAAGACTGTCTGGAGCGAGTGTTCCGCCAGCCCAGGGCGTGCCGGCCCAAAGCTATCCTGAATTGCTTGTATTTTATCTAAAAGAAACCAGATAGCTGCTCGCACCAGGAATTAGAGGCAGGAGCAGCCTTACGTTCCGCACAGGGCTTCAGAAAACTCTGGACAATCGTAAAGATTTCCTTAGAGTTATTCTTAGAGTGCGCTTCTGCACGCCCTTATATGAAGAGTGTTCTCTGATGTGTTCAATAGGGATTGTAAGCTTAACTGAGTGGCCGTGGCTGTAACACCAAATGATGGAATAAATCCCTTAGACTGGTCAAATTACACATCAGCATCTTTGTTAAACTGTGATCTAAAAACAGCAGCCAGAATCTTTGCATTTAGATGTGGGAATATTACTTTCAGGTTGATTGATTCATCCACACTAAACAGGATTCCAAAATCACTGTCAAAGCCTGAAGGTCTTACCTTTGGGGCCTGTTGGCTTTGCCAATTACATTTGGTGATTCTGCAGAGTATCAGCATGAAAAACTTTTTGCCACTGCTGTGCAACATGGCCAAAAGAAAAAAAGCTGAAATAGCAGCCATCTCTGGTGGTCACATCATTTCAAGAGTGGGGCATGCATGATGGCGTATACATGTGTGCATGCATCACCACACATACAGGCACCTACAAAATGATGTGCGCAAATACAAATATATTTTCATTTACAATGTTTGAGATGGATCAGTAAATAAAGAAAAATTAAACCAAACTAGTATTTTAAGGCATAGGGATCAGTAGCGATTAGAAGCCTGGCCCTATTAGAAAATAAACATTAAACAAAAACGATATGGGGGCAAAGAGGAGCAGGTGTGGGAGTGGGAGGGGGCTAACAAAACAAAAACAAACTGGGTGGGGGAGGAGGGGAAAAGCAGCACATGATGGAGAGACCACCATTGAGGGTGGGAGAGAAGCACATGAGGAAGAGCGGAACACTGGTGGCAGAAGGAGAAGCATACAAGAGCAAGACAGCCCTTAATTTGTAAAAGAATGAGTGCCAGTGCCCAAAGCTCTGCTCTAAAGCCCACGGCCAGCGCACCGAATACCACGGTTGCGTAATCCACCTCAAGCTTTTTTAATCCACTGTCATACATTCCCTACCCCTTTACCTCACTCTTGCACGTTCTTGCTTTCTCCCTGTGTGGTGGTTTTCTGACGTCATCTTCCTTTTTCTTTCCCCTTTGTGTGTTTTTCCCTCTCATGCTCTCTGGAAATGACTGAAGACTTCCCAAAAGCATGTGTTGGTGGCCGCCACCGGCAAGCACCGGCTCAAATTAAACACTGGCCAGAGAGCAACATAGGGGGAAAGGAGAGAAGCACATACGGTAGAGAGCACCCGAGGGTACGCAGGAGAAGTACACGAAATAGAGAGCAATACAAAGGGGATAGAAACACACAAGAGGAAAACACATGCATTCATGTGGAGTGCTTAACCAAAAAAACAAGCATTGGGAAAGATAATAGGTCACACCTTTGATTTTTAGTGATGCTGCACAGCATCCCCCATTGCTGTGCAGCATGGCTAAAGAAAACTAAAAGAAAAGTCTATGACACAGGAACTTTTTTACTTAGGACTGGTAAATAAACAGGAACAATTGTGAAATTGTGTTTTATTCTTAAAGCTGGTGGTGAGAAAAAACAATTGGAATGAAAGCATCACAGGGGCTGAGGCAGACACAACCCAGGGGCACATGTGGGGGACGCAACACAGGGGTATTAGTGGAGGAAGCAACACAAAGGGCGCAGGGGGGGTGTGGAGAAAAGCAAACAGGTAAGAGAGAGAGCATTGTGGGGAATTGAGAAAAAGCAAACGAGAGAAGCTGCTTTCCAATCGGTACTGCCCTATTCATTTGGAGGCTGAGGGAAAATCACAGAGGCAAGAAGGCAATGTGGGGGAAAAATCACATGAGGGAAAGTGCATCACGGCGGGATGGAGCTAAAGTATAAGGGAGAGAGAGAGCAACATGGAGCAGGGTGAGGGGACAGAAGCATAAGAGGGAGACAGCTGGAAAACACATGCACTCTTGTGGAGTACTTAAGACTAAAGAAAAAAGTAGTTTACTAAATGTGCACAGTCGAAGAAAACAGTTAAATGGACAATGGTCCAGGAGAGGGACAGATACAAGATGGACTAGGCAAGCCAGCAAATAAGAAGCAGGTTAGGGAGAGTGGCAGTAAATCCAACCAATGGTAAGCATTGCCGAGCTGCAAGCCCCTCTATATTCTTGGTAAGCCCACAATATGTATTTTGCAACAAGATAGCTCTGTTGTCTGGTAGGCTCAACCTAAAATAGTACTGCCCTAGAAGTGAACAGAGGAAGGCAGCCAATCAAAAGAATTACAAAGAAGCTGTACTCCAGGGGTGAAACAATTACACGAAAAGGAAGGCAAAACCAATGAATAAGAAGAAACAAATGAGAGCTACAATTAAGCCAACCAATGGTATGCAATGGACAGGTGCCAAGCTCACTCTAAGTTCACAATAGATCTTTTACAGTCCAACAGCTTTTGCCATCTGGTTGACGAGACCTAAAAAGGAAGATTTGGCCATTGCAATATGAGGACTTCTTTGTTAAAACCTATTATGGATCTTTTAGGATTTTCGCGTGGGTACCTTATAGGAAAGGTTAAAAACATATTTCTTTAGTATTTAAACAATTTTTTGGACTGTATATGGGAAGTGAGCAAACATGCATACGTGGTTTATTTAGAGCCTGGTGATTGGTCAGCCAACTTATTGAGCATCAACCCCACCCATGGAGGACAGCCCTCATTTTTGGAAATCTCCACCTGCCTGGTGACAATATCTGTGCTTACAGAGCATTCACTGATGAGGCAGATGCAGTGTAGGCACTAAAGCATGCTGAGCAGACTTCATCTCTTTTGCAAAGCTCAGCATCATGCTTGGTTTTTCTCTAAGGCACTCTCAAATTCAGGATTTGCATTGGATAGTACCCCAAAGTAATGCAAATTTGCACTATGTTTTATCATTATGTGATATTGGTGAAATGCCCATCTAATAATGCCCTGTCCTCAGAGGGACCCATGTTGGAGAGGCCTTTATCTTCCTCCCGAGTTTGATTCTTTGTAGCAGTATTCTGCCATATATCGTTTTCAAGCTCCAAATAAATAATTGGGCCTATAATTTCTTCTGAAATGTTTTCCTTCCTTTTGTATGTTGAGACAATCTCAGCTCACCATCCAGCTTTTAGAGACAGTCCTCACATTTAAAATCATGTACACCAGGGGCTCAGATAGAAATGTCCGGTGTGTACATATCTGGCGTAATTGTGTGTGTGCAGTCAAGTATGTATATTGGTCATACATGCATATGTTTGTGTGTGTACAATGGCATGTGTATTAGCATGTTGTCTACCTTTGTGAATGCCTGCAAGTGTGTGCATGCATGTTTGCTCACATGTGTGTGCCCCTGTATTTGTGTGTGTCTGCCTGTATGCATGAAAGCCATTTAGGCGTTGCTAGGGTAACACTCCTGGCTTGCCCCTTGTGACCCCTGACGCTGCCTTGAGGAACCTGGCCTCAGAAGTAGCAAGAGCAGTTTCAAGAAAAGAATGTAAACGGTGTTCTGATGAGCACTGTTTACCTTCTGCAGCACCCGCAGGGAGGTAGTGGTGCAAGTCAAACTCTTATGTTAAAAAAAGGAAACAAATACAAAAGAATCTTACCGAAGATTTATATCAGCATTTGATTGAATTAAAAATGTGAGTATTTACAGGCTGGAAATAGGAATGACATGAGTTTGTGAAAGCCCACACACATACTAATTTGTTGGTTTCAAAAACTTCCAAGGCAAACCACACCTTGGGATGCAAAGGAATGCCCTCAATTCCACACCAATTGAGATTTATGGGTACAGAGAACTCTGCACTTCTAATGGAGATCCTCTGTACTCATTAAATGACTTAAGTATGCCAGGAATCCCATTGTGAATTCCTTACAGGCATATGTAAGTTACATTTATAACAGAATTTAACTTTGTGAATAGGCCCATGGTCGTCATGTATTAATATAGGTAGATATAACTATTACTGTTCTTTTTTATTCTCTTTTTTATTCTTGTATGAATAATTTTTCTTTTTTCACTGAGGTATACACAAGGACAGTGGTTCTTAACCTGTGGCCCAGGGGTCTGCGACTGTTCAAAAAAAGGAATAATATTACCAGATAAATAAAGTGTATATAAATCATGAAGCAAAATTTAAAGTTGAAAAAGTTCTGTAAATGTGAAGGAATTTGCATTGGAGGCTAACTATTGAGTTAACATTGCCAGATTGAATTGTGGGAACAGTGCAAGTGTATTGTAGGATAAAACCTTTTGCTTTTTCTCTGACTAGTTTTTGCTGATTCTCTTTTAGTGGCCTTAGCTCTCTGGGCCTTTCCCAATGCAAGGTAGTGTGAAAGCGCATGCACCCTTCCTATCCATGTTAGGAAGTGGTGCTTACTTGATTAGTCTAGGTATTGTACCTGGGAGTGCCCTGTAAATAGGTATACCACATATCCAGGGCAGATACAGCACTGGCTAATGGTGGGACGCAGCACTGATTGTGCCACCCACGAGAATAGCCTTTCAAACATGTATCAAGCCTGCCATTACAGGCTTGTGGGTGCACAGTTGCGCCTATGCTCAGGTTGGCATTTCTAACTCATTAGCCAACATTGATTGGGCCTAGCACTACCACTATAGCACCCCTAGGGTAAGCCCAAAGGAGTGGAGCAAGTGGTAGACGAAAGGCAGGACAGGTACACAGAGATGTTCCCTGCCCAGGTAGTTAAGAACCCCCATATGGGTTTCTCCTACCTAGGAAGACGGCTCTTCCCACAGGGCAACACCAGGGTTTGCCTGATTCTCTTTTCGTGGACTTAGGGCTCTGGGCACTTTCCCACTGTATATGCAGTGTGAAAGTGTGCGCGCCCTACACATGCTAGGAAGTGGTGCTTACATGATGTTTTTAAACATGTCACTAGCTTGCCATTGCAGGCCTGGTTGTGCACACTGGCTTCTTCGAGCATTCTTGAAATAGAGTGGGTTGAATATCTTTTTTCCCACTTTAATGACCAGGAACTGCTCACTAACCATCCAAATCCTCCTCTCATGGACACACTAACACAAACAGAGATTGCCCCGGAACCTCTTCTGAACACTTCAAACTCCTTAAAGAAGCTAGGTCACAAAATGACACCAACAAAAGAACGTCATTCGACCCAAAGCTGTGCCAATTTTGTGACAGTCCAGAAGGTCGAAATTGAAAAAATAATAAAAAAGGGACGTCAGGATGGCGCGCTTGGCCCAGGTGGAATTCCTCAAGCTTTGTTCAAGGAAGATCCAACTTTCTAGGCTGTGAAACTAAGCCCCCTTTTCAACACATGTCTGCAAAACAACACCATACCGCCCTCCTGGCGTGGATCCATCCTTGCACCAATCTTTAAAGGCGGGGACAAAAAATCCCCAGGGAATTACCGTCTCATCGCACTCATTGACAACGAAGCAAAGTATTTTGCGGGAGTGCTGCTAAACTCACTTAGGGCATGGGCTGATGAAAACTCCATAATTCCCCCGAATAAAACAGGTTTCACAATAAACACTGGTACCTCAGTCAATCTCATGACCCTCTCATGCTTAATTGATCAAGTGAAATTCTGCTCTTGTTCACTTTATATGGGGTTTATTGACTACCAAGCGGCTTTTGACAATGTCAACAGAAGTAAACTATGGCAGAAGCTGTCCAGTTTCAACATTCCAGAGGCCCTTCTAAGAGCCATACAACTCCTACACCAGGACACATGGGTCAGAATTAAGATCGGGGACGGCTCAAGACTGTCTCGCCCGATTCCGACGGAAAAAGGCCTCAAACAGGGTTGTGTCTTGGCCCCAACACTTTTTAACCTATTCCTAGCTGACCTTCCTGAAGCTCTTAATAAGGTCAACTCCCACTCTCCCAAACTATCTGGCTTGCCGCTGACAAATCTACTATATGCTGATGACGTGGTACTGTTAAGTAAAACAAAGATCGGAATGCAAAGACTTCTGGATGCTACTTCCGACTATTCAAACGACAATGAGCTTCGCATCAACAACAGGAAGACGAAAATTTTAGCGGTGCACTCAAGGAAAGCTAAGAAACTGTCTTGGGCTTTGAATAACGAAAGCATTGTCGAATCAAATTGCCAAAGGTACCTTGGAGTCACTTTCAACAACAATGGAAAATACAAATCCCAACTAGAAGAGCAAAAAAGGAAGGGTACGGCACTAGCTTTTGCAATCGGACTAATTCAAAAGAAACTACAAGGCCCTACTCTTGCACCCACACTTCAGGTGGCTCAGGCAAAAATCATTCCTACCCTAACTTACGGCAGTGAAGCTTTAAAAGGATTGGACAGTGACCATCTGGACAAAATAATTACTAAGATCTACAGGTCTGTGTTCAAATTACCAAACCATACATCACCGGCACAAATTAGGTTGGAATTTGGCATCTGCAAACAACGATTGGCCAGAGCCATGTCTTTTCTCGTGTGCTGTCACAAATTGAGGTTATCAAAGGAGGGAAGTTTAGGATACCATTTGTGGGCCAGCATTGACAACAACTTATGGCGAGCAGGACATGAATACTGGTCAAAAGGCTTAAAAACCCTGTGCCTAAATGACCTCTGGATCCTGCACGCCAGTCAGATGGAATTCAAAAGGCTAGCGAAAATCAGCACCAAACAATTATCAATAGTGGAAGACAAAGCCAGCCTTGCCAAAAGAAGTCATGGGTGGATGACCCTTCAATCCTATGCCTTGCTAATTCCACAGCCGTACCTTACTATATCGTTTAGTGCTCGGATGAAACTAAGTTTTTTAAAACTGAGACTGGGAGTTATTAACCTGTTGACTCACTGGCCAAAATGGAAAAGAGAACATGGAAAAGTTCAGTGCCGACTTTGCGGGACCCACAAAGAAGACATCATACACATCATATGCCTGTGCCCTCTACTATTGACAGAGAGACGGGCCCTACTCAAGCATCATTGGAATAGAAACATGATTAGAAGCTGTAGAGCAGCAGTTTTGGCCTGTTTCGATCCTAGGAACACTAAATTAAATTGTGCCCTAGTAAGATTTATGGAGCGCGCTGCAAAAAAACATACTGAGCTGCCCAGAGTCTGCGACTCCCCATTGGAATAATGCTGCCAAATTTTTACTTGCTGTTGCTGGCTTTTTATGAATATGACTTTTTAAATTGAAGTTTCATTTGTTATTATCCATACATATTGACTTTTAATGAATTCACCATTCTAAATGCAATCTTGAACCTTTTAAATGTTTGTACTTGCAAGGGTATACTTTTAAATCACGCAATAAAGAAAGATATATATAAAAACACACTGGCACCTATGGGGTTTTTAAACATGTATCCAGCCTGCCATTGCAGGTCTGTTTATTTTATTTTATTTATTTAAGAAGTTTTATATAGCGCTGGCTGGACCCAGAGGTATCAGAGCACTTTACATGATAGAGCTAGTTACGGTAAGAGACAAATTACAGCATCAAAGAATAGCAAAAACCTGAGAGAGCTTTAAAAGACTGAGATACATATGGTAAAACAAAATTACAACATATACAACATTTACAACATCATTATAGGATAAACAGCAGGTAAGACAGAGAATAACAAAGGGCTTGAGGATTATACATATCATGTAAACAGATACTCGGAGAAAAGTATTGAAATACCTAGAAGATATGGAAGAGCGAGTTTAAGGCGCAGGTAGAGACCCCCAATATTTATTGAGGAGGTGAATTTTGAGATTTTTTTAAAACTGGTGTAGGAAGGGTTGCATCGTAGGTCTTTGGGGAGGGCATTCCAGATGTAGGGGGCATTTCCGGAGAAGGAGCGGGATTGAGTGGATTTCTTTTTTAGCAGGGGTGGGACAAGGAGGAGAGCGTTAGTGCTTCTTAGGGGCTGTGTGCTGCCCGCTTTGCAGAGTTTATTGGCAAGGTAAGGTGGTGCATTTTGATGGAGGACTTTGTGTGTGATGCATGCGTTTTTGTAGGCGAATCTGCCTTCGAAGGGGAGCCATTTTAGAGTTTTGAGAGCTGGGGAAATGTGGTCGAACTGTTTGCAGTCGGTGATGAGCCTGGCAGCAAGGTTGAGTACAGATTTGAGTGGAGCTAGGTGGACCTTGGGGATTCCGGTGAGGATGGCAGTGCTGTAATAGATTTGTGAAAGGACCGGGGATTGAACCACTAATTTAAAATCTTCAGTTGGAAGAAAGGGTTTGATAGTGAAGAGGGTTCCTGTAGCCAAATTTTTGATGTGAACATTGAGGTTTAGACTGTTATTGATGGAGATACCAAGAGATTTTACTGAGTTGGACAAGGAGAGAGAGCAGTTGAGGGCATTGAGGTCGGAGATCCAAGTTTGAATTGGGAGAGGGTTGTTTTGGGGGGAGAAGAGGATGATTTCAGGTTTTTGGGGGTTGAGTTTGAGATGTTTAAGGTGGAACCAGGATTGGATTTTAGTGAGGGTGTTATTAAGGTGTATGATGTCAGCGTGGGTTTTGATCTTGTAATAGAGTTGGGTGTCATCGGCATAAGGATGGTGGCTGATACCAGCTTGAGTTAGAATGATGGTGAGGTGTTCCATAAAGAGGTTAAAGAGTGAGGGTGAGAGAATAGATCCTTGGGGGGCTCCTAGGTTGACCGGAGCGGGTTTCAATAGACAGTCTTGAATTTTAATTTGTTGAGTTCGATGTTGGAGATAGGAGACAAACCATTTGTGGGTAGTACCATTGAGGCCAAAGTGATCTTTGAGTGCATTAAGTAGGGCAGAGTGGTTAACAGTGTCAAAAGCTGCGGAGAGATCAAGGAGGATAAGAAGACATGTCTCACCATTATCAAGGGAGTGGTGGATGTCACAACAATGTTTAGTATGGCAGTTTCAGTGCTGCAGCCTTTTCTGAAGCCTGATTGTAAGGGGTCCAGAAGGTTGAATTTTTCGATGTGTTTGTCTAATTGGAGCAAGACACATTTTTTGAGGGCTTTAGAAAGAAGGGGGAGGTTAGTGATGGGGCGGATGTTGTTTAAGTCATTGGGATCAGCATTAGCGTTTTTGAAAATGGAATAGATTTGACCAAGTTGGGGGGAGCTAGGGACACTTCCCGTAGCAAGAGAGGTGTTGATGATTGTGGTCCAGGATGGGACGATGATGTGCTTTAGGTCTTGGACAAGGTTAGAAAGGAGTGGGTCTTTGGTATGGGAGGATGGTTTTAGTTTAGTAATAATGCTGTGGACTTCGTGCTCAGTTACAGGGAGGAAATTATGCCAGGAGGCATTGTTTTTTGGTCGTGAGTTTGGGAGGTTGGGTAAGAGAGGAGTAGGGGTGGGAAGGTGTGGGGGGTAGTTTAGGGAGGGAAGCGGAGAAGGAACTTGTGATGAGGGGATAGGGTGAGGTGAGGTGGGGAAGAGTATGAGGGGGACCTAGGGATGTCAGGAGTGTGGAGTGTGAATTAGAAGAGATGTCGGGAGAAAGTAGGGGGTTGGTTGGGTTCTGCATTGAATGGAAGGATTGATCTATTTTGGCGATGTTTTCCAAGAAGAAGTGGGCAATTTCTTCACATCTAGCAGTTGAGGCCGTCGGGTTAGGCGGAGCTGAGGAGGTTTGGTACCAGATAATGTTAAACAGTTCTCCAGGTCTGTTTTTGGCCCGATCAAGTTGTGTACGGAAGAAGGATGCCTTTTCATTAAAAATGTGTTTTTTGTATGCAGATCTAACTGATCTGAGGAGTGTCAGGTTAGAGTGGGAGGGATGCTGTCTCCAGGTTCTTTCCATTAGTCTTAATGAGCGTCTTTCGTTGTTAAGTTTGAGGTTAAACCAAGATTTGAAGGGATGTTTCTTAGAGTTTTAAGTTTAGGAGGGGCCAATTGGTCTAGGACATCCGTGACGGCTTTATTAAAGTGATCAGTAAGCTCATTTGTGTTTTGTGAGAGAAGAGTGAGGAGCAGTTGAGCTTGTAGTTTGGACTCAAGTTTGCCAGGAGGGATACGTTTTAGATTTCTGGTCCATTTCATAGGTTTAATTTGTTTCGAGGTGAGGGTAGGCGGCGTGATGGAAATGGCGAACAGGATGAGGTGGTGGTCGGACTATTCAATGGGGATGATGTTGGTCAGGAAGGCTAAGTCATTGTTGGTAATGATGGCCTCCAGGATGGCTACTTTGGTGTGGGTGGGGAACTGGCAAAGTTGTTTGAGGTCATTGATCTCGAGAAGGTTGGTGAAGAGGGTGGTAGTGGGATCATTGGTGTCATTCAAGTGGAGGTTGAGGTCTCCAAGGAAGAGATTTTTTGAGTTGGATATTGAGGATTGTGTAATCAAGTCAGAAAGTTCATCAATAAAGGGGTGTGGATCACCAGGAGGGTGGTAGATAGTATGTAAACTAATAGAGTGGACGCCTGGAATTTTAAGTTTAGCTTCAAGGTATTCGAAGGTGGAGTGGCCAGAATTGTTAACAAGGGAGAGCCGAAGTTCGTTTTGAAAGATTATGGCCAGTCCACCTCCTATTCTGTCAAGTCTGTCTATTCTGAGGATAGAGTATCGGGGGGGGGTGAGTAGATCAAGCATGCTCGTTGAGTGTTCATTGAGCAAAGTTTCAGTGAGGAACTCGATGTCGATGGATTCACTAAGAATAGGTTCGGAGATTTCAGTGGCTTGTCGGACGGCGGATCAGCAATTAACAAGCATGCAGTTGAGTGGATTGGGGTTATTTTGGGATGGAGGGCAGGAGTGGATGGAGGTGACTTAAGGAGGGGGTCTGGGGGAGGCAGGAATGGAGGGAATTATGTTGGTCCATAGAATGATATGGATGCAGGAGTAGGGGGGAGGTGGGTTGTTGACTGAAGTACTAGGATGGTAGGAATTGCAAAGGTTGGAGAGGTCGGATGGGGAGAGGTGGTTTGAGGTGCGGCGAGGCCTAGATATACGGTGGTGGAGGGGGGAAGTATTCCAATGGTGACGATTGAAGCTTGCGGGAATTATACGGTTGGGGTGGGGAGCATTTGCACGCGAGAGTCAGGTTCCTGAGCTGAGGGATTTAACATCTTCTCTAAGTCGGGAGAGTTCATTCATCAATAAAGAGAGGTTGCGTTTGATGTTGTGTAGGGTCAGGGTTATAGGGTAAAGGAGGATCTCTAAAGGGGAGGATGAGGGTGAGAGGGAGTGGATAGTGTTTGTTGTAGACAGGGGGCAATTGTGTGTAAGGTGTGTGAGGTCAATGGTGTTAGAATGAGTAGAGTTAAGGCAATTTGGCGTGGGTGGTGGCATGATGGAGGACAAGAGATGTGAGAACTCGGGGATGGGGATAGAGATGATATGAGGGCATAAAGAGTGTGAAGAAGGACTGCGTCGGGGATTAACGGTGGTAAGAAATTCAGTGGTTGTGAAGGAGGGTTAGGAGAGGGTGAAGGAGGGGCCAGGGGTGGTACTATAGGAGAGCCAGGGTGGAGAGGTAGAGATTCAGGCTGTGGCATCGAGGAAGGAAGGAAGGGGTTAGTTATTTTAGAAGAGGTTGAGGGGGACAGATTGTTGGAGAATGTAGTGGTAGGGAGAGAGGGTGTGCAGTGGGGATGTCAGGAAGAGGGGGGATCTTTGGATGGAGAGAAAATTTGGGTGACGGTGGTTGGGAGATAGCTTTGGCTGTAGAGATGACAGGGGAGGAGGAGTGAGGAATCGGAGTTTGGAGTATGATATTGTTAGGAGGAAATACAGGGTAGTGGGAAGAGGGGTAGGGGAAGGGAGAGAGCATTGGGGTGTTGAGCGATTGGGTATTCGGAGGATTAGGGTTAATTTTGTCTAGGTGGAGAGATAAGGTGTTGAAGTGGAGCTCAAGGATGGTGAGGTGTGATTCGGCGGCTTGTATGAGGATGTTACCTGTTTTGAAGATGGAGATGTCGATTTCACCTGGAAAGATTGGGGAGGGAGTAGTGGATAATTTAAATCCATAGGGATTTTTTATTGAGTGAGTGACTGGGAGCTGACATGGGAAAATGGTTTTCCATTTGGAGGGGCGTTTGGAATAGAAGATGTAGTTGGTTTTTATGGGGGAAGAGAGGCTGAGGTAGTTATCAACAATAAGTGTTTCAGGGTTACAAATGAGTACTTTATATTTAAAGTTTTTCTTAGCGTTTTTAGACAGATTGGGAGGGTAAAGGATGGACCAGGAGTTAGGTCCATGGTTGGAGAAAGTGTTGTCATGGGGGATGTGTGTGTGATAAGAGGGGGGCATGATGGGACGGGGCTGAGAAATGGAGAGTTAGAGGAAGGTAGTGAGGGCAGTTAGGGGTACGGGATAAGAGGATGAATGGGGGGGAGTAGGAGGGAAACCGCAATGGTGATCTAAAGCCTGTGCGTTTCTGCCAAGTATTCCTAATCGGCTGCAATTTTGAGCACCAACATGAAAATAAGAGAGTAAAAGAAGAAATATGGCCTCCACAGGAGTGCAAGATAAAATTGTCTAGACGGTCTGGGAAGGAACAATTACAATTGTAGATTGAGAAAAGGAAAGAACAGTGCTAAGTCATTGCCATATAAGTCTGGTGGGAGATAAAGCTTAGCGGGGGCTCAGTGGACTAGTGAGTTCAACAACAAAGTCTATGGGCCTACAGATAAATGGTAAACCATTTTAGAAGTGTCTTCACTTGAAATGAGTCTTCATTCAATCGCTCAAGAAATCCCAAAAGTGGAAAGCAGAAAGTAGGTAAGAAAACAGCAGTCAGGAGTCAGGCCGATTCGGAGATTCAGTAAATCAGGAAGTCAGATCGGGAGCGGCAGGGAGCACAGTGGCCTGAGTAAGAAATGGGTTTCACGTGGTGCCCATTATAGTTGTGCCATCATTTTTCAAGAGTAGTTCAAAAACAAAAACATACGCCTGTGAGGTCCCCCAGGGTGGGTCTTAGGATGTAGGCATGAAGATAGGAATCAGGTCAGTCAGGAGATCAAGTTACAGGGTTACAGGATCATCCACAGAAAGTGCAATAGACTTCGCCTATGTTACCTGATCGAGAGAGCTATGTACTAGGAAGCTCTAATACGATGTTGCGAAGACATCAGAAGCGACATGGTCCTTGTTGCAGACCACTAAAAGTTCAACTTATGGGTTACAAGTACGAGATCGCAAAGTGCATTAGCTCTTTACTAGGCTTCAGTTTAAAAGGGCATAGGTCCTCTACTAGGATTCAGGTTTGACCTAGCAAAGTAAGAGGCTGATCTAGCTAGTTGATATGATAACCCCAAACAGGAGCCTAGAACCTTATTGCGGCCAGGTAGATTCCAAGCAGGCCGAATCCCAGGTGTGCTAGGGGGAAAGATCAAACTTTCTTACTCATCACAGACTGAAAGGAGACTAGAAGTGCCTTATTGTAGTTTGACCATTCCAAGATGGCCTCCCCACAACATAGCCAGCGAAGTGTCCTATCTTTCTGTTCATAGTCTAGAATAGGTCTTGAAGCGAAGGGCCCTTTAACTACTCAGGAAATCAACACTTTCAAACCCCCAGACATAGCGGTTTCCCAAGTCAACAAAAAAGACAGAGGTGGCGACCCAACACAGGAGCCTGGTGAAAAGTGAATAAACTCCTCCCCGAGTATGGGTAGCAGCTCCAGACGAATAACAACTAGAATAATATCAGCAGCTCCAGTGCGCCAGGCTGATAGTTTGTGATGCTATCAGCCCCAAAACAACATCAGGGCAGAAAGCCTGGGAACTCCTCTCCTTCGCGTTGCGCCCTCACGACGGGGGGAGGTCAGAAACAGTCCAAGAGCTTCCTAGATCAGTCTCAGGGCCCAAGGATCAAACGCAAGCTGCCCTCCAGGGTTACAACAGCATACAAGCGCACAATAGGGTAACATGGGGGAATGGTTGAAATTACGTCAAGCTGCACTAGTAGCTTACCTTAGAGCAGACTCATCATGTTTCCTATCATTGGATTCACAATAACAAACCCTCTCCTGTGGTAAAGAGGGATTTGTCATTAAATTAATAGCTTAGAAATGCCACTTCTAGAAAGTGAGAAAACACGTGAAAGGATGCACTCCTTCCCTTATGTTTGTTTAAATTGAGTTAATTTGTTTGATTCGAAAGTGCTTGCGATCAGTAACTGAGAATCGCACCCAGTCACAGAAGATACTAAAGTAATCCAAAAAGGAGCACTTTCCTTGCACTCCAAGCTGTCGCACTGCCAATGTCGAAAAAATCCCTCCAATGTAACAATTCATCCAGGTAATCCATACTCTACACACGATGCCAAATATTAAACACTTCCTTCTTCCAAACTTATATACTGTTCTATTCATCACTGCGGAGACAACATGATTGCACTCAAATACTTTATTCAAATCTTCTCATGCGCTGTGTGGCCATCCAGGCTTCGTACAACAACACGTTAAGGTTGAGGTCAATCATTTCATGAAGTAGACATGTGTATTCATACCCAATGCATTTCGAGCCTTGTCACGTACACTGTGCTCTGTGATTGGAAGGGACCGTGCACCCTTTCTGAATAGTGGCTGGCCTGGACTGACTACCTGCCCCTGTGTGGCACCCTGAAGTGTGCTCTCCAAGGGCTTTTTGGATTGCCCCCTGTTCTCTTGAGGAAGTCTGATGGACATCAAAGACCTCCTGTGAGGGATTCACATCATCTACCTGTGACACCTGGTGAGCGGTGCCCTCCTAAGTGCCCAAATTGTCTGCTGGATCCCAACTGGTAGAGCAAGTGAACGTGGAACTAAGAATTGTGCCTGGAGACAGGATTGCTTTGTGCAGAGCCCCAAAAGAACTTCCCACATCTAAGGTGTGTGGCCCTGCATCATGGGACCTCAACATCATAAGCATATTTTTGTAGTGAGCGGATTCAGCGGTTGTGGGATTCCGTGTGGTCTGCTTTGTTGGTAGTGCCGCATTTCTCTTGAGCAACACACTGACTGCATGCTCATTGCGTGTGGAGTCCGAGTCACAGCTTGCGAGCCTTGGAGGTTGGCGCATACCCGTAGTAGTGCCTCATTCTACCTCATGCAGCACTGCTGAACCTGCGTCTGTGTGTGTGAGACTGGAAATGTCTGGTGTGACTCAGAACAACACTCACCAGACATTGTGCCTCATTTCCTGGCAGGTACAGAATTTGCAACTCTTCATTGTGTGTGACTAGAATTGTCTGGTGTGACTCAGAACAACACCCCCCCCCCCAGACATTGTGCCTCATTTCCACGGAGGTGCAAAGGAGAGGATTGCAGTTCTGTTTTGCTCAGATTGCCTTGGTGCAGCTTTGATCAATGTGTGTCCGACGGGTGCCTCTTTCTTCCAAGAGGCTTCCCCTACTTCATCCCCCATTCATCAATTGTTGCTTTTATGCCCTCAGTGCGGTGGACCAACTGCCCTCTCTTCACCCGGCTTCGACGACTTCGTGTTGCCAGGTAGTATTGGCCGTTTCGGGCCTGGGTGGTGAGACATGGCTAAGGAACGCTTCCAAGAGCGATCCAAAGCGGATCAAGAGACTGCGTGGCCATCCCGTGCTTCGCAGAACTGGGCTGGTGCTGAAAGGCACAGTGTAGAATCCTTGGATTGAACAACAGTCGCCCTCAGATTGCTTCTGCGCCGCATACCGGGGGTAAACTTCCAAAGTACTGGGCCACTTGTCGACTGGCCCCTAATTAGCCCTGCTGCCTAGACCCACCTTCTCCCCTGGAACTCTGAATAAGTATGACTGCGGCCACGTTCGGCCTAGTATCAGGGGAAAGGTTTTCTCTATCACCAGCCCATGGATTGAGGGTGTTCGGGCTAGCTGAGTGGTTGAGGAGGGTTTGGGCCACGGGGTCGGCATGAGCATTATCAACTGACCTGCCTGATATCAGTGCACTACATTACAGTGCTGTGTGCGTGAGTGCGCTTCATAAGGACCTGCCTGATATCCATGGTACCGAGTATCGGTACTGCCTGTTATCACTTACACTGCATGGCGGTGTTGCTTTACACATTGTTTCCTTGTCAAAAGAATATTACATTTGACATTGGTTTTTGCAAGTGCAGCCTTGGCCCATGGTGCTGTTTAAAAATGTTGTAATTATCTGTGGGTACACATTTCTGATATTGCTGTGATCTGGGGTGCAAACTATAACTGTGTGGTATTGAATTATAATAATTGCCGGGGTGGACCTCGTTCTAACAAAATTTCACACTGTATAAGGGTGCTGGGGGTAAAGTGATATCTTTCACAACTGAACTTATTACTGATGTCATTTTAACACAGTTGGGTCTAGTATTGCTCGTGATATTTCCTAATGTGATTTATGCCCAGTAGTACATGATGTTCATGTTATGTTAACTAATGTGTGTTGAATACAAACTTTATTTACATACACCATGCATGAAGTCTCTTGTGTGAAACTCAGTTTATTTATTGTGTAGGAGTGCTGCACCAATGCTTTACACATGCCTCTATGAAAAGCCTGAATGCTCAGCGCCAAGCTACCCGAGGGTGAGTGCAGGTTATACAGTGAGTGTAATCACCCACCCCTGATAGGACTGGTACGATCTACCTGGCTATGGCCTAGCCTCAGTCAACCAGAACATGCCAGTTCCAACATGCATCAAACAGTATATAGTATGGATGATGTGTGGCAGAAATTTAATTTAGAAAAGCTCCAATCCTTCCATCCAAATTATGATTTTTTTGTATCGATGATTGTGAATTAAATAAAATATTTCATAATTTATGTATTTGATGAATGCTTGTTTCTGGATTTTTGGGTATTGTTTTGCTTTTTTTTTTATGTCAGGGTCGCTGGCTTACATGAATGAGTTAGTGGTGGGTCCTCGAATTCTACTAATGATTCAAAGATAGTACCCGGGCTTCAGTAATGATGAAATGGGGATCCACATAAGTCAAAAGGTTAAGAACCACTGCACTAGGAGAACCATTAATTTAAGTCAATTTGTGGTATAAATTTCCATTATCCATGGCAGGTAGAGTTGCCATAATTAAAATGATGATCCTCCCTACATTTTTGTATTTTTTTAACAATATCCCCATTCCCCTCACACACAGTTTTTTTTCATCATTACGATCCCATCTTATTCGATTGGTCTGGGGCGGCAAACAGCCGCGTGTCAGATGGAGGATACTCACTTTACCATATGATAGGGGTGGCTTTGGGGTTCCTGATTTTTATTTATACTATTTAGTGGCATAGTGTAGTTTTGCCTTCGCTTGGTACCATCCGGACGCCAGGATTCCGTTTCTGCACCCAGAGGCCGACTTGGTCCTCCCTGAGCGACTGGCGGCCAACTTGCCCAGAGACGAACCTAGGGACCCAGTAGATATACAGACAGTCTCGACCACTAGCTGGGCATGGAGCAGGCTCCATCGATCGTTACGCTGGTTCATCGGTTTTAAATTCGTCAGCTCTTCGGCTTCCCAATGCTCGCTGGCTCCTTATTTCAGGTGAGAAACTTGTGAAACGCACGTTGACTAAGTTTAATATTTTAATGATAGGTGACTTATATCCGGACGGCCACATCTTTTCGGCCACTGAGGTAGCCCGATTCCAGGAGGCCATGTTCATGGATAAATTTGTGCTCAAACGACTGTACTCGGCGTTATGAGCCACGCTTACTGGTTTTCAGTTAGAACCTGACTCATTCGCTCCTCTATTCCTCATAATTGAGAGCAATAGTGGAGTACACATTGTATCAAAACTCCACAAACTTTGCATCACACAACTCCCCATCATAGACGACAAACTGCGTACGGAATGGGAGACAGATTTGGGTCACCAGATCACAGAAGACCAATGGACAGTCTGTTGCAGGACCACAAAGGACGTTCCACTGAATAGTCACCATAAATTATTGCACTACAAGTTTCTGCGACGAGTCTACATGACACCTGCCAAGCTACATAAAATCGATCCCAGTAGACCACACACATGCTGGAAATGTGGCACTCAGCACGCTGATTTTGCCCTCCTCTCCTGGACCTGCCCCTGCATATGCCCCTTCTTGGACCTAGTACACTCGACGCTAGGTGAGATCCTTGGACTTACTATTGTTCCTACTCCGGAGTTGGCGCTCCTGGGTTACACGGTGAATTTTCCTAAAGCAGTCCGGAAATTGGCATCCCTTAGCGTACTGCTGGTGAAGCGAGAAATCGCATTACGCTGGGGCAGCAAGACTTCCCCCACGCTACAAGGTTGGTTACATAGCTTAGCCCACTGCAACACAAATAGCGAGATATACTCCAGCACATTACCGAGCACAGCGCGTCCAAAAGGTATCTGGGGCCTATATCAAGTATACATAGATACCCTATGCAATTCCGCCACGTCACAGTCCAGCTCGGGTATAGTACCCACGGGGGTGGGATAACTCAATGGCTTCATGCACGAACAAGTCATACTGGACATCTCCCAGCACTGCAGGTATAATCACATCCGCTTATACGCCATCTCAATATGGCTCTGTGTTTTTGAGATCATGATCCCTTTAGATACCCGGGCACAGCTTGTTATATGAATAGATATGGAGGGACTAGTTAGACATATGCTTATTATATTTCAGTTGTTTAATATGTATGGTAGATAATTATTATTATAGACAAGACAGTGCTGTTGCTTCCTATTCAATATTAACGTGATATTTTCATGCCGAAAACATGTGTGAATTACAGTGATCAATAATGACTGAGATGGATATGTAAAATTTGATAATCAATAAAAATAAAGTTAATAAACAAATACAAATAAAATTGTGGTATAAATTATCGAAATCGCAATGTTCTACTATGTTTGTGGCAATGTATCCTCCCCTTCATACAATCACCTAATTTTTCATGTAAGACAAAGAGAAATTAGTAATATTCCATTGGTAAGCGCCTTAATTATTATATAAGTGGTATTGAAAATAGAGATTTATTTGTGTTACTAATTCATGTAATTATTATGGAACTTTGGTGACGACAATTATTGTGATATCATCAGGATTTATTTCATGAGACATCACTTCCTGGGAAGATTCAGGGTCAAATGCCATGATATCACTTCCTGTGATGTCATTGAGGTCAAATGGTTATGATGTTACTTCCACTACCCCTGGCATTTTGGTGAATTGACGTCCATGCCTGTATGCATGCCTGCTTGTATGTGTATGCATGTGTTCATGTGTTCATGTGTGCATGCACACATTTGTTTTGTGTGTGCGTGTTTGTGTGTCTTGTGCATGGACATGTGTGCATGCTTATGCCTGCTTGTGTGAATGGATGTATTTTATAGCGAGTGGAAGAAAATGTTAGAAGCTGCAAAGGTGGTTTGGATATTCTCCAGTCTAGTACAGATTAACAAAGAATAGAAATACGTATTGGCACCTGATTTAAAAATGTACTACACTAACAAATTTTAATTTTGCCCCAGAAATCATTAATCAGACGGATGTAAAGGTCTCACATTTGCAATCTATAATTGTTCCAGACTTTCTTGGAACTGCTCAGTGACTTCCAAGAAAGCATGCATGTACCTTCGCGAGACAGGGCACTGCTGCCCTGGACACCTGGGATGCATAACGTAACAAATTTGATTTAATTTCTCTTTCTAATTTTTCCTAATATTATTGTTTCAAGCCCTAATATATGTTATGTTATATTGATTTTTGTAGCACCTTATTCCCTGTGAGGGTGTCCTGGCGCTTTGCAGTCTTCAGGAGCCATATACAAAGAACCTGGTCTTCAGCTTCTTGCAGAATTCAAGAAGCAATGAGATGTCTCTAATGTGGGGTGGGAAGTTGTTCCATTCTTTAGGAGTGATGTATGAGAAGGCACAATCTCATGATCTGCTTTTGCATCTGCGTGGTGCATGTGCTAGTAAGAGTTCAGCAGAGCAAAGGTGATTGATTGGTTGGTGGAACTATACACGGCTGTTCAGGTAGGCTGAAACTAGGTTTTGTAGTGCTTGGTATGTCTAGGTAAGGAGCTTGAACTGCGAGCGCTTATGTATAGGGAGGCAGTTTAGTTCCCTTCTGTGTGGTGTGACATTAGACCTGCATGGAATGTTGAGAACCAGTCGGTCTGTTGCTTTGTGGACAGTTTGGTGTATTTTTGTGAGTTGATTGGTAATTCTAGTGTAGAGTGTGTTCCCGTAGTCCAGTCTGCTGTAGAGGACTTGGGTGATGGATTTCCTGGTGTTGCAGTGTAGCCTCTTGAATTTCTTTTCAAGCATTCTCAGGGTGTGGAAGAAGGCCACAGCGACAGCATTGCACGCAACAGACATGTCCAGATAGCAGTTAATGATCCAGAGGTCTCTTCCTTCAGTGCTGGTAGTGAGGGTGGATCTGAGGTGCATAGGCCACCTGGCAGAGTCCCATGGTGAGGCCTCTTTTCTGAAGATCATCTCTTCAGTTTTGTCCATGGTGAGTTTGCGACAGTTGAAATTGGTTATGCATGAGTTGAAGTAGTTACTGGTATAGGGTGTTTTGTTCGAGAGAGTCAAAATCAGTTGTGTGTCATAGGTGTAGGTGTGTATGTTGATGTTGTGCGAATGGGCAATGTCTGCCAGTGGCATCATATAGATGACAAAAGGGTCAGGCTGAGCAAGGAACTCTACGGGCCACCGTAAATTAGTTTCCAGGCTTCTGAGGCATACAGATGCATGTTGATTGTTTGTGTCCTTCCTTTAAGAAAGGTACTGATTCATTGGAGGGTGGGACTTGGATGCCAAGTAGGATGAGTGCTGCGGTTTCTGCAGTGTTGAGGATCATCTGGATGTCATCTGTTCCTGTGATGAGAGCTATCTCTGTCCTGTGATATGGTCTGAAGCCTTATTACGTAGTGTCAGGGAGCTGGTGGTTGGTGGGGTGGTTGACAAGGCATCTGTTGATCGCTTTTTGTAGGACCTTGGCCGAGTATGGTAGGAGGGTGAATGTTCTGTAGTTTGGGAGTTTGGCTGGGTCTGCTGAGGGCTTCATCAGAAGCTAAAGGATGGCTGCATGCTTCAAGGTTTCTGAGAAAGTTGCTGTATAGATGGAGCTGTCGAGGTGGTGGTGAGAGCTTTGCTGATGGTGGTAGAACCTTTGTCATAGGCATGGTGGGGGCAAGTGTCAAACAGGGCCCCAGAGTGATTGGTCTTCATGATTGTTATGCGTTCCTCTGTGGTGATGGGGTTTCATGTTGTGAGGGTGTTGCCTGTGCCTGATACTAGAATACTTATTGCAAGGTTGATGGGGTCCAGTTATGAGTCAAAATTGTAATAGATGGCTGTGAATTTGATGCAGATGAAGCCTGAGAGGTTGTTGCAGAGTTTTTGGGTTGGGGTGATGTTGATGGTTGCTACTGGTGTGGTGAAGTCCTTGATGATAGCGAAAGCCTCTCTGATGCTGTTTGAGCTGTTGTCGATGCATTCAACTAGGACCTTCCTTTTGATTTCCTGGATTTTCTGTTGGTAGTGTCTCTAGGCAGATTTAAATACTTTATTGTCCAATAATATTACTTATCGATGCAATTTCCTTGAGGCACCCATGGTAAAAAATTGAGGCCCACATTCTGTCACCCGTAGCTACTTAAAAAAATCTACTCAATCATGTGTAAAGTAGAAGGATTTTGTAGCTTATCATTGTCAAGATATTGGCCTCCTCTGCACTCGCGCTGTTGATATATAGAATCTTCCACGAGGGTCCTTCAGCAGCCCAGGCGGTCTGGTGCACACACTGCCCTATGTTATGTAACTCTTGAAAAATGTCACAGTATTTTTTTTCCATCTGGCTACAAATAGATTTACATTTCTGCCACACCTTTTGCTACCAATTCTTTAAAAAATACACAAAATCGGCTTTGGCTGTGCCCAGATAAGAATCATCTTTGACCTAATGCCATTAGCTGAATGATGTATCAATCCACCATCTGTGGAATACTTGCATTACATGAGAGACTATTTAACCCAAAAAAGTACACACAACCATGAACTTTTTCACATTCATTTCTTTATACCATACATACAATGCCATTACCATCACCAATGCTACAACCACTATGACAAACCCAGTACAAATTACACCAATACCACCTCAACCACTAATGCAAATGCTGCCACACCACCAACAATATTAACACCATAACTACCACCATGCTCACAATATCACCACCAGCAAAAATTACTTTATACCAATAGCACATGCCAATGTACACCACAGCACATCCAATCACACACTATCACCAACTCCACCCACCTACAATACTTCACGATCAGAAATATAAACGGAACCACTGCCACCATCAATACCACCACTAATTATCTCACCAACACCCCAAATATCAACACTGTCATTACTTATTCCGATACAGCCAATTACACCACCACAATATCAATATTAACCTATATCACCTCCTGTACGACCAGCAATACCACACTATCACCACCACCTAGGTGGTGGTGGTAGTGTGGTAGTGGTGGTCTACTATTGCTTCATTGTTTTATTGTATGGAAATAACATTTTGCATTCCTGTGCTTGCATGTGTTGTCACAATGAAGCCCAAACTATTGGCTTTGCCATTGCTTGTTTACATTTGTGTACCACATTGCTGCTACTAGCAGAGCCTCAAAGTGCCATGCATAAGTTGTTTTCTTTTTATGGACGGCAATGCTTGCTTTTATTATTGGTAGTGTGTATGAGGAGACAATACGTGCCTGTGAGGACCCGAGGGATGTTCTGGACTGGCGAAAATAGACATTCGTCACACCGGTCAAAATATACTGATATCCACATCCAAGTTATTTCATGCCATAACATGAGCACAGTGGATTCCTGGGCGTGCCGGGAGCTACAGAGCATCAATAATGATGCCAATAAAAATGTCACTGATGATGGGACGTGATGTCACCTGTGTGTTTATTGATAAAGTCTTTGTGATGTCTATCATCTGTGACTGTTTGATGTCATGTGAGTACAAGGGAGACTTATGCTTGTGTTGCTTACATTAACAAGATGAACTTCCTCGGATATTAGCTTTTACACAATAACCATAATGGAATATGACACTTTACAACGCGTGTCATTACAACGCATTTTTTACATCGCAAAATCCATTACAACGCATGTCGTGACAACACATTACATTACGCAATTACTATTCTAACTCCGCTGGGGCGTTACTTTGGGGAATGCACTGTAATGGATTATGCGATGTAATGACATGCTTTGTGATGGATTTTGCGATGTAAAAAATGTGTTGTAATGACACACGTTGTAACGCATGCATTGTAAACGGTGTTTCCCACCATAATGGGCCTTCAATTGATGGAATTTCCATTTTTTAGAGCAACCATTATTTGGCTCTGCAGTGAAGAACCAAAACTTTCATTTTGAAAAGTTTTTCAGTGAATTTCAGGGAAGCGACAGTTTAATAATATACTCAGGCCCATGGCCAAAGGACGAATCCATTGCAATCCAGCCCTTGTGCTTCCGAGCACATTGCTCCCAGACAGCATTGCCTCAGGCCAGATCCTGCTCAAAGTTCTCTATACCTCAAAAGCTACTGTGCTCAGTTTTCACTGTGCAGTTTTCACTGTCAGCGCACAGAAGGTGATTGTAGCGGCTAGCCTCTGTACGCCAAAAACCTGCTGAACACAACCTTCAGCTGTGGTCAGCAAGCTCTGGAAACTGGGGAGCTTATTTATAAGAGGCCTGCACCCCCGGAGCATCACTTTTATTGATGGTCTAAAGGCGCAGGCTTCTAAATCATATCTATGAGCGGACGCGAGGCCACAATGCGTGGATTTGATTAGCCTTGTAGATATGGAATAAGGTGCTGCATTGCCTTACTCTGCATCAAGGAGGTTTTCCATGGGCATTGCGGTGGGTGTTCCCATGCAACACCCAGGAATTTTGTCGCTGCCCCAGATTTACAAAATCACGTGAACCTGGGACAGCGCCAAAACCTTACACCTCCCCAGATCAGGCCTAACGAGGAGAAATGCTTTTATATCTCCTTGTTTTTTCCTCTTTCCATGTGTGCTGCATTCTGCACCACACATAGAATGAGGAAAACGCGGACTTGGATTGTTTTTGTGCAGTAAGGTGCCCCTTCCTACACAAAAACAATCCTGCCAACAATGCAGACTTCCTTGCACCATGGAGAAAGTGTGCCTGTGTTGGCTCTAGACACCAAATTGTGTACCCGCGCAGGCTGGAAGGACAGGAATGTACTGTATCTCCTAAATATGGTGCATTCCTGCCCCTTCAAATTGGCATTGGACAACACTGCAAAAAGACTGCCAGCCCTGCTCTACAGCAATTTATTGTAAATATGCCCCTAGGTGCGGCCCCTAGCCATGTAGTGGGCCCCACCTTAGTGCTCCAGATCCTGCTGAGCATAGCTTTTGCCAGTGCACTGAAGGATCTGGAAAGCTAGACTACAATTGAAACCAACTTTGGAAAGGGTGCAGAGACAGAATGTCGAGTACAAAATATTGAGTTGCACAAATATCGAGTCATTAATATCGTAGGCCAGAAATATCGTCAGCAAGAATATCGGGGTCAAGAATATCGACTTAAGGTAAGTAATTTCGATTTTAAAAATATCGAAGTGTTTAATATGGTTTGCAAAAATATAGTTGTTAGCAATATGGTTTTTAGGTCTCGCATGGCGAACGCAGCGCGAAGCGCTGTCGCCAGCGAGATCTATTGTTGCTGACTTGCCTCGGAAGTGGGACAGGAGATGGGCACGCGCAGGCTCTTGGCGGATTTGAGTTGGTGTACGCGCTTACAGCCACGCGGCGTGCACATCTCCTGTCCCCCTTCCCTCGCAAGTCAGCATGCAGTTTCACTTTCGTGAACATTCACTCGTTAAAAACGCAGCATTTGGGCATCCGCAGGGCTTTTGGCGCTTGCATGTAACGTGTACAGCTGGTGCTTGGTGCCGTGTTAATTAGGCTCGAGGCAGTAGTTTCTTTGTGAACGCGCTCATAAAGACTCGGGCCCCTCTCAATTCCTGAACTATGGCTATGGCGCAGCGGTAAAAATACAAGAACCACACCAGAGAGGTACGATGGACCTGCGCCACCTGTACCTTGGTACCCAAATGCTGCGGTAATTACCTAGCCCTCGAACTCCAGTGCTCGCGCCCCTTGCGCCATTTCAATGTGTACATATTAACAGGTTCGAGCCTTATGCGCGCTCCGTCATACTACATGCCGCGCTACATCCGCTAATAGCGAACGGGAGGGTTGGTGCTCAGGGCGCCCTATTCTGCCTTCTTCATTCAAGCGTAAACAAGCGGGCCCATTCCTTTTTAGCGCTGGGAGCTAGGCGATTTGCCCAGAATCACCGGATGTTTGAGGGTCGGTGCCGAGACTCGAACTGGATTCCCCAGCTTCAAAGTCCCACGCTCTAGCCATTATGTTGTGTTGCTCTACACAACGCGTGTAGTGTGCCTTGCACCCCTAGGCCGTCGCGCTATCACCCCCCCTAGGGACAGGATAAAGGATCTGTGATCCCAGCTGTCAGGAAACCCGGTCTGGCTGAAGGGGGAAGCGAGGAGAGAACTCGCGGGCAGTCTTGCCAGAGTGTAATCCAAAGCGGGCCAGCCACCCCCATCGCTGGCTACCCTGGGGCAGTCCCCGGGAAGCTAAACATATCGGCATGAGCCCCCGGTCCTAGTGCCTGGTAGGCAAACCACTAATGCAAGCGCAATTCAAAGCAACAACGAATATTTCGCAGTCGCTGGCCCGGCATGTACTCCCGGGAAGACCCGCTGGTCATCTTGTACTCCGACTCGGCCTGCTCTCACCTGCTGAACTCCTGCAGCGCCTGCTTCGCCGAGTTCTACGCCCCCTGCGCCAACAAACACACACGCACCAGCTGCCCTCAGCCAGTGCATGCGTATCCCTCAACGCGCGCATGGCGTGCTTTCGCTTTCCCTCCCTCCGGCGTTTCAGCCCACGCTCAGGTTCTCCCGCCAGTTGAGGCCCCCTCTCTTCCTCCCTCGCAGCTCTCTCCCCTCCTCTCCCTGCCTCCTCTTCGACCCCCTTTTGTCTTACTCCCTGCCCTTTGAGTCACCTTCCTCCCCCCTTTGACTACCTAGTGCCTCTTCCCAGCGCAGCCACGCACTGCTCGGTGACCCTCGGCAGAGAGCAGCCCTCGCACGGCCACGAGGATGGAGAACACACTGCTGCTCAAGATGCTCCTGCTGGCGATCCTTACCGGCCAGCTGAGGCTGCGCAGGAAGGTGGGTGCCCCCGGCAGACACCCTCCCCACCCCCTCCTGGCATGTGAGAGTGATCGGCCAGACACCCCCTGCTGGCATGTGTGAGTGTGAACGAGCCTGGCACACCCCTGCTGGCATGTGTGAGTGAGTGTGAACGAGCCTGGCACACCCCTGCTGGCATGTGTGAGTGAGTGAGTGTGAACGAGCCTGGCACCCCCCTGCTGGCATGTGTGAGTGAGTTGGAACGAGCCTGACACCCCCCCTGCTGGCATGTGTGAGTGAGTGTGGACAAGCCTGACACCCCCTGCTGGCATGTGCACGTGATCGGCCTGACACCCCGTGCTGGCATGTGTGCGTGAGTATGAAGGAGCCTGACCCCACCCTGCTGGCGATCCTTACCGGCCAGCTGCGGCTGCGCAGGAAGGTGGGTGCCCCCGGCCTGACAGCCTCTCCTCCCCCTGCTGGCATGTGTTTTGTGATGGTATTGTGTATCTTTATTTTCAGCGTGGTCCGCTTTCAGTGCGGTCCGCCTTGGTCACGCTTGTCTTTTCATATTATCAGAGCTGGTTGTAAATTGCATTAACTGTTCTCTTGACTCTTCGTAAATGAGGTGCCATGGCGGCGGTACCTGCCCATTGATCGCCCGCCTTGCACCCTGGTATGGCAATTCGCAGCATGACCGGACTGAGAAATCATAAGGGGGTGTCCCGCCCAAACAGCCCATCTGAAGCTACGTACCTGCATTTACATTTAGTAAAAACATAATTTTCGGTCGATTTTACCATTGCCAGCACCTCTAAATGGGCCAAGTCCATAATGTAATCTTTTTTGGCCGCCTTTGTGTGTGAATTCCCTTCTAGCTGAGTGTGCGGGTTTGTGTATTTCTTTAAAAGTGCATGGGCATGGATGTCTGTGCCACTCTATCTAAGTCAATCTGGGTGTGCGTGCGTAAGGCTTTTATGATTAAGATCTAAGAATCCGCCTCGGGCACCACACAACCCCTTCGTTAACGCCTTTCACAGCGCAGCAGTAAATGGAACAAAAATTTCTTGGAAACCTACACGCGTCGCCGGGCGATTCAGGCTGGGTCAGTACTGCCAGCATTCAGCTTTTTGTTTCGTTTCTTTAATTGAATTTAATTACATTAATCAGCAGTTGAATTAAAAAGACATCCTGTGCATTTGAAGGCCGCAATCACTGGAGGAACGCCTGGCCCACCTTTCAACGCAACCACTGCACAAGTTTTCACGTTTTACAAATTATTTATGATTAATTATTTTGTTATTATGCAACAATACTGTATCCTGCCGTCGAGATGGAGAGAGTAACTGAAACATTTTGCGAATGTTCGACCTGGCACCCCGTCACCCTGAGGTTAAGCAATTGTTTGGCATTGGAGTCTGGAGCTTGTTGCTTTCTATTGAGAGTGATTTTTGTGTTCATCGTTATTTTTGTGTAGCTGTCTGTTGGCAATAGGCCTCGCATTACTAAAAATTAGAGCTATTGGTGTTGCATTATTATTTGCAACGCCAAAAGCTCAAACTTTTACTAATGCGAGACCTATTGCATTGCAAATGCTTGTTTATTATTGTTATGTATGTCAGTATATATTTTATATGTATGTGATGTATGCTTATAAGAATTGTTTGTATTTTTAATATATGTGTTACATATTTAGTAGTTATTACTTATTTTTTTGTTGAATTTTCAGTTTTTAGTCCCGTAGCGGGTTATGGGTTTATAGGAGAATAGGGTGGGAAGTAATTTAATTATATAAATGTATTAATTATTTTTTATTTATTAATATTTGTTTAATTGAGATGTTATAGTGTTAAATGTGTAAAGTATTTTTATTAGTTAATTAATAATTGGTTGTTAATTAATTTTAATGAATCAATTGGTAATTAATTATGGTAATTGTGTGATTAATTTTAGGTGTGTGTTATGGTGTTTAATGGTGTAAAGGGTGGGAAGTAATTTATTTTTAATTGATGAATTAATAATTGGTTGTTAATTAATTTTAATTAATTGATAATTAATTGTGGTAAGGTTGTAATTAATTTTAGGTGTGTGTTGTGGTGTTTATAGTAAAGGGTGGGAAGTAATGTGTGTGTAATTAATTAATATATTGTTGTTAATTAATGTTAATTATTTTATATTTATTTTGTGTAATTGTTTATATTTTTGTGTTTTGTTTTTACTTTTGAAGAGGCAAAAAAGATGGGTATTAAATACATTATAATTATTTAATTATTAGTTGTTAGTAGTAATAGTTTTTAACTTTAAAATAAGTTTTAACTGTGTTTTATTATTTTATGGTTGAATTTATGTGTGTAATGTGGATATTATTTGATTTGAAATATGACTTATTAAGCACACGAATGCCGTAGGGTCTTGGCGCTGAAACATGGATAACTAGCGTGAGACTCTGAAGCTTTAAGTTTGAGAGAACAACCAGGTTTTCAGCTCCTTCCCAAACATCATCCGGTTAGGTTGAAGTCGCAATGTGGATGGCATCTGATTCCAAAGTTTGGCCGCACAGAACGACAACATGCGCCCCCCCCCCCCCCATCTTGCCTTGCGTATTTTTGGAATACACACAAAAGCCTTCGTTGAGGATCTGAGAGATCTAGCTGGGGAGTATATTGTGAAAAGTGTCTGCATTTCCACAGATAGTCCTCCATAGAGGGCCTTATGTACTATACAAAGAACCTTAAAATTAGCTCTTTGCTGAACGGGAAGCCAGTGTAGAGCTCTGATAGCCTCTGATGTCGGGCGTCCCTTGGGGATGTTCATGAGCAGTCTGGCAGCAGCATTTTACAATGATTTCAACTTCCTTTTCTGTGTGGTATCTATTCCCACAAAGAGCGCGTTGCAGTAGTCCAATTTGGATAAAAAAGTGCCACTAAAATGGCTTTTTGAAGTTTGTATGTAATAAAGGGCAACATTTTCCTCAATGTTTTTAGGAGAAAGAAACAGGAGTAAGTTAGCTGGTTAACTTGGATTGACAGATTAAACTGCTCATCTAGAACCACCCCCAAGTTCTTAACCTTGGTACCTGGACTAGGACAGGCTCCCGCCTCCATAGGCCACCAGCTGTTATTCCATAATGGAGGTCCCTTACCAAATTCTAGTACCTCTGTTTTGTCCATGTTTATTTTTAGGAAGTTCGAGCTCATCCAGTTCATGATGTCCTTCAGGCATGCATGAAAGCTGTTAGCCACTACTTCTGATGGTTTGGAAACCGAGATTGTAAGCTGCGAATCGTCGGCATACATAATCAAGGAGAAACCATGCTTTCTGATTCGAGTGGCCAATGAGGACACGTAAATGTTGAAGAGAGTTGGTGACAAGGCAGATCCCTGCGGAACACCACATGGGAGTTGAAAGGTTCAGGACTGTAAATTCTCCCAGTGAATGCTTTGTTCCCTATTTTCTAGGAAGGAGGAGAGGAGGGTCAGAGCGGTGTCCTCCACCCCCACATCTCTCAGCCGCTGTACCAGCACTGTATGGTTCACGGTATCAAATGCCGCTGAGAGATCTAGTAGAATCAGGAGTGCTCTGCCCCCCCCCCATCTACTATCCTCCGGATCCCCTCCGTGGCTAGCACCAGAGCTGTCTCTGTAGAATGACAGGGTCTGAACCCATGTTGAGTGGGGTCCAGCAATAGATTCTATTCTAAATAACAAATTAGCTCTTTGTTCATAGCTTTTTCCAATATTTTTGCTGCCAGGGGTAACCTGGAGACTGGTCGATAGTTTTGGGGCTCTAGGGGGTCCAGAGTTGGCTTTTTAAGGATAGGCCTTATGCAGGCCTTTTTCCATGCGCTAGGATATTTGCCCGTCCCTATAACTTGATTCAAAAGGGGGGTAAGATGTGTGCTAATAGTATTAGCTTCTAGTTGGAACGTTGCTGGTGGAATGGGTCAATTGGCGAACCAGATTTTGTTGATGTCAGGAGATCAAGAACCTCCTCCGTAGTCAAAGCCCTAAAGTGTGTCAGCCTCCTAGTTGTTGTCCACACTTTTACATCTGCGGGGATATTTACTGGAACAGTGATGGCCATGTTTAAAAGATCATTGTAGATCAGCTGTACTTTGCTCTGAAAAAAGTTGGCCATTTCGTTACATAGAGCTTGATCTGGACTAAACTGGGCCATATGCTGAGGTTTGACTAACGTATATACTGTTTTAAAAAGTTCCTTAGAGGAATATTCCGCCTCTTCTATTTTAGCTGTAAAGTAGGCACGTTTGGCTTCAATGATAGCTTTTTTATAGTTATAGGCTAACTTATGATTAGTACTATAGTCTGTCCTCCAAGTCCGTTCCCTCCCTCTGCATTCCATTTTTATGATCTTTAAATCCTGACTATACCAAGGCGCAGTTATTGATGCTCTTTTAGCTACTCTAGTTGTTTCTGGGGCAATGCCTTGCACAGCTACTATCACCCAGTTATCAAACTGGTTGGCTGCTGTATCGTTATCACTATCGAAGAGGGGAGGCCCAGAATTTAGAGCCTGTTCCAAATCTTCCTTTTTTATCTTATTCCATTTGCGAACACTTTCTTTTATAGTGAAAGTTGGACGTGATGGGTCAGGCATTTTGTTTGTCACCTCAAAATAGATAGCTCTATGGTCGGTCCAAGGTAATGGTACGGTCTTTGTGACAGCTATATCCGGTTGGTTTGTGAAAATACCATCCAAGGTGTGACCTGCCAGATGGGTGGGTTCCCGGACTATCTGGGAGAACCCATACGTTGCTAAGTTATCTACTAGCCTTATTGTGTCCGGATTATTCTCTAGTTCGAGATGGTAGTTGAAATCCCCTAAGATGGTGAAGAAATCTGACTCCAAACTTAATTCTAAAAAATGCAATAGAGCCTGTGAAAAAACAGTTCTAGGCCCAAGGAGGACTATAGACAAGTAGACCTTGAAATGTAAAGTGGTCATTTAATCTAAATGAGAACTGTAGCGCCTCTGCTGTAAGCAGCGTTGAAGCCTTATGTCGCAATTTTAGACCATCTCGGTAAAGCAAGGCTATACCCCCACCTCTTCCCTCTGTCCTCTGTTAGAGTGTGTGTAATTATGTGAATAAATGTAATAAAAAATGTTGAAGTGTTTTGTTTTTGATGTAGTGTTATAGGGTAGGAAATACAATAAATACATTAATGTTTTAATTAAGTTTTGTGTTCGTAAATATTTTTTATTTTAAAATATTTATTTTATTGTAAATGTATTTATTATTTTATTTTATATAATATTTGGGGGTTTTTGTTATATGAAAATAATATTATAATATGTGTTCTCTTTTTATGTCTAATAGTGTTTTATTTTTATGTTTTTAATATTGTATATTAATTTTTTTCTTTTTTTTAATATATATATATATATTTTTGTGTTTAAGTGTGAATAGTATTGTTTTCCTCCGCTATCCAACACTTTCTCTACTGTTGCTCTCACTGGAGTGGGAATATTACATTTTACCGCTACGTTATCCAGCACTTTCCCTATTGTTGCACTCACTAGAGTGGAAATAGTAATTGTTACCTCTCCGCTATCCAACACTTTCCCTACTGTTGCTCTCACTGGAGTGGGAATAGTAACTTTTACCCCTCAGCTATCCAACACTTTCCCTACTGTTGCACTGTTTGGAGTGCGAATAGTAATTTTTACCCCTCCGCTATGCAACACTTTCCCTACTTTTGCACTCACTGGATTTGGAATGGTAAATTAAATTTTTTTGCTATCCAACACATTTCCTACTGTTGCACTGATTGTATTGGGAAATGTAAGTTTAAATATTTTTTCGTAGTTTATTTAAATTTATTCTAGAATGTTTTTTGTATTTTAAATTATTTATATATATATTTATATATATATATTATTTTTATATTGTTTCAAAGGTTTAAAATAAATTAAAGACAAGTTTATTAATTATTTTAAAGAAAACATATAAATAAGTATAAATTATTATGCATCTGTGTTTTTAGTAAATTTTATTTGTAATATTTTGTAAAAATGTATATTAAGGTGCCGATTCCGATCCGTAAAAAAAAATTACCGTACGACTCGTATCCGTATTTTTTTACGTACGAATCGTACAAGTCCCGTACAACCGGTGAAGTACGATTCGTACGTTAAGAAATACATACGAATCGTATCGGGAAAAGGTCTACGAGACGTCCCCGGACAGTTTTACGTACGAGTCGTAAAACTGAAGTCCGAGCGCACATTCCGATCCGCACCGGCGTTCCGAATACACAAGCGTATGAAAAACCTCCCGTACGGAGCGAACTTTGTACGACCCCTACCTCGGGTACACTTGTGCCTGGGGTACGAGTCGTACGGCCCCCCAGCCTCCCCCCACCCGCGTATGTCCGCACCGTACCCCCCACCCGCGTATGTCCGCACAGTACCCCCACCCGCGTATGACCGCACCGTACCCCAGGTGTACCCCAATCCTCACGTATGTACGGTCCGTACATGCGCGAGGATTGGGGTATGCCTGGGGTACGGTGCAGTCATACACTGGTGGGGGGTACGGTGCGGACATATGCGGGTGGGGGTACGGTGCAGACATACGCAAGGATTGGGGTACACCTGGGGTACGGTGCGGACATACGCGGGTGGGGGGTACGGTGCGGACATACGCGAGGATTGGGGTACACCTGGGGTACGGTGCGGACATACGCGGGTGGGGGGGTATACGCACCGTGCATATGCAATGTTGGGGTACGCACCGTACATGATGACATATACGATGTGGTAGATGGCGTGTACGTCGCATACCGGGCCCCCTTTTTGTCGTGCATCGCAGTGTACTTAGCTGTTCCGGCACGCTTTGGCTCCCGTAAAAAAATAGCAGTGTGGAGTGCTGTAGGTACGAATCGTACTTGCTGGTCCGTAAAACGCTGCCTGACTCCGTGCGGACGTTGCGTATGCGCTGTCCAGGATCAGAATAGTAGGTATTTTTTAGCCGTACGGTGTTTTTTACGATTCGTACGGAAACGGTATTTCTGTACGAATCGGACTTGCTGGTTTGTAAGGTGGATTTCCCGGGTACGAGTCGTACGGAGAATACGCTCTGTACGACCATTCGTACCCGGGTTTTACAGGATCGGAATCGGCACCTAAATGTAATTAATTTTGTTAAAATTAATATTAATATTTAATATATATAATATATATTTTCTTTTACTTTATATATATATATATATATTTAAATCGATATTTTTTACATCTATAATTTTTACATTGAGATTTTTATTCGCTTTTTTTTACTTACCCCCAGTTGGCGCACTTTCAGTGTGCCTCCCAAGGGCATGTTTGCCTCTGCAGCCACGTTGGAAATATGGCATGGGTGCAGAGGCAAAGTGATTCCCTCATTTGCATGTTGCCATGCCCCCATGCAAATGAGGAAACACCCTCTCACAATAGCGCTGGTGCTGCATGTGTGCCAGCACTAACAGTATTACAGAAGGGGACACACAAGTGTCTGCAGCACCATCTGCATTACCAAAGTGCCCTGCTGGAGCACATGCCTGTTGCACCTCAAGGCACTTTTTGTAATCCGGTGCCTGCTCATGGATGGAGATAGATGTACAACCAGTTAAAATGGTGTATTCAGGAGGTGCGTAGGTGGAAGATTTATTTTAGGAAAAAAGTATAAATTGGAGATCAGAAAAAGAAGGGATTATAGTAGGATCTGGTGCCAACTAGGGCGGAGGAGCGTCGCGAGAAGCAAAAACATAAAATAACTTTCAGTTATTACAATATTATGTTTGGATGTGGGCAGGGCTGCTCTGAGGGCAGGGGAGGGGAGGAGTGGTGTGCCTGCCCACTCCTGAGCGTGAAAAGACTGTTTGGTCGGCCCCATTGGGCCCCCCAAACCAGTCATGCACACTCATGCAGCCTACATGGAGAAAATGGCCTCCCCATTAGAGCCTGGCAGGTCAGCGTCCCAACCAATCACAACGCTGCTCAGGGAGGGAGTCTGGCTGCTTGCTTTCTGTTCCTGGAGAGCAGCAGAGCAGAGAAGACGCGGTACCAGGGATCCTGCCATTGGAAAGGTAAGTTTAATTTTCCAAATATTTTTTTTTCAATTAGATTCACCTCCTCCCTCCACACGCGACCCTACGCCCTGAGCACCCCCACACCCCTCAACCCACGAGTCATGTCGGCCGTGACTGAGTACCAGCGAAAGAAGGAAATGGAGCATTATATAAGGGGAGATCAGGGTCATGAAAAGAGAGGTGATCAGGACCGGTATTATGCATCAGGCACACTGCTCATTTTTGCGCCACACCACATCTTTAAGCATGTGTGCCAGACGCAAACACTAATAGTGTGCAAGATTAGAATTAACGCTCTGCCCTGAGGGCAGTCATGAATATGAGGCTCCCTGGGGTAGCGCATTCAGTGAAATATGGAGCAGCTGCTTTCTTCAGCTGCTCAATGTTTCACTGTACAAGCTACACCTGTCTGATCTTTAGAGAGGGGACAGAGGTCACCCTCTGCAGATGGGTGCAGTGAGTGACTGCACACGCTTTCAGTGGAATGTCTGGGGGTCCATGGGACTCCCTTTGTCCTCTCCAGAGAGATGTCCTAAGGAGGTACACTGACAGTGTGCCTCCTGATGGCTTCTTTGCCTTAGCACCTACATCCATTATATGGCGCTAGAGCAAAGGCAAAGAGATTCCCCCTTGTGCATGAGGCCATAGAAATGATGGAACTCCCTCCCTAGATAGCACTGTTGCTACATATGCGCCAGTGCTATCAGTATTACAGAAGGAGCCACACAAGTATTGACCAAAGTTCTCTGGGGGCATACAAAGTGAGCGCACATGCCTGTTGCGCCCCCAAGGCACTTGTTTTAATACGGCCTGTGAGAAAGGGGGTTTCTGGTAGAGGAGGGTGAAACCCTACTGAAGCAGCAACCACAGTCCTTGTCAGAGTTAGACGCAAGCAACTCCCTAATTAAACTGTGCTCAATCCTCACATAGTGTGGTACAGAGCAGTCAGACTTAACTCAGAGGCAATGGGTAAAGTATTTGTGCAACATTTCAAAAGTAACACAGTAAAAACACACCACAAAAGTTTCCCACACAAGATCAGACAAATAGAGCAGAAATTATTAAATTTATCAAGACCAAAGAGACAAAAATCCAATCATTAGAACCGGAGATATGCATTTTAAAGATTTAAGTGAAAATAGCGGCAAAAAGCCCAAAGCGCCACTCACAGCTATCTGGTTGTGCAAGACCAGGAGAAAATCACAAGTTCAGGCTGGCCACGATGGAGCGTCGGTCAAAAACAGGGCTCAAGTTAGTCCAGCTGAAAAATTATCCCCTCAGACTAGCACAAAGACTCCAGTTCCAGGTGGAGAGGGCCTCAAAGAGGAGGATTGTGATCAATGTAGCAGCACAAAGGGCAGGTCTGTCATTGTGGGCGCTGTCACTGTGGCATGTAGATTGTGTTGTCATCATGAACAGTTGGGCCGGAGCTTTGCGTTGGAGCTCCTTGCAAGCAGTTTATGCTGTATCGCAAAGGGTCGAGATAACAGGACTTCGCTTCATCAATGTCATCAATGATGTCATTTGAGATGTCATCAGTGATGTCATAAATATGTCATAAAACATGTGCTGCGTGATGTAATATGTGAGGTCATAATTAAGCACTGCATGGCTGGGTTTGAAGTAATGGTTAGCTCTGCTAACTATAACTGGCAAATTCTTGTGGTTCTTATACATCAAAACGTTAATGTTGTCACTGATATATTCACCTAACTGTAAAGTTACTTTAACCTTTGTTTTTTTCAGTGAATTTCTAATGTTTTGTTTTAAACAAAACCAGATCTTTTTATCACACCTAATTATAACATTATTTAACCTTTGGATTTATTCAGTGAATTTCTAGTGTGTTTTTTTATGTAAAGTAGGATTTTATCGCTATAGGTAAAGCCAACCCGCCTGCCAAGACCTGCACAAACACCCTACAAACAGCTAACCTCACACTGTGCATGATCTTTTGCTGTATATATATAAATTGAGCTTCATGCCAACTTAACAACAGGTAATGTTACAAACGTATTGACAGAAGTTACTATTCTGATTTCCATAAAAGATACAATGACCAGTAAATGCTTGGCATAATGGGCAATTGTTAACTTGGGCGGAGATGCAATTTTTTGAAAATAATTTTCCAGTTTTACCGACATTATATCTTCTTCCAAAAATTCATAAAAATAAAACTTGGCCACCAGGTCGACCCATAATTTCCTCCAAAAACAGTCTTTTTTAAAATACTTTGGTATATGTAGATCATTTTCTTGCTCCCTTTGTGAAAGGGTTAACATCTTATGTGAGAGATACAAAAGATTTTCTAACAAAAATGAGAATTTACAATGGGAAGAATCATAAACAATGGTGTGCCTTGATGAAGAAAGCCTTTATACGATCATTTACCATGAGAACGGCTTGACTGCCTGTAAATATTTTTTAAGGGCAAGAGGCATTAATCTTTTGGCACATATGCTTTTAGACATGATTAACATCTGCCTAATGAAAACATGTTTCTATTTAATAAGGTCCTCTTAAAAATAACACAATGAACAGCTATGGGCACCTGTTTCACCTCCAGCTATGCCAATCTTTTGTTTGGCTGGTGGGAGGAAAAGGTGCTCTGGAAAACAGAGATGCCTCGGTGGTCTGGCCAGATAGTAACCCGGCTCAGGAACATCGATTACATCTTCTGTGTTTGGAATGGCCAGGAATTCAAATTGCAAGACTTTGTGCATGCCCTGAACTCCACGAGTGTACATTTGTGTTTCACAATGACCTATAGTAAAAACACTGTAGAGTTTCTTGATCTGAGGCCAAAAGTAGTCAATAATTCTTCACAGTCCAACCTCTTCAGAAAAAATACTGCAGGAAATTCTATTCTACATGCCCACAGCACTCATGCACTGAAGTTTAGTTGGAGTATCCCCTATGGAGAGTTTGTCCGTGCAAAATGAAATTGTAGCTCAGAAAAGGAATACACAACATCTGTGATGAAATGATTATCAGATTCAAAGTGGGAGGGTACTCCCAGAAACATCTTGATATTGCAAGACAAAAAGCTGACCTAGTAAGTAGGAAAAAAATCCTATTTGAACAATCAAAATCTAAAACCGGTGATAAAATTGAGATATGCTTCATCACCAAATACTCTGAAAGGGCACATGATTTACATAATAAAGTTCTAATTAACAAATGGTAGATATTAAAACATGATCCAATTTTGAAGAATAACATAAGTGAGTAGCCTATGATGACCTACCAAAGAAAGTCCTCTATTAGGGACATGCTAGTACACAGTTTCTTAAAACCAAAAGAAGGAACATGGCTCCCTTTACCCAAAAGTTTCAAAATCTGTGGTTGTTGCAAGGCTTGTAGATTTAGTAATAACATTGGATCTGTAACACTGCAGTATTCACAAAAAATATGGAAAATCAAAAAATGTATCAATTGCAGCACCTATTATGTAGAATATGCCATTGTTTGTCCTTGTGGAAAGTAGTATATAGGGTCTACCATTTTCCCAATAAAGAAACACATCCTCATACATTGGTGAGCCATTACCAAAAATGATGAAACATACAGCACAGCAAGGCACTTTAACCAATACCATGCAGGCAACTGGAGAGCTGGAAAAGTATTTGGTCTATACACAATACCAAAAAATCCCAGAGGGGGAATTCGACAAGTCATCCTGAGGAGATTGGAATCATGTATGATTATGGAGGCAGGCAGTATGATTCCAGTGGTGATGAATGCAGATGCAGAATTATCCGTACATTTATGAGCAGAATTAGGGAGTTCATAACCCTTTAGACCTCAGCAGAGTTGTTTGAAGGAGTAGCTAATTTTTAACATTGGCACAATTTAGGGGATTTCTGTAGGCTTGCTTTTTCTAGTAAAAAATTTTTTCCATTATATATTTTTTGTAGGGGGATTCACGATTGCACCTTCTTTTAAGATTTTTATGAAGTATGTTGGGATCGAAGTAGAAAAAACTTCATTTCAAAAGGCAAGCAAAAGGGCATGTACGCTGAGATCTCTAGTGGAGATGTAGTAGGTTGGAAGCACGACATTCGTAGCCAAGAAAAGAGTACTCAAGCACATGAGGGCAATTAACAACAAAGACACACATTACCCAGTTGCTAGGCACTTTGAGGAATACCATCTGTCAAATAGCTCCCTACTGAGGTACTTTATACTAGAGCAAATTAAACAGAACCCCAGAGGGTAGAACAGGGTACTCCAGATAAGACAACCGGAATCTTGGCACATCTTAGACTTACAAACCAAAACCCCATTGGGCCACAATCAGGACGAAGAGCTTGGGATCCACTTACATGCTAACTAATTGAGGTACCACTATAGCAGCAGTAGGTCCTTGTGCCTCCACTAGAGATCTCAGCGTACATTTACTTTCTCGTGCCTTTTGAAGTGAATGTCTAGGTACATTGGATAATATTTTTGTTCCATGTAAAGATTCTTTAGATCATGTATAAACATCAGGATAAACACAATGGACTAGTACCATCTACAATACAAATATTATAATGTGATAATGCTTTAGCGATTTTTTAACTCCGGTACTTAATTTTAACTTTGTTTTTATTTTTCAGGAGGAAAGAAAGGGGCCTTAATCTGGGAATGAGAGATTGTTGGAGGTTCCCTACCCTTTTTTTCATTATCACGCCCTCATGGTGGTATAGAATACAGCATAAGATAAGATTGTTCCTTTTATTTATATTTATTTTATTTCATAACTGTGATTATAATTTTTGTAACTTTTGGAACACTGTAAATCTAATATGTATGCACTAGGTTAAGAGAGAGTTTGGGTGCTAATTTGGTGTTGACAAACCACAAGTGCATTTTTGATTCCTAGAGAGTGGCTAGCTTTCCTCCATTATTAGCACTAAGGCATGAGAACATGTGTATTGATGGTGATGCACAGTAAACCAGTGACTTTGAAGGTACCCGGACGGGTTGTCTTCTCTGTCACCATAACATTGATAAGCCACTTGGCGAAAGCAGAACTGCTCAGAAGTAAATATACAATCGCAAATATACTCCACTAGCACAGTTGGATAGCGCATAATGAGTCAGTGATTCTCAGCTGATATTATGAGAAATGTTTCTTTAGCTTAGCCTGCAAGGAATGAAACCAATCGCACCATACCGGCTATTACAGCCATCGGGCAATCGCGTTTACAATAATATGGGAATGTCCCTGCTATCTGTAACATTGTGTGCTTGCATTGAAAAACGATCAAAAAACAACTAAAAAACATTTGGCAACACAAAATGCAAATAACTGTTTGTAATAAGTACTTGCTTAAAACAGTCTGAGAAATAATCAGCAATTATGTAACTTTTTGTATATTTTTTGTATATTGTTTCACAATTTGCTATGGTATCCAACTGGGAATGACCTGTTACAAAATGGATGCCAAAGTAGAATCCTGTAATGGTGGACCTACAAAGTTGTCTGTTTTCTGTGTCTATTCATTCCTGTGTAAATTTTGTGGTTTGAAACAACTCTGTGTGTGAGAACAAGACTGCTTTGACAGCTGAAAGGCGTAATTGGTTCATAAATCCTTTTGGCTCAGCAACTTCCCCTGAGTTTGCGCCTACGAGGTTTTTCTCAGATAATATGGTGACCGGTGGGCTCCGCCGGCAAAGCGCACCAACTACCCATGTGCGTGTGGGGGCAAAAGGAACAATCGAGTTTTCAAGTGGATTTAATATATATATGTATGGCCCGCCCTCCCTGAGCCTCACTAGCCCTGGGTACCACATCAACGAGGGGCATATCAAATTTATTGGGGAGGGGTATCACTTGCCCCCCCCCCGAGCCTATTTTGGCCTCAGGGGCCAATCCCCCAGAAACAGGTATCTTATTTAGAAAATAGGGGGCACGTGGCACCTCCCCAAGCTTTATTCGGCCCTAGGGAATTCATCCCCTGGGACCAATCAATTTAATAAAGGAAGGTGGATACACGCCCCTCCCCAAGCTTTTTTCGGCCCCAGGGACCCAATCCGCAATGCCAAATCTGGGGCCGCCATTATTTCAAGCCGGATGCTCCAATATCTACCCAAGGCACCCACCATACACAACATTGGGGGCTGCAGGGGAGGAGCCCCAGGGCCCCTGCGGCACCCATTGCCCCAGCCAGTTCCCCGCATGCTGCGAGAGCCAGCATTGCTCCTGCCCGCAGGGAACAGCTATTTATGCTGCTCCCTCTGGGCGAGAGCAAATCTTGATTTGTTTCCCATCCACATCAGTGTGGGCAGGGGAACAGATCTCAAGTATGCTCCCAGCTGGAGGGAAATGTTTTAAAGCGCCTGACCGCTGGGAGCAGACTTTGTGTTTGCTCCCATTTGGTGGAAGTTTTAAAAATGTTACTGCTAGGAAAGAGCAATCACAAGTTTCCCTGCCAATGCTGATGGCGAGGAAACTGTTGTTTCATAAGGCTGGTCTCCCTGGGACACAGCAAGTTAGGGGATGGGGATCCACATGGCCCAACTCCCCTTAAAAAATACTGTGGTCCCCTTGGGATGGAGTCAGTGTCTGAATACGGCTCTGGGAGGGGGGCTGTGTGCCCCATCCCTATATTTAATGAATTTGGCTCCCTCCTCCCTTTAGTTAAACAATGCTGCCCAGGTCCACCATTTTGTTTATGCTGCCGGAGTTTAGGGAGATTGCAGCAAACAGTGCTGATTTCTTTTTTTAGTTTGACCCTGGGGGGGTTCCTCTGGGTCCCCCTCAAGGGGCCTAGAAGAGCAGGATATCCCTACTCTGCTCCCTTATGTTATTTTTGTTTTACTTCAGGACAGGGGACTTGGTCTCTGAGTCCTGTAACGGCTGGCAGAAACATTTTTCTCATTTTGCTGGCAGGCAATCAGCACTTGCTCCAGCAGGAGTCTGATTCCGCCAGGAGCGAGATGGCCCAACAGGAAAAAAAGATTCCTGAGCCAATCAGAGTGCTCTAATTTTAAATTGGCACTCCTTTGAGTTTCTCTCGAGTCTCTTGGGGACACAACCGTCCAGATATACAATTATTGTTTAACCTTAACTACTCAAACTACTGAACGGATTTACACCAGTTCACAAAAAGCACAATGTGTGTATCAAGATCTAGCTTCTTGCCAAATTTGGTGTAATTCTGTTCAGCCTTTTTGTGGTAGTGCTTCTTGAAGTAGTCGATGAAAAATGAATGGGGCCAAAACTTTCTATGCACAAGCTAGTCAAAAAAGTTTACCTTTTTGTAAAGTTTTGTGGGTATTCATCAAACAGAGCCAAAGTTATTAGCAAAACAAACAATGCTTTACCTATGGAACAGCTGACCTAACTATAACTATCAAGTGGTATATTACATTTAGAAATACCTTAGAAATTCACTGATAAAAACAAAGGTTAAAGGAATTTTATAGTTAGGTGAAAATGTCAGTTAAACTGAATTTCAACAGTTACAGTTATTATCACTCATGCCCAAATGTAACTCATTCCCCCACATTCACAGTCTGCATCAATGATGTCATTTCATATGTTGCAGTGATGTTAACAATTAAGGGAGTAGCCAGAAAAGTAAAATACCACCCACTTTGAACTAAAACACTGATGTCTCTAAGCATGTGAATCCCTCACTAGAACAGCTTCCTTATCTATTCCATTCATGCATCTATCCAGTCATTGTTTCGCCACTCCATCCACCTGCTGAGATCCACTATTTCACCTTTACAGTCTGTCATGCTTTCATTCTTTCATCCATCGTTCAATATTTCCCAATTCCATCCATTCATCCATGCATTCATTCACCATTCTCTCCATCCAATCTGCCATCTGTCATCCATCCATCCACACAATCTGCCACCCATCGACTCTGCCACCCATTGATCCATCCACTCTGTCACTCATCCATCCATGTTTTCTGCAATCGATCCACTCTTTCATTCATCCACCCACTTTGCCATCCATCTATCTAGACACTCTGCCATCCATCTATCATCCCTGCACTCTGCCATCCACTCAACCATCCATTCTGCCATCCATCTCTCCATCCATCCACTCTGCCAGCAATCAATCCATCCATGTTGCCATCCATCCATCCATTTTTCACTCTGTCATCCACTTATCCACCCACCCATTCTGCCATCCATCCATCCACTCTGCCATCCATCAATCCACTGTGCCATCAATCCATCCATTGACTCTGCCATCCATTCTGCCATCAATCCATCCATCCATCCCCTGTGCCATTCACTTGTCTGTTCATCCATCCATTATTCATCCATTCACTTTTTTTAAAACTTTATTGATATATTTGCATCCATTACATCTCTTACCATGCATAAAAGGAACATCTCGACAACACGAAAACCACCGGCAACAGTAGGTAAACACAAGTTTTTAACAGTAAAGACAGTAGTGCAAATACACCGTGCATCTGCAAAATTAGTAGTGGAGCGCTGATACGATGTACCAAGGCCTCTACTTGTTACGGACCTGCTTAGGACCAGCTGATAGGAATGCATGAAGTGAGTTCCGTCCTCTACTTGGCTTCTGCAGGGCATGTGGTTACGGTTCGTCCTTTTGTTGCTCTGCAGGCAGGGGGAGCAGCGCTGGACCTACTGCGTTTTGAGGCTAGGCTGGGCCACAGTTGGCATTAGTGTAATGTTGTTAATATTTGTAAGGTCAGTCTCAGGAGCTGTAGGGGTCGGTGGTGTGTTGCGTGCAGCTGCTCATGAGATAAACGGGGACCAAATATCTTTGGGTCTAGATGCCGTAGGCATTAGTTCCCAATAAGCCGACAATATCTCCTGGCAGAAGGAGATGTCCTGTATCCATCTGTTTACATTTGGAGTCCCTGTTCCCCAGTGCATCGCTATGCGTTGCTTGACCAGAAGTAGCATCATGGCCACCAAGCGGCCTGTACCTGGGGGGGTCTCTGCCACGTGTCCCGAGAGGCCTGTGAGAGGAGTGCGGCTAAATTGGAACCCTCTCTCTTCCTGGATAATATGAAATACAGCATGCCAGAAGTACATGATGGGCCGGCAAGTCCATGCTACATGAAGAAAGGAGGCGTGTGGTGCAGCGCATCTCCAGCATGTATCATCTGGTCTCAGTCCCATTTTGTGCAGCTGTACGGGCGTGCGATATAGTCTATGTATGTATTTAACGTGAATGAGCCTGAGTATATAGTTGGTTGAGAGGCAGCGAAGCTGGGCACAGCAGTATGCCCATTGTTTCTCAGTGGGGGGAGATGTTAAATCTTTGCTCCAGAGTTCCAGCGCGGAGGGCGTCGTGATCGGCGAGGAGCGCTGTGTTGTTTCATCCATCTACTTTACCATCCATATGTCAACTCTACAATGTATCCATCCTCTTTGCCAACCATCCACTCTGTCATCCATCCACCCTGCCATCTACCCATCATCCATCCATCCAGTCTGCCACGTCCACTCTGCCATCTATTCAGTCATCTTTTCACTCACTTATCTGTCATTTCCCCTTATTCTGCCACCCATTCACCTATCCACCCATCCAACCCTTTACTCTGCCATCCTTTTACCTGTGTATTCACTTATCCATTCACTTATGTATCCAAGGGAGTAGCCAGAAAATTAAACTAGCCCCCACTTTGAACTTAAGCACTGATGTCATCAAGCAAGTGAAGGAAGAGAGCTGAATCCTCGGTAGAACAGCATTTCCGTCTCTTCCATCTATGCATCTATCCATTCATTCTTTCACTGTTCAATCTACTTGCTGATATCCACTATTTCCCCTTTGCAGTCGGTCATCCATTCATTCTTTCAGCCATCATTTAATCTGTCCCCGTTCCATCCATTTATCCATGCATCCATGCACTCATCCATCCAATCTGCAATCCATCATCCATCCATCTATCCATCCACCATCCATTCAGCTAGCCATTCATTAATCCATCCATCCACCTATCCATCCATCCACTCTCTCATCGATCCATTCACTCTGCTATTGATCCAGCTAGATACTGCCACCCAACCTTCCATCCCTACACTCTGCCGTCCAACCATCCATTCATCCATTCTGCCATTCATCCATCCATGTATCCATCCAACAATTCACTCTGCCATCCATCCATCCACCCACCAACCGATGCTGCCATCCATCCATTCGTCCACTCTGCCATCCATCAATCCTATCTGCCACACATCCATCCATTCTGCCTTCCATCCATTCACTCTGACATTCACCCATCCACTTATCCATCCATCAATCCATCTGTCCATCCATCCATCTATCCATCCTTCATCCATCCACTCTGCCATCCATATGTCAACTCTGTCATGTATCCATCAACTCTGCCATCTATCCACTCTGCCTTCCATCCACCCTGCCATCCACCCATCATCCATCGATCCAGTCTGCCACTTCTACTCTTCCATCAATTCACTCATCTTTTCACCCACTCATCCATCCATCGCTTTACTCTGCCATCCTTTCACCTGCCCATCCACCTTTCCATCCATCCCTTTTCTTTGACATTCTTTTACCTGTACATCACCTATCCATTCACTGATCATCCAGCCACCCATCCCTTTACTTTGCCATCCTTCCTCCTGTCTATCCAACTATCATTCACTCATCCTTTCATTCATACAGTCACACTCTCAATCATCCTCCATTCATTATAAATCCTTCTTTTCACTCTTCTTTCCAATATTCCTTCTTTCTTTCTTTGTTCTATTTACACAGTGTTGTTTTTCCTTGCCCCTGCTTGCTCTTCACCTGATGCTATATTCCAGAGTTGATTATAAACTTTTGTCTGCCAAGTTGGAGACATAAGAGCCCTAAAAAACACCACCACCCTAGCTGTAGCTGTTAAAGCGGGGGGTTCACGACGCCCCTGTTAACAATGATGTCATAGAGAATGTCATGAGTTATGTAATATGTGCTGCAATTAGTGTGTGGCGAGGGTGTGAGTTATAGTTGCATTAGGCCATGATTTATAGTTACTTGAGATAACTCAAGCCCCACCCCCTGCAATCTCCCTACCTCTTGCACCGTGCAGTTGGTCACATGGCCTGGTCACAGTCGAACTTACTGACTTTGTCAAGGGTCACAGCACCAAAATATAAAAAGAGAGCCTATTGACTTTATCGGTGTGTGAGCATATCTACATATATAAAGTAGATCTAACATCTTTGTCCAAAAATCACCATTAACCTTAATCAAACCTATATTTCACTAATTCACACAATGCAATGTTTTAATAAAAGTGATTGCTGTAAAAAACAAAAATGAATAGTTTTGTTTTAGTGCTTCTTTTAATATATTTCAGCCCAAAAAAAAATGCAATCATAAAAGCAACCACAAGAGGGCCTTTCACTCCAGAAGAAGAGAATAAAGCTCCAGCTAGGAGAATTTAAAAAAATATTATAAGTTCTCCTGGGGGTCATGGTTTTAACAACCCAAGAGACTCATAGGTTTTTTGTTCACTTCCTGCAGACCCCCCACAACATTAAAAAATGTTTGGTGGTTCCCCTGTCTCTTCTAGGGGCACCACCAGCTAGAAAATATTTATTAAGAAAACACAAAAAGCCCCAGAGCATTATGGGGTGCTCCTTGTAGGAACAGTGAATATTAAATAAGCTGAACTGTCCGACTATTTATTACTCTGTTTTTGAAAAATGTTTTTGTGGGTGTCTCGGTACCACCCGGGACACCCACATCTTAAATTTAGCTTGGAGGTCACAGGAGGAGCCCCAGGACCCCTACAACCCCAGGTGGCTCCCCAGTCAGCACCCATTTTGAGTACTGAAAAGAGCCAGCATTTCTTTCTTAACTGGGTGCCCCAGTGCGACCCACGTAACCCACACCTCAATTTTTGCTGGGAGTTACGGGAGGAGCCCCAGGGCCCCTGTGGCCCCAGTCGGCTCTCCTAGTGGGGAGCCAAATTATGTGGTATGACTTTCTTAACTAGGCTGCAAAAAGGCACATTCACAGCCAATAATAGTTCCAGCCATTTTAGACATGTTAAATGACACAATGCCACTGATGACATATCAAATGCCTTAATTGATGACATCACATATGATACTGCTGCTGACAGTTCTAATTTTTCTAATGATGTGAATGATGGACTTAGATCTTTCTATTACATTTAATATGAGTAAACCTTATTTTTGTAAAATGCTGTTTTGGATCTATTGGTTTTGCATCAGTGTATTTTAAAGTACTGAATAGATTTTTATTAGTTAAGTATGTTATTTTTCACCATAATGGTGATATGGTTATCTAAGTGTATGTTGCACTTTCCAGTGATTATACATCACGGGAGGGGCATAGGTTTTTGAGGCTACTTATCTGTTTACTTACATAAATATTAATGTAAGTGACATAGTCATATAGTTTATAATGCTATACAATTGTTCTTTTTTTTAAACTTAGTGCATCTAATAATAGGCACTTTTTGAGGGTAGAATGTCTAGGCCTTGCTAAAAGTTATTGAATCAATTAAATAAAGCAATTGGCAATGGTGAGAGTCAAAGTTAGAGTAAGATAATCCTGTAACTTCAGTGTTTACCACATAAGTATGGGTTTACTGCATTTGCCACATAATTTGTCACAAAATTTGCAGATTTCACAAAAAATATTCTTTCTGTATCAAATGGATACAAATAATACTAAAATAGAGTGAACCTGATAATTTGCATTTTTTGCACCTAATTTAGATAGCTTTGCTGCATAAAATGGTCCTCTGTTCTACATATTCCTAGTAGCTCTGACAATTGTAAAGCTCTGCAGAGTGTTTTGAGGGGTCATTATTTTATAGGCAGGCGTGAAACATTTGCCATATTTCACAGTTCCTACTCTGTGAAATATGGGTTTTCTACAGCTGCATTTTGTACAACAAAACCACTAAGCCATAGAAAGATAGCTAGATAGATAGCTAGTTAGATTAGGTTAGATTAGATTAGAATAGATAGATAGATAGATAGATAGATAGATAGATAGATAGATAGATAGATAGATAGATAGATAGATAGATAGATAGATAGATAGATAGATAGATAGATAGATAGATAGATAGATAGATAGATAGATAGATAGATAGATAGATAGATAGATAGATAGATAGATAGATAGATGTAACAGTGAAATAGGGGCCTATGCTGCCATCAAGAGGTTCTGGTGACCTTTCCAAACATGTTTGCCTCAGACATGTTTGTCATTGTTTTGAGTAATGTATGTGTTTGTAGGAGATGATGTGCTGATATTTAAAATATGTTTTATGCAACACTGTGTATTAATATAAATCACATTTTACATGCAAAAAGCATAGCAAGGAAATTAAAAACAAGCATTCGGGAATGTGCTTTTCTTTTGTAATACTTTGACACTATAGAGTAGTTTTAACAAGGCCTATATAAACAATGAAAATAAAGTGTAATGTGTTCTGTATTTACAAGCTTTATTTTCACACACTGGGGAAGATTCATTGGCAAAAGCTTGCATCAAGGCTGGTACCTGCAAGGGTGAGCTTTTCAGGTATGCTGATTAATATTCTAAGAGCATCACTGTCACCGTGAAAGCCTTTTTTATGTTCTAAGAGCACCACTGTCACTGTGAAAGCCTTTTTTTATGTTCTAAGAACACCACTGTCACTGTGAAAGTGCTAATTTTAGCCTAGACAAAATGTTGTTTATAACTGGTTCAATTGTTTAGGGAAGCAAAATATCATGCACATAAATTCAGCACCATGAAATAGGAGAAATAATTCACACTTAGACCACTTTTAAATGAAATAGAGCTTTGAAACCACTAACGCCCACTCCGTAACAAGGTTTGACCATGTAATTGGTGTTATTGGTGCTGGTGGTGGCATTGGTGGGTGGGGATTGGATGGGAATATTGGTGTTATTGGTGGTGCATGGTGCTGGTGATTGTGTGTGATGGTATTAGCCGTGGAGTGTTATTGGTGCTCTTGGGTTTAGGGGTGTTATTGATGATGCTGATGATGGGATTAGTGGTAGTTGTATTACTGGTGTCATTGGTTGTATGGTACTGGTGGTAGTTGTACTGTGTTATTGGTGATGGTGGTATTAGTGGTGAAGTGGTGTAATGGTATTGGTGATGATATTGGCTGCATTGACATTGTTGTCCTGGGACTGACAGTATTGATATTGGTGGCATTGCTATTGGTGGTGGGGGTACTGTTGGTGCCATTGGTACTGTTAATGTTTTTGGTATTGGCTGTGGTGTAGTATTTGTGTCGGGGTGGAACTGGTGGTGGAGTTGTATTGGTGGTGCAACTGTGAAGAATGGGGCATATAAATGGTAAAATATGATTATTGGTAGTGGTGCCATTTGTGGTGCTGATAGTAGGATTAATAGTGGTGTTGTTAGAATTGGTGGCTGTGGGAAACTGGTCAATCCAGAGGGAGAATGAAGATGGCAGATTGACTTCAACACAGGTAGCCCTCTCAGGGATACTCCTGCCAGAAAAACTCTGAAAACTTTTGAAAAAGCTTTGACTGATCAATTAGATGCAGACTGATGCAATCCGCAATGGACTAGGAAAACGATTTCTTAGCAACAGCTTTTTCAACAGCGACCACTCTACCTGATGTGGGGTTTGTGGGTTTTTCGCCGAAGTAGCCATTTGTTGAGGCTCCGTGAAGCCATGTGGCGGACCAGACTTGGCACTTTTGGCTCTGGGTCTAGAGCAATCAGACCTCACCTTCTGGAGCTTCTCACTGCATTGGCGCCCCCCAGAAGTACTGTGCAGCAAGGAGGTCGCGGTGGACAGTTGGCGGGTGAGGTGCTACACGCCACGGGTCAGGGCGATGGGGCCACCGAAGATATCTCCGTCCCGAATGCGGATCTTGGAGAATGCTCGACCATTGGAGGCAGGGCGACAAGATCTAGCTCTCAGGTTGGGAAGCCGATCCAGAGGCTTCTCCACTCCAGGACGGTGTCGGAGTTCCTGTACCTACCTGGGGACCTGGCAGCTATGATCAATGTTCTGGGAGCAGCTGTGGAGATGTTGGGAAGAGGCATGGCCGGCCTGGAGGAAATTGTAGGTTTGCCTACGTGCGAGGAACACAGAGGGAGACAGGGGACAATCTCACACCTAGACTTGGGGGATCCTCCCTTGCCCAGGTAAAGATAACACAACTAATTTCAATATTACTTCTGAGGGTCCTGATGCTTTAGTCATAAGTGACATGGATTTGAAAATCACGGTTGATGTTTGTAGGGGCAAGCATGGAGTGAGCTCTCTCTCCCGAAAAGCCCTTTAGATGGGGGACAGGCAGGTCCTGAATTGGCTACTACATCTAGTACAGGTTTAACAACTACCCGTGGTCAGCTCACTGATGGGGGTAGCAGTTTCCAGGATGCCACAGAGACCAGTATTTCATCAGGGTCCCGCAGCCTCACCGGGGGATGACTCAGATGTCCAGATGGACAAAGCCCAATTATAAACATGGTCTGGGTTACAGCAGCAGGATAAGGAAAAAGAGAATATAGGCAGAACACCAAATAAAGCCAAGGCACAGAAAGTCTAAGGAGGAAAAAAAAGAATGGAGGCCATGTTAATGATCAAGGCAATTTGGCACTTTCTCTCCTAAAACTGCACACTAGGGAAAACCCTTTGCGGAAATGGGTGGCAGCTAGGGGGGAAGCTAAGGCTCTAGCTTCTCAACTATCTGGTCTTGGTACTGCAGCAGTACTTCCCAATCCTCGAGAACCATCCGCTTTAAATATTGAGTGTCCTCCTAGTTATGATACCGACTTCGGCCCGGCAGACTCTGCTTTGGATGGGAAATCTGGCCTTCTGGGCGAGAGTGTTTCAGGGCCATCATCAACTGGGGCAAGTTCCGGCTCTATTTTTCAGCAAGTCTTCATGGGAGAGAAAGGACCCTCACTGGCTTCTATTTTCTAATTCCTGCAGCAACAACGTTCAGAAGCTCAGAAACATTACGCATAAGTTAAAGCAGATAATGCAGCGATACAGCGCTCATTAAACGAAGTTTCCAGCAAAGTCGCAACATTGTCTTTAGAAGTCACTGAACTTCAGCAGCCGGTAGCAGGGAGTGAGGAGGCCTGCTAAGCTACCACAAAATAGATCAAGATGCAGGAGAGGCAATTTGTACTGATTCAGAGCAAAATTGAAGATATGGAGAATAGGCAAAGGCGTAACAACTTAAGGGCCTTCGGTGTGCCAGAAGGAAGGGATGGGCTTTCATTGTAAATCTATTCCAGAGGGTCTTTCCGGATCTGTCAGACTGGGACTCACAAATTCAAAGAGCTCACACATTGCCTAATATCATTCATCAGACGGCCCAGGTGAAATCTTCACATTTCTGCCCCAGTCTGGTATTTATTGGGAATTTTCTGTTACGCTGGGCCACATTTATGAAGTCTCGACCCGCAGCATCAGTTGCAGTCGGATCTCTGTCTATCTTTGTACGATCGGACTTCTGTCAGGCTACGATGGATAGGCATTGGATCCTTCCTCAAATGATTGATACTTTGAAGGCCGTAAGGGCGTTGGTCTTTCTACAACGGAACGGAACGGCTTAAGGTTGTTAAGACTGGCGATCTCAGTTCTTCCACACTGGGCCTGAAGCTTCACTTTCCATAGATCCATGGAAATCCAGTGCTTAGCAAATGTACTGTTGATTTACCGTAAATTGGACTGTTAGTGATTTTTTTCCTCTTCTGCTGATTTTATCTCTCTAGCCCATTAGCTCTATATCAGTGTCTGGTATTTGTAGTTTTGCTTTTAACTGCAAGAGCAAGAATGGGCTAAAAAAACACCATGCTCAGCACACTAAACTAAAATGCCAGAGCTGACTGAATGTACAACATATTATATGGGGTTATCTTAACTCCCCGGGCTAGAGGGAAGTCTGTTTCGGCAGCAAAAATATAGTCAAGTGGGAAGATCATGGCTGACACCTTCAGCCAGCCCTGGCTTTTCAACGAACTCTCTGCATAATGGGCTTTATAAGATAAAAAGTAAACCTTTAATATGGAAATAGTGCAACCCCGAATGCAGCATCCTCTGGGCTAATATGAGGCAGTCAAAGCTTACTGAATGTGTCATACTTAACAAGAATCCTCTCGACAGCTATAAAACACATACGGAGGCTTAAACATTTATTTGCATCAGTTCTGTTCCAGGTGTGCCTAACTTATCTAGTTCCGGGTTTTTCATTAAAGTTTGCCAATCCCAGGTGTGCCTAACTCTTTTAGTTTCAGGTTTTCTTTGTGTTCTGGGACTTGTAGTTCTAATTTTATAATAGGAGCGACAGGACTACAAGTGCCCGAATGCAAAAATAAAAATCTGGACTGGAAAACCTTTTCACGCATTCAACTGGGAAACTTAGGAGCTCTGCTTCAGATCCGTAATTTTTTTAATGCCGCAATTTAAAAACGTGTTAGTCTGCAGAGGATATATGCATGGATTTCCACACACACTTTGTGCATGTTTTACATTTTTGGGACAATGTAAATTATTCAATTTGTTTTGAAGATGCTGGTGGATGCTCCATTCCATATGCACAGGCCCACTTTCACATTAGTTACTCTGTACTTGCTACAAGAGAAAATGTGTGCAAGGTTTATCGCTAGAGTCGGACTGGCCAAGAGGGCAATCAGGCAGTGCCCAATGAGCTAGTCTGACAGATCAGTTAATGGGTCATTTTGTTTAGCAGTTTGAAGGCTTGTTTTATGGCTAGGTGGGCCGATTTTTCACTGTTGATTTCCCTGATTTTACCACAAATATTGCAAGTAAATACAAATGGATGCAGTCTCCCCCACCTTGCAAAATACCCATAGAGCATGTATCTACAAGTTCAAAACAGGCCTGTTTTGCAAATGTGGGCCAGATTTCAAGCTATCTGATTCGCCAGTGGATGATACTTTTATTTTAGTGCCAAGGACAATTCTGGGTCCCAGTCTGACCCTGGTTATCTCTTACTTAAGGTAAGAATACACATGATATTCATGTAGTAATTTTAGAATTCACATTTTTCGCATCTGTACTAAATGAAATCAGTATAAAGTTGTTTAAAAAATGTACAATTCTTTGTGAGGTGTGAAGAGCACTTTTGCCAGAGAGCTTTGAAAACGTGCTTCAGTTTTGAAATGGGCAAATCAAGGTGAGGGTTAAAAGCTGTAAAGAGCCATGACAATACATTTATGAGCTTTACGGATTTATTATAGCCACATGGGGTTGTGTAATGATGTAAGTATTGTTTTTGCATAAGCACTAGTAGAATGTGAGGCATGGAGTGTTCCAAGAGAATCGGTGACACCTCGTACCTTGGAGTGGATCGACACCAGGTGTGCTCCATTAAATCGTATTGAAAAGATCTCGGGGTCCTGTGTTTACCTTGACCATTTCAAGTTGCTCATGGTCATTTTGTAGAGCAACCCTCTGATCAGTGGCGGCTCCTCCACTAAGGCGGAGGAGTTTCGCCCCACTGCTATTAGAGCAGTACAAGACAGAAAAAGAAAATGGTAATAACGAGCCCTTATTACCTTTTATTTTTCTGCGAGGGTCTGAGCCAGGTCGGGGCTTCGCACCTGAAGTGCCCCGTAAACATCCCTACATCGTGGGGCTGGCACCGCATGGTGCCTGCCACAGGGTGCAGGGATGTTTGAAAACATGCCTCTTTTTATTGGGGCTTGTGCTGCGGCCCTTTTCTGGGCCGCAACACAAGCCTCAGAACAAATAGGCATGTTTCTGACCACCGTAATTTAGCGGGCGGGACCACTGACTACCTATCGGTCAATCCCTTTACTGCAACGATGGCGGTTGGATGCTCACCCGACCGCCATCATAATCGGCTCCAAAATGCCAAAGAAGCACAGGTCATCTTACAAATTGCATCACTAACATACCTTACCCCCCCCCCATAACAATTTGGATAAAATCAGCAAGTACTAATTTTACCCCCTGTCCGAGCAGCAACATGCCGGCTGGGTAGGCGAGGACTGCACCGTCTTCTTCTGAACACTTGCAACCTCAGGTGAGCTCTCAGCACATATGTAACAGTTTGATAATGGATGCATTACAGATGCTGACAGATACGGCTGATGTTTTTAGTGACTTGAATAACTTAGGAAAGGCGTCATTCCAGGCAACTTGAACTCACTTAACATTGGGTATTGAAGGGTTCTCTTTTAAATATTTTATAACTTGTAATTCCTCAGGAATGGAGAAAGATTTTATAATGCTCTAATTTTGCCAAGGAGACAAAAATTGATATTTAGGAACATAAAAAACAAGATTTATGTTTTATTGTGAGATTTCGTGAAACATTTTAGCATGGCTTGCGTGCTAAGATGAAACAACTAACAGGATCGAAAGAAAGCAATGTTGGACATCTGCCTAAATAAATACTCTGTGTAATGGACCACGGTGATAGTGATTCAGTTCCCTTTCAAAATATGTATTTGTTTTCCAGGTTTAAAAAATCACAAATAAAAAAGGGACAGCATACTTGAAACATGAAATGCACAAAAAATAATCATCAAACACCATTCATGACAACGTAGACATTTGCCAAACCCAACACACCGAAGAGAAATTAATTAGGAAACAAATGATTGGGCTCATCCTACACCTTTTCAGCCGCATGTGGAGATTGAGACCGATAGAGTGGCGCCCCACCCGAGCACAGCACTCGTCCATGTGACGAAGTGGACACGGTTGAAACCATGCGGTGGGCATGGGGGGGCCTTTGCAAGAGGGCACACATGGAAATACTGTACGCTTCATCTATGCCACAGCTTAATAATCCACTGATACCGCCACTGATGGATGCCAGGGTGCAGGAACGCGCACAAGTTCACAACCTTCATCTTGTTAGGGATTTGTACCCAAACGATAGTTTTTTAACGATACAACAAATGTGTGATCCTATCACGCTCACAGCACTTGACATGCTACTTTACTATCAGGTTCTTGCTGCTTGTAAGAACAAATTTGGGACATTTCCTGAACCGCCTCCCACACTGCCAGCACTCAAACAGTGTCATTGGAGTCAGGCCACAAACTTACCTCCCGGATCTACAATATAGCACAACGGGAATCTCCAATAGTTGTCCCACCATCCCGCAGTGCCTGGGAGGAGGACCTTGGGGAGAGCATCACGGATGAGCAATGGTGCTGTGGTTGTAGGCAGCTGGAGCCACTATCCCCCAACTACCGTCTCAGGCTCATCCATTTGAAATATCAACACAGGTTATACCGCACCCCCACACAACTGCATAGAATGGGTTTGCGCTCGGACTCCAACTGCTGGCGGTGCGGATCATCTTGGATTACCTTTCTCCATTTAGCCTGGCAATGCATGCCCATAGCAAACTTTTGGCTGTCAGTTTTACCTCATATAAAGATTATAACTGGCCAGGAGCTCCCTTGCACTCCACTGGTGGCACTGTTAGGTGTCATTATAAGTGTGCCTCCAAAGTTTAGGAAGCTGCCAGCAATGTTGATATTATTAGCAAAAAGACAGGTGGCCTTGCATTGGGGAGCTGTCTCCCCCCCCAACTGTGAATGAGTGGGTCCGGGATGTGACGTATTGCAGGGAGCAGCAGGAGTGTTATTGGGAACTCATGCCTACTAGGTCCCGCCCTCAAGACATTTGGGAACCAGTGGCGGAATGGCTGTGCTCTGATGCCACTGAGGATCTGTGATGTAACTGTATCGTGAAATTGATATGCTGTCACTGTGAAACGGACTATGAGATATACTGTTGTAAACTCTGTTTAGACACCATTTGGATATAGGAGCATCTGCACAGGGAACTGTTGTGATTAGTATACTCTCCACATGCTGTTACACATGCCTGTCTTGGCACGTTGGACCACCATATATGGATGTCTGTTAGGTCGGACGGTTCGCCCTCCTGTAATGTACTGCGCTTTATGTTGTTTGTTGTACTATGAAAATCAATTAAAAACATTTTTTTTTAAAGAAACGAATGATTCAGAAGAATACACGACCATCTTAGGATCACCACACACCAGGTGAATAAATAAATGAATGAATGAATGCAACAGTCTCAAGAAGGCATCTTGGTTCTAAGACTGGCGAATCTGATGGTAGTGGATAAAATGCAAGCTTGGTATAAAAATATATATTTTTTAACATGTTCAAATTCTAACAAGGAAAAACAAATAATAAAATGAAACCATATGTTATAACAGTGTAGATTTTTTGGCCATTGGGGCACATGCATAAAGCTAATTATCGGTCGCAAACGGGCCGATACGCAGAATTGGCCCCTATGAGACCAGTAATTAGCCATTTGGGATGCATCAAGCCCAAAGCCATTCGTAAAATAGGTAATCGCAAAATTTGTGATTACCTATTTTGCAAATGCAGTTAGGGAATCGCAATTTGCGATTCCATAAATGCAATTCAAGAAGCAATCTCAGATTGCTACTTTGCATTAAGGAATCGCAAATTACTTGAGGTTGATGGTTATTTGCAATTCCATAGAAAAATGCAAAAAATTGCATTTTTCTAAATGCCATGTGGCACACACGGTAACTAGTCATAATATTGCGGTGGAGGGTGGCGTTTGCGAGATGGGCTGGGGCGGAGGGTACGCTCCGGTTGCAATTGGCCCTCCGGAGGGACGACGAGAGCTCTGGCGACGGCCCGAGCGTGGGAGGCGCTGGTGGTGGAATTTCAGGGGCTGATGACTGACACAGGGGAAGCAGGGAGCACGTCTGACAGGCAGGAGGACACGTTGGGTGGGGAGTAGGGGAGGAATACTGGTGAGCACTGGACAATTTAGAAGTAGCGGGATGTGTGGGAAAGCCTGGGTTTCCTAGGGGCGGTTGAGCACCCGTACATGACTCTTAGTCGGGGAAGGGTACGTAAGGAGAGGGGACGACAGAGGGGGGCACACTGACATGGGGTGGGAGAGGGCGGGCGGGAGGGTCCACATGGGAAGGATGATTAAGCTCCTGGATGTTTGGTAGCAATGATAAATGTACGGTTCTCCTTTCGACGGTGGAGGTAGAGGGGCATGTATTGAGTTGTTTTGAAAACAATAAAAATTGTTTAAAAAAATAAATAAAAACTAGTCATAATATTGAGAAAAAAAATATCAACTGGACAGAATATTGAGTTATTTATATCGAATGGACAGAATATCGAATTGCAAAAATATAGTGGTGCAGAATATCGAAATGCAAGTAAGAAATATCGATTTCCACAATATCGAAGTTAGTAATATCGATTTTTTTTTTTTTTTTTTTTAGTGTTTTAAGTGTTAGTATATGTGTTAAAAGTATGTATTATTTGTGTAATGAAAGTTTGAATTTTGTAAAAGTAATGAATTTTATGTTAATTAATGTTTGTGTAAGTTAATTACGTAGCGGGCTGTGGGTTTATAGGGGAATAGGGTGGGAAGTAATTTAATTATAATATATATTTTTAGCATTATTTAGAATTAGTTAATTATATGTTTTGCGAAATTTAAGTCTGTAGCGGTTTGTGGGTTTATAGGGGAATAGGGTGGGAAGTAATTTAATTGAAATTAATTAATTAATTATTTTATTACCTAATAATTTAATATTTAATAATTTATATTGTTAATTAAGTTCATTCATTTATTACTAATTAATTATAAATTGATTAATACCAATTAATAATTAATTGGTAATCATGTTAATTGTGAATTTTTTAATTAGTCATTAATTCGATTTTAATTATTAACAATTAATTTGTAAATATGTTAATTGTGTACTTTTTTATCAGTGGGTTGAGGGTTGATAGGGGAGTAGGGTAGGAAGTACTTTATTTTTAATGTAATTTTTATTATTTGTTATTTTATAATTTAAGTTATTTTATAGTGGTAATTGTGTGAATTAATTTAGATTTGATTGTTAATTATTATATTGTTATTTGCAATTAGTTAATTAGTTAATTATTAATTAATTATGTTAATTTATTATTATGTTACAATATTGTAGGTAATGTTTATAGGGGAATATGGTGGGAGGTAAATAATTTTTTTTTTAATTATTAATTGTTAATTAATGTTAATTATATTGCAGGAATAAATTATTCCCCTACGCTATCTAACACTTTCCTTACTGTTGCACTCACTGGAGTGGGAATAGTAATTTTTACCCTCCCGCTATCCAACACTTTTCCTACTGTTGCACTCATTGGAGTGGGAATAGTAATTTTTACCCTCCCACTATCCAACGCTTTCCCTACTGTTGCACTCACTGGAGTGGGAATAGTAATGTTTACGCTCCCGCTATCCAACGCTTTCCCTACTGTTGCACTCACTGGAGTGGGAATAGTAATTTTTACCCTTCCGCTATCCAACGCTTTCCCTATTGTTGCACTCACTGGAGTGGGAATATTAATTCCTACCCTCCCGCTATCCAACACATTCGCTACTGTACCACTTGTTGGAGTGGAAATAGTAATTTTATCTTTTACGCTATGCAATCTTTTCAGTATTGTTATATTTAGGTGCCGATTCCGATCCTGTAAAACCCGGGTACAAATGGTCGTACGGAGCGTTTTCTCCGTACGACTCGTACCCGGGAATTCCACCGTACAAACCAGCAAGTACGATTTGTACAAAAATACCATTTCTGTACGAATCGTAAAAAACACCATACGGCTAAAAAATACATACAATTCCGATCCTGGACAGCGCGTACGCGACGTCCGCACGGAGTCAGGCAGCGTTTTACGGACCAGCAAGTACGATTTGTACCTACAGCACTCCGCACGGCTATATTTTTACGGGAGCCAAAAAGTGCCGGAAAAGCTAAGTACGCTGCGATGCACGAGGAAAAGGGGGCCCGCTATGCAACGTACACGCCATCAACCACATCGTACGTGTCATCATGTACGGTGCGTACCCCAACATTGCATATGTACGGCCCGTACCCCCCACCCCCTGTATGTACGGATCGTACCCCCCAGCCCCCCATACATACGCGAGGATTGGGTACCCCTGGGGTACGGTGCGGACATACGCGGGTGGGGGGTATGCCTGGGGTACGGTGCGGACATCCGCGGGTGGAGGGTACGCCTGGGGTATGGTGCGGACATACACAGGTGGGGGGTACGCCTGGGGTATGGTCCGTACATAGGGGGGGTGGGGGGTACGGTCCGTACATACGGGGGGTACGGTCCGTACATACGGGGGGTGGAGGGTACGGTGCGGACGTATGAGGGAGGGGTGGGAGGCTGGGGGGGCTGTACGACTCGTACCCCGGGCACAAGTGTACTCGGGGTAGGGGTCATACAAAGTTCGCTTCGTACGGGGCCTTTTCCATGCGCTTGTGTTTTCGGACGGGCGGTACAGATCGTACTTGCACGCTCAGACTTCAGTTTTACGAGTTGTAAGTAATTCTGTCCGGGGACGTCTCGTAGACTTTTCCTGAGGCGATTCGTATGTATTTTCCACGTACGAATCGTACTTCGCCGTTTGAACGGGACTTGTACGATTCGTACGTAAATCCAGGATCGGAATCGACCCCTTAATGTAGTGTAAAATATTATTTTAAAAAAAATTATATTTTTATGTTTTAACTTTTTATATATAATTTATTTTTATATTTATATTATAGGTGTGTATATATATATATATATATATGACTTTCCAAACGACCAAGTTTCCAAAGTCTATGGCCCGTAGACAGGTGGCAAGTCAAACCGGGCAGGTCTCCCGGTGAATGTCACACGCTGCAAACTTCTTCAAAGAAGGACTCGCACTCAGGGAAAACCAAGATTTATTCACCACGGTAACGCGTTTCGACAGATAAGCTGTCTTGCTCACACAAAGTCGTATACATTTCAAAGGAATCTTTATAGGTACAAACATGAAAGAAAGACTACTGTTTGTCAAATGGTCTCGGCCTGCAAATGTGGCGGCCATGACTGAATGTCAAAAAACAAATAATACGTTATATGTTATACTCAATAGATCAGTTGGTATTGACAATACAGACACACATTGAATGTAAAACATGTGTATAATTATATTTTGTTATTGTAGACTTATAGTCCTATGTCTGTAATCATATTGCATCAAAAGTGAATCTGAGCGGATCAGTGTAATTACTATAAACGGCAAATAGTGCTCGAAAAAATCATGATAAACACCCAGATCACATGCAGTCAGGCGATCAAAACTTACATCTTGAGCGGGGATGAATCAGACTTTGTACCCTTTGTTTTTACATAAATATGCTGGCGGCATAGTGCCCCTAATGTATTAGGCTGATAACCCACTAAATAAATTTTATTTCTAACGAACTCAGAGTGTGCCTGACTTAATAATATATTACAGCGGACTGTTAAATCTTGACAAATGAACCATGATTTTAAACAAACATAAGTAGTACGAAGATCTAACAGTTTTTTTCAAAGATTCAAGAAATGCAAGGAAGAAACAATTGATATAGTGCACATCACAACGATTCGGGATAAGAAAAAAATGATCTTATCTGGGAAAGACCCATGGGACGCGGAAGAAAAGGGTAGGGTAGCTGGAACGGATGGAACAGTCCACAACTGGAATAACCCTTCCTTTCTTCCTGTATAAAAAATATCAAACATGAAAGAAAAAGTGTGTAAAATCACATATTAAAATGTATAGGCACATACTATTACATCATAGTAAGTACTTCAATATAAAAGCAACATCAGTATGAATGCTAGCAGCTAAATGCACAGACAGCTAAAGTATACTAGAGGGACTAGTTATCCCGTAGATGGGTATTCAATTCTTCATCAAGATTGTGCCCCTTAGGATACTTAGTTTCCAGTTCAATGATCCATCTAGATTCTCTTTTCCGTAACATTAGAGTTCTATTGCCTCCCCTGGGACCAGAATGTACTTGGTCAATCACAAAATAGCTGAGTAGCGAGCTATTTGATAGGTGGAACAGTTCAAAGTGTCTGGCAATGGGATAATGGGTATCTTTTTTGTTTATGGCTCGCATGTGTTCCAACACACGTTTTTTAGCCATCAATGTAGTGCTTCCCACATACCACATTTGACATGGACATACCAAGACATAAACACAGTATGTAGAACTACACGTTAGAAATTGTTTTATACTCCTAGGGGACCTATGACCTGGAATTTGTACAGTTTTTTTTATGCTACTGTTACGACAGGCTTTGCAGTGCCCACAAGGGAAAAAACCTTTTAGATTATGTTCACTTGAGGATTTCCTAGATGTAATGTCGTTATGTATTAAGATATCTCTGATGTTACGACCTTTTCTGTAGGTAATTCTAGGTCTACGCTCCATTGTTTTGCCTATGATGGAGTTGCTGGTCAGAATGTCCCATTTATCAGCCAGTATTTTGTGTATTTGGTTGGAGTTAGTGTTATAGGTAAGAATTACTCTACCTGTTTCTTGGATATTGTCATTTTTGTCAGAGCTTGTTTGTGTCTGGGGGTTTAATGTCTGAGTACGGTCAATTTGATCTACTCTTTTGATGGCTCTTTGGATTACCCAAGCAGGGTAGCCTCTGTCTTTGAATCTTTGAATCATAATTTATTTTTCTTTTTCAAATGCGGCAATGGTACTACAATTTCTTCGTGCCCTGAGCAGCTCACCAAACGGGATACTCCACTTGAGAGTTTCAGGGTGGCTGCTAAGGGCATGAAGAAGAGTGTTACCAGCCGTAGTTTTGCGAAATAAACTGGTTTGCAGTGTGTTGACCTGAGGTGTTATTACAAGGTCCAAAAACTCAACTGACTCTCTACTCATATTGCTTGTCAGGACAATATTCTTGTTGTTGTTATTAAGTTTGTCAATGAATTCGGCAGCTTGTTGTTCGGTGTCAGACCAGATGAGAAAAAGGTCATCAATATATCGAAGCCATAATTTGACCTTTGAGAGATATTGATAAAGTGTGGTATCTAATTTGATGTCCTCCTCCCATTTACCCAGGAAAAGATTGGCAAAGCTAGGGGCAAAGCATGTCCCCATCGCCGTACCTTTAATTTGTTTGTACATAATACCATTGAACATAAAAATATTGCTGGTAAGACAGAGTGACATCATCTCCAGCAACATGTTAGTATGTTCAAGGTATTGAATGGGTCTGGTCTTCAGCAAGTGATGACATGACTTGACACCTTCGGTTTGATCTATGATAGTATAGAGTGAGTTAACGTCTAGCGTTATCATAAGATCATTAGGTTCCCAGGTGACATGTCGAAGTTTAGCTAAAAAATCGGTGGTATCTTTTACATGGGAAGGGAGTTCAGTAACATACTCACGTAAGAAGTGATCCACATACTTGGATACATTTTCAAAGGCACTTCCTATTGAGGAGACAATAGGCCTCCCAGGTGGTACTGTAGGGTTTTTGTGGATCTTTGGCAAAAGATATAGGATAGATAGTTTGGGATAGTCTTGTTTGAGAAAACAATATTCTTCCCACGTTAAATACCCTTTTTCCTCCCATTCTTTTAGTTTTTCCCAAATATTACAAATGCTGACATTATACATTTCCATATTGGCCTTCATATAGAAGTGGTGATCATTCAATTGTCTTTCCGCCTCCAAGATATATTGGTCTTTTTCCCAGAGGACAATGTTGCCACCTTTATCCGCTGGGCGGATGACAATGTTAGTATCGTTGGCAAGTTCAGTCAAAAAATCTTTTTGTTTACTGGAAAGATTAGATTGGATGCGGTTGTTTGTTTTATGTTTCAGTTTCAATAGGGCTTGGGTGACCACCTCCTGGAAAGTATCGATGTTATCGTGAGGAAGGTTAGGATAAAAGATCGATCGAGGTTTAAATTTGGTAGAGGTAATAGAGTCAGTGGGAATATCAAGCTCCCATTCCTGATTATCCATAGGAGATGGGGGGTCAAGTTCAGTTGCGAGATCCTGTATCATGTGCAACATTTGGGCATCAGCAATAGTTAAATTGGAAAAGGGTTGATTCATAGTGGTGTCTCCGTCTCTGGATAGTGTATTAGAAATATCCTTTTTGTACAAGGCATGCCATTTTTTTTGTTTTACTTTTCTAATGAATTTGTACAGATCAATCCGTGTATCCGCATAATTAAAAGTTTCTGAGGGACAAAAGGTTAATCCCAGACACAGTGTACTTTTTTCGGAGAATGTTAATTTTCTCTTACTCAGATTAACAATGGTTTTATTTACCGTGTCGTGATCCATTATTGTTTGCCTTTGGAGCCACGTATCTCGTTTCCCATGGGCTCTCTTGCATTGCTCTTTTGTTTGTCTCTGTTTTCGTCGCTTCCGTCTGTTTGCTCCTCCCCTCCCTCTGCCTCTTCCTCTTCCCCGGCCTCTCCCACGTTGTTTTCCTCTGTTTGGTGTTGATTGTGGGGTTGTTCTCGGTGTCTGACGGCCTTTTCTCAAGACCCGGAACTCGTCTAAAAAAGTGGCAGTTTTTAAGGTGATCGGTCTTTCAGAAATCGAGCTCACTGTGGAGATTGAGGTGTCATTGTCTGATCCACTTGTTTCAGCAGTGGGGTTCTCCGCTTCTGTTATTGGAGGTTCCATTGTTTCCTTTGGTTGTGGTAGATTTTCATATAAGTGGTCGTATTTGTGACTATATGTTAAAGTGCGACCAGACTCATAATCTACACAGTCTCTGTGCAATTTGCGTTGCTTCCGGTTTTTTATATCTTCCTCATGTTGTTGCAGTTTGATTGTTAGATCTTTCATGAATTTGTTGATTAGGTCTTGTTCTTTGTTTTTTGATAATTCGTCTTCCAATGTTTTTATTTCCGACAGAATTGTTTCTCTGTCTTCCCAAGCATATTTTATCAGAATATTTAGCATGGTTCGGGAACTGTTGGCTGAATTCTCTTGCCAATCCTGCAACATCCTAGGGTTTAAGGATTCATATGAAGGCATGATATAAATACGGAGGCCTCTAGGGACCATTTGTTTGTCCACATAGTCCTGTAGTGAGACTGCTTCCCACCATTTTGCTGTTTCTGATTTTTTAAGTTTCTCCAATCTCCTTAGTTTCGCATTGAGTGAGACATCTGTTGAGTTTTGTCTCGTGCTGGTTCCTGTGCCCGGCGCCCGTGCAAGCAGCGTGGCTGCTGCTGCACGCCGTTCAGCTTCTGCATTCATTCTGTGTTTATCGATGAATCCTTATATGTGCATATATAGGATCCAAAAAGAATCGTTGTGAACTTTGAAGGGATACTCTCCCTTTGTTTACTTGGTTAAACCCCCCCTCCACATACTTGGAGGTTCCTGTTGCCGATGATTCTACTTGTGCTCAGGTTGCCGATCAATATAGGCGCACAGTTCCTATTCTTTCTGCTGCATAAATCAGGGGTCGTGTCTCCTAAAAAGCGGTATGGTGGGCGGGGGACCGGGCGCGTCTGCTCCCAAACGTACTCCCGCCCCTCCTGTTAGTTACCCCGTCTCACGCTCCCTAGAACCCGGGCATAGGAGACACTCACCGTGAGATATGTGCGTAGATCTGTAGGTCCCGAGAGATCCGTAGGTATTACTTCTCGTGTTGAGTGACGGCCGGCCGGTAGACTTTTCCGTATTATGACTTTCCAAACGACCAAGTTTCCAAAGTCTATGGCCCGTAGACAGGTGGCAAGTCAAACCGGGCAGGTCTCCCGGTGAATATGTCACACGCTGCAAACTTCTTCAAAGAAGGACTCGGCCTGCAAATGTGGCCAAGATTTAACAGTCCGCTGATATATATATATATATATATATATAGATATATATAGATATATATATATATATGTGTAATTATATTTAAAATTGTTTTTAACATTCAATTATTAAAAATATTGATTGTTTTTTAATATTATTAAGTTAATATATATGTAATAAAAAATAAAAATGCATGTTTATTTTTATTTTTAACTTACATTTATTATTTATTAATTTTAAGGTTATTTAAGTATTCTTTAGTATGTTTTACTTAATTATATTTATTTCATTATTTTACATTACTTTTAAGACATTTAAAAAGTCGATATTTTAGCAAACTGTATTATTTACAATGATATTTAGGATTCAATATTTTTGTACTTACCTGTTTGTAGATAGGAATTCGATATTCTGGTCGATATTTTGTCATTGATATTTTTGTAGGTCGATATTTAGCTCCTCAATATTCTGTCAGTGATTTGACACACACACATGCCAATTTAGGGGGTGTATCAGGGTGGCCTTTTGGCCCCTTAACACCCTTGAAATTGCATGCGCAATTTGCGATTACCTTTTTGGTAATCACAAATTGTGAATGGATTCCCATTCATTTGTATGGGCCTCTAGGCCCATAGTAATGAATGGGAAGGCATTCCCTATAAGCGAATCTCAATTAGCGATTCGATAATAGATAATGTGTAGGAATCGCAATTTAATTAGTGTCTGCAGAGCTCCAGATACTTCAGCTACCTTTATTAAATCTGCGGGGGTGTTAACCCCAGCAACTGCCCCAAACTCTGGTCCCATACTGCATGAATAGAAATGAACACTGCAGAGTTCAGGATGGGCATAATGCAAGATTTCCTTCAGATGAATTGGAGATGCTCCAAATTTGTGAATGGACATGTGAAGCCCTTGAAACAAATGCTTGGATCAAAACCTTACGATCTTCGCTTTTTGGTATCAGAGGGACAAACAACAAGGCAAGTTATGGAACTGCCCGTTTGATGAAGTGTTGAGGCCCAAAACCTTTTCTTGATTGTGAACCTAGAAAGTTTTCAATATAGAAGTTCTGATCACTTTAGTTGTTGAAGTTACAAATGAGACATTGAAAAAATGCATAATAAATATCACATTAATGCATGGAATTGTCATTTCTAACAAACCATTTTATTATTTTCAATATTATTTCAAAATGAAAAACTTGAAAAAGATGAGCAGAGTAATTGAAATCATTTAAATGTGTTTCCAGCAAGATACATTTTGACTAATTGAATATGTGCCACGATTGACTGGGGAGTGTGTAGTCATTACTTTTAGAGACATGTAGACTCAAATAAATAGCTAAAGGACCACAGATGGGTTGGCGCAATCGAGCAAAGCCAGGAAACAGAGTCCAAGGCTATCCAGTGCTCTACACAATGGACTTAATACCAACATTAGAACAGGTTTGACTAAAGATGGGTAAATTTGCTATTTGCCTCTGGATTGTATGCGGACTGAATAATAGAAAAAAAAGAGGAATTATGGCTCAGATTCTCAAAACAATGATGGTAGAACTGCTATGTATTCAAGAAACACATATTGCTTGGAACAACAGGGCCTGGCTCAAAGATTTGGGTCTGGAATTATTGTGCTGCACACGGCAAGGTTCGAACACAAGAGGTGTTGCTATCCTTAAAAAATATGGGTGGGGTGAGTGTTAACGTGCTACGTCTGATCAACTTGGCCGGTGGGCTATTATCGAGTTGAGGATAGACGGCCTTTCTTTTACTTTATGCTCATTGTATGGGCCCAATTCTGATGACCCCGATATGCTGAATGATATCAGTATTGAACTGGCCTCCTGGCCGTCTCCTGTAATTCTATGTGGGGACTTTAATTTACACGTGCGAGGAGATGAAAACATATGTAGTAATATCCAGTATAATGGGAAAAAGAATAAGGTTTTTAAGGCTACTAAGGGTCTTCTTAACGATTTTGGTTTAGTAGATGTTTGGTGGCTGAAAAGATCTGGCGACCCTGGTCATACATTTTACTCCGCCCCTCACCAGAAACATGTTCGACTGGATTACTTTTTTACATCGATTGAACTATTGCCTAACGCTAGGATTGACATTAAACCGAAAATAATATCTGATCACAATCCAATTACTTTGGAATTAGAAACAGAAACACTGTATAGACCCTCTAAAAAACCTTGGACATTTGAGCGTCAGTTATTGGTTGACCCTGCCTATCAGGAACAAATGTCTAAATGGATAGTGGAGTTTTTTAAAATTTAATTGTGGATCTTCCCCAATCGGTATGATATGGGACGCATTTAATGCCGGGGTGCGGGGAGAGTCCTTTAGTTATTCGATCAATAAACAACGTAGATTGAAGGCAGAACAGGAGGAGGAGATGAACAAACTGCGAGTCTTAGAAGTTAAGTTTATGTTGGCAGTCAACACTACTCAGGATTATGATCATATAGCGACAGACTTGGCTGTTCAAAAAATGAGGGTTTATCAAAGTTTCACCACTAAGTTAGCGGCCCAAATTGCAGTACATCGCTCTGACCTGTATGAGGTGGGAGAGAATTCGGGTTGTTTGCTTGCTAAAAGGTTACGGCAGAAAGAGGTTGCTAGGAGTGTTGATTCAATTCAGGATGAACATGGGCAAATCCATACAGAACCAGCGAAAACCCTGGAGATTTTTAATAGCTTTTATAGCCAGCTGTACTTAAATCAAGATACCATCGATATAGAAGGCACAATCGCAGGGTTCTGGGGAGATAAGGAGTTCCTTAAATGAACTCCAGAACAAAAAGAAGAGCTTGAGGCCGACATCTCTCATGAGGAACTGGAGGCAGCAATTTTATCGCTCGCGGTAGGTAAGGCGGTGGGACCAGATGGGATCCCGCTTGAAGTTTTTTAGAACTTTCTTGTCGGTCTTAAAAGACGAATTGTTGGTGACGTTTATGAGTACTCAAAGGGGATCAGCCTCTCCGTCCTGGCAGAAATCAATAATGACAGTGTTCTTAAAAAAGATAAACGTCCCCTGCTACCTTCCTCTTACAGACCTATATCATTAATCAATTCCAATCTATTGCAAAATTTTAGCCGTCTGTCTGTCATGTATTATTTCCACACTCGTTTCACCATTTCAGGATGGGTTCATCCCTGGCCGTGACACGACTGATCATGTCCGGCGTGTGATATCTTTGATGGACTGGGCAGAAGCTACGAAGACTTCTATCGGAATCACCCTGTTGGATGCCGAGAAGGCATTCGACAGGGTGTCGTGGCCATATCTTTGGGAGGTTCTGCGCTTGAAGGGATTCGGACCTGGTATGCTCCAAGCAATTAAGTCTTTATATCAATTACCTACTGCGTGTATACGCCTATCTGGTAGAGAGTCAGAGCTTTTCACAATCAGCCGCGGAACGCGGCAAGGCTGCCCCAGTTCACCTTTATTATTTGCCTTGTATATTGATTTCTTCTCATCTAAATTAAATCAGTCTAATGATATCAAACCTGTGAAAGTATGTGACATTGAGTACAGAGCTCTGGCATACGCAGACGATATTGTCATTGTTACTACTGATATTCCCTCTGCCGTGTCAACAACCGCAGACCTCGCTTTGCAGTTTGGGCTTTTGTCTGGCTATAAATTAAACCTAACTAAAACTCAGATTCTATGGTTTGGGGGTAACCCTCCGGACGGTATTACTACCATCTCGGAAGCTACCTATTTGGGAATTAAACTTTGCTCACCTAATAATAAGATCCCTGAAATTAACATGAACCCAGTATTAGATAGAGTGAATTTTACTTTAGAGAGAATAAACCATCTTCATTTGTCACTGCATGGAAGGTCGAACGTGTTCAATATGCTTGTGTTGTCCAAATTTCTGTATTTGTTCAGAACCATTCCACTTGAATTCCCAGCAGCATCCTTTAAAAGGCTTGAGAATATTAGCTCTAGATTTTTATGGGACCACAAAAGGCACAGAAGGGCATACAAAAATATGGTGCTTCCTAGAATTTCTGGGGGCTGGGAGATTCCACATTTTTTGTTTTATTATTGGGCGGCAGCTCTGCAATTTATCTCCCCTTTGGTTGTGGGAGAATGGGCTAAGCCAATGCCTTGCCATAGCCCATCAATTTACGAATTTGGACTGGGTGAAGAGGCTAATTGTCGTTTGGTAAAATTTGTGGAACCTAGCTATTATAAAAAACCAAGTTTAAAATGTATAAGGCTGCTTTTGCTGTCTGGAGGCGAGTTAAGCGGCATCTAGGTCTGCTGAACGCAAACGCCTATACCCCTTTTGAAGCTGCAGGTGTACTTCCTTTTATTTTTCGAGATCATACTATTATCAGGTGGTCGCAGAAGGGGATCTGCGGCTTAGGAGATCTGTCTAGATGGCCAATTTTTGTCCTTTACAGAGTTACAACTACAATATGGTTTACCAAAACATGATTTTTTTAAATATCTGCAAATCCGTAGTTTTTTTAATCCACTAGGTCCGGATGCTATGATCCAATTTAGAAAATTTCCTTTAATAGAACGGCTGGGGAAAGGGATGCCCATTGGTTTTTTTTACTCTAATTTGATAAAGTTATTACCAGATGATTTACAGCATTGTCAGGAAAAGTGGGCAAGGAATTTAAACACAGAGAGAATTGCGTTAAACACTTCTATCGCCTTGGCAAATGAAGTATTAATGACCGGTAGGATGCGTGCACAACATTATATGGCCATTTACTATTTATATTATACACCGAGTAAAATTGCTAAATGGGGTACAGGAGCTGGAATCAAATGCAATAGGTGTGGTACTCCCGCTGCAGATGCTGTGCATATGTTCTATTCATGTTGCAAACTGGTGGATCTCTTATCCTCAATTCAATCCTTTCTTGCACTATTAGTGGGATCACCAGTCTGCATTACAGGGGAGATGGTACTGATAGGAATTAAAACAGAAGTTGAAGCGCAAATAAGATCTAAATCTTTGACCTCTTTTCTGTTTATTTGCATGGCGATCATGCGCACTTGTATCACGAAAGATTGGATCTCCCCTGATCGTCCGTCATTTTTTGCCTGGAGGGCTAGACTTCTGGCGACGTTTAATTTGGAGTCCGCAATCTATAAGACTAAGAGGTATAGAATGAGAGTAAAGGGGGCAAAAATATGGGCTCCGGTGGCAGAATGGATTGAAGAGACTGTGAGATAGGGTATACTGTGTATCTCAGCCCCGTCTGATTATCTTCCACTTCTAGGATCTGCTCCATTTCTCTTTATTTTGCTAGGGTTCGCTCTGCCGCCTTTTGGATTTGTTTTATGTACTCGCTTGATTTGATCCTTATGTTTTTGTGGCCATATTTGCTAAATATTGTTTTTTGCAGATTCGTGATTCTGTTTCCACTTATCCACTGTTGTAGATATTGAAATGTGATTATTCCTTGCATAAAATTTTTAAATAAAAAAAATATATATACAAACATTAGAACAAAAGCATGAATGAAACAATAAAGAAAACACACAGACATGAAAATATTCTGAAAACACACACCTATCTTGAGCATAGGAGAATCTGAAGTCAACCAAAACAAGGAAACACATCTAACCCTATTGCCAATATAATTCCCGTTTTAGGCCCTTGCACAAGGAAGCCAATGGGACCCTTGAATGCTCTATGAGTTATGAAATACAGCAATAATCAGGGTTCAGTGGGCCACTCAGGCCTCGGGCTCCCTGCCACTGCACCTGCTGCACCAATGGCAGCTTCACTACTGTCCCTCACTTAAAAATGGGTTGACCTGCACGACATAGCACACTACTGAACATACAAAATAGATCCACCCCTGGAGAATTAAGCTCCATATACTTTGCATCTGTCAGTCACAGCACACCCCTCGCTTGAGGCCCTCTTTCATCACCTCACCCCTGATATCAGCTCCCCTGATGAGGTATTATTTTACTCGGGAGAACAAGGGGAATTCTGGGTGGCAGGACATTTGTGCAGGCATGGTGATCCCACACAAAAATGTGTGGAAAAAGTGATTGTTGCCGCTAAATTCCAGGTTTGCAGGGGATTCTGGGTAGGGAAACTTTAGAAGATCCACACAAGCCCTTGCTCCCTGGACTCCCCAGGGTGATTAGTGTTCAGAAATGTTTGGGTTTGGTAGATTTCCCTAGTTGGCAGCCTAGCCCGGGGCAAAAACCCAGGTGCCCCCCTTGAAAACCAGGTTGTTTTGTGATAGGTAATTTTTATGTCTCCACAATACGTTTTGGGCCCTTGCCTGTCGTGGGGACTTGGCCCACCCACACGAGTGCGGTACCATTTTTATTAGGAGACCTGGAGGATGCTGAGTTTTAGGAAATTTGTGTCAGCCCGGTGACCCCACAACTTTCCCACACAGAAATTTGAGAAATATTTGATTTGTTTGGCTAAATTTGAGGATTGCAGGGAATTCTACGTAGGAAACGTTGGGGGATCCACGTAAGCCATTCCTCCCTGGACTTCCCCAAGTCTCTAGCTTTCAGAAATGTGTGGGTTTGGTTGGTTTCCCTAGATGGCCACCAAGCACAGGGCCAAAAACTCAGGTGCCCCCCGCCCTCCCTTGCAAAGCAAGGTCGTTTTGAGGTAGGTAATTTTGATGTTTCCACAATCCGTTTTGGGCCCTTGCCTGTCATAGGTACTTGGCCCACCTGCACAAGTGAGGTACCATTTTTATCAGGCGACCTGTAGGAATGCTGAGTGGAAGGAAATGTGTGTCACCCCGGTGAACCTACAACTTTCCCACACAGAAATTTGAGAAATTCAATTTTTTCAGCTACATTTGAGGTTCTCAAGGCAGTCTGGGTAGCAAAACATTGGGGGGGGGGGTTCCACACAAGCCATACCTCCCTGAACTCACCCACATGTCTAGTTTTCAAAGATATCTGGGTTTGGTAGGTTTCTCTAGATGGCTGCTGAGCACGGAGCCAAAAACCCTGGTGAGCCCCTTTGCAAAAACTGGTAATTTTGATGTCTCCACAATACGTTTTGGACCCTTCCTTGCCGTGGGTACTTGGCTCACCCACACAAGTGAAGTACCATTTTTTTTAGAGACTATGGAAATGTGGGGTGGTGGAAGTTTGTGGACCCATCCACATTCCCAAACTTTTCATAACAGAAATGTGGGGAAATGATTTTTGTTTTTTTACAAATTTTGAGGTTTGCAAGGGATTATGGGTAACAGACCCTGATGAGAGCCACACAAGTCACCCCATCTTGGATTCCCCTGGGTGTCTAGTTTCCCAAAATGTATGGGGTTGCTAGGTTTCCCTGGATGCCGGCAGAGCTAGGGTTCAAAATCCACAGCTAGGCACTTTCCAAATAAAGGGTCAGTTTTCACTGTAAAAATGTGGTGTGTCAGCATTGTGTTTTGGGCTGTTTCCTTTCACAGGCACTAGGCCTACCCACACAAGTGAGGTACCATTTGTATCAAGAGACTTTGGGGAATTCGGGGTGGGTGGAAGTTTGTGGATCCACGCAGATTCCAGAACCTTCCATCACAGAAATGTGAGGAAAAAGGTGTTTTTTTCAAAGTTTGAGGTTTGCATGGGATTCTGGGTAACAGGATCTTTTGAGAGGCACACATGTCACCCCATCCTGGATTTCCCTTGGTGTCTAGTTTTCAAACATGTACAGGTTTGCTAGGTTTCCCTATGTGCCGGCTGATCTAGGGCCCAAAATCCACAGCTAGGCACATTGCAAAAAAAAGGTCAGTGCCTAGTGGCCTTCGGGGGCTATTGCCCCAATATGCCTCCAAGGGGGGCAGAAAGACTGTGGCTATTTTTTAGGGGGTGGAAGTATTGGTATGCCCATTCTGAGTTGCCACCAACCCTAACTACAAAAACGCCAGTGTAATCCCTGGTGCCTAGTGGACCCTCTGGGTGGGCAGATCAAGGGCTATTGCCCCCAACTGCCTCCTGGGGGGGCAGAAAGTCTGTGGAATTTTTTGAGGGGGGTGGGGCATTGGCATGACCATTCTGGTCAGCCCCCACCCCTGACCATTGAAGGAAAAATCCCTTGTGCCTAGTGGGCTTTCTGCTCCCACGGGGGGCAGATAAGGGGCTACTGTCCCCATCTGCCTCCTGGGGGGCAAAAAGACTGTGGCATATTTTGGGAGGGGTGGGGGCATTAACATGCCCATTCTGGGCAGCGCACATCCTGAACTTTGAAAAAGAAATCCCTGGCGCCTAGTGGACTTTCTGCCCCCCGGGGGAGAGATAAGGGATATTGCCCCATCTGCCTCCCATTTGGACAGAGACTGTAGCAATTTTTTTGGGTGGGGGCATTGGCATGCTCCTTCTGGGCAGTCCCCACCCCTATGTATTAAACAACAAATCCCTGGTGCCTAGTGAGCTTTCTGTCCCCCCCCCCCCGGGGGCAGATCAGGGGCTACTACCCCATCTGCCTCCTGGGGGGCAGAAAGACTGTAGCATTTTTTTAGTGAGGTGGGGGCATTGACATACCGATCTGGGCAGCCCCCACCCTGAACTTTGAAAAAAAAAATCCGTAGTGCCTAGTGGACTTTCTGCCTCCCCCCGGTGGGGGCAGATAAGGGGCTATTGCCCCATCTGCCTCCCATTTGGACAGAAAGACTGTAGCAATTTTTTTTGGGTGGGGGCATTGGCATGCCCCTTCTGGGCAGCCCCCACCCCTATGTATTAAACAACAAATCCCTGGAGCCTAGTGAACTTTCTGCCCCACCAGGAGGCAGATCAGGGGCTACTGCCCCATCTGCCTCCTAGGGGAGGCAGAAAGACTGTGGCAATTTTTGGGGGGAGTGGGAGCATTAACATACCTGTTCTAGGCAGCCCCCACCCCGAACTTTGAAAAATAAATCCCTGGTTCCTAGTGGACTTTCTGCCCACCCCTTGGGGGCAGATAAGGGGCTATTTTTTTTGGGTGGGGGCATTGACATGTCCATTCTGGTCAGCCCCCACCCCTATGTAAAAAAAAACACCTACCTCCTGGGGGGCGGAAAGACTGTGGCATTTTTTTTAAGGGGTGGGGGCATTGATATACCCGTTCTGGGCAGCCCCCACCCCGAGCTTTGAAGAAGAAAAATCCCTGATGCATAGTGGACTTTCTGCCCCCCTGGGCAGATAAGGGGCTATTGCCCACATATGTCCCTCAGGGGGGACAGAAAGACTGGTTATGCCAGAACAAAAAGGGGGGGCAAAGGCCCTTGCCCAAGGGGCCACTCCCTCCTCCATGGTGGCTAGTGGGTGGATCCTTGCTTGGGGATCGCCCTCCTGGGGAGATCTCCAAGCAGGGCTCCACTAGGGAAGGGTACCATTGGAAAGGAGAGATTCTCCCCTTTCCAACAATACCTCTCCCAAGTGTTTTGGTGCTCGGAGGGCTGAGATAGCCCCACGAGCACCAAAACAATAAAACTGAAACTATGTTTCAGTTTCATTTTTCAATGTAATGACGTCAGCACGATACCCGCGATCATCATTACATCGAAAATTAAAAACAAGCCTCAGGAGGTTGGGGAAGCTCTTCCCCATCTCCTGAGATCCAAAAAAAGAAAGGAAATCCCTGACAGAATGGTTCAGTGTTGAAGGATAATTCAGTGCATTCAAGTGTAAAACGCTTCAGTGCAATCAGAAATGAGAAAGTGAATTAAGCACAAAACGCGGACTGGCCAAGGGATTGGAATTATTCACGGTGCTTTTACAACATGCAAATGTTAAAAGATATTTCTGTACATCAAAGAGAGGGAAAGTAATTGGGCGGAACGCGCGGACTGGCTTTGAAAATCTAAAGTATTCAAGTGCTGTAAGGAATGGCCACATCTTACCTCTGCTCTGGAACTGAGAAGCATGCGCCTGGAGTGATCCATATTAAGCCACAATTGTCTGGTGTTTTTCACAAAACTGCGTTACAAAATTCGGCTGCCTGCAAAATTGAGGTGCTTTTGCTCATTCCCTGGAAAATACATCCTACAGTGGCATCAACTACACACTTTTGGCTTCCATTGCTGACGAGGATTGAGCTGCAGGACAAGATGGTAGGTTCTAGATCAGCCATACCCATAGCTCGCAAAAGCACCTTTGTAGCTGGCTGCACAAATGGGGTGCCCTCTTTGACGTATGTTGCAGGTTCACCTATTAGTGCCACTTCTTCTTCTGCAGCACTGGTGTATTGTAACTAGATAGTTGATCTGCTTCATGCACCAGAATTGTATGAACGTTCTTAGCTTTCCTACTGTGTCTACTGCGGTGTGCGAAGAGCATGTGTGATCCCCAGAGTACAAGGTAGGAAGAGCATGTGTGATCCCCAGAGTATAAGGTACTAGATGGGAAGAGCATGTGTGATCTTCATACTACAAGGTAGGAGGACCATGAAGGTACAAGTTAGGAAGAGCATGTGTGATCTCCAGAGTGCAAGGTACAAGGTAGGAAGAGCATGTTTGATCCCCTGAGTACAAGGTACTAGGTGGGAAGAGTATGTGCGATCCCCAGAGTACAAGGTACAAGGTAGGAAGATCATGTGTGATCTCCAGAGTGCAAGGTAATAGGTGAGAAGAGCATGTGCGATCCCGAGTACAAGGTACTAGGTAGGAAGAGCATTTGCAAGCAGTTACCTGTTGCCACCATTCCCTCTGCTTCCATAAAATGTGCAGGACATCTAACATGGGCTTCTATTGGAATTCTATGACGCATATTAGCAAGCCCATTATCGCCGTTTTAGTGGCAGTTTCCTGCCGCAAAAAACGGCAATAATGTTAACGAGGTTCTTGCTAATATGCCCCTCTAGCTTTTCCTTCTTGCCAGAGAGGACAAGGACAGTGGCCACTTCTGCTCTGCTGCAGACAGCTGCCCCCCACCTTTCTTCCTCTTATTCCCTCTCTTTCTGTCTAGCTGCTCCTCACTTATTGAAAACCGGGACTTCAAGAAACAGTTCTCACCCTCTCTTTCCTCTTTTCATTTATTTGTTCCCCTGTGAAATGGATCCAAAAAAGAAAAATACTTTTGCTTGAAATGTTGTCTTTTTCTGACATTTTTTTCCTCCAAAGTGCAGCCTCAGAAATAAAAGGTTCAAAATATTAAAAAATAAAATAAAAAAATAAAGCAAGACATAGTGTTCCCAAAGTGGCCAGGTTGATTTTATTCCCATCCAAACACATTAGCCTCAATATACAGAGTTTGCAGGTGAAGTGCTACTGTGAAGTGCTACTTTTGATTTATCTTTTTTTTTTAACAGCATTGTTTTCCCAGGGTGGGAAAGTGCGCCAATCCTGGAGGTACTGCAATGCCTGGTTGATGGGTGGATTGGAAAACAAAATGTGTACCCCAACTCTGTGTTTACGGATGTGGTCTTTTTATCATACTGCTTACATTTTGTAAGAATATAAGCACTGGACATTGAAATGGGTTCCTTCCGGGCCCTGTAGTCATGTCCCTAACTTTTCAGGCAAGAGCACTCACTGATTTCTGAATAGTGAGTATAAAAGCGTTAAGGTAACCATGCTGCTTTCGTTTCACATGCATTCCTTATGAGAGTTTACTTTTTTCAGTATGTTGTTGCGTTTTTTTAAGGCAGCATATTGCAGTGCATAATTTAAATTGAATTGCATCCAGATGTTTATAGCTGGGCACGATTGGGTTGTAGCTGAAGGCATTGCGAGTTTCTCTCAGTGGGGCAGTATGGTCTTCAGTGGGGGAGAGAATGTGGTACTATGGCCAGAACTGCCGGTTTTGGAACTGGGGAACTAGGTTCAGCCTTCTTGACCAGTTCCCCAGACCACTCTCCTGAGGGAGCACATTCTCATGCCAGACCTTAGAAGGCCCTGCAAGACCTTAGAAGCCCTGGTGTCTTAGCACCAGCAGGTGTACCCTAGCAAGTGTGGGTTAACCTTGAAGGCCCGTTTACCACAATCCATACTGAAGTTCACCTCCAGTCTTGCGGGCAGGATTGTGAAGCAGCACACCCTAGAGCAACAGTGACTCAGTCACTGAGGTCACAGGACCCTTGAGAAGTGTCGGCTCTAGGGCTAATGCACCCGGCGCTCACTTTGGTTGGCAAGTATATTCTGGCTTTAAAAGTGCTTGCTGCCTCCTTCCTGGCCTCCAGCAATTTTCGGCAACAATAAAAATGTTATAACTCCATTGATTAATGTTCTTCCTAGAGAGAGATCGGGGTTTTTCTAGTGGAAGTTTTGATTCATGAAAAGGTTGACCAGAGGGTTAATGTGCCTGCTGCAAAGACCATGTACCATGCAGATCACAAAGTGCACATTATGGAAATAGGTCAGTGGGTTACAGCTTTTGTCAGAGATATCTTTGGTTACTTGCAGGTTATAAGTTAAAATCCTAACATAGAACAGTGAGCTGTTAACTGTCATCAAAGAGCTGCATGCAAACTGCAAGGTATAAATTAGAGTGTTATAGTTTTTATCCCCAGTCTTTGATTGTCCTAATGTTGCAAAAAGTGTTAATTTGGATATAAATCAATTCTGATTATTAAAAAGAACCCCCAACCATGGTATTACATTTTAAATTCTGAGTTTGTGTTTCTCCAGACCAATCACTATTAAACTATACTGCCCAATAGTATGGTTGTCATGTGATTTCTACGGTAAATATCCTTTACAATGAATTTTTCATTACGAATACTTTTACCCCGCAAACCATTTAAACGCATGGTGTTTGTCAATGCATTCTTTTACCCCACATACCATTACAACGAATATACTATTACTACGTATTTTTTACAACGCATATTCGTTGTAATGGTAGTGAGCCCTGTGTCCCAAAAAGAAAAACGAGAATGGCAATCCCGCAGCAAAGAACTGCACCCCTAATGGTAGTGAGCCCTGTGTCCCAAAAAAAACGAGAATGGCAAACATGCCGGCAGCAAAGAACTGCACTCCCACTCACTAATGATTACTGGCATACAGTAACGGTATGCGGAGGTAGTGGAGTGTGGAGGATGATGCCTCATTCTACCTTTCCACAGGTGCAATGCTGATGCCTTTTACTCTTCTTCAGCAGGTCTAGGACAGAAGGATCGTATGGAGGACTCTTCCTGCTACTCTGCACCCCCACTCGCTCTTGAATACTGTCATGGAGGAAATGCATTGTTTAACGTTATGCGGAAGGAGTTCTTAGTCCTTTTTTTATGTTTATGCCTGAAAATGACAAAAGCGCAAACACGTATAATACATTTCATTACATAGCGTCTCGATCAAGAATGGCTGCAAGGGGGGGAGGAGCCTAGCGCGTGATCAAGATGGCCGCGTGAGCTCAGAGCTCCCGAGACCCTCGCTCCCTCCGGCAAATATCCTGTGCAGCATCCTGTTTTTAACACCCGGAATATTGGAGGCGAGCCGTTGCTGAGGTGATAGTCGCTGTCCGGACTGAAATCGCTCACCGGAGGCTGAAGTTGTGCTACATGGAAGTTTGTGGCCTACTCCCCGGAAGATGCCCGGGGCTTGCGCTGGCACAGTGCCCGAGCACTAATTGAACAACAGCGGCCGTGTGAGGGGCGAGCCGTCGGGAGGACGGTGTCATCACTTTCGCTTTCGCTTTCGCTTTCCTGTCTTCATCGCGCCCTGGCCTGGGAGTGAGTCACTTGTGGCATGGTCGTCTTCTCTGGATGGGCAAGGAGACTGTCTCCGCGGCAGATCACGATGTCTACCAAATCGGAAGCCGAAAAACAGAAGCCCAAGAGTACCAGGCGGGGAGGATACACCCAAACCAACAACATGGACCGCTATGCCCAGCAGAAGGGGTCACCGGGCGGATCGGGACGGGCACTGGAAGCCTTGAAAGACGGTTTGCCCCCCGCCACGGAACTAACCTTGCAGGATATCATGGGGGCCATCGAGGGGAAGCAGTCCTCTATCGGGCAGCAATTTGAGACCCTGGCACATAAAGTGGACACAATCTCGATTGACGTCAACTTGATTCGGGCAGACCTGGGGAAAACTAATGAGCGGGTTCAGTCCTTGGACCTTAAAACCTCTGGCCTCATGGGAGATGTCTCTGACCTGCAGCTGGAAGTCCGTACCTTGAGGACCGCAAATGACCACTTTGCCCGACGGCTGGAGGAGTTTGAAGGCCGTGCACGGCGCAATAACGTGCGCATTATTGGGGTCCCGGAAAACTCGGAGGAACAGTCGGTGGACCTGTTCGTGGAGGACTTGGTGGTGAACCATCTGGCGCCCAAAGGCCTTAGTAAGTTCTTTACTGTTGAACGGGCCCACAGAGTCCCTGGTGGGAGGCCCAAGGTGGGGGCCCCTCCGAGACCGATTGTCGCCAGGATCTTTAATTTCAGGGACCGCGACGCCATTCTACAAGCATCACGAGTGTCCGGCCCGACGACTTTTCAGAACACCACAGTGAGTTTTTATCCGGACTTTACCCAGATGGTGCAGAAGCAACGGCAAGGTTTCCTGGCGGTCAAGAGAAGGCTAAGAGAGATGGGACTGAAGTACGCCATGCTCTTCCCGGCCAGGTTGCGTGTGGTGTATGAAGAGCGGACTTTCTTTTTTGAATCACCGGACATGGTCGGAGACTGGCTGGACACATTGCCCCAACGACGGACTAGCGGGGAACATGACGGTGGAGCAGAAGGTGGCCGTGATGAACAATGAGCGAGGACTTGGGTGCTAGATCACTTTGATTTTGTTCAGGACGGTGACTCACAGTCTTCGGTTCCTCCGGGAGGGTGGTAGTCCGGGGGGTGGCGGGGGTAGGAAGGGAGCTTTTTCCTCCTCTGGGGTTCTTTTTGTAGATTAGTCTTTGAATGGGGCGATAGGCACACTGCAAGTTGGGGGGGCTTTTTGAGCTTACGCAGGGGTGCAGGGTGGGGGGTGGATTGGGGTTGTTGAAGTGGTTGTTGTTGTTTTTTGTTTTGCAAGGCGTAGTGATGCAGGCTTCTGTAGCTCGAGTGCGGTTCTACGGGGAGGGTGGAGGTCTCCTTACATTTTGGGATGGGGGGTAGGGGCTTAAAGATACTCAGTTGGAATGTTAACGGCTTGGGGGATCGTATTAAGCGAGGGATTGTCCTGCAATTTCTGAAGCGATGCTCCCCTGATATAGTCTTATTGCAAGAGACGCACTTGATAGGTAACACGTGCTACGCACTCAACAGGAAGGGCTACAAATTTGTCGCACACTCGGGGTTTTCCTCGGGCTCTAGAGGGGCTGGAATACTTGTCAGGTCCTCGCTGCCGTTTGAGGTTGACTCCACCACTGTTGATGATAGGGGACAATTTGCGGCTGTGGCGGGGAGGTGGGAGGGCAGGACGCTGGTCCTGGTGTCGGTTTATGTCCCTCCTGCGCTGCAGCCCTCCACATTTGGGGACCTGGGGAGGGCTCTGTTTGATCTCCCAGAGGGAATGTTGGTGGTGGGTGGTGACTTTAATGCGGTTGGCTCCGGATTGCTTGACAGACACCCGCCAAGAAGCTCTGGGGGGGCGCAGAAATGGCTTCCAGACTTTGTAGATACCCTTGGTCTGGTTGATTGTTGGAGACTGCTGCATCCCACACAGCGGCAGTACACTTTCCACTCCGGGGCGCATGGCAGTCTCTCTAGAATTGATTATGTGCTTACCTTGGCCGCACACGCCTCCTTTGTGTCCGAGGCTAGGCACATGGCTAGGGGTATTTCTGACCATTCGCCGGTGTGGATTTGTATGGATGTTGGTAGAGGAGTGGGGGGCAGGGTGGCTCCGATTAACCCCTGGTATCTCCGTGACCCTAAGACTCGTAGTGCGGTGCTGAAGGCGGTCGATCGCTATTTCCAGGAAAATCTCGGCTCGGTCACGTCTGCGGTGTCTTTGTGGGAAGCGTTTAAAACTGTGCTGAGAGGAGAGGCCCTCTCCTTGATAGCGGCAGCCAAACGTCGGCGGGATGCGGAGGTCGCTCAGATCGAGGCGGAGATGGCGGCTCTAGAGTTGGTTTTGGAGGAGGAGGTCACGGCAGCAGCGCTGCATAAATTGAGCCTTAAGCAGTCGGAGTATAAGGCCCTGGTGACGGATGCGGCCAAAGCCCTGAGTAGGGAGCAGCAGGGGCGACTGTACGACGTCGGGGACAAGGCCGGGAAATTAATAGCGTGGCTGGATAAAAAGGAGCGGGTCAATCGTGTGGTGCCGGACCTAGTAACAGAGGGTGGCGTTATTGTCACTGAGCCGGATGGCATAGTCCAGTGCTTCGCAGATTATTTCCGCACGGTCTATACCTCTGTGTCGGACAGGCCGGTGGAGGACTCGTGTGAACTTCTGCGCGATCTTGCTCTGCCTTGCCTCTCTGACATAGACAGGGAAGATCTAGATGGTGACATCACAGCTGACGAAGTCGCGGGTGCTATCCGTCCACTGCGCCCGGGCAAGGCCTCGGGCCCGAATGGCCTGCCAATTGAGTTCTATAAACTCCGGCCGGACAAGATCGCTCCACATCTGCAAGCTATGTTTGTGGAGGCGCGGGAGACGGGCTGCCTTCCATTCTACCAACGCCTGGCGACAATTGTGGTCATACATAAAGATGGCAAGCCCAGGAATAAGTGCAGCTCATATAGGCCGATCTCGCTACTTAATGCCGAGCCGAAAATCCTCGCTAAAATCCTGGCCAACCGTTTGATCAGGGTGATCGGGGACCTGATCCACCCGGACCAATCTGGTTTCATCCCGCACTGTAACACTGCGTTGAACCTTAGGCGCATCCACGGCGTGCTCGCAAGGACGGGGACGCTGCGGGAGCCGTTTTCTCTATGCCCTGCAGAATACCCTGGAGCTGGTCTCGGCCAGCTATTTTCGGGAGGTTGAGAGCCTCCAGCGCTCGTTGCTGTGGGATGGCCGTCCGCGTATAGCGATAGCAAAGCTGACCCTTCCGTGGTACGATGGGGGTATCGCGCTTCCTGACATCAGAAGATATTATTGGGCCTCTCAGTTGAGTGCGATCAATCACGGAGTCTACGGTCCGGCGCTGAGCCCCGGCTTCGCTATGGACCGGTGGTTGCTGCGCGGGGGTAATTACTTTAGAGCACTCTACTCCAGGTCAACGGATGGGTCCCTCACGGGGCCAACCAAGGTGGCGGTGCACGTGTGGAAGGCGGTTACGAACTCGCTGGGTTGGAAGGATAGGCTCACCCTCGCCACTCCGCTGTTTGACTCCGATATGTTGGGGAAACTTTGGCACACGAAGGGATTCGAGAAATGGGATCTGATCGGCATATCCAGGGTGGGGGACCTGCTGGCTAAGGGGCGAGTTAAATCGTTTGACGAGCTACGGACGGAGTACGCTCTGGAGGGTACGGAATATTTCCGGTATGCACAGGTACGCCATGCTCTGCGGTCCGTCCTCGTCGAGGGGGAGAAGGTGCCTGAGTCCTCTCCCTTGGAGGATCGGATCCTGGATGGCCATATGCCGGAGAGTACAATCTCCTTAATTTATAAGAAGCTTGTTAATGTCCGGACCGACCTCCTCCTAGGGGTGCGTGATCAGTGGACTAGGGACGGCCTTGAACTGGATGATGAGGACTGGCAGTACGCCATCTCCTCTCCTAAGGAGGTTGCAATCCCCGCACGACTAAGGCTGGTCCAGCTTAAGATACTTCATAGAGTCTACGTCACTGGGCCCCGACTGATTCATATGGGTTTCTCCGAGGATGGTTTATGTAAGAGGGGCTGTGGGATGGTGGGCACCTTTCTACATATCATATGGGAATGTGGTGTGATCGCGGAGTTCTGGAAGCAAATTCATGTAGTGATGCAGGAGGTCACGGGTATTGCACTGCTGCCAGAGATACGGCGCTGTCTTTTGAATGTCTGGGGTCCTACTGATTATGACGCGGCGCAGACTCAATGGGTGACCCTAGGAAATATGGTGGCGAAGCGTGATATTGCGCGACTGTGGGGCTCTCAGAGACCTCCCGCTCTGGATGCATGGATGGACAATATGGACTGGAGCATGTTTAGGGAGAAAACGGTGTATAGTGCCCGGGGGCGGCCTAAGAAATGGCATAAGATATGGGGACGATGGAACCAGTATAGGGGTGATATATGTCTGCCCCTGGCCACTGAACCGTTAGAGGAGCAACTTTCACCCTAGCTTCACTTCCAACTTGGGATTTTCATGATGCAAATATGCTAGAATGTTAGCGCCTCTGCTTCTCCCTCATCCACCCGACCGGTGGCTTTGTCCTGATTTTGGGAATGGGGCCACGCCCCCATCGGGAACTGGCACAAGTTTATTGTGTATACTGCCTTGCTTGTGTTATTTATTGTAGGTTGTCTAAAAAACGGAACCTTTGTCTTTTTCCTGTACTAGAGCTACGGACGCTTTCATGTGTTGCTTAATTGGCTGCCGAACCTCCGGGATGTCGGCTGAATAGCTGTGTTCCAGACTGATATAAATAAAGGTTTTTTTTTTTTTTTTTAAAACCTTTATTTGTGCAGATTAAAAGAACAAATACGGGCCTACAACCATCAGGCCGGCCACAAAACGGTTAAGCACTGAGACAAACATTACATCCCCTGTGCATCAATGGTCAAGATTAGCAACGATTCAGGAGTTATACACTGGAGAGATCCTTGACACCAGGGGAAGGAGAAGTGAAGGTTAATTTTAAGGTTTTCAAAATAATTTTATCGAGGAAAAAGTCAGTAGAGGATAGGACCAAGGAGATTCGAGTCCGCAAGATGGCTTCATCACACGGGAGAGCAGCAGCATCATTAAAAACGGCCATAGAAAATCTCAGACAGTGAGGCGATGCAGTTATATAACAGGATAGTCACATGAGTAAATACGCACCCCTCCAAAGCCGCCCCCACTCAATCCACCCCACACCCGGACCCCGAATCGGAAACAAGGAGAGCGCAGAGACATAGAAGAAAAAGGCCCATAGAACTAAAAAGAAACAGTAAATTACCCCCCCACCCTACACCAATGCGGAGGCTACGGCCTGCCCCCCCCCAGCATAGTGCCTGTCGCCCAATGAACCCGAAATATAGACAAGAGAGAAAGTAGGAATAAAGGAAAGAAAATAAGAAAACAAAGAAGAAAGCGGGGAGGAGCCCACGTAACCTCGGAGCGCCCGAAACCACCGGCCAACTACGTCTCCACACACTGAGAACCCACTACACACAAAGGCGGTCGTGTGAAGATAACGTGTCACAACAATATAATGAAGGCAGACAATTCGCGACGAGTGCGCACAACCTATGCAGACAGTTCCAGTCCCAGTCCAGCCCATCCGTGAAACCATGGTGATAGAAATCCATCTAGCCCTGGCCCGATCGCGGGCGTAAGATTAGACTAGCCCCCACATGAAGGCCCCGCAGCCCGTGCAGACAAAGACAATATGGCCGCTGGGGAGAAGATGGAGAAGTAAAGTCACAAAATGGCCGCCGATCATCTATTGAGGTCCCCTTGTGCACCATATAAAATCCAGACCTGGCCTGTAAAGTACAGGAGTTCCACATAAAAGAAGCCGTAGGCCACCGTGAACGGTTCCTCGAGGACGTCAGGTGTCGCTCAGCTGGATACTCTTGCGGGCGCGGTGAGGCAGGCAACAACAAAGCAGGCAGCAATGAACGGGGAAACAAAGTGTCCACAATTGAGCAGGAGATCGATTGATCCTGGGTGCCGGGAAAGCCAGATGGAGACACCAGTGTAGCACGGTTATACCCAGTCGTTGCGTCCCCGCAAGAGGACAGAAGCACTGGCAGACCCACGTCTTGTTGAGAACAAACGGGGCGCTCACGACCCGCAGCCGACAGTATGGAGTCGAACCGCTCACTCAGCGTTTGCAAGCCAACACACAATTGCAGACGAAAGTCCCGCAGGGCAGCCAGAACGGAGCCGCATGTCAGCGGCAGCTGCGCCCCCACATCGGCAGCAATCCGGGACGGCACTGTGGAGCCGGAGTCTGGTAGAGGGAGGGCGAAGCGGGCAGCGGGCGAGACCGGAGCATCACCCCCCAGCAGCGAGCAGGCAATCAACGCCATGTTTTACCGCTGAACGGTACAGTGGCCAGGGGGGGGATCGTAACAAGGAGGCAAATCCCCGCAGGTCTGCGCCGCAACAGGTGAAAGCCAACAGTCGCTTCCCCTCCCTCGGACTCTCTTTGCAGCCGACTAGGCAATAGAAGAAGGGGGTCTGCAGCCTTCCACAGCGCGGGCCACAGAGCGGGGCAGGAGACCCGCCACACCGGGGCTTACCCTATAGCTCCAGCCCGTCAGGTGAAAGGTGAAGGAGGTGTCCGGGCGTCTCTCCCCCGGCTCGTCTGGCGACAGTCCGTGGTGTGAGGCGGAATCGGGGCCGCGGGGCTCAGATTTGCACCGGGGGTCCAGTGACTGCGGAGCTTCCAGGGGGCCGGCCAAGGCCACAATGGAGCAGGGGTCCAGCGCGGAGAACAAAGACACCAAGAGCTCCGGCATCCGGGCGGGCTCAGACTCCGGGAAAGCGGCGGCGCGGTCAGCGCATCGTCGCGCACGTTGCACCTCGAAAATCGGCGAGGATAGGAATCAGGATGATAGTCCGAGGCCAAGGGCCGGCGGAGCCGGGCGCTCAAGCGTCTGCTCCGGTCGCCATCTTGGCTCCTCCTCCTAAATAAAGGTTTTTAAAAAAAAAAAGAATGGCTGCAAGAGAGATCTGCTTAAAGGTAAGATAAAATTAATTTTGATACTTACCCACCCAAAACACCTGTTTTTCTGGCATCCCATGCCAGTAGGTAAGTGAATAATTTATTATAAAAAAATATATATTTGCACATTTGTTTTCGTTGTAATAGTATGCGTAGTGTAAATATGCGTGGTAAATGTACTTTTAATAGTTTGAATACAAATTTTATGGCAAGACCGGAGGCTCCTATTATGCTTTTCTTATCTTGCTTTAATTACACAGCAGCCAAGATAAGTGAAACACTATAGTTCCCAGGGGTCCAAGCGAAAAGGCTGGCCAATGGGAACCCAGGAAAAACGGGACTGAATATCCAATCACCAGGGAATAACTAATAAAACGTCACATCTGACTGCGGAGCTTCCTCTTTTCTTGCTGCTCGCAGTCAGATAAGTGACTTATCTTTTGCTCCTTTATCATATACGGTTATTGTGCATGTTTATTGTATTTCAATTACGTTTTTCTGTTTATTGGCGAACGCGGCGCCCACGCGCTCTAGCAGCGCTTTCGCTCCCGTCTTCTCCCCCCCCCCCCGCGGGTGCCTCCGGTGGTTCGCGCTGTTGCGCACTTTGCCTTTTGAACTTCCCTCACGCTTGCGCTCACCGTTGGTCTCCTGTGGTAGCGTCCTGTGCAATTTTTGCCTGCCTTTTCTTGTCCTGCTTCTATTGTGCTGCCCATTTCACACTGCGCTTCCGGTCTCGTCTTAACGACCGTCTCACGGAGCTCCGGAGGGTTTGTCCAGTTAACCACGCCCCTGGGAGTGTTTTTCTCCTCACGCCCCTCCCTCCTCTCTCTTGTTTAACCCTTTGCTACCTCTCTGGTATATTTCCTTTATTTGATATGGAGGTTGACAGTTCTCCTGAGCCTATTCAGCTCAATGATGAAGGCGAAGCCTTTAAAAAGGACCTAAATAAATTTATTAATTCCTCTGTGGAGAATGCAGTGGAGGTGTCTATGAGACGTATGTCCAAGGGTATGGAATCTTCCATGTTAAGTCTCTTGTCCAATGCTCTGGCCCAATCTGCGGGGGATAGCAGAAAAAGAAAGGTGGTTTCCTCTGCTTCTTTACATGCTTCTCATTCTACGTCACTTTTGACTGGCGGGGTTTCCTCGGGCTTGACTGAGGTCCAAGGGCCTCACAGGCCTCCTGCTCAGGAGGGGATTCTAGGTTCCGAGGGCAAACGCAAACATAAACTGAAGCACGCAGAGTTACCAAAGAAGTTGGTTATATCCACCATATTGGACACGGATGACGACATAAATGACGCAGATGATCTTTTGATCTATTTGATGTCTCTGACCCTCCCTCCCCTCCTTCCAAAAAATCAAAGACTGATTCTTTCACTTTTGATCCAGTGTATGATTCCAAAGGGGTCCCCATGTTTGACCCGGCTTCAATTCGCCATCCTAATTCCACTGAATGGTTGTCCTCCTCTCACGTGGGGGAATACATTGCGGCGAGGTTACGCCTTCCTTTGGATGTCTCGGTCAGATCCAGGTTAAAGTCGGAGTGTCCCAAGCCCTCTTTACCCGACAAGGTTACCTTGGTCCCTTCCATCGACCAACCCTTACTTGCCTTTTTCTCTAAATTCGGCAAGGATCCTCGCAAAGGGGTGGACAAGGCCTGGTCCACTTGCCAGGATAAATTGCTTGACGTTGTGGGTCCCTTGGCACGCATCTTCGACATGGCCGAAACTGCTCGTTTAGACGGTTCAAAATTATCGGCAGAAGACGTCTCCATGTGGGTCCAACGTGCCTTTTGTCTGCTTGGCAATGCTAATGCCGCCATAACACACGAACGTCGTAAAGGACTTCTTATTAAATTGGACCCTAAACTGGCCAATTTGGCTCCCCAAGACCCCGGCGCTAAGGCCAATGTTTTCTCTTCGGAGAGTCTTTAGTTAAGGATCTCAGCAGGTTCGTGTTCACCTTCGCTTCTTTGGACAAAGCTCAACAATCTATTAAAAAGGTTTTTCTCCATGGGTTTTTGGACGGGCCGGCAGAGGCAGGGGTCGCTCTTCCGGCCGTTGCTTCAACAACCAAGGCTCCATAGGATCCTTCAACAACTCTGCCCAGGAATACAAGCCGCAGTTCTTCCCTCAGCGGGGTAGAGGTTTCAGGGGACGTGGCCAGAGAAGCTATCGCACCAACAACACCAACCAACAAGGTATGTCCTTCTTCCCCTTCCCCGGTGGGAGGGCGTCTATCTCTGTATCTCCAAAAATGGCAAACTATCACCTCAGATCCTTGGGTTCTAAACACGGTGCAAGGCTATCTTATAGAGCTTTATTCGCCGCCTTTCCAAACTGCGTTTCCTCCTCCGCTGGTTTTTTCAAACGACATGGCCGCTCTTATCTCGTCAGAGATTCAGTCCCTTCTCCAAAAACAGGCCATTCAAATTTCCCCATTCGATCCTACAGGTTTCCTAAGTTCCATTTTTCTTGTCCAGAAAAAGAACAAAAAATTGCATCCAGTGATCAACCTGAAATGGTTCAATCAGTTTGTGGTTTATCACCACTTCATGATGGAAACTATTCTACATCTAAGAGACACCCTTCGTCCACACGACTGGATGGTACGTTTGGACTTACAGGACGCTTATCTCACTGTTCCTATTCATTTGTCTCATTCCAAGTTCCTCCAATTCCAGTGGTCGGGTGTGACCTACCGTTTCACCTCTCTTTCTTTCAGCCTTTCCTCAGCTCCATGGTGCTTTACAAAACTCTTAAAGCCGGTGGTAGCTTTTCTGCACTCCCTTGGGATCAGAATGATCATTTATCTGGACGACATTCTAATCATGAATACGGACAAAAAGCTTCTACTCTCCCAGCTTGGCGTCACTCAGTCCCTACTCTTGGATCTAGGTTTTTTACTCAATCTCGAGAAATCGATGCTTATTCCTTCTCAGAGCATCGAATTCTTAGGCTTCCGGGTAGATTCTGTCGCAGCCTCCCTCTTTGTTCCTCAGTCAAAGGTCTCTTCAATCAAGGTGGAAATTTCCCACGTCCTTCGGACTTCTCTCATTTCTCTGAGATCGCTAGCAAGAATCGACGGCCTCCTCTCGGCGTCCATTCAGGCCATCTTTCTGGGTCCCCTGCATTACCGGGCCCTCCAACGTCTCAAAATCAGGCATCTGCGCCAAGGTTTGACCTATGCCGATCTTATCGCATTAGATCAAGAATCAATCTTCCTGCGAGGACTTGCTTCTGAATCCTCAGGGCTCGCAACACGATCTCATTCTGAACAACTCCCTGGTACTTTCGGCCTGGAAAGTTTGCAGCCTATCCCTCCTGACATCCTCATTTCACAAGAGGCTTCTCTCTTTATCAGCAAAGCCTGGGCCCCCGGGACCTCAAAAGCTTACAAACCCGATTGGTCTCTTTGGGCAAGCTGGTGTCTGGAACGGCATATTGATCCCCTTTCAGACCCTCTGAATTTTGTAGTCAATTTCTTGGCCTCCGAAGCTAGTGCTGGTAAGTCTTACAGAATGGTAAACTTGTATAGGTCTGCCATTTCTCTCAATCATTCTCCCATCGACGGTAAGACAGTTGGCGCTCATCCTTTAATATTTTGTCTTCTGTAAGGAGTTTGTTGTTCCAAACCTCCGTTGACTTAGTATTCCAGTTTATGGGATGTTTCCGTTGTTCTTAAACTGTTTTCTGATTGGCCAGATACTAATGCACTTTCTCTAAAAATGTTATCTGCTAAACTTACCATACTTTTGTGCCTTGTTTCCATTAAACGGGTTTCTGATGTTAAATCTTTGGATATTTCATCTCGTCAGTTTTCCCCTATTGGAGTTATGTTTCAGGTTCATAGACAAACTAAAACAAATTTGAATTCAGTGTTTTACCCTTATTTTCCCTCTCATCCTAAACTATATGTAGGCCAATGACTAAAAATGTATGAACAAAGGACTTCTGATCTCAGAGTGCCCTCTCATTCCCAACTCCTTATTTCTTTCCGCAAACTCCATCTCCCTGTCTCTTCTGCTACCCTGGCCCGTTGGGTGCGTTGGGTTATGTCCCTTGCGGGCATTGATGTCTCTGTTTTCGGAGCCCACTCCACAAGGGGGGCCATGGCTTCTAAAGCCTTTTGGGCAGGCTCTCGTCTGGAGGACATTCTGAGATCAGCGGACTGGACCAATGACAATGTTTTTCGTATATTTTATTGAAAGCCTATTGATTCTGTGGCTTCCTTGGTAGTACATATGCTTTGAACAAGCATAATAGGAGCCTCCGGTCTTGCCATAAAATGTAGATTTTCCTAGTTATTATGACGGAAAGTCTTAATTTTATTAAAGACACGGAGGCGAGTATTATCCCACCTTTTCACTACTAACATGTGTTTTCTCCCTCCCTTCAGCAAATCCGGCTTTGCCGCCTGCATCGTCGTGATGGACCGATTCCTCAACAGAGATGGTCTTCTCCTTCCCGAACCATCCCTCCTTCCGATTTGGACCCGTCCACGGCAATTCCGGTGGTTCGTTCCTCCTGGATGGATCTGGCGCAAGAAGTTTGTTCCTGGACTTTGGCTATTTCTATTGTTCTTTCGATTGCTCATTTGTTTTATGACTTTATCTGATCTGCTCGTCAGCGAAAAGAGGAAGCTCCGCAGTCAGATGTGACGTTTTATTAGTTATTCCCTGGTGATTGGATATTCGGTCCCGTTTTTCCTGGGTTCCCATTGGCCAGTCTTTTCGCTTGGACCCCTGGGAACTGTAGTGTTTCACTTATCTTGGCTGCTGTGTAATTAAAGCAAGATAAGTAAAGCATAATACTCGCCTCCGTGTCTTTAATAAAATTAAGACTTTCCGTCATAATAACTAGGAAAATCTACATTTTCGTTGTATATGCTTCAGTATAATAATGTGGTAATTGTATGCGGAGTGTTTGCTTGTGGGGTAACGTTGTATGTTCGATTTCTACACCTTGTAGTCCTTTGTCTTATGTAACATTTCCTATACAGTGATTAACAAGCGTATAATTGTTTGTCTCTGTGTAGTGGTGTGATGTAAAGTGTTCTGACACCCTACACTGGTATGAGTGTCACTGTAAATCAAATTAATTGCATCTGAGAAAGAGTGGGGTTATAGAGACTTGAGGGGCACTGTTAAAGGGTGGTAGTGAGGGAATCCGTGGTGGAAGTGGTCATTGGGGCACCAACAAATATTGTTGCAGAGGGCGCCACCCGCGCTAAAGCCGGCCCTGACCTTTAGGCCAGTCCGCCTGTTTCAGTAGTAGTAGCTGCAACTCACCAGGGATCGGCAATGCAGGATGTGTACACACTTCATACTAAGTTCGCAGATTTCACAGTCTCTGCTTCATACACAAGCACTTTTAACATATGTTGCCTGCTTTGGGGACACTGGAATTATGCAGGAAAGGAGGATAAAATTATGCCGCAGTGTTGACTAAATTATGCATAAAAAACAATGCTGCAACGTAATGCAGTATACTTTCTGACACTTTATTATTTTGACGTTTTTACACATGCTAACAGTCTCTGGAAAGATTTTGCCTTATTAGTAGCAGTGTAACATACAAATGCAACAATGAGAAAGGTAATCAGTCAACCTTTGTAAAGGGCTGTCCAACTCGCAGCAACACAAGTCAAGTTTTTTAGTAACTTCTGATCCGTTTGAGCTACAAACAATTTATTAGTTAACATTTTCAGATTATGTAGCAGATGTTATATTATGTGGCAAATAAGGCAGAGCCATAATTATATAGAAATCATTTGCGAACTAAGATATTTTACCATTCATTTTTAACTGCTCTTGTGGAAAAAGGGAGGAGAAGTGCTGACGACAAAAACTCCATGGCTCGAAGACGAATGCCGTGTGCTTCCACTTTTTTGTGTATTTGGGACATTCTGTGATTGGAAACATATCCCACTTTGTGAAAGAATTTTTATGTCAATAACTCATATCAAACCTTAAATAATTATGTGTATCCATTGATTGAATTAAATAACATAATAAGATGTAACTGGTCAGTGAAATGCCAAACAAATACTAAAAATTGGGATATTTTGCGCATTCTGGCCACACCCCTGACTCCACCAACTGATCAAAACTATGGGGTTATTTCTGCTCTCTGAATCTCCGCTCACAGTTCCCCCACTATTTTTTCCCCACTTCGACCACTGCCTCAAACTAGTCTTGGCAAAGACAGTCGAATTGCTCTCTTCTGGCCAGTAAGCTCTACGCACATACAGTTTTATGTCTTTGCAAGAGAAAAACAATTTATCAGAGCTATTTTGGCGATTTAGTCTTTGCTTTAGCAAACCTATTCAATTTTGAATGTAAGGAGTATTATTTCTGTACTTTTCAGACTACCACTTGCACCCACCGTCATTAACGAAGGAATCACTGGGACAAGTGACACAGTGAGGGATGTTTAAATATGAGCTTTTCCTAGAAGGCCAAAGTCAACATCGGCTTGACGAAGGAATTGACTATTAGGACAATACACCACACAATCAAACATGGCGGCATCACTGCAAAACCCTAATCATAGTTTGATTCTAGTTTTATAATGTTTCAAAAGCATGCTTAAATGAAGAAAACAATTCATGTTCACAGGTAAAGTTTCTTAAGGGCATCATATTGACAACAACATCTATGGCGCTATATAATGGTTGCCGGCAGTGGAAGTATCAAGTTGTTTGCCATCATCCACTCCTTCTACTGCTAGAAAAGAAGTTTATCCAGTACCTTTACCAAAAAGGGAAGCAGTGTTATTGAGCAGAAATTATGAGATTGAGAGGGTCAAGCCTGGGTTTCCTCAGGAGAGATTTAACTTTTCTGTTCTGAGATTTCATCGCTGCAGACAGGAGCAATTGTCTTCATAATGTCAGACGGACATGGGTCGGCAGGTGAACCAGAATGTTTAGACTGAGCAATGACCTTTAGTACATTATCTAGTGTAAGTTCTTAAAAAGAGATCTGGAGGGAAACACTATTTACCGTCCTGGAGTTCTTCAGGATTTGGTATTCAACCTACACGCACTTACTTTAACAGAATGCTGGGCCATATTATCAAGGAACGGCGATAACATTATCGCCGCTTTAGCGGTTCTGGTGTGAACCTGGGCTTCTATGGGAATTCACAAGGGCATGTTATCAAGCCCATTATCGCCGCTTTAGCGGCAGTTTCCTGCCGCTAAAGCGGCGATAATGTTATCGCCGTTCCTTGATAATATGGCCCGCAGTTTTTTTATTTTTTTCTATACGATATTCTATACTCGAAATTCCAGACTACAGCCTTCAGGATAGATGCCAACGTCGTCTAATACCAGTAGTCCCCGACCACATTCTGCCACCTTCCTTTATCCTTGCCTGTTTTCAAGATTCCAACATTTGTACCATTAGTCATTTGTGTCCCCATAGTAAGCAGCGCTGGAGCAATTTACTGACTGGGGGGCGCTAGCCAGGGGTAACAGTTAACAAAAAATGCAGAGGTTGTAAAAGAAATCTGTTGTTAACGAATGAGCGAGTCCAGGAAATGAGCAAAAAACTTTAAGTGGAAAGCGTGTGCTTGAAGGAGGTGATGGTAACATGAGATACTTTTTACAAAAATGTTGTCCAATAGGTAATTAGGAATGCAATATTTTTAACGATATGGATAAATTGTGTAAAATTGTATTAAAACATTGAGTTATTTAAAAGACCATTGGTAAATCAAAACGGTTTTATCCACATGCACACGGGGTAAAATGAATGTGTTTTGGTTTGTTTTCTCACCCTACCGACCGCCGCATTCCTCAATTTCAAGATCCAAATGAATCTAATTTTTAGGTCTCACCTAGACAGTGCGTTCTCTGTCTCTTCGAGACATGTTGTTTACTCTCAGTGGCTTGAGTGTCACCCATGTCTTACCAATGGTGGATTTCAAAGAAACTCTCAATTGCTTGCTTTCTGCTAGTCAGCTCTGCCACCAGTACTTCCCTCTTCTGGCATGTGATTCTCCCCTAGAGCATGGCCCAAGTACTTGTGTTCTTACACTGCTTGCGATTTTCAGATCCATTTTTTCCTTTTTGTTGAGCCACTCTACAGACAGTAATGTTGTAGCTGGCTCTGCAGTCTGCTTCGTCCGACCATCTGCTTGCTTCTCCCATCTGTGTTGCCCCGCCCTCCCATTGCTGTATTAGCCTCCCACCCAGCAAAATAAATGATCCGAAGGCCAGATGCCTTTGTCCCGTCCTGCTTCATGAAAGGCTTTGACTTTTGTTTTTGTTCCCATTTTTAGATAGTGCGAGCTCGACCCAAGGTTATTTACACAAGGAGACATTTATTCAATACAGTTGACGAGTCTGCAACTGCTGAGACTCCTCCGTCCTGCTCTTCATCTCTTTACACGAACCCCCTCAAGCATCGGACTTCCCTCTGAGGCTCTGTTCTCCTACGCCTTTCTTCAGTTTCCTGGCTCTCACTTATTTACCGCTCATCAGCCCATCATCACGGAGCAACTCAAATCCCTACTGCCTCCAAGCCAACCCATTCCAATACCTCGTCCTGTTCCCAGACTTCTAAGTTGATGCTCCCTGTAGCGCTTTACCCTATAGCGCTCTGCCAAACGCTCTGGGACATGCAGAACTTCGCTGGGAGCGTTTGTTCTTCAGTACAACCTGTCTCTTTCCACGCTGTCTTTTTGATACGGATGTAGATATTGTGTAGTGCAGTGACCATTAGGAGTAAGGTGAAATGCAAAGATTGTTTCTAATGGGTGTGAACTGTAAGTTATGAGTGAAGGGAACAATCAGGGTACCCGGGAAGGTGCCCTTGGTGCAGGGGCGGCTCCTCCACATGGGCGGAGGAGCATCGCTCACTGCTTTCTCGCAGTGCGAGAAGCAGAAACATAAAATCGTATTTTAAATACCATTTTATGTTTTGACTTCTCGCAGTGCCAGAAAGTAGAAGGGTATGCCTGGTTGGTGGTGGGTGGGTGGGCGTTCCTGCAGGAGTCCAGGGGTGGAGTGGCTTGCCCACTCTGGTTGCGCTGACTGTTTGGTCAGCCCCAGGGCCGACCAAACCAGTCATACACGCTCTGCATTTTCTCTGTGCAGCCTACATAGAGAAAATGGCCTCCCCATAGACGCCTGTGGCGTCGGCGTCCTAGCCAATTACAATGCTCCCATTGCAGTGTTGTGATTGGCTTAGGGGAGGAGAGGGAGGCTGCCTGCTTCTGCTTCCTGTGAGCACAGAAAGGAGACACGACACAATACGATTCGGGACCAGAGGCGAAGGTATGTTTAAATTCTTTTTAATTAAATAAATCCACCCTCCCCCTGTGCGCGACACCCCTCCCCCCGCGAGTCATGCCGTTGTGACTGCCTTAGTGACAGACTCTCAGTAGGAGGCCTCCCTAGTGACAGGCGGCCCAGAGAGTTGTCTTTTATGTAATACCCTCATTTATTATTTCACACAGCTTCTTTGGCGCTCAGGTTCTTACTCTAAGGGCTTTTTTGGGGAATCTGAGGCTCATGTCACAGACACAGGAGTGGGCTGAAAGTGAATTAACTGGCTGCCTTCGCACTGCACCACCTGCATGCTGTGTAGCAGCTGTTAAAGGTAAGGCTCACTTCATAGAGGTGTTCAAGGGTGATGTGAAATGACTGCAAACCTATTGACACACTACTCTGCCTCTGTTACAATGAAAACGCAAGCCATTATATATTTATTTCATGTCTGCTCTTGTTGCTTTCTTACATCGTCACTGGCTTTTTTTCAAAATAATCAAAAAGCCTTTCTTTGGATATAGCATTTAGTTTATTTCTTTTTTGTATTTTCTGTGCCCGTTTGTTTGCAGCTTCACTGCAGCAAGAGCTGCCCCCTCGCCAGCTCCTAGTGGCAGAGAAATGCCTGGAATGCAGAGTAGGCCTTGGAAGTGCAGTTTGTGCTTGCCTACAACAATAAGCTTGGCATCCTGTTTACAGCACCCTTGCAAATCGGGATGCAGCCTTTTTATTTCTTCTGTCATGACAAACATGTTATCATAATAGCTGGATGACTAATAGGTAGTTTTGTTAAACAAATATGGTTCATGATTGGAATTCAAATATATTGTTTTTAGGCTGTTCCTCTAAGCACATGCACACTTACTATTAAATAATCCATCATCCCGTTCACCGCCCCTAATCGATTGCTAAAGCCAAAACCTCTCCCATAGGCAAGACCTGTTGGTTTTGCCAATGTTTGTTTAATATCTGTAAAACTTGAAAAAGGGTTATTTTTTACATTGGTACCTTTCACTTGCCTATTTCTTTCATTCTCCATAGTACCCAATCACAGAAGAGAAAACATATGTTAGCCTATGTAGGCCTTTTTGTGTGCATGTAATATTGTTTGTGCATTATTTACAATGTGTAGACCCAGTCATCAGCAAAGCCTCAATGCCACAATTGATTGAAAGTTCTGCTGAATCCGGCCGCGGAAGGAGGGGCAAGATGGCGGCCGCGTAGCAGTGGCCGGCAGCAGTAGGTCGCAATGAGGATGCGGTTTTAAGCCCTAGAATGGCGCACACAGGGATCAAGGCAGCCCGTAACCGCTGTTTTCCGAGGAATAAATTACTGGCAATGAAGCTATGATCCTTCTGCTCACCTGCTGCGGCTCGGGAAGACCTTTTCTCGGGGCTCTGGCGCTGGCTGCTACGGCTGTTACGGCTCTCGCTCCCTGCTGCCGGCGATCAGTGAATGTCAGTGGGCGGGGCGTGCGTGTGAGGCAGCGGAGCAGAGCGGAGTTTCGTGTGGAGCTGAAGCACAGGAGCGGAGTGAGAAGCCGCGACCAGGATCTGGGTCTTGGCAATCTTTGGAGCTCAATGACAAGGAGAAGAGGCTGCCTGCAGAGTTCGGCTGCAATGGCCCCAAAAACAATTAATTCCAAAACGGCAGCTTCTAAGAAGAAAGGAGGGGCTGAGGGGGCAACGGCGATGTTGGAGGAAGCAGACCCACTGCTGAAACAACAATCGCCCTCTGCAAGGAAACAACAGCAGCTGGTCGTTAAGACACGTCAGGCAACTGCTTCAATTGCAGACATGTTTTCAAAGAGCAGTAAGGAGAAAGGGGCGAAGGAGAAGGAAAACTCACCGCAAGCGGCAGTTGGGGCAACACAGGAAGGTGGGGACCGATTTGCATTACCCACTAGTCTAGCTGGCATTGAAGAGAGTGCAGAAGTGGTAGCCGCCCAGCAAGTTTCTGAGGAAGTTTTGGAAGAAGTTCCTCAGACCGGTAGCGGGCAAGTGGCTATTTCTACCCTGGCAACTGTCATTTGTGGGGACCCTGCAGCAGGAAGAACACCAAAGAGCCAAGGAACTCTGGACAACAAGGCAGGCACCTCTTCTAAGGTAGGCCAATATACCAGCAGTGGCCCTCCCCATGGGAAGGGGGGTGAGCAGCCTGAGTTGGGTGTAGCCCAGGGGACTGGCAGTTATGACCCAGCTTTTAGCGAGGCTATCCCAGGAGGAGTGGTGGGGGGTCTGGCGGAAAAGGTCCCCAGTGAATGCTTCTTCTCGGTGTCCGAGAACGCAGAGTGGTCAGACGAGGATGAACATAGCTCCTTTCTGGAAGGCAGCATGCAGGACACAGAAAGTGATCTGGAGCAAGTACCCCCTACCACAGCGGTCAGGCCTGCGGCAGGTCCGAAGGGGCAAGAACACTATGAGCTAAGCTGGGATCATTCATCGGCCATGCCATTGCAAGGGAGTCCTAGCACGGAGGCATCTCAGATGTCGCTCCTGGAATTGATACACCAGGAAATTATCACTCATCGAGAGGAGACTCGCCAATACAGCAGGAAGTCACAAGCCGCTATGAGGAAAATGCAGGGGGTCGTGAGGAAGCTGTCTAAGGCTTGTACGACTCTGGGTGACAGAGTTTCGAACCTGGAGGAGAGGGTCGTTTCAACTGAGGCCGAGGCAGCAGCTGCAGTAACCAAAGTGGAGGCCCACTGCTCACAAGTGGTAGATATTCAATGGAAACTCGAGGACATGGAGAATAGACTGAGACGGAACAATCTCAGGGTCCTGGGGATTCCGGAGGGGGTCGAAGGTTCAGACATCAGAGCGTACACCATCAAGCTATTCGACCAGGCATTCCCAGAGCTCTCTAGCTGGAACTGGCCCTGCGAAATTCAGAGGGTACATCGCACTCCTGTTAAAGTTCGGAAAAACACGAGGGAAGGGGACAAGCCAAGGGCTATTCTAATCTTTCTTGGCAATTTCATACTGAGGCAATTAATCGCAGAGAAGGCAAGACCGGATGCGAGGAGGACCAGTGAAGGGGTTTCATTCTTCGTTCGGCCAGATTTCTGCCATGCTATGGTAGAAAGGAGATGGAGACTTCGGCAGCTCATCAAACCCTTCCAGGAAAAAAAACTACAGGCCTACCTGATAAATCCCGCTCAGCTAAAGGTTATCAATGAAGGGAGGACCCATTATTTTGCATCTGAGATAAAGGCGAAGGAGTACCTTGACTCTTTGGGCAATTAGGCTTTTGCGGAAAAGAGTACTAGCCGGATATCATGTTTGTTTAGTGTATTTCCACAGGGTCACATTATTTCTTTTTGCTTCTTTTTTTTCCGTCTTTCAGGTTTTTAGGTTGTTTAGTGGGTCTTATGGTGCTGCCATTTCGTTGCATATGTGCGACTATTCCTAGGGTGGGATGTTAGGTTACAGTTGACGGGTTTTTCTTCTATTCCTCATCGCGACCATTGCTTTACATCACACGCACAGTCAAGGTCTGAGCGCCTCGACTGAGGGGGTGCAGGGAAGGGTGTGGGGGGGTCGGGGAGTAGGAGGGGTGAGGGGGGAGTTGGGAGGGGAAATTGGGTGTGGGGGAAAAAAGAAAAAAATGAGATAATCTGGTGTTGTAAGGAGATTGGCATTTATGAATCCGTTTGGTTCAGTGTTGCAACTGCGTTAGTTGGGATAATGTTACAGAATATTCTGAGACAAACAGGGCATACAGCGGCAAGGATGATCAGAAATTTATATAATGCCGAATATTAGAATATGCACAGTCAGCGTTAGCGGACTGAATGACTGGAAGAAACGCCAAAAGTTGGATTATTTTGTTAAATATAACGGGATAGATGTACTTTGTTTGCAAGAGACCCACCTGCCGTGGGCCAAACGGAACTTACTATGTATTAGGGGTTTTGACCTGATAGCCTGCACATCACAGACATCTACAACTAGGGGGGTTGCAATCCTAGGTAGATCATCTTTAGGGGGGGCGAAGCGGGTTAAAAGTGATAGTTTGGGCAGGTGGGTCATTGCAGAGCTGAGTTTAGGATATACAATTTGTTCGATTTACGGGTCAAATTGTGATGATCCAGATGTTTTTGACTTCCTGGAAGAAGAGCTAGCGGGCTGGCCAACCCCCATGATAGTTTGTGGTGATCTAAATATATCCACTGGCTGGCATAATGCACTTAAGTACACAGGACGAAAACCCTGGGTGTTTCAGGCTATGTCCTCCCTAATGAGCTCACATGGGCTAAAGGATGTTTGGGGTGAAAAGGAGCCACAGAACCCTGGGTATACGTATTTCTCGCACCCGTTCCAAAAATACTCTAAACTAGATTACATCTTTATCTCGACGTCAGAACTGAATAGAGTTAGTATAAAGAAAATCCCAAGAATAATCTCTGACCACAATCCGCTGATCTTATCTTGCAGAATAGATTTAGTAGAGAAAAGTCATACCAGCTGGACCTTTGAAAGAAGGTTATTATCGGATCAAAGATTTTTAGAACATATTAAAAAATGGTCAGGGGAGTTCTTTGACGCAAACCGCTATAGTACATCCAGGAACGGCGTCTGGGAAGCTTTTAAGGCAGCTCTTAGGGGGGAAACCATTAGCTGCTCAGCGAGAATAAGGAAGGCGGACAGGGGAGAGCTAGATAGGCTTATGGGTGATCTAGCGAAGGCGGAGGAACTGCACATTAGGGACATTGGTAGCGGTGTAGATGGGACGGAGAGCCAAAGAAGTTTGTCGATTATTAAAGCCGAACTTCAAAAATTGGTTACACAGAAGGCAGTAGGGATTATCAGGTTTCAAGGGCTAAGCGGTATGAGACAGGGGAGCAGGCAGGTAGGGTTCTGGCACTTCGTATCAGACAGGATAGAACGAGGAACATCATATCGAGCATACAAGAGGACGGTAAGAACTACTCGGAGTCAAAGGAAATTTTAAAGGTCTTTAAAAATTTCTATCAAAAACTGTACGATGAAGAGAGCCGTCAAGGACTACAAATGGTGGAGAATGGCAATAGGGGCCCAATGCTGGATGAACTATCTAGAGAAGAGCTAGATAGGGACATGACTGGAAGCGAGATTCAGGCTGCCCTACGGGAACTTGCTGCCGGTATGGCAGCAGGCCCCGACGGAATCCCCCTGGAAGTCTACAAAAGCATCGAATCTGAGATAGTCCCTATCTTGCTGGATCTCTTCAATGGCATACTGTGCACAGGGGACATTCCAGATTCTTGGAAATAGACCAATATAATTATCTTTCATAAGAAGGGCAAACCCAAGGAGAACTCAGGTTCTTACTGGCCTATCTCGCTCATTAATGTGGAAACTAAGCTGTACTCGAAAATCTGGGCCAAGAGGCTGGGGAGGGTCATTGGCGGTCTTGTCTCTCCTTGGCAGCATGGGTTTGTGCCTGGGCGAGGCACGACGGACCACACTCGCCGAGCTATCGCGTTGTTTGATGCCCATGCTGCCGGGGGGGGGAGAGATGGCCATGATCCTCCTCGACGCGGAGAAAGCGTTTGACCGCGTGGTCTGGGAGTATTTGTGGGGTATCCTTGTAGGCAGGGGATTTGGTCCCAAGGCCATCAGAGCTCTTAGAGCTATGTATAAAGATCCGGTGGCCAGGGTGTCAGTAATGGGAGAGAGTTCGGAGAAAATTGTGATCAAGAGAGGAACGCGTCAGGGCTGTCCCTGTTCCCCGATCCTCTTCTCACTATATATAGACCCCCTGATTCAAAGAATCTTGGGCTGCCCTCAGATTAGTCCAGTGACGTTGAACGGGTATACAAGTAAACTGCTAGCATACGCTGACGATCTGGCGGTTCTTACTACCGATCCGCAGCAGGCGATGCCTGTACTTGCAGAGCTGGCGAATGACTTTGGTAGTAGGTCTGGGTATCTGCTAAATGAGGGGAAGACCCAGATTATCTGCACTAAGAACATTATTAAGTCGGACAGTAGATATGTAGACTCAGCGGTCTATTTAGGGGTAAGAATTAACGCCTCAGGGGATAAGGTCATCACAGAAAACTATTGCCCCCTTATGGGATCGATTGAAGCAGAATTAAAGAGGCTGGATGTATTACACCTCTCTCTGGTAGGGAGGGTAAACGTCCTTAAAATGTCAATATTCCCGAAGGTCCTTTACTTGTTTCGTGCCATTGCTGGAGGAAAAACTATTAAAAAATCTGGAATCAATATTTAACAGGTTTATCTGGCAATATGGGAAGACTAGGCGCTCCATGAAGCTTATGTCGCTCCCGTATGAAAGGGGGGGCATGGCCTTACCAAATCTTCGCTTATATCATCTATCTTGCCTTCTGGCTCAAATGTCAATACTTTTTCAATCGGTCCCTAGTTCGGAAGCGGCCCAGGGAGAGAGTCAGGATCCCCCATCTATTTTTGAGCTTTTATTGGGGAAGAAGGCTGTTGGGCTACTTTTGAGTGAGGTGGATCGGAGATATTATAAGAAGGCCCGGTTTAAGATCGTGGGTGGGGTTTGGGGGACATGGAAAGCCATCCAAAAGCTGCTGGAAATTCCTAAGATTAATGCGCATCTCCTCCTCTGGAACTCTAACCTGTTCCCTCATATGGGTTTGGACAGGAATTGCCCGTTTTGGAAAGAACATGGAATTAGAACTATTAGGGACATTATGGAGCGGGGGGAGGTCCTCAGGTTTGAAGTGATTCAGCACAAGTTTGGGATTCCGTCTAACCATTGGTTTCTGTACGGACAGCTAGTCCAAACGCTGATGGCCTTTAGACCGAGGAGCTCTGTAACAAGACGCTTCCCCTTGATTGATTATTTATGGAACGGGGGTAATAAAATAAAATTTGTCTATAACCATCTATTGGTGGGTATTCAGGACGATTTGGAGAAAACAATCTGCAATTGCAGGGAAATTAGGCGATCCTGATGTGGATGTAGATCTAGCACTTGCATTAAATAAGAGACTATTTCGATCTTCTAACCTACGGTCTCAGCATTACAAAACGCTGTTTAATTTGTATCTTACTCCGGCGAAGTTGTATGCCTGGGGCTTGGTGGAGAACGATAAGTGTCCTAGATGCGATAATGGTCCTGCAGATCTAATCCACATGTTCCACCAGTGTGATAAGCTATCTACGATATTAAGGGAAATTTCAAATTTTCTGGAGGGGCTGCTAGAATGTAGGATTGTTTTATCCCCTACCCTGATGCTGCTAGGCGTAGATAGTAAATTGGAGCTGGGTAGTGCTGCTGAAGCCTTGGTTTTTATATCTACTGCTGTGCTGCGTATCCTCATTTCAGCAGGCTGGAAAGACTCCTCCCCTCCCACCTTTCAAATGTGGATTGCAAGGCTGCTGGGAGTGCACAATATTGAGTCTTGCCTATACGAGTTAAAAGGTAAAAAATTAAGGGAATTAGGAAGAAACATCTGGGCACCACTTGCCATTTGGAGGAGTTTGAGCGCCTAATTATTGCTTTATTTATTTCCCGAATATGTATGGTTTAGAACTATTGCCTTATTATTATTTTAATAGTTTGGTTTTGTATTATATGTATTTATTATGGTTATTAACGTGTAACGTGTTTCTTTTATGGTTTAATAGGAATAACTACATAATGAATTTGTACAAAATTTTTGTATGACACCAGTAAATCTCAATAAAATAAAATAAAAAATAAAAAAAATGTACCTTTCACTTGCCTATTTCTTTCATTCTCCATAGTACCCAATCACAGAAGAGAAAACATATGTTAGCTTATGTAGGCCTTTGGTGTGCATGTAATATTGTTTGTGCATTATTTACAATGTGTAGACCCAGTCATCAGCAAAGCCTCAATGCCATCTGGTTCAAAATGGATGTCTCCCTCTGCACATTCACAGTTTGTTATTTCACTGCACATATTCATGCAGGCGTTGTTTGTTTATTTCCGAATTACGCTGTTCTTGAAGAAATCTCTCTAGCATGGACTCAGTAATGTAACTTTCCTCAGGTTTTCTTCCGAATGCATTCATTCACAATAGTTTACTGCTGTTTTGTAACTAGTTTTTCTGACATCGCCATTTGATGTTAGCAAATAGGGGGCTGGATCAATATTCATATAGTGGGTTAGTGCTCACAGTCTTACCACCGTATCAATTAATCAATCAATCAAACAGCATAGGTAAAGCACATCACTGTCACCCCTAGGTGTATCTGGGCCCTGTGTCTCCGTCGAAGAGCCAGGTCTTAAGTCTTTTTCAGAAGTCTGCCAGCAAGGGAGCTGTACGGAACGGGAGGAGAAGGTCGCTCCACATCTTGGCAGTGGCGGAGATGGGTGCAGGGGGTGTGCGAGGGCGAGTGAAGAGGAGCACAGGTGTCTGGAGGGTTGGTGGAAGTTCAGATGATGGTGTAGGCAAGTCCTAGATCATGGAGTGCTTGTAGGCAGTTGTAAGGATCTTGAACTGACATCTCTTCTGAAAAGGGAGCCAGTGGAGGTCTCTCAGGTGGGGGTGATGTGGATACATATGGGGAGGTCCAGGATGAGTCTGACTGCAGAGTTCTGTATGGTCTGGAGTCTTCTGAGGAGCTGGGTGGAGATGCCAGCATACAGGGCATTGCCGTAGTCAAGGCGGCTGGGGACGAGGGTCTGAGTGCCAGTCTTTCTGGTGTTGGTTGGCATCCATTTGAAGATTCTACAGAGCATGCGAAGTGTGTGGAAGCAGGAGGAGGCGATTACGTTGACGTTGTTTCATGGTCAATTGGCTGTCGAGGATGATGCTGGGGTTGCATGAATGGTTGGTCGGTGTGGTGTAGGTCTGGGTTCTGTAGGCCACCAGCTGTGATCCCATGTGGAGGTGTTCTTCCCAAAGATCAGTACTTCCACTTTTTTGGATTTGAGTTGGAGGCATTTGTCTCTCATCCATTTGGCTACATTGGTCATGGCGTCATGAAAGTTGGTTTTGGCGTTGGAGGGGTCCTCGGTGAGCGTGAGGATCAATTGAGTGTCATCTGCATAGGATGTTATGTTGAGTCCATGGGATCTGACGACATCTGCAAGGGGAGTCATGTAGATGTTGAACAGGGAGGGGTTGAGGGATGATCCTTGCGGTACACTACATATGATGTCTTTGGGTGCAGAGGTAAAGGGAGGCAGACAGATGCTTTGTGTGCATCCTGTAAGGAAGGAGGCAATGCACTTGAGGGCATCTTGCTGTATGCCTATGTTGTAGAGTCTGTTGATGAGCATGTTGTCGGAAATGTGGAATGCCGTGTTGAGGTCGAGGAGGATCAGGGCTGTAGTTTTTCCATGAACGAGGAGTGTTCTGATGTCGTCTGTGGCAGCGATCAGCGCCGTCTCAGTGCTGTGGTTTGCATGAAATCCTTTTTTTTATTTTATTTAAATTTAGTCCTCATTTGTCACAACTTGCAAAGGTAGATAATCAGGTGTTATATGATTCTGGTGCCCCAAGCCCGCAGCCTGCCGGGCACATTTGCTCCTGATGTACCTTCCTGCTCCAACTGCGCCCAAGCTCTCTCTGGAGGCGAGTGTCTTAACCATTGGACCATTTTCTGTCAGTGCTGTGTGTGTGTGCTTGTTCCAGCATATATGCGACTAGGGGCTCCCAGGTTTTGATTCTATTCGATGACCCACTAAAGCAGTCTAGTTTACCAATACGTTCAGCGGCTGTTAACCATTCTGTGCAAATTTCCCTGTGTGCAATGATTATCAAGATAAGTAAAAGTTGTTCTTTCAGCTTCCTAGCTCTTCCCACAAGGTCATTATCTTCTAATCCCCAAAGATGATCAGTGGTAAGCATACCTCTATTCTTCTTTCCATAAAGACAGTCAATACCTTACCCACATCCTGACAAAAATATTGAATTTCTGAGCATTGCCAGAACATGTGGACGTCATCTGCTTTCTCCTCAGCGCACTTCGACCAGTGCTTAATTTCCTCTCCTATTTGAGACAAGTCAAGGGGGACCAATATACACTATGGGAAGTAAACAGAAGGTTCTTTCTTAATTGGGCATATCTGACAAAAGACCCAAGACAAGTCATAGATACTTGCCACAGAGACTTGCCACAGAGATGGTAAGTCAGCTTCAAGGGAGAACGTCCTTCCATCTATTTTCTGGTAGAGTGTTGGGGCCGTCTTCTGCATGAACCAGCATCCAGTACCAGGTTGAGATCTCTTTTTTTTGCAATTTGGTGTCGCAGATTTTTTTTACCATGTCCATGGCGCGGCCTGCATCTGGTTGTTCACGAGCCCAACTTGTTAATTATAAATATTTAAACCTTGACAGCGTATTGTTAGTTTCTTGAGCAAGGAGGTCCCATGAGATTGTATTCTTTTCCCCTAGAAGCTGGCCCCATTTTTCTATCCTGGCCTGAGTGGTGTTGCAAGTGAGCCCACTAGGCATAACGGCGTTCCAGGGGGCTTCCAAATTGGGGCCAGATGACAATAGTAGGAGATTCCAAGGAGTCTCCTAACCTTATCCACAACTTGCATGCCGCGATCAAAACCCTAAGTCGCACCTTTTTAAAATATTTGGGGTGCCCAAATTTAAATAAAAAATGATCTCTTTGCTCTGCCAGATCTTCGGTTAAGGCTCCAAAGCAGGTCGTCTCTATTTGAAAAATATCTGTTAACAAAATTTTGAAGTGTTTTAATTGAAAGGCCCAATAGTATGTTTGGAAGTCTGGCAAGTTCACACCACTATCGATCTTTTTTTTCCACAGCTTCTTCCAGGATATTCTGATGGCATTATTGTTCCAATTAAAACTGTTTAGCTTGCCCTGTACCTCCCTCATCCACTTAGCCTCAAAATGAAGGGGTAGTGCATTAAACAGAAAGGTACATTTTGGGAGAAGCGTCATTTTGATAAAGTTAGTTCAGCCAATGATCGATAAGGGGAGGTGAGACCAGTTTTAGAAACTTTCTGGTTTCTTTCGTGATTTTTGACCAATTGGTCTCTGTCATTATATCTATATCTTTCATCACTTGTACACCTAAATACCTGATCTCGTGCTTTTTCAGGGTTGTGCCTAAAGGTGTGTTCCATGCCATGATCTCAGTTTTCCCTTCATTGACTGAGTATCCCGAAACATTCCCAAAATCTGTTAATATATCCATAATGATGGGATAGGCGCATACGAGATCTTGTGTGTATATCATAAGGTCATCTGCATAAAGGGCCTTTTTCTTGGTCCATTCTAGATATTGGAATGGGGAGATTTTCTGTTCCTTCCTGATTCTTCTGGCTAGAGGTTCGATGTATAATTTGAACGGTAATGGAGATAGGTGGCAGCCTTGCCGGTTGTAAGCGTGCCATTAACCAGGATCCTTGCCTTTGGGGCTCTATATATATTTTGAATTACGTGTAGGAAGTTGTTGCCTACCCCATTACATTTTAGGACTTCATATAGGAAGTGCCAGCTCACCCGAGCAAATGCCTCAGTGGCGTCTACCATCATTAGGGCTAAGGGAAATTGTTGGACAGTGGCTACATCAATCGCACAGACCAGATCATGGACCAACTCATGAAGATGTCTGTTTGTCATGAACCCCTTTTGAGAAGTGTTGATTTGCTCTCCCAGAACTCCACCCAGTCTTTTAGGCAGAATATTTGTAAATAATTTATTGTCATTGTTGAGTAATAAAATTGGTCTAAAAGATTCACATTTTTTTGAGTTTTTATTTGGTTTAAGGATTAAGGTGATTTTAGCATCGTTCCACGTATCAGGTATGGGGTTGTTAAATGTGTACACAACATTAAATACCGAGGTCAACTCTGGAGCTATTTTCTCCCTCCGATAGGGCTTTGTATATCTCGGATGGGATTAGGACCGGCTTTAGCGCTGGTGGCGCCCACTGTGACAATGGTTGTTGGCGCACCCCCAGTGACCACCTCTGCCATGGATTCCCTCACTACCACCCTTTAACAGTGTCCCTCAAGTCTCCATAACCACTCCATCTCTCAGATGCATTTAATTTGTTGTATAGCGCCACTTATACTAGTGTAGGGTGTCAGAGCACTTTACATCCCATTAAATCACACGCACACTACACAGAGACAATCAATCATAAGTGTGCAAATCAGTGTATAGAAAATGTTAAATAAGACAGAGGACTATTAAGTGTAGGAGTCACATGTCATCTACACTGGTAGACAGTATAGTTTAATAGCGCTTGGTCTGGAGACGTAACACCATAGTTGGGGGGTCTTTTTCATAATCAGATTTGATTTATATCCAAATTAATTATTTTTCCAATATTAGAATAATGAAAGACAGGGGAAAAATTGTAACACTCTCATCTATGCCTTGCGGGTTGCATGCAGCTCTTTGATGACAGTTAATAGCTCACTGTCTATGCTAGGATGTTAACTTATTAACTGCAAGTAATAAAAGGATCTCTCAGACAAAAGCAATGACCCACTGATCTATTTAAATTATATACACGTTGTGATCTGCTGTTACAGGTTCTTTGCAGTAAGCACATTAACCATCCGCGCTACCCTACCATGACTCAAAGCTTGCACTAGACAAACCTCCGATCTTTCTGAAGGAAGAAAATTAATCACGGAGTAATCTTGACATTTTTATTGACGGCTGAAAACTGCTGGAGGCCAGAACGCTGGCAGAAGGTGCTTTTAAAACTATGATATACTTGCAAACATGACGCCTCCACCTAAAGTCAGCGCCCGGTGCGGTTACACCAGTCGCACCGCCCTAGAGCCGGCCCTGGATGGGATACCATCTGGGCCTAGGCCCTTTCCCATTTTTGAGTACTTAATGGCTTTTAAAACTTCCACGGAGGATATTTATTTGTTGAGATATTGCTCCCTGCCTGGTGCGAGTTTTTCCCCTGTTTCTTCAACTTCAACTTCTTTTATTGTATTTCTGGTCAGAGCCCCTCTTGCCTTCCAAGCCAGTAGCTTCCCACAGCCCTCCCCGTATTCATAATGTGCAAGTTGGCTAGCACTCCATTTTTGTTGTATAATCTCGTCTAGATGTTCTGAGAGTGCCATTTTTGCTTTGTCTAATTGTTTATGGATTCTGGTGACCTCTCCAAGGTCAACTGCATTATTTAGATCTGTGAACCCAACAGCTATTACCCTCGCTTGCTTGGTTATTCTATGTTTGACTTCTCTTCGCTTCTGTGTAGCATAGCTTATCGTTTTCCCCCGCAGAAAGGCCTTACACGTATCCCAGATTATACCTGGATGAGCAGAGGTTTTATTTATATCAAAGAACTCTAGGGTATCTTGCTTCAGATTTGTTATTATCTTCTGGTCTTCTAAAACTGGATCTGTCTAAAGTCCACCGAGGAGTAGGTGTATCACTATCTGAGTTAAAACTTCTTACTGCGGAGTGATCTGACAAGTGTTCAGGTTGATGAGTGATTGCCGCAACCTTGTTACCTAACCTGATATCGATTCGAAAATAATCTATGTGGGACACTTGACCATATTTCTTGTTGTGGTATGTGTAGCCTTTGCTGCTGCATGCCTTACGCCTCCAGGGATCCATCAACCCCATATTCTTCATTAGATTCTGTATAACATTCCTCGATTTTGGTACATTCACTGTTGGTCGTGAAGAGGATTTGTCTAGTCGAGTAAAGCGTTAAAGTCTCCAGCCATTATAATAATGTTTTCGTTGTCTAGCAGTTGTTGGAGTGGATCCTGCAGGGAGGAAGGATCATCTACATTTGGACCATAATATGTGATCAGAGCATATTTAGTGCTGTTGATGTTTACGATGGCTATCAACCATCTCCCTTTAGGCTCTGTAATGACCTCTAGTATTTCAGCCTGCGCTGTATTTTGTATTAAGAATGTAACCCCCTTTACATTACAATTTTGATTTGTACATGTATACTGGTTAATCCAGCTCTGGCCTTTGATAATTCCTTCTCACTCTGCTTGCCAAAGCTGTGTCTCTTGCAACATTAATATGTTTTTTTTAATTGTTTTAAAAACAATAGATTTCTCCTTCTTCTGGATGACACCCTTAACCCATTTACATTCCAGCTTAGTATCCAGGCTACGGGTGTTGTTGGAATTAATTATTTTGCTGAGAGCACCCTTCCTTTGCACTCTTAATCTGAATATAGTTGCCGCACATGAGGACCTTATTTTCTATTTTATTTTTCCACTGCTCCCTACCCAGTGAATTATTGCATTGATATGTTTATAGTTACCTTTCCCCCCGAGGAACCCTCCCTTTGATCAAACTGGGCATTTCCATTGTGCCCTTTGCCCTCACCTCTACGTGTTAGGTATGAGTGGTGCATTATAGTGTCCCGAGCCTAGTCCTTGGCTTTCATTTTAATCAAATTCAAAGCTTCATCGGGGTCTTTTTAAGTTAAACATCTTATTGCTCCACATTATTTTTAATGTAGCGGGGAATTTCAGTTGGGCCATAGTGCCTAATGATCTGAGCTCCTGCATATGTTTACCTAGTTCCCACTGCCGGTTCTGGGTCTCCCGAGCTAGGTCCAACCGGATACGGAAGGACCATTCGTCTTTTGTGAATGTGCCCACCTTTAGACCTTCCACGGGTATCTTTTCTTTTATCACATAGGTGGTGAAATTTATCAGGACTTTTCTCAGCTTGATTATGTTGGGGTTTTTTCTAAATGGATCTCTGTGTATCCGTTGTATGTACTGGTGCAGGTCTAGTGCCCTAACAGAAGGTATAAACTCTTTTATTAAGGTATTCACAAACTCTTTTAGGTCTCCCCCTTCTTTTCCCTCAAGGATATTTAGGATTCTTAAATTATTTTTCCTAGAATGGTTTATAGCACTTCTACCTTTTCCTGCAGTAGTTTCTCACTAGCCTTAAGCTCCAAAATGCTGTTCCCTGCTGATTCCTTCCGTACTGTCTCCAATCCTACTTCTAGGCTCCCTATTCTTTCTGAGAGGCCCATAAGTTTATTTTCTAAACTTTCACAAACATCCCAGATTTTTGCTTGGTTGGCCTCAGAAAGTGTGAACCCTGTTCTAATCTCTTCTGAGAGAGCAAGTAGTAGGCCTCCTGTGTCTTGCGCTGGGGGGGGGGGGGGGGGACATGTTCTCTGCCATTACTGTTGCTGTTTCCGGTGACCCTATTTCGGGCTCAGAAGTAATTTCGGGGTGTGCTGGACCCTCCCCTAGGACTTGAAAGTGGTTAGAGAGAGGAAACCCCTCCTGATCTTTGTGGTCTGTTTTTGGAGATGCTTTTCCTCTTCGGGTAGATGTATGAGGCAGGTTGGTGAGCTTGATGTTTTCCTCCCTCCCTCGAACCTTAAAATACAATCTCAAAGAGGGAGTCATTTTAGTTTTCCTAGACAGGGGGTCTAGAGAGGGTGCTGATTTCCCCCCACCCTGTTTACGTTCAGGGAGGAACACTTTAACAAGCTTAGTCGCTATGATAGTTTGGGGCAGTGGGGTGGACAATGCAGTAGGTGTGGGTATAGGAAAAAGTACTGGGGGAAATGTGCCAGGACCCTCACCCTTAGACAACCTGAAGCTGAAGTCTACACAGGAATTTCATAGGGTGTAGTGTGAAATACCTTGAGGCTTTCCTTCTGCAGATGGAGTGAGTCCGGTCTTGTCCGCCTTCTTGGCTGTCCTAATTGATTTCCCCTGTCCTTTCTCCTTCAGGCCTGGGAGACGAGTTCTTTTGGGGCACATAGAGTGTGGAAAAATCGATACCTCCAAAATGGGGAGTTGTGCCCGGAAACTCGTGCTGACACTGTTGCCAGAGACCTGGTGGTGAAACTGGGCAGCAGCACGCCGATCGCGCCATAGCTGTGATGCGGTCAGAAACCACCGGCCCCCGTGGGAGATTGCCCGCTGCGCGAAAATGCCAGAGCAATGCAGCTTCAGGTGCTCCTGGGCATTCTGGCCCCCCTTCATGGAGATATGGAGTGCACTCATCTAAGCCGCGTCTCAAGCCGCATCCCGGTGAGCCTCAGCGCGATTCCCTGGGGCTCAGTGCGGCTAAATGGCTTGGCATTCTTAGAGCTCCGGAGAGGTGAGTGGCAGCGGAGTTGGAGGATTATTTGACTATTTTTAAGAGTTTCTATGTGTGGTTGGCCATGGAGTCAATGTGGGTGGAGATGACTGCTTTCTTGGCTTCTTTGATGTGCCGGGGAAAGTTGCTGAGGGCTGTTTTGTGAGCTGCTCTGTCGGTAGGGCTCCTGGTGATGCGCCATTGTTTCACCAGTTGGTGGAAGTTGCTCTTGGTGGTCCTGAGTCCTGGGGTGACCCAGCTGGCATCTTTGGAGGTCTTGTTGTATTTGGAGGTTTCAGTGGGGCGACTATTTCACCGCTGTCAGTGATTCAGGCAGCAAAGTTCTGGGCAGCCTAGTTAAGGCCTCAGGTTGGGAGGTGGTGAGGGCCTGTAACAACTGAGTTTCGGTGGCCTTACTCCAACTGCGGTGGGAGATCTGATGCCTGTTGATAATGTGCTGGGCGTCAGTGATGGTGAAGTGTACGATGGTGTGGTCAGTCTAGGTGAGTTCTGTGGAGTGGCAGAATTTGATTCCGTCACTGGGGGTGAAAATAGGGTAGAGTGTGTGTCTGGCTTTGAGCATGGGTTAAGTGACCAGTTGGGTGAGGCCGATGTTGTTCAGGTTCTCGAGGAGGGCGGTGCAGTTGGAGTCGTCGGGGTCATCGATGTGGAAGTTTGAGGTGGCTGATTAGAACACGCTTATTTTCAATGCTCTGATTTGTTGAAATTGTAATTCTTTTACTCACACCATGATAAATTTGCAGTTTTCCATCTATTCTTTGAGAAGAATTCCTATATAAATCAAATTATAGGGGTGAGCCAAATGACTTACCAATGCTACTCGGATACCGTATACTTTACGATTTCTTACTGATTTTGCTACTCAATTGGGAATATTTGATTTTACCTACCGTTATGTTTTGTTTAATTGGTGAGAGCCATCATGGCAATAACTTTCCGCATCTGCCATTTGCAATTTCTGTTTCATGCCCTTTTGAATTTTTGTAACAAATCATTCCAAATTTTCCAATTCCACCCAAGAACTGACTTATTGAGGCTGCCCTTCTTTATTTGACTGTATTTTTGATATGCTGTTTTGCACCTTATCTTGGGACACGTTGCCTCATGAAATTGAAACTTAACACCATCCCCGATCTGCTCACTTATGGGCATGTTATTGAGGTGTCTTTTGGGGTGGAAGATTTTAGGGGTCCCCCAGTGCTCACACTGATGTTGTCTCTTTGTAGCCACATATTGTAAACTTAAATACTTATGACAACCGAGCAAAATGGTATGTATGGGGATGTTCTCTGGGGTCTCCGTAATAATTATTGACCTTCTTCTGCATTTGAGCCATCAGCTAATTCTTCGTGAAAACAAAACTGATTGAAAGGCCTCGCTGTTTTCCACTATCTTTCTGAGATGGCTCCATGTCTGATGGTGCTGTAGCACCTGCTGCACCCCTAATTCCAAAACCACTGCTCGTACTTCTCCCAGGTATATATGCAACTAGCAATCTGAATTGCCGGCATCACACTCTATTGATGGTTCTTGTGCTTTAGAGCCAGCCAAGACCCATACCTAATGGAATATAGTCATCTGAACTTACTTGCTTACGAGCCTTAAGTTCCACCCTTATACGTGGCTGAGAATCAGTTATCTCTCTCAGTGGTTAGCATCTAACCAATGACATTTTGGCTGTCCGACAGACTAGCAAAGTGCTCACAAAGCAGAGATTAGTAAACTTGCAGTTTTGAGTTATTGACACATGTGTGTACAATATTATCCTGGTTCACAATTCCCACCACATCTCTTTGGTCAGGCTCTCCAGTTTCATCCATGGAAACCACATGTCCAATCTAGCTAATAGTGCTATGTAAACTAGTAATCATATTTCTTCAGTGTCATTTTTGCATAGTTTCCCAGAACCCTGAAAATACTCAATGTGGGTCTCGCCTTCAATCTTTCACTACTTACCGCAGAGATTACATTAGGCTCTTGCTTTCAGATATTTGCACTTTGCCTACCAGTAAAGCTTTCCCAACTTTTAATTTGCTCAATTCAAGTTGTTTATTGTGAACAAACTGTTTTTCACTTATAACAGTAGGTTAGACGGCTCTCCTTCCTGTATCTCTCCTCCACATTCTTTCTCACAACCTTCTCTCTTTTCCTCACCGCTCACTCTCTCCACGTCTTTGTCCTTCACCTTTGTCTACCTTTCTGTGAGGTCTCTCTCCACCCAATCTATCTGTGTCCATCTATTTGTGTCTTGAACTGCAAGTATTGCTAGTCAACTCACCCATTATTTCTATGATGACTCAATCTTAAATTTCTCAAATTGTTAGAAAGTGTTACATCAGGGTTCCAGTTCTTTGTTGACTAGAGTTGAATCATAAAATTAATCTCCAAGTCTCTAATCAACTCACTTGATTCTTCCATTCTCAAAGAATGTATGTATGAGTTTAAATGAAGATACTTAATTCTTGTTAACTTATTAAACAAAACCTTATTTGCACTCCATAAAACAAATTTTTTGTGAGTAAAATAATACACAGTATTTGAAAGTAAAGATAATGTTTGTTGGTGTACTTAATTTGAGCCGGTGGTTTATGGTGCTAGGCACTGGCACTCAATTATCAGCACCTGCACTGATGATAGCGTGCCAAATGTTGGTGCTGTTTGTCAGATTTGGAGACAAGCACAAACATAGTTGTTTGAAAATTCAATAGACCCTAAAAATGGCTGACACCTGTCTCCCAAACCATTCTGATAGCTTTGGGGGCCTGGAATAGTCTTAATTGTCACAGCTGGAGGGGTGAGATGCTTAGTAGTTGTGTTGGTATTGTGATTGGAAGCACTGGCAGGGGTAATGAATGACAAAACCGTCAGTGGCATCCTGACAATGGCATTTATTTTTTCTCAAATTGAGCACTGATTTGTTGTTGAAAACAATACATTTTTAAAAGGTTATTTATTTCATATTTATTTTCAAATAGTGCCTTATTGCCTTATTAGGATTGTGAGGGTGGGCTGGGGCCTGACAATGTGTCACAACACATAAGGGTGTTTTGTTGGGTTTAGTATAGGACCTTTCTCACGAGTGCATAATATCGAGCTCTGATCAACACAAACTGGAGCTAGTAATCTTGCAAGTGGGAATTATGCCCAGAATTATGCCCAGAGCTGCAGATCCTAAAGTCAGCTATTTCACTGGCATGAGGGTGAGTTGCTGGAGGTTTTCTTGGCAATGTCAGTGTGATGCCATGCCTCTTATCTCTTATATTTACATCATAGATGGGGGTTTAGTCAAGTAAGAGCACCAGTAGTGCCTACTACAGCAAAGACCCATTAAGCGACAGTAAGCACTGGCTTGGCATTCGGCCCAAACGTCAAAAAGGATCAGCAAAAGGGTTAGGGCTCTAATAGGACAGAGATGGCCAAAGAATAGGCAAGCTGAGGCTGGCAGTGCAAAGCAGAGATGTTCTTCTCCACTCAGTCCAAGATCAGTCCAAGGTCAGCCGTGTGCCCATGTCCCCGCATTGTCAGTGTTCGTGGAGACAAGAGATTTACCTGAGAAGGGGAAAAATGGCCCTTTCAATGGTGCCTACTGTGACCACTTTGTTTCACAAATGTGCTACACATATGCGCCTGGGACACACACACATGCAGAGTGCAATTTTACTGTAATCTCAGTCCTAGTCTCAGTGGCTGCTGGTGTCATTTGTGGGAGCAGAGACAAGCTGCACCAGTAGGCACTACATAGAACAATATTTCCTGCATTTTACTACCTCGATGATCATGATAAACTTCAAAATGATTTCCTAGTGCTAGTAATTTCGAAATGAGGGGGTGAGTGGCTACCACATTTTCATTTTGATCCTATCACAATAATTCCGCCCGCACTCTTGTGATAATACTTGCCTGATTTGAAATATATGAAACTTCTGAATAACCCATTAGCAATCTTTTCAGGCACACTGTATGCTAGGAAAAAACACAAATCATTACTTTTATAAGGTAATATTAAAGATACACTGTTTATTTCTGATTACAATCCTGGCAAAGTGAGAATGGAATGAAATACAAATGTGCTAGCTTTCTCAATAGCCATTAGAATGTTTAGATGTACACAATCAGTTCTACATATTCCTCATGTTAACTATAATCCGAACAGAAAATAGACTGTTGTCCAAAGATAGTATATGCCCCTCCTTTGAAAGAAACGTCCATTGTTTCTTCTCAAGGGAAGGCTTTCCTCCAGGATACACATTGCATTGGACACTCCAAGCAGGAAGCTCTTGTAGCTGCCCTCAGCTTACAGTGGTGAAGGAACATTGCACTGTTACTCCGTCTGGGACACTGACAGGGTCTGCCCTCGCGGGTCATCAAACTTATCGTTTGTCGTGAGCTGCATGAGCATATAGATGCCGTAGGCTAAGATCCACAACAAGATCAGACAGGAGACCAGCGCCATCCAGATGGGGGCAGAGAAGAAGCCGGTGCAGTCCGCGGCGTAGGAAAAGAGGCTGTTCTGGACATGGAAGCCCTGGATCTGTGCAGAAGAGAAGAGCATAGTGAGACACTGAGATATAGTGAGCTAACACTGAATGGACCTGCAAATGAACAATAAAATGGCGCACTAGATACTAAGCGGCATATTTACTACCATTTCATGCAACGCAGAGCACCAAGCTAAGTTGCTGCACTGCATTGCATGAAACGGAGACAGCAGATATGTGCCATATCTTCTAAGATACGGCGTATTTCTGCTGTCTCCTAGTGCTGATGCACTGTGTGCTGCCTAGCGCCAAAGCAGGCACCCTTGCACCATAGGGAGCCTGCGGCACAGGCAGAATTGTTTTTATGCAAGGAGGTATAGATATTTCTACTCATTACGCCTGCTTCAGGGACAATCCCTGACAATTGTGCTTTTTTGCAAAAACCCAGGTTTACTCACCTTAGTAAATCTGCCATTGCATCAAAATCCATGGCTGGATGCATGGGAACGCCCATGCGTTCCGCATCCCTGGCGCAAAGTAAAGCAAGGCAGAGCTATGCTTTGCCCTGAGTTGCTTTGTATTTACTAAACCACGAGAAGCCACGCTTTGTATATGTCAAAAAGGATTTTGCATCGGGCTGCACCATAAAAGTGACGCAACCCTGATACAAAACTTTAGTGAATCTGGGACTCTGGTACTAGAGTGCACAACGATATAGGGTTATCCAATGACTACATTCTTTAACCCCTTCAGCGCGGCGCGGATTACCGCGCTGTGCTGAAGATTCCGTGCGCGGGCGGGGCCATGACGGAGCGGTTCCGTCATGCGCACAGCGCGACCGACGCGCATGACGGAACCGCTCCGTCATACGCATCGAAGGGGTTAACAGGAGTGATGAAATGCAATGAGAGTCTCAAAAACTACCCACTAATAGTATGATTGAAAATGGTGCATATACGAATCCCAAAATGATAACATCCTGGTGGATGAAATGTGGTAGATGGGTACAGGGTTTTTCCATACCAAGCCAGGCGTAGTTTCTGAAAATTGATGAAAACGAAGGTGCCTTTATCTTCTGTGGAATAGTCAGGGGCGTAGCTTCAGGGGGGGGTTTGGGGTATTATACCCGTCCTAATAAATGTATTTTCTGAAAAAATAGTTGGGTACAAGTGCTTTCATTTGGGTATTGTGAGATGTCAATTGGATTTCACGAAGGATTTTTAAATACACACAGACAAAAACGCGCACACACTCTTCCCGCTTTGTTTTGAAAGTCCTCAGAATATTGGTTATTTCAACATATAGCGGTTTTTCTCATAGCACCCCTAAGAATTAGCATTCCTTTCCATTTCCCTGCCCATTCCGGCCCCCTCTCATTCACACTGCTTGTCCTATATTGAATTTAACCATGATATGCCTGCCTGACTGTGGGAAAATCTAAGTCTCTCCCCCTGCCCCCCAATCTTATTGACTAAGCTACGCCCCTGGAAATTGTTTCCATAACTCACAATCATTTTGTTTGCAAGGTTTACATTTCTCAGCTACACCCATGAGGGGAAGGTACGTCATATTATACCAGGGTAAAAAATATGTCGAAAATGGCAACATTGAAATATTGTAAACGTCCTGCCTTACATACAAAAGTGCAAATCACATAGCACTTTGCGACCTTTGTTCAGTCTTTCGTTTTTAACCTCTTCAATGCCCGTGACGAGCTGGTCTCGTCATGGGCCGCGATTGCGCTGTGCCCATGACGAGACCAGCTCGTCACAAACCCCGCCCGCTAATGAAACGGCCGGCACAGGGCGGGGAAAGGGGCGGGCACTGAAGGGGTTAAAGATGTGTGCGAAGCCCACAAGAAAAAAATCGACGTTGATTCTTAATTGGTTGCTAGTATCATTACTGCCGTAATTCTCATCCCACTACTCACACATGTTTGTGAAGAGGTGTTCACATCAATGCAACAGGCGCAATGGTACAACCTTCTGCCTCCCGCACGCTCCACCCTATTCCAATATGGCGACTGCGCCCCTTCTCTTCTCGAAGCATCGCAGCGCTAGCTCTAGATGAACGCTGCGACAGGTGATAGTGAGAGAAGGATGGAAGATACAGGCTAGTGAAGATTTTCTGTAATTAACCTGCTAACTAAAGATACTGAACACTGTGAGATCAGAAACAGCGAACAAAGGGTAAAAGATCTGCTGCTCCCAAAATGATACTCTGCTAAGGGTTCTAGCTCACTCGTGTGTTCAGAAGAAACATGCTTTAGAGTGCTTTCAAGAATTTAGCCAAAGAATACCACAATTCTTGTGTATGCAATATATGCAGCATGTTTCTAGTGCAACACCTTGAGCCTGAAATATGATACCACTGAACTCCTCCAGGATACTTGGGGCATATCTATGAGGGCCTTGCGTCATGCGTGCACCACACAAAGTGGCACATGCACGACACAAAGCTCCAAGCCGTATTTATGAAGCCACGCAAAGCCACTTTGCATGGCTTCACCAATATGGAGTAATGCAAGGCAAATTGCTGCATCGCCTTAACCTGTGCAAGAAAGGCATTCCATGGGTGTTGTGTGGGTGTTCCCTTTCGCAACTCTCATGGTTTTTGACACATTTTCAGATTTACAAGGACTTGTAAACCCTTGAAATGTGTCAAAAGCTTACGCCTCCCAAGGTGAGACATAAGGAGAAATATCTTTATTTCTCTCAGGTTTTTCCTCTTTCTATGTGTGCTGAATTCTGCAGCACACATAGAAAGAGGAAAACACTTCCATGGATTGTTTTTGTACAGGAAGGTGTCACTTCCTGCACAAAAACAATCCTGCTGACAGCACAGGCACCAGGCACAATGGTGCAATGGTTCCTGCATTTGCACTAGGCTGCCGAAACAACACGAGCACAGGGGTAAAGAACAGTGATGCACCGTCCTGGATAAATACAGCGCATTCGTTCCCTGTTCCACCATTCACATAAATATGCCCCTTAGAGGGGAAGGAGAATAATATTAGGCAAAAAAAAACTTTTAAACGAATAAAGCACATTGACAAACTCTTTGATGGTACACAATTAACCTTCTAATAGGCAAGTTCAGATGAAATATAGATTCACAAATGTACAGTGACCTTACTGGCTATGTTTAGTTTTAGGTGTATCATTTTGTAAAGCGCATGGTTACACCACCGGTGTGTCTCCTCGCTAATACAGACTTCTGAGTGGAGCAGATGGGGAAGCTATACCTGACATGAGTCCCTACAACATAAAGAGGATCTAAGTGTTCTAGTTTGAATATGGGAACAGCCAGGTCTTTAATCCCTTGTGAAAAGTGCTTTCGTAAGGTTCGGTTCTCAAGTCACTGGCAAAGTATTCCAACTCTTGGCTGCGAGGATCGAGCTCCCATCATGACTTTTTGAATTCTTGTCAAGTGACCAAGAATGTTCCTCTAGATCTTAAATTACGTGCTGTATGTAAGAGATTATCATAGGGCAAAGGAATCTCGGACCTTTTTTCCATAAAATTCTGTGACAGTATCACATAGCCTTAAAAGTAATCCTGTTCTCCACAGGAAGCCAGTGGAGGGTAGCCAGAGCATTCCCGGCAAATGCTCTTTTTAGAAGGTTCAGGACTAGAGGATATTACCATAATCTATCTGGGATGTGACCAAGGCATGAACAGTAATTTTTCTGGCAGCAATCGGTAATATATCTAGGAGTTTACTTAGGACTTTGAGAGTCCTGAAACATTTCCCATCAACCTTCCTGATTTGGCTCTCAAACGTTAGTTTGGAATCCAGCCAAATCCCTAGGTTTTTAACTTCTGCTTTCGGGGCAGGAATTTGCCCCAAAGCCTCTGCCACCAGGCCAATGACCATATAGAGAGGACTTTCCCAACTATCATTATTTCAGTTTTGTTGCCATTTAGTTTTAGGCAATGGTTGGACATCCATAAGGCTAGCTCCTCTAGGCGTAAAGAGAACTGATTTGCAGCCTGCACCAAGTCCTGAGATAGAGTGACTGTAAGTTGTGTATCATCGGCGTATGATACGACTGCTACATTGTGTTTTTCCACTAGTTCAGCAAGGGAGCCTCTATTGAGATTAAATGAAGTAGGATTTAATATCGAGCCCTGTGGTACTCCCTGAGTAAGAGGGATACTCTTTGATATGTACAGGTGCTAAGTAACTTGAAAACTCTGTGATGTGAGGAAGGAGGTCATCCAGCATAGAGCTGAACCCCTAACCCTGCAATTACTTAATCTATTGAGGAGTAGGTTATGAGATACTGTATCAAATGCTGCGCTAAGGTCCAGTAGGACAAGCGCAGCAGTTTGCCCTTCATCAGCACATTTCCTTAGAGTTTCAATTGCGAAGAGTAGGGCCAACTCTGTGGAGTGGGAGACTCTGAAACCAGATTATGAGGAGTGAAACAGATCATTCAAATTAATATGATTTACAAGTTGCTTGTTCACCAATTTCCTTTCTCCGCAATTTTTGCGAAGAATGATAGCAACGAAATAGGACGTGAATTTTCTAACAATACTGGATCTGCTGAAGGTTTTTTCAGTAAAGGAAGTACTATCAATTGCGTCCATTTCTGGGGAATTTCACCTAGGCTAAAAGATAGAGCTATTTACTGTGAAACATAGGGCAAAATGATGTTTACACCTTGCATTAAGATTTTAGGTGAGGCTTGGTCTAGAGGAGACCCTGATTTAATAGTCATGGCCATGCCCTTCAGATTTTCCAGCACCCTAAATTCATCAAGGGTATTCCCCCCGAATGTTGCTTCAGGAAAAGTGTCCTGATTTATGCAACTACGTGCTTCAGATGGGAAGGTGCCATAAATGGTTGCTACATTGGACACAAAAAAGTCGGCAATTTTATTGCAGTTCTCAGGGGAAGTAGACGCAGGGGCCGTTATACATTGAGGCGAGGTCAGAGATTTCATTAAACTAGGTCGCCAATGTCCTCTTCCTTTGAGTATTCAGAGTAGTCAAGGGTGCTATTTCCTCAAGTGCTTTTGATATCCAGTTTTGAACATCCCTATTTGCTATGTTAATACCCTCCTCTAGTTTAGAGCTAGTGTTTGAAAGAGTCTGAGAGAAGATTTCAGGATTAAACCTAGTCCACTTGCTACGAGTAATTGCCTGGCTAGGATAAGCAGGAACGAGCCCACGAAAATGCACAGAAAAGGCCATCAGACAGTGGTCTGACCAGGGAACTGTTAATGGTACATCCATCTCAATCCCAGCAAAGTTGGCAAATATCGGGTCTAGAATATGTCCCAATTAATGAGTAGAAGAACTTACTTTTTGAGACAGGTTCAGGGACATGTGCTCCTTACATGGAGATTGTGTTTCTAAATTGGAATTATCAAAGTGCAAGTTAAGATCACTTAAGATTAACAAATTATTATAGTGTAATGCTGGCTGAACCATATTCTCTACAAGGCTAGATATAAATTGTGATGCAGGACCTGGTGGACGATAAATTAAAAAAAACACTATTGTATGATCTTCTGCTGCAAAGAGGGTTAAAAAAAGGCCATACAGTTCTCAAGATTAGTCACCTTAATGCAGCATTTCAAGGATAGTTTGTATATTATCACTGTTCCTCCTTCTCTTTGCAGTGGACGATCCTGTCTGAGTATCCCAAATCCTTGCAGTAGTGCATCCTGGATATCAGGTACAGCACACTCATTCAGCCACATTTCAGTAAGAAACAGAGCGTCAGGCTGTTTATCAATTAGGATCTCAAAAATCTTGTTTTTATGTTTGATTAATGAGCGACAGCTTTTTGAGAGAAGTTGCAAATTAGATTCATTAAATAGGGCCTGTTTCTTGGGTTCAAAGTTAACATTACAGTGAGGACATTTGAGCAGAGGAGAGTCTCCTGTAATTTTGTGCAAACACGCTTCCGAAATATTAGGGGCTAAGTCACGGAGAGAATCAGGTGAGTAGTAGAGATGTTGATGGATGTTGCAACTGGCAGGGGTTCTGGCCCCTGGTCCTAGCCGGATGCTGACGGGCATAGACGAGCTTGCCAGCGGCGCAATCCCTGCGCGTGTCTGCTGCGTGTCAGCGTCACGGCTATCATTTATCAGATCTTAGATAGGCAGTCCCGAACAACTAGACTACCAACCTCCAAAAATGGCGCTTGCCAGCGTCTAGACCGAAGGAAGGAGAAAGAACACTCCCTTGTGTCTATTGGCAGGAGTACAGAAGCCCCCAACCCTCCTGAGCAGCAGCAAGATAGCGGTAAAGGCCACAGAAACCGGTGAGAAAAAGGCCATGCCTGCACCCTGCAACACGCAGCAGTGCACAGGGCGAAAATTATTTAAAAATGCTTTTTGAAAAAAAAATCAAAGTCTGCATAAAAATATACAAATAAACAACGACACAGCTCACACCACTCACGAGAGTAGAACTATTTATGAAGACTGATGATTATGTCTTTTTTAATCCATCTGATGATGTTTGTCGTTATTTAAATGCTTATATGTATGTCTTTTATGTATTTATGAAAACACATTTTTCATAAATTGTCATATTTGCTATTTGAAAGGCGTTTTTGCACGGTATTACACAGCACATTTGGGTGCTTGAGCTTTGCATCCTTTAATATTTGTTGCCTATGATCCTTCCTATCCAAGTAACCTGCGTCAGTTCATTGGTTTTGTTTGGAATAAGACCTGTCCCCTTGCTTCTTGGGGTTACATGACTTTAAGTGTAGTCCTGATATATGATAACCAACCAGTGTCCGCTTTAGTGCTGGTGGTGCCTGGCCCCCCCCAGTGACCTCCTTCGCTATGGATTCACTCACAACCAGCCTTTAACAGTGCCCTTCATGTCTTCATAACCATTCTCTCTCACATGCATTTCTTTTGTTTTGTAGTGCCAGAGCACACTACATCACACACATTACAGTGAGACAATGAATCATATGTGTCTAAATCGGTGCAAAGGAAATGTTACATCAGACAGAGGAGCACAAGGTATATGAGTCACATGTCATCCATAGTAGTAGGCAGTAAAGTTTAAGACTGCTTGGTCTGGAGAAGCACAAACCCAGACTTTAATCAGTAACAGCATGGTTGGAGGCTGTGTTTAATAACGAGAATCGATTTTTACCCAAATTAACCCTTTTTGTAACATTAGGATGATGAAAGACCAGGAAAGAAGATGTAAATTTCTAACCTATACCTTGCAGTTTGCATGCAGCTCTTTGTTTACTGTTAATATCTCACTGTTCAATATTAGGATTTTAATTTAGAAACTGCAAGTAACAAAAGGATCTCTGTAGAAAAAGCAGTAACTCATTAAACTATTCCCTTTATATGCACTTCTGTGATCTGCATGATTCACCTTCTTTGTAGCAGGCATATTAATCCTCTTTACTACCTTATGATGAGTCAAAACTTCCACTAGACAAAACTCCAATCTCTGTCCAGCAGACTCATTAATCACTAGAGTTATCTTGACATTTTTATTGTTGTCTGTAACTTGCAGGAGGCAAAGATGCTGCAGCAGGTACTTTTACATCCAAAATATATTTGAAAACATGGCGCTCCACCCCACTCGCCGTCAGCAACTGGTGCCAGCCCAGATGAGACTCATAAACCAGGGATGAGTAAGTTGCACATCCACTGCCTGTCACATGTGATTGCAGTTTGTGTGGTAGAACCATGGCTATTGGTCACATCACAAATCGTACAATTAGTGGGTCACAAGACAATCACTCTAATAAATATTATTAGACAGCTCACAATTTTCGACCCCCATGTGATTGGCTGCAAATGTAGGGATGGTAGTCTAAAAGGGACAACAGACCTCAGTTCCTGAATTTGTTGTCCCAAACTGGGAACATTGTTACAGCAGTTTGTGTCCATTAAAGGGACATGCGGTGCTTCAAAAAAATCAGGGGAAGCAGGGAGTGTCCCCAGAGCCACCTGACATTACTCCCAAAGTGAACAGCTTCCCCATTGCGAATAAGTTATGATCCGACTTAAAATGAATGGTAACTGATTAATGGTTTGTGTCACAAACCATTGATACATACCCTGTCAAAATGTAACTAGGAGGGGGATACTCGTTCATGTCGCCTAACATCTGTAATTTGGAGAGGCTCACAAAAGCTCTTTTGTGAGTCATAAATATATTTCGGAATAGTAAAAGGGCTGTTATACATTGTAAAAAGCACTTTTGCAATCATAAATCCTATGATTTTGCAAATCACAGGCTTTTCAACAATAATTACTAAAGAACACGTGAATCATGCACAATATGGCTTGTCTAGTAGGCAACAACATCTGTTAATTCCCCTGAAAGGGCAATATTTTACTTTCATAGCTAAATCATTCAAAATAAAAGCAATTTAAGCCAAAGGCATGTTCATCTGTGTTTTTGTCTTATGCCTCACATTTTTTAACTGATATCAGTGGCTACATTATTTACCTTAAAAGCCTTATTTAAAATATCCAACCGGCCTAAATGTCGAATATTTTAAACATCTGCTCATAGGAACCGAAAGACACACTTCAGTTGCTTGATGTTTGAGTAAAAGGTGTTAATATGATTGGCACCGTTACTTCTGTCCTCTATATAAAGACTCTAAGGGGAACAAATTAACATATCATTCACACATACCTCCACTCATTGAAAACTGTTGCTGTATTTAAATGAACAGGCGTTTAAAGAATACAGATTTGGTTTATGAACCAAATGGGTTCTTGTGACATTCCTGGTTGTTCCACAAGGGTGTAATATGACTAATTCACCATATATAGAAATACTTTCTAAATTCCACTTTTATTACCGAAGTGTAATGCACATACCATTTCTTCTCTATTAAAACCACAGTACTTATGGCACAGTCAAAAATGATTCGCTGAATGTAAAAAAACACTCATAATGTACACTCACAATATGTCTTTGACAACAAAACAACCGCAAACTTCAACATGGACTTTCCCATGAACATCCTTCCACAAAATGTAAAAGCAAAACTCAATAGCTGCAAACTCTTTACCACTCCATTCCCCTCAAAACCCCCCCAAATAGAGATTTATCCCCAGGATCTCCCTTCCACACAGTGGCGTAGCGCCGTGGGTGCAGGGGAAGGTCAACTCTGGCCAGCACTTTTTCGAGGGCGGCGGCAAGCGCAAGGTAAGTTTTTTAAAATACATTTTATTGTCCCTCCTCGTCGTCTCTTGCCTCCCCCTTACCTGCACTGTCCATCAGTGGGCGGAAAACTCAGGGATCGCCACGGGCAGCAAAAGCTCTAGCTACGCCATTGCTCCCACAGTGGTATCCCAAATAAAGTTCGGATCAGCCTCTAATTTTAGGTTGAATATACCCCATAAACTGCTGCTCAGGTTGTATGCGAAGATGCAATATACCTCGAGCAACTTCCCTGCTGTCCCCAGTTGATTCTCATGAGAGCAAAGACATCCCTTTGAGCTACATTCCATGGAGCGAATTCGGACAAAACAGCAACGTCCTGATCATAGCTCATGGTAGCACGAAGGCAAGTTCTACCTATGCAGTCGATTTGTTTTGCTTTGTGGCATCAAGCATGTGTTAATGATTTTCCCATTCAAAATATGTGGATACATTTTGTTGAGGGTTCTCATAGGTGCAGACAAGTTGTAAGAAGCATTCCAAACTTAAACCTAAAAAATCGTGTATTTTAATATCATTGAGTCATGGCTCACAATGCTGGTCTGTCAGAACAATGCCCAGAGGGCTAAATTAGTACAGCCTCTATTTGCCAAGATTGCAAAGTCCTGACCTAGAGTTCAATCATGGCTGGTACAAGTTTTCACCCTCCTCAGTTCCTGCTCAACTTTTGTGCTGCTGACTCCACGAATTTGATGACCTGCAGAAACTATTTTTCCATGGTGACGATTGAGTTGGAGCTGTGCAGGTTTCCCATCCATAAAACACATAAGAGCTTTTATCTGAGTCAATGTCAGTGACTTTTCCCCAATTGCAGGGCCATATCCAATGCAGCAGACCAAGCACTCTGAATGTGCAGCAGATAAGTTGAAACCGTATGGTAAGCCATGACTGGGGGCGAACTAGACATGCTCTAGAATTCTCACACAGCTAATATTGGCAGAGGTAGCGGACACTGCTAGAATTCAATTTTTTTCACTCTGAATGGCATAACTACAGACAAGAGAGGGTTGAAGATTGTCAGAGTTCTGAAGCCTTTAAGCACTTGCAAGCCTTCAAGAGAGCCTCTGAGGTTTGACCTTGAATTGGGTAGAACTATCTTGGGACATAAGAAGTTAAACAAAAATGTTTTTTTAAATAATAACACCCAAAAGATGCCTCCCATAATGTAATCAAGCCCACCTTCTTCAATGCCCAGCCTTTCCCACTTTGCCATGGCTTTTGGAGCTGTTTCAGAGGAGCTTGAGGCTTGAAATGATCCCGGTTCATGTAACTCATCCAAATGGAGAGTCCAAGAACCACGCCCTTCCACAGAATGAATTGCTGACACATTCATCCGGAACCCAGATACAAATTAGGACAATGATTTGTTTTGGGGTACTGCCTACTGGAAATAATTCTGGTGCAACTGCAGAGTAGATGTCCTGAAGAAGAGACTTCTTTAGCGGGAAAACACATATGACATCCCTTTTGAACTGGTGCCTCCGTCTCTCCTTCTTCCAGCAGATCCAGAGAGTAAACATGCATTTCCTTGACTGGGCAAAGGTTTTACAGACTTTAGTTACATTGTGCTTGGGAACAATTTACTGAGTCATGTTCTAATCAGAGTAATGTCGACAAAAGGCTAAGATAAAAGGCAATTTGCTACCACCATATTCATAAAGCGAGAATTGTGAATGTGACATTTACAAATATACCTAACAAGTACTGTCTTTCATTTCATTACAGCAGTAATGCTGAAAAATACACTGCACAGAAACAAGATAATTTGGTGGTGAACCTATAAGCACAATACCTCAGCTTCCATTTGTTCTAAAGGCTTCATAAATTCTGTCAAGATACTTGGATACGGAGTTAAGAGTAGCATATATATAATTGCCTATATATACTACAGACTATATTGCAGTATATATTCTGGATATGTGATTTTTGTACGCAACATATTTTAAACCCATTATTCTTGTAGTATACCTCTCATACCCTCCCATTTAACTGGTATTTTGTCCTGTGCAATGAACTCACCAAGGGGTTTACTCATTGACATTTACTACATGTGGCCTTGGTTCCTGGGCTGCCAAAGTTTATGATCATTACTTCCCACCCCTCTCTTGTTCTAACAACAGTTGTATTTGAGTTTCCATTTTCTTCCACAATCTTCTGGAGGACCGAACGAGAACCTTATGAAACAGGTGGAGCTCAACCTAGGCTTTCCTCTGTATAGTGGGGTCAGGGATGGAAGGGACAACTACTTCAGAAGAAATCAAATCTTTTATTGATGATTTAGAAGCAACTTTTGACCATTTAACTCCATTAACAACCAACAGTACGCCGAGGATACATAATGAACGCTCGTCTATCAACTGTGTAGGTTTTTCTCTACGACTCTGCCACCTGGACCTAGATGTATTTTGAAGTTTAACCACAATAGGAGGGGCAGGCACACAAATAGGCCCAAACATTTGAGGAAAGGACAATTTACTATTGTAGCGCTAATTGCTTTTCTGGTGTCCTTGCTGTAGTATTGGCAAGCATGGAGAACAAGCATTTGCAATGCAATAGGTCTCTCATTTACGCGAGTTTGAGCAATTGACATTGCAAATTAAAATGCCTTGTATTTTTGTTTTCTTTTTTAAAACATAAATAAAAGGCATTGTCATTTACAATGCCAATAGCTTAATCTCGCATAAATGTGAGACCTATTGCATTGCAAAAGCTAGTTTGTTATGTAAAACCACACATTGCACTAGTAGTCCCTGACACTGAAAGGACCTCCTTACTGTGCGGATGCGTGCATTGTGCAAGAACAGAATGTCATCACTCACAGTTAGGCGGCCAATGGCCAGAGTGGTCAAAGCCTGTGAGCCAAGCTGTAAGCTTTGATGGTCAGATGTAAAATATGAATGCCACTACATCACTACAGCACTACAGCAGATGAATGGATGGAGAGAGCTAATGGAACTCCATTGTAAGTATGTATACAATATATATTTTTGTCAAAAAAAGAAATGTCTTGATTAATGTTAAACCGACAAAAACAGTACCTAATAGCCCCAACAATTATAACATGCTCAACCAGACATCAGTCTGAGATGGTAAAACAGAAGCAAGTTGACTGCGCTAGAAGGCTGTAGTACAGGCAGAATATGCTTTCCCTCTACCCCATATCCCTGTGCCTGTACTTTTAAATAGTTGAGCTATTTGTCTGGTAAAATCACTGATGTTTTCTGGCCTTATTTTGTTTAATTTATTTATGCAAATGCAACTTACACCATTAATTTGAATCCAGCCACTTATTTAACTTTACAATGCAGCCTTTGTGTTTGTTTTTTCGTCAATGAGTAGCTCCAAAAGAAATGTTGCACACAAGTTACCCCAAACAGAATAAAGGAAAATTTTAATCAGCGACACTGAGCACAATAAAAAAAAAAATAGGTGTGATAGAAGTTGGTGAGTAAGAGGTTGAAATGAAATCAAAACACCTCCACCAAATTCCGAGAAAAAGATAGAATTGACTTTTATGTCAATGTCAAAACAGTTATTTACCTCTCTACCTTCACATACACGTTGCCGCAATGATTTCGCCATTTTACTTTCTGAAGGTGCCTTATTGTTCTGGAGCTGTGATTCAATTTAGCTGCAACCAGTCATTTGTCTGAACCTGTGGCAGTTCAGCGGGAGAATGCCACATAATGACAAGGCCACACGCAAATCAGAAAAACAGCAAATGCATGAAGCAAGGAAAAGGTGCAGTAACACAGGCTGTTACTAGGTGTCCCTGTGGGTGCAATGCCTTATGTTGATAATAGAGGTTTGTTTATAACTCCACAGGGACACCTAGTAACAGCCTGTGGTAATGCACCCTTCCCTTGCTTTGTGGATGGGGACACACAGCGCCGAAGCTGAAGGAGTTGTGTGCGTGGGAACATACATTTAGTAATAGCGAAAGATAATGTGTTTGAGAAAATTAGAGATAAGAGGAGATCAGGCAGACACAGTAAAGTGAAATATATTCTGAAGAAGCCACTCACATCAAACAGCTAAGAGTGACTGTGAGCACGGAATGTAAACATTTAATTTAAAAACACTGACCGCATGAAGTCGAAAGTAAGGTAACAGCTCCCGGTATTTGTGCTCGGCGCCGCATTTTAAAATAATACAGGGACAGCGGGCGGGCCAGAGAGGCTGTGTGAAGGAGGGCAGCAAAAGTGGATGCTGCCTGGAAGCCAGCGCTGCCATTGAAACACTCACTCACAATACACCGGAGTGTGTATAAAATTGCATCATGCGCCGTGCTGATTATGTACAATTAACAGCGCAGCGTTTGTGAGAGCTCCAAGCTGATTACTTATGCAAATAAACATGCTGGGCTGCAAAAATCCTAAATAAAAAATAGTTCCCCTCCGACACAATTGAAACACGAAAGTGGACGAAAACAGAAGTTAGGCGGTGCTGCTTCCGGAATAAACGGAAGTGGCTTATCACATCCACAGCCAACCACAAGCCTGCTAAGAAGAGCAATGCCACAGTTAACAAATGGCAAGCGGCAGCAGAAATTACCCGGGAGTTTCACCCCTGATACAGATTACTTGAAGTCTCGGAGAGACAGCGCATGCGCGCTGCCGAGGCGAGACCTTATAAAAAATGATGTGCATGTTCATGTGCATGTGTGCCACATATTAGCATGCTCAGTAGAGGTGGAAGAGATTTGAAAAAGACGTATCCTGAAAATACACAACACTAGCAACCAGGCAGTCTGGAAAGGAATGTAAACCTCTAACAAGACTTTTGAAAAGCCAGGAAAATATGATTATAATTTGGCATGTAGAAAACTCCAGAGAGAACAGTGGGCCTAAAGCATCATCTCATTGACTCAGCAATTGGCTTAGAGTTATTTTAAAGTTTAGACATAAGGCTGGTGCCAAAAGTATCAGTGTTATTTTGCAAATATATATTGCTTTTTTTTTTTTTTTATTTCCCCCGGGGCCTGGCCCTGGCCACAATGCTGGGTGCAGAGCAGCACAAAGATTGACCTGCGTGAGCTGCAAAATTGGTTCGCTCAGTCCAGGAAATCCGTGGGGTTTCTCCAGTCTGTTCAATGCAGCCGGGCTGGAGAAACCTAAGTGAGCATATGTTTCTTGGCTGGCCTGAGACAGCCGCCCACACACAAATGCGCACTTAGGGAGTACACATAGCACTCTTTCTCCCCTCTCCCATACCTCGTCCCCAACCCTCGCTACACCACTGGCTCAGAGCCGGCAAATGAAAAATAAAACGATGCTAGAACATCATTTTATTTTTACTTGCTGGCTCTGACCCTGGCAGTGGGGCAATGCTCCTCCTCCATTGCGTAGGAGCTACTGCTGACGGCCCCTGGGATGGGCCCATAAAGAGAGGCTGCACACCCCACTCCCCAATAATTATTTTAGAAAATGATATTCCGGGTTGACACCTTTGCACCAAAAATAAAAGTGACAAAATCACTAAAGCACTCGTAGCTGGAGCTTTATGCACTACAGCTGGTGTGCAGAGCCCAACTTTGGTTGGGTCTATGGACGCATTTTGTAGCTTGAAAATGGTTTAAAAAATGACATATAGATTTTATTTCTAAATAAAGCATTAGTACAATTTTTTTAATCACTTTTATTAAACATTAAACTATGTGAATTAATTAAATATTCATTAGTCATTTTCTGTCAAAGACTATACATATGCTTCGTATATGTTGTTATTCTGACCCCTTCATAAAGCCAATAGGTCTACTTTTTCATATTTTGCTGTTCTGACCCTTTGACTAAGTCAGTAGCTTTGCCCTACTTAAAATGATACCCCTTATATTCAGATATTTATGCCCACAGAAGTTTGGTTGCCAGGCCCTGTGCACAAGCTGCATGCAGTAGGGTTGGGTGTAGGGCCTGGACCATGGCATCCCCACACCTTCGGCTGTGAGCAGCTGGAAGTTGGCTGCCCTCTGGGGGGTTGGATACAGGGCCTGGCCAGAGGGCACACCCTGCGACCAACCCCACGCTGTTAACGGCTGAAGGCTGTGCGCAGCATGGGGTAGGCTTTAAGTATGCTAATAAAATATTACTTTACATTACAGACTCCACATATTCATTGAAAAAAAACAAATCTTAAAGTGATGTGGTAGTTGGGAATTGTGAATACAGCACATATTACATCACTCATGACATGATCTGTGACATCACTGACAACATCACTGCAGAATCTGAAATTACATAATTGATGACAAGACTATGCATGACAGAGGCACGAGTTATAGTTACTTTAGCGCTAAATTTATAGTTACTGGAGATTACTATAACTGGTGAATTTCAGAGTGTGTTTTTTAGCTTATAATGTTATGTTGTTACTAAAGTTTTCGACTAACTATAACTTTCATTTTACAATTTTTTCAGTGAATATGTTTATGTAGAAAGAGAGAGAGAGAGAGAGAGAGAGAGAGAGAGAAAGCAAGAGTTCACACATAGCACATTAGAATTTACAGAAATTCCTTACTGTTCTGCAACAGATTTCAGATGGCTAGCCACTGCACCTTACATCAGTTTAAGCTTCCCCTGCCTTCTTTGCTCCTTAAAATAGTGTATAACATTATGCTAAATTATAAAGTCATACTATTCTTGTCCCAATATGCAGCAAGGCAGAATAAGTGCTAGGCAACTGAGTAGAACCAGTACACATAAACAGTGCCTAATTATACTGTATTAGAAATATTCATGATTACAATGAACCCAGCATAGCGAGAAATTATGTCATATGATATAATTAACTTTAGAACCCTATTTGTCAACCAGTAATATAGTTTTGCACTAAACTCATTAAATGAAATTGGCTTTTTTTAATTATCAGAACTAATCACTGAGTCTCTATTTTGCATATGGATTCTAATTGCAGCCGCTACAGCTCCATTTTGTCGCCCTACATTTAGAAGTCATCAGCATATCAGTGACTGGATAGACCGTGAGAAGAAATGACAGACGGCGGGGTAGTTGGGTAAATAGAAAATGGAGGAGGACCCGCAAAGGAGCACTGAGTCCCTTGCACAGAAGGGAGATGGAAGAGAATCAAATGATTGATTTGTGAGAGAGGATGAAACAGAAAAGAGCTGAGCCAGAAAGACCAGCAGCATAGAGAAATAAAGAGCCATTTCAGCAGAGTGTGTGATGCGAAAACCACATTGAAGAGAAGAGACAGGAGCAAGCTGGAGATGCCCCACTCAAGTTTAGAGAGAAATGAGCCTGTTGGGTCATAGAGAATGGGTGTGAGGGCAGAAATGGTAAACCGTGAGAGGGCAAAGGCAGAAGAAGAGAGAAGTGAGAGACGCAGAAGAGAGGAGGGAGAAGGGCCATGAAGTGGGGGAGACAGGTAGAAGAGATACAGTTACATGAGCTGCATGAGAGGGAAACAGTATGGAAAACAAGCTTTGGCAAAGCCAATAGGTCTTGCCCATGGGTGAGCTTTGGCGTCGGATGGGAGTGTCGAATGGGGATGGGGAGAAAGAAATAGAGACGGGAAGGGAGAAACAGATGAGGGGAGAGAAGAAACAGGGAGGAGAGGATGGGAGGTAGGAGAAACAGGAACGATAGGGCGGGTGGAAGGGAAGAGGAACAATGATCGTACATAGATATTCGATATCACAGAAAGCACACACATGCACTTTTATTATTAGACATTTGAAATAAATGATTGCTCTAACTCAACCCCAACATCTGGGTTTTTTTGCCTTTAAAGTGCTCCGAAACAGCATGCTGGCAGCGCCAACATTATAAAAAGCCATTATAGTCTAGAACTAGAGCCGAACGGAGGTGAATGAGGACTACTGTTCCCATTATGCGCTAGGCTCATAAATAGAGGTCGGTCCAGGAGAGGAACTTCATGCCCCCAATGACAATTGTCTATGCCACAGACTACAGCATATGTCCCAGTGATATACTGTTACACACAGGCTTTCATTTATCAGAATAAGGTTTGTAGAGTCAGCTCCGCAAGAAATTGAACAGTGAGACAAATGTGTTTAAAAAGATAAGCCGTCTGGGGAGCGTCGAACGGTTCCTGCATCACTCAGGCTAGCACTAGCCAGACTGCCTCCACCTCTGTAATCTGACTCCGCATGCACTAATCATTAAGCAGCTTTTATCAGAGGTCGGCGCCTCTGGCCTCCTCGCCTATGTAATGGCCACAAAATGATTAACAGGAATGAAGTGACTAAAAAACACAACTGCTTGTGTTATGGCAGAAGCCAACAAAACAAATAGTGTGCTGAAAGTAACATAAATGGTCAGAAGTGCAATAAGACATGTAACAGGGCCAGTGTCCATGGGAGGGAATAACACACCAAAAGGAGGGGCAAATGGCAACGATTCACCATTTAAAAGCAATGAATTTCGAAAGGCATATGAAGGAATGAAAGCGATGAACGTGGGGAAAGCCCACAGAGGAGATACAGCATGTCTTGAAGAGACAGCACATGCGCTGCATTGGTGAGACGTAAAAAGATCAATGGGAAACAGAGACAAGTTGAGGGCAGCAGAAATAGAAGGTTAGATAAGAAGTGGGTGGGGCAGAAGACAGCATGTGAAAGGGTGGTGAAAGAGAGTTCCAAATAAGAGGGTGCCAGCAAGTCTCTGAAAAGTGGAGCCAATGGTGAAAGGGGACTGGACTGTGGAGCGAGTCAGTCACATTACTTAGGGGAATGAAGTAAAGAAGGACAATTGAGCAAGGAGTGGGTTGGGCGGGTAGCTGCACAGATGGGAGAGCTAAGGGTGGGACAAGTCGTCAGGCCGGGTAGCGCTGCACTTCCTTGCATCTTCTGGAACGAGAGACAATTGCTAGAGAGGGGTTTCTGCTGGCTGCAGTAGGAGGAGCAGAGTTCAGAACAGGGGCGGAGACAGCTACATTTACCATCCTTGCCCTTGGCAGAACTCCAGCACTGTATTCCTAACGTCTGTTGGATGAGTCTCTTGGGGACCTCAGGCTGGGGGCAGGTCTTGCATGCATAATCTATAGACCATCACAGGATCTAACTTCGCCTGTACCTGTAGCCACTGCAATCAACATGAGAGCATGAGCGGAGCTTTGATACGACTTCATGGAATGGTAGCAAAATCATCTGCTCCGGCAGCGTCTGTTTGGGTAAATCCAGACCCTTAAAGGGTAAACCCATGGCTGTATTACTGTAGCTTATCAAGAGCACCCTCTACAGGCCCGATTCTCACCCTGACTGTTGGCAGGGTTCTATTGCAGTAATCTTCTTAACAGTAACCACCTCCTCCCCCCCCACCTCCCCCCCCGGACTTGCAACCAAGGACAGTGAGTACTCCTGGTTTCCACTGCAAGAGAGTGTTTCTGTGCTGTTGCTTGTTATTGTCACGTGCGGCCCTGCAGAGTATATCCATCTGGAAGCCTGGAGCATCAGAGACTTTGGAGACTCTACTGGCATTTGTTTCTCCCCCTTGCAGCCAATCCGGAGTCTGTGGAGATCTTGCAGCGCCTGCCAAATGCAACAACTTGATTGTTTTCCAGATCTTCGGTTGTTGCTGCCTTTAGGCCATGATTGTGTTCACCAGACTCAAGACCAGTCACTGGACTGCAGCATTCCTGTATTCTTTCCCTGCTGGAACTTTCCTCTTTCTCCTGTCAACTAGTGAACAATGTTTTGCTGGGCATTAATTCCCTTTACAGGTGGCAGGTTCATCATGTTTGCATTTCGTTTTCCTGTATGGCATTGTGTATCATATCTTTAGTGCATTTCATTATTTTATTCTACAGTTGATATGTTTCTGTTCACCTCTTTAGTGCTAATTGCTTAAGGCCAATCCTTGTACAATTTTGTAGAGAGCTTTGTACAAAAGCAATGTCAGTAACCAAATAAACAATTCGACCAGGGAGCAAGAGGGGCAAGAGGAAATTAGACAAAGGATTGTACAGAGAAAATAACTGCACATTGTGCAGGTGATGAGACAGGGAAGGGAGGGGGTGCAAGGAAGCAGGTAGGAGGGAAGCCGCGTGTTGGATACCAGAAACAGGGTTGTAAATGGAGCTGAAGAAGGTCTTGCACTGAGCAAAGGGAATCACCAGGGTCCCTGCAGTACTTGTTTCCTACTGGCAAGTGCCAAAATTTAATCAATGTAGTCCAGAGCTGGAACTCTCCTTTTCAAATTAAAGAAGTGTAGGTAATCAATATCTGGCATTACCTGCTCTTTCTTTGTCATCAAAGCGGGAGCTTATTGGCAACAAAACAACCTGTTTGCTTGAATAAGACCTAGATGGCATCTTGACCTGTAATCCACTGTTTGAAGTGCATACAAAGTATGGGAACTGTGATCCTGAGTTAATCCAGGGGAAACACACTCTTTTACGTTAGGAAAACTCAATTGGTTAATGCATTCACTGCAGATTTCTATAGGTGTAAACACAAAGTCTGAGAATTGCTTCCTAGTTGGCACTCTGTGGAATAGTGACTTGTGTATTTATATGGTTGCGAGGTCCCTGGCTAGGACAGAAAGCAGTGTCAATATGTGAGTCATTATTTTAAAACGAAGTAAGGCTGATGTAAAATGTGCAAAGATGTAGTTTTCAAATAAAACAAATGCTTTCAAATACTAATATTTTAGTAATAGGCACATGTAATCTAGTGAGTTCCTTCAAAGGACTTTATCCAGAACTCAGCTGATAACACCCTTACATTACCTCTGGAAAAGAACAAATCTTCATAACTATGAAGCTTGAAGTGACTCCATCAATTAAAGACTATACTGGTATTCAAGCAACCTTGACCTTAACCAAATCTACACATTTACATTTCTTTCAGGCGTCAGGCACCAGGGGCGCTGGAATTAGGGGTGCAGGAGGTGCTTCTGCACCCTTAAGATAATCATGCAGGACTTCAGAAAGGGAATGGGCAATAAAGAGGCCTTTAGATTTTGTTTGTATCTTGTGCATTTGTTGTAAGTTGAAACACAGAGGTCAAGTGCCATGCAAAGTCCTCTGACAAACTGCTGCTTATCTAGCAGGGAGGTTTGTGATTCTGAGGTGTGATGGGAATAAAGGGCCTTATTCATAAAAGGCCTCCTCCGCACTCTTGGCAGAGGCCCCGCAATCATGGCGGGGGCCCGCCCTGGTGGCGGGACCTTCATAATAAGAAACTGTAATGCAGAGCTCCCGTGACGAGACTGTGGGGCGTGTCACGAGTGCGAAGGCCCTTTGTGAATCAGGCCCAGATATTATTGCAGGATCAATTCAAACCAAAAGACTGTACTTGTGTTATGCACAAGTGATAAGAATGCACAGAAATCAGATTTCCCCAGAGTTGCACACTACATATGTTTAGTTGTAAATCTTCATGACTGATGCAAATAAAGAGACTACTGCAATGGGAAATGTGCTCTCTGTAAAAGGTAACACTGTCGCACACCATGCTTTAGTGATGCGCACACAGTACTTTCCAATCATTCTTCTGCCAAATGGGCGTGGCTCAGTTGCTCCTCTTTGTGTAACACATGAATTTTTCACAAGCCCATTGATATAACATTGACGGCAGCACCCCCACTCTGAAAAGTGTTCCAACACCCCTGTCAGGTACCCTGACAGGAAGGCTTATTGTTTCTTTTTTAGCTCTCTGTCCCTCCCTAGGCTTCACAGCGCAGGAGATCCCCTTCCCATCGCGTTCACCTGATAGTCAGCATTATCCATTCAGGGCGTTTTTTTTTTCTTTCTTTTCCAACAAAAATTATGGGAAGTGTTATAATTTATTTTTACAACACATGCATGTGATTCCCCAGAGATACTACTTCAACTTCTGCTAAGGCCTATAAATGAATGCACTCTAGATACTGTAGGCCCATTTTCAATTGAAAAGGTAATCCCATTCCAGCCATAAACACTGATAGTGGATGGCTGGATGGCAGGTGCCTAGGTTTTACTGGGTGTGCTACTGAGTTTTACTGTGTCTGATAAAACACAGGCACAGTCCCATCCTCTAAAAACAGTGGGGATTTTGTCTTAAGTTAGGCCTGTGAATCGGGCCCAGTGATCAGGGGCCAGATGCACGACCAATAGAGACTAGGACTCACAATTTGCAAAGTCACAATCTCTAATGTACAACAGTGTGTGTGAGACACTGTTTGCGATTCCCAAATGGGTCGCAAGGAACCTGCTTGTATTAATATTAATGAGGCAGGTCGCAATTTGCGATCCATTCGGAATGGACAGCACCCACAGGGATGGTGGCCTGCTGGAGGCAGCAGACCACCATTTCTGTAACTGCTTTTTAAATAAAGCAGTTTAAAAAAGAAATGCAGCCCATTTTTCATGAAAGGACAATGGGATGCTTTTCAAAAATAAAAATGAAAGGTTTCCTTTTCATTTTTTCAGAGTGAGCTGTGGTCCATGGGACTACTGCCTGCTCTGAAAAATGTTGGCGCCCTCATTCACAAAGGGCAAAGGGTCCTTCGGGACCCCTTTCTGTTTGCCAATGGTTTACCACCAATTTTAAATTGGTGGTAAACTGCAAATGTTTTCATATTCCAGGGTGACTCGCTATTAGGAAGGGACGCCCTTAGCACGCCTCATCCTAATAGCAACTCGCAAACCCTATTTTGTGAGTCGGCAATAGAATACCACCTCGCAAAATAGGGTTGGTACATTTGAAAATGCATTATACCGGTCGCATGGGCCGTTTGTGACTGATAAAATGCATGGCCAGATGTATCAATATTAGGAATAGTAATTACCTAATTGCAATTCTCTGTGATTCGCAATTAGGAAATTGCTATTCCTAATGTATGAAATTCTAGTTTCATTTAGCGATTCCTAGTGGGTCGCAAATCAACCCACCTCATGAACATTAATGAGGTACGTCGCAATTTGCAACCCATTAGGAATTGCTAAAAGCAGAGGGATGGTGGCCCGCTGGGGTCAGGAGACCACCATGTCTGTGACTGCTTTTAAATAATAAAAAAAAAAAAACGTAAATATGGGATGTGTTTAAAAAAGAAAAATGAAAAGTTTTAATTTCATTTTTTAAGAGTAGGGAGTGGTCCATAGAACTACTGACTGCTCTTAAAAAGTGTTTTTACGAACATTCACAAAGGCTAGGAACCCCATCCCATTTTTGAATGGGTTACCACTGATTTGAAGCAGGTGGTAAAATGCGAATGTTTAGCGACCGCATTTTGGGCGCTAAACATTCTTACATACCACTGCAATTTCGTATTAGGAAGGGACGCCTTTGGAACGCCCCTTTCTAATACCAAAAAGGTATGTATTTGCAATTCCAAACTACAATTCGGTAATGTTACCTAATCGCAATTTGGGAATAAGACATACAAAAATGCATTTTTCCGGACGCAAAAACTGCTTGATACATCTGGCCCCAGGTCCTGTGTGGGCCAGCTGAGTCCTAATTTTCTACCTTGAAATCTTTACCAAAGGGAGAACAATAAACGGCATGTTTCCCGACATGAGAATCGCGATTGGCTCCTCACCTGGAACCCTGAAATGCTGACATCCCAGTTCTTGGCCGCTGCATTGGCTGGCGTCATCACTGCCCCATAGAGGGCGCTAGTGCCCACCCATTGACAATGAAACGAGTATTCCGCCGGAGAGGAGGCGTAGGGGATGCTGAAGAGAGCCCCGGGGCCGTTGTTGTTTTCAATTATCTGAACATTGTCGACTGTGAACCAGTTCCGGGCCGAGCCCGAGTAGAATTGATTGCTCATTGCAAATCTGAAAGCCAAACGAAACAAACTTTAATGTGTCATACCTGAAAGGAAAATGTGAGAAGTTGAGTGTGAAAGTATTATCTATTCTAAGCTTATGATAAACAAAACAGCGAATATACAAAAGTATTTTCAAATTAAGTCTTTTCGTTTATGACAACTCAATCATACCTTATCTCAAGGCTCCTGATGTCTGTCGTCAAATTATAATATTTCAAGGACAAGCTGTAACGGACAAGGGACAAAAAACGATAATGTTAGAAATTCCGCAAAGTGTGCTTGCTGACAGAAAGCTCTACAGCGTGGGACATTGTGCAAATGAGCAAAGTCCAGACCGTCTGCTTTGGAGGTGTTTGGAAAACTGGTTATAAGTAAGGCTCCCTGTTTTCCGTTTTTACTGATATTTACAGAGAAATACAGACTGAAAACCAGTTATTTTCTTGTCTGTATTCATTTTTAAATGTGGATAAAAACGGAAATTGGGTGTTTTTTGTGTGATCCTAAATACACTTTGCAATGACTGCAAGGCCTATAACTTTGTGGAGAGATAGGTAAGGGGGTTAAAAAAGAAAGGAATTTCAGTAAAGAGGCTTAAACAGCAGTAGATATGCACAAGGCTGTTACTGAAATGTGCATATTTTCATATCAGTGCATTGATTTGGCTTCTAGGTGTGTTCATATCACTGAACCTGGCAGGCATTCAAGCATGCATGCATATTCATTGGTTAAATAAATGTGGAAATAGGCCAGTTTCAGCTTTATTTTTTTCACAATACCCATAGTAAATATGAATAAATACAGATAAAGTTGACAACAAAGAAATATGGATAAATACAGACGGAAATGCCTAAAAAATAAATACCATGAAACCGGGAGCCTTAGTTATAAGCAATGTGGATGTGAACATTGTGCAAGACCATTGTGCTGTGAGACTGCAAGAAATGTACAATAGCATTTGAGGCTCTTTGCAAGCAAGGGCACATTGATGCTCTGTGGGAAATGTGCTTTGGGACAATGGGTACATTTAGCAAGGACAATGTACTTTTGGGGCATGATGATTATTGACCTAAAAAATATGTTTGGGAAATTGTGTAGGTGGGTATGCACAATTTGATTTGGGGCATTGATATGTGGGTAGGATCGGTGTACAATGGGTCGCTGTTCCAACTGGGCACGAGTAATGTGATTTGTATGATATGTGCAAAATCTGCAAAGTCAATACATTTGGGGAATTGTGCAAACTGAGTAAAAGCAATGCACTTTAGGGAAACTGTGCAAACTGGAGGCGGGCAAAGTGTTTAATGGACTTTATGTAAGCTGAGGACAGGGGATCATTTTTGGGTGTTGCGCCAGATGGGAAAGGACAGTATGTTTTGGGGCTCTGTGAACATTGGGCAAGGCGATATGCTGTAGGCTTTTTATGCTGCAAAATGGGTGAGCTTCACGTGCTTTGAACTTTGTGCAAACTATGCAAGGGCAGTGTCCTTGAAGGCAATGTTCCCGCTGGGCAAGGGCATTCTGCACATGCTCTATACTGGCTAACAGAACTGTACATTGAGGTCACTGTGCATACTGGGAAAGTGAAATGTGCTTTGATGCAGTGTGCAAAGCAGGCAAAGGTCATATCTTTTGGGCCTTTGAAGAAATAAACGATGCACTTTGAGAGGATTGTGCAAACTGGGCAACGTCAATGTATATTGGGGGCATGTCTGTAAAAATGGGGTAACTGAAACTTGATATAGGGTCATGGTAAAACTGGACAAAGGTACTGTGCTTAAAAGCACTGGCAATGACGTCTGGGATACTTTACAGAAAAAAACATATTGAGCTTTGTGTTGAAAGTAGGAGTTTACGGATTTATGCACTGGTGCTTGGTATCAGCTCGATGTGAAAATCATAGCTGCAAGCTGTCAAACCACATTGGGTTCAAACTCGTGACAGGACGTCAGAAAAGAAAGGTCTTTGTGGCAATTCCTCGAGTACTCACCAGATACTGGCGCCAACTAGTTCATGACGCACTGTGATAGTACAGCGCGCTTTTTGCGTGAGTCCTGCGTTTACCAAGCAGGGTAACGAAATGACGATATAGCCTGTGCCCTCATCAGGGCGAGGTTCAATAAAGATCAGATCACAATGACTCTGCTAGATGCTACAGGATTCCCCTGGTCAATGCCACTGAGAGAGCAAGCAGCGATAGCACACAGGAGCTTCCATCATCCTGTGTTCCAAAGAGAATGGAGTAGACAGAAGTAGGAGATCCCGCCAGCCTGTGTTCCATACGGAGATCACGTAGATGTAGTAGACAGGAGCTCCTTTTATCCTGTGTTCCTCACAGAGATGGAGTAGCAGTAGCACACAGGAGCTCCTGTGTCACGCTGGGGCATATTTACAAGGGGATATCGCCACAATAACGTCCCTTTTAGTGACATTCTGGTGGCGATATCCCCGTCTCCTTACAAACAAAGCGGCGTTAAGCCACTTTATGTGGCTTGGTGCCACCTTGTAAATAAGGCCCCTTTTCGTGCTTCACTTAGCATGAAAGGGGCGTGCAGTGGGTTTTCCGCTGTAACACCCATTGCTTTTTGACGCTGCCCCAGATTTACAAGGATGGTGCAGTGTCAAAAACTAAGGCCAAGTAAAACTAGTCTTAGGATGGTAATACGAGGAGAAATTATTACTTTCTCCTCGTATTATGCTGTTTCTATTCTGCAGCACACATACAAACAGCAAAGATTATTTATGTGCAGGAAGGTGTTCCTTCCTGCACATAAACAATCACCCCTGCAGCACAGGCACCCTTGCAATATGGCGCACGGGGGCCTGCGCTTGAGCTAGGCAGCTTTTTTTGTGCCTGAGCTAGAGGAAACACAGGGGTGCACTGTATTTTTTCTAAATACAGTGCATCTCTGTGTTTAAAAAATGTTGGAGCATAGCGTTACCAATATTGGAGTAACACCGCACTCCAACATTTTATTGTAAATATTCCCCCGTATTCTATGCAGAATTAGTGTAGCGGTAGTATGCAGGATCTCCTGCCATCCTGTGTTCCACACAGAGATCAAGTAGCAGTAGTAAATAGGAGCTCCCATCATTCTGTGTTCCATACAGAGGTCACTTTCAGCACTACACAGGAGCCCCCTTTATTGTGTGTTCCAAAGAGAGATGGAGTAGCAAAAGCACACAGGAGTTCCTGTAATTTTGAACTACATCCAGAAATCGTGTAGCAGTAGCACACAGGAGCTGCTGTCACCCTGTGTTCTATACTGAGTTAGCATAGCAGTTGTATTCAGGAGCTCGTCAACCTGTGTTCCACACAGAGATCAAGTAACAGTAGTAAATAGGAGCTTCCATCATCCTGTGTTCCACACAGAAAACAAAGAGTGGTAGTACACAGGAGAACCCATCATTCTGTGTTCCATACAGAGACGGAGTGGTGGTAGAACACAGGAGCTCACATCATACTATGTTCCATGCAGAGTGTGCATAAAGGCACCACACGGGAGCTCCCATCATGCTGAGATCGAGTAGCAGAAGCACAAAGGAGCTTTTGTCATCCTGTGTGCCATACAGAGAGCATGGAGCGGGAGTCCACAGGATTTACCACCAGCCTGTGTTCCATACAGAGATCAAGTACCACAGTTTTCCATATAGAGATCCAGTAGTGGTAACACACATGGGCTCTTCTCATCCTGTGTTACATGCAGAGATCGAATAGCGATAGCACACAGGGGCTCCCGTCATCCAGTGTTTCATACAAAGGTTGAGTAGCAGTAATTAGCAGGATTTTTTGTCATCCGGTGTTCCATTAAGTGATTGTTAGACCTGTAAGCCTTAGGGTGGTCTTCACCCAAACCTTTTGCCTTACTCCATATTTTTCTGAACTCGTTTTTGTTGGCCTTAGGACTCTGTGCACTTGACCACTGATAGCCAGTGCTATAATGTGTATGCTCATTCCTTAAAACATGGTAACATTGATTCCTTGGTTCAGCACTCAATTGGCCTATTTATTTATTCAATAGTCCCTAGTAAAGTGGTACTACGTGTGCCCAGGGTCTGTAAATTAAATGCTACCAGTGTGCCTGAAGCACTGCTTGTGCAACCACTTAAGTAGCCTTTTAAACATGTCCCAGGCCTGCCATTGCAGCCTGTGTGTGCAGTTTTGAACTTCCATGTCGACATGGCAAAATAAACCTTTTGCTAGGCCCAAACCTTCCTTTCTAATACACATAAGTCACCCCTTGGATATGACCTAAACAGCCCACAGGGCTGGGTGCAATGTTTTTAAAAAGTTGGACATGTACTTTTAAGTTTTAAAAGTCCCGATAGTGCAAAACTGTTAAATTCGTTTTTTACTGTTACAAGGCCTACCTCTCCCTTAGGATAACATTGGGGCTACCTTATTACATTAAGGTGCCGATTCCGATCCGGGTCGGAAAGCACTCCGACCGGGCCGGATCCGGAGTGTTCTCCGACCGAGCCGGAGTCCTGCAGTCCGACCGAGTGAGTACGATGCGGCCGTATGCTGCCGGACTCGGTTCGGTTGGACTCCCATAGAAGTCAATAGGAGCTGGTCGTACGACGCGTACATGGGTTCCCATTGACTGAATGGGTACGTCTCGCACAAGGGCGCCCCCTACAGTGGGTACGCATCGGTGCCATCCGCATCGTACATGCCTGTGTTGGGGGGACCCTTGGGTCTCCCCCTGTGTCTGAGTCGTAGGGCTGCGGGTGTCAGGGGGTCCGACGTGAACCCCCAAAGGCAACCACCCGGACGTTTTGCGAGCCGGACACTCCGGCTCGCACAGGCTGTCCGACGCGTGCATCGTACTGGCTCGGTCGTAAATTGCATCCATTGCACGCCACGGTTAGCTTACGACCGAGACGTATGGAGCAGTTCGGACCCGGAAACGACTCGGTCAGTGAATTTCACGTAGCTCGCATCGTACTTGCTCGCTCGTACAGCTGTACGAGTCGGGCGCAAAACACGCGTACGGCTCGTAGTTTTTCCGGCCGGATCGCATTTGGTGCCCTTCCGACCCGGATCGGAATCAGCCCCTTAATAAGGATAACTTCCAAATGGAACCAAGTCAACAGTTCATGTTTGGTGTCTATAGAATTTGTTATGAGAAATCCTCATTATGGTAAAGTCAGATTTTCAAGTACAATTTTGAAAATGCCACTTTTAGAAATTTGGCATTTTACTACCTTGGCCATTTAGTGCTTGCAGATTTTCTCTGGGATACATGACTGGGTGTAGTTGGCACTAGGTCTGTGTGTATTCCTCCTAGACAGCCACTCAAAATAAATACCTTAGGTGTACCTGGATGAGTTATTACTGGCAGTATGGGAGGACAGAGTTAGGTAGAGCTCACTTACACCGGAATAGGCAGTGCTCTGCCTCCACATAGAGGATTGCATATCCCCTGCGGTTAGCCTGGAGCCAGTGGAGGCAGGAAACCTGGGCAATTCAAATGGAATCCTCTAAAAGTTTCTACCACTTCCCAGAAGGCACCTGGTATAAATATTAGAACTTAGAAACCCACTCTTCAGTACACTTCTGGAACTGTGAAAGGCTCTGCCATGAAGAAAGATTACTTTGCTACTGAAAGGACTGCCACTCTGCTGGACTGCTACCCTGGGGTACTGCTGCCCTGATGACCTATGACCCTGCTGACCTTCTGCCCTCTTGCTTTGGTGAGAAGGACTCGACTGTAACTTGTACCCAGGGCCACCAGGGTGACTCCAGGGGCTAGTCTCTTGTAACCAGCAACTGGACTCTGCAACTGTGAGTCCTACTCTACCAAGTGGTGCCATTCCAGTCTTAGTCTCTTGGAAGTGTGTCTCAAGGTTTTCTGACAGCCCATGTGTAGATCCACCAGAACCCACACATTTCCTTTGCTGCAAGGCACTATCCTGATCGGGGCCAACTCATCATCTCTGCTGCGTTTGCATTTCCCAAGGATCTCGCATCACTGCCGCAGCCCGCAACCTCATTAAAACCGCCACTGTGTGTCTCATCCTTGACAAAGACCCTTGCATCGCAGGCCTCCTAGTTGACAGCCTTCTCGTTGATGACACAGGACTTTGCATCGCAACTACGCAGCTCCCCAAAACCGAAGCTTCTCTGACCCGGACCTCGCATCATCTCTTCTGCGCAACTCATCATCGACGTGGGACCTCGCAACGGTCCTCATTCAGGATTTAAGGCATTCTTGTTCAGCATGCCTAACCGGATCCCTGATGCTGGCCCGTGCTCCATCGCGGTCGGCCTGAATTTGTGACTCTGGCCATGTCCGGTGCAACCAAAGATCCACAGTTAGCGCTTTGTGCTTTGTTCATGGAAATCTTCAAACTTGCATATCTCCAGTTGTACTGATTGGATCTTTGTCATTTTAATCTTGTTTTATTGATTAAAATTCACTCTATTTTTACTAATTTGGAGTGGGATTCTTCTTGTGGGGGTGTTTTCATATTATTACTGGCATACATGTATACATGAGCTTCTGTCATCTTGCATTCCATTTAGAGATCATGAAGCAGCAGTCCAGAGGAGTTCCCATCATCCTATGTTCCAAACGGAGATCGAATAGCAGTAGAATGCAGGAGCTTTTATAATCTTGTCTTACAAACAGAGATTGAGCAGTGGTAGCACATAGGAGCTCCATCATACTGTACTCCATATTGAGATCCAGTAGTGATAGCACAGAGGAGCTCTTGTAATCCTGTGTTATGTACAGAGATTGAGTAGCAGGAGCACACAGGGGCTTCCGTCATCCAGTGTTCCATACAGAGATTGAGCAGCAGTAGCACGCAGTAGCACCGATCATAAAGTGTTCTATACAGAGATGGAGAAGCAGAAGTATATAGGAGCTCCTGCCATCCCTTGTTCCATACAGAGATCACATAGCGGCAGGACAAAGGAGCGCCCATCATCCTATGTTCCATATAGAAATTGTGAGAAATTGGATTGTTGGTTGACTGGGGTGTGAGTGCTGGTCAAACAGCAACCACAATCCTTGTCAGGTTGAGGCACAAGCCAACCTTAAATTAACCTGTGCTCAACCACCTGGTACCCTGGCACAGAGCTGTCAAGCATAACTTAGAGGTAACGTGTAAGTATTGGTGCAACACTTCAAATCAAACAGTAATAAAGTGAAAACAACGCACCACAAATGATCCCACGCCAACTTATAAAATAGAACGTTCTTTAATAAATAAAAAACAAGACTAAAATGACAAAAATCAAATGAGTAGAACCGGAAATATTCAATATTAAAGATTTGAGTAAAGATAGCGCCAAAAAGCACAAAGGACCAACTGTGGGTATCTGAATGCACCGGACCAGGACAAAGTCGCAAGTTTAGGCCGACCACGATGGAGCGCAGGCCAGCTACAGGAACCCAGCTAATTTTGGGTTGCGGAGCGATGTAAGGATCCGCGTTGAAGATGCGTCATACAGCCAAAATGATTCTTCGGTTTTGAGATGTGGTGAAACTGCGATGCAAGTACCTGCGTCGTCGTCAAGAATCCTGTTGACAGGGCTTGCAATGTGAATTCCAGCGTCAAGGATGTGGCGCACAGTAGGGGTGAAGTCCTGCGTCGTCGTCGAGGCTGCCATCAATGAGGGATGTAAAGGCCTACTCCGAAGATGCATCCTGCAGTGGATGAATCCGAAGGGATTTCAGTCTGCAGAGGCGATGCTGATCTTTGCGACAGGTCCAATCCACGTAGCAACAGAGATGCGTCGGTTCTATTTGGAGTTGTGCCGCACAGCAGAGGAGATGCGTCAGTTCTACAGGATCCAAAGAGCCTGGCAGACCACCTTAAGCCCATTTCCAAAAGAGTCCAGGACTGGGGTGGCACCACTTGGCAAAGTAGACTCACAGATGGCAGAGTCCAGATGTAGGGACATGGTTTGTGGGAAGCCTGTCATGTCCCTGATGTTTCAGATCACAAGGCCAGCCAACTAGCCATTGGGGTCACTCCGGGTTCTGGGTTTAGGAGATACAAGTCCGGTTATGCTCAACCATGCAAGAGAGCAGCAGGAAGCAGATCGGCACAGCAGGATAGTAGTTCCTTCACAGCAGCAGTCCAGCAGAGTTGCAGTCCTTGTAGAAGCACAGCAGTCCTTCTTCCTGACAGAGTATTCACAGGTTCTGAAGTGTACTGAAGTGGTGGTGTCTGAGGTCCAGTATTTATACCTGCTTTACCTTTGAATTGGGGAGAATGTTCTAGAGGCATACCTTTGAAGTGTACAGGTGCCCTGCCTTCCTGGCACTGGCTCCAGATTCCCTACAGGGGGTATGCAGCCCTTTATGTGGAGGGAGGACACAGCCTATTCAAATGTAAGAGGGAGTGGGCCCAGCTCCTCCCTCTGTGCCAGTGATAGCCAATCCAGTGACAACTAAGCTCCCAAATGTGTGTAGCTGTCTAGGAGGACAACACAAAGCCCAACTGTCACTCACACCCAGTCATGTGACCCACATACCGGCTGCAGGCACCAAATGGCATGTTAAAAATTGTAATTTGAAATCCGATGTCACCATAAGTTAGGATTTGAAATTACAGTTCCATAGACACCCAACATGAACGGGTTACCTATTCCCATTTGGAAATTACACTTGTAATAAGGTAACTCCAATGTTATCCAATTAGGAGATGGCCATGAAGTAGTGTAAAACTTACAAGTAGATGTCCTACTTTTAAGTACATTGCGCCCTGCCCTCTTGGCTGTCCACAGCCTACCCTAGGGGTGACTTATGTGTATTGAAAAGGAAGGTTTGGGCCTGGCAATAGGTTTATTTTGCCAAGTTGAAATGGAAGGCCCTGGGCACAGGTAGTGCCACTTTACTAGTGACGTACAAGTAAATTAAATAAGTGCACAGAGTCCTACTGCCAACAAAATCGAATTCACTAAAAATAGGAGGAGGAAGGCAAAAAAATTGGGGATGACACTGCAGAAAGGGCCAAGTCCAACAGCGATCCAGTAGCAGTAGCACAAAGGAGGTTTTATCATCCTGTGTTCCATACAGAGATTATGTTGCAGCAGTCCAGAAGAGTTCCCATCATCCTGTGATATCTAAAGTGCTGAAAACTGTGCTTTTTTAAAGGCCCATGGCTGCAACTTGCACCTCTGCCTTTCTCTTCAGCTCCGGTAGGTTTATTGCAGCCAGTGACCTCTCCAGCAAGGATTTTTAGGAGGGGGTAGACAATAGACTGGTTGGTGCTTGGACAAATGAATATGTGTGGCAAGGTGTAGTGTTTTCTGTGTCACCTCCTGATACATTTGGTAGCAGTGGTGGAGGGGCACAAGGGGGGCAGGACAAATAGAGGTGGGGCAATCACCCCATCTGGCCCTCCTCTAGAGACACCACTGACTGCAGCAGACACGGCTGGGGGTAGAAGTAAAATGAGAGACACAGGAGGGAAAGAAAGATAGGTGTGAATGAGAGAGTGGAGGGAAAACAAGAGGATGGAGTGAGATCAGAGAGAGAAAGAAAGGCGAGAAGGAGAAACCCAGAATGTATGCATGGAAAAGGAGACATAGGAGGAGAGGGAAAAAATAAAGCAGGGTCCCTTTGAACATTTTTGCCAGATCTGCATTTGGTTCTCTTTGAGCATGGAGGACTTGGGCTAGCACTCATTTAGAAAGACCTGTGTACGGCATGTGCAGATGTTCACTACTGATGACATACTGAATACCAACTCAATGTTTTACGGCTGACTCAGGATATGTTTGGGAAAAGTCACATTTCTGCTCTTATGGCATTACTCATGTGGAGAAGCCTGGGCTATTGGAACTAATACTTACGTTGTGTTTCCGGTTGAACAGGCAGATGAACTAGTGTTAGCGACTCTAGACACGAAGGTCTGGTTGGTCAAGTCCAGTTTAATGGTTCCGTTGACCGTCAGAGTGATGTTTGTGGCATATAAAATGATGCATGTGCCTGTTCCATTAGTCACATTCAAGGGGGGATACGGAACTGTGTCTATGGCTGCGCCTTCTGCCATCAGCCGCCGTCTCCTCGCTGATGTCTCATGGAAACCGCTGTGAATCTGTAAGGGAATCAAACACAAGTTCTTAGCTTCAATGGAAGAGAAAGGCTGTCTTTGACCTGGTGGAGTTTATTTTCCAGTCAGGCTATGGGAGACTGGCAGCACTGAAGGTATTCCATTGCAAGAGAAGTTGTAGCATAAATTATAAACATTAATCCCCAGTTTTAAAACTTTGCCCATCGAGTTAAACGTAGAAGCTGCAGTGTAGATTAATATTTTGATATGTGATAACAAAGCATTTTCAAAGAGCAATGTCTAGTCACTTCTTCTGCGCTAGTCTGGTTGGCTTTTTAGGAACAAGCAGTGTTTTACTGAAAAGTCCTTGTTAGTTTTCAGCATTTTTTTAGACCAAAGAGAATTGTAATCTTGCCTCAGTCCTGGACAGGAGGAGCTCTTAAATAGGTGGGGCTCAAGATTATCTGAGGCTAATGCAGAACAGACAGCCATTTATTAACGTAAGTGCAGGATGTACAAAAGAACACGTTGCACCATACAGATGCCCCATGGAGCCTGACTTCCTTCCGCTTCCTGATTCAAGACGCGGGCAGACCGCTCCCACTCTCCAGATTATCATCATTCACTCAACTCAAGGGTGACACGCAGAACATACCAGATATACACGTCTCCCTACGTATAGCACAAGGAACACAAGACATAACACGGTTTCAAAGATGGAGTCTAGTTGAATCAAGGAAGCGGCCTCGTTGTCGAGCTCACACAGTTTTGTTGAGTACCATGAACAATGCGTGTTTCAGCACAAATAGAGATTTCACAATTCGTTTTAACATATGTGCCTCACACATCTTTTGTTGAGGCAATCTGGGAGATAAAACTGAGTTTCTAGAACCCAAAGCTTTTTGGTCAAATCCCAAAGCCGGGATTAGAATCCAGGGTGCTAATTTCCAAAGTCATCAATTTAGTTATTAGACCATAACTATTCCTCTAGTCAGCAAAGCACTTATGGCCCAAATTAACTTTTGGCAGTGAGCATACTCTGTTGCAACTGTGTTGCAGTGTGCTTACTACCAACATTATGGTCCATCTGTCGAATTTAAAGCGGGCGGACCATATTTTGATCATGGCAGAGACAACTCCGTCTCCGCCGTGGCCAAACTGCTCCGATGGCCCAACGGATTAAGGCAAGGGAAGGCATTTTATTTTTTATTTTCAAATAAAAATCCCGCTTCAGAATCTTCTTTTTGAAAATAAACAATAAGACAGTTTGCTGCAGGACTTCATCATGTTTACAGAACCTTGCAGTAAACTGGGAAAAGCATTGACTGGAACCGTTGTGACAGAGGTTCCTGTCAATGCTTTAAGAAATTACTGTCTGCTTGGCAGTCATTTCACAATTAGAGGCCTCTTAAGACTAGAGGTGGGCGGAATTTGCGAAATTCACTTTTGCAAATTATCGCGAAAATGTTAAAAAATCTCCGCAAATACGCGGAAATATCGCGAAGATGCGGAAGTTTTTTTCCCGCCCGTTCGCGGTATTTTCTGCGTGCTCGCGGCTCGCCAACTTACCCATGCGGTTGCTCGCGGGCGCGGCCATCTTGTTTTCACTTGTTTTGCGGTGCATGATCGCGAGAAGAAAGACGTGATCACGCGACGAATGACGTTACTGCGGGCGCGAACTGTCGCGAGACAGCGCAAATGGCTACCAACAATCCAACATTTCGTGGAGAACGCGACCGGATCGGGAAAACTTGTCGGCGAACGCGGGGATTCAGGTAAGGCGATCGCGCGCACGTGAGAATGTATTATTTTACAGCGCGAGCAAGCAAAAAATTTCCGGGAAAATGCGGATTGCGGAAATTTTTACATTTTCGCGCTCTCCGCGGAACACGAAAATGTCAAATTATCGCAATTTCCACGAGCGGAACGGATTTTTAGCCCAGGCCTACTTAAGACCATTAGTATCAGTGTCTAAGGCAGCCATCAATAATTACCTTTACTAGTACCAGCCCTGGATATTTTAACTTGTAAGATATTGGATTGTTATTTGGAGTGGGTGGCTGCCCACCTAAAGCAATAATCACAACTCTAGTCAGGGTGCACCCTAAATAGTTACTAAATTAACCTGAGTTTAATCCCCCTGGTAGCTATGGCACAGAACAGACAAGCTTAACTTAGGACAATGCTATGTATGTTATACCTAAACAGTATTAAAGCCGAAACACCATACCATAAAATACCAAGCGGAATTAGAAAAATAGAGTAAGATTTAAATAACAAAATTACACTAAAATGACAAAAATCTAATTAGAAGTACCAGAGATAGTAATTTATATCCTCTATCACATAACGCACCTTAGCGCGTGCGCCACATAGTTGGTCTTTTAAAAATACTTTACTAGACCACCACTTAACTTGCACTACACATAAGGCCATCCCACTAAAGAGAGTATGGCTGAAACATGTTGACCGATTAGGATATCAGAGTTACTTTAGACCTCCTAAGATATCCGTCTCTCGTTTTTAATTACTGTCAAGGGCCCATACATTAAAATAGTCCTTTTTGTTTCGTGGGACCCATTGGACAGTTTTTTAACATTCACTCACCCACTTTCACCGCACTTTCACGGCACAAAATCGACTCCGCTGTATCCCGGCGTCGTAGCACACTCAAGGTGCACTTGGTGCCTTGGGTGGGGCCCGATGATGAAGCATGTCACCAACTAGGTTGGTGAGTGAGGGCCTTCTAAAAACCAAAATGTGTTTTTCATAGAATAAACATACGCTAGGAGCACCCACCCCATAGCTAGTTCTCCTTGATACATATATATTATACCCGGGGAAGTGAACTAGCTCCAGTACCTTTCCTCTCTCTCCCTTTGATATTTATCAATAGTAAATCTAACCCTTCTGAAGTTCCATGGTTTCCATACTGTTGCTTAGATTGGAGTGGGAATAGTAAATCTAACCTCTCTAGTGTTCAATGCTTTTCCCTCAGTTGGTTAAACTGAAGTGAAAACATTAGTTCTAACCTCTCTGAAGTCCAACGCTTTCCCTACTGTTGGTTAGATTGTCTTTGGAATAGTTAATTCATTATCATTAGTTTCTCCCATGAACTCTAGACAGTGAGGAGGACAAGGAGACAGGATACTGTTCCTGATAGTCTTCATTTTCTCTATGAAAAAAGGTTAAGCTGGTCTAGCAGGTCTTGGGATGCTTTCGTCTTGACAACTAATTTTTTCAAGAAGATAAGCTCACTGTGATGAAATAAAAATGAGTCAAGTATAAAGCCCCAGGGGATGCATGCAAAGGGGCACATGGTGTGCCCCCCTGTATGTATGCACCCTCAGTTCCTGCAGGTCAGAATCCGGCAGGTGGTCCTATTATGGGTTTGGCCATGTGGGAGCGGGTCACTGCATGGCGGCCCACTCCATCACCGCCAAACTCATAATAAGGCCTTTAGCCAACTCAGCACCTTCCTTTAACATTTTGGGGTAATCTGGTGAGAGGACAGAGAAAAAGAGGAACACAAAACGCAGTTTCAACAGGAAAATTGAACAGGGACACAGCACAAATTCTTGACTGGAATTACACCAAATTTTGCAGAAAGCTAGATATTTAACTTGAAAATATGCTTTTTGCATTTTAGTGTAACTGTGTTCAGTAGTTTTTTTAACAATTAAGGTTCAAAATGTATGTATATTTAGAGATACAGTAAAACTGTCGGACTGGCAGATCAGAAGGTAGGATCTGATTGTCTGGCGAAAACAACAACAGAGGTAGCAGTTGTATTTGGGCAGGGGTTGGGCGGCCACCCAGTAAAACTACCAAATCCAGACATTTCTGAAAACTAGACACCCTGGAGCAGTCAAGGGTGGTGTGCTGCACATAGAACCCACAAAGGTATCTAACCTGAAATGCCCTGCAAACCTCAACCTTTGGCTAAAATCGCATATTTTCAGTGCATTCTGTGAGGTAAACTTCCAGAATCTGCATGGCTCCATAGAATTCCTACCTCCCAGAGTAACCTACCTCCCAGAGTAACCCCACTTGTCCTAATAAAAATGGTATCCCACATTTGTGGCTGGGCCTACTGCTCACAGCAGGAATTGATCAAACCAGGGTCAATGGGAGGACCATATAACGTTGTTGTGACCCCTTGACAAAGTGAATAGGCTTGCCTTATATACTGATGTGGTCATTCTTTGATAAAGCAAATTAGTTTGCCTTTATATAATGATGTGGTGACCCCTTGAAAAAGCCAATAGGCTTGTCTTGTCGATTGATGCGATGGACCTTTGACAAAGCCAATAGGATTGCTTTGTATATTGATTTGGTTATCCCTCGACAAAGCTATTAGAGTTTCTTTCATTTAACAATGTGGTGACCCCTTGACAAAGCCAATAGGCTTGCCCAGCATATTGTTTTGTTCACCCTTTGACAAATCCAATGGGCTTGTCTACATATAATGATGTGGTGACCTCTTGACAAAGTCAATAGGCTTGCCTTGCATACTGGGGTGGTCACCCATTGACAAAGCCAATAGGTTTGCATGTTTTAATGATGAGGTGACCCCCTGACAAACCCAATAGGATTGCCATGCATATTGATGTGGTCAGCCCTTGACAAAGCCAATAGGCATGTCTTGTATATTGATGTGGTCACCCTTTGCCAAAGCCAATAGGTTTGCCTTCTTATAATGATGTGTTGATGTCATCAATGATGTCATTGAATATGTCATGAGTGATCGAATATGTGAGGCCATAAACAGTGCATGGCGGTGATGCAAGTTATAGTTAGCTCAGGAAACTATAACTGGTGAATTTCCGCATTTTTATGAGTTTAGAATGGTATTTGATTGACTGAAATGTTCACCCAATTATAACAGCACTTTATAACCTTTGTCATCATGTTTGCCATCTGACAAAAGCATGTAGTTTGTACTACAAATAGGGGTTTGAAAGGGGATTATACAGAAGAGAAACTGGCACTGACAATGCTAAGTCTAGCTTATGAACGGAAGAGCTTTTGTGTCATTATTGGGTTTAGGCACTGAGGGGCATATTATCAAGCACAGCGTTAACATTATTGCCGCTTTAGCGGCAGAAAACTGCCGCTAAAGCGGCGATAATGGGCTTGATAATATGCCTTGGAGAATTCCAGTAGAAGCCCATGTTGACACCAGAACATGGGCTTCTATGAAAATTCTCAAGGGCATATTATCAAGCCCATTATCACCGCTTTAGTGGCAGTTTTCAGCCCCTAAAGCGGCGATAATTTTAACGCCGTTTCTTGATGATATGTCCCTGAGTGAGTTGTTACACATGCATTCCGTCTCTCAACTTTGCACTATGACATCCATTCATCCATCCACTGCCTGATTCTTGCATTCAATCTCTGACATAACTGCAATAAAACACACACAAATCCCACAACACATGCAAGATAAATTAGTAGAATAAAGAAAACATACTGACATCCAAGCACGGCCGGTATAAGCTTGCAATACGAAAACTAAATAAAGCAGTGGGTGTCCATCTTGCAGAAGAATTGTAAAGTATTGCTGGTTTAAAGGTCTATCATGGCCGCCACATTTAGTACTAACATTTTGGACATCTTGTAATGGTAAAACAATGATGCATTATGTACAAAAGCATTCGGTAATGGTCTCATGGTGTAGAACAAGTGGTCTTGTGGGGTGAGGCGCACTGTAGATGAGTGCCTAACTCATTAATGACACAAAAGGCACTTTCATTCATAAGTCAGACTTACTGGCATCGCCAATTGTTTGCTTCACTTCTATAAAAACCTATTTGTATTACTTGTAAAAATACCCAAATAAATGCTTTTTCTGAAGGTAAGCATGATAGTATGCTTACATGGAGTAAAATGCCTCAAACTCACACACCTGGAAGAGCGTGTTGGCAAGGTGGCATATTTCATATTTCTTGTTGTACATTTTAACAAACAGTGTTGTACACATCATTTTCTTGAATGTTAGATGGTGTTCATCAAAACTATTTTGTTGTTTTTCAGTTTTCTGGCAATACCTTGCTCGCTCTATGGAATGACCCTCTATGTTATAGCTAGAGTCTGACCGTGCAAATTGATAACTAAGTGGATAAGGCATCTTAGCATCAGTAATGCATTCTCGCAGTTAGACATGGGAGAAAATGTCAGATTTCTTTTCATTGATAAGCAGTTGGTTTTCTATTAGCTGCAAAATGTCAAATTAAAATATCAGGTGAAAGAATGCCTCCAAGGTATGAAAAGAAAGGTGAAAAGAGGACAAACAAATGTCAATACTTAGTATTTAATATATGTTGCTCTCTCTGGAGCTTCAACTATTCTATCTGTAATTTGCAAAAAAAATTTTAATGGCAACTTGTCATTTCTGTGGGTGAGAACTGAAAGTAATTAAGGACAAGGGATCTTATTAAAGGTTTGGCAGACAGAAAGCAGCCCGGCAAGGGTGACAGGGGTGATGATCTCCGCCATGTAGGTGGAGGACCACCCGCAATATTTAGATATCTCCACCTGCCTGGCTGCCATGTTTTTCTCAGAATTTTATTTTGTTTTCCAAAAACTAACTACCAAAGCAGGAGTTTGTTTGTGAAAATAGAAAAAAAAGCGAATGGGCCTGACATCCTGGGATTTTTCTCCCAGGGTTTGTGAGTCATTTGTAGGTGAAGCGCATGCTGACTGGTTGCAAAACACTAAGGGACCTATTATGATGGAGGTCAGAGGCTTTCCGACCACCATCGTCAGTTTCAATTCCGACCGGCTGATTGTGTATCAGCCGGTCAGAAGTGAATCCGGCTGGTCATTCTGACTGGCTTCAGACGGGCTCAAGAAGCCAGTCAGCCAGTAGGAACGGGCTCATAATCCCAAAGGACCTTTTTGCCCTTGGGTTTATGATGCATGGTTTCCAACATGGTTTCCATGCTGGCCATGTCCGACATGGAATCCATGTCGGAAAGCATGTTTGGGGGGGGTCCCCAGCAGGGCCCCCTTGTTTGTGTGGACCCTGTTAATCCCTGCACCTAAGGTGCCGGCCATGGGGTGCAGGGATGAACAACACCTCCCATTTCCCTATGGGAGCATGCATTATGCCCGGTTTACGGCCGTAATGCATGATCCCATAAGGAAATGTCGGAATGCGACCGAACAGTTTTCAGTTGCATCCTAATGAGGCAGGCGGGACCGGAGGTCGGTCGGTCCATTTAAGTCCACCCGACATCATAATCGCCCCCTTATTGTGGGCTTACTAAGAATTTACAAGGGATTGCAGAACACCCATTGCTTTTCATTGGTTGGCATTATTGTCCCTCTCGTTTGTTTGCAACTTATTCAATGGCTTTCCTTGTTCAAACTTGTCCATTTTGTGTTAGTCCCTCCCCATCTCTCTGATTGGCTGGTTTCTATTTTTAAACTGCTTCTTTTAAATTTAAACTTTTTGCTTTTTACTAAAGCACTCGATGAGAGTGCATGTGTTTTCCATCTCTACCCACCTGCCAAATAGCCAAACACCCTGTGCTCCATCGTGCTGTCTCCCCAGAGTTACAAGATTTCTCTTGTGTGCAACAACCCTATCAATCTCCATGTCTCCCCCGCACTCCGTGTTGCTTTCTCACCTGTGTGATTCTCCCTCACCACTGTGCTGATCTCCCGCGGGTGCTGCTTTTCAACTGAACATCACCACTGTGCTTTTACCTTCTGAGTGAAATTGCTTCATGAATTTTTAAACAGGTGAAATCTGTAAGTTTTTCTTAATTCACTTGCAGAGTGAAATTGGGCAATAAATGCACCCAAATGAGCAATGCCGACAAACAAGAGTAATGGGCGAATTTGGCCATATCATGTAATCCAGTTCTCTGTGGCAAAATGAAATCTAGGAAGAGCTACCTAGCTGTCCATGAATCCAGGCAGTTCATGTGGTTCATTTGGTTCTCTCTGTAGTTTTGCTACAATATAACTTGCATTAACTGCTCACAACAGAACAGCTCACAGTTCGTGAGCATGATTTCTAGTTGACTGCCATTTGTCTTTTTTGCGTTACAATTCACTTTCGCCTACCACAGAATAAGAGAAATATTTTGCACAGCCTTATTTTCTCCACACAAGAAGTATTTCACACACCTTCGTTTGTATTATTATAAAGTGTTGATAGTGTTGGGTAACTCAAAGTTTGAATAACCATGTAAATGTAATATTCTATCTGGAGTATGATAAATATGATCACAAGGTGTCTGTGTCTTTGGACTGGTTGTGTTTGGACAGGAGTATCAAAAAAATATATTGTGAAACATAAATATAGGGGCAGGACTATTGTGATGCAAAACATATAATGGACATAAATATTAAAGGTAAATATATAATTTTTAGTCTTTTTTTATATAATTGTAAAATATATTGTTTACTAAAACATTGTATATAATTTTGTTTTTTTTTTGTTTGTCTTTGTGCAATTATAGGGTTAGGTTTGAAATGTATTTATTGTATTTAATTCTGAAATAGTTTTATGTTTATATATTTATTTGTAAAGTAATTCTAATATTTAAAATATAGTTTTATTTAGTAATAATTTTATATTTTGCAAATATTTGTATATATATGTGTGTGTGCATGTTAAATGTGAAATTGTTTTTGTATTTTAATAATGTTTTTATTTTTAAGATTTGTTTATTTTAAGTTAGAAATGTAAGTTTAATTTTATAATACATTTTAACATGTATTTTCATCTATTTATTTTTTGGAGTATGTTAATTTAATATATGGATAGTTTGTGTCTAGGTCAAAAACAATTAAAAAAATGTTAAAAATGCATTGATATGTAATTGTAATACCTAAATCACTTTAACAAAAGTAATTAATTCAATTCTATTTTGTATTTTGGGGTACTTTTTAAAAATGTTTATGTATTTGTATATGATTTTGATTTTTTTTAAATGTATTTATTTTATATACAAATATTTTATGTGATTTTATGTTTTTTTCTAATTAATAATACTTTAAAGGAAAATTTGTAGGAAGATGTATGAATTATTTGGTATTATATTTATATTGTACTTTGTTTGGTTCATTTTAACTGTTTTAATTAGTAATATGTTATTGAAAATGTTTATAATTAGATTTTTAATATTTGAAATAGATAAATGTTTTTTAAATGTTATATTTGTTATTTATTTTAAGAATTGTAACTAAAATCGAAAATAAGTTTAAATATTTAAAATCATTTTAAATAATTTAGATATTTTAAATATATTTACACTTTTGGAATATGTGTAGAAATCATATGCATATATTGTACTATTTGGTTTTTTAATTATATGCTTTTTATGTTTTAAAAAATGTCTAAAAAATTAATTTTTTTAAATTCTAATTTTAATGCTATCTATTGTTTGTAACATTGTTTTAGAAAATTAAAATAGAAACGCCGAGGCCATCTTCAGATTCACAAAAAAATTAGGCTCTCGCCCAATCAAAGGCATAATAGACATTTACAAAGCACGGACATGTTCCATTGCTTTGTATGGTGCTGGAGTATGGGGCTTTACCAAAACTTTGGGGCTTCAGAGAGCGGAAAATATGATGTTAAAACACATATTGACATTACCGAAAAGCACTCCAGCTACTATGTGTCACAACGAACTATGTGTAACACTGTTGACTTTTTATGTTCAATTAGCTCCTCTGAAGCTCTGGCACAACATATGGGCTAAGGAGGAACCAGTCCTGAACCGTAATATCATTTTAGATTGTTTGAAACTAGACTCTGTAAAAGTAATTCCCTGGTTATCTTATATACATGAACAACTAGGGATGCTGGGTTTGGAGGACTGTTTCAGCACACCGGGTGATATTTCTGCAATCTCAAAAAATAATCTGAAAAAGGATGGTCTCTTTTACTGGACGCAAGTAAGAGATAGCAAAGAGAAAGCAAAAAAAGGGTTGTAGAGCACTCACTATTAGTTAGCTCCCCAAAAATCGAACCTTATCTCTCCTTCTATTTTAATCAGACCAAGATGTTTTACCTGATTAGATTCAGGATGGGTAATGCTCATCTCCTGGTGTCGTATCCATGTGATGTATACTGTGATACTAAGCTAGAAATGTGTCCATGTGATTCACTTTCTGCACAGAGCACTTTACATTTCATGTTTTTTAGCAAATTTTATTCTGGCCCGAGACGTACCTTTTTAAAACCATTATTAAGATTTTTAAATATTAGAAAGTGACAACCTGCGCTACGCCATTTACTTCTCCTAAACGATGAATTTATTTGTTTAATGATTTGTAGGTTTATTTCTTCTGCAGTTCGGCTTCGTAACATTGCAAAAAAATGATTCCTGTGTTTTGATTTTGTCAAAGATGAATTTTGCTATGTATATATATGTCATTCAAATGTTTTTTACTGCTCTTTTATGGCTAATTTAGCCGAATAAAGATCTTTGACTGACTGACTGTAGTTTATATATTTTTTATTAATTATTTTATTTTTTTGCTTGGTAAATTTCTGTCATACATAATGTATTCTTCTTTATTTTATTATTTTTAAATGTTGGATGCATTATTTCACAAATGTTATTTGCTAGCTGTAATTGTAACTCAGAATGTTCACACAGGGCTTCAGCTTTGTTTGTGCCACCCTGCATGTGTCAGAGACAAAATGCACTCCAGCCTGCCGCTGCAGTCTGACTGGGCAGTGTTCTTCACTGCTAGTTTGACTTTGCAATTACACCACATGGCAAAGCCACTACTTTGTTTAAGGATATATGTAAGTGTCCCCTAAAGAAGGCCTATGAGACCCTATGGCATGGAGCTATATACACAGGGTGGCCGCAGATTTGCAACACTCGCCCCCAGACTGTGGAACTCCCTTCCGGTGGAGATCCGGTCCTGCACTGACCTTCTGCAATTCAGGAAGTCCCTCAAAGCATGGCTATTTGCACAAGTCTATAATTAATGTTTCCACTGGTAGCATACAGAGCCTTTTACAGCGCCATGAAACCACCCGGTGTACGTGCACTCTATAAGTCATTTTTAACATTAACATTTACCATTAAGACATATGATTTTTAATATGTCTTAGCAGCAATACTTCTAAATTGCCATTTTGCTATGCAAAATTTTAAGAGCCCCATTGGCTAATACAGGATTTAACGGTTGGCCCCTAAACCCGTCTAACTCCTGAATGAGACTACCTAACAGGGTCCAGTAAGGTATCAAATTACTTGTGACATTAAACTGGACCTTATGCCCAGGCTGGATTTAAAGTCACTAATAAAGTTAAGCAACTTTTAGAAAGTTGCCACCCTGCACTCCAGCTAGTCCAGGGGCCCCACAAAAGCACTGACACATAGACCGGTTTCTGACCACCTGGGGAGACGTGTTAACAACTTCCAGGCATGGGAACAAAGGCAGTTGCTGCAGAGCGAGGTGTCACCTCCTCTCCCAGGATGGTCACGCATGGTGAAAGCCCAAAGCCAGGCTTCAAAGGTGAAGCTGCATTTAAAGGGCCATTTGTGACAACATCCCTGAGCAGTTTACAAGGAGGTTGTAAACTGTGGCAGCGCCAAAAACTAATACCATGCAAGGGCAGGCATTAGAATGGTGCACAAGGAGACATGCTCTTATTTCTCTTCGTTTTTGCTTTTTCTATGTGTGCCGCATTCTGCAGCACACATAGTAAGAGCAAAAAGCCATTGATTGTTTAAGTGCAGGAAGGTGTCCCTTTTTACACATAAACAATCATTAAATATTGACGATGTGCTACTTTTATGTGTGCTGCACAATGCACCACACTTAGAAATAGCAAATATCCATTATGGATTGTTTATGTGCAGGAATGTGTCCCTTCCCTTCATTCCCTGCAACGTCGGCACCCTTGCATTATGGTGCAAGGGTGCCTGCATTGGCGCTAGACAGCTAAATTTAGCGCCAGTGCTAGGGAAAACACAGGGGTGCACCTTATTGTAGTAAATACGGCGTATCTCTGTGTTTTGAAAAAGTCAGAGCGCTGCGCTGCCGAATTTGGCACAGCTCTGACATTTTCTAGTAAATATGCCCCTAACTTCCTTTGCCAAGCCTAACTGCCCACATCCACAGCTACCTAGGGTTGAGCTAAGGTTAAGTAAACAATACTGACTGTACCCAGGACAGTATCTGTGAGTGTAGTCCATGATAAGGCTCCACAGCTATATCGTATAGTACACCCAGATCCTCAGATTTACTGTTCACAAAAGTTACAGACTTATATCAACGATGCAAAACTTGGCCTGCATGCACAAATTTTGCTAAAAAAGTTTGCCTAAATATTTCTTTCAAATAATTTGCAAGAGCATGTTCACACTCAAGTTAAATTTCCACCAATATTTCTCATTGCAAAACCGATATTTTAAAGACATTCATATTGCAATGTAAACCCAATGTAAACCTGTAACATTTTTCAAGCCTGCAAAGATCTGAATACATCTTTACACAGTTTGCAAAGATAAGACTTGTATTTAACTTTGAACACCCTTATCCATCACATCAAGAAGTCCAGACTGTGTTTTTTTTTTATCGAGCATATATAATTGCATTTACAATGGACCCTAAGAGTATTTGACAAATGTAAGAGATATTAATTTGATATTGTCACATATTCCTCGTTTTTGTGTAATTTTTCTCATAAGCCTCAAGGTTCTCTTTAAGACACTTGTAGAAATACTGACCCTTGCTTCCTTTTTGGCAATAAATAAATACATTGCATTTTTATTAGAAAACCTTGCTCATTCCTAAGGCTTTGCTAATAGTTAGGGTTTTGTACAATTGGTGTAATTATATGCCGTTTCAGAAAAATTACACAAATGTACACGCAACAACTACATGAAATGCAAATCTGTCATTTAGCACTATATTTTTAGTATGAAAGGCATCCTCAAGTCAATTTTTGATGTGAGGACACATTTTGTGTTAAAAAAAATAGTGTAAATAACAATTGCCATGACAAACTTTTTTCAACGGTCTGATTGTTTTTGCATTATTCCCAAGCTATATTTTTACTGCAAACTGCAGCTTAAAAGTGTGGAATATAGTGTAATGGCACAATTTCAGAAATTTTATCTAACAAACTTAATGCACACTTCTCAAATTTTCACAAATTACGCCCGCGTTATTTAAATTTCGCCCGGGACTATTAACTATAAGTTCATCTCTAGTTTACCCTTTTCAGACAAGGTCTGAGGGAGCCATTTCCTTACTCACCTTTTATGGCACCCAGAAGGGAGAAACCTCCTGGGTCTGCAGAGAGAAATTAATTCAAATTTACAGAGCTAGTGGGAAATGTAGCATTTTTCTCGTAGAGCTTTGCCAATTTGTGAAAGCTCTTGAGAAGGATTCGACAGGGCGGGTTCTACTGCTATAATTATTGAAACAGTTCATAAAAAATTCAGGACTAAGAAGCCAGATTGTAATAATTGACCAATTAAAGGAGGGAGAAAATAGGCCATTTCAGGCGAACAAGCACCCTCAAGTGTCATATTCAGACAACTGGACAGTCAAGGCAAGGAGCCTTTGCAAAACTGCAAATCTATATACCATCTAGTCTCGCACTCTGAAAATATGATTCTAGAGGGATTCAAGTTGTGAACTAAGTCACAAATCTCATCTTCAACCATAAGTGAACAAAATAGTCAAGAAAACCTTCCAGCTAAACGTGCTCAGAAAAATGTCTGTATTTTCTTCAAACCCGCCTTCCGGTGGAATTAACAGCAGCTTTGCCCCTGGCACATCTGGACGAGTGTAATGCAGTCCGTATCACCAGCACCAAATCACTTACTCCAGTATGTGCAAACTTAGCCTCGACCTAAAAGGACCACAATCGGTGCTTAATTTAAACCAGTGGCAGCAGGTGGCGTCCACCAGCACTCATTTTTGAGGACCAGCACTTATTTTGCTCTACAGACTTTGATGGAAACAAAAAAGGAAGAAAGAAGAAGATAGAGAAAGACAGAAAAACACAAAAGAAGGGATGTAAATGATCCTGCAATATTGAGGTAAATAGGCAGAGAGTGTTTGATGGTGGACTAAAGAGGCATGAGGTGGAATCAAGACTATGAAGCCTTGGTACTCGGCACCCCAGACTTCAGTAGCACCAGCTGCTGGATTCAGAACAAAATGTTGGGGTCGTGCACATATTCTTTCACAAATTAAGCACTGCCCACAATACACTAAAAGTGCTTTAGATCCTACTAACATTTTTGCTAACCCTATCTATTTAGGTGGTAGGGTACCACTTTTGATGATACTACTGCTTTCACTTTACATTCCTATGCTGTTTACAAGGCATCCTACCAGCCTTCAATCGAATATGGTCACCCTGTCTTGAAGGCCAGCATAGTTGCGCAAGCTTCTATCAGCTATCAAGCTGAGCCTGAGGCTCAGCCGAGATGCAGAATGTGAATTGCTGCAGTCTCGTTCTTGAGTCGAAATTTGTGTGAAGTCATTTCCATTGAAGTCAGGAACATACCAATGAGCACTTTTAGAACATGCAAAAATCCTGCCTAATTTTGGTCATGGAGTGTTGGCAAGTAACAGTGTGGGATTAAGTTCCTGTACCAGGCGAGATGGGCGAGGACTGCTGCATCACGGCGATACTACCTTCAAGAACGGACTCCCAATTATATAACAACCACAATCGACCAACGAGAACTCAAGTGCCAGATACATAGGGCAGAGCCATATCCCGTGAGGCTAAGCAAGTCCTTAAAAATGGGTAGGAGTGGGCGTCAGTATGTCGATGCAGGCATGGGGTTGAATTTATCTTGGAGGATGAACATTTTCTGATGCCTTTAAGTAAGGTGAACAATCGGGGCTAAGAGGCATGCCTTACAAATCTCCTTATTTTATGATTTTCTTTCAAACGTGCAATCTAGGCGAGAGCAAAAACACAATTTACAATCTGAGCAGATATCCTCCTACTTGCTCAATACTAGGACTCGACATGGCTTCTAATTCATTTTAATTCAATGCTACTATTTATTTAGTGCAAATTGCAAATTGAAATCGTATGGCCTGATTTAGAGCTGGAAAGACAGGTTCCTCGGTCACAATGGAAACAGATAACCCATCAACCTTATTGCATGTACTCTAGAACATAATGAACTTTACAAGCTTGACAAATATCCCAGACTGAATACATGCCCACCAAACTCCAAATCCGGACCCTAATGTCTCCTTTTGACCCAATTCAAATGTACTGATTTTATCAACCGAGTAGAATGAAACAACAGGTTCCCAAGATGGTTCTAAGCCAGAGAGACATCTTTTTTCTAGTTCTGGATGTTCATTTCCCAAATCAGTGCATCCTGGAGCTGTGATCTAGGATTGGTTTCTTTAAACCAATTGGACCAACTCACATGAAAACAAAGGTTCATAAAATGAAAGCCCAATTAGGTTGGCATGAGTTATTTGCTAACTCTGAGTGCCTTTCATCAAATAGCAATCTTTGGCTTGGTGGCTGCATCCAGCTACATGCATCATATGAATTCACCAAGGTCCTACTGTACTAAGAGTTTAATCCGTGCCTTCTAGTTACTCGTCAATTTCTCCAAGGGAGGCATTTACCCACTGAGCTGCTTTTTTAAGGTTCCAGCATGAGACTTGCAGGATGAAAACAGATCTCTTTCAAAGGCTCATTGACCCACCAGACTTGTAATTACAATAAAGACCAGTGTCCATAGGCCGCAGCACTCACTGACAATGAAAGTCTGGTGAAGCTGAGGCAGAGTTAGTCGTGTATCACTCTTCCCTGATCTGTGACCGATGCTTCTGAAACCTTGCTGCCAGCCTTCAGAGGGAAGGATCTGGATGGAGAATGTTGGTGTGATGCTCCTCAAAATTGATCAGGTCTCTCAGAGCCATTTGCGACCTTCTGGTGTCACTGAAAAGCCAGAGGCAGTGCCAATAACTAGACAGGCATACAATAAGTTAAATATTAGCACCACTGACACTCGACTGATTATATTTCAACCAATCATTCTTTATGGAACTGTGCAGATCAGTGCCACCAAAGGTCATTATGGCGGGGCAAAGGCATACCCATGCAGGTGTTAAGAGCTGGTCACATGTCAAGCATACCTTACAAGTGACCGATTCTGCCTCAGCCGTATCAGCCACTGAGGCGACAAAAGGTAAGAAGTTTTCAGACAGGGTAGTGCCTTTGAAATGGCACTAGTTGTGGCACATAGATATTCAATTGTCAGAAAGGCTGGACGGAAAGACAAAACTGGCAAAAAATCTAACTAGGCCCACATTGCATTGGGTTTGTGGGTCCTGCCAGAAGATTAAAGGTTTTCCTATCATCTGTATGGAAGACCGAGGACCATTTAAGATTTATCAGGTCACTTGATCCAGGGCGGAAGAGCTTTTGAAGACGGCTCCTTGCTCCTTGGACACAGACTGAATTGACTGGGGTAGAAAATAATATTGAAGCGCTGTGTGCACTTGCTGTAATGAAACAACTTTTAAGAGCCATATTTAAAAAAATTAATTGCACTTAATAGGGGATGTTCAATAAAACTTTGAACAAACCCCCAGATTTTAGACAACACTGGTACAATAAACTCTGCTTATGCAACACGTTTGGTGTTATATGTGTATTTTCCAGCCAGTGACACTACAGATAATACATTATTAGACTGCATGACCAGCTAGAGTCCATTAATGGAGGGAAACTCCAAGTTCTGGGGCTCACCATCAAAAATGTACCAACTCATTAATTAGCGCCCAACTAATAAATACTTCTAGTCTTCTCCAGCCCAGCTTGCATATAGCAAGGCAGCAAGATGTAGCCATGTGGTGCATCGCCGAGCATGCTGGGAGATGTGTGGTTTGACAAAACTAAATTTGATTTGAAACTGGAGGAGAGGTGCTTCAAGACCATGGACTAGATTGCCATAATATAGCAATGCTTCCCTCGCTGTGTGACAGCCACAGAGCTTAGACCAGGGTTCCATCTGCCGCAATGCATCGAGACCTGCCTCGACAGTTGTCTGGCAGGGATACCCCATAAATGAAGGAGCACTGCAAGACTTTCATAAAGCCTCTTCTCTTCTCTGGTGCATTATCAAGAGGTCTGAACTCCCTCAAACTTCCAGGATTGTACACCTTGCGCTCTAGCTTTAGCAGCAACCAGCAGTGGAGTGTTCTGTGTTAAAAGAGCCTCAGCTGTGCACCTAGAGCATATATACAACAATTGTTGAACAACTCAATACCCTCACCACACTCTTGAAGTGCAGCTCGAATTGGTGCAGCATGGTGTGCACTTGGGCTGAAACGGCTTCATGCTGTTCTACTGCCATGTTTTCTCACTCCTTCAAGGTTTGCAGATGAGAGAGAGTGCATAGGTGCATAATGTGTGGGGCCCAATAAAAAGCAGGAGAGGAAATGTGAAACTACAAGGTGTACTGGCATGTGGGCAAGCAACAGAGCAGGCGAGGTCTGAGGTCACCAAGAAGAATCCAAGTCCCAATGACTGAGAGGTAGAAAGGGAGTTGACGAACAGCAACAGCAGTAGGTGCTGATGATCGTCCAGAAGATATCTGACTGTAACTCAGGCTCTTACAAACAGATTAAAGTGTCGGAAATGTCTCCTGGTTGAAATAAAGGCAAGTATCCGTAGAGCATTTGTTGTTGCTTGTGAATACAGAAGGAACAGTCCGAGCTTTGTAATCTGTGGTCATTCACTAGCCAATGGCCTTCGAGGTATTCTTCCACTCATTCTGAGCTGAATCTGCTGAAGGCCGCGTTTTAGTTCCCATGGGCCCTGTGCTGTGACCTCCACCGTTACATTTACAGCTGGTGTTGCTAATTTCCTTAAATCACCAAAGCATGGTGTTGGCACAGTAAAGCCTTCCACGCAACAACAAACACTGTGCGAAGGTCACAAAGTTGCTGAAGTGTGTTGATTCTTGGGCTACCACGGATCACGTTCCAAAATCTTGCAACAGTCGTAGGTTCAGCTCCGCATCGAGAATAGTGTTTTTCCTTGTAAGCCCTTCCTGTTTGGTCTCTTATTGGAAGATTACATCGATTGCAAAGAGGTGCAGAGTGACCCCACTAGTACCAGAGCAGCTAAATTGTAAACCACTACTTAGTTCAATGAGTCAACTTTCCAAAGATGGAGAAGTTCAGACCTGGGCCCTTTCTGCTTCGGATATACTTTGTCAACTCCCCAACCTTGGGATAACTGATCAGAAGAAATCCACAAAGTGCAGGTTTTGATTTGAATTATAAGTAATGGAGGCACATTTCTTTGACTCTGACCCGTTTTTCATCCAGCAGTCAAACTTTACAATGCAAAATGAGAAAGTGTTGCGACCTCTCCGCGACCCAGCTTCAGCAGATGTGCAGCAGAATTTGGGCTCTGCTAGAGACAATTAGACCATTTAACTAGAAACCCAAGATACAGATTGTTGCCACAGCCACTATTTGATAGAAGGATACTGTCAACTACTTTTCCTCTATAAGAAAAAGGTCAGTAGCTGCAAAATATGGTGGACAACTTTCAGACGATATAAACACATTCTTACTACTACTTTGATCTGGAAATCCATGGATACCTTACAACTATCAATAACCCCTAAATCTTTGGCTTTTAGTTGCTGGTATATGTCCTGATCCCATTGGGAGATGCAATTTTGTTTTTATCCCAGACAATAGAGCCTTCTTTGATGCTGCATAAGGGACTAAATGAGGTGAAGCAGACATGCCACTACCTACTTAAAAAGGTTGAAAATGTTGAAACCCATTTTTTAAATAAATCCCTTTTCCCCATGAAAGCACTTCCTTCCCAAACCTCCTGCTTTGCCTCTGTTGAAGACAGGTTTCTCTATTGTCCTGTTAGCACACAAACGGTCACCACCCTATTTGGGTCCAGCACATAACGAATCAATGTCAGCAACAGAAAACGAATGAGGGCCAGCAGAGGGAAGGGGCTGAGAGCATCAAACAGAGAGAAGATAAGGTGGTTATCGCTTCCAGCTCCAGTGAGTATCCTGGCACCACGAGGTCAGCTTTTGTGCCTCCCCAGTGCTTCAAGGGCATCAGAGCCACATTATTTGCATGGAGAAGGGGCTCAGGGTGTATTGTGAAATTTGTTTTCAATCACAAATGCGCAGATCTGATGTTAAATGGAGTGGCGAGAGTAAATAGTCGGCAGGGAAGGGCAACATAGGAAGGGCTACAACTAGGGTGGGGGGCGGTGAGGGGAAGGGGAGACTTGTAGGAGATCCAGAGTGGAGGAAGAGGCTTAAGCATCAAACAGAAACAGTGGATGTGTAATTGTCCTGATATGGGTGTTAAGGAGGGCACTGGACTGCAGGGGGGAGAAGAGGAGAGATGAAGCTGGTGGACCACTGAACAGGGTGCTTGGAAGGGAGAGGTGAGTACAGAAGATTGCAGAAAAGTTCCTGTAAGGCCCCCCTGATTGAGTTCCGATTTCTGTAGTCAATTGCAAGCTGGCTGGGTTTGTTTGTTGAAACTTTTTTATTGAAGTAATGAGACATTTTTCTGTTTTCGAAATCATTGACAATTCATTGCTTGTAAGTTGTTAAATGTTTAATGGAACATATTGCTTGGGCGTTTTGGGGTGGGAGACTGCACTTGAATGTTAATCAATTTCTGAAAAATGCTATTTCATTGTACATGAGATAATAACTTGAAATGTTTTCTGGAGCTTTTTTTTACCCGAGCTTTGTAAGTTGGAAGTTCAAACTCAATAGAGACTGTATAAGGCCCTCACTTATACAACTCAAGACGAACAGGGCAGAAGAGGAGAAGCTGGTAGTACAAGATAACCCTCGTGGTAGGAATGGATGCATTGGCAGCTAAGACAGCATCGTTAATGGGGTATATGAGGAAGGGAAATAAGTTGCTTGGTAAAAAAGATGCGCCTTAGGCCATATTACCTTTAGGGATATTTGCTCCCATTTTTGCAACCCTGGGGTTCTTCGGCATTAAAGGAGGGATCAAAGATGCTTGTGATCCCTTCTGTAATACAAATTACACGGCACGACATGCACACTGGCAGAACCATAAGGGGTGTCCTCTCATTTGGAAGAAGGAAAATGAGGGGACATCTTTGCTTTCGCAAGACATGGGTGCAAAGGCAAACAATCCAGCAGGAGGTGCCATCACAGCTGGTGGGTGAAGTTAAACACTGCACCCACTTCTAGATGGATCACTGCCCCTTCTTCAAAGTCCTTCTATCAGGTGTTCACCACTGGAAGGCAGGTCTGCATGTTCAAACCACCTATCAATGTTGCGCTCTTGCCAGTGAATGCACGTGTTGGGTCCTAAACTTGAGTCAGCACACTGTTTATACTATGGCCCTTTGTTAAGGTCTACGCTGGGTGCACCCTCGTGAGAGTGTGCACCAGGAGTTAGATCAGAATGAAGAGGCACCAAGGGGCAGTGGGCTGAGTGAGGAAATGAGAAGTGAAAGAAGTCCAGGACAGGAGGAAGAGATTATGTAAGTACCAAAGACAATGTCAGCAGAGCAGACTCAGAGGAGGAAGCGTAGATACTGGCTGGATGGACGGGTTGTAAAGCAAGACCATGGGGAAGTTAGCAGTAAGAGCAAGGAAGAGGCCGGCGCAAGAACCCATATAGGTCAAAAGCAGTGAAGCACAGGGAGGTCAGTGAAGAAGACAGTTGGGGCACGAGCAATGGGAAAAATGTTGTGAAGAATGGAAGGGTATAGAGAAGTAGGCAAGAAGCAAACAAGGAAGAAACATAAAGTACAGGCAAGTGGTAAAGAAGAATGGAAAGTTAGGGAAAAAGAGGGGAAGGTGAGGGGAAGGTGAGGAGAAGCATGGGGGATCCACACAAAGAAGTTCAAAGTCCTGGGCAGATAATGAGTCACACATATGGAAGATGCTGAAGAATTTGAGAACAGGCAAGAGAAGGGCAGAAAGAAGGAAGGGGGTCACAGAGTCCAAAAGCCAATGGAAGGGGAGAGGCATGACTTTATGCACATGGGAAGCACTAGAGGAAGATGTGGGGGTGGTGAGTGCAGAGGTAGAGAAGAGAGATCAGATCATGATGCTGCCCGCCTACGCTCTCCCTCCTGAATCACGGTGTATATCTCTTCGATACTGGGGATGGGTGAAACAAATTAGCCAAATTATGAAACGGCCAAATCAGCAATGTTTCCCATTTTTCAATCCGCTTGCAAAGCGAATTTAGGTTACCGGTCCTAATCTGCTTTTCAAGTGAACCAGGGAAAGTGATAGATATCAGGACATTTGTGTGGTTCATTCAATTCATATTGTGAAGAATGAACCACATGAACCGCTTGAACATTATGCAGTTTCTCATAGGAAAATCAGCAAAATATTTCAGATACACACCGCAATCCACTTTTGCTTCCCATGCCATAAAAAATCACGGCGCCTTATGAAGTAGGGCACAGTGGGACTCCATAGTCAAGCGCAGCACAACTAACTCCCTTGCATGTTCATTTTTAGTTTCATAAAAGGGTTCAATTCTTCCAAGGAAAATAAGGAGAAAGTTCAAACGCAGTGATTGCAAACTATTGTGGATAGCAGGTAGAGTACAGTTACAGAGGCGCGTGACTTCCCCTCTCCTCTTAACCTAAAGTAAACTACCTCATTTGGCAAAATGGCCTTGATTGGTGGTGAAAAGTGTTACAATGTCGTAGTGGAAGCACAAACCCCACTGGGAGCTGCTCAGTTTCTAGGCAACTTGCTACTTCGACAGCTCACCTCTTTGCCCTTTGGAAGGAAACGCCCCCGCTGTACAAACAACTTCCAAGTGGCACTTGTGTCACATGGTGATCATGTGCTTGGCAAAGCCAGGTGTCTGCCTGGTGTATTTATTAATTAAAAAAGACATTTCATTGAGGATGGTCAGTTAATGTAAAGCCACCAATGAATACTAAAGTAACCTTTCTAGACTATGCGTATATTGTTGTGTGATTGAGGAAATTATTTTGCTAAAATGAACACATATTCCGGGAAAAAACAAGGAAAAAAGAATAGGTCTGGGGAATGCAGGACTATGTAGGGCACATCATAAGGGCTAGATAGGTTTTTGTGCTGTAAAACTATTTAAACAAAGAGTAGCCCACAGTCCTAGTTGGATGCACATTTCATGAAATTTCATTTCATGGAATTTAATTTTGCTGGTTTATGATAGGCTGTATTTGAGCAGCACTTAAATCACCTATGTCCTGTGCTTCTTCCATGACAGTTGAAGCATAAAAAGGTTGTTTATTAAAGGATTAATTAATCACTAAGGTTTTTACACTAGTGATGTTGTCAGCGATGTCATCAGTGATGTAATTTGCGATGTCATGAGTGAGGTCATAAATGATGTCATAGAACATGTCACTGACATATTCACCTAATTATAATGGTACTTTAACCTTTGTTTTTTTCAGTGAATTTCTAAGATTTTTTATCACACTTATCTATAAACTTACTTTAACTTCAGTTTATTTCACTGAATGCCTTGTTTTTTTAAACATAAAGTCATATTTTATTACCATATGTAAAGCCAACACCTGCTGCACAGCCGAGGCCAGGCCCCATGGCAAACCCCCACAGGCAGCCAACGCCATACTGTACATGGCCTTTGGGAGTGCACAGCAGCGGGTTGGCCACGGTGCCTGAACTGCGGCCCCAGGGACCGCATCCCCCAGGGCAGTGTTTTTTTTAAAGGAGAGGGGGTGCATGGTTCCCTCCCCAAGCCTTATTAGGCCTTGAGGACACCATCTCTAAGAGCCGCATTTTGTTTTAAAGGCCAGGGCCATATTTTTTTCTAAGGGGAGGGAGGCCACCTTCCACTCCTCCCTGAGCCTAATTAGGCCCTGGGAACCCCATCATCCAGGGCTGTATTCATTTTTAAAAGGAAGAGGAACTGTTTGGCCTCCCCCCCCAGCCATATTAGGCCATAGGGACCCCGTTCCCCAGAGCATTATTTATTTTTAAAGGAGAGGTTGGGCTGTGTGGACCTCACCCCAAGTCTCATTAGGCCCTGGGGACCCCCAGGGCCGTATCTAATTTAAAGGGAAGGGGGGGCAGGTGGCCCCCCTCCACAAGCCTATAATGGCCCTGGAGACCACATCCCTGGGGCCAGGTATATTATTTATGGCCCCCGATCCATTTTTGGCCCCGAGAAGCCCATTCCTCATGACCCAATGTTAGTTAAGGGGAGAGGACTGCGCGGTCCACTTCCTTGAGCCTATTATGGACCTGGGGACCCAATCACCCAGGACCGTATTTATATATTAAAAGGGGAGTGAGGCCATGTGCCCCCTTCACAGAGCCTAGTATGGCCCTGGGGACCCCATCCCCAAGGCTGTATATATTTATTATATGGGGGGGGAGGCTGTGCCACTCTCTACCCTGATCCATGTTCGACCCCATCCCCAGGGCCTGCGTTATCTCAAGGTGGGTTCCCTGGTGCTCACAAAGGGCACTCACCATGCACAATGATAGGGGTGACGGGGGAGCCCCAGGGCCCCCACAGTCCCAGCCGTCTCCTCGCATTTGTGTGAGCCGGCATTGCTCCCACCCGGACAGAGAAGCTTTTCATGCTGCTCCCTATAAAAGGTAGCAATCTGTTGATCTATTTCCCTGCCCACATTAGTGCAGGCAGGGAAATAGATCGAAGGTCTGTTCCCAGCCAGCCCAAGCATTTTTAAAGCTCCGGCATGCTAGGAGCAGACTTTGGGCCGCATTATGATGTTGGGCGGAAAGCCATCTGACAGTTCGTCAGAGGCTTTCCGCTCAACATCAGAGGTTTCTGTCCGATCACCATATTACGTTACTGGCGGTCAGAGGGAAACCTGCAGGGGAATTCTGCTCTGCTTCTGACAGGCTCACGGAGCCCGTTGGGGCAGAAAGGTAATCCCCAAATGGCAGTAGAGCCAGCCTGGGTTCAGCCGGCAGGATTACGGTTTCACTTTCCGCCTGCTCTTTTATGGCAGTCCCACTGCCATAATAAAGGCAGGTGCAAAGTGTCTTTGGGGGGCCTCTAGCAGGGTCCCCTTCCCTCCTGGCCCTCTGCTATGGGACCTGGGGGGCACCTTTTGGTTCCCTGCTGAACATCCCTGTCTCGTGTGGTCTGCCACACAGTGCAGGGATGTTTTAAAAGTGTATATTCCCTATTGTGGCTTGTGCTGCAGCCCTCAGCACAAGCCACAATAGGAAAGATACACTTTCCGGCTGCCGTGAAGGCAGTTGCACTGTAATTTGAAAAGAGGGACCGTCGGCTCCTTGTTGGGCGGTCCCGTTTCCGCTACGATGTCGGTTGGACGCTCATCCGACCGACAATGTAATGGGCCCCATAGTGTTTGCTCTCATTTGGCAGGAGTTTTGAAAATGTTTACACCAGGCGGGAGCAAACACAGGTTTTCCTGCCTGTGCCTGTGCGCGTGCATGCAGGGAAACTGTTGTGTGGGCTCCCTGGGGCACAGCATGTGAGCTAGCCGCAGGGAATGGGGCCCTTGGGGCCATAGAAGGCTCAGGGAGGGGGCCAGGTGGCTGCAGTTGCCAACAGTTGCCTTCTCCCGTCTTTTAGATTAGTTATATCCTAGCCTGATGAGGCTCATCACATTTTGGGGGACACTGAACTCTAAATTGGTAGTGGGCAGCTAGGATCCCCAGCATGCAAACCCCGACCTGACAGTGGCGAGCTTTACTCTCTGGTCAGTTTACCACTCGAAAAACTGTTTGCTAATAAAAAGGTTTAAAGGAATTTGAATTTACTAGTGACTGATAGTATTTGAAACTAGAATGTTATTAAAAGTGTTTCAAAGTAATCAAGACATTTATTGAAATTTCCCAGCCTGGGGTTTTACAACAAATTCATATTAAATATATGAAGATATAAAGAGCTAATAGTAAACCGTCTGTATATATCAGGCTGCTCAATTGTTACTGAAATTATGCTCCCTCCCACCATATTACACACAATAGGTGAATGAAGCAGCCCACTTCAAACATTAAGCACATTACTTCAAGGCGACTCTTAGAGACAGCACAGCACATTCCTATGTATCCACCTAAATACAGCACCCAGGGCTCTCTACTTGAAGGTACCTGTATTTGCCCGCGAATGCGCGTGCAAATGTATTTGTTAAAGCCACACACCCTCAGCTTTGTCCAGGCCATTTGAAGAACTTGCATCTGACTCGTGAGACACCGCTAGTAATAACTTGAAATACTGCAGGTTTGTGGAGATTTCAATGAGATCTGACTAGTGAGGCACACCTAGTAATGGCATGAGGTACTGCAGCTTTATGAAGGAATTGTAAATATTTTGCATCAGGTACCAATATGAACTACTGAAGGTTTGTGAATAACTTGCAATCCTCGAAAGAAAATGCATAGATCTACAATAACATAAATGATATAACGAAATAAATACATATAAAAAGTTTCTAAAAAACAATATAAGTGGGCACAGTAGGGCTACCCTGGGGCATATCAGCAACGATGCGATATAAAATTATCGCCGCTTTTGCGTCGGTTTTCGGGCAAAAAGCGGCAATAATTTTATCGCCTAATCAGCAAGGACACGCGTTTGCGTGAAACCTTGCATTCTTAATGCCCAGCTTTGCATCTCTAATGAGATGCAAAGTGGGCGTTCCTGACCTGACATGACTGTAGAAATGTCGCTAAGCGACATTTCTCCTATCATCAAGCCCCACGCTATGAAGCATAGCGGCAAGAAAAGTAGCGATAACCCCTGTTATCGCTACTTTCCTTACGCCTGCTTCAGGACTAACTTAGCCATGATATCCTATGGAAGGTGGATATCATGGCTAAGTATGTGAGGCCCTATCATCAAGCTAACGCCAATCTTCGTGAGATTATCGCTTTGTTTCCAGCGATAATCTCACGTTTGGCAGTTAGCACTAGGATTTTTATCGCTTTTGAGATAAGCATTGCTAATAGCACGCTATCTCAGCGATAAAAATCCACGTTAGCCGCCGCTAAGTGCGCTTACCGATAATTATCGCCGGTTGTTGCTGATATGCCCCCTGACCCCTAGCCCTGGGGGGAGGGGGGTTCAGAAGAGCCAGCTTCTAGAGCTAAAAGTAAGAGAGCTGTAGTTCTCTCGCTGGATCACAAAACAAATGTCACCCGTTTCTTTTTTTCAATAATTTCCTCCCAGGGTGGGCCAGGGCCCTGTGGTCACACCATATTTAATTTTTAAAGATGGGGAGGGGGACGGGTAGGTGTGAGGTCGCCCTCCACGAACCCACTTCGACCTGGGGACCCCATCACCCGTGCATTTCACAGCTTGGGTAAAGACACTATATCTGAAGAAGAATATGCATAAAGAGCTGTGTGTGGATGGATGGATGGATGGATGGATGCATGGATGGATGGATGGATGGATGGATGAATGGATGGATGGATGAATGAATGGAGGGCATATTAAATGGAAATCGGGGAGGATGGATGGGTGAAAGTGTGACAGAGTAAATAGAAATCTGAGAGGATGGATAGATGGCAAAGTAAATGTAAATCTGAGAGGATGGATGGGTGATGGATGGAGAAAAGGAACAACTGATGGCTGAAGGGGTTTATTGATGGATGGGTAGGTCAAATGATGGACGCATGGGTGGATGGATGCATGCATAGAAGATGGATGTCTGGATGGGTGAACAAATGGATAGATGGTTTGAATGACCAATGGATGGATGGAGTGGTGAAAGACTGAATGATGAATGAAAGAAAGAATGGATGACAGAATTATGGTATCCGCAGGTAGATGAAGGGTGTAATGATGACGCTAGGTGCCTGGATGGAAGTGACGAGGGAGCTCTTCTATGGAGGTTCGGGTGCAATGCATCAGAGCTTTGAGGTTTTTCTAAGTTTCTTTTTTTTTTATGTTGGTTTCTCCCTTGCTTGTAGTAAAGGTGAGCCGTGTCTGCGGGCCTTGTGTCTGTGGGCCAGGAGCTGGGCCCGGTGATCTGTGCGGAGCAGGCGTTTCATCTTTGCAGTTCTCTCCCTTCGATTGTTCTCCCTCTCTTTATCACACTCCCTTCCCGTGTGTTAAACAACAGCCTGATTTACGTAACACACGCGCACCTCTAGCAGAACCAGCCCGCGGCGGTTCTGGCCTGGTCTGTCGGCATACAGTTTAGCTTTCAGTAAACACACCTGGTTAAACCAGAGTGTCTGTGTTTAACGAGTCACCTCACGCACAGGGTGAATTATTTACGTCCCTTATGCCAGAACTCAGAAAGGCATTGCGCAACAGGACGGCTGGATTATTTATGTACGAATATTTGCCAGCTCTTCCTTTCAGTGATATATTTTGATACTGTAAAAATGAAGGGCAAAATTGATTGCAATACAACTTGCATTTTACTCAAATATGAGTTTATAGGGAACATAATTGTGGTTTCTCAACGTGTGCTCTAATATCCATCACTCCTTGACACTTATAACAGCTATATCTGTCGAACAAGGGCACAAGAGTGAAAAATGTATGCGTAGCAACAAGTAATCCGCATAATTAACCCTTAGTGACAACGGTTCTCGCGGCTGCAGCTCCGGGGCACTTACTCCGCAGCAACGGACAGAAATACACGCGTCCCTGGCCTGAGCCACTGCTTGGGGGCCCAGACGGGGCAGATTCTTTCCATTTTACCCCGTGCTAATGCGCCTCAGTCGCAGGCAAGAATTATTTGGCTTAATTGAGAGGGAGTTACGCCGCCACAAGACGTCACACTTGGCAAGTGCTCAACGAGGCCTCGTGCAGTCCTCTTTAGATGACGCACGTGGTGGGGCAAGGAGAAGTGCGTCATTTGAGGGGGTGTCGGCAGGTAGGGCCCACCAGTACTCATTTTGGGGGACCGCGACTAATTTGTGGGTGGACTGATGTAACCTGTAGTCTACCCCCACGTGCATGTGATCAGCGATTCTGTGGGCTGTGGATTGACTTCATGTTGCCTCTTATATTGTAGCTGCTATAATGTAGGTTTTTTACTTTCAGTAGGCAATGTGCCGTTGACCCTTCAAAATCGAAGCCGTACAAATAGCTAAGGATTAAGTGGTGAATACAAATTAAAATAATAAATAAGATGATACAGAGCATAGAAAATTACCCGGAAAGAGCTCCATGTGACGCCTAGTATTCAAGAACTGCAAAAATTGAGAGACAGAACACTTGCACTATTCAACATTTCCAGCGCCTACAGGAGATTTTCTAGCAGCGTGCCCAATATAAACGCACGCGCTGCCTCACACTTCCTGCTCCTTCAGTGTTTCTTTTATTTCTCTTGAATGGTTAGTGACTAAGCCAGAGAAGAGAAATGCGCAGAGAATGAAACTAAGCATACACTTGGATGTGACCGTCCATGTATGTGGTACATCTGTACCTGCTGCCGAAATCACTGGTTTGGAAGTAATGCCGAGCATATCTCTATGAATACTAGAAAAACTCATCCGGCCAAACCCCTCATTTTATAAATAGCAGAATTGCTACTTTGCTGCTGAACTCGTGACATGAGCACTCCCACTATATTCTAAGCAATGTAAAGAAAAGATTGTTAGGCCAGCTTCCTCTCACACAAGAGGGATGCGACAGAAATAGAAGCACAGTTAATATATATAGTTTTGATGACGCTATAGGATGCAGCTATTTATAACAGTACATTAATTCTCCTTTTCAGGGTCTTTTAATAAGCTGTAATGAACATGAATAGGAAAGATGGGGGCAGGCAATCAGATACACAAGAATGAAATTAATAATTACCATTAAAATATGCAAGTGTTTAGCTACCGGTTTTAAAACATGGTGCTTGATCAGCACAGCATTCAGCTCACCCTCATTGAGGGTGTTATACTCTTTGGACTCATCTTCACCCTCCAAACAAGAAGAATTCTTCCTATAACCTTGAAAGATGTCACCAGCAGTAAAAAACAACAACCTGCCTTGTCCTTCAGGACACTTGCGATGTTCATTGACTTCACCTATCAATACCACCTAATTCTGCCCTCCTTGGAGATTCAAAAGACTGGGGGGCATATTATCAAGCACGGTGTTAAAATTATCGCTAAAGCGGCGATAATGGGCTTGATAATATGCCGCAGAGAATTCCAATGGAAGCCCATGTTGACACCAGGACATGGGCTTCTATGGGAATTCTCTGCGGCATATTATCAAGCCCATTATCGCCGCTTTAGCTGCAGTTTTCTGCCGATCAAGCGGCGATAATTTTAATGCTGTTTCTTGATAATATGCCCCTGAGAGGTATGCAGTGCGCTTTATTTGGTCGTAAATGCCTGCTGTGTGGGCATTCACGTGTTCTCTACCTAGCAGTCAGTGAATGACAGGAGCAGCAACAGCGACACACCTGTTCTGTCCAGCTAATACCGCTGCTGTTCTCCAGCGACAGCACTCACCTTAGGACCTGGGGAGTTACCATGAAAACATCGGTGTTTTTCATCCCTTGTGGCTCCCACCAATGACCACCTCCCTCCCTGTCCTCCCCTTCACAGGCTGACCTACGAGCATCAGCTGCACGCGATGATGCACACGACTTATACTCAAACTCTCATTAGGGTGTCAGTGGGAGTAGAAGGAGGGCAGGAGAATTTAGCATCTCCTTTTAAGGGTTTGGAAACCTGCCATTGAACATGTGAGGTCCAGCATTGAATGATCCTACCTCCTCTTCCATAGTAGGGTACCTGCTGTCGCAGAAAAAACATCTGAGTAGGCGTCATGTATGCCGCGGGCACAACCCCTCCTTAAGCTCTCACTGATTGCCTTTGGGAGGCCTGGGAAGAAAGGCAAAGTTGGAATATGGTCATGGGGATCTACCGATTGGCCCCACAAGGATGTTTAATAGTGTTGGTTGCTTTGCTGAAGTAGGGCGTGCACTATTGCAATGCTAACTATTCTGCACCTTCGTTAAGGGCCTTCAGTGTGGGATTCCTAACTCAGCAGGTGGGCAATTACCTCAAGATATTATTCACTAGTCATGTCACAAAAACAACAGTGTGGGGCTCCTATGAAACATTGCATACAGTGCACTGCTCTTTCCTGGTGCAGGCAATAAACAGGAGGCAATCTGCTGTAGGGGGAAGAGGAAAGCATGGACAAGGTCAATTGGGAATGGTGATGACACTGATACATTCATACATTGGGGAGCCCGGTGATTCCACAACTTTCCCACACAAAAATATGTGAAAAAGATGATTTTTCAGCTAAATTTGAGGTTTGCAGGGCATTCTGGGTAAGGAAACGTTGGGGGATCCACGCAAGCCATACCTCCCTGGAATCCCCCGGGTGTCTAGTTTTCAGAAATGTGTGGGTTTGGTAGGTTTCCCCAGGTAGCTGCCGAGCACCGGGCCAAAAACCCAAGTGACCCCCCTTGCAAAAGCAGGTCGTTTTGAGATAGGCAAATTTCATGTCGCCTCACTACGTTGTGGGCCCTTGCCTGTCACGGGTACTTGGGCCTCCCACACGAGTGAGGCACCATTTTTATCGGGAGACCCGGGGGAACGCTGGGTGGTAGGAAATTTGGGTCAGCCCGGTGATGCCACAACTTTCCCCCACAAAAATGTGTGAAAAATGTGATTTTTTTCAGCTAAATTTGAGGTTTGCAGGGCATTCTGGGTAAGGAAACGTTGGGGGATCCACGCAAGCCATACCTCCCTGGAATTCCCCGGGTGTCTAGTTTTCAGAAATGTGTCGGTTTGGTAGGTTTCCCTAGTTGGCCGCCGAGCACCGGGCCAAAAACCCAGGTGACCCCCCTTGCAAAACCAGGTCGTTTTGAGATAGGCAATTTTCATGTCACCTCACTACGTTTTGGGCCCTTGCCTGTCGCGGGTACTTGGGCCTCCCACACGAGTGAGGCACCGTTTTTATCGGGAGACCCGGGGGAACGCTGGGTGGTAGGAAATTTCTGTCAGCCCAGTGATGCCGCAACTTTACCCCACAAAAATGTGTGAAAAAGGTGATTTTTTCAGCTAAATTTGAGGTTTGCAGGGCATTCTGGGTAAGGAAACGTTGGGGGATCCACGCAAGCCATACCTCCCTGGAATTCCCCGGGTGTCTAGTATTCAGAAATGTGTCGGTTTGGTAGGTTCCCCTAGGTGGCCGCTGAGCACCGGGCCAAAAACCCAGGTGACCCCACTTGCAAAACCAGGTCGTTATGAGGTAGGCAATTTTCATGTCGCCTCACTACGTTGTGGGCCCTTGCCTGTCGCGGGTACTTGGGCCTCCCACACGAGTGAGGCACCGTTTTTATCGGGATACCCGGGGGAACGCTGGGTGGTAGGAAATTTGTGTCAGCCCGGTGATGCCACAACTTTCCCACACAAAAATGTTTGAAAAAGGTGATTTTTTCAGCTAAATTTGCGGTTTGCAGGGCACTCTGGGTAAGGAAACGTTGGGGGATCCATGCAAGCCATACCTCCCTGGAATGCCCCGGGTGTCTAGTTTTCAGAAATGTGTCGGTTTGGTAGGTTTCCCTAGGTGGCCGCCGAGCACCGGGCCAAAAACCCAGGTGACCCCCCTTGCAAAACCAGGTCGTTTTGAGATAGGCAATTTTCATGTCACCTCACTACGTTTTGGGCCCTTGCCTGTCGCGGGTACTTGGGCCTCCCACACGAGTGAGGCACCGTTTTTATCGGGATACCCGGGGGAACGCTGGGTGGTAGGAAATTTGTGTCAGCCCCGTGATGCCACAACTTTCCCACACAAAAATGTGTGAAAAAGGTGATTTTTTCAGCTAAACTTGAGGTTTGCAGGGCATTCTGGGCAAGGAAACGTTGGGGGATCCACGCAAGCCATACCTCCCTGGATTCCCCCGGGTGTCTAGTTTTCAGAAATGTGTCGGTTTGGTAGGTTTCCCCAGGTAGCCGCCGAGCACCGGGCCAAAAACCCAAGTGACCCCCCTTGCAAAACCGGGTCGTTTTGAGATAGGCAAATTTCATGTCGCCTCACTACATTGTGGGCCCTTGCCTGTCGCGGGTACTTGGGCCTCCCACACGAGTGAGGCCCCGTTTTTATTGGGAGACCCGGGGGAACGCTGGGTGGTAGGAAATTTGTGTCAGCCCGGTGATGCCACAACTTTCCCACACAAAAATGTGTGAAAAGGGTGATTTTTTCAGCTAAATTTGAGGTTTGCAGGGCATTCTGGGTAAGGAAACGTTGGGGGATCCACGCAAGCCATACCTCCCTGGAATCCCCCGGGTGTCTAGTTTTCAGAAATGTGTGGGTTTGGTAGGTTCCCCTAGGTGGCCACCGAGCACCGGGCCAAAAACCCAAGTGACCCCCCTTGCAAAACCAGGTCATTTTGAGATAGGCAAATTTCATGTCACCTCACTACGTTTTGGGCCCTTTTCTGTCGCGGGTACTTGGGCCTCCCAAACGAGTGAGGCACCGTTTTTATCAGGAGACCCGGGGGAACACTGGGTGGTAGGAAATTTGTGTCAGCCCGGTGATGCCACAACTTTCCCCCCAAAAATGTGTGAAAAAGGTGATTTTTTTAGCTAAATTTGAGGTTTGCAAGGCATTCTGGGTAAGGAAACGTTGGGGGATCCACGCAAGCCATACCTCCCTGGAATACCCCGGGTGTCTAGTTTTCAGAAATGTGTGGGTTTGGTAGGTTTCCCTAGATGGCCGCCGAGCCCGAGGCAAAAAACTCATGGGACCCCCTTTGCAAAACCAGGTTGTTTTGTGATACGTAATTTTGATGTCTCCTCAATAGGTTTTGGGCCTTTGCCTGACGCGGGCACTAGGCCTATCCACGCAAGTGAGGTACCATTTTTCTCTGAAGACTTTGGGGAACGCAGGGTGGGTGGAATTTTGTGGACCCACGCAGATTCCAGAACTTTCCACCACAGAAATATGAGGAAAATGTGTTATTTTGGACACATTTTTAGGTTTGCAATGGATTCTGGGTAACAGAACCTGGTGAGAGCCAGTGAAGTCACCCCATCCTGGATTCCCCTCGGTGTCTAGTTTTCAAAAATGTACAGGTTTGCTAGGTTTGCTACGTGCCAACTGCGCTAGGGCCCAAAATCCACAGGTATGCACATTGCTAAAAAAAATTCGGAGCCCAGTGGGCTTTCTGCCGCCCTGGGGGGGAATCGGGAAAGGGGTTTTCATCCTGATATGCCCCTAAAGGGGCAGAAAGACTGTGGCTATTTTTTGTGGGGGCATTGGTATGACCATTTTGGGCAGCCTCCACCCCCACGCATAAAAAAGCCTGCGTACTCGCTGGCGCCTAGTGGGCTTTCTGCCCCCCCAGGGGGCAGATCAGGGGCCACTGCCGCCATCTGCCCTCCAGGGGGGGGCAGAAAGACTGGAATTTCTCTGGGGGTGGGGTGGGGTATTGTCATGCTCATTTTGGGGAGCCCCTACCCCTACACTAAGAAAACAAAAAATTCCATGGTTTCTAGTGGCCATTCTACGCCCCCAGGGGGGGCCAGATTGGGGGCTACAGCTCCCATCTGCCTCCTGGGGGGCAGCAAGACTGTCATTTTTGTGGGGGGGAGGGTGGGGGTATTGGCGTGCCCGTTTCGGGCAGCCCACACCCTAAAAACAATTGCGCCAAAAAAATCCCTGGTGTTTAGTGGTCTGTTTGCCCCCCGGGGAGCAGATTGGGGGCCAATGCCCCATATGCCCCCCAGGGGGGGCAGAAAGGCTGTAATGGTGGTGGGTGGGTGGGGGCATTGGCGTGCCCGTTTCGGGCAGCCCCCACCCTAAAAAAAAACTGAAAACAAATCCCTGGTGTATAGTGGGCTTTCTGCCCCCCCCCCGAAGGGGCAGATTAGGGGCCAATACCTCATCTGCCCCTGGGGGGGGCAGAAAGACTGTGATAATCGGGGGGTGGGGTGGGGGCATGGGCCTGCCTGTTTTGGGCAGCCCCCACCCCTATTTTTATTTTTAAAACATTCCCTGGCGTCTAGTGGGCTTTTTGCCCCCCCCCGGGGGGCAGATCTGCCCCCTGGGGGGGCAAAAAGACAAAATTATGCCAAAATTATTTGGGGGGAGTAAAGACCCTTGCCCAAGGGGCCGCTCCCCCCTCCCTGGTGTCTAGTGGGTGGATCCTTGCTTGGGGATCGCCCTCCTGTGGTGATCCCCAAGCAGGGATCCACTGGTACCAGGGGTACCATTGGAAAGGGGGGATTCTCCCCTTTCCAACGATACCTCTCCCGTCTTTCTACGTGCTCAGGGGGCTGAGATAGCCGCCTGAGCACGTACAAACTGAAACTGAAATGAGCCTCTTGGCTCATTTCAGTTTCAGTGTAATGACGTTGGTGCGACGTGCGCGCCGATCGTCATTACACTGAAAGCAGGGTGGGCCTCGGGAGCTGGGGAAGCTCTTCCCCAGCTCCCGAGGCTATTTTCAGTAAAAGGGAATCCCTCTGGTGCCCGCACCAGAGGGATTCCCCAGGGAATGCCTCATGACGAGCTGGACTCGTCATGGGCACAGCGCGACTGTGCTCCATGACGAGTCCAGCTCGTCATGGGCACAGAAGGGGTTAATTTGTATTTTGGGTTGCGCATATAGTTCCAGGACAGGCAAATAAAATCAATTATCACCCTGTGTATAGGGCAAAATCACCTAATTACCACACTGAAATCCTAGGAATTCTGTGCAACAGTCTTTCCAACTCACACGTGCCACCATGTGCCACACAGTGTGTCTGTATTCACATGGTCTTCCAGTGGAGAGCTAAAATCACTCTGTGAAAAGCAGGATGAGCTCGAAACTGCTACACAAAATGGGTGTCCAGCAGTGCTTCATTTATAGATAAATATGTACCCTGGCTGTCTCTGACCGGTGCTAGCACTTATATGCCTTTCTGGCTTAATGTGCTCTATAATGCTCAATACAAATATGAAATATGTCTAATGAAGCCACTGCTGCTTGTACCCCTCACTGCCTGGCCACCCAAATGCTGTATACTCCTTCATGTGTAACCATAAGGACTATTCCAGGCCACACAAAGTTGTAAGAATGTCTTGGATGCACTGATGTTAACATTTTTATACTGCCCATTGAACTGTAGATGTGTTAAATACCAGTCAGATTTCACCACCTTTTAGTGCACTGTCACGAACAAGTACCAGTTTTAAAAATTAAGTGTCGGTGCTCAACAATGGCAAACACCAGCACAAAGTAGGCACTAGTTTCCAGCTCATAGAGGAAGGGGTTTTTCTACCTCCATGGGACATTAGCAGCACCTTAGAAGCTTTTGTAAACTTTTTGGGGGGAGGGTAAAAGGATTAGGCTATCCTGGGCTCCAATCCACGCCTATTCACCTTGGCCCGACCCCTCTTTTGATCTAATGACAGTGATGGGCTCAAAGCCCCAACTCCTCAGTAGACACTAAACCCCTCCTCCTCGCACACAGTGAAAATATTTTTAAGGTCAGCAGATTTGATGAGCAAAACTGCAATGGGTCCCCAACACTGATCAAGATCTCTTCAGGTTTACACACCTGTCTGTGGCAGCTGGTTGTGAATGGTTTAGCCAGTGGGAGCTTAAGAGCTCGTAATATCCTCTGAGACTCAGTGACGGCCCGTCCTTAAGGGTGGAGGGTCCGTGCCCCCCCCCCCATCTTTTTCCCAGCGTTAAGAGTGTCTATCTGAATGAGCAAATGTTTTCCTGACAGACACTCTTCTTCAACCCTTTGGGTGTGACCTTCTCAGCCCAGCAAAGCACTGGTGGTTCTGCCTCTCACGACAAGGGGAAGAATCAGTGATAGCCTCAGACCTGGGTGCTTCAGTTTTGGGCCTGAAGTGTCCAGGCCCGAGTGTCTATCATGACACCTCATCAAAGAGTGGGATGGGGTCAGCATTCTCACCGACCCTATTACACTCGGTGGCAAGTGATGGATTGCTGCCTCCTCTCATTGGCTGCCTCATAGCAAGGTCAGTCAATGAAAGGAGGCCGCAATTCTAATAATTAGCATACCCTTTCACAACCTGAGATCACAGCTGCGGCCCGGTAGGTGGTATTTTTTTAATGTTTGGTGTATGCATGCGGTCGTGTATGTGTATGAATGAATGTATATGTATTTATGAGTGAATACAGTGAATGGGTATGTGTGCATGTGAATGCATGAGTGTGAGTCAGTGAGTGTGCATGTGTGCTTGTGTAGCCCAGCCCAGCCACCCACTCGAGTTATCGACTGCCACTGCCGTGACAAAAACAAATCCCAACCAAAGTCATTCTGTTTATGTGGAAAATGGCTGAAGACTGCTGAACCCCAACCAATAGCTATTCCTGCAAGATTAGCAAACTGCAGCAAACTGCAAGTAAGTCAAGCTGCTTCACGATAAAACACATTTATAAGTCACTGAAATACATTCCTCCAACTGCATACTGCCACACATGCCAGCCATCTTGGCAGGAAAATCACCCTCTACTGTTACACATAAATGTTTAAATTCAATTAAGTTATTTTTTGTTCAGTAGAGGATGGAATGCTAATCCATTGTGCTTTGCACGCGTGGGTTCATATCCCATCCTCGTCGCCAATAAAATGTAGTAACTGAGTTCAGATGTTTATTTGTAGATAGTTACAGGACATGTAGTTAAGTCCAGAACAGAACCCCACCAGGAGCAGCCAGCATGCTGCTCAGCCCTTCTCAACTGTGACTTCTGACTCCCAACATTCTGTAATACATCATCCTTGGAGCATTCCACTGGCAGAGCATGAGGTGACATGAATGACATTTAAGCCAGGATACTACAGCAGCGCTGCAGGCCTTTCTGCTGCGCTGCCCTACTGGCAAAAGAAAAGGGCAGGAATGAACCATATCTATCAGATATGGACATTCCTGTTCTTTTCCCCTGTGCCGGCGCACAATGGGCTGCCGTGCGCCAACGCAGGCACATTTGCACCATGGTGCAAGGGTGCCTCTGTTGCAGGAATGTTTTTTTTTGTGCAGGAAGAGAAACCTTCCTGCATAAATCTGGGGCAGTGTCAAAAAGCCATGGATGTTGCCTGGAACGCCCCCAGCAACACCCATTGCTCGCCCCTTTACTGCAGAAAACGGCATTAAAGGGCGCATTAAGCCAAAAAAGTGTCTTAGTGCTGCCTAGTAAATGTGGAGCAGGATCCTGCACCACAGAACGTCACAAAAAGTGACATTACAGCGGCGCAAGGGGCCTCATAATGAGGTCCTAAATGTCTATTGGTCCATGGGGTTGTGGCATTAAAATGAATTTTCAACATTTGCATTTGAATATTGTTGGGGGGTGGGCTGATTCATCGAGTGTGAATGCAGTCCTAAGCCATTAGAAATGAATCCGACCTAGTCACTGTAATTTTACAAATATATTAATTTGGTTTGCACAAGGATACAAATATTTACTTCTAGGTAGGCGACCATGAAAACACTCAGCATTGTATTGTAAACCGATTTGCAAGTGGCACATGCGCACTTAAGCCGGGTCAGTACAAGCAGAGAGGGCGTCTCATTAAGACGCCAGTTGACAAAACCAATAGGTCTGGATTTAAGGCATACTGTATAGAAACACATTATGCAGAAATGAACGCCAGCTATTTTTGCTAGGTCCCTGCCCAACTAAATCTCTTTATTTGCTTCCTATTTCTCTGCCCTATTTTTCTTTACCCATGCTTGCAGGGGTAAAGTGTCACATTACGTTTCAAAGTTGTGTATCAGTTTGAACTTACGTGCCTGACACCACACTGAGGTGCAAAATTCACTACTGGTCTTGATGCAACATTAACTTTTAGAAGCACAAATCACATTTATCTGAAAAAAATACACATATGTGTGCAAAACTGCCTTAGTTTCAAAGTAGGCAGAATTGTAGCATCACATTTCTGCTCTCATTGTGAGTTGTCCAGAGCAGCCCCAGAGTCTATCGCAGAGCTGCGTCCTTTATGGCAGCTGCTGTGCCCAGTTCCCACCCTCCTACAACAGTTGGCCCCTCCAGAAGTTAAAGACCCTCTGGCATCCCGCTGCCCCCCTGTTCTACTCCCCAGGGTCCAGGAAAAAAGCGCATCATTTACCACCTGCTCCTGTGTATTCATCTTTCTGTTTCACATTCGCATTATTAGCATCTGCCATGTGTTTAGCTCACAGCCATTTTGTACAACTCTGCTACACCTAGTCCTTCTCGCTTTTGATGTGCACAGCCTCGCTTTCATTATTGGTACTCTAACGCGTGAATTTAGAAACTAGTTCGCTTAGCAGATGATATTCTCCTCATGTTTCTCAGTTTCAAGGTTTTTCTGCATATTTATCATGAGAAAGCTGAGCACCTGCTTCCCCCACTATCTAAGTTTCGATTTGTTTTTACATGACCTTTCCTTCTGTTGCTTATGTGAAGGAAATTTATATAAGTGGGTGAAATTAGGGGGAGAGTTACCATCAAATGCTCACTAGATTTGGGTAGGCAAAGCTCTGTCTGTGCTTTGTTATCACTAATTTCCTTATTTTTGCCTAATAAACATGTGGTGTATGTAGTGTCCTCCCCATACCAGTAGCATGCAAATGACTACGCCGCACACATATCTCTGTACCGTTAAATGACTCGTAATCAGTGGCGGCTCGCCGTGGGACTGATGTGGGGCGTTGAGGTGGGATGGGGGAGGGGCATTGTGGGGGATAGTGGAGTCGGACTTACGACGGAACAGACTAAAGTAAGTAAATTAATAAATAAAACTGTCGGGCATATTATCAAGCACGGCGTTAAAATTATCGCCGCTTTAGCGGCAGAAAACTGTCGCTAAAGTGGCGATAATGGGCTTGATAATATGCCGCAGAGAATTCGAATAGAAGCCCTTGTTGACCACAGAACATGGGCTTCTATGGGAATTCTTAAGGGCATATTATCAAGCCCATTATCGCCGCTTTAGCGGCAGTTTTCTGCCGCTAAAGCGGCGATAATTTTAACGCCATTTCTTGATAATATGCCCCTATTTACTTTGCGCTAGCTGCATCGCCAACTCGGCAATGCAGCGAGCGCAAGGTAAATAGTTTTATTTATTAATTTACTGACTTTACTCCGTTCCGTCGTAAGTCCGACTACGCTACCTCCCACCCTGCCCCTCCCCCACCCCACTGCCCCACAGCAGTCCCACAGCAAGCCGCCACTGCTCGCTATACGTCACCAACTTTATTTATCCACACCTAGACGCACCCCAACGCTTATGTCATTCCAACAGAATCTTTTGGGGACCAGAAGGGTCCCGTTATGCAAATATATACAAGACACTACACCGTACTACATGTAGACTTGGAGCTACTGTGTTTTTTTCACTCAAAACTCAAATCAGTTGGTTAATGTGTGCGAATTTAGGCCTGTCATTTCCAGTGAAAGGGGGGGAAACAAGCAGAATTGGACCAGGTATTACTAGGTCACTATGATATCCCAATTCCAGGCGGAATAACTCATAATCCCCGTTAACTCACAGGGAGATGCCTGCCAGAATTATTAATTCTCCCCGCGGAGTTATGGGGGTACATGTAATGAGGCCCTTAGAAGCAAAACAATCTTGGATGTACCATCAACAGGAGTGTGGGAACACTTTCAGGAGACTAATCACTTTAAGGTGCAAAATCACCAATCATGCAGTATCAGCAAGAGTGTGGAAACACGTTTAATTGCAAAAACATTTAGATGGAAATCACATTTAGATGCAAAATAACAATGAGGTCAAAATCACCTGTTTTTAAATTTTCAGCATGAGTGTGGAGAAAGTTTAGGAGCGCAAATCACATCTGCATACAATCTCACATTTAAGTATGCAAAATCACCATTCGTGCAACATTAGCAGGTATGTGTAAACACTTCTAAGGGAATAAATAACCAGGAGGAAAAATAAATATAGGTGCAAAAGACATTTAAGTCAAAAATCTTCTTTAAACCACAGCAACACAAGTGTGGAAAAAACTTTACGGGCGTAAATCACATTTAAAAGCAAAAACACACTTAGGTGGACAATCGCTGCTGGTGACACATCAATAGTAGTGTGAAAACATCGGTGAGGGGAGCAAAAAATCACATTTAGATACAAAATTTATTTTAGATGGACAGTCATCTCTGATCCAATATAAGCATGAGTGTGGAAAATATTTTAGGTGCAAAAACATTTTGGTGCAAAATCACATTTAGATGCTAAATGCCATTCTGGTGCAAACTCACCCTTCCATTACAAATCTATAGTGGTATGTAAACAGATCTAACATTCAGAGGACTCAAGCAGCAGCAGAGGTACCCATTGGGGCAACACCTTTAATGCATGTGTGACTACAAGGCTTCCCTTTTGTTTTCTTGCATGGGGCACATATTCCCGTTATTTAGGGACCCCTCTAAAAAAGATGTTAAAAACATGAATATATTCAGCACTTATTGCATGAATAATTATCGCATGACTGTTGGATGCTATTCAGCAACGGCGGGCCCTTCTTGCCGCACCTCACATCAGTTCCAAGAAAAATAGTCGTCGTGCAATCAACCCCACACGCCAGCCGTTGAGCAGCGTTACTGTGTTCCAGATCAATAAAACATAGAAATTAAACGGGGGTGCACGGATCAGACAGTCCAAAAAACCAAAACGTTATAACCAAGTATCCTCTTTATTTCATTTGTAAGAGAGTTTCAGTTGATAAAAAAATGGTCAGCCAACGCGTTTCATTCCCTCAAGGGGAACTTCATCAGGGCTTTACTTAATGTTTCCTGTCTCCATAGTATTTCAGAGAGATCCACAAAAATTCACGAGGTGCAGTCTATTTCACATGCACCTCAGATTCCGGCAGTTGCTTGAACAGTATCCTTAGTTTATCGGCGTGTTTCTCGAACTGTTGGATGCTGTTCGAATGCGATAGCTATATGAAACTAGGGATCCAGGTCATAAAGAAATCCAGGATCTCCAACTGGGGCCTTTTTTTTGCAGGTAAAACATGGCGACTTGTTGTATGCTGGAGTAATAATGCTCCCATGTCTTTTTAAACAGTTTTAAATCATCTCTTCGACCCCTACCCCCTAACAAAGCAATATCTTTGGGAAGGAGCCTGATAATGTTATCTTTCAATCTGGATCCCTTACCTCCAGTTTGCTCCAGAAAACTATTCCCTGCAAATCAGGGAACCCATCGGCAAAAATAAACATTTCTAATGAATGTGGCAAGCCCCATGATGAAGTCTGATACCTAGGTTGGTGTGTTAGGGCTTGCCATACAATATCTTGAGTCCTGTGTACACGCATATACATGCACAGAAGGGTCTCCCAAAAATTGGGTAATACCCATTTGCAACCCAAAAGTTGAGTCACATGTGTTTTTTAAAATAATTTGACTGCAACTGGGAGGGTGCATTTCACAAGAGCCTACACCATCTCTTGTTTCCAACCGCAGCCCGTGCAAGTAAGAGCGGTGGGGCGGTTTGCCCAGGTGGGGGGGGAGCATTTTGACAGACGAGGAGGAGGGAAAAGTAAATAAATAATTAATTTTCCCTCTGCGGCATCTGTCGAAATCCACTCCCACCCGTCCCACCGCGCTTACCTGCACGGGCCGCGGCTGCTCGTTCCCTATAATCATCTACGAATGGGGGTGTTAATTTGACATGTTTAGGTACAAAACAAGTATAGGAACATAAATCACATTTAGGAGACACACACATCAAAGTGCAAAATCACACTAGGTGCAAAGTCATTAGGCGTGTGATGACACCTTTAGGTGGATTCAGTGTGGGATTGAGGACGACAGAAAGAAATCAAACAAGGGTTTTTTCTTCTCATGCCTTGAAGATATTTTTCTCCTACAGGAGTAGGTATGGCTAACCTTAAATTTATTCGTATCCTAGATGGTATTCTTTCCATTTTTTGTTATGTGAAATCTCCAATCTAAGATTGAATTATCCCCTTTGCATGTGTCTTGTATATCAATTCCTATATTCACAATCAAGAACTACTCATATTAGCAAGGATGCATTTTCCTTCAATCTGGCATCCTCTTACGGAGAAACCGGACACCTTTCACATATATATTAAGCGCAAGGTGGCTTCATAGCTTCTGTGAGAAGTTGCCCATTCTTCAGCAATCAAGAAAGAAACTAGAGTGATCTTCGCAGTGTCAAGTCCTTGGCAAGAAAGCAGATAGCTCAATGGTCCAGCCCCTTCAACCTTTTGTTCCAATCTACACCCCGTTGGTTGCCATTCTGAAGGGTGCACACAACCAAAAATGTGATGGATGGAAAGTGAACGTCTTGTGGTATTTTTTGAGCTTTGGGAAACTAAAACTGCATTTCAGAGAAAATATAATAGTATCTATGTTTTAGTTCTGTAATGCAATTGGAATTCCTTGAAGACATTATAGATCAATGATATACACTTTTTCTACTAGTGGTGGGGAAAAGCATAAAGTTAATACAAAAATATGGATGAACATAAAAACTCCAACCATTTATAGTCCAATACTATGGGTCCCATTCAGAGAATCTCAGAATTACTGATATGGGAGGAAATGGGAGTTAATGCCCGAATTGGTATTCTGAGGTATGTGCTATTACCACACCTGGTGATACCGCCCACAGCACAGAATGTATGAATTGAATGAAGAAATTGGTATCCCAGCCCAGATGATGAAGCATGACACCTGAAAGGGTGTGTGAGGGCATTAGAATCCAAAATATGGATTCCCATCTATAACCCTTTCAGGGAATAGTGGGACCGAGGCACTCGGGACTCTACCATAACCTACCCCAGAGGAACAGCATAAACCCACTTTTGAACACGTAAGTTTCAAATGTGCCTTGCTCATAGCCACCCGGTTGTTATCATACTCACTGTACAAAAAGCAGTCAGTCAGCGCAAGGGTGTAAGTTAAAGTCTCCCTTTCCATATAAAACCATGTGAAGCTGGAAAGGCTAGCGACAAATTGGCTTAAGCACTTTCCTAATTCGCTTGCCATAAGATGCTCCCACCGGACTTAGATTGAGTTGTAGATAGTCACTACTAAAATCCTGAGCTGGTTTGAGAAAATCAGGAGTGTGCCCAAAATAAGGTGAAATTGTGTGATAACACACTACATTTAGCAACTGAGACTCAATTTTATAAGAGTGACTAAGCCCTCCCCTCCTTAGCTCTACCATGAGAAGAGGGCTTGGCGGGTGGTACAAACTAGGCATAACCATCTAAAACAAGGTTACCCCCAATATGCCACGTCTCTTGTAAACAGATAATATCAGAAAGACTCAATAAGTCAGTACACTCCTTATCCACTAGCTTCCCTGCAAACATGGCGATATTCCAGCTCAGAACCTTTAGAGTACCATAGGGACATTGTCGATTATAAGAGGCGGGATTGTCCAACCTGGGACCAATTCAGTTCTGGGTGTCCAGCGCACATAGACACTCAAAGCGATTGCTCATGCATAAGCTAGGGGCCTGTACAAGCTGGCGTTGCCCACAAGTGTGGGCCCCTGGGCAACTGTAATATCTCTCATCCTGAACCTCCTCTCGTGAGTTGGACTGGGCGGTTGTAAAAGTAACCCAGGGGAGCAAGGTAATGTTGCCACTGAGGACGAAACCATTCTGCCCAAAATGTCTCCCCCCAGCCAGGTGTTAGAGTAATTAATCACTAGCCACTCACCAGTAAAGGTTTTAGGAGAGTGTCCTATCCAGCCCAATATCTGGTCTATAATTATTTAATTAACAAAGAAATGGTCTATATTGACTTTGCTAGAAAGCCAAGTAGGAACATTGGCGATAGCTAAGACAAAAGGAGTGGGGGCTGGTGGGGGCTGAATGGCAACATCAATAGGAAAAATCTCCACGGAGGGAGCTACACGTTCAAAGCAACCCCTCCCTCTCTGCTGGTGGCATGGAGATGGCTTATATACAGAAGTGATGATCTTTAAAACTGGGCATCCTGCCCGGTTGGGAGACAGACTGTAAAGGAGGGTGCAGGGGAAGAGTGGAATGGGCATGATTAGCACTGAAGTCAGTGGGTCTTGGTCCCTGGCCCCCATCCCCTGATTGAGGGGTACAAAAGCCATGGGCTTGAGGATGGGGGGGAACACTGGGGTATTGGACAAGTTATCAAATGATCCTCCAGAATCAATGGAAGTAGCCAAAGATGATCGAATTGTGGCCACAGAGTCACCCAGATCGCTCATACATTTGTCTACCTTAGAAATGCGAGCCACCGGATCATCAAATGCCCTTGTGGTAAGCTGTTCCAATTTCACAGAAGAATCAAGGTGGGCACATGGGTCTACAACTGACGATTTTGCAGGGGTAAAGTCCTTTTTTATTACACCTAGATGGTTTAGTGCCCGCTTTCAATTTACTACATGCCCCCAGTTCTAAATGTTTAGGCCTTTCCCCTTCACACAAAGCATTTCGCCTTTTTGTGTCCATCGTAGTCCAGTTCTTTGAAGAATTGACTGGTGAGGCCTTGGATGAATCCTTTTCTGGAGAGATGGTCAAGGGACATGGCTGAGTGGAGGGGCTGTCAAAAGGGCCAGAAAGCGGCAACGAGGAAGCCCCCCTGCCTTGAGACTATGTGGCCGATTACAATGCGGCTGTAAAAGACTCTGACACTCGGTCGCATCATAATTGGCCTCCGGATTAGTTTACCACCACCTCATAATGATGGAGGCGGTCGTAAACGATTCCGACTGGTCATTTCGGCTGGCATCCAATGGCCCATTTAATTTCTTGACTTGCCTGTGAAATTATCCCTATAGATGGATCGTATTGAGATCACCGGGTCTACTGCGATACGAAATGAGAAGAAAGAGTACAACCTAGCCTAAATTCCCTCAATTTCCCTCTTCATGTCATTGCTGCTCATGCTGCTATATCATAAAAGATTTTAAACAAATGAGCAAACCCAGCTTCATCAGGGCTACCTCCAGATTGTCCACTCTGAAGAGCGTGCACACTGTTATGTATTCAGTATACAGAGGCAAATATTCATTGAGATATGGCCATATTTAAACGTGAATGGCCAGACCCCTACATTCTTCTCAAAGTAAACAAAATAAATTACATATTTTCACTGTACACTAAACCTATAGCGACCATGAACAGTGCTCTTTGAGATACATATATCCATGTGGCTATGTTCTAACAGGACGTTTGAGTTGGACTGGCTGGTAGAGAATTAAATGTACCTTGGATCTATGATATATTGAGTTCACTGCATGCATTTGCATTATGGTGCAATCCATGGGAGAGTTCTGCTTTAGTGCTCTAGGGCTGCCCCCCTCTGAAATTCCTTCATCTTTTCTGCAATAATTATTACATTAATCGATATATTTAGAGTTACAATCAATTTTTTTAGAGATGTGATCATAGATCGTATCTCTAAATAAATTGATGTACTTATGTCTTGGCTGCCTGTCCCAGGCTGCCTGCCCACCTCGCTCTGAACAGGAACCTGCAAGTAAGGCAATAAATCAACATTTTGCAATGTGACGCACAATGCAGGACGTACCTTCCTAAAGCCATTCAGTGCTATGGGAGTCCATTGTAGGTCAGTGACACTGCCGACATCATGGTTTCGGATGCTGCATCCCTGCATGAGGCCAGATGTCATTCACAAGCATTGATCCCACCTTTTCCCATTCATCACAAGGTAGGATTGGATGCGAGAGCGGTGAGATTCGGTACCTTGTACTTGGTAACGGTGAGTGTTAATTCTAAACTTGTATTAGGTATATTGTGCTGAAATGCCTGGTCACGCTGACCTCACCCACTGTGACCCACTAGGATGTGGCTGTAGGTCACAGGCCTCTTTAGAGGGGAGCTGCCATATTTGTTCCCCGGTGACGTTGATCCAAAAGTCGTTCAGGGCTTTTGTTCCCTGGTGAAGTTGATCCAAATATCCTCAGCTATTGAGGGAGACAAACAGAAAGGTAGAAATATGTGCATACAGTGTCCTGATTTGCGGGATACCAGAAAAATGTCAAACACCATTAAATGCCAGGAGTATGCATGGTTTAAATATGGCGAGCATACGTGGTGCTAATTAAGGTAGTGATTTATTTAGATTGATAGGCACAATAGTTCTAGAATGTCTTAAACCCCCTCTGGACATGTTTTGAATTTAAAGACAGTTGGATGGTGTATCATGCTAGATGTTTGTGTTTTTGTAATGCTGGGAATCTATCTCTGTCATATGGCAGAAAACAGACGGTAAAACAGGTCCTCATCGGGCCCTATATTCATGCCCTTAACATCATTGGCAAACACGCTGATCGATTTTTGAAAGATTAATGTAAAAAATGTCAGTGTAATGTAGGTCAGCGATTTAGTTCCTGTTCTATTTCACGTTTTACCTAATCTTGAATTTCCTAAGAGTGTTAGCTATTTCCATCATGTTGTGTGTATTTATTTTCATGCATTTTATTACTCTTGTATAGTGCATACTTTGAACTGAGTTGCATCAGGTGTTTATGACCTGCCACAATTGAGTGCTCTGGGGCTGAGACCAAAGACAGTGCGAGTTTCTCACAGTGCCTGTCAATGAGTTGGCCTCTCTGTAGAGCACACAGAAAAATGGCCATGTAATAAAGTTGCAGTTGAAATTCTGCGTAAACGTGTGAAGAGGGTACACAGTCGTCAAAATAGTAACAAAGAGAAAGTAAACAGAAATAAAGTGCTTACATTTTAGTGAGTGCAGTGTACGTATGGGGTGGTGAAGTGGAGGTGCACTCAGAAGAAAATGAAAAGTGCTGAAGAGGAAAGAGATGAGGTTTAAGATATGCCAATGGATGAGATGTGGAGAGAAAAGAGTGTACAAGTCTAACATAAAGTGCACCTAACTCAAGAACAATACTCCTTCCACAGGCCTGAATAATATTTCATTCAGTTTTACAATTTTAGAACTAAAACATTTTCAATTATTTACAACAAAATCGTTGTTTCTCATTTATCTTAAACAGCTAACAACCGTTGACAAAGCCAATAGTTGGCTGGTTTTAGGTGTATGTCACTTGTTATTTTAGATATATGGATCAACTAACAGAAAGCTCAGAGAGAATTTAAAATACCCATGTTCCATGACACAGGTCCACTATCCCAGGCCTCCCATCATAGGGGTTGAACCATTTTGTGCGTAATGTACATAAAATATAATAAACGAATGCATGTTGTGTCCACAACTAAAGCATTTATTTTATGCATAACGTTGACTTCCTTATTGGTTTCCCCTGCCTCATCTTCACAGAGGAAGGTCCTGCGTCAATTTATGTTCCATGACAAAGGTCCACTATCCCAGGCCTCCCATCATAGGGCTACAATCACACTGCAAGTAATGTACAACAAATATAATAAACAGATGCCTGTTGTGTCCACAATTAATTTATGCACAATGTTGACTTCTGAATTGGTTCCAATATAAAACAGTTCACAGCACCTCAAGCGCTTTAAACACATAGATTGCCAACATAGCGTTCACCAGGTTTGGCTCAATAAATCTACATTGACATAATTACCACCAAGATGGCCGCCGCGGTTAACATTCCAGCTTAGGTACGCCTCGAACGTCCACATGTTAACAAATACCCAGAACCCGGAAGCAGTCGGCACGGGGCCCGGAGCAACGGTAGGATCAACGATAGTCGTCTACCATCCTTTGTGAGTATTATCCGACATCTGGGAATACAGGTAAGCAGCATACTGTGCCTGTTTTGAACCTTTGCCAGTTTCTCCACAGCCTCCGAGCACTAATGTGCTCTGCCTCCATCATCAGCCGTAGGCTTCTTTACTGGGGGTGAGTTTGTTAACGATGCATTTAACATGCAGGCATTGTCTATTAACCGATTTCTGAATTTCTCCCGAATTTCACTTTCTTTGAGCCTCACCACCACTACCGAATAGTATGTGCATGTATATTATGTGAACGGGCGATTGATAGCCATAGCACACAGCGTAACATGGCACAGATACGCCGCTACCGGCATATATATTTGATACTGTCGTGCAGTACTTCTAGCCTAACTTTCACATACAAGCAAGTTGAAAGTAAGCTACCGAACGCACTCAGTAAGTATGTTAGATGATTTGTGTGAATGTTTCGAACACTCGGTGCTTACAGGCTGCAGTCACGCCACTATCGGTATGTAAAATTGTTTTTCGGTTACCCGACCAAACTAGCACACGCTGGTTTCACGTTGCGTGCATGTTACCGATAAACCGATAAACTCGCCTGACCTCTCGGGCAGACGGCTTCAGGTTATGCCAGTTACCACGATTGAGGCACTCACATTATGCCTACAATTATACCTGATCAGTGCCACGATCACACCTATACTGGAACCAAGTGTGATGCACAAATGAATGTCTTCCCCACCACCACTACGACCACTGACGACGAATGTGGCAATATTTGTTGAGCACCAATATGCTTTCCTTTTCAGGCCTCTTTTCGCTCATGTTAGCACCTTTGTGTCTATATATGCTTGGGCACGATGTACTCAAGTTAGTCAACTGAAAACCACAATGTCACATATGCATGTGCATGTCACGTTACAGTTACACTTAAGCTGCTTTGATTACTGTCATAAGATCGCCATGACGAATGCTCTTGTTTTTAACATTTTATTGGTTGTTCTTCTCTTCCCTCTCCTTTTCTTGACACCAGGTCTACAATACCCCAGTATAAGTCTACTAGGGCATACCCTACTGCGTCTGGTCACCAGTCCAAATTTAGAGAAGCAGACCAACGGTAGTGCACCACTCACTTTTTAGTTTTCTTTTGGTCCTGATGAAGTGCCAACTGACCTGTTAGAGCCAAATTGGGCACGAAACATGTTGACCCACAACACTATGACAGCCCTATAGGAACATCACATCCACTTAGGGCACCTACACCTTTTAATTAGGCTTGTGCTACCTAAACAAAAAAATCAGACCAAAGTAGGACTGCTCCAGACCTATTTTATCTCACACACCTGTGCAATACCCAGCCCTCACACCCGCACGTACCCTACGGCTTCTTCAAAAGATCTCCGCCAAAGAGACCAGTTTATGGGAGCCCATCGGGCATTGCAGCGCCGGCCCGATGAGGAGCATGGCCCAATGATGAAGCATGACATCCTTCGGTTAGGAACTGCACACCCTCTTGATACACAGTTCCATTTGGGAGCTAGTGTGCAGGACCTGTTTAAATACAGCTCCTGGTCCCTCCTTTTCTTGATACACTATGGGAATCACAGAAATTTAGTTTACATGTTCAAGCCATGCCCGTTTTAGAGAAGCCCACTTTTTTCATCCCACTTAAAGCCCTGTCTGCGCAGAGTTCTATATGATTGATTGCACCCAGCAGCTGTGGGTGCTTCCTCAAGCCTGGTTAGAGCATTTATTTCCAAAGTCAATGCTGCATGTATTGCAAGACAGTGGGCAAGCACACACTATAAAGGGCCTGAAGTTTTCACACTAAAGATTTTGCAAAATACAGTAACTGTTGAACATATTACTGCAGTAAGATACAGGGCAGTTTTTAATGTGCTTAAATATTTCACATTTACACATTCCATTTTTTGTATAAGCCTTCTTGCTTTCTCACTAAGGAGTTAATGTTCAAAAATCTAGAATTGCAATTTCAAATTGCGATTCTTACCAAATTGCAATTAGGAAATCGCAATTCTTGATGTAAGAAAACGTACATCTTTGAAATAGCAATACCTATTGGGTCGCAAATTGACCTACCTCATTAATATTAATGAGGTAGGTCACAATTTGCCATTAGGAATCGCAGCCCTCACAGGGATGGTGGCCTGCCGAGGTCACAAGACCATCATCTCTGTGGTTGCTTTTTAATAAAGCAAACTTTTTTTTGTACACGGCAGTCGATTTTCCTTAAAGGAAAATAGAATGGTTTAAAAAGAACAATGAAACTTTGAAGTTTCAGTTTTATAGAGTAGATATTGGTCCATGGACCACTGCCTGCCCTTCAAAAATATATTTTTTAACATTCTCAAAGGGAGAGTTTTAAACTGATGGTAAAGTAATACTGTTTTGCAACTGGAATTCTGTTGCAAAACAGTAATACATACCCTACTAATTAGGTTTTTTGAAGGGACACACTGAACACACCCCTTTCAAATAACAAATCGTTGACACAAATTGGGATTTGGTAACATTTACCAAATCGCAATTTGTGCATTTCTACATTTGAAAAATCATTTTTGCAGTCACAAACGGCCTGATTCTGCGAATCGGGCCGTTTCGGACCCCAAAAATGCTTTTAATATATGCCCCTTTATTCTTTATTAAGATTTGCCTTAAAATGCACCATTTAGTGTTCTTTAAAAAAATACATTATCTTGGAGAGAGGACCTCTCCAAATCCCACGTTTGTCCATCAAGCTAGCTTGCTTCGCTTGCTGCATAAAGGTCATATCCAACGTCTATGCCCTACCAATGTCAAATGTCATAAGTCGCCATTGGTGCAACCACAAATGGCCACAAGCATGCATTAAATTGCAACAAATTACATTAAAAGAGCCCTTGCTACTAGAATGGCAACACATAATTTTGCTTATGACACTGAATATTGCTGCACTGGAGTAGTTCATACATGAAGAAGTTAAATTTAAGCTAGATGATACCCACCTTTCTATGGTTATACCTCTCACAGGTCTTATCTAAACTAAGCGCAAAGCAGACAGCGTTAGAGGGTAGCAGCGCATGTGGTGTGGGACTGCTTTGATGTCAACACTCATTCCTTTGCTTATAGCTAGGAGGACTCTGAATTAAGAGGGTACCAGAATCCCATCTAGGGCTAACCAATGGCTAGCTGCCATCTATGAGGAGAGCACCCAACCAGGACATAGCGAGGGGATTACCAGATATCTGGCCCTATTCACTGGGTTGGTAAACCTGTGGTGTAGACCATGGATGATGGTCACTTTCTGCTGTCTATCCAAATAACCATTGCCATGTCTTCTGTGTACTCCAGGCCACATCATCTAGAGCCATTGCGAACCACTTCACTGTAGGGAACCAAACTCAGCAGCTCCGGAAAAGCTGGACGACCACGTGTCCTATTCCTGTGCTGCTCATGACTACTGGCTGTATCCTTGGCTCACCCCAGATGGGACCTTGCAACTGTACACCCAGATGGTGCAGAGCACCAACTTCTGATGAGACGCCCTTGCCGCTGTCAGTCCTGACTCAGTCTCCTCTCATCCCATGGAAAACTCGCACCCTGGCAGTCTACAGAAACACCTCTCTATCCACTCACCCAGTCCAGTACACCGATTCGGGGTGGTGGGGGGACGGGGGAAGCAGGTGTTAAAAAAAGAAAGACAAAAAAAGTACTTTCCTCCATAGTCCCTCACTCCAGCCTGGAACAGGAAGCACACCCAGTCTTCCCCTAGCTAATCACAACGCTGCAATGCAGTGTTGTGATTGGTCTGAGCGCCGTGGTTTGGTGCTCAGCCAGGGAATGGGAGCCTGGGCATGTGGGTGGAGAACATGCAAAGTGCTGATGAATGTTTGGCTGGCCCGAGACGGCCGGACAAACACTCATACACACTTACAGTGTGTGCTCATCACTCCCCCTGCTCCTGTCGTCAGAGCAGGCCCACCCTGTCCTGCAAAGCTTCTGCAGCAGGAACAAATAAAATGATAATGACGTTGAGTTATTATCATTTTATTTTAATTTTATTTACGCTGCTAAAAAGGAGTGGGGCAACGCTCCTCTGCCTTAGCGGAGGAGCCGCCACTGGTCCAGTTGTCTCCTCTCTCCAGGCCCTACCCACACACCCTCAGAGGTGGATATCCATACCGCTGCTAGCCGCGTCACACCACCGCCACATTCAAGGGCCACAGTGACCGGGACCGAGCACACACTCAGCCACCAAGCAATCCTAGGCACTCCCAGCATCCACTGGTCCATTCTCTCACAGTGGCTGCTCCCCACAGCGCCAAACATGCAGCTCAGAACGGCGCATCTGCTTCGAGTGTGCCAACTTGATACAGCTGCAGTGAGGAGGTGTAAACTGCTCGCCTGCGTCACTACTGACGTGGATTTATTGTACTTCATTAGCTACTGGGATTAGAGGGCGGCTCTCAGCACACACAGCCTTTAGAAATAGGAACATACATGGTTTCATTTTACCCACCATACAAACATAACAGTAGTTGTTTTGTGGAACACTATTGAAACTAAATTGCTGATTCTTATACGGGTAGTCTGCAAGCCACTCATGTACGAGCCGCGTGCGCTTCCCAGCTGCAAACCCAAACTTCCCCTTCTGACCCCTGTTTTCCTGCGTGTACGGCCTGGGCACAGAAGTAGGCACTGTCACCTGAAGCAGTGCTTAATTTGTAAAAAACAGAGTGCCGGGGGCCCTCGACAGGAGGACACTAGAGCTTGCACCATCCGTTGCCCCTGGCAGCACCAACACACTACTAATCATCAGACTCTTAAAAGTGTGGCAATTCATACTAGTACAGGCCGCCAAAGCTATAAGAATGGCCTTGGAGACAAATACTAATAATTGGAAACTTTAATTGAAATAACAATCGTCCCAAAATTGGCAGACACCACTACCATGTGGCAGACAGTCATAAGCCCCGATGCTGGCAATTAAGTGCCGGTACTGAGCACCGCAAAAACACCTGCACAAATTAAGCAGTGACCTGAAGGCGAAACAGACGGGGCAGGTGCAGTCTCTTTAAAACCGATGACGGCTAAAACGGCGGTACACGTGTAGCAATTTTGAAATCGTTTTCATTTCTTAGGCATGAATTTTTTAATGGGATGTTCATTGGCACGGGCGCATTTTCTGCCACAGTATTTAAAACGGACTCTGTGTATCCTGGTATTTGAATGCTCAAAGGGCAGGACTGAATGCATGCGACGCTTTAAAGGAGATAAAAAGTGTCCCACCAGGCGGGCACTTGCCTCTATTCGCACGAGTGGAGTCTTCATGCTCAATGTCTGACAGACCTTGAAGCTGTAGGTTTTTTGATAATGCTCCAGCTCACCACCCCAAGAAACCGTCTGTGAAACCTATGGCTTTTAGGGCCAATTGTACTACATAATCCATAATTTCGTCATAGTTTCCAATCAATCTTATAAAGAAAGGCATTGTTCACCATTTACTTGCTCAGTGACAGGAAAGGCGTTTTAAATTTCAGCGCTCTGACACTGACTAGGAGAAAGTTATACTTTTGAATTTCCAAGACGCAATCCAAAGCAATACAAAAATAAAATGAATTTAAAGGTCGAATACCTGTTAATTGTCGACCGGGAGGAGGAAGTCACATTAAAATACGAGCAGAGTTGATTCAAACTCACATTTTATTGCAATAGGTTAAACCCAACCATTACACGCATCACATCTGACATCTAACAATTTGTTCAAATACCTGGACTCAAACAGTCTAAAACCTTTGATCCAATTTCATGTATGCGTGTGATAAATTAATTATGTAGGCGTTTAATCACCTATTCTGACTAGTCTATAATCTAAAAACGACAAGCTTCCTTACCCATGGATAGAAGCCAAGCAATGGGTGGACCCTTAGTTCAGAATATGAAAATTTATGATTGACTAAAACCGTTCCTTAATCTCAAGACATAAAACCTCGAGGCGTCAATAAAAATTATAATACTGGAAACTGATCATCATCTACTTTATTTCAGTAAAAAAAAAAGCCAAAAGCAAAACATCAAACAATAAAATGTTTGAAAATGCTTAAAACACATGCCAACTATTCTAATAATATATCAGAGATACTTGCAAGCTAGTTTACAATTAGAGTGAACCGCCTGCCTCTGGCTACCGCTTTGAGACAATTACAATCTTAAAGTGCATGTACAGCAATCAAAAAAGAGCACTTGTCTGTCAGTGATTAACAGATATCAACATCATAATCCTGGACACTCAATATTATACAGTATGTACTTTCAACCTCTGAGAGCGTATCTGTTTATTGTCCTCTCTCAAAGTTGGAGTGCTTAATGCAAAGTTCAGACATTGTATCTTTTGAAAATTAGGCCTTAGATACATCTAAATCATCTAAGACATTTAAACCGAAGGAGAGGATAAAAATGTTGCACTATGGTTGTTTATCGAGGTTACACAGTCTATATATATGATGACAAACAGATCCTGCCTTTTCCCAGTGAAAGTAAGCATGACCACCAGCTGGAAATTCATCCTCATGAATCCCCCACATCAGGGAGTTTTAAGCTTCGAACTGTGGACCCCTGGGGGTCTGCGACACCCACTCAGGGGGACCGTGACTGTATAGAAAAGTGAAAAATATTAAGAAAGTATATATGACTAAAGTAACAAAATTGAAAATTTCCAATTTAAAAATTCTGTAAATATGCAGTTATTTGAAACTGTAGGATAATAATTAAGTTGGCATCCTTAGCTTGATTCGTTGAGCAGTGTAGCAAACAAATTGAATTATGAACGTTTGGTGGCCTCAATTGAAGTGCTGACAAAATGACAGCATGCATTAGGAGCAAAAAGATAGAGTGATATGCTAGAGTTTTGCATACCTTTTACCTTTAATAATTAAAAAAACAATTGTAGAAAATCTCCAACATTCCAATCAAAATAAAAATTAAGATTTTTCGATATTTGATTGTGAATTAAAAAATAGATCAATAATTATTTGTTTGACGTATATTTGTTTCAGCACTTTTATGTATTGTTTTGAAGTTTAAATTGTCGAAATTGCTTAGGCCTAGGGGCCTGGCTTCCAATAATAAATCAATGGGGGTCCCTGGATTCCAGGAATGATTCAGGGGGGGGGTCCACAGATGTCGAAAGGTGAAAAAACGCTGCCCTACATGTAGACAGGGGCTGCACTAAGTAGGTTTGGGGTTTAAGTTTTCATAAAGCCTCTATAGGTCCTTTCCAGTTTTCAGACTATTCATATTCAGAAAGTCTGTGTCATGTCAGATTAGCTTGTTCAATCTTTGTATATCTAATTCACTTGAATTTCTGATGCTCCATTGAACTGTCCATCTAAATTCTCTGAACCTACTACCTTTTTACTATGTTTTAAGAAATGAAGAAACAGATTGATCGGTAGCCAAAGGTTTGACGTTTCTGTCAACAAAACCTGTGATAAACATTATAGGAAGTTTGAGGTCGACCAAATGTAAATTCTAAGCTCCAAGTGATTCATTTTTAACAAAAACTGAGGCGTGTGTCAGGCTGTGTGATAAGTAGAATTTTTGGAGGTTCAACAAGTTGAAAAAGAAATGAAGTGCCTGCACCCTTGTACAGGGGGTAGCATTGTTCTTGTGTGGTGATTTTCTAGCTGTAGTTCCATACGAGAGTATTTGTTTGTGTGAATGTTTCAGCCAGCATCCAATAGAGCATTGACTGGGTTCCCCCGAAGGCTTGGCATTGGTGGTCAAGGTTTCCATATCTAGTGCCTTACATGGTAGTGGTAGGGTTGATTGCTCAGCTGCATTGAAGTGGATCTTTAGTGTTCTTGTTTATCTAGCTGTGTTCTCTTGTGCAAATGTTCCGTTGACTTTTTTATTTATTATATTTGGAGAGGTGTGACTGCCTGGAGGGTTCTTGGCGCTAATGATGTTTCTTGACTATATGTGTGATGTTAGCCCTTACTGCTCTGTATACTGGAAGGAGAGGGGATGTGTAATGTAAAGAAAAAGGGTCCCCTGCTACAACAAATATATGCCCAAGGCAGGGAGAAACTGATTAACAAATAAGAAAAACTCAGGCAACTCAAGATTCTAGTCTAGAAACTAGAGGCACATACTAGGAACATCAGAGAAACAAACAATGCATTGAAAAGAAAAATATATTTTTTATTGTAATATTAAAGGTGGATATAGCAATATATCTGTAATGTACAACTAGATAATCTTGGTAATTAATACAAACATTCATAATGTACCAACCTCATACAATCATACTATTACAACTCTCTCTTGCATAGTTGTGAAAACAACATGCATTATTAAAGTATAGATAACAATAGACTGATTATTTAAAAAGATGGTTACACGATAGTGGCCTAATGTATATGTTGTTCATAATTCTACACGCGTTTCGGCACATTACCTTCATCAGGAAGCCGCAAATAACAGTCCAATATATCTGTAAACCATGAAAACAATATTTTATACTAGTATATGACTCCAGAACTCTTGAAGTTTTCAATTTAAAAAGTATGTAAAGGATACAAAAACGGGTTTGCGTGTCAGGGAAAAAAAAAAAGAAAAGGAACGGCCTACCAAAATCTAAAATCCTCATTTAACATGATGCAGGATTCCATGCACGTGATACTCTAACGTGATCCAAATGGTCCAACCATGCCAGAATGTTTGTACATCGACTCTAGGGCACATGCATCTTCAATATTTTTCCGTGCGCTTCATTTTTTTGTAGGGCAATTCTCATGCAAATCGCAGTGTGGGGTCCCTCTTATGGAGTCATACAAAGCTTAGTGTGATAATGAGCATAATACTCACCTGTATATTTTTCAACCTCACATTTCTTAAAATGAGGGTATAATGATTTATGTACCTGGAAGTCAAATGCAAAAGGGCATTATCAATATTGAAAAAACAAAGCAAAATATAATGGTACTACGATAAACAAATTATTGCCTATAGCGAAGTGCTTACCCTAATTAGATATAGCTGATGCTCATGATGTGATCCGAATCAATTTGGCTCAGAGGAAACAGATGTGGACATATTCCTTATTGCTCATAAATTCTAAAAGGTAAGATGGGTAACCTTGATAAATAATTTTTTTTTTAAAGTTGATCATTAAACAAAGTTTCTCAATATCTAAAAAGTGATGTTCACCTAATAGTGGTGTACTGTGCAGATATATCAGAGTTAACCATGCAGAATGCAGCTCGTTAAATCCCAGGAGATCTCAGGTGAGGAAACGCTATCTGTTTGTGAAGAATTATAACGAATGACTATGAATAGCCACAATTACTGCGCAAAACTATGTACAGATGTAGACTATAAATAACCTTTACCATAGTGCGATCACCACTTTCCGAAGCGTTCAACTTAACATAATGAGGATAATCGTTAGGCCGCGAAAGTCACGTACAAGCATAAATTACCGGTACAAGCCTACGAAATGGGCCTACACCCCGCGTCTAGGCGTGAAAAGATATTGGGAACACAATACCCAGAAGATCCCGTATGTATTTAAAATTTATGCTGGTACGTGACTTTCACGGCCTAATGATTATCCTCGTTATATTAAGTTGAGCGCAACGAAAAGCGGTGATCACACTAAGGTAAGGGTTATTTATAGTCTACATTTGTACATAGTTTTGCAAAGTAATTGTGGCTATCATAGTCGTTCGTTATAATTCCTCACAAACAGATAGTGTTTCTGCACCTGAGATCTTCTAGGATTTGACGAGCTGCATTCTGCATGGTTAACTCTGATATATCTTCACAGTACACCACTATTAGGTGAACATCACTTTTTTAGATATTGGAAAACTTTGTTTAATGATCAACTTTAATAATAATTTAACTTATCAAGGTTACCCATCTTACCTTTTAGAATTTATGAGCAGTAAATATGTCCAAATCTATTTCCTCTGAACTAAATTGATTGGGACCACATCATGCGCGTCCTCTATATCTAATTAGGGTAAGCATTTTGCTATAGGCAATAATTTGTTTCTCTAGTACCATTATATTTTGAATTGTTTTTTTTCTATATTGATGATGCCCTTTCACATTTAACTTCAGGGTACATAAATCGCTATATCCTCAGTTTAAGAAATGTGAGGTTGACAAATATACAAATATACAGGTAAGTATTATGCTCATTATCACACTAACCTTTGTATAACTCCATAAGAGGGACCCCGCACTGCGATTTGCATGAGGATTGTCCCCACATAAAAATTAAGTACACAGAAAAATATTGAAGCTGCATGTGCACTGGAGTCGATGTACTAACATTCTGGCATGTTTGGACCATTTGGATCACGTTAGAGTATCACATGCATGGAATCCTGCTTCCCATTAAATAAGGATTAGATTTTGGTAGGCGGTTGCTTTTCTCTTTTTTTTCCCTGACACGCAAACCGTTTTTTGTATCCTTTACATACTTTTTATATTGAAAACTTCAAGAGTTCTGGAGGATTATACCAATATAAAATATTGCTTTCATTGTTTACAGATATTATATTGGACTGTTATTTGTGGCTTCCTGATGAAGGGGTGTGCTGAAATGCGCGTATAATTATGAACAGCATATAAATTAGGCCACTATCTTGTAACCATCTTTTTAAATAATCAGTCTGTTGTAATATATACTTTTATAATACATGTTATTTTCTCAAGTATGCAAGAGATAATTGTAATTGCATGATTGTGTGAGTTTGGTACAGTATGAAAGGAGAGGGGATGTGTTACATTCTGATGTTACCTTTTCTGTGTTTGTTTTCTGAAAGAAAAGGGAAAGTGATATATCTTTTCTTGAGTGTATTTGCTGTTAAATTGTACATCACACAACTAAGATTGACTTGCCAGTCACCACTGGTTCAGGTCATATTCAGGAATTCACCCTTCACTCTATTTCGTGACTAATGTGCCATTTTCCAAAAGATTTCAGAGTTTCTGGAACAATATTTATGAAACAAAAGTTTATTTTGGGGGCGTTCAGTCCCATATCCAAAGAGGATCAACAACCTTTCAACAACGTGAATATCCGTAAGTTATCGCCAATTCTGACTGCTCCCTTCAACAAGGATCAAATGCTGCCATTAACCGGAAGTGCTCCACGTCACTGATAACCCAAAGCCCAATACAGTTCACAGACTGGAAACATTCTGTCACTCATCATTGGAGCACGACATACTTTGTTAAGACCCTGTCCCCTGAAGCACTTTGTAGGCTACAAACAGGCATCTTTTAGCTGTTTGAAATTTTCTGGTTTTGACAGACATTTTCAAGTAAAACTACCAATGGATGCACTATTGCATGCCCCTGTGCTTTTGTAACTGTCAAACGATTGCAGATTCCAGTGGAAATGCGCATGCCCACTCCATTGCTCGTGCCTTGATGGTGGTTGGCGTAGGTACTTGTGGCAAATGTTTGATCGAGTCTGCATTTTACAGCAGATTATTTCTGTCCATTTTACCTGCCAAAATATGACTGCTTGTTGGCATGGAGAAAAATAAAATGGCAAACTCACAACGAAGCCTTTATAGTGATGTGCCTTTCACCAAAGAGAAAATGGGGGAATATGGATCACTGATTTTACCACGACTTGTAGAACTGATTTCGCCTTGACAGTTAGGCTGCTCAAAACCGCTACAAATTAAAACTGTAACCCACCATAAATCACTCAGCGTTGAGGAATTTGGGAAAACCAACAGTACAAAACCCCATGAACTGAAGCATTTTTGGAAAATCTCTACTATAATTTCCACATCACTGGATAATCTTGCCCAGATTTTTGGAAAATCTCTACTATAACATATCCACATCACTGGATAAGCTTGCCCAGATTTAGACAACTAAAGTCAAGTTTCAAATCCACCAACAAGTGATAAAGTGTCAGTGCAAGAAATCAATCTAGGGAGATTGTTAAAATTAATCAGGAAATGACCAACCTGGATGCCCTCATAATCTCTCTCACTCCTCCACAACAACATGTGAGGGACTTGTTTTTTTCTTTGAAGCTGAAGTTCCCGATGTACGCTGTAACTCGGACTCTTCGCTAACCCACCTGTCACTCATCCTCCACTTCCCTCACCATTCAGCACATTCTCCACCATGGAAAAGAAGGTGACAATTCCTGTAACAAATAACAAATGGTTCCTGCAGAGTTCTGGCCAGGCGAGTGATTAAAGTCATGCATCCCTGTTTTTGAAGCAGGCTGCATGTCTATGATTGATGCCTCCTTGCTCAAAGGAGCCTCTCTGAGTCCCTGAAACACGCTATCATCAGCAGTACCTCTTCTGAAGAATGCAACGACTGACCTGAAGGTCTACTGCTCAATCTCCTACATCTCAAACTTCAATAGGATCCCGGAAAAGGAGGTCAGGAGACAACTTCACGTTTATGTGGGGCTGAATCGCATGCTGCGTGGCCAACAGTTCAGGTTCTTGTGAGCCAGGGCACTGACTCCACTCGGGCAAATATCAGAGACAAGGGCAGCAGTAACAAGAAACCCGATCTCCTACTCCTTGACCTCTCAGTACCTTATAACACAGAGGATCACAATCTACTTTTGAGAAGGCTTGAATAATACACTAAAATCTTCAGATCCATCTTAAATTGATCCCATTCTTTCTTCTTCAACCACCAAGTTCTTTTGAGCAAAAATCCTAGTAAACAAAGCCAAAACCATCACATCCATGAGTCACCTGTTCCCCTGGATGAAAGAAAGTGTATTTGCTATAACAAAGTCAAAACAATTAGTTGGGTGGCCAGAGCTATGTTGGCACACTCTTGATCTCACAGTATTTCAATAATCTTTCCCAGAATATTTTTTCAGTGCTTGAACAAGCAGTTATTCATGATCTACTAAATTAGAACTTCTGCTAGCACCATAATAATGAAGCTAATAGCCCTCGGGCAATCGTTGCGCTTTATAAATTGAAAAATCAAATTAAATATAGGGACCATAGTATTGAAAAGGCAGAATATAAAGTTATACCCCATCATTGTTTTCCCAAAATTAAGAACATGTCTTATATGTGTGCAGAGAGTAAGCTGCCTACGAGTCATATTCAAGTTTGGCTTTCCTTAGATCAATGCACTGGTAAAAAGAATCACTGTACATCCCTCCCTCTTTTGTAAAATCCTTCCACGCTTCAAACTGGCCATTGGGAGGACCTGACATGAACCCCAGTGATGGTGCAATTCCATCATCTGCTGCATAACTTTCAATACAAGGCATCCAGAATCCGCCTTAATTTGAGAAGGCATACCTAAGAAAAACCAGCCTCAAAAGTGCTCTATTGGGGGGCGTGGCCAAGCTTCGAGGCAAGATGGTTGTGTAGTGCCTCGGCTCCGCCGATCACCTCCTCCCGACCACTTATCCTGCTAACTATCCTGTTCGTACGTGCTAAAATCTGCCTCCCTGCACCTAGCGGTTTCGGCCCCCGCTTCCCGGGACCCCGGCGCTGCCTCCTATCCGAAGCTGCGAGGTCCGCTACTCCGGGGCCTGGCGGAGCCGGTGCGACCAGGGAGTGGAGTGATCCTGGAAGCCGGCGCAGTGCGGAGGAGAGGGCGGCCGCGGCTCGCCGGAAGTTGCCTGAAGGCGGAGGACGCTGGGACCAGAGTTTCGCTCCGTGACATTGAGAGGTCTGCCCCGCATCGGGAGATGGCGTGGTCTCCCCCCCCCTCCTTCCCTGGTGCTGGGGGCTCAGTGGTGACATCGTTTCTGGTGGGGGGAGACTCGCCCTGCCCTGGGACACTCCTGCCAAGCTGTGTCGTCCTCTGGCCTGGGGGGCCTCCCGGAGGTCCCGAGTCCATCCGTAGGGGTGCCCCGGGCTGCCGCTGCAGCGGAGTCTCTTACCCCGCATCTCTCCTGTTGCCCCGCCTATGGTACCGGTGGCGGACACTGCCCTGCGTGGACTGGGACGCCGGCGGACATCGTGCCTCGTCGACTAACCCTGGAGGTGCCGCGTTGAGCCTGGATATCCTTTGCTGAGGTGAGGGGAGCTACGGAAGGGGACTGTGTGTTGACGCTCCCGGCAGTAGCGCACGAGTGACTGTGGCGCTCTAACTGGTAGCGCCGTGCAGGGGAGATTGAAGATCCCTTGCCAACTAAGCAGCGGGGGCCTGGGACTGGTTGCGCCCCGGGGACTCAATTTATTGGCACGGTGTGACCGCCGGTTCGAGAGCGGGACTGGCGGGGCGAGGGTGTAGCAGTGAGGCGGCGGACGAGATCTGAGGGACGGGGAGCCACGTATCCTGACCTGGACTTTCCCTTGCCGGGTGTGTGCTGTGGGTACCCCGCCTGCCCCTCGCTACCTCTGCACGGCGGGAAGACGCCATATTGTCTCGCTTTACTCGGGGATCCTGCCGGGCCACTCTCCCTGAAGGAACGCTTGCTGAGACTGTGCTGCCCCTGCGTCTGCCCTGACCCGTGCTCTGTGTGACGCTGGCAGCCAGCTCCGCGATGTCCGGCGCCAGGGGAGCCAGAGCGTCCCAGCAAAGTAAACTCGACCGATACACGTGCGCAAGGGCCGATCAATCTGACAAGAGGGCGCCGGGAGACACTGCCCAGCATGGCGCGACACAGGACCCTGCCGAACCCACTATGAAGGACCTTCTGGCAGCCATTACCGGAGTCCAAACATCAATAGACACTCTTTCCTCTGAAATGATGCTCTTAAGGGCTGACCTTGCCAACTACCGGGAGAGGGTGCAACAGCTCGAGACTACTGCGGAGGGACTGGCGGGCGACACCTCACAGCTACAGGCTGAGGTTGCTGAACTAAGGGCCTTCCGCAAATCTACCGAGGACAAACCCGACGATTATGAAGGGAGGATGAGACGCAATAACATACGCGTCCTTGGTGTGCCAGAAAAAATGGAGGGACATGCTGTGGATCTCTTCATTGAGAATCTGATCACGACTAAACTCCAGCCTAAGGGCCTCTCGAAACTCTTTGTTGTAGAAAGGGCACATAGGGTGCCTGTAGGTCGTCCGACGCCGGGGGCTCCGCCCCGCCCAATCCTGGCCCGCCTGCTAAACTACCGAGACAGAGACACTATCCTCCAGGCCGCCAGGGTGGCCCCCCCGGTTCGCTTGGAGAATGCGCGTGTCACCTTCTTCCCTGATTTCACCCGCGGGGTGCAGATGTGGCGGCGCACATTCCAAGAGGTCAAGAAGCAGTTACGAGCTAGGGAGCTGAAGTATGCCATGCTTTTCCCCGTGAAGCTACGTGTGGAAGTGGACGGGAAGACCTATTTCTTCGACCATCCGGATGCCGCTTCTGACTGGCTGGAGGGTCGGGGGAACCCTCGGGGGACTGGCCCCTCAGACGGCTGATATATAGGAGCTGGCCGTACGGGACACCGCTCCAAGGGTGGTGGAGCCGCCGTCCTCTGATGTGGGTGATCTTACCGGGGGGGGCTCCGCGGGGCGATCTACTGCAAGACAGAGCATGGTGCCCCGGAATGGTGTACCATTGCCCACTTGGACCATTTCGCATAATGGCTTAGATGTACTATTACTTGGGAGTGAGGATCGGGGACCTGCTATAGCCTCCCCCCACGTTCTTCCTGTAGCTGAGTTACACTTTAATTTTTTCTTAATTGCTTTTTCTTGTGGGCGACAGGCACTCTGCATTTCTTGTTTTATGGGTAGTTTTAAGCCCGGGGTGCAGGGCAGCAGGGAGGGGGGGAGTTGGGAGGGACTGTTGGTTTTTTCGGTAGCTGTGTACTATCGTATGTTTGATGGCATAATGTTCAATTCTATATTGCTGTTTCACTCCTCATCGACACGTAAATGGGTACGCAACGCAACAAGGAATTTAAAGTCTTAAGCTGGAACGTTAACGGGTTGGGGGACAAAATCAAGCGAGGGGTGGTTACCCAACACATTAAAAGATTGTCGCCAGATGTCGTCCTGCTCCAAGAAACGCACCTAATAGGTAACAAGTGTGGAGCAATGTCCAGGTGGGGATACTCGATGGTGGCGCATGCTGGCTTCACGTCTAGCTCAAGAGGAGTGGGGATTATGCTAAAGAAATCATTCCCGCTATCGATCACATCCTCCTTTGTAGATGACCGTGGGCAATATGTGGGTGTCGCCGGCAGATGGGAGGGGCATACCCTAACCTTTCTTTCAGTATACGTGCCCCCTGGGTTGCAATCAACGACATTCACTGACCTTAGTGCTCTGCTACTCACCCTGCCAGTGGGGCAGCTTGTCATAGGCGGGGACTTCAACTCTGTAGTATCGGGTGAACTAGACAGGCACCCGCCGCGCCAATTGCCCCAACGGCACATGCACTCTCAACTTTTTTGGAAGCTATGGGTCTGGTGGACCTATGGCGCACTTACCACCCAGACAAAAGACAGCACACCTTCTACTCTAACGCACACCACAGCCTCTCCCGATTGGATTACATGATTGCCCCTGCCTCACAAGCTGCTCATATTCACGAAATTCGGCATCTACCGAGGGGTATACCTGACCACTCCCCTCTATGGGCCCACGTCGTACTAGACCACACGCAAATAGGTTGTATCGCCCCCATCAATACCTGGCACTTTAAGAATCCTAAGATACGTGGGGAGCTGATCAAAACTATAGACAGCTACTTTGCAGAAAATGAACGCTCGGTCGATTCCCCGCAAACGCTCTGGGAGGCGTTTAAAACTGTAATCCGAGGTCAAGCTCTGTCCCTCATAGCCGGGGAAAAAAAGGAAAGACTGAAGGACATCTCTGACGCTGAACATTGGGTGCACCTGCTTGAACATGCAGTTAGCTCGAACCCAGCACCTGACGCGATGCATGAACTTAGGATCTGTCAGGATGAATACCGGGCCTTAGTTACCGATCGCGCCAAAACACTGGGGCAAGAAAAATTGGGCCGTATATATGACTGGAGAGACAAGGCAGGGAAATTGATTGCCTGGCTCGATAGGAGAGAACGTGCTAGCCGCCTAGTCCCTGAACTCATGGGAGTGGACGGAATCCCTGTTACAGACCCTCAAGTGATAGCCGCTCGCTTTGCGACCCACTACTCTACCATATACGCATCTGGTGCCCCTCACACTGTTGAAGACTCCCTTGATCTTCTAAGGGACATTTCCCTTCCTACCCTTTCAGAGACAGACCGCCAATTCCTAGACAGCTCCCTCTCCACTGAGGAAATCGCAATAGCGATCCGAGCGCTCCGTCCGGGTAAAGCTCTTGGCCCCAACGGTATCCCTATCGAGCTGTACAAGCTACGCCCTGATAAACTAGGTCACTATCTCAGGTCCATGTACACCTCCAGCCTTGAAAGGGGGCTACTGCCTCCAGACCAAAGCTTGGCCATGATCGTTACTATACACAAGGAGGGGAAGCCCAAAACGGACTGCTCCTCCTATCGGCCTATCTCCTTACTAAACGCTGAGCCCAAAATTCTAGCCAAAGTTCTCGCTAATAGACTGATTAAGGTTGTGGGGGACCTGGTCCATCCCGACCAGTCGGGATTTATGCCACGGAGGAATACTGCCCTGAATTTGCGCAGAGTGCACGGGGTGCTGGGAAGGGCCCACACTATACGAGAGGACGCTATCATCGCTTCCTTAGATGCTACTATGGCATTCGACACCCTTGAATGGCCTTATCTATTTGCGGTGCTAACAAAGTTCAGCCTTGGTCCGGTATTTATCAGCTGGGTGAAACTCCTCTACGCCACGCCCATGGCGCAGGTAGTGGTGAACAACAAAAAATCTGCCCCCTTCGAACTCGGGCGGGGCACTCGTCAGGGTTGCCCCCTCTCTCCCCTCCTGTTCGCTATGGCCCTCGAACCCCTCGCTGCCTGGATCCGTAGTGATGTTGCCATTCGCGGACTGCAATGGGCACCGGGATGGCAAGACAGGATATCTTTGTACGCGGATGACGTTCTTCTATACCTCGCCTCCCCTAAGAGATCCCTTACTGTCCTACTTTATATCCTTGACATCTTTGGGAGATATTCGGGCTTTCGAGTTAACTGGCAGAAATCGCTCATATATGTCCTCAGCGGTGACACCCCGCAACTACCCCGAAACTGCCCCATATCAATAGCCTCCGAGGGCTTCAAATACCTCGGCATTTTTATCTCTAGGGATCAGACACTTCGATATGCGCGTAACTTAACCCCACCCCTGCAACGCCTCAAAAGCGACATTCGCAAAAACAACAATTGATGGACAGAATGCAGAACAATGTCATACATTCACCCCAGTACAGAGATCTGGGCCTAAATCCATCGTTTTTTTGCTCACCATGCCATTCCAGTTTGAACCCAGCCATATGCAAATCAGTCTTGACCCTGTGCCCCATGGGAACAGTCCAGCCCGAACTGCCAAGCCAGGTCCTCCCTGGACTGGAAACAAGCATCCTAGGACCGGTTTCGGGCTTTCAGCCCTCGTCAGCCAGGATAGCTTGATTCCAGTGGCATGGAGAGCAAGGGACTCACGTCTGAGCATACCCTTCCCACTCGGGGTGACAAATGCAAAAACAACAATTGATGGACAGAATGCAGAACAATGTCATACATTCACCCCAGTACAGAGATCTGGGCCTAAATCCATCGTTTTTTTGCTCACCATGCCATTCCAGTTTGAACCCAGCCATATGCAAATCAGTCTTGACCCTGTGCCCCATGGGAACAGTCCAGCCCGAACTGCCAAGCCAGGTCCTCCCTGGACTGGAAACAAGCATCCTAGGACCGGTTTCGGGCTTTCAGCCCTCGTCAGCCAGGATAGCTTGATTCCAGTGGCATGGAGAGCAAGGGACTCACGTCTGAGCATACCCTTCCCACTCGGGGTGACAAATGCAAAAACAACAATTGATGGACAGAATGCAGGACAATGTCATACATTCACCCCAGTACAGAGATCTGGGCCTAAATCCATCGTTTTTTTGCTCACCATGCCATTCCAGTTTGAACCCAGCCATATGCAAATCAGTCTTGACCCTGTGCCCCATGGGAACAGTCCAGCCCGAACTGCCAAGCCAGGTCCTCCCTGGACTGGAAACAAGCATCCTAGGACCGGTTTCGGGCTTTCAGCCCTCGTCAGCCAGGATAGCTTGATTCCAGTGGCATGGAGAGCAAGGGACTCACGTCTGAGCATACCCTTCCCACTCGGGGTGACAAATGCAAAAACAACAATTGATGGACAGAATGCAGAACAATGTCATACATTCACCCCAGTACAGAGATCTGGGCCTAAATCCATCGTTTTTTTGCTCACCATGCCATTCCAGTTTGAACCCAGCCATATGCAAATCAGTCTTGACCCTGTGCCCCATGGGAACAGTCCAGCCCGAACTGCCAAGCCAGGTCCTCCCTGGACTGGAAACAAGCATCCTAGGACCGGTTTCGGGCTTTCAGCCCTCGTCAGCCAGGATAGCTTGATTCCAGTGGCATGGAGAGCAAGGGACTCACGTCTGAGCATACCCTTCCCACTCGGGGTGACAAATGCAAAAACAACAATTGATGGACAGAATGCAGAACAATGTCATACATTCACCCCAGTACAGAGATCTGGGCCTAAATCCATCGTTTTTTTGCTCACCATGCCATTCCAGTTTGAACCCAGCCATATGCAAATCAGTCTTGACCCTGTGCCCCATGGGAACAGTCCAGCCCGAACTGCCAAGCCAGGTCCTCCCTGGACTGGAAACAAGCATCCTAGGACCGGTTTCGGGCTTTCAGCCCTCGTCAGCCAGGATAGCTTGATTCCAGTGGCATGGAGAGCAAGGGACTCACGTCTGAGCATACCCTTCCCACTCGGGGTGACAAATGCAAAAACAACAATTGATGGACAGAATGCAGAACAATGTCATACATTCACCCCAGTACAGAGATCTGGGCCTAAATCCATCGTTTGGCTTGGCAGTTCGGGCTGGACTGTTCCCATGAGGCACAGGGTCAGACTGATTTGCATATGGCCATGTCTGAACTGGGGTGGCAGAGTGGGCTAAAGAACGGTGATGGATCAAACCCGGATCTGTTGACTGGGTGTGAGTGTTTGATTGGTTCTGATGCTCCGTCCATCACCACCCCCTTTTGTACCGCTTTGTTCGCTATAAGTTGGCAGGGTATGCTCAGACGTGAGTCCCTTGCTCACTTTGCCACTGGATTCAAGCAAGCCTGGCTGAAGACGGCTGAAATGCCAGAAACCGGTCCTAGGAAGCTTGTTTCCGGTCCAGGGAAGGCATGGCTTGGCAGTTCGGGCTGGACTGTTCCCATGAGGCACAGGGTCAGACTGATTTGCAAATGGCCATGTCTGAACTGGGGTGGCAGAGTGGGCTAAAGAACGGTGATGGATCAAACCCGGATCTGTTGACTGGGTGTGAGTGTTTGATTGGTTCTGATGCTCCGTCCATCACCACCCCCTTTTGTACCGCTTTGTTCGCCATAAGTTGGCAGGGTATGCTCAGACGTGAGTCCCTTGCTCACTTTGCCACTGGATTCAAGCAAGCCTGGCTGAAGACGGCTGAAATGCCAGAAACCGGTCCTAGGAAGCTTGTTTCCGGTCCAGGGAAGGCATGGCTTGGCAGTTCGGGCTGGACTGTTCCCATGAGGCACAGGGTCAGACTGATTTGCATATGGCCATGTCTGAACTGGGGTGGCAGAGTGGGCTAAAGAACGGTGATGGATCAAACCCGGATCTGTTGACTGGGTGTGAGTGTTTGATTGGTTCTGATGCTCCGTCCATCACCACCCCCTTTTGTACCGCTTTGTTCGCCATAAGTTGGCAGGGTATGCTCAGACGTGAGTCCCTTGCTCACTTTGCCACTGGATTCAAGCAAGCCTGGCTGAAGACGGCTGAAATGCCAGAAACCGGTCCTAGGAAGCTTGTTTCCGGTCCAGGGAAGGCATGGCTTGGCAGTTCGGGCTGGACTGTTCCCATGAGGCACAGGGTCAGACTGATTTGCATATGGCCATGTCTGAACTGGGGTGGCAGAGTGGGCTAAAGAACGGTGATGGATCAAACCCGGATCTGTTGACTGGGTGTGAGTGTTTGATTGGTTCTGATGCTCCGTCCATCACCACCCCCTTTTGTACCGCTTTGTTCGCCATAAGTTGGCAGGGTATGCTCAGACGTGAGTCCCTTGCTCACTTTGCCACTGGATTCAAGCAAGCCTGGCTGAAGACGGCTGAAATGCCAGAAACCGGTCCTAGGAAGCTTGTTTCCGGTCCAGGGAAGGCATGGCTTGGCAGTTCGGGCTGGACTGTTCCCATGAGGCACAGGGTCAGACTGATTTGCATATGGCCATGTCTGAACTGGGGTGGCAGAGTGGGCTAAAGAACGGTGATGGATCAAACCCGGATCTGTTGACTGGGTGTGAGTGTTTGATTGGTTCTGATGCTCCGTCCATCACCACCCCCTTTTGTACCGCTTTGTTCGCCATAAGTTGGCAGGGTATGCTCAGACGTGAGTCCCTTGCTCACTTTGCCACTGGATTCAAGCAAGCCTGGCTGAAGACGGCTGAAATGCCAGAAACCGGTCCTAGGAAGCTTGTTTCCGGTCCAGGGAAGGCATGGCTTGGCAGTTCGGGCTGGACTGTTCCCATGAGGCACAGGGTCAGACTGATTTGCATATGGCCATGTCTGAACTGGGGTGGCAGAGTGGGCTAAAGAACGGTGATGGATCAAACCCGGATCTGTTGACTGGGTGTGAGTGTTTGATTGGTTCTGATGCTCCGTCCATCACCACCCCCTTTTGTACCGCTTTGTTCGCCATAAGTTGGCAGGGTATGCTCAGACGTGAGTCCCTTGCTCACTTTGCCACTGGATTCAAGCAAGCCTGGCTGAAGACGGCTGAAATGCCAGAAACCGGTCCTAGGAAGCTTGTTTCCGGTCCAGGGAAGGCATGGCTTGGCAGTTCGGGCTGGACTGTTCCCATGAGGCACAGGGTCAGACTGATTTGCATATGGCCATGTCTGAACTGGGGTGGCAGAGTGGGCTAAAGAACGGTGATGGATCAAACCCGGATCTGTTGACTGGGTGTGAGTGTTTGATTGGTTCTGATGCTCCGTCCATCACCACCCCCTTTTGTACCGCTTTGTTCGCCATAAGTTGGCAGGGTATGCTCAGACGTGAGTCCCTTGCTCACTTTGCCACTGGATTCAAGCAAGCCTGGCTGAAGACGGCTGAAATGCCAGAAACCGGTCCTAGGAAGCTTGTTTCCGGTCCAGGGAAGGCATGGCTTGGCAGTTCGGGCTGGACTGTTCCCATGAGGCACAGGGTCAGACTGATTTGCATATGGCCATGTCTGAACTGGGGTGGCAGAGTGGGCTAAAGAACGGTGATGGATCAAACCCGGATCTGTTGACTGGGTGTGAGTGTTTGATTGGTTCTGATGCTCCGTCCATCACCACCCCCTTTTGTACCGCTTTGTTCGCCATAAGTTGGCAGGGTATGCTCAGACGTGAGTCCCTTGCTCACTTTGCCACTGGATTCAAGCAAGCCTGGCTGAAGACGGCTGAAATGCCAGAAACCGGTCCTAGGAAGCTTGTTTCCGGTCCAGGGAAGGCATGGCTTGGCAGTTCGGGCTGGACTGTTCCCATGAGGCACAGGGTCAGACTGATTTGCATATGGCCATGTCTGAACTGGGGTGGCAGAGTGGGCTAAAGAACGGTGATGGATCAAACCCGGATCTGTTGACTGGGTGTGAGTGTTTGATTGGTTCTGATGCTCCGTCCATCACCACCCCCTTTTGTACCGCTTTGTTCGCCATAAGTTGGCAGGGTATGCTCAGACGTGAGTCCCTTGCTCACTTTGCCACTGGATTCAAGCAAGCCTGGCTGAAGACGGCTGAAATGCCAGAAACCGGTCCTAGGAAGCTTGTTTCCGGTCCAGGGAAGGCATGGCTTGGCAGTTCGGGCTGGACTGTTCCCATGAGGCACAGGGTCAGACTGATTTGCATATGGCCATGTCTGAACTGGGGTGGCAGAGTGGGCTAAAGAACGGTGATGGATCAAACCCGGATCTGTTGACTGGGTGTGAGTGTTTGATTGGTTCTGATGCTCCGTCCATCACCACCCCCTTTTGTACCGCTTTGTTCGCCATAAGTTGGCAGGGTATGCTCAGACGTGAGTCCCTTGCTCACTTTGCCACTGGATTCAAGCAAGCCTGGCTGAAGACGGCTGAAATGCCAGAAACCGGTCCTAGGAAGCTTGTTTCCGGTCCAGGGAAGGCATGGCTTGGCAGTTCGGGCTGGACTGTTCCCATGAGGCACAGGGTCAGACTGATTTGCATATGGCCATGTCTGAACTGGGGTGGCAGAGTGGGCTAAAGAACGGTGATGGATCAAACCCGGATCTGTTGACTGGGTGTGAGTGTTTGATTGGTTCTGATGCTCCGTCCATCACCACCCCCTTTTGTACCTCAAAAGCGACATTCAGCACTGGCAAGCGCTCCCTATCTCCTTACTGGGTAGAGCGGCATTATTCAAAATGATGTCACTGCCGCGCTTCCTCTATGCATTGCAAAACGCCGCAGATCCCGTTCCTAACACATACTTCGGGGAGATAGAGAGCCTTCAGAGGACTCTCCTCTGGGGAGGTAGGTCTCGCATAGCACTATCGACGCTCACGCTTGGCTGGTATGATGGCGGAATTGGGCTGCCTGACATTAAAAGATACTATTGGGCAGCTCATCTAATCGCGATCAATCATGGCACCTATGGACCCCCCGATGACCTGGGATTCCGCATGGACCGCTGGCTCCTCCCCGGCGGGGGGTATGGGCGAGCGTTGTACTCCGCTCCTGGTAAGCTCCCCCTGACAGGACCTACCAAACACACGACTAAGATATGGCACACTGCTACACAGTCATTGGGTTGGGCCAATAGATTAACGCTTGCTACCCCGCTTTGGGATTCACAAAAGCTAGGATACCTGGGAGATTCCAAGGGGTTTGACAAGTGGGACTTGATCGGTATCTCCACCATTGGAGACCTTTGGGAGGCGGGGGAATAAAACCGTTTGGTGCCCTGCAGACCCAATACTCACTTGCAGACACTGAGCGATTCCGATACCTCCAGGTCCGACACGCACTGCAGACCGCTCTGCCAAGGGACGTCCCACCACCTGCTAGCACCCCCCTGGAGGATAGACTCCTGGATGGATACATGTCCGAGCGGGCCATATCTCTGACATACAAAAAGCTGATCAACAACATGCACGACCCCCTAACCCTACTGAGAGAACGATGGGCGGGGGATGGTATAGAATTAGATGACGAGGGGTGGCAGACAGCGATCTCATCCCCTAAAACAGTCGCAATATCAGCAAGGCTCCGCCTACTGCAACTCAAAATTTTGCACAGAATATATCTCACTGGGCCGCAACTGGTACACATGGGGAAACAAGCTGATGGGTCCTGCAAACGGGGGTGCACCCAACCGGGTATTTTTATGCACATCATATGGCACTGTGGGATAATTCAGAAGTACTGGCATAGGATACATTCGATTCTTAGTGAAGTCTTGGAGGTTGAAATCCGACCTGAGGCTCCCAGGTGTATCCTAAATATCTGGGAGCCCACGGACCTCAATGCCTATGCCATACAATGGGTCACGCTTGCCTGTATGATCGCTAAACGTAATATTGCACAACATTGGGGGGCCCCGCATGCACCCAAAATCGCAGACTGGAAAAAGGACCTTGATTGGTGCATGCAACGTGAAAAATCTGTTTACATTGCGAGGGTGAGGTTCTGGACTTTTAAGAGTCCAGAGGTGTCAGGGAAACAACACCCGAAGACCCCTGAGTTCCTTCCTGTCTTGGTGCACAAATAAACAGAGACGCGGGCTTCTCGATGGTGGCGTCAGAGACCAAGATTTATTTACTGCAGGGACACAGAAGTCATAGGAACCACACAAAGGCAGAATCTACGAGACTGTTCGATTTGCAAAAAGTGGGTTGCTCCTTAAATACATAAAATATGTCTTCAGGCAACATTACACGAATATCTTTCATGCCCAACCCGGTATCCCAAACAGACAATAAACATACACCAAACAATAATTAGTCGTAGGTTTTCAGTATTCGATCAAGTCTCTTTGTCAGTTTCCCATTCTTTGACCGATCCTCCCCATCATAAAAATCGTATCCTCCCCATTGTAAAAGCCCAGAAGGAGAGGAGCAGAGCCAGGTGTAAGGGATAGAAAAGTAGGATAAGAGGTGTTTATGGATCATAAATGGGCATGGCTACCGTCTTTGGCCTCTCAATCAGGACAATGGACACGAGGGCTGGCCTCAGGCAGGGGAGACAGCTTGATTCTGCCTAGTCATGCAGCGTCAGCTTCCTCGGGCTCGGGCTTACGTGTCCTTAACAAGGTGATTCTCCCGGGGTCATTGCTCGTCCATTGACTATGTGAGGGCAAGAAACAAAATGGGTGCCGTATCTAAAATGGATGCCATGGCTTTACAACAGAATGCCCTATTTCTCAGTGAATTCATGCTCGTAGCACAGCGAAAACACTGTCATATATTAAATGGATCATTTACGGTTCATTGATACCAAAATCGTGTCAGTACTACGATACCGAATACACGGGTTCGGATCGCTGCAGAACCTCAGACCGTCCTTTTGCCCTTACATAGGCAATAACTTACTCTATGTCAGAGTCCATCTCTATGTTCATCAGGTCACTGATATGTTGCTGGAACATTATTCTATCCTGTGGCGTATCTCCAAGAACAGGTGGTCTTCTTACACATGTTGAAACACAAAGGCCACATAAGGCAGGACCACACTGAACAATGAGACAGCACGAGAATAAAAATACCAACGCAACACCAGTGACTATCAGAACCTTCCATCCCCACGCAGATAACAGATTCCAGAACCATCCCATTAGTGACCAGTCACCTTCCTCTACATGAATAGAGTCAGAGATTTTGTGTAACTTAGAAATGGCCTTATATACCGTTGGCGCATTATCTGGGATAAAAACACAGCAACTCGATTGGATCATCTTACATACCCCACCTCGGTCTGCAAGTAATACATCAAGGACCATACGATTCTGTAACGTCATGAGGCGATCCGATAGAAGCTCAGCTGTCAGGTTGCTAAGGGCACCCGCAGTTTCGGTAATAGTGGATTCAACTACCCGTGTTAGTTGACGTAAGTTTCTACTGTTGGCCATAGGCCCCCAGAACGGAAGGAAACCTTTGAAGAAGTCTCCTGCTTCTTGGCCAGCAGTGTCTTCCTTATTGAAAACACCTCTCACAATTCTAGTTTTGTGATAATCCGGTGCAGCAGTGTATGTCGGAGGCAACAGTTGAGCGATATAACATGAGCCTGAAAAGTCAGCAGGCAGCCATGTATATGCTCTGTCTTTGCAAACAAAATAGGTGCCCTTAGCAGCTAAGAATGCAGGGGAAAACTGTGACGGGAAAACGTGTGTTTCGGTACAGTCACTCTTCCCTAGTCGAGCTTTCGGATTTCTCCCATTTCCTTGCAAACAGACCTGACATTGGTGGGGTACGACCCAGATCGGAGTCGAGCTTTTACGTTTGTTCTCACCCAAAGTAATGCCATATTCCGTAACATTCCAACCCATGTAAACTCGCAATTCATCCTTGGGAATAAACGGAGTGTTATTGACATCTCTAACCATGTCAGTAATTCCCTTTACCAAGGCTCTATTAGCGGAGTTATACCTAGTGGAACGCGGAGGTCGCGGGGGATAGGTCTCTAGAGCATAGACGAACATGGTCTGAAATGCCCAGAATGATCCATTATAACTAAAGGGCAGAACCAGATAAGGGATACCCTTGTCCATGGTATGTGGTATCAAGCCACACACCCAGCAGTTCGTTGTGTTTACCACTAGTTGGTGTTGGTGCAAGAGCTGAATGAAAGTGTTATTTATAAACTCAGAGCGTCGAGCTTGCTCATGTGCAGGAAAAGGATGGAAAGAATGAACAGAAACAATAGTCGGAGAAACAGAAACATGGGGAGATACCGTAGATGTAACAGGTGCAAAGATCAGTTGAATACCAAAAATAATTCCGCCTACCAGAGTTATTAAAACAATCAGAAATGTCAGAGCACATTGCATTAGGAAACATTTGCTATACAATATTTCATACAGTTTTGTCTTGCGAGCATTTATGACGTTAGCCCGTCGCAGTTCAGGAAGCTCCATCTTCTACAACCGTTCGCAACGGATGGTTTGTACCGGTTAAAAATTGCCTCTGTCTACCCTGGGAGTTCCCAAAATAAACAGAAGAAACCGACCTTGTGTCTGGTTCCCTGCAAGTTAAAACAAGGCACACGTTACGACCCTACGGTAACCCAGATGGCAAGGTGAGAGAACAACACAAAAAAAGCAAAAAAAAATTATAGAGCAAACTTCCTGACTGAATGGAAATGTGATAAGATCAAAACAGTTTTCAAATAAAGGTAATTATGCAATGTTATTGGTTCATAGAATGAGAACGTAGGTTATATCTGTACTTTCCGGGTCTTGTCTGATCTTGAAATAGCTGGTCTACAGGTGCAGTAATGTTCGAATCCACAGGTGACAAATGTTCACTTTGTACAACACTCTGTTCAGGGTTCGAAGGAACAGTTCCTGGTGGGGTGTCAGAGTTCTGCGTTTCAGTTCGTTTGTCCGTTATGTACTCTGCATCACTGAAGGGGATGAGCCTAGGAACAGGTTCTGTCTCGGATACACCAAATCCCTGTCTAACCCAGTTGTCGTAGGGGAGTGGGAGAGGGACACGCTTCGTATGGCTAGCGTGCACCCAATTCTTCCTTCCAGCTAGGCGTACAGCAGTTCTTGTGGCCAGGAGCACTTGAAACGGGCCCACGAATCTTGGCTGGAGGTTCCGGGTTCGTTCAAAATTTCGCACCACAACTTGATCACCGGGTTTCAATGTGTGGCCTGGACTCTCTGGCAGTTTAGGCAAGGATTCAAATACCTGTTGATGAATAAGGCTCAATTTAGCAGTCAGGTCAAAAAGGTAATCAATCAACATTGGATATTCGATCTGTTTGAATTCCTTTGGCCTAAGGACTCCCCAAACATTAGCAGGACGACCAAACACAATCTCATATGGGCTAAGCCCTACTCGAGAGTGTACAGTCGCTCTGGTGGACAGTAAAGCTAAAGGCAGTGCGTCTGGCCACGATAGACCAGTGGAAGCTTGAATTTTAGCAAGTTTTAGCTTCAAGGTACCATTGTACCCTTCAACTAAACCTGCTGACTGTGGGTGATTCGCACTGTGGAATTTCTGGGTGATTCCCAGACCCGCACACACACTCTTCATAACTTTCCCTACAAACTCACTTCCATTGTCCGACCAAACAATCCGTGGCATACCATACCTGGGGAAGTACTCTTTGAGGAGGATTTTTGCAGTAGACATAGCAGTGTTATCCTTTAACGGATACGCCTCAATCCATCTTGAAAAGGCACAGACTACCACTAGGACATATTTAAGATTATTACACCTGTCCATGTGGATAAAATCCAACTGAATCACTTCAAAGGGACAAGAAGGGGGAGCAAAGTGACCAACTGGGGTTGGGGTTCCCTTGCCAGGATTATGCATCAGGCATATCATGCAATTTTTCCCCACTCTTTCCGCACACTTAGTAATTCCATCGTTCTTCCATACTGGAGCTAACATCTTACATATCCCTTTCGAACTAATGTGTGCCGCTCCATGCGCCATCGTGACTACCGCAAGTACATACGCATCAGGTAACATCCAACGCTGCTGCTCAGACAAATCAACCCAACATCCACTTGAATCCATTCTACCCGTTTTCTCCTTCCATTCATTCTTCTCATTTTTAGTTGCTTCATTCTGGATTGCCTTCACACTTTCAATTGTATTCTCACACATTCCTGATTCAGCAATCCATCTCGCAGACGTTGCAACGTACATTCAACTCATCATGTTCTTGGCCGTCTCTTTGGCGACCTCATCAGCAAACGCATTCCCACGGCCAACATCATCCGTAATCTTTCGATGTGCACTGCACTTCACAATCGCAACTTCATTCGGTAAGGTCAGAGATTCCAACAGGTCATTGACTAACTGTCCATGTTGGATCTTAGTCCCATGGGACGTGAGAAAACCTCTTTCTTTCCACAGACGTCCAAAACTATGTGCTACGCCGAAGGCGTATTGGCTATCGGTAAACACATTCACTCTCTTTCCCTCAGCTAAAACACACGCTCTTGTTAATGCAATTAATTCTGCAGCTTGGGCAGAATTCTAACTTACTCTTGCGGTCTCAACAATCGTGCTCAAAGTCGTAACTGCATACGCGGCCGTCACATCACCATTCTGTAGTTTAAAACATGACCCATCGACGTACAAAGTGCCATCTGGATCTAGTAACGGAGTATCTTTTAAATCAATCCTACCTTTTGTCTCTTCCTCAGTTCTAAAACAACAATCATGGGGCTCTGAATCACTCGACTCTTGAGTAGTCGGCAACAGCGTTGCTGGATTCAATATGTTGCATCGCTTGATCTGAATGTGACTTGCCAAAAGCGTCAGCTCATAGCCTGATAGTCTAGCACTGGTGAGGTGCTGAGTTTTCGTTCGATTCATGAGTGTATCCACAGCATGTGGAACCATGACTACTAACATGTTGTTCATGACTAGTCCAGCAGACTGTCGAATAGACACTGCAGCTGCTGCTGTAGCTCTCAAACAACTTGGCAATGCTCTGGCTACCGGATCTAATGTGGATGAGAAATATGCACAAGGTCGCTGTTTGTCACCAAATTGTTGCGTTAAAACACTCAACGCACAACCTTCTCTTTCATGGACATATAAAGTAAACGGCTTACTGTAGTCAGGAGTACCCAACACAGGAGCTGAACACAGCGCATCACGTAAGTCAGAGAAGCTCTGTTGACATTCATCAGACCATGGCAAAGGGCTCGGAACACCTTTTCCAGTCAGGGCTACCAATGGTTTTGCCATGAGAGAAAAATTTGGGATCCATTGCCTGCAGTATGACGTAATACCCAAAAACGCACGCACTTCTCTCTGTGTGCTTGGTACAGTCATCTGCGAAATTGCTTTGATTCTCTCTGGGGTCAACCTTCTTCCCTCCTTTGACAAAAGATGACCTAAGTAGGTCACTTCTTGGCAACAATATTGCAGTTTAGAAGGTGAAACCTTGTGATGTAAGTCTGACAAATGACGTAATAAAGAAATTGTAGCTGTTTTGCAAGTTTCCTTGTCATCAGCAGCCAGTAAAAGATCATCTACGTATTGGATCAGAGCAACACCAGGAGGAAGTACAAGAGCATCTAATTGACTTTTTAATGCTTGGCTGTAAATTGAAGGGCTCTCACAATAACCTTGTGGAGCGCGCTTGAACCTGAAACTGCGACCACCTAAGGAGAAACCAAAAATGTCTCTACTTTCCTCGGCTATCGGGATGCTGAAAAAGGCATTCTTCAAGTCTATCACTGTAAACCATGAGGCTGAGGCAGGAATCAACGTCAATAATGCAGTGATATCTGGTACCACAGGAAACTGTGGAATCACTATTTTGTTAACCTCTCTGAGGTCAATCACAAATCTGTAGATTGGAGGTTTGGAAGGGTCAGTGCGTTTCAAAATCGGCAGAACAGGACTATTGCAGACATTTCCTCTAGTTTCCTCTATCACATCTTTCTGGTATTAAGTCTTTCACGATCAGTAAAAGTGCACGTTCACCTTCATTCGAAATCCGATACTGTGGTATTCGTGGGAATCTAACATTCGCTTTCAGACTCACCACATAAGGGGTTATTTCCAAAAGACCTACATCATTAGGACCAGTCGCCCAAAGAGTATCAGGGAGAGAACGCAGCTCCGGTGGGAGCTTATTCATTGACATGTACATTGGAGAAATGACTCTCTTACCCAATGTGAGCTGTACTCCCGAAGGAGAACAGTACAGTGTCGCATGCAGGCGTTTCAACAGATCTAAACCAAGCAGATTCTCATTACAACCGGTTGTTAGAATAAGGGGTGCTTCTAGTTCGCATGGCCCAACAGAAATTGACAAAGGACTAGAAACAGGATTGTGAACAGGGGCGCCTGAGAAACCTACTGAAGTGTTCGTTAAGCCAGACAAAGTTGCGCCAGGGAGTTTCGCATGCATAATTGAACTTTTTGCCGCACCAGTATCCAACAGAAACGGTTCGACCACGCCTGATGTAACTACTGCGACATAAGGTCCACTCTGATCAACTGGAACTGATACTACTCCCTCTCTTTGCCTGTGGCTGTCCTAGTACTCGCTTTTCTGAATCTCTTCATTATTTTCATAGTAATCCTCAACATGATACTGTGGAGATCTACCTGGTTGCGTAGATTGTACATTTCGCTGGTCGAAATAATTTGATGGGCGATCAGTCTGTGGAGTCATTGCACCACGTCCTCTACCTCTAGGAGCTTGCATAAGCCCACCACTACCTCTCTGAGCTGGGACACCACAGGTTTGTGTGTGCAGTACTGGACACTCGTTCTTATAATGGCCCTCCTTTTTACAATAGGCACATTGATTCCATGCTAACTGTTGTTCGGGAAAACCATAATTAAATCTTTGGGACGTCCCTTGCTGGAATTGTGGCTGTTGCTGAAACTGGGGTCGCTGCTGTGAATCTGACTGACTTGAGCGAGGCGGGTATGCCTGTTGCAAAAGAACTTTAGTTTTTAAATCTTTTGTCTTCTTTTCTGACTTTTCCTTCTCTTCTTTCTCTCTATTCTCGTAATACTGAGCAGTTGCAAGTATCTGTGCTGTCGTCGACACTGCCCATGCACTCTCAGAAACCTTTAACTTGTTACTAAGCTCAGGCAGTAAATTAAACACAAACTTGTCGACAAACAACCTCTGACCTCCTTCAGTACTCATATCTTGCCCACTGTGGTCTACGAAGGTCTCTTCAAATCTAGTGAAGAAGTCAGAGACGCTTTCGTCCTTCTTTTGCTTGCATGCTGATAGTTTATCCCAGTTGACCCTTAACGCTGGCATTAGCGTTTTCATCAGATTAATTATTCTGTTAGGTAAAGCAGCAATCAGAGGCTCAGGTTTAGCACCACCAACTTGTTGCGCGTCTGCCGCTATTATAGCTGGCCAATCACCTCCTAAGGCGACTGGGTGGTTCTCTTGCCGAATCTTGGCCCATATAGGCTGTGGCACTACATTGCCAAATAGCATTTCGATGTCTGCCAAATTCATGACACATGCTTGAACTGTCTGCGTTAACTCTTTATAATAACCAGCAGGATTCTTACGCGGGTCCGGCAATGTCTGTTTTACTGCTAATACTTCTGCCCGCTTCCAAGGGATGTGTATCCACACTCTATGGAAATGCGCCGGAGCAGCTGCAATACCATTAGCCGCATCAGCTTGAACTGCTTCGCGCCATATCGGCGGAACTTCCCTCATCGGATACTGACCTCGTCTTTTCCTAGTAATCGGAGAACCATCAGAACCCATTGCAGACCGAAGAGGAGAATCATCCCTATAAGCTAAAATCAGTTCTAACGCTTCCCTTACTTCTGAACCTATCACCATTCCTGCGGCGAACTTTTGCTGAATATTTATCAAATCAGAGGGGACGGAATCTGAGTCATCATCATCCCATTCCTCACGCAAAAGAGAACGCATCACGTCAAAGACATAACGCTGAGTTGGTTCATTCCATTGCATAAATGTATCTGACACTCTTCGTGCATCATACTTCGCAGCTTTCGACAACCACCTAAGAGCTGTCGAATCTAACATTTCTCGTTCCTGGGGACCAGGAAACTGGCTACGTCTCTGTGTAGAGTCAGAAACGGGGGTCCCAATTAAAGACCTGTAGAGAGGAGTTAAGATATTAGTTCCAGAGTCGGTTATTTTCCGACGAACAGAAAGCGGAGTCAGAATGTTTACAAAGTTCGGGAACAGGGAAGCTGGAGCAGATGAAATGGTAAGGGTGGGAGTAGCAGGTAAAGCAGTTTGCGAAACGACAGGCACAGGCGGAATAGGCAACCCAGGAAGAGGGGGTGCCGAGGGAACATTAACTACAGGAAGGACAGGAGCTTGAATCAAAGGAAGTGGAGCAACTATTCCAGGCTGACCAGCAGCTGGCTGCACAACAGGTAGTAACTGTGGTGCTGTATTACCCTGTGCATACGGTGGAGGTGATCTCAACAGATAAGACAACAGAGGATCCTTTTCACAGTCCTCTATCGGCTTAGCAGGACAAGATGGCAAGACAGGGTAGCATTTATCAATCGCCAAATTATGTTTTCTATTCGCCATCTCTATTGTTTTCTCAGTCTCGTTGACATGCAACTGTCTAGCAGACTCCATTAATGTCAACCCTTTCTCTTTCTGTTCCTTCTTCATCTTCCTAATTTCTCTCTGTTTAGCTTCTTTACTCCATACGCGAAAAGAATCAAACATTGCCGGCCGGGCTTTCTTTTTAAACAACTTCATTTCTAGATTGTCTAGAATTTCGATTTCAAAGCTACCATGCAGTGGCCAACTGAGGACACCATCTTTCCTGGTGTAACGGACCCATACTTCATTATAAGCGATAGGACCTACACCGTGTTTACAATAGAGCTCATATGTAGGAGTTCCAATTGGAGGAACCGAACACGGATCCTCCAACCGGGAATCCCCGTTGCAACTTAACCAGGACAGGAAACAATTACTACTGTTAGTCATTATAAACTAAGGACAGATTCCAACAAAAATGCGCAAAGAACTTAGGCCTACCAAATGAACCAATACCAAAACAAAGATTATCTTAACAAGAGCAACCAATGACAATCTACGAATTCAAAAACAAACGTATCCAGAGAGCAAAACAAAAGCAACAACGGACAATCAAACTGAGCGCAACCCACTTAATACTTAACTGAAATGTGGAAGACGTCACCAAGGAGAACCCGTCTACGTCTCGCCGTACTAAGGTCTGCACCTCGGGTCCAAGACAGGGCGACAGTCAAGGCAGCGGTCCTCTGTAGCCGTCTAGGAACGGGAACCCTCGTGGAAGAGATCGTCGGGCCACTTTTACGACATACAGGGATCGATGAAGCGGGGTACCTCCCTCCGGAATCTTCACACGAAGCTCCTCGAAATTTTCAGGCTTTGGACCGGTACCGGATGACGTCGCCCCACGCTGGGCGCCAATTTGAGGTTCTGGACTTTTAAGAGTCCAGAGGTGTCAGGGAAACAACACCCGAAGACCCCTGAGTTCCTTCCTGTCTTGGTGCACAAATAAACAGAGACGCGGGCTTCTCGATGGTGGCGTCAGAGACCAAGATTTATTTACTGCAGGGACACAGAAGTCATAGGAACCACACAAAGGCAGAATCTACGAGACTGTTCGATTTGCAAAAAGTGGGTTACTCCTTAAATACATAAAATATGTCTTCAGGCAACATTACACGAATATCTTTCATGCCCAACCCGGTATCCCAAACAGACAATAAACATACACCAAACAATAATTAGTCGTAGGTTTTCAGTATTCGATCAAGTCTCTTTGTCAGTTTCCCATTCTTTGACCGATCCTCCCCATCATAAAAATCGTATCCTCCCCATTGTAAAAGCCAAGAAGGAGAGGAGCAGAGCCAGGTGTAAGGGATAGAAAAGTAGGATAAGAGGTGTTTATGGATCATAAACGGGCATGGCTACCGTCTTTGGCCTCTCAATCAGGACAATGGACACGAGAACCGGTATAGCAGGGCTGGCCTCAGGCAGGGGAGGCAGCTTGATTCTGCCTAGTCACGCAGCGTCAGCTTCCTCGGGCTCGGGCTTACGTGTCCTTAACAAGGTGATTCTGCCGGGGTCATTGCTCGTCCATTGACTATGTGAGGGCAAGAAACAAAATGGGTGCCGTATCTAAAATGGATGCCATGGCTTTACAACAGAATGCCCTATTTCTCAGTGAATTCATGCTCGTAGCGCAGCGAAAACACTGTCATATATTAAATGGATCATTTACGGTTCATTGATACCAAAATCGTGTCAGTACTACGATACCGAATACACGGGTTCGGATCGCTGCAGAGCCTCAAGGGGATGCCCCCGGAAGTGGTCTAAGGTATGGACCCCCTGGAACATGTACCGAGGCGAAATTTGTGCCCCCCCCCGACAGAGTGACCCGGATATTTCCCCCTCCCCGTGAGTCCAACGATAAAAGTATATTGTGTACTGATGCCTCCTTGTGTATGCCACTGCCTATATTGTATCTCTGTGAACTTATGCCGTGTTGTCAAAGTTCTTATAATAAAAAGAGTTTAAAAAAAAAAAAGAATTGCTCTATTGACTCCCAAAAATCAAGATTAATGTTACTTGGATGATGGGGAGGGACTTCTGTGGCAAAGGGCCGGGATACCTGCAGGAAACAGTGTCAACTACTCCAAAGATGCATACGGATGAAGCTCAGAGGCAGGACCCGGGAAGTGCAGAACCCCGGGCTATGCAAGGCACTGAAGACTGACCTTGGCAAAGGGCAGAATCAAACAACAGCCAGTTCAGAAAAACCTTACAATCAACATGCTCCAGTTAGCACATATCTGCAAAAAGGTTGTAAATTGAGTATATTAGAATGAATTCCCATGTCCTTGATTGGACTCTAGCTTACTGTAACTCACAATGTACAAACTCTGACACAAGATCAATGCACTTGAGTGGCTAAATAAATAGCACCTATTACAAGTTTCTGGGGAATAACATACACATTTTGGTGTTTTATCACACCAAATGTGGTTTTACCTATTACATTTTGGCAGATTTGACCTGCAGAAATTTAACAAATGATGAGGTTTTTAACGCCTCCGATAATTATCGGATGTGTTCAATAACACTCAACTCGTAATTCTGACCTGTGCGCAAACAGGGGTTTACACACAGGTCTCAATACAATGCCTAACCCATAATCAGACCCTAAGTGAAGCTAAGCAGTACAAAGCCTTGTAAGGGTATGCACTTTCCAGAGCAAAAGGCATTTTATGATGGAAATGTGCCCATTTCTCAGCTCAAATATCGTTTTGGCCTTCTTTGCACCACTTTGTGTCAAGAGAACATGACATGGGTGTAAATTGGGTGGGTCAGTACAAGCACCCATGGTTTTTAATGTAAAGCCCGATCTACTAAGGTTGGCAGACTGGACTTTGCATTGCAAACTAACAGCTCCTTGAAGCAGATGCAAGCTTGGAAAACTTTTCATTTCTCCAAACATTCCACACATTACATGTGTGCTGCTCTCTACAACATACATGCAATGTTTGGGATGTTTCATAACTTGTCTAGGCATGAGATTTGGTACTGGAAGAGTATGCTTACAGTTCAAACCTATGCTAGACATCATGCATACACCTCTGCACCATGGTCCAAAGGATGTGAGTGGCCATAGACAGCCTGTTTGTCTGTCAGTGCAGGGGCTGTGGACAGCAGCAGCCCATTTCTAACAAAACATGGCTCTGCTTTTTGCTCTTGAGCAACACAGAGCAGCCCCTTTGGTTGCTACGCTATGTTGTGTTAAATAATAATAAATCTGCCCCTTGTTAAATAAATATGGGCAATTTCAAAAATTAGTGCAAAGACAAGCTATCCTGCGTGAAGATCTGGTGGCAGGTGCATGATGACATTCCAAATGTATGAGTAATAAAAAAGAAAACATAGAAGGACCAAAATCCAGCCCAGTGTCCTAATCAGGGTATAAGGTTGCCAGGGTGAAGTGCACCAGGTAAGGGGCAGTCACTGAAGGGAAGAATGTGGTGCATCTGTGCAGAATGTTTGCTATAGGAATAATGATGCATCACTTATGTATGTATGTATGTAGTGCTTCTTAGTCCAAAGATGCACTTTGTTGTCATTCTTTAAAAGGTGACATTTCTCTATAACCGACTATATGTTTAGTGGTGAATGGTCATTACATCGTACAAATATTTGTAGAGGCTGTTGCTATCACTGGTATGGCTGAGTAGTGATGGGGCAAACTTGAGTTTAACTGAATGAATGTAGTGTTCACAATTGCTTAAGCCGGCTCTAGGTGCTACCAAGCCGTATCTCATGTTGTGCAAGCTGGAGTTTGTTTGTACAGTTGCCGTGTCCAATTCCAAGTCACAGCTTTCCTTCTGTGGTTGCCCTTTCTCTTTGGACTAAGCCAGATTTGAGTGTGTGGCTGCTGGAGTGCATTGTTGCAGTATGTGGGAAACACTGGTGTTGTGTGTGAGTTCTAAAACTGTATCGCTGGGACCTGACGTTGCACATATTCCCTTTGAGTGCTTGTGTCATGAGCAGGAAAGAGGAGGGAATGATGAATGCTTTTGGTTGAATGCATTCCTGGGATGTGACGCGTATGCCTTTTCTGCGCACCATTAACACACACTTACACTTCAGGTAGACAGTGATTCAACAGTGGGTCTGAAGGAAGGGTTGTTCATAATGCACACACGCAGTCAGTTTAAAAGCCTTCAAGGAAAACATGTCATTAACTGGTGCTTTGTTCTGTCCTTGCTATGTCCAGACTTGAAAGCGCAGCTGTTGCCAGACAATTATTTGAGCAACACTAGAGAGGGGCTTTGGCTCCACTCACATATTGGGAGCCAGAAGTACATGTTTTGACTGGGCGGAAGTTCTGTGGTCCCACAAAAAAAGTGTTTGCCATCACGCAGTTGTTATCATTTTGTTTATGGATCTAGCTGTCTGAGCTTGAACTTTCAGGGGCACACACTTGACACCGAAATGCTGTTAAAGTGTCTTAGATAACTAGATAATTTATGTTGCTTTTCTCTGGCAGCAGCACAGATGTGAGGAGGGCAGTTATTAACCTACTTGGAGGTTTAGGTCTGGCTTGACAGAGCAACTGTCACCTGACCTTTTAACCTACATTAACATTATTCTACAGTTCTTTGCTTCCACACAAATCAATTCCCATGCTATTGACTTGTAATGCTTCACATTATCATACAACTTTCCTTTAAAGCCAGACCTATTGGCATTGACAATGCTTGTTAGTGTTGCATTTAATGAGTGCTATGTGACCTTTAGGTGAGGCCTAATGGACACTCCATGGGTCGCATCATTAAAGTAGACTGGCTGGCTGTGTGATTGATTGAGCAAAAGAGGTGCACAAGTGGTGCTGGAACAATTTTCAGAGTGGGGGTGCTGCCATCAACGTTACGTCACTGAAGTTACATGGTCAGTGAAAAATCAAATCACCGTATACAGGGAAAGTGTAGCAAATGAGCCACGCCCATCCAGCAGGAAAATGGTGGATTGCAGTATGTGTCCAGTGGTGACTTGTGAAGCACATTGTGCTAATCATGAGTAAAGCATGGAGCGGCAGGCCTCGGCTATGAACATAAAGCACATTTTCCATAGAAAAATCTTCTTGAAAAGACCGTTCAATTTGCACCAGGCATGCAGCTTTTCTGCTAACCTTGTATGGACACAAACAATAGCTTATGGAAATTTGGTTTCTGTGCATAATTAACACACAAGTAAAGTGTTTTGGTTTGTGTGAATCCTATTAAAATCATTGTTTCCTTCACACTTCAGAATAAGAAAAAAATGCCTTATTTGCTCTTTACTTGTTACTGATACATTTTGAAATGTTTGTAACGTTCATTTACAAGTATGTCAATTTTGCTGTACATTAGAAAACGGTGACGTACTGCAGCCTTCTCTTTCCTCACTCTCTGTACCACAGGAGAAATATCACTTGTTTGCAACATTCACTCACTTTCAGTAAGAGAAGGGAAAAATAAACAGCAGTCTCCGTGTTAAAAAAGAGGATCAAGAGCACTTTATCAGAAGAGGTTGCCTGACTTTTGCCCTGTGTCTTTGAATGCACATTATTAAATGCTACAAAATAAAAAATTAAATGGAAAGGCATCTTTCTTGATCATTCTCCTTTTGAACTTCTGCTAAGTTATTCTGGGGGTCCTGCGGCACCCCCTGCAGCCCTAGTTGCACTGGGCTCCTTTGTGCTTCAGGATAAACTAGTTTGGGACTTGTTTGGTCACATGTATGTCTGCTCGGAACGACATCATAGCCACCAGCTCACACAGAGTGCATTGTTCTCATGTGTCAAAGACAGCCAAGCAGTCACGCGAAATAGTATCATATGATTGACAGGCTTGAAATTCCAATACTCATACATCAAGTGTGACTAACAGCATTTGACCAGCAAAACACAATCAACTACCATACGAATAGCCGCATGGTGATTGGCAGTATTTTGCAGGTCTTACACTGGTAGTCATAGCGCACGTGGAAGTGCAGCTGCACATGGAGAGCAATTTGTTTAACTGTGCAGAAAAGCAGAGGCACTGCCAGCTCTTCAGACCGGAGTATGTGGGTGTGCGTGGGTGTGCCACAAAAGCGGGGAGTGCCTGTTACCCACCCGCGGTCCATGCAGGTACAGAGGTGGGGCGGTGGGGCCGCATGGGGCCGACTTCGAGGGACGATGCAGAGGGAAAATTAATTATTTATTTAATTTTCCCTAAGCATCGTCCCTCGAAATCCCCCCCCACCCGGCCTCACCGCCCTACCGCAGTTACCTGCACGGACCGCGGATGCTGCTACCACCTGGACCTGATTGGGAACCCAAAGGAGCTCTGGCAAGTTTTGTCAGACCAACCCCGGTACGGTGTGTAGCAAGCGTGCACACAGCGCACAAGCCTGACCAACATAAGGGGAGTTTGGGGTGGTTTTCCCCCAAGAAACTCTGGGAAAAAATATCCACATTTTTCATTATATAATCAATCGCATTAGCTTTCATGGCATATTAAATTATGACATTACATTGCGCCAGGATAAAGATGTCAAACATGAAACATGAATTTAAATATAATATGTGCACACGTGCACTGTTAAGCACAACCAATGAGATGAAAACACAATGAAAGACCATTTTGAGGGATGTGAACATCCTCCACCCTAAAAAGCAGCATGGTACGGCCGGCTTTAGCGCTGGTGGCGCTCAGTGAAACAGTATTTTTGGGCACCCCCCCATCATCTCCTCCTCCACAGATTTCCTCACTATCACTCTCCAAAGGGGACCCCCATTTCTCTATAGCCCCTCTCTCACATATATTGCATTTGTTTTATACCACCTCCATACCAATGTATGGTGTCGGAGCACTTTACATCACACACATACAGAGACAAAGAATCACACATATGTAAATCAGTGTATAGAAAAATGTAATATAAGACAAAAGTGAATACAAGGCATAGGGTTCAAATGTCATCCATGCAGGTAGGCATTTTTTAAGATTGCTTGGTCTGGAAAAGCACAAACTTGGGATTAAAAACATAATACAGCGCTTAAGATTGGCTTTATTAACAATAATTTGTTTGTACCCAAACGATCCTCTCTTAGCAACAATAGGATAAAAAAGACAGGGAAAAATATAACTTTCTAACCTGCATCATGTAGGTTGCATGTAGCCTTTTGATGGCAGTTCATAGCTCGCTGTGTTAGATTACAATTGTAATTTATGAAGTGCAAGTAACAAAAGGAAGGATCTCTGTGACAAAAGCAGTACCCCCCCTGAGCTATGCACATAAAATACAGTTCTGTAATCTGGATGGTACATGTTCTTTGCAGCAGGTATGTTGACCCTCTGCACTACTTCAGAGGAGTCAGAACTGCAACTAGACAAAACTTGATCCCTCTCTAGCAGGAATATTATTCACCAGAGTTATCTTGACCGTTTTTTTTACTGTTGCCTGAAAAACGCTGGATATAAAAGGAACTCTGCAGTGGGTGTTTTTAGACCCATAACAATTAGCAAAACACAGTGCCTCCCAGTTCAGAAATAAACCGGTCCCCCAGTAACAAACCCGGCCTCCAGAAACGAAACCAGCCCCTACCCATCCAGCCTCCCGGGGAAACGCACGATGCCCGGGAGGGCCAGTCCAGCCTTGGTTGCAATATCCTATAGTTTGGCATGGGCCCCTGATGTGTCATCAACAACTCCAAAAACAGAAAAAGCTATTTTTGTGCTTCTGAGTTTGTATGCATGTTTATGAAGAAGGGAGAAGGAGGGAGAGAGGGAGACACAGGGAGAGAGAGGGAGAGGGAGAGAGAGAGAGAGAGAGATGTATGTTCACTTCTTCAGTATTACCTGATGTTGTTGGGTTTTTCTCTCTTCCGTGTGCCCAGCCATCATGTGTGTTAGAAGTGCGGTGTCAAAGGCCTCAGTCTGAAAACTTGATTCTGTTCCTGATAATTACTAGGATGATGGTCTCCCTTTTAGGGTGAACCCAGGGGTGTAATCTTAGCCCCCGCAGTCGTCACAGTGCACGGTGAGGCCCTCCGGTACTGTCCACGGGCGGTGGGCCACTGGCTCCTGACTATGTCCAGAGCGTGGGGAGCCCCCTCCATGTACTTTGCAGGGAGCCCCCCTCAAGTTTCATTACGCCACTGGGTGAACCCCAAACTGAACAGATTAGTGATTTTCACTCCAGGTAACAGATTCGAATTTTGCATTTTACAAAAAATTGGGTTGTTAGCTAGGTTGGGCAATGGATTTATTTCGCTGTATCACCCCGGAGCAATGTAACCATGCACCAAAGCATAGCTGAAGGAAGTCGAAAGGGAAGTATGGAGGGTGAACAAGGGCGTAAAGTAAGAGAGAGATCTACAGTTGTATTGTAAACTTCTTATTTTTATTTACGTGCTCGCTATCAGAGGTCTATATTTCAATGACGAGAAATAGAAGGTCATTTCATCTTTCGAACAATAAAAAATCAACAAAATGTACCTAATGTGGCATTCCACATTTTATTTTAAAAATGGCAAAAATCTGATATCGTGTATGCATTTTGTGTACAAAGCATTGCGGAGGCAAATGCATTTTCCTGGTACAGGTTCATTTAATGAGACAGATAAGATGTAATCCCTAAATCCTTTGCATGGGAAAATCACTGATAAATTGCTGAAGATTATATTTTGACCTGACCTGCGTGGGCCTTCCAAGTACAACATTTAAAGAAGAAAGAAGGGAGAGCTGTTATTGGTTTCACCATCAGAAGATGACATCCGGGAAAAGGAAGTAGTAAGGTTGCAGGTGTACTCTTTACTGCTGTGTTAGATGGACACTGGGGACCCCAGCAGCTCGCAGCAGCTGAAATTCCCAGGTGAACATTCGGCTAAAATGAGGAATAACCGACTGGATGCGTTAAAATACTCAGCTGTTCCTGATTTCTAAATAGATCCAATTCGTAATGGTCAGTGTTACCGTTCAGACCAGTAGCCATGTCTCCGGGGTCAAAATTAGAGGCTCCGTCGCCAGGCTTCTCATACCAGAAGTGGAGAAGTGTGGCTCAATGGTTAGAGCGGTACAAAAGGGGGTGGTGATGGACGGAGCATCAGAACCAATCAAACACTCACACCCAGTCAACAGATCTGGGTTTGATCCATCACCATTCTTTAGCCCACTCTGCCACCCCAGTTGAGACATGGCCATATGCAAATCAGTCTGACCCTGTGCCTCATGGGAACAGTCCAGCCCGAACTGCCAAGCCATGCCTTTCCTGGACCGGAAACAAGCTTCCTAGGACCGGTTTCTGGCATTTCAGCCGTCTTCAGCCAGGCTTGCTTGAATCCAGTGGCAAAGTGGGCAAGGGACTCACGTCTGAGCATACCCTGCCAACTTATGGCGAACAAAGCGGTACAAAAGGGGGTGGTGATGGACGGAGCATCAGAACCAATCAAACACTCACACCCAGTCAACAGATCTGGGTTTGATCTATCACCATTCTTTAGCCCACTCTGCCACCCCAGTTGAGACATGGCCATATGCAAATCAGTCTGACCCTGTGCCTCATGGGAACAGTCCAGCCCGAACTGCCAAGCCATGCCTTTCCTGGACCGGAAACAAGCTTCCTAGGACCGGTTTCTGGCATTTCAGCCGTCTTCAGCCAGGCTTGCTTGAATCCAGTGGCAAAGTGGGCAAGGGACTCACGTCTGAGCATACCCTGCCAACTTATGGCGAACAAAGCGGTACAAAAGGGGGTGGTGATGGACGGAGCATCAGAACCAATCAAACACTCACACCCAGTCAACAGATCTGGGTTTGATCCATCACCATTCTTTAGCCCACTCTGCCACCCCAGTTGAGACATGGCCATATGCAAATCAGTCTGACCCTGTGCCTCATGGGAACAGTCCAGCCCGAACTGCCAAGCCATGCCTTTCCTGGACCGGAAACAAGCTTCCTAGGACCGGTTTCTGGCATTTCAGCCGTCTTCAGCCAGGCTTGCTTGAATCCAGTGGCAAGTTTTTGCATTTATCGCCCCGAGTGGGAAGGGTATGCCCAGACGTGGGTCCCTTGCTCTCCATGCCACTGGAATCAAGCTATCCTGGCTGAAGAGGGGTGAAACCCCGAAACCGGTCCTAGGATGCTTGTTTCCAGTCCAGGGAGGACCTGGCTTGGCAGTTCGGGCTGGACTGTTCCCATGAGGCACAGGGTCAAGACTGATTTGCATATGGCTGGGTTCAAACTGGAACGGCATGGTGAGCAAAAAAACGATGGATTTAGGCCCAGATCTCTGTACTGGGGTGAATGTATGACATTGTTCTGCATTCTGTCCATCAATTGTTGTTTTTGCATTTATCGCCCCGAGTGGGAAGGGTATGCCCAGACGTGGGTCCCTTGCTCTCCATGCCACTGGAATCAAGCTATCCTGGCTGAAGAGGGGTGAAACCCCGAAACCGGTCCTAGGATGCTTGTTTCCAGTCCAGGGAGGACCTGGCTTGGCAGTTCGGGCTGGACTGTTCCCATGAGGCACAGGGTCAAGACTGATTTGCATATGGCTGTGTTCAAACTGGAACGGCATGGTGAGCAAAAAAACGATGGATTTAGGCTCAGATCTCTGTACTGGGGTGAATGTATGACATTGTTCTGCATTCTGTCCATCAATTGTTTTTGCATTTATCGCCCCGAGTGGGAAGGGTATGCCCAGACGTGGGTCCCTTGCTCTCCATGCCACTGGAATCAAGCTATCCTGGCTGAAGAGGGGTGAAACCCCGAAACCGGTCCTAGGATGCTTGTTTCCAGTCCAGGGAGGACCTGGCTTGGGAGTTCGGGCTGGACTGTTCCCATGAGGCACAGGGTCAAGACTGATTTGCATATGGCTGGGTTCAAACTGGAACGGCATGGTGAGCAAAAAAACGATGGATTTAGGCCCAGATCTCTGTACTGGGGTGAATGTATGACATTGTTCTGCATTCTGTCCATCAATTGTTGTTTTTGCATTTATCGCCCCGAGTGGGAAGGGTATGCCCAGACGTGGGTCCCTTGCTCTCCATGCCACTGGAATCAAGCTATCCTGGCTGAAGAGGGGTGAAACCCCGAAACCGGTCCTAGGATGCTTGTTTCCAGTCCAGGGAGGACCTGGCTTGGCAGTTCGGGCTGGACTGTTCCCATGAGGCACAGGGTCAAGACTGATTTGCATATGGCTGGGTTCAAACTGGAACGGCATGGTGAGCAAAAAAACGATGGATTTAGGCCCAGATCTCTGTACTGGGGTGAATGTATGACATTGTTCTGCATTCTGTCCATCAATTGTTGTTTTTGCATTTATCGCCCCGAGTGGGAAGGGCATGCCCAGACGTGGGTCCCTTGCTCTCCATGCCACTGGAATCAAGCTATCCTGGCTGAAGAGGGGTGAAACCCCGAAACCGGTCCTAGGATGCTTGTTTCCAGTCCAGGGAGGACCTGGCTTGGCAGTTCGGGCTGGACTGTTCCCATGAGGCACAGGGTCAAGACTGATTTGCATATGGCTGGGTTCAAACTGGAACGGCATGGTGAGCAAAAAAACGATGGATTTAGGCCCAGATCTCTGTACTGGGGTGAATGTATGACATTGTTCTGCATTCTGTCCATCAATTGTTGTTTTTGCATTTATCGCCCCGAGTGGGAAGGGTATGCCCAGACGTGGGTCCCTTGCTCTCCATGCCACTGGAATCAAGCTATCCTGGCTGAAGAGGGGTGAAACCCCGAAACCGGTCCTAGGATGCTTGTTTCCAGTCCAGGGAGGACCTGGCTTGGCAGTTCGGGCTGGACTGTTCCCATGAGGCACAGGATCAAGACTGATTTGCATATGGCTGGGTTCAAACTGGAACGGCATGGTGAGCAAAAAAACGATGGATTTAGGCCCAGATCTCTGTACTGGGGTGAATGTATGACATTGTTCTGCATTCTGTCCATCAATTGTTGTTTTTGCATTTATCGCCCCGAGTGGGAAGGGTATGCCCAGACGTGGGTCCCTTGCTCTCCATGCCACTGGAATCAAGCTATCCTGGCTGAAGAGGGGTGAAACCCCGAAACCGGTCCTAGGATGCTTGTTTCCAGTCCAGGGAGGACCTGGCTTGGCAGTTCGGGCTGGACTGTTCCCATGAGGGACAGGGTCAAGACTGATTTGCATATGGCTGGGTTCAAACTGGAACGGCATGGTGAGCAAAAAAACGATGGATTTAGGCCCAGATCTCTGTACTGGGGTGAATGTATGACATTGTTCTGCATTCTGTCCATCAATTGTTGTTTTTGCATTTATCGCCCCGAGTGGGAAGGGTATGCCCAGACGTGGGTCCCTTGCTCTCCATGCCACTGGAATCAAGCTATCCTGGCTGAAGAGGGGTGAAACCCCGAAACCGGTCCTAGGATGCTTGTTTCCAGTCCAGGGAGGACCTGGCTTGGCAGTTCGGGCTGGACTGTTCCCATGAGGCACAGGGTCAAGACTGATTTGCATATGGCTGGGTTCAAACTGGAACGGCATGGTGAGCAAAAAAACGATGGATTTAGGCCCAGATCTCTGTACTGGGGTGAATGTATGACATTGTTCTGCATTCTGTCCATCAATTGTTGTTTTTGCAATTATCGCCCCGAGTGGGAAGGGTATGCCCAGACGTGGGTCCCTTGCTCTCCATGCCACTGGAATCAAGCTATCCTGGCTGAAGAGGGGTGAAACCCCGAAACCGGTCCTAGGATGCTTGTTTCCAGTCCAGGGAGGACCTGGCTTGGCAGTTCGGGCTGGACTGTTCCCATGAGGCACAGGATCAAGACTGATTTGCATATGGCTGGGTTCAAACTGGAACGGCATGGTGAGCAAAAAAACGATGGATTTAGGCCCAGATCTCTGTACTGGGGTGAATGTATGACATTGTTCTGCATTCTGTCCATCAATTGTTGTTTTTGCATTTATCGCCCCGAGTGGGAAGGGTATGCCCAGACGTGGGTCCCTTGCTCTCCATGCCACTGGAATCAAGCTATCCTGGCTGAAGAGGGGTGAAACCCCGAAACCGGTCCTAGGATGCTTGTTTCCAGTCCAGGGAGGACCTGGCTTGGCAGTTCGGGCTGGACTGTTCCCATGAGGGACAGGGTCAAGACTGATTTGCATATGGCTGGGTTCAAACTGGAACGGCATGGTGAGCAAAAAAACGATGGATTTAGGCCCAGATCTCTGTACTGGGGTGAATGTATGACATTGTTCTGCATTCTGTCCATCAATTGTTGTTTTTGCATTTATCGCCCCGAGTGGGAAGGGTATGCCCAGACGTGGGTCCCTTGCTCTCCATGCCACTGGAATCAAGCTATCCTGGCTGAAGAGGGGTGAAACCCCGAAACCGGTCCTAGGATGCTTGTTTCCAGTCCAGGGAGGACCTGGCTTGGCAGTTCGGGCTGGACTGTTCCCATGAGGCACAGGGTCAAGACTGATTTGCATATGGCTGGGTTCAAACTGGAACGGCATGGTGAGCAAAAAAACGATGGATTTAGGCCCAGATCTCTGTACTGGGGTGAATGTATGACATTGTTCTGCATTCTGTCCATCAATTGTTGTTTTTGCATCAATGGTTAGAGCGGCAGACCCTGATGCAAAGGTCTGGCCCGGGACCAGGGTTCAATTCCCGCCTCGGCGGGTCTTGGGCTCAATTTCCTTGGACCTGTTAATTCTTGCCTCGGTGCCTATTCTAATCATCGGTCCCACTCTGCAACTCTGGGCAATAGCTTGCTTAATCTCCACAACGGCCCCAACAGCGCTGGGATGCCTGGCTTCACCTTGGGGGTGCCCAGGAGTGGACATTTCACAGGGAAAAAGCCAGGAAGGGTTCCACAGCGGAATGAGTACAGCGCCAGGACACCCCAGGGTAACAGTGCGCTATACAAGTACAACACATTTACATTCACATTTACCAAGTTCCTTGCTATGTAAAAATAAGTCTGAGATTTTAAATAGAAGACCTTTTTTAAAAACTGACCATCTCGGGGCAAGGGTTGTGATTTATCAGACACCTACAAGTCCTCAGATAGCACCTTTCACAATCAGGTGGCACTAAAAAATCCTGCCCTCATGATAAAAACCAGCTATGATGTAATTAAACACTTGCATAGGAAACAGGTAGGATTCTATGGTAACCCAATGACAGAAATAGCCAACCTGTGCGAAGTATGCGCTGAATGAAATAAATTGCACCAACATGTGCACCAGCTGACAAGTGCAAAAAATGACATTTGCACCAACTATCCAGTGCAAAAGTAACATTTCACTGCCAAGGGAAGAAGTGACGTTTAGACTAACAAGCACCAAAATGACATTTTGGATGAGGTTCTGGGTCTGATCATTGTGCAACGCAGTGCATGCAATACTGTAGGCCTACAAGTGCAATCTTTGTCATATAAAATGTTGTTATATAATTTCACTGGTGCAATCTATGTAGTCCGGCCCATGATTTTCTTTTTTTTGTAAACAAACTTTGTTGAGTTTTCCCTTGTCAGCACAAATTTACAGTGTGTCAAAATACGTTACATAATACTTCCCATCCAGGTAGCTATTACACGCATATAATGTAGTGTCTTACAAATTAAAGTCTGCGTTAGACATCGGTGTTCTGCCCTTGCAGTGTCAAAGACAAAGTGAGGAAATAATGAGAAATAGAAAGTTCAGTCCTCGCTAGATATTACCATCCCAGAGTGATAATTACATTATACCTTCAAATCATCACTACGCCAACCAAAACTCCCTAACCTCCCCCACCCATCCCTCCCCCCAGGCATGTCAACTCTGCATAATATACTCAGTATCCATCTGCTATGCATGGGTTTCGCCAGCATACCAAGGCTAACAGTGAAGTCGGGTGTGCACCTCTGCTGTGAGCTCGTGTATCATGTTGGAGCTAGGGGTGTCAGTGCTGCTGCACTTGGGTGCTAGCCTTTCAATGTCCTATCGCCGGTGCAGCAATCTCACTGTCTTCCTCCCTGTCAGTGTCTGGGTCCTTTAATAATCCCACTAACCTTTCCCATGCTTTTGCAGCTTCGAATGCCTTTTCGCTAGTCGTTCTCTTTGCTAATTGCAACCGCACTATCCCATCACAGTCTGACCATTTGATGAATTCCTTCTTCCACCTAGTTATGTTGGGGCCCCTCTGCGTTTTCCAGTGCATCGTGATTTCCCTTTTGGCCAGCAAAAGACCCATGTCTAAAAATTTGCTAGTGATCTTGTTTTTAGCCGTATGTGGAAACCTATGCAGCGGGCAAGGCCCCGTCACCCGTTCCAAGTCCCTATCCATAACGGCGTTCAACAAAGCCACTACCTCGGCCCAATAGGTATCTAGCTGTGGGCACCCCAGAACATGTGATGGAAGTCCGCTCCCTCCCTCTGGCAGCGCGGAGAGTTAACCGAATCAGTGTCAAAATAGGTTTTAATCTTCGCTGGGGTGAGATAGGCTCTGTGCAATATGTAAAAGTGTAGTCCGGCACATGATGGTGATCACTTTAGTGAAACGGACTACTTGTCATGCAGGGAATTGAAAGATGTACCTACAGACTATCTGTGTCCAGAGGTTACATCTTAAGGACAGCTGCATGACCGTCTCCCATTCATGACCATGATCTGAGTGTCTTCTCCTTTGCTCTCTGAACATTGCAAACCATACCCTTCCTTTCTGGGTATTACTTCATCTTGTATTTTTCATTGAATATTATATTATATTATATTATATTATATTATATTATATTATATTATATTATATTATATTATATTATATTATTCTGCTCTCTGTGTACTTGTAAAGCGCTCTGATACCTGCAAGGGTCATGTTCGCGCTATAGAAAACTATAAAAATAAAGAAAATAAATAAAAAAAGCAAAATGAAAAATTCTTCTAAATAGATCCCTTTTCTCTGCATTGCAGGTACCGTGCTTATGCCATTTTTTTCCATTTAGGGCAGCTTAAATATTATGCCAGCTGTGTCCATTGTTGCTAGTTACACAAGGCTGCACAGTAGGGTTTCACTAGGCCTGAAGTCATGCCAGGCTTTAAGGATAACCACATGAAATAACTTTGCATACAATCAACCTTAATCGTTCACATAGTAAAAGTTCATCTGAAATATTGGCCTGGATGTGGACCTTGCAGACCAAGGATGGACCATCCTGTTCTAGTCTCAATTTTCCACTCGTTCTCTAGTGCTTTGTACTGAAAAACTAATCCGCAGACAAGCATTGCTCCCATATTCAGCAACAAGACCAATGTACATACAATAACTCCTTCCAGTTTCTTTGCCACAGCCATGAAATAACTCCATCCTACCTAGTCTCTGATTTCTGGATTAAATCCTCGATCTGGCTTCAACATTGAAAACCCCTGCCCAGAAGATCATGTAATTGGTCACTTCAGTCTTGAGATAAACCTAACTGACTCCAAACCAACAATGGACTAAAAAGAAAATGTGGATGTGTGAGTATTCAATGAATTAGTCAGCTGAGCCACGCCTTCAATAGCTCACGCATTGGAAATGGTGCTCACACATATCACTATAGTTACGAGCCCGCTGGTGCAACTGGAGAAGTGGTTGGTTCACAAATCCCCATCCATCCATCTAACGTGCTCTGACAAACTTTTTCGCACAAATAAAGAATCCAACATTTTCTGGGCAAGCACAACAAAGCCAGCTGGAATAATTCAAAGCTTTTTACCACAAGGCGGCAGATCGACCCACAAAATTCCTTGGATCCAGAGGCTCTAATGACAAGTCTACACCACAGTATTCATAACACTCTGAACTAGATGGACAAGGTTAGTTTGAGAAAATAGAAAACTAGGCTGAAATCTTCCTAAGTGTAGTTTAACAGAACATTGGCCAAACTGAAAAAAATGTCATACTATGTAAATTCAAAGAAGCAGGTTACTTTTCATGGAGGATAAGACGTGTGGTATGATGACACACAGGAAACCACTGAGAAATTGCATGAAGAACGCAGGCTTTGAAATCACTGTTATACCTGATGCCATTTTGATTCTTTGACTGCCGTTCTGCTTTTTGGATACTACCAATGTAATACATTCCCTATTCTGTTCTCTCGCTTCTAACGTTGACATCCTCACTCTCATGGTTGACACTGTTAAGGGAAGTAACTAGCTCAGCGTCTGGAAATGTACTTTACTTGTATGTCTTTTCAATGTCCTTTCGCACTCATCTCATGAAAATAGGTACACCCATTAAGTTTAGTTTTATTTCTGTCACAAGTACTCTTATTTAAGGCAATATATGAAGAAATCTATAAAAGTCATGTACATTGTGTCGATAATAGCATTAGATGATCATTGCAGGGGTCATGCTGTTGTTTTGCATAACAATTTTTAACTTTGTTTGTTTTGTTGAATCATTTCTGCAGACTTCCCAAAAGGGTGCAAGAACGGTTTGTGTTTTCTCTCACACTAACAAAAAAGAGTCAAAAGCAGTTGTGGCTCCTCCGCTAAGGCAGAGGTGCGTCGCACCACTGAGCAATTCAATACGGAAAAAAAATGATAACAACGCAACGTTATTATGATTTTATTTAACCGTACTGGCTCAGTTGATTGGGGAGTGGGCCGGGCTGGGCTGTTTAGAGCTGGGAGAGGAGAGGTAGGCACTTCCTAAGTGCACATGACATTTCAGTCATGCGCACTTTGCATTACAGCCTGGGTGGAGAACATGCACAGCCTCCCAGACCCTGTCTGAGCACTGAACCACAGTGCTCAGACCAAACACAATGCTGCTCTAAGGCAGCGTTTTGATTGGCCAGGGGAGTCGGGAGGCTGTGTGCTTCCACGTTCCTGCTGCCCAGAAGAAGAGAAGAGGACGGAGGAGAGGCGTATGCAGGTAACTGTTTTTTTTGTTTCTTATTTCCCTCCACTCCCCCCCCCCCCCCCCCCGCACCCCCACACTCCCGTTTGGTAGCAGCCGCTACTGGTCAAAATGCGAAAATTGCATAATGTTTCAACACTACATCAAAGCTACCAAATGGGATCATGTACTAGGAATTCACCCACCCAGAAATCTTAAAGATCCCTCATTGTGTTTCCCTGCAGCATTCTAGGAATCTCCTGAGCTCACAACACTCTATCTCTCTTGTTCATTAAGATCTTCTTCCCTTTCTTCAAATGCTCAATATATATACTTATACACATCCTTCAGCATCATCAAGTACACATTCAGATAGACGCTGAAGACACTTGTATTCACATATGAATAAGCGACGATTCAGGGAGCAAGACAGATATCAAATAATGGCGAGACCACAGATGCAACCAGATGGAAGAAAGCATATTTAGAGTGAACGGAGCAAGAATAGAGATCTCGGTTCTGGGAAGGTCAAACTATGACATGCTTCCTATCAAATTGCCTGAAAACCTCCTGCCACCTCGCACACAGCAAGTAACTTGTGTTCTTATTCGACACAGATCTTGTGTCAGCTCCATAAATCACCATAATCAGTGATGTTAACCTAGACCCTTCTATGCTTAGGGAAACCCTGAAGTTCATGCAAACTGACCACCAGCTAGCGACCGCACTGGCCCTTAAGATATGTCAGACTACTGGCTCCTCTGCTAACGTCACCCCACTGCTTTTCGCAGTAAAAAAACATGCGTCATTCACATTTTATTTGTTCCTGCTATGGTGTCTCGGCGGGGCAGGCGGATAACTCCGGTCTCAGAGCAGGGGAAGAAGTGGTGGCCACTATGTAAGTGCGCATGAATGTTTGACCCGCCCGCTTCGGGATGGTCAAACATTCGTTCACGCTTTGCATATTCTCCATGCAGGCTGCATTACAGCCTGCATGGAGAACATGCCCAGGCTCCCATTCTCTGGCTGACCGCCGAACCACAGCACTCAGACCAATCACAACGCTACATTGCAGCGTTGTGATTGGCTATGGGGGCCTAGGAGCCCGGGTGCTTGCTTCCTGTTTCCACAGAAAAAGCCAGGAAGAGGACAGAGGAGAGGCGGCGTCGGCCAGTCAGCCGGCTGGCAGGTAAGTGATTTCATTTTTATTTCTAACTCCACCCTCCCCCTCCCCGCCCCACTGCTGCATCCCGGGAGCAGCCGCTATTGTCGACAACTCACTTTGGTTGGACTCTTTTGCATGTGCATTTTACAAGACTTTTCTTTAACAATACTCTAGAGTCAGCATCAGGTGGCATGGCACAGCATGACTTTATCAAAAAATCAAAAATAAATAAACAACAAATTCACCAATAAGAAGTTTATGGGCCTCCACCATAAATACTTGGAAATGCCTCCTCCCAGCCACCAAATTACCAAGAGGATCACGTGATATTTAAATAATGTACTCCACAAAGCCTACACAGGTCTTTCGTTTTTGCAGTGATTAGGATCTGACAGCACATCTGATCTGTGCCAAAAAAAGGCTTTGGTGGTATAAGCTGCGCTTTACAAGAAATATTAACAAAACACACACTGAGTACCATTAATATTTTACTGGGGCAAATAAAACAATGAATGTAAGCATTTATTGTGATGACCATATTTGAAGGATCGTCTTGTGGGCCCTTCGAGTCTGAGGATTTACTCACCTTTGAAGGTCTCAAAGCAGAATAGATGGCTGAAAATTCCATTGCCTTTTCTCGCAGAATTGCTGTCAAATTTCCAATCTTTTCATCTACAAGTGAGAAGGATAATCATTGAGTGGAGTTAGTACAATGTTCCACCACCTTTTGGAACAGACTTATCTATGCTTCCACACTAGACTTAATAAATACATTTTACTTTCTTATTATTGTGAAATATGAAACACAGGTTACAATAAAAGTCGAAAAAAAGAGTACAAAATAGATAAATCACATAAATAGCGATAAAAATAAAGACATTGAGTGCACCATGGGTAAATCAAACCAAACAGAGGCCAAATATGTCATGAATAGGAATATGATCAGTAATACATTTACTATCCCTGTAGATGGAAAATAATTCTAAAGAAAGTTAATTGCATTTGATACTCTGAATTAAAAAAGTAAACATTTTGTGAGTAGGTGGTCTTGACCACAAGAGAGCCTTGCTCTCACTCCACTGTTTTCTATGTCAGACGCAACAGCATAAATGGAGGTGAGAACGATGTAATATATACAGTCCTGCCAAGCACCATGCGTCAGGCGTTAGACTAACACATTTTAGTGTGGTGTGCCGCATCACCGCACTGAAATGCATTGTCATGCATATGCATAGTTTCTCAGCTGTCACTTAAGCGCTGCCTAAAAACTGTTATATGAAGAGTGGCAGCTGGCAGTGTCCCGCCCGTGGCATGCGCGCTGCTTCCGGAGGGTTGGGGATTGCAACTGAGCTCAGCTGAGCTTGGTAAAATACCATCCAAGCCAACTTGAAATGAATAAAAGCAACCCCTGACACCTGTTTCACTGTCATTACAGCTCTTCAGAGAGGTTTAGCTTTGTCCAGACACGAGGGAGCACCAAGACTCACTGCCATGCTCTTATTATTAGCAAAATGTAGGGTGGCGATACACTGGGGACGGCAACCTGGGCCCTGCATACAAGTAGGCCCGGTTCTAGTATTTTTTGTTTGGGAGGGCCGTAAAGAAGCTTGGGTGGGCCATGAAGATGAATGGGTACTGCCCCAAAAAACAACACAGTTTTTAATCGATCTGATATTTTAAGTATTGGCATCTGTCTGCTTTTGACATTTTTAACAGAATAATCAGCACCCAAGGTGCTACATACTTCGCTTTCTCTGGTGTGCTTCCCGGCTTTGGGGAAGTGGAGGGACGCTGCTTGTCCGAACTTTAAGATGCAGAACTTTAAGATTGCAGCAGGCTCCCGGTCAAGTGCAGTAACAAAAATGTTTCTGCCGACATACAGGGCCACTTTGTAGCTTTTCATGTTTAAAAAAAACTTTGGCAGCGTTTTACTTTGCAAGGCATTTGCGATTTAAAAATATGATGCAATATGTCCAAAATCATAATTCATTTTTCAGGATATCAGTGCTGGTCATTTGTGCAACAGATCAGCTACTAAACTACGGTGACTTCACACCTCTCCCTAGGCTTGAAAGTGCCCTTTATCAATAGTGGCATTCATTAAAAAACGATAAGGGAGAGCCTACAGGGCAGCACACCCCTGTGAAACATTAAGGTGGAAAACGCTTGCTTTTGAGTTCTGAGTGCCCTTGGGTGGGCAAGGGTGTTCCTTGGGTGGGCCTGGCCCACCCTCTAGAACCGGGCCTGCATACAAGGCATGGCCGCAAGATGTGTCATTTTGTCAGGAGCAATAAATGAATTATTGGGATCAGATGCCCTTACGCTTCCATCCCAAAGACCATTGGGAACCCTTCCTCTCCTTTCTTTGCCACTAGGGCTATTCTTCGCCAATGAGTCAGAACTGGGGTCACACACTGTACATGGTGGTGATCAGCCATTTGCCTCATCCTCCCAGGAGAGAAAATGCATGGGCACCATTGTTATGATGTAGATCAGCTGATATACGCATGGTGATGGTAGCTTGTCTGTTGGTCCCACCATTTACTGGATAACACGACATACTATAATGTTTGCAGATGACACAAATTTGTCTGTTCTGGCCGAATATCATAAGTGCTCTGTGAATGATCAAAATGGAAATGTGTAACTTAAACACCAAGTGGAAGAATGTGACTGTGCTCCCTTGTGCTTGCATGTTTTGTTCATCGATAAATGCCTATAAATAACATTTCAATTCAATTCAAATCATCTTTATTCGAATTTTCAAATTCATAAAAGCAATCACATATATACAGACCCAAAATATAATACCAGATATATATTTGTACAACACGCAATGCATGGTCACATATTATTTGGCAACAAAATTATTTCACGGGTTTTCCATTGTTTTACGTACATAAGTTACAACTCTCAAAAAAGTGCTAACACGGAAGATCAATTCATCAGTTTCCAAGGTGAGCAACATCGCATAAGACTGTTCCAGAGAAAGTGGTCTTTGTTTCTTAAAATATGGGAGTAAAAACCATTTGATGTATTTTAAGTAAAATGTACAGAAAAAGAAAAAATGTAAATCGTTTTGTAAACTCACTCCATCACATGGGCATAACATATTTTCAGATTTCAAAGAAAAGTAACCTAATGGAAAACATAATAAAAATCTAACATTTTAAAAATTAAAAACTCTAAAGGTAAAATTTGAGAATGGAAAAAGCCAGCACTATTATCCCAGCGATTAAGCGGCGTCGTCCATTTTGCTTTTCAGTGTGTCGCACTCAAAGCGTTTGGTGTCAAAATTCAAGGTTTCAGACGAAGCATGAATCCAAAGTATCTGACTATGTGGGTCCCTCTCCAGCATCCTGTTTTGCCCTTCAGAACCGGCTAGACTTCCATAAAATCTTCATAGTCCGAAGTAAGTATAGACTTGGGTGGAACAATGAACTGTATTTAACCCTCACTACGTCTCAGTTGGCCTGAAAAGGTGGTAGGGGTCGGTTGCCTGTGGCCACTGAGTTAAATTAGTATTTTGTGTGTTTTTTCGTGCTTTTTTACTTGTGCAATTTTAGTATGTACATATTTGGTTCGGATTATGGTCATTTGTGTGTCATTTTCCTAATGACATCTTTTTCCAAATAGATCTGGGAGTTTGAATTAATTGGTTTGTTGATGTTACTACTTAAGCATGTTACACAATTTCCCTAAAGAAGCGCCTGTTGCTTTGTGGTATAGTAAGCATGAATATGCCCAGAACTCCACAGAGAAACAGACACTGTACTTTACCTGGTAAGGCACAGGGTTATTAATTTTCCAGGAGTTCATAAGTAGCACTTCACTCAATTATTAATCCAGAACGCCATGTACAGTTTTACCTGTGATCATGGCTGCGTTTACATGTGACTGAGTTATGTTTTAGTGGGGTGGCCTGAAAATCTCAGATCTTGTCTTGGAATGGCTTGTATTAGCATTTTATTAAGGGTATGTTTTCTGGATGCTTCCTACATCTGTTTTTGTCATGAGCTCCAAAACCTTTTTTCACAAACTAGTTACCAAGGTGGTATTGACACATCAGGGAAAGAGGCAATTAGTGATTGATCCAAATGCATGTGTATCATTACTGCAGTAGGTGCAGTGACCAAGGGCCCAAGATCCGAGCTGACTTCTGCTACTCAGCCAAGGTTCCTGGGACCCTTTATCGCTTGCAAGCATTAGGGCCCATGGTACTCTTGCTATGCCACTTGCATGCCAGTGAATGCACCCCCCTTGTACAGGACCACCCCATGTGGCAAATAGGCCCATTTCTAGAACCATGTTGCTTGCAAGCAATGCTAAGGACGTGGCAGCATGTGTGAAAGTTGGACCAGGTAGCAGACAGATACAGGAGATCAGCAGGGGTGTGCCCTCCTGTCAGCCTACCCCAGCATACACATGCCCCATTTGAAGGGCAAAACTTGGGATATAAAATAATTGTGATACATTCCAGAAACGTCACTGCCAGATTGTGTATAATGTGATCATTTTTACATCTAACCCTGAAGCACCTATCACCAGACTCTTAGTAGCAAAAGTGATATGTTTTCTTTGCAACACAGCAAAGGGGCATGCTATTTTCTAACAGGAAGGGCTTAAAACTGAGTTTTACCTGAAGCAAAGGTTGTATGTTAGGACCTGCCAATTAATGAACTGCCTTTCTGTTCAGTGAATGTGTGCATCTAGGGAATCTTTGGACTGGCATCTTAGGACAGATTGGGAGGATGTGACTAAGGGCTTTTGATGGCCACTTGAAGGTTCATGAAGGTCAGCTGAGGAGATCTGAGAGCTAGAGATGGGTTTTGGAGAGTCAAGCTATGGTTCTCAGTCTTTTCAAGGTCAGGAGAGTGTCAACAGCAGCTTAAAGGTGTATTTGGCAAGGTTGTGGATATTTAAAGACTGATCACGAAGTGGGTTTCTGGGTTTACCAAAGGTTCAGTTAAAGGTGACTGAGGACTCTTGGAGGTTCTGAAAGCCAGCCGAAGGGTTTCTGATTTTGGTTCATGGTCACTGTTCTAGAGAAGACTGAGGGCATCTAGGGAAAGAGGAGTGAGTGCCTCTCACGGTGGCTGAGGACTAGAACAGGGTTGCCTGAGGTCTAGCTTGGGATCTGTTAGGGTTGGCTAATGGTCTATGAGAATCAGATGGCAGTTTCTGAAGACTCGTTGAGATAATGTGAGGGCTAGATAAGTGCCCCTGAGTTGATGGCCTGTGATAATAAGATGATGGCTCCCTTAGCAGGAGACATCAAATATATGACGTTACAACGCATGCATTTATAACGCAGTCTTTGCATCGCAACTACCATTACATTGCATGATTTTACAACGCATGCGATTACAACGCATTTTTAAAAACTACCATTACAACGCATTCCATTACAACGCACACCATTTCAATGCCAACCATTACAGCGCATAATACGTTCAGGGCAACAGTAGGGTAAATGTTGGATAGTGTAGGGGTAAAAATTACTATTCCCACTCCAGTGAGTGCAACAGTAGGGTAAGTGTTGGATAGTGTGGGAGTTAAAATTACTAACTGTTTAATAGTGTAGGGGTAGAAATTACTATTCCCATGTACCCCAAAACCCATACCCACCCTAATACTAAAATAAACTCCATTACTTACCTTATAATGCATTGTAATGGCATGCGTTGTAATGGTATGCGTTGTACTGGTATGCATTGTAGTGACATGCGTTGTAATGGCATGCATTGTAATGGTATGCGATTTAAAGGCAGTTGCATTGTAACAGTTGCGTTCTTAAGGTAGGTCATTGAAATGACTGCATTGTAATTGATGTTTCCCGAGACATCAAAGTCCCTTAGCAGACCTGGGAACCATGTTAGGATTAGATCGCCACCACAGTAGGGCCCTGTTCCCTACCCAGAGCTTCTGCTGCCTATGCGTATTTGTCCTGTCTGGGGAGTATACTTGCATTGTTTCTGCCCGTGTTGCACATGTTGAACGTGAGAGGAGTAGGGGTGGGTGAAAATCGCGGAGTTTCACTCCACGGAATTCTGCGGACTTCCATAAAAAATATGCAAGATCCCGTGGAGTTCCACCAATGAGCAGAAAATATGAAGCTCACGCTGCGTGGGCTGCTATTTAGCACCTGTAGCACGAGCAGTGCTGAAAAATTAGCTCAAACTGCCCCATGCGCTGTACACGATCGCATGGCCATTCGCGTTGATTTTGCTGCTACTCGAGTGGAAAATGTACTCAAGCGTCAGCAAACCTAGTTGAACAACAGCCCTCTGTCCGCGACCACCTGCGACTGCTCACATTAAAAAAATCGCACTAGGGGGCACCAAATCTCGCTTGCCAGCTCACATTTTAAGGAACCTCACAGGAGAAAAAGTCTGCCATGTGGCAAAAGGGTTACAGCAAAAGGTGGAATGTGGCCAGAACTCTGCATTAAGGAGTAAGATGGAGTGACTAGATTTCTGCAAAGTCCCAGGCGGGCCACTCTCCATATATCCATATATCGGCAGCACTAGTTCCATGTTTGAGGGGAAAGTTTATACTGCCGCAACTTTTGGTGTATCTTTTCTTTGTGTCTCAGGGAGTGCTCCTGGGAATGTTGCACCTGTTCAGTGTATGAGAGAATCTTACACCATCCCTGCTGCTTTTAGACACTATTGAGCACATTTCACATGTAATGATTACAGTACAGCAGTTGATGCATGCACCACGGAATATTACCCGTGTTCAGCTGTCTTGTAGTTTAGCCCCCATCCCTCTAATAACTCCTAACATGCTGTGTCGGCAGTATTCAGCATCCACAGTTGAACATTTAGCAGGTTATGTCACTTGGTGGAGCCAGGATCATTTTCTTACTCAAGGCGGGGGCTCGGTTCTGTGCAGGGAAAATCTGAAGTGGGAGGCCCACCCCAAGTACAATTTTGAAAAAAGAATGGACCTAGGGTGCATTTTCAAACAAATTTGAGAAAGCAAGAAGGTTTTCACAATCCCTATGACTTCAGTCAGTCACGCAACATTGATGACATCACCCCCACTCTGAAAATTGTGCCAGCACCTCCACTATCTCCTCAGTATCCCTAAAAACCTTCTGCTCGGTATGAGATAAACCAGGCCAGACAGCATCTCTTCTGCCAAGGCATCAATAACAAACACTATACTCAACTTCCTTCGAACCCCAGCAGTTTTTAATGTATTATTTATACTTCCTTACACTACATTCTATTATAATTCATCTTAGCCTGTGCCTATCATACCAAATACCTGTAGTGTCAAAAACCAGAAAAGCAGGGAAGTACAAACCCAGGATCACTTCATTATACCGGAAAAAATTATATAGTGTTTTTACTGTGCGCTGTCATATCAGCCTCGCTCCTCTTAACACTGAAAAGGCGGCCCGAGAAAAATTATTTTCAGCACTTGGAGAGCTTGGTGTTAGCTGCCTCCCTCCTCGGAACTGCAGTAAAATAGCTGTAGCAGCTTTCCCGCGCCCGACACAACTGGGCACTAGTCTAGGGAAAGATGCAGGTTTCCACAAAAGCCTTCAGGCTCTTCTGCTCTCTCGCAGTGCGAGAAGCAGAAACATAAAATGGTAGTTTTTAGGTCTCGCCTGACCCAGCGCATTCGCTGTTCTGGCGAGACTTATTGAGAGGGCTCCAAAAAGTGCTACCAGGCCAGCCTAGAGCTACAGTGCATGTGCGCGCGCACCGCGCTTGACCACGATTACTTTCACTTTCTTGGCCGCACAGCCGCTTTGAGGTTTGATCGCGATCACTTTCACTTTCGCGGCCGCTTGTTTACTCTCTTTCTTGTGAGTTGCTCTCCCCTTACACTTGCTCTCCGAGTTGCTTCCCCCACCTAATCCCCTTCCCATTTGGCATGTTTTTTAAATTAATAAATTTAAACCATCCCTACGTTCTATCCCTTGCTGGTGTCACTGAATGGCTGACTCTCCCCGTCCCGTTCACTGTTTTTCCCGGGATATCGCAGGCACCTCAACTCGCTTTAAAAAATAATTCACAATCCCCCTTCACCCAGCTCCTTTATTGCTCCACACTTCAACCACAATTACGACAACCTGGCCCTACTTCACTTAAATGGAACCCGCTCGCATCTCTTAAATTGCCCCCCCACTCCCATCACCACTTGCAAATCTGTCATCATGCTCATAAGCTTAAAAACAAGCATTGGCATAGCCAATAGGTCTCGCTTTTGGGACCTTATAAGTGTTTAGCCATGCAACAGTTGCATAACTAAATACTTATAAGCAGAGACGTTTTAATGCATGGGCAAAGTGGGCTCTGGCCCAGGGCCCCAGCCTTTCAGGGGGCCCCCTGACAGTCAGCTCCATTCTCCAGAGTTTTGCCCTAATGACCTTGAATATTTCCTAAACAGTTTGTTTTAAATTCTGTTTTCCTTTCATGTATTTCTTATGTACCTGATGTGTGAGAGTCTAGTACAGCCATTTTGCAGAGAAATTTTGTGTTTATGTTTCATGCAATATACATAAAAAACGTTTATTTTAGATCAAAACAACGCCTAACATATAAGAAATGGGAGGGAGTCACAGAGATTATTTGCAGTAATATTGGTGAGCTGCTGCTGTGTTACAATATTGAAAACACACATAACTATCCCTGATTATTAGATGTAAACACTTTCAGGGCCTTATTTATGAGAAGTGATGCATCGCTGTGTGAAAACAGGGATGCGTCACTTCTTAGTGCGCCCTCGTTGCGACATGATGGATGTGTCATATTTACTGAATGACGCATCATGTCGCAAGCAGTTACAGATATGTCAGTATTTCTGACGAATCTGTATGCGCAAAAGTGATGCATTGCTGGGGTGTGTCTGAAAATAGACGCAACTCCAGCAATGTGTCCTTTCACATGGGGCAAGCCCCATGTGAAAGGGCCTGCATCAGTCTTATGCCTGCTGTGTGGCAGGTGTAAGATATTGACGCAATGGCGTCCTAGAAGTGGCGCACTGAGTTCTCATAGATTTCAATGCGCCACTTCTACGAGGCATTTTGCGGGGCATCACCCACCCTGCATACATTATGCCTGGCGCAGGTATAATGCGGTGCAGGGGTTTACAAAGTGAAGCATCTGCCTAGATGCGTCACTTTGTAAATAGGGCGTAACATTGCACATATTTTATGCTGCCGGTGCGTCACAAAAAGTGACGCACCAGCGGCATAAAAGTGAAGCAAAGCCTCATAAATAAGGCGCTTAGAATTTGGACGAGTGTTCCTTTGCACTGTCAGGGACCTAATGAAATGAAATTGTGTATTTAATAAAATGCGCAGCTACTCAGACTAGAGAGTCCTGGCGCATGACAGTGGGAGGAAAACATGCGTAAAAGACCCATCAGTTATCAAAAAGCCAGGTTTTTAAGTTCTTTCATGAAAGAGAGTAGGTCTGTGGTTAGTCTCAGAGACTCAGGGAGGCTATTCCACAATTTTGGGCCTAGAAAGCCGTGGAATCTGCCTCCAATGCGGGCACTGCATATTTTAGGCATGATGGCCAGGTTGGCATTGGAAGAATTTAGGGGTCTAGCTGTTGTGAAGCGATTAACGCGCTTATTTATGTAGCCGGCTCCTAAGCCATGGAAAGCTTTAAAGAAGATGGTCATCGCTTTGAAGCCGATCCGTTCTTTTATGCGGAGAGACTTAAGAATAGGGCTCATACTAGATCTGGGTTTAGGTCTCAGGATGGCTCTGGCCGCCGCGTATTGTACCACTTGTAGGCGCTGGATAAGGGATTTGGGAAGACAGAGGTACAAGCTGTTGACATAGTCAAGCTTTGATGTCACCAGAGTCTGCACCACGATCTTTCTGCTCTCAAGCGGTAACAGTGGCAGGACTTTTTTTTGCACCCAGAGTATGCCAAAGCAAGTGCCATTTAGATTTTGAATTTGAAAGCACATGGAGAGTGTCTTGTCTATGACAATTCCTACGTTTTTGACTTTCTCCTTTTCAGCGGGCGGGGGCGGCAGATCTTTTGGCCACCAAGAGCTCCAGTCAGGCATTTATGGATTACCAAAGAAAACAACTTCAGTTTGTCAGGATTGCACTTCAGCTGATTGATCTTAAGCCAGTTAAAAACCTTTGTGAGGCAAGACCTGATCATTGCCCCGTCAAAGTCGGTTCCTTTTTCACACGTGTCATCAGCATAGGAAACAATTTTGCGCCCTCTTCCTCTACCAGAAATGCAAGGGGGATAGATATATATTGATGAGAAAGGGGGGAGCCAGATGTCCTGAGATCTATTTGCCAAGAAAGATGACATCCATTGTAAAGGCGGTCCCCCCAAGACCGATGTTAGCAAGTCTCTCCGGGAGCCTCTCATGTGGGACCATATCGAAGGCCGCCGACGTATCGAGCAGTATCAGAACAGTCTTGCCTCCCTGGTCCAGCTTACCCTTGAGAAATTCAGTAACTTCCAGCAGAGCGGACTCCGTACTGTAGTTAGCCCTAAAACCGGATTGGGACTCATGAAGGAGCTTCCCATCTTCAATGTGTTTTTGGAGGGCCTTGTTTACATGCTTCTCTAGTACTCTGGAGAGGGCCGGAGGAAGGGAGATTGGCCTGTAGTTGGCAGGGTCCGTCGGTTTGGCGTTAGCCTTTTTTATCAGTTGAAGAATCTTGGCATTCTTCCATAATTTCTGCATGTTGCCTGAGGAGAGAGAAGCATTAAAGAGCTGGTTTACTTTGGGGTTTATGGTGGGAGCTAATAGGTTCAAGATATTCCCTGGACATGGGTCAGTAGGAGAGCCAGACTTAATGCTTTGGAGAGGGGTCAGTGACTCTTCAAGCTGAAACTCAGGGAAAGCTAGTAAAGATGTAGGATCCAAGAGGTGAAATTTGCTATTAGAACTAAGGTAGAAGGTCAGTTCTTCCTCTGAGATGTTATTGAAGGCTTGTTGGATCATGGAGATCTTTTTGTGGAAGAATTCAACTATTTACTTAGACCATTCTTCAGTGCATGGCCCTTCCTTTGTGCCGGCTCTCAGGGCAGTAAAGGATTTAACTATGCTAAAGATTTCCTTACTCTTTTTTTGGGCATTTTCTATCTTGGTTTGAAAGTGGTTTTTCTTGGCTGCCTTCACGAGAATGTAATGAGCTTTTAAGGTGTCTTTATACACCTTCCTATCCTCAGGTAGATAGGATTTACGCCATTTCCGTTCAATTGTTCCACAATTTCTGTTGCGAGATCTAAGGGAATCGTTAAACCATGGAGCTGGTGGGGCTGACCTCTTTGAGGAGCAGCAAACAACCAGTACCACTGCATCAATGTGGGTTCGGAGCCATGAATCTATTGAGAGGGCGTCCGAGTCGGGGCAGCCAGACAGCTCTGGTGAGGAACGACCGAGGGCGTCTGCTAACATCGGGATGGATATTTTATGGAACGTCCAGTAATTAGAGACCCTCAGCCCTGTGTTAGCTCAAGGGGCTGTGGCAGAGTTGGGAATGACAAATTTTAATAGGAGGTGGTCAGACCAGATAATGGGAAGAGGTAGGCTTACTGATATGTCAAAGTTGTGAACGATTTGGTCTAGGGTATGGCCCTTCTCATGGGTGGCCAAAGAAACAGATGGAAACATGTTGCAGGCCTGCAGCGCCTCCAACAAGGAAATTGTTTGAGGGTCTTCTCCATTGTCCATATGTATATTGAAATATCCCAGAATGAGGCAGTTGTTGTATTTTAAGGCCAGGGAGGTGGTGGCTATATTAAGCGTAGTAATAATATTTCCAATAGCACTGGGAGATCTGTAAATCAGAAATCCAGCTATGCTATGATGGGGGGATAAGGCACAGCAGAAGCCTAAGCAGTCTAGTTTTTTATTGTAAATTATGGCTGGCAACACCTCCCTCCTTCCCATTCGATCAGTCCCTCCTAAGAATGTTATATCCCGTAGGGATGGCCGAGGTGATAGTAGGGTTGGAGGCTTCAGACAGTCAGGTCTCAGTGAGAAAAAAAAGATCAGACTGTTAGTCTAAAAGTAGGCCATAAATGTATGGTTCATGCTTTTGTATAGAGCGACAATTTAAAAGGGTGGCCTTTAAGTCCTCAGTTTTCTTATTGTTTTTACACTTATTGTTGCGTGGGAGGATATTGGGTGCGAGTTTCCTGGGCTGGAGGAGAGTCCAGTTGCACTTATTGCATCGAAAGTCTACCTCCAACCTCGGATCAGCGGCTGTACAGTGACATAATGGTAGCCGCCTAAGGCTAAGCAGTTTTTCCCTATTGCAATATAGTGGAAGAAACTCACCGGAGGGGAACTGGGCAGCATGGCCGGCGCCGAACGCCACCGGGTGCAGACAGGCTTACCTTCGGCGCCAGCGGCGCGCCCGCTGTGCACGTCCACTTAGCGCATCCGTTTGCATCGGGAATATATAGACTAATGCCTATGATGCAAACTGGATCGCCAATGCAGCTGAGGAAGCGGAAACTGCATAGGCATAAGTGAGGAGCCCGATAGTAGCCCCAGCCCTCCGCACAATCGGCATATCAGCCGTGGCGGACCAGGACTGGAGGACAAGCGAGATGCGAATCGAAGCAGCTAAGGAGGTGTAGGCAAGCAGAATCAAGTAAAGTGCAAGTGCGTATAGGTAGGAGAAATTATTAAAAAGCACAGAGTAATTCAGCCAGACATATACAATTTAAAAAGTAATAAAAACCTAGTAGCAGGGCAGGAAACACTAAATCCTACAGCTATCAGCTGTGTGCATCCGTTTGCATCGGGAATATATAGGCTGATGCCTATGATACAAACTGGATCGCTAGCACAGCTGAGGAAGTGGAAACTGCGTGGGCGGAAGTGAGTAGCCCGATAGTAGCCCCAGCCCTCCACACAATCGGCGTATCAGCAGCAGCGGACCAAGACTGGAGGAAAACCGAAATGCGAATCGAGCAGCTAAGTAGGTGTTGGCAAGCAGAATGAAGTATAGTGCAAGGGCGCATAGGTAGGAGAAATTGTTAAAAAGCACAGAGTAATTCAGCCACACATATACAATTTAAAAAGTATTAAAAACGTAAACCCTGAATCCTACACCTGTAAGCAGCACATGTCCATTTACATCGGGAATATATAGGCTAATGCCTATGATGCAAACTGGATGTCTAGCGCAGCTGAGGAAGCGGAAATTGCGTGGGAAACAGGGGCTCAAATTAGATCATAAATTCAAAGGTGTCCTGAACATGGGCCCCCAAAATATGTTTGGCCCAGGGCCCCCCAAATCCTTAAGATGTCCCTGCTTATAAGGTCCCAAAAGCAAGACCTATTGGCTATGCCAATGCTTGTTACCATTTATGTTTCTGCCTTCTCACACTGCGAGAAAGCAGTGGGGCGACACCCCCATGCACCAATGGGGGAGCCACCACTGCTGTGTGTGTGTGTGATAAATTTGCATGTGTGGTGTGTGAGTCAGTGTGGTATGTATATGCATAGAGCAGAGGTCTTCAAGCTGTGGGGCCGTGGCTGCCTTTCCATGAAGGCGCAAATGTGTATTCAACTATTTCTAAATGAAGATGACCTGGAAGCACGATTTTGTTTAATCAGCGCACTCACAGGCTGTCTTCATGTACATAAAGTAATGCGATCCTGAGTGCCATGGGGTAGAGTCATTTAGTGGGATCACAGGGTCAAAGAAGTGGCTAAAAAGAGCAACATACTCTGTAGTTATATTTTCACTTTGTTGTAGCATATATAAAATAACAGGTGCATGTTAAATGAAAAATAAATGCAAGTTGAACTAGTAGGTAAGAAATGTACTATTTTAGGCTGTGAAATCGTATTTGGCTAACCTGTTCGCTGCAGAGTCCCTGTGTGTGACAAAGCAGCCACAGAAAGTAATCCGAGTTGCGCAGTAAGAAATAGTGGCTTTGTTTTTATAGTGCTTTGAGGTCCCAGCCGGTAACAGAAAGCATTGTGAATATGTCAATCATCATATATATATATATATATATATATATATATATATATATATATATATATATATATATATATATATATATATATTAGTAATGAGTAATCAGACTATACTTCAGCACATTTTTTATAATTGTCTAATAAAATGACACGCTGCAGAACTCACCTGGTAACACCGTCACATTTCCTCTCAAGAAGAATAAATATTTGTCACCATGGAGCTCCAAGCGACTCCACCAGTTAAAGTCTATACTGGCTCCCAAGCACTCTTTAGATTTGGTTATTAACCAATCATACACATCTACCTTTCAGGTAGCATAGATGAGTTTGATTTGTTTTACACAAAGGGGCAGAAAGCCTGCTGAGTGTCTCAAGCCTAGGAGTGATGGCCCAGTAGATTGGGCAGAGCTGCTAGCCTGCTTTGTCGATTTGTAGGTATTATTGGTGCAGCCGGTGCTGTGGCACCAGTTCCCAGTGGTATGAGGGGCCAGCTAAACCCCATGTCTGTTTTACTATTATTCCTAATTGCATTAGGGCCCAGCGACCACTTGCTCTGACAGTGTTGCTTTGGGCCGCTGAGTAATGGTCCAGGTGTAGGGAAAATAATATTTGAGAATTAACCTTACTTTGGGCATCAAAGCGATGACAGTGACTGGGGTGGGGCAAAATGGGAGCTCGTATTTTTAACAAAAGGCAGAGGAGACATCCCACTTGGCGAGGCATTAGCTATCATCAGTGAAGCTGGTGCAGCAGCACTGGAGTCTAGGGGTCTGGGGGGCCCACTGTATTACAATTCTTTCTTTAAAAACAAAAAAGGGTAGATAACTCATTTTCCTTGCTAGCATTAGGGCCGAGAGCACCTTTTCTGCCAAAAGGAGGGCAACACATGGGAGCTCAGTTTTGTCTGGATGGGAGGAAATGTGGCCTGATAGTGAGTGCTGCTGCCTGGAACTGGGGAACCAGGTTCAAGTCCCATTGTTTGCTCAAAATCCTGTGATTCTTGGCAAATCACATCATTTTTGCGAGCCTTAAAAAAAAATCACATTTTGTGTAATGTAATTGGAGGAAATTTCTTGCCACTCGTGGCCATGGTTATCTATACTGCAGCAGTTGAATTGGGGCTGAGGAGTGTGACAGGCTCACAACACAGAGTTTTTTTGGTTAACTTATGTTTAAAAAAAAAAACAAATTTGCTCTTTTATAAGTCTCATATTTATTGAGGATTATATGACATAGAAAACACATCACTGAAATTATCTTATATGCCCCAACCCTGTGCTCAGCCATGCCCCTCCCACACTCCTTTTCATAAAGGTTTTGGAGGGGGGCCCTGACTTCAAAACATTTTATTTGGGGGGGGGGGGCTTAGAACTTAAAAGTTTGAATACCTCTGGCATGGAGTGTTTGTATGGTGCATTTGCTTGTTTGTGAGTGAAGTGCGAGGGGTTGTTTTGGTGTTTGCATGTTTTCTGTGTCTGTGATTTATGTATGTTTAGTGTTTTTATGTCTGTTTGTGTATGTATGTAGGTGCATCTATATGTTTTTATGGTCGTGGTGTCTGTTTGTGTGTCGTTATGTGCATGTTTGGTGTGTTGGTGTGTTGGTGTGACTGCTTGACGTTATAATAATGCTAATTGGTGTTAGGCTTGCTGTGCGGTGTTCATTGTTCAGTGAACTGATTATGTACCTTAAAATGTCCCCTGATCAGGGCTTAATTTGTGCCGGTGCTTTCCGGTGCTTAGCACTGGCACTTATTTGACAGGGCCGGGTCTACAGTACGCATCGGCTGCGCAAGTCACATTTATTTTTGAATTTAACTTACTACTGTACTCTCGTGCAGCCGCTGCGTGTTTTTCACATCTCCTGAGTGGGTCACAGCGCCGGTGGTTAAAAGTGTTGCTGTGGGACTTAGACACTGCTTTGATTGCGGCACACTCTGCGTGCCAGGGCGGTCTTAGCCACTTGAATGTGGGCGGGCCGCAGCGCCGGAGGACACGGATTTGGGCTGGATTTTGGTTATATTGGGGTAGGGGCTGTGCGGCAATGTGCGCAGATTTCTTTCACATTGCCCCGCCCCAGCATAAACACCGCAGCGCGCAGCAGCCCACCAAGAGTCATCTCGTTCAAGTCGGCCTGACCCCGACGACCGTGGCGTTGTGGGCATCGATCAGCCAGTAAGTAGCAGTGCTGTGTCTGGTAGTAGTAAGCAGCTCAAGGCCTAGACTGAGACTGCTTTGTGGGGAAAAAATGAATAAATTAAGCATGCTATGTAAAGCGCTCCAATACCTTCGGGTCGAGTTCGTGCTATATAAATATGCAACCAAAGAGGGATTTACGGGAGAGAGTGTTCTCTGGCTAGCGCTTTCAAATTTCTATTGTTGGGCCTCACGAAAAACCTTGCAAACGTTTTGGGTAGTTCGCAAAAACTCTGACAGGCTGCGGTCACAAATGTGAAAACTGTACGAAGAAGCCTTCACTGAGTGGAAAGAGTTGCCGGGATCGGGTTACGAGTCTCGGGGTCGACTTTCCTGTGATTCTGGGCAAATCACTTAATCTCCCCGCGCCTTCCAAAAAATGAATCTTTTCTGGTGAAATGTAACTGGTGCTAATGTAAAGCACTACAATAACTTCAGGTCAAGTTTGCACTATACAAAAGCGCAAAAAAAAGGCCACTTGGCCACACGAAGTCTGAGAGCATCCAGCAGTAGTCTATGGGTTTTCAAATTTAGCACCCCAACGAAACATAGAGCAAAACCAAACCTATATGTGCCGTGACAGGAGAAAAAAGTTTTAAATCAAATTGGGCCAGCTTACGTCTGCAGAAAAAAGTGAAAAAATATACATAGAGAGATATCATGGTGGATATAGAAGAGGGTGGTGGGAAGCTACGCATTTCTACTGATGGTGGTAAACTCTGCTTGCCCATATATGGGCAAGGGAAGCTATGCATTTCTATTGGTGGTGGCAAGCTCGGCTTTAGTGTTCTTGCTCATGTATGGGTTAGGGGAATTTCAGGTGTCACCAGAGTTACCTTGGATCAATAATTGTAGTTCCTGCTAGACTGGTGAATGTTACTAGAATATGTTAGCTAGGGTTTGGTTCTTGGGTGTCCCACCCAACTCCCCTTCTAGGGTGAATATTGCAAGAATTAATTCTGGAATATTTCCTTCTATCACTTCTTCTGTTGATCTCTTTTTGAGAACACAAGGCGGCTGAAAGTCTCTTCGGTGTATTGGGGAGTGTAGGTATGTATGGACGTTTTCGGGAGAAACTTTGAAGGAGCTATAGACATGCCCTGATGTCTTTATATTTGGTTAAAGGATGTTTTTGTCGAGGCACGACAAACTCTCAAAATCAAATCCTCTGACCCATAGCCCTACACAATAATATAATCCCAAAGTAATAAACAAATGCATCAATCTCTTTCTTATCTCCCCATCCTGAAACACATCAGCCGCCCGGACCTCTCCTGACTCTAATGCTCCCTCTCCTGTCCAGCAACACATCTCATGCACCTTCACACACCTCTGGACCATCCTGCTCCTGACAGTCTCCTGGCCTTGTATCTCTTCACTGCCCTTGTCAGTGTTTACCTTCCTTGGCTAACCAGCCTGCGACCACACGTGACTGCCTAAAGGACAGGGCTGTTTTCCGATCTATTGATCTATATCTCCTGAACCTCCATGTAACTCTATTTAGCCTGAGGGTTTAAAACAGGCTGCAGCGGTCTTGGTGCTTTTGAGTTAATTCCTTGTGTTTGAGATGGAAGGCATGTTGGATGTGAGTGAAGTTAGCTGTGCAGAGCTGGTACAGTGCTATGTGGCCCAGTTTCCCTGGATGGCAAGGAGGTGCCATCACAGTAGGGCCTTCAGGGCAGTGAAAACTGGCTCCCTATGAGGGGGCGTTGAGGTTTGAAGTGGATGGAATAGAATGACTAGTTCTACTGTGCCATCTGAGGTCTGCACAAGGATCCTACCTTCAGGAAAATGCCAGGGCGGTTCGTGTTTCAACCCTCAACCACCCCATCCCCCCACCCCCTCTGAGGGCGCCCATGCTCATGGGGTTGAGTAGGACCCGGTTGAGCCCTCTGCTTACAGCTGCAAATTGTTGCTGGCTTGAGTGAGCTGCCAGGACCTTTCTATGCTCTAGAGTTGTAAAGCCCCCCCCCCTCATAGCTATGCTGTTGACTGGCTGCAGGCAGGATATTTAAATGTAGGGTGCCTGGAAACTTAGTGCCAGTGCTTAATTTGAGCCGGTTGTTTCCAGTGCTCAGCACTGCAGTTAATCATCAACACCGGCACTTTTCCTGAGCACCAGTCATTTCTGAAGTCGGTAGCTCTGGCCAATGTGCCACATCCTCCCCCCACTTTCATGGTTAGCAGTTGAATCTGTTTTTAGCGGCGCTAACAGGAGAAATGAGCTGGAGCAAGCTGCCTCCTAATGAGAGCCCCTACATTATGGAGTTAAGTTGTTTACAAATTAACCACTGATTACATCTGACTTTTAGCAGTGCCAGTTGAGGATGTGGGAGGAGCTAATAGAGTGGGTGGAGCCAGTGGAGGAAATGGATGGAGCCGAAGAAAAGTAGGTGTGGCCTCCCAAAAACATTTGAGCACCTGCACTTCATATTTTATAAATTAAGCACTGCCCCTGATGCTGATGTGGCCAGAGGCAGTCTGAGTTATTAGCTGCTTTGCTGAGACTCAGCAGCCAAAGCAGTGGCAACACCAGATTGCACAAGAATAACTGAAATGGGGGCAGTTCACTCTAGTCAGCACAGACAGAAATATGTACAAGCATTGATTGGCCTTTCCACTATGTGCTGCTGATAACCATTTTACAGTGAAATACTACAATAATATTTGTTATATTGCTTTGAATTAAAATGTCATGTTTTGAAAAAGCCAAAGCCCTCCCCATTGCTGATTTACCTGCTGACCTGATCCTGGTTTCCTGCCTTGGAGCAGACTCCTCCTGGCTGTGGTCAGGCCAGCTCCCCTGTTCTCTCAGGCCAGTACCTCAAGAACCTGTTCCTCACTCCTCCAAACGACAACACTATTGATGGGGCTGGCGCCCCGCAGTCTCCCACAGGCTTCCATACCACCATTGCGCACTGTCAACATTCTGCACTCACTCCAACTTTTTACGGTTGGGAAACACTGAAACCATCTCCATCATTCTCACCCCCTGTGGTCGCAGCTCCCCTGGCATCCTTCCCATCCATTAGTAGCAGTGGGATTGCAATGGTGCACTCCTTTCTACTCCTACCAGACCTCTACATCCGGCGTTTGTCGCTCCCAGATATCCCACCCCTCTCTGTAACTCGCTTCCGGCCCCTGCTGGCCTCCTCCCATGTGTCGGGCCTTCATCAGCACTCTTAGCTGTTCTGCTCTTGAGGGCGGGTCCCTTTCCTCCTGCACTTCCTACCCTTGGCCACACTGATAATTAACTTCTTGCTGCCCTCAACACAGCGCTTGTATGTTCTGTGGCCCTCACCCCTTCCTAACCTGTGTTACCCGCATCTTTATTGGGCGCCCTCTACCCCTTCTCATCACTCCCATTGCCCAGTACCTCTGCTATCACAGTCTTACCGCCCCTGCACATATGCACCACCATCCCGCCGGACCCATATCTTCATCACCACATTACACCTCATGGGTTCGGCCTGCAGGAAATGTGCAAACTTGGAAAATCAGAGCAAGTGGTTCTGTAGCTCTAGCACTCTCATTGCCAGTACCCGTGCGCCTGTGCTGCATGTTACAAGCAGGGCCAGAAAGGCCTTTTATTCCACCAGGCACTTCCCCAGGAATATAGCACTTTACTACGCAATGTATTACATCGCGTGCTATTACATCGCGATCGTTACAACGACCGCGTTGTTAGTGCGCGATGCATTTACATAGCAAGTCTTTACAACGACTTCCACTGGGGGGCGCGCTGGACTTAGGAATAGTATTTTTTACTATTCCTACTCTAGTTTGCGCAACAGTAGTGAAGGTGTTGGAATTCATTTCCAATACCTCAGTGCCCCCTAGTGGAAACCGTTGTAAAGTCTTGCGATGTAAATGCATCGTGTTGTAAAGGTATCGTGGTGTAATGACCGCGTTGTAAAGGTTGTTTCCCCTTTCCGAGTAGGCTGGAGGCTGCTTTTGAAAAGCCAGGCCGCTCCTGGTGTCTGTCACTTTCCACAACGCCCAGAGGTTAAATATAGCAAGCCAGGGGAACCTACAAGGGAGGGAGGTAGGGGGACAGTAGAGAGACAGTTAGAGAGGGAGAAGATGGAGAGAGAGTGAATGGTTGGATGGAAAGAGAGAGGTAGCGCATGGAGATGAAGGGAGCGGCACTGATTTGAGCATTTAGTCCACGGCTACTTTGAGTTCCCCAGTCCGGCTCTGGTTACAAGGAGAAGCGGCTTCCATGCAGCATGCGTGGTGTTCCACCCAGCCTCTGCAGCAGCTAGGCGGTTACCTACCTCTCCTGCACAGGGCGACTGACTGCCTCTGGAAGAGACAAATGTGAACGATGCAGGCATTAGATCACATATTGAGGTGGGATAACTTGCCCCCACAGCTACCTGTCATGGAGTCTCAAGTCTATATCAGGCATTGTAACCTTTACTCATTGCTCCACAATGTGATATATTTCCCAGTGGCCTCTACACTTCCTGCTCATGTTACATGCCTTCTATTACCTTATGTCCTTTTGCCAGCTCTTCCTGCCCCCTCTGCCTGCCTTTGAATACCTACTTTCTGTATCCCTCCCTGTTGTACCCTGCCTTCTTGCTTCCTCATGCCCATGTCTTCTATATTATCCTATTGAATAGGGCGGCACCTCTCTTCGGGACTATGAACTAGGCTTAGCCTCACATGCACCAAAGGTCAGCATTTGGGTTATGTTGTACAGTTTACACAGTTAAGCTCCCTTGACCAAGACGCCCTTATTTGCTTCTCTCCAATGGATTAAGCTTTCCTTTTCCTTCTAAAAGTATGTATCCCTCTAGGGAAGGTTTCCAGGGTGCTTCCTTAACCCGTGTTAACTGTTCAGGATTTCCAGAAAATCATCAGGGTCCAACCCATTTGTTTTGGCGCCCTCCCTTTTTTGGTCTGACCCAGCCACATCTTTAGCTATTTCAGAAGAGTCATGTTTTCCAAACATTAATAATCTAAATGCATACATATGTACAGACATACAGGGGCTTTTGTTCAGCCCTCCACTGGTCTGCTCAAGCAGCATTAATTTGGAGCTTTCACCTACCACAGCATTCAGCATGGGCCAATGGGTCCGCCCATTTCATCTTTGGATGTCTTGCACTGTGAGTGACAGCATTTGTTCAGTGTCAGCATTTTTTCTTTTTACATCTGCGCAGGTCCTTGAGAACGAGTGGCCTTCCGTGACTTGACTAGTAAGCCTAGGCTCCTGGGCCTCTCCTTATTTTTGTATGTTTTATACTATTACTTTTTTATTTTTTTTTCAGCATTTTGAGTAAACTTTTTTTTTTAAAAGATGCATGCTTGCCAAGGTCAGTCCCATTGGTTTTACCAATGCTTGTTTCTCGTTGGGCAGCCTGTCCCGGATTTCCCAGGAAAGTCCTGTTTTTTCGAGAACCCTTCCTCCCTTCCAAAACATTTCAATACATTTGAAACGTCCCAGCTGCTACAGACCGCCCTGAGCAGACACAGTTAAAATGCTGCGCACATTTAACTTACCACCGACCCTCTCATGCTGAATCACACAAGTGCAAAAGTTAACCCTGCTGGTCTGCTGTTTCCCCTCATTATGCCGCACAGAAGGTATTTAAGAGGGGTGAAGCAGCGTAGGTGGACACCTACCTTCAGTCAAAACCCAAGCCCAGGAGCCTGTCTCTGGGCTTTCACACAGCAGAGCCCGGCTACAGCTGTTATTTAATAAAACATATATTTTTGTGCTTTTATCTAAAGCCTTTAAAGGTGCTTTACAACGGCCTGGTAGCTGTACACCACCCTGGATGTTTTCTTTTTAGTTACATGCATAGAGAATAGAAATATTCAGATTTGGGGTTTATGCACATCTCGCCACCACCGCTGCCCTACAGAAATACCTGTGCCTACCCAGGCGAGGTCTTATCATTTGCTTTCTGGCAATGCGGCTAGGTTTTTATCCATGTACAAAAAACGACAAGGATGCAAAGGGAAAAAAGCAGATTGAATGCCCTTCTCTTGTGACAAGTGGCAACTTGCAACGCCCTTTATCCCTTCTGTGGCCAAGTCAAAACTTTCTGAAATGGAACAAAACACCTACGGGCATATTTACTAACAGTTCACACAACGCAAGGCGGCCAGCAAAGTCACTGTGCTGCACTGCGTTGCGTGAAAAGGAGAGGTCAGAAATGCTCCATATTTACAAAGTTATGGCGCATTTCTGTTCTCTCCAGCCGCGGCCGCTGCAGGTAAGAGCGGTGGGCCGGCTGGGGGTGGAGGGGGGGTTTCAAGAGACAACCACGAGGGAAAATTATTTATTTATTTATTTTTCACTTGTGGTCGTCTCTCTAAATGCCGCCCCCCTCGCCCCCCCAGCCGGCCCCACCGCTCTTACCTGCAGCGGCCGCGGCTGGTTCTCTCCTTCCCCTGGCGCACTGTGAGCTGCCTCGCACCAATGCAGGTACTTCAAGGGTGTCTGTGTTACAGGCAGGATCTGTTTTGTCCAGGAAGGGATAACTTTCTGCACAAAACTGTCATTGGAAGCAATTTTGTCTTTCAATGCGAGCTGCAGTATTCTGCAGGCATAGAATTAGGAAATAAGAAGTAGAAATATAGCTATTTCTCGTTGTTACGTCTGCTTCAGGGAGACGTAATGTCAGGTTTACTCACCTTAGTAAATCAGGAATTGTGTAAAAAATTCATAGGTGGATGCATGGGAACGCCCATGCTCCACCCATGGAACGTCTCCCCGATGCAAAGTAATGCAAGCTCTGCCTTGCGTTACTTTGTATTTACAAAACCACGCAAAGCCATGCAAAGTGGCCCTGCGTGGCCTAGTAAATGCAAAAAAGATGTTGCGTCTGGGCTGCGCCATAAAAGTGATGCAACCTCAATGCAAAACATTAGAAAATATGGGCTATAGCCTCTCAAACTAGTCCTGACATCTAGCCTGGCCTACAGATTTATGGAATCTATGGGATGTGACCTTGTAGTCCTTCTTCTATATCAGTAAGTGCTCTCACTGAAGCTCCTCTGTGTTCATGATAGGTGACAACATTTAAATCATAAGGGCTCAGTGGGCTCAAGGTCAATGGGCCCCCAAGGGCACTCAGCTGTCTCATCCTGTGGCTTGAATGTAAGTGGGGCACAGGTACTACACCCAGGCATGGCAGCTGAAAATGGCCTTGAGATTGCCACATCATTGGTACACGTGCCTGCAACTCCTCTAGCTCTGCCCCAGATGTCCCTTAGTAAAGAGGTTATACATTCTTTCTACTTGGGGTCCTCATCCCAACAGTCCAAAGAACTACGGTGCCTTTGTGTTGCTCTTGCACCATGAAGCGAGGTGCAGGAGCGATACAAACCGTAAGACAGATTTTTGAAGCTCTGCAGAGGCACTTTGCGTGGCTCTCAAAATCTGGAGTAACGCAGCGCATATCACTGCATTACATTACTCTGCCCTGGGAAGACGTTCCACGGGCGTTACATGGCTGTTCCCACACAACTCCCATTGATTTTGGCATAACCCCATATTTACAAGTACTTGTAAACCTGAGGATGAGCTAAAATCTTACACCTTTCCAAAAGATGCGTACCAAGGAGAAATATCTCTATTTCTCCTCGTTTGTTCCTCTTACTAGGTGTGCAGCATTCTGCAGCACACCCAGAAAGAGAAATACCCCTCCCAGGATTCATTTTGTGCAGGAAGGTGTCCCTTATTGCACAAAAACACCATGGTGCGAGGGTGCCTGCATTGGCGCTAGGGTGCCAAAGTGGCGCCAGCCAAGGGAAAGGACAGGCTTGCGCCATATTGCCTTAAATACTTTGCATTCCTGCCCTTATCTTATCACGTGCAGCAGCACAGCAAGTTGACTTGCTGTGCTGCACTGCGTGACCCATAAATGAGCCCCTAAGAAACCAGAGGATTGTCTCACTGAGAGTACTGAGGCATTAGCCCCAATTACAATTCTCACACCATTAAGGGTGCAAATCGAGTAAATTAGAGAGTACACAATTTGCACCCTCAGAATGGGAATTACATGAATATTGTGTATCAATTCACCTAAGCTGGGGCACGTAAAATGGAATTACGCGCACTTCGCTTCCATTGCAAATTGAGTAAATTAGAGAGTGTGCAATTTGCACCCTCAGAATGGGAATTACATGAATATTGTGTATCAATTCACCTAAGCTGGGGCACGTAAAATGGAATTACGCGCACTTCGCTTCCATTGCAAATTGAGTAAATTAGAGAGTGTGCAATTTGCACCCTCAGAATGGGAATTACATGAATATTGTGTATCAATTCACCTAAGCTGGGGCACGTAAAATGGAATTACGGGCACTTCGCTTCAGATTGCAAATTGAGTACATTAGAGAGTGCGCATTTTGCACCCTCAGAATGGGAATTACATGAATATTGTGTATCAATTCACCTAAGCTGGGGCACGTAAAATGGAATTACGCGCACTTCGCTTCCATTATCTCCTGCAGGTTTTATCTGAATTGCAATAAGAAACCTGAGAAACTTCGCCACGCGTGCTCCTGGTTTATTAAATTCAAGTCACATTCTTTTTTTGTTTTGTTTTAGTTTTACATCAAAGACATCTACAGAATTGTAAACCACTGAGCATCATAAAAGTTCCATGAGTAGACCTCTTGCATCTTCTTGCATGGACTCACTTGCTTCCCTTGCTGCTGGCCCTGTTGTTGCTGTGATGCTCCACTGAGTTCCACTGCAGCAGGGAGGTGAGTGATTTCTCATTAAGACATTCAGGTCCCCTCTGAGAGCCCCCTGCATTATTTATCCTTCATTGACACCAGGAGCCAGTGGTAGCCATAGTTACCAGCAATGCCAGAGACCTTTACATCTCACAAAGGTCTCGCCGTCATCTCCTCAGAATTAGTCAGAGAAGTTGTCATGCGAACACAGTTAGGGGCAGACGGGTTAAAAGGCTTTGATTAAATTAAAATAAAATATCATACTTCATATCCCAACAATGTCCTTCACATAACTTTCATTCTGAGTCACATCTTCGGCATCTGGCTTTATTTATCTTTGGGTGGGTGACCACGTCTGTATTCATCAGTTACATGTGTTTCAGCTTTGGGTTATTAGCTATATGCAGGGTTGTTTTTATTGTTTTAAACTGCTTACCGTTTTCAGCGAAGGACCTCGTAGTGGCGATGTCACTTCCTCTAGAGAAAGAAAATAAAAAAAACAATTATTTGTTCTGAATCAGTGCTAACAGCCCATCGCAAGGACGTATGCAGAGTCCCTCATCAGAGCGGCCGGGACGAGCTGGCCAAGAAAGATGTCTGGAGGAGTACCTAACGATTTGCACCATCCCCTCTGTACTGGAACCTGTGCCTGGAAAATCACAAGCGCTTTGGAATGGAACCTGTGGTTTTAATATCCCTCGTGCATTGGAACATGTTAGTGAATTATCCCTAGTACACTGGACCCCGTGGCTGTAGTAGCCTTCATGCTTTGGAACCTGAACCTGTGAAATTGTGAAATTGTAGTATCTCTGTGCTTTGGTACCTGTGCCTGTAGTATCACAAGTGCTTTGGAATGGAACCTGTGGTTTTAATATCCCTTGTGCATTGGAACTTGTCAGTGAACTATCCCTAGTACACTGGACCCCGTGGCTGTAGTAGCCTTCATGCTTTGGAAACTGAACCTGTGAAGTTGTAATATCTCTGTGCTTTGGAACCTGTGCCTGTAGCATCACAAGTGCTTTGGAATGGAACCTGTGGTTTTAATATCCCTTGTGCATTGGAACTTGTCAGTGAACTATCCCTAGTACACTGGACCCCACGGCTGTAGTAGCCTTCATGCTTTGGAACCTGAACGTGTGAAATTGTAGTATCTCTGTGCTTTGGTACCTGTGCCTGTAGTGTCACAAGCGCTTTGGAATGGAACCTGTGGTTTTAATATCCCTTGTGCATTGGAACATGTCAGTGAATTATCCCTAGTACACTGGACCCCACGGCTGTAGTAGCCTTCATGCTTTGGAACCTGAACCTGTGAAATTGTAGTATCTCTGTGCTTTGGTACCTGTGCCTGTAGTATCACAAGCGCTTTGGAATGGAACCTGTGGTTTTAATATCCCTTGTGCATTGGAACATGTCAGTGAATTATCCCTAGTACACTGGACCCCACGGCTGTAGTAGCCTTCATGCTTTGGAACCTGAACCTGTGAAATTGTAGTATCTCTGTGCTTTGGTACCTGTGCCTGTAGTATCACAAGCGCTTTGGAATGGAACCTGTGGTTTTAATATCCCTTGTGCATTGGAACATGTCAGTGAATTATCCCTAGTACACTGGACCCCGCTGCTGTAGTAGCCTTCATGCTTTGGAAACTGAACCTGTGAAATTCGTAGTATCTCTGTGCTTTGGAACCTGTGCCTGTAGCATCACAAGTGCTTTGGAACCTGTGGTTTTAATATCCCTCATGCATTGGGACATGCAAAGAAACAATCCCTAGTACACTGGAACCCGCGGCTGTAGTATGCTTCATTCTTCGGAACCTGAACATGTGAAGTTGTAGGGGCATATTATCAAGGACGGCGTTAAAATTATCGGCGTTTAAATTATCTGGTGTGAACCTGGGCTTCCAACAGAAGCCCAGGTTCACACCAGAACCTGGGCTTCTATGGGAATTCACAAGGGCATATTATCAAGCCCATTATCGCCGCTTTAGCTGCAGTTTTCTGCCGCTAAACCGGCGATAATTTTTAACGCCGTCCTTGATAATATGCCCCGTAGTATCTCTGTGTTTTGGAACCTGTGCCTTTAGTATTCCTCCGGCTTTGGAACCTGTGATGGTAGTATCCCATGTGTTTTGGAGCCTGTGGTTTTAATATCCCTCATGCACTGGAACATGCAAAGAAAGAATCCCTAGTACACTGGACCCTGCGGCTGTAGTATCCTTCATTCTTCAGAACCTGAACCTGTGAAGTTGTAGTATCTCTGTGTTTCGGAACCTGTGTCTGTAGTATTCCTCCTGCTTTGGAACCTGTGATGGTAGTATCCCATGTGTTTTGGAACCTGCGGTTTCAAAATCCCTTATGCAGTGGAACCTGCTGATCAGCTATCCCTTGTACACTGGACCTGGTGGCTGAAGTATCCCTCACGCGTTGGGCCCTGAAGATGTGAAGTTGTAGTATCTCTGTGCTTTAGAACATGTGGGTGTAGTATCAAAGATCACTGAAACATTCGGCTGCCCCTCCCCGGGGGCCTCGGACACCTGTGGCTGTAGTATCCTTGGAGCTTGGCAACTGGTGACATTAGTTTCCCTACAGTACCTTATCTAGTAGCCGTAGTAACAAAGTGCATTGGAACCTGTGACTGCGCCAACCCTACTACTATGGAACCCGTGCCTGTAGCATTGCCGATTGCTTTGGGACCTGAGGTTGTAGTATCCCTCAGTGCCCTCAGTGCTTTAAAACCCACAGATATAGTATCGCTAGTCCATTTGAAACGTTGTTCTTGTTAAAATTGAAGGTTTTAAAACCTAAACTTGAGATTCAAGGTCTGCCGCTATAGAACTTTGAATAGGAGATGTCAGGAATTTGAAAGAATATTAGATTCCTTGCTCAATCATTTGTTGACAGTGATTAAGGCCCATCGTGAAAAGCATAGTACTGTTGCCAGATTACAGATCTAGAAAAAATGGGCACGTACAATAGCAATAATTGATTGAAAAAACCTTCATAGCCGAGTCATCCATTTGCATTTTGAGCAGGGCTTAATTTGTGCCGGTGCTTGCCGGTGCTGAGCACCGGCACTTAATTGACAGGGCCGGGTCTACGCATCTCGCCCGGCCCGTGCCGTGCGTCATTGGTGTTTTTTTCGAATTTAGATTAAATACTAACTGTACACTCAGTCTCATCAGAGTGTGCGTGTTCAATCATGCAGCCTCACCTGGCAGAGCCTGCAGGTCACAGGAGCAGTTCAGTGCGGCTGTGTGAGTTCATCGACATTCGACAGAGTGACTAACTCACACTACTAGTACTACTGATTTCAATTATTTTATTTTTAGCCTGCTGCCGTGCCGCGCACGCACCGCATGGTGCGAAAGAGAATAAATTATTGGTGCCTTGGTGTTGGTGGCATAGTAGTGTGTGTGATCCTCCATCGATCATGGCGGCAGGGAGGCTGCAGCCTGGTAACGGTTTCACTTTCGCCGGTTTAATTGTTTACATTTTACAGTGAAGTCAGTGAGTGGGATGGGCTCAGTGGGCCATGCGGCGTGCGTGCACTTAACACAGTTGACTGTGCGTGCGTGCGCGTCACACTGGTTTGTTTATTGGGGCGCCAGGGGCGGGCTGGATTTGTGGGTCGAACTCGGTTCTGTTGAGTGTTCTGATGGGGTAGGGGGCGGGGCCGCGTACGCGCAGCAGCTTTTTGTCACATGCCCACGCGCGCCACCGCCGCCACGCCCCAGCACAACTGCAGCCTGCCAGTGCCCACTGCTAACCAGTCCGGGAGTCACACTGCGGTTCAGAACCGTTCGGTGCACCACCACGCCTAAAATAATCAGTTATTCCTCTGAGCCGGACTGCCCACGGCCCACCACGAGTAAACACGGTAAGAAAGATTGAAGGAACGGCATTTTTTTTGCCACTGGCACTACTGTGATACCGTGTGTCCGTGGTGCGGCCTGTGTTCGTGGCTGCCTATTGTCTCGTGACGTGTGCGGGAAATTATGTTTCACTTTCCCCAAAGATGATCACCCGTGCGGGAGTATGTACAAAGCAGTTTCAGAGCTAGAGGAAACCAACTTCGGACCCCATTATTGTTCACGAAATAATACAGAATAATCTTTCGGCAATGATGGGCTTCGATTATATACATAACGTGCCCTGAAACAATGGCTGCCGGCGGTGGTAGCTGAGGAAATCACCTGTACCGATTTCCGGCCTCTCGATTGTTATAAGGCGCGTTATATAATTAATTGAGTGATTGAATCTGCTCCTCGTAAATCGTTGCAGTGGGCGGGCCGAGATTTTGTACTTCCTCTGCTTTGTTGTAGACGTCATGTAATAAATGAAGTGACGAGTGCCTGGTTACTGTATGACTAGAAAAAACTGACTGGGGAACCGGAGAGGAAGGTCGTGGGTCTTAACCTGAATAAAACTTCAATTTTACTTCAAGAGGATATCATCTTTATTTCATATCCCAAACAGCCCTTTGCATGCAGTAACGTGTGGGCCCATGCTCACGAGGGAAAAAAACTGAATTACAAGCCCCTGAGTCCAACGTTCTGCACGGTATCAATTCAAGAATGCCTTAAACACCCACAACATTGTGGCCATACACAACTAGCCCAGCTCACCTGACAAAAACTGCAGATTTGATGCACGGCGAGCTTTTTGAGGCCCTTGGAAGGCGCCCCAAAGGAGCCACACACAAACATTTTTTTATAGCTTTCTTTGGGTTATTTGAGTATTATTGGGTTTTTTTTACATGTAAACTAAACGTCGATTTAACAGTCTAGGTTTTTATTTATAAGCATTTGCTACATAAAGAATCCATCATTATACATAACTGCTGGTAAACGTAGATAATCAGAAAGTAATAATACGTGAATTCATATTAATGCTACATTTATTATGTTATAGACGGTAATATGGAGTGTGTTCACAATCCTAAACTCACCTCATGACCGGGTCCAGGCGCTATAGACGGCAGCACTGGCTGAATTAGCGAAGAATATCGCATTCCTGAAGCGGCACAAGGGCGGAGGCGCTGCTGTCTAGGCGCTGGAGAGGAATCTAGGATATGTTGGAAGGAACCCATCACAGGTCATGTCTGGGGGTCTCGCGCCGGCCGCGGCTAATCCGCGCTGCCCCTAATCTGTACTAGATAGCGACTGTGTGCTGATTTAATTTTTTTAGCTTCAGGTAGATTGCGATGTTTTTGGGAGAGAATGATAAAAGGCTATTACAGCGCGATGTCAGAGAGACTAGAGACAGAAAGAGATATTTAAGAGCATTCTTTTCTTTCGTCACTTCATTAGGCAATGAAAATGTCTCTAGCCCATTATGATCAAAGCAAGACCTTGCCTGTGAATGACTTTTGACCATAATTATTAAAACTGCAGACACTTTTTTGTGGTTGGTCTCATCCCGGTTCTTGGTTGCTGCGCTGCACCTGTGTGTATTAAGGTCTCCGTCACAAAAAACACACCCCTTAAGGGGCACATTGGCAACAATGAAACGTAGGAATGTTGAGGACGCTAGCACAGTTACCTCTCTTTCTCTTTTGGGGGAGATTTCCATTCTCTTGTCTTCAAGGGAAAACGGTGTGCAGTGTGTGTATGCCATGGCACTGGCAGTGCCAGTGGAAACAAATGTGGGCCAAAAATACCTTATTTAGTGCAACTGAATTCATAAACAACATTCACACATTTATCACTGTAGTGCAGACATCAAACTGCTTGCCATTAAAACTCCGCACCCGAGTACTTGACACTTCACAGGTCTTTAAAAGACCATTTTATATGTTAACGAGGCTTTGTTTGTTTACCCCTTCATCGCCACATGGCAAAGGCCACAGTGTTCTGCTGCGTGGATATTTCTTTTTCTATGCAGCAGCGCAGGAGATAAGAAGTTTGTTTATTCCTATTCACCTTTCCTAACTCATGCAGCTGCGTATCACATCAGGCTGTGACACAAAGTTTGACTAATGGAGTACGAGTAGGTAAGAGAATGTGTTACTACTAGTTTTTCTTTTTAAAAGCTGCGCAGGCCCAGCAGGACACATACTTCGTGTGCGCTTCATTTAAACAGTTTTTAGCATTATCATGGCAGATGCAGGACAACAATAAGACAATACAAAATGCCCAGATAACGCTGGTGATTAACGATCCTGCCGGAGAGCAATCATTTGTCTGTTAGTAGTTTTTAAATGCAGATGAACTGTATTTTATGTGGAAGCTCAGTGGGTTACTTCCTTTGTCACAGAGATCCTTGTGTTACTTGCAGTTCAGAAGGTACAATCCTAACATAGGACAGTGACCAAAGAGCTGCATACAAACAGGAATGGTATAGTTAGAACTTCGCTTTCTTTTTTTGTGATATAGACAAGTTAGAACTTCCCCAGTCTTTCATTATTCTAATGTTGCCAAAATGAGTATGTTTGGGCAGATATACATTTTTATCAGTAAAGCTGACCCCCATTGAATACTCTTTAAATCCTAAGATTGTGTTTCACCAGCCCAAACCCTCGTAAAATTTCCGTCCCACAGGTATGGATGACACGTGATTCATACACCTTGTAATCCTCATTGGCTTATGTGACATTCCCTGTAGACTGATTTACATACTTGTATGATTCATTGTCTCCTGTATAATGTGTGCGTGGTGTAAAGTACTGACACACACTACACTGATATGAGTAGCGCTACACAACAAATGAAATGCATATGAGAGAGGGGCTACATAAAGATGAGGGGCACTGTTGGAGGGTGGCAGTGAGGGAATCTGAGGAAGAGGTCAATAGGGGGAGGGGCTATGGAGCGATGAGGGACACTGTTGGAGGGCGGCAGATTGCGAATCCGAGGAAGAGGTCATGGGGTGGAGGAGGGAGCGATGAGGGGCACTGCTGGAGGGTGGCAGTGAGGGAGTCTGAGGAGGAGGTCATGAGGGGGATGGGTTACAGAGAGATGAGGGACACTGGTGGAGGGTGGCAGTGAGGGAATCCGAGGAGGAGGTCATGAGGGGGAGGGGCTATGGGGAGATGAGGGGCACTTGTGGCAGTGAGGGAATCTGAGGAGGATGTCAATAGGGGGGGCATGGAGGGATGAGGGGCACTGTTGGAAGGTGGTAGTAAAGGTTATTTACGGAGAGAGAGGTTATTGGTGCGACGCCAAAAAAGACTTTCGCATTAGCGCTGAAGCCGGCCCTGTCATGGCCTTTCTGATTTTGTTTATTTAATTAGCAGTCGGGGTCATAAGGGCTACTGTGGAACATACTTTGAAGTTCGTGCTAATTATATTTACCACTATATTCAATGTTTTAAGTTTGAAGGTGATTTTACTATTGTTTTTACTGTGATAAACAAGCCTGTAAGGGAGTGCGTTGCAGAGTCCAGGGTCAGGGAGGTAGTAATGAAGAGGGATTCTCCCTGAAGGCTCGCACAGAGGGAGCCCGAGAAGTGTCACTTGCCTGATACTCCCACCTCATAAACCTCCTCTTCCCATCAAAGCTACTCAACTGTCCAAAGCATCAGCCGATATGCAGGTATTCTACCACAGCACTGGATAGAGCAGGAAGTTGAGGCAATTGGGGTTGGTGAGTTTAGGATTGTGGAAAGATTTGGTTCATACAGTTGAGTTCACCAACACCACTCAACAAGCAGTGGGCTTCTAAATGCTCCACTGCAACATACCACACTCTCACCACCTCCGCCGGAATGGGCAAGGCTCATTTGCTATGTTTGTCCTTAGTGTGTGTGATGTTTGCATTTTTCTCAATCTTATGACTTCATTCAGTGATGTAACATTGAGGGCAGCACCAACACTCTGAAAATTGTTCCAGCCCCACTGGCTTCGGTACCTTTCTTTGACATTTTCATGCTTTCTGGCCGGCTGGCCCGGGTGCCTTTGTGTGACGTTTCTATGGTTTCTGGCCTGGGTGCCTTTGTGTGACGGTTGCATGCTTTCTGTCCTGGCTCGGTGCCTTTGTTTAACATTTCTATGCTTTCTGGCCTGGGTGCCTTTGTGTGACATTTCCATGATTTCTGGCCTGGGTGCCTTTGTGTGACATTTCCATGTTTCCTTGTCTGAGTACTTATGAGTGTGAGATTTCCATGCTTTCTGGCCTGGGTGCTTATGTCAGGTCATCATTTATGATTTACTATGCTTTGAAAGTTGATACAGCTAAATATGTAATGGAAAATGTGTTGTGCACCATTTTGGTTTTTCTTTTTGCAAAATGTTTTTGATGGGAGAATTCCCCCATGCAAACACCTGTGGCAGTCATTACGCGTGCTGTGCTTGTGTGCTATGCACCATATGGGGGCTGGTGTAACAAAACTTGCCAGGGCTGCTTTGGGTTCCCAGTCCGGCCCTGAGTGTCAATTAATTAATTCATTTTTGTGAATCTCAGTGTGTAACTAACTCTGCACACTGCCACCTTACCCTGCTTTTGCTATACCAGAAGCCAAAGCTTAAAATTGAGGCAAACTGTATAGACTTTGTGTCTCTTTCGAGTGAGCGCTGCAGGGCAAGCAGGGGTATGATTTGGAAAAGGCCTGAATTTGGGTGGGCAAAGTAGGAGGAGGAGTATTGTCCTTTCCCCAAATTAGCACATAAAGCACTGGAATTGTCCCTTTTCAATGCATTAGTGATTTTATCTAATTTATTCCAAAATTGTGCTTTAAATGCACTGTTGATTTAATCTTTTTGAAAATGTTCACAGGGCAGGGGAACTTCCTGTCTAAACCTTACTATGAGGAAGGCAGGCTCCCTTGCTGAAATTCATCTGACTTTTCGCAGTGCCAGTTGACGACGTGGGTGGAGCTAATAGAGGAAGTGGGTGGAGCCAGTGGAGGAAGTGGGTGGAGCCAAAGAAAAAGTAGGTGTAGCCTCTGACAAAGATTTGAGCACCTGCACTTCAAATTTTACAAATTAAGCGAGACATGAACTAGTAAAGGTATTTGACCCAATGGCAGTGGCGGCTCCGAGAAGTAATGCTGTGGGGCTTTGAGGCGGGGCAGGGCTGGCTGGGGGTAGTGGAGTCCGACATACGACGGCAAAGGTGAACGTAAATAAATATCTGCCGTCGTATGTCAGACTCCACTACACCCCACCCAGCCCCCCACGCTTCACCGCCCCACAGCGTTACCTTTGCGAGCAGCTATAGAGCTATCTCATTCAGTACTGCAGTAACGTTACTTAAAGATTGTGTTGGAGGAGCTTAAGTTTCCCAACAAAAGATGGCAGCCAGTGAACTCCCCATTAACGTAGCTCCTATGCCAACACTGCTGTTCTTAGGACCCTGTTGTTTCACCTTGAACTCATTCTAAACACAAACCTTATGTACCGCAGTCACTTGAGCATACCTGGTAGTTGACTGCAGTTTCACGACTATGAGGTTGGGTTTAGAAGCGGAGGGCTTGAAGTCTGATGCGTCTACGTCACTCATATACAGCAGGTACCAGTCAGCTTTCTTTTGAAGGTAGTCTGCAAGATGTCTGACAGCCTCCAAGGCCACGGCAGGTAGCACTAAAGAGGACTCTGAAGAATGAAGAATTTCCTGCAATGAGAACATCCAAATGATTATTAGTTTACTTATGATTTCCCTGCTAATGGACTTCATAGTTGATTAGTAATTTATTTTTCTTCAGCACAATGTTTTATAAAGCATCATGAATAACTGTATATTTATGTTACAAATTAATTGTGCAACTGAGCATTCTTTAGACTGTGACCTATTAGAAACATTGTACTATCAATATTAAGAGCTGGTATAATACACCGGAATAGGCTGTGCATTGATGTTTGGTTTTGTGTTGTCTAACAGCTAACTTTGACACGATGGAACAAAACACCAGCCTCCATCAGTTTAAGAAGGACGTGCTGGTAATTGGTCTGGTGAGCAATGCCCTGATAAAGATCCATAAAATCTCTATCAACATCCTTAGAAATCCTACCTTTCCATGAGTGCCCCCATCTTCAATTACACCAGGACACCAGTGAGTGCGCCAATACTGCCTTTTGTTGCAGGTACAAAATCCCTCAAAACAAAATTCTAATATAATATTATAGCCCACTGCTGAGAGCTCTACTGGTTGGTTAAGGTCCTGAAACTAAGTTATAGGCCAGAGGGCGAGGGCCTATAAGGAGGGGAGGGGTCTTTCCCACTAGTATAGCCCAAGGCAGAAGAGCTATAAGGCTATTAGAACATTCCAACGCCTGAAGGCAGAATATTCTAAATTAAAGAGGGAGAAGCATAAAAACAGACTTTGTAATATTGGAGCAAAATGCATATGTCAGCCATTATTGGCTCGTTGTTTTACTGGGGCTCCCACAGTCCTAATGTTCTGATTAAAAATATAGACCTGGTAGACCAGTCATTGCAGTATCGTTCAACATTACATCCAAGTATGGGAAACACATGCTCTTGCAAATCAATATATTTTCCCACCAGCCCTCTGACACTTTCATGCAATTAACTGCTGTTGCCTTATTTGTTAAAGCACAGTGGCTTTTATACATATATCTCTGTGTACATTCTTTTGCTTTTTAAGCTTTTAATTTACTGCCCAATTCTGTATGTTGCCCAAGTGCTAAAAGTGACTTATTTGTTGGGTCTCTATGTATGGACTTTTTTTGCAAGCTAGTACTGGTCTAGTTCCCCTTGGATCTTAAATCATTGGCCTTCGTCATCTATGAGCTTATTTGATAATGTGACATTGGCTTTGTTCTTTTATGATCTTGTTTAGTAAACGTCCGTTAGCCTTGGTCCTGTAGAACTTTATTTGCTAGACTCTTGTTGGTCTTTTTTTTACCTTGTTTGGTGGGACCCAGTATGGCCCTGTTCCTCTACGAGTTTGTTTGGTAAAATCCCATAGGTCTTGTCCCTCTGTCTTTGTTTGGTAAAATCTGGTTACACTTATTCCCCTATGAATGTACTTGGTGATCACTTTTAATCTAATTGCTGTAGACACTTTTTTGGTATCCAGTTGGGTAAGCTCCCATTTGCCTTCTCCCTTTATCACCTTCCTTGTTAACTTCACAGCAGTCTTTTTTTCTTTAAGACCTTGTTTGACAATGTTCTGATTACTTTGTCCCTTAGGGACCTCTTTTGGTAAGCTTCCTCTATTGTTGACTTCACTGTAACCTAATTTGGTAAGCTCTGGGTGGGCGTGTTCCTCTACGCCCTTATTCTCATTCATTAATCTTTATTTCGATTTTGCTTAAACCATAAAAGATACATAAAAACAATTCATACACATTAATTAATGCACCACAATAAAAAAAATACAACCATTCCACAGACATCGCTTTAGACAAATGCAAACGCTAAGATAATCACAGTTTAAATAAAAACAAATAAAACCGGGAATCAATCTAACACATGTAAAAGTGTGATAAAAATGCTAAGCTTACAATCTGATATAATTGCACATTGAGGAGAACATAAAGTCCAGGTGGGTTTAAAAAGAGCGAGTATTTAAAAAGTATGCATGATAGGTACGGTCTTCGTACATAAAAGTCTAGACAACTAAGAACGTCAGTGCTTATGAACGAAGAAATCTGAGCAGCTGGAAAACAGAAAAGTGTAAGTGCTTAAAAAGTGCTTATGGGCTTCCCTAATACAAACATGACATACCCAACAATATATTCCACCTAGGTTCAGGGCGGCTCTAAAGTGCAGATGCAGAGAGAGCACACTGGAATTTAGAATTACACATAGGATTCAGGATGTTAAAACTTCAGTCCTTTTTTTCCTCTTATCATACCCACGGAAAACAGATATCTGCTGACACTTAAAACAATTTTCTGGGAGGTGTCAGTTTTTAATATTCTTGCTGCCTCAGAACAAGACCTAGATCCCTGATTTCGGCAGATTGGTTTAATCCATTTTTGCCTATGCATAACATAGGCTGGGCAGAAAAATAGTAAGAGTAAATCATTGTCTTGTGCATTGGATTGGCATAATACACAACAGTCCTCTTTTCTCTCATCTGCCATTAGTCCCCATTTTGATGTATTAAGGTTAGTTTGCAACACACCATAGCGAAATTTCATGTATAGGGGTTTTGCCAACTTTGGCTGTACTTCGTCCAGGTATTGTTAAAAAAACGGAGTTGGTTTCACATGAAGAAACTGGGCCGTTAATCTACCAATGTCTGGACTCTGGGAGACACTGTTTTGTATAAAGGCCCAAAACATATTTTTCAGTATTTTTTTGGAAGCTAATGTCAATAGAGTAGGTGTTTCCCAGAAATGCTTCAGCCCAAGTTTACAGAACCATGTGTGTACGTGCTTGACCCACTGGAGGCTAGTACCTCGATCAAACCTTAAGATCTCTTCTAGCCCTACTTTATAGCAAGCTAGTTCTGTTGTGGACCACAATCGCACCCAGAACAACAATGGTCTTAATATCGCCTCGTGATCGATGCGTTTAATGTTTAAGTCCATAACGATGGGAATTGTGGGTGTACGCACAGGGAGAAATAGCAACTTCCTGAAAAATGTGTTTTCTTCCCCCAAAAAAGTATTCCTACATGACGGCCCCCATAATTCCGCACCATAAAGGAATGCGCTTGTGCCCTATATTTGTACACCTCAAGTGCAGGGGACACTGCTTTAGTAATACTGCTCTTATGTTTTTTCAATATTGGTAGTGAATTTTGTAGCAGGATGCTCTTACTTTTGTGTAGATGAGGGTACCAAGTCATTTTAGTGTCAAGAGGAATGCCTAAATAATTAAAGTTCGGCCCATATTCTAGCTTCTGTTTTTGGACAGTTATGTTATTCTTGAACCATTTATGTGGATTAACTATCATGTATTTTGTTTTGCTAGAATTTATTTTTAGACCCTAAGAGTTACAATAGACACTAAAATGATCTAACAGGCATTGTAATCCCTTCAGTGTTTGGGACTCTAGGATGGTATCGTCCGCAAATAAAAGAGCTGGTACTGGCACCCCACCTAGTTTCGGTGAATCGTGTGCGCAACCCAGAAGATATTCTGGGGCATCATTAACATATAATGAAAATAGGGTGGGCGCCACCACACAGCTCTTTCTTACGCATCTTTTTACCGGGATAGCCTCAGTAAGCTCTTCCCTCGGACCACATTTAACTTTTGCATAGTTGTCATCATGCAGCCTTATTATTTGCACAAGGAGTTCCCCTGGTAAACCTTGATTTCTTAGGAAATCCCAAAGCAAATCTCTTGGAATTAGGTCGAAGTCGGCCTTAAGATCAATAAAAGTAATGTACAAGGGACCTTTTTTTTAAATCGTGTATTTCCAGCTCAGACCGAAAAACCTAAAAACCTGATCAATCGTACTAGTTCTAGCCTGGAATAGTGATAAAATATGATTCTCCTCAATCCAATCATTTAATTTTGCTTAAAATCTGCTTAGCATAAATCTTTTGCAAAGCATCAATTAAACTCATAGGCCGGTAATTTTCCGGATCCTGGCGTTACCTTTTTAAAAAGTTGTGATAATCTCAGCCCCCTTCCGCGACTCCGGAATTGGAGCGCCCGCCGCCACTGCATTGCAAAGAAAGTTAATGTTTGGCCCCCAGACCGCTTTTTTGTGCCTCAACAGGTCGCCTGGTATTTTGTCTGGACCCGGGGATTTCCCGGGTTTTACTGCCTCAAATGCTATAAGGGTATCCTCTAAACTGAAAGACAGTGGGGTTGTCACAGAAATTGTTTTTGACCCTGCTGGTTATTTATTCTATCAATTGTGGACCTTGAATATGTTGGACTTTTTCTGACATGGTGTTGATGGTTTTAGGACTCGGGGCACTTTAGCACTGCTGTCCAGTGTAAAGTGCATGTGCTCTCTGTGGTAAACATGGTACGATTGGTCTACGCCCGTTTGGCATATTTAATTTACCTGTCAGACCCTTGTAAAGTGGTATCTCATATACCCAGGACTGGTGAATTAAATGCTACTGGTGGTCTTGCAACGCTGATTGCACCACCCACCAAAGTAGCCTTTCAAACCTATCCCAGGCCTCTGTCATTGCAGGGCCTGTGCGCGCAGTGTTACTGCCGCTGTGACATGGCACCTAAAGTGTGTGCCATGTCTGTGACCCTCCTTTTACTACATGTCAGTCACCCCTAAGGTAGGCCCTAGCTACCCCTATGGGCTGGGTCCATTGTAGGTGAAAGGTAGGACATGTACCTTAAGTGTGTGAAATGTCCTGGTAGTGACAAACAGCCATTTTGGTTTCTCACTGCTATGGGGCTGCCCTCCCATAGGAATGCATTGGGGATTCCCTGATAAGTGTTTCAGTGGTAATTCCTGATATGCGACGAGCAGCATGGTCAAGTTTGGTATGTTTGGAATAGTAATAATAAATGCTATGCAATGGTGTGCGCAGATTTATTATCACTATTTTAGAAATGCCACTTCTAGATGTTGGCGTTTTTGTGTGCTATGTGTCTGCCTGCCTGATGTGGATTGCATGTCTGGCTTTGGAGTGGCAGGGGCTGTTGAGGTGTGTGTGGCTCCAGGAGGGGCAGGGTGAGTCAGCACTAGGCTGAATAGGGCATCTGCATTTGGAGTAGTGGGTGGAGTAGTTTCCTGACCCTGAATATACCTGTGCCTGCCTATGTGAATGCTGGCTCCACCCCCTTGTGGTGTGTCTGATGGCAGAGCCCCCATCTCACAAAGGAGGGTGTGAGTACTGTACACAAAGTGCTCGACACTCCCCAGAACCAGTTAGGACTGGTTCTCCCCAAGCCCTTTGCCGGGGCAGACAAAAAGAATGCTGATCTAAATATTGGGGCTGTAACCCCATGAATGGTGTGCTTTTTGTGGGTGCCGTTTGGTGCCTACTTGCGTCTGGCAGGCTGCTGGCCTGTCAGGAGGAACCACCACTGGGGATGGACTGCCTGCCTGTTGTGATGTTACTTACCTTATTGTCCTTCCCTGGTTGCTCTCCTATGTTAACTACCTTACATCGTGATGGAACGTTCAAGCTTCTGGGTTCTTTAGAATGTGAGACTGACGGCACTCGATCTTTGCCAGTTGCTGCTGGATCGTCAAGGTGGTCGGATGCCAGGTTATCTTCCTGAATAAATCTTCTTTCTTCAACGTCCAGTGCCTTTGAAGATTGTTTCCACCTTTCAACACAACAATTTTGGCGACGATTCTGGTCTTCCTCGGCGCTCCTGAATGTGACCTGGTGATCCATTCGCTGTCTTTTCTCTTGCTGGTTCCTGTTTGCTCTCACTTCGTTAGTGAGAGAAGTCTTTGTGAGATTTCTGGGATTCCTGCCATCTCTGCTGTTCTCTGGAGGTACTGTCTTTGCCATTTATTTCTAACTGAGAGGTGTTACTGGAGCCGCACGCTGGTAGTTAGTCACGCATATTTTCAAGCATCCAACCGCCTGCTCCATACGTCATCCTAGTGCTGGAACGCATTAGCACGTCATCCTGGAATGCACGGCGGAATCCCCGCACTCTTCACTGTGCGTGTTCTACTTACGCCGTGCGCAACATCGCACGTCAGTTACGTGCCTCCATTTTGGGGTTTTTTCTCCGTCTACCGGCATCTCATTAACGTGAGTTATTTTCACTTCATTTCTTCTCTACATCACCGCAGATCGACTTAGGCATCATTCTGGGCAAACGTCGCAGCGGTGATCTGCACACCGGTTCTATTGATTGGAACTTCTTCACTGGTGAGTTCGTTACTTCATTCCCAGCGCATCATCCTTGGTACAGTCCTGTGCAGTTCTTCGGTGATCTGCACACCTTCTTTTACCATTCTTTGGATTTGTACACCTGTGCACTTTGGATATTGACATAATTAATTGTCTTGTTTTCATTGAACCGTTTTTGCTATAGTTTCTCTCAGCATACCAGTACCTACATTCATATTTTGCTTGTTTAGTCATGTGTGATCCACACTCCAATGTTATTATGCCACCTTTGTTTTTACCTTTACCAGGTACTCCTACTATCATGTGGTAGGATTGGTTGGAAATGCTAGAGAATTATATTACAGCACTTGATGGTATTAATTTTTCACCTGCAAGAAAGAAGGCTCTACTACTTAGTGCTTTGGGAAGTGAAGGCCAATGAGTATTTAAGTATCTCCCTGTAGCCATGGATCCAAATGGTCAACCCATGGATAATGAATACAAAGAGGCCATCAAACGTCTTGAAACAAGGTTTGCTAAAGAAGTAAATTTAGTCATGGCAAGGTACACATTTTACACTCAACCTCAATCTGAGGGCGAGAGCATTGATGATTTTGTAGCCAGGTTACGTGAACTTTCAGTGAAATTACGTTTTGGGACAATGTCTGATGAATTAATTTGTGATCAACTCATAGTACAATGTCGTGACAGGAAGATACAAGAGAGACTTTGGGCCACTAAAGATCCCTCACTTAAAGTGGCCATCGATTTAGCCAAGGTAATTGAGGAATCACAGTAGTGTATTAAGGAATTAAGCAAGAGAGATAAACCCTTAAATGAGATTGCTAATGTTGAATTTAGCAAAGACAAAGATGTAGATGTCATTGCAGTTACAAAAAAAAGTGTAAAGAATGCGAATACCTTTGGTAACTTATCTAAACCAAGGAATAGGGAATGTTTGAGGTGTGGCAGCCAATACCATTTGGCAGATTACAAAAGTTTTTTGCTTTGGACCAAGTTTGCAGGAAGTGTGGTCGTAAAGGACAGTATGCACGCATGTGCAAATCGTTTGATACAGCTGATAAATCTAAGTCTAAAGTCAATGTGGTTCAATCGAGCTCTCTCCCTCATCAGACACTTAATCGGGTGTTAGTTTTAGAAGAAAGCACTGGTTGTTTTTGTGGAGAAGTCATTCAAGACGTACGTAGGATGACCAGACCAACTGCTGAATTTAATGTATGTGGTCAGAATGTTACTCTCATGGTAGACTCTGGGTTTATGTTCACAATTATACCGGAGTCTCTCTTTCATTCACTTTGGGAGGGTGTCACTCTTTTGAATAAGGACATCAATCCTGTTAGTTACCAGGGTGAGTCTATCGACATTTTGGGCTACATGTGTGGGCCCATTAAATTTGGTTCAAGGAGTACTCAAGGTAAAGTGTATATTGCTAAGGAAGGTCCACCAATAATTAGTTGGATGCATCAGTACGATTTACACATTATCATCAATCCGAGGTCTCCTAACCAAATTATGGTGGTTGAGGATGATATACAGATTGACCACATCTTGCAGGACGCACATAAAGTATTCGAGAATAGACTGGGCTGTGTGCAGGGGTATCTCCATAAAATAATTCTTAAGCCTGATGCTTGTCCAGTTCAGCACGAACTGAGGAAGGTACCTCTTTCTGTGAGAAAGGGACTCAAAGAGCTTCTTCAAGAAATGTTGGACTCAGGTGTCATAGAACCTGTAGAGGTGTCTTCTTGGATTTCGCCAGTGGTTTTGACACTCAAATCTAATGGCCGCTTGAGATTTTGCATCGATTTGAGATTACTCAACCGCGATATTGTCAAGGATACTTTTCCTTTGCCCAATATTAACGAGTTACTGCAGTCTGTGGGTGGTGGCAAATACTTCTCTAAAATAGATTTGAGAAGTGCTTATCACCAAATCAAATTATATCCCGACTCCAAGTCACTGACTGCTTTCATTACCACAGAGGGCACGTTTCAATTCACTCGCATGCCGTTCGGCTTAGCGTCGGCTGCAAGTGTTTTCCAGAGAATAATGTCCAACATGTTCAAGGGGCTGGAGGGAGTGGTGTACTTCCAAGACGACATTTTGGTCTCAGGAAGAACAGTAGAAGAGCACAATGCTCTCCTCAGACAAGTCCTTTGGAAACTTGAACAAGCAGGTTTAACGGTCAACAAGGAGAAATGCAAATTTTTGACTGATCAGGTCGAATACCTAGGGTATACCATCTCGAGTGGGGGGTTAGCTCCAAACCGTAATCTGTTAGAAGCTATTAAAGGTGCACCTTGTCCCAAAGACAAAGGTCAGCTCAGATCCTTCTTAGGCCTTGTGGAATATTATTCCAAATTTGTGAGAGCTTTTTCTGATATCTCGGAGACTTTGAGATGTCTTTTGCGTAAAGGGACTAAGTATGTGTGGGATAAAGCCCAGGAAGAGGCTTTTGTAAATTTTAAGAATAAGATCTGTGATGCAGGTATTTTAGCTCTTTTTTAGGTCAGAGTGCAAGTCCTTTCTGACAGTTGATGCCAGTCTCACTGGCATTGGTGTTGTGCTTTCTCAAAACCAACGTGGAGGGGAGAGAACAATTGCCTTTTAGTCTAGAACCTTAACTCATGCGGAAAGAAACTATTCCGTAATTGAGAGGGAGGATCTTGCGCAGCATGGGGTGTTGAACATTTCAGAGTGTACCTTTGGGGTTCTAGATTTGTTTTGAAGACTGCTCACAAACCGCTGATGAAAATATTGTCTGCTGGTGGTGCTGGTAAGGGTTCTGCTCGTTTAGCTAGATTTGCTGCCAGATTGCAGGAGTACTCATATGAAGTGGAGTTCATTAATGGATGGAGAAATTTACAAGCAGATTGTTTGTCTCACATGTCATTAGATTGGGAAGTTGTTGACAGAGATGTTGTGAAGAAAATGGAATCTGAGGAAGCTGTGGCTCTGGTGAGCAAAATATGTGAATGCAGTTTGGGTGTGTTTTCTAAAGCACAGTGGTTACAAGAAATGCACTTGGAAACCACTTTGAGGGATGTAATTTCCTTAATCAAGAAAGGCGCTTCCCGTGAAAATTTGGTGCCTATTGCCATAAGACCATTTTGGAAGCTTTTGGATGAGCTATCTGTAACCGGTTCTGATGTGATAATGAGAGGTGACAGGTTCGTGCCTCCTGACGGTCTTCCTTTACACATTTTTAAACTTGCTCACGAAGGTCATCTGGGCCAAGGCATGACTATTAGAAGAATTAAACAAGAATTTTGGTGGCCTGGGATGGATGGGATGGATGACCAGATTCATAAGTGGATTGTGTTTTGTGTAGAGAGAGTGAAAAAAGACTTAAGGTTGGTATTCAGAAGAGCATAGAGCACATCACGGATCCTGGGAAGGCTTGGTACATCATTTGTTTAGATTTTATTGGTCCCCTTTCAGAACTCTCAGTAGACATGCGTTTTGCTGTGGTCATTATTGACGTGCACTCCAGATGGCTTGTGGTGAAATTTGTGAAGGATATTACTACCCAGTCCACTATCGAAGTTCTGGAAAAATTGTTTTTGGATGATGGTGTGCCAAATACCTGGTTGACTGACAATGGTACACAGTTGACTTCTGGAGACATGCGTTGCTTTTTGGAAAAGTGTGGGGTTAAACATTCCTGTACCTCTTTGTACAACCCTATGGGCAATGGAAAGCTAGAGAAGGCTAACAGACTAGTGAAAAGCACCATTCAGCTGGCGTTGGCTAATGGTCAATCTCCCAGACGTCTCATTGAAGAAATGCTTTAGGCGTATCGTGCCACTGAACATAGTGTTACCCGTTTGTTACCTTTTCAAAGTATGAGAGGATGCATGCCTGGTTCTCGGTTGGTTCTAGCGTGGCTTAAGGATTGGGTGTTGTCAGGAGGTGAACGTCCTGATGATTTTTTTCAATCCAAGTTCATGGTTGGAGATTGGGTGAAATTGAATTGTGGTAGAGTTAAATCTGGCTTGAGCAAATTCTCAGGTCCCTGTCGAGTGGTCAGTGTGGCTAAGCATTTTGTTGTTGTGGAACGTGGACAAAAGTGGAATTTGCGCAGGGTTACTCTTTACCAGAGATGGGGATCTTATGTCAAGCAATCTGATCATGATGAAGGGTGTTCAGGCACTATGCTCATCCCTGATAAGCTTTGCAATGCTGATCCAGAGGGGATGAGTCATGAGGTTGATGATGAACGAAACTTAGCTCCTGGAGATTCTGAGAATCTTGATTCCACTGTTGTATTGGGTGGTTCAAGTGCAAGAGTACGCAGACCTCCTCTGTATTTGCAGGACTATGTCACTGTTTGATTTCATCTTGTTTTTTGTTGTTGTTTTTTTTCTTCATTAAGGAGGAGGATGTGTTGTGATGTTACTTACCTTATTGTCCTTCCCTGGTTGCTCTCCTATATTAACTACCTTACCTCGTGGTGTAGCATTCAAGCTTCTGGGTTCTTTAGAATGTGAGGCTGATGGCACTTGATCTTTGCCAGTTGCTGCTGGATCGTTGAGGTGGTCGGATGCCAGGTTATCTTCCTGAATAAATCATCTTTCTTCAACGTCCAGTGCCTTTGAAGATTATTTCCGCCTTTCAACACAACACTGTCCTGCTAGGCAGTTGAAGGGTCTGTTTGCTATGGAGCCCCAGCATGCTGGCCTGCCTATTGCTTTCTTAGCCCAGCCTTGAGCCCCTGAAATTTAGCTTGAGCGCCTTGAGACCGCTATCTATCTATCCCATGATGAAAAGAATGCTGGGGCTTCGCAGAGCCGAACTGCCCGTCATTGAGAGGGAATCACTGGCCTAGGGATTTCCCTGTGCTGCTGGTGGAGGAGCGGGAGCCCACCCCACATTGGTGTCCTGTGTTGGCGGGAGCCTACCCAGCATTGGTGTTTATTACGAGTGGGAGCCCACCCCGCATTCCTGCCAGAAAAGCGGGAGCCCACCCAGCAATTGCCGAAGGAGAAAAGAGCCGTCGAGATGCAGCAGCCAGCGCAAACTGGAAGCCAGGCGAGGAGTGCCTGACCCGAGGCGTGGCCAAGAGGGAAGGGCTGCGCTGGAGGAAGTCAGGAAACGCGGCGCCTGACATGAGGCGGGCTCCACGGAGTCCTGAAGTCAGCGCGTACCTGAACGGGGCTCCCGTATCGGTGGAGAGAGCCCCGCATGCTGCCAAGCCTGCCCACTAACAATGGGAAGAGTCCGGTGAGCGGGAGCTCTTTGAGGCATGGCGGGAGTCGAGAGTGGCCCCAAAGGAGACCAGCGAGTCCCAAAAGAAGCTCCAGTGAGTGGGGCTGAAGGCAGGTTTTGTTGGTGCCTCGGAGCGGCACTGGAAGGGCCCCAGTGTACCAAGGGGGTACTTTTTATTTTCCCAGTCCCTGAGTGGGACTCAAGTGGCACCATGGTGCCCATGCCGGCCGGAGGAGGCTGAATGGAATAGCCCTGTGCTCCATTATGGGGTAGACAGCAATCCCGCCTGATTGAAGGCCACTGCCCAGGGTGACCCGTTTTTTGTGTTCAGCAGCCCGGATGGAAGGGAAAACTCGAGGGAGGACCCGGTCCCGCTGAACAGGTCAGAAGCACTGGGAAGATTGGTGCTGGGTGTGGGCCCTATGACCTGCTGATTATTTCAGCTTATACCTCATTTGGGAAGGGCATTGCAGGGCGAGCCAAGGTCAGGGTCCCCGCTCCAGAGTGTCCTAATTTGGGGACGATGACACTGGGTGGTAGTACACCTGCTGAGGGGCGGTGGCTCCTGATGAGAGCACAGTAATGATGGGACACTGATGTACATATACTACGTGGTACTTGTGTCCTACTGAGAATGTGTTGCCTCGTGTGTGCCCTGAAGAGTGGGTACGTTAGTGCCCTGTTGCTAATAAGGTGTTTATGCTTATGAGGATGCCCAGTGTTTAGGATGCTTAGGAGGATGACCAGTGTTTAGGCATTATGTGCTTATGCTTCTGATGTTTTTGCATAAGGTGTTTATGCTAATGTGAGGCCTAGGGCAAATGTTATGTGTATGATATTTCATGCCTACAGAGATGGTCTAATATGATGCTGAGCACAGTATTGCGCCAGTAGTTACTGGTGGTGTTTTACATTTACTACTTGTGTTTGTGATGGTTCTGACAGTGGCCCGATTGGCCCTGTCATGTGTATATAATCCCCTGCGAATATTGCCTAGTGCCAGTTGGCTCAGTGTATATTGTGTGATTGTGATCTAATGTGTTTATGATAATACAAAGGCTATTTTTGATATATCCTTGTGTGGAGTTTCTTTTGTGGCGAGCCTAGTGTGTTGCTGCTGTGTGTGTGTGTTGAGCAAACGCTTTACACATTGCCTCTGGGATAAGCCTGACTGCTCGTGCCAAGCTACCAAGGAGGTGAGCAGGGGTTATCTTCAGCATGTAACTCCCTTGCCCTGACTAGAGTGGTGGTTTCTGCCTGGCTTTAGCGCATGCTCCAGCCAAGCAGAAATCTAATTTCTAACAGAATACAATTTGCGAAAAATGGTTGACCCAGGTGCCAGCATCTAAGAAAACGTCCTTGTTACTTCTTCCTGCTTTGTTGCCTTTAGCTATTAATCACCAAAAGCGTGCGTGGTCCTTAATCTTGGCTGCAGTGATCAATTCTGTCCAGATACTATTGTCCCAGTTTTTTTTAGTTTGCGCTACTAATCTTTTATACTTGGACCTTTTCTCTCTTAGTATTTCAACATCATTTGATTTAGCTGCCAGAATAAGCTCGCTCTTGGCGCTACAACACTCATTGTTATACCATGGTTTAGCTAAATTGTTGGCAGCTATTTTCCCACCCTCATTTTCTTTGGGGGTGCTGCTTAAGATAGGTTTTAATTTGTCTACCATTATATGATGAATCTGTAATATGGGAAACTCTGCCACAGGCAGATCAATATACGGAGAGATGACATCTGAAGAGGTGTCCTAAATCCATGTTATGACCTCCTTTTACCCCAATATTGATGGCCATTTCAGGGCTCTGCGGTTGTTGCTAACTATAGGTTCGATCTCCAATTTATTGGTTGGAAGAGAGAACCTACTAAGGTTAGACAAAGAGGGTAATGATCACTATCAGCTCTGATTTCAACCACCTAATCCTGAATGTTTGGCCAAAAGTTGGTAGATGCCAGTATATAATCGATACTGCTCTTACAGCTACCCCTGCCAAATGTAAAAGCATTCGGTCTGTCCGAGGGCAGCCGACCATTGCAGGCTTTTAGTCCATGCCCTGAGACTAATCGAGTAAGTTGTGAGACTGCAACAGAGCAAGGCTCTGCCGGGCTGCTGTCCAGAGGGGGAATATCGTTTGCAGGGTCCTCCTCTTCAAAAATATTTTCCAATCCCACAACGGGTTCAAATTTACGATTGAGATCTCCCCTCAGAATTACCATTGCTCTTGGGTCGATTCTGCTTAGAAATTTGTCTAACTGATCTATTGCTGTGGATTCCTTACTGGACGGTGTTGGTCTACTATAGATATTTACTATATAGATTTCAGTTTTGTCATATGTAGAGATCTTTACCCCCGCTAAGTCTTGTGATAAAAGATTCAGCTGGGTTATATCATTCCTTAGAGTGATTTTTACCCATATGACTAGGCTGCCCGAAGGTCTACCTCTAGCTGAGGGGATAGCATTAACACTAAATGTTTTAAACCTAAGCTTCTGAGGAGTTTCCAGAACCCATGTTTCTTGCAGCAGGCAAATTTCGCTATGGCCAACATAATCCTTCCATTCCGCATTTTTTAAATTTCTTTTCAGCCCTGCTATATTCCAAGATGTCAATCGTATTTCTGATTGGCGAGTTGGCATCGTTGGCATATATGGATTATCAAGGGCTTGAGCAGACCCTATTTCACTCCTGGCTTCTTGAGCTTCATGATGTTTACTATCGAAGTTGGAAGGGCATATTTCTTTACTGTGTGTAACCAGGTGTAACTGATTTAGGGCCTAAAGGCCCGGGGACTGGAACACTAGCAGAGCCGGATACGTCCCTGTTCTCCCATCACCACTACTGCTCCTAAGCCAGGCACAGCTCAGATAGACACCAGCATAGGTCCCTACACTCCCTTCTGCACCAGCATAGGTCCCTACACTCCCATCACCACTACTGCTCCTAAGCCACTGGTACAAGATGAGATGTGAAGGAGGCATTGCATATATCTGTAATGGCCTTGCAGATCAAGTAGGGGAATGAGAAAGGGCATATTCCCGGAAAGTATTCAGCAGGGTTCCTGACTTGGCGCTACCAACAAAGACTTCCATCCTCTCCAAAGTAACAGGGAGAACCACACTGCAAGTACCAGCAACGCCAACTAAGCTTCCATCCAAAACTATCCATGCTCCTGGCACCTCCTTTGGCGACTTGCTGATTCCTATCACAGCACACTTCCTAGGTGACCTACTGTCACCATATGGCATGCAGAGCACAGGCCCTCTTGGAAGCCAGTCTCCCTCCACTGCTCAGTGGCTCCTAGCCCAAATGATCACAGCACTCCAGTATGACTAGTTGCTGCTGTCACCTTGGTGCCAACTAATTTGCAAGACTTCAGCATCCAGTAGACTGGCTCAGGTTCGACTACAACACCCCAGCACATGTAGTTGTTCTTGTTGTATGATTTAAAGATGGATGCTCTATCCAGCATGGAATAAAACATGTTTTGTCACTGACAATACTTCAATAATTACTAATTTATCCCTTGATCCATTAATTGCACAACAATGCATGTTCTCATTATGCTCTTGGAACTTGCAATAATGGATACAGATGTTGAAGTCCTTCTGCGAGAAGCAGCAACACTGAAAATCAAAGGCAAACCCGAGCAGTGGGATTCAGGGTGTGCGCATGCTGCAGAGAGACTGACAGTCCCAGGTAGCACTGCAATAGGTTACTCAGTTGCATGATAGTAGGAGGAGGGGTTTGATCTCTCTTGGTGTCGCCTGTAGCTCCACACTGTGCTCCTTGATCACGTAACCCTGCTCCCTGTCAGCCATTGTTTTGGTTTACTCGCCCTGCTCCTGCCATTGAAATTGCTTTGTGTGCCCCTTGCACCAGCATAGGTACCTACACTTCCTTCTGCACTAGCATAGGTCCCTACACTCCCTTCTGCACTAGCATAGGTCCCTACACTCCCTTCTGCATCAGCATAGGTCCCTACACTCCCTTCTGCATCAGCATAGGTCCCTACACTCCCTTCTGCACTAGCATATGTCCCTACACTCCCTTCTGCATCACCATAGGTCCCTACACTCCCTTCTGCACCAGAATAGGTCCCTACACTCCCTTCTGCACCAGCATAGGTCCCTACAATCCCATCACCACTACTGCTCCTAAGCCAGGCACAGCTCAGATAGACACCAGCATAGGTCCCTACACTCCCTTCTGCACCAGCATAGGTCCCTATGCTCCTTTCTGCACTAGCATAGGTCACAACCCTCCCTTCTGAACATCGTAGGTCCCCGTTCTCCCATCACCACTATTGCTCCTAAGCCAGGCACAGCTCAGATAGACACCAGCATAGGTCCCTACACTCCCTTCTGCACTAGCATAGGTCCCTACACTCCCATCACCACTACTGCTCCTAAGCCAGGCACAGCTCAGATAGACACCAGCTCCACTGCAGAGACATCAGCCCATCTAAATCCACCAACACACTATTTTGAACAGATTTTGAAATGCGGTGTCATCACTCGAACGCGGCGCTAGAAGTGAAGCCTTGGATGGCGCAGACGTGCTAGGCCTACAAGCTGCCTCAGCGCTAATGACATGTACAGCAATTCCCACAAATCCCCTGGGGACCCTGCTGTGATGAGCTATTTTGGTCACAATCTCAATTTAATTGAATAGTTGCTTTATTAAGTGTTTTGTGCATCTCATAATTTGCTGCCTCCTAATCTGTTTTCTGCTGCTACACGGTCTTCGTTAAACTTCATTGTGCAAGCAATTCATCAAAAATGAAGAGCAAAAGCCACGCAGCCGAGGCCACTTTGTCTTCATCTTCAATCATGTAAATTTATTCTGTGCCTCCAGAATGTGAGATCTAATTTTTTAGTAATGCAGGACAAGGCCTAAAATCGCCTCTAAACTGATTTATATCAGCAGGCTCCGCTGAGGCATCTGCAGATATTAAATGTTGTTCAGCTACATTAAAAAGTGCTTTGCGGCTTTTGGAATTGGTGTCTGCTCTGCAATTAGATGCTTCAATTTTCATAGTGTCTAATGGGAAGGATGTGTTAATAGCCGCCTATTCATCTTATCACTATAAATAGTAGGAATCCATTATTCATTAGCCCCTTTCTAGCCAAGAGATTAAGGTGTCCATCAGCAATTTATAGAAAGTTCTGTGGAACTTTTAGTATAAACTAAAGTTATAAACTAGGAAGCCTCAAGTTAGCAGAGAGAAAGTGAGCAGAGCGAAACCAGGGGTTTGACCTTCTATACTTGGACTACATTTATCGCCTCATGGATTATAAAGAAATTAGAAAGCTACATTTAGAAGCATGGAATTATACCAAATGCATTGTTACATGGCTTTACTTTTTTCCCCACTGGCAATGTGTTTGTATACTAGGGGGAGAATGCATCTACTTATCCGGATAAAGAAGGGTGAGTTAACATTGGTCAGTAACTATTTGAGAGTGTAGGGACCTATGCTGATGCAGAAGGGAGTGTAGGGACCTATGCTAGTGCAGAAGGGAGTGTAGGGACCTATGCTAGTGCAGAAGGGAGTGTAGGGACCTATGCTGATGCAGAAGGGAGTGTAGGGACCTATGCTAGTGCAGAAGGGAGTGTAGGGACCTATGCTGATGCAGAAGGGAGTGTAGGGACATATGCTAGTGCAGAAGGGAGTGTAGGGACCTATGCTAGTGCAGAAGGGAGTGTAGGGACCTATGCTGATGCAGAAGGGAGTGTAGGGACCTATGCTATTGCAGAAGGAAGTGTAGGTACCTATGCTGGTGCAAGGGGCACACAAAGCAATTTCAATGGCAGGAGCAGGGCCAGTAAACCAAACAAAATGGCTGACAGGGAGCAGGGTTACGTGATCAAGGAGCACAGTGTGGAGCTATAGGCAACACCAAGAGAGATCAAACCCCTCCTCCTACTATCATGCAACTGAGTAACCTATTGCAGTGCTACCTGGGACTGTCAGTCTCTCTGCAGCATGCGCACACCCTGAATCCCACTGCTCGGGTTTGCCTTTGATTTTCAGTGTTGCTGCTTCTCGCAGAAGGACTTCAACATCTGTATCCATTATTGCAACTTCCAAGAGCATAATGAGAACATGCATTGTTGTGCAATTAATGGATCAAGGGATAAATTAGTAATTATTGAAGTATTGTCAGTGACAAAACATGTTTTATTCCATGCTGGATAGAGCATCCATCTTTAAAGCATACAACAAAAACAACTACATGTGATGGGGTGTTGTAGTCGAACCTGAGCCAGTCTACTGGATGCTGAAGTCTTGCAAATTAGTTGGCACCAAGGTGACAGCAGCAACTAGTCATACTGGAGTGCTGTGATCATTTGGGCTAGGAGCCACTGAGCAGTGGAGGGAGACTGGCTTCCAAGAGGGCCTGTGCTCTGCATGCCATATGGTGACAGTAGGTCACCTAGGAAGTGTGCTGTGATAGGAATCAGCAAGTCGCCAAAGGAGGTGCCAGGAGCATGGATAGTTTTGGATGGCAGGTTAGTTGGCATTGATGGTACTTGCAGTGTGGTTCTCCCTCTCACTCTGGAGAGGATGGAAGCCTTTGCTGGTAGCATCAAGTCAGGAACCCTGCTGAATACTTTCCGGGAATATGCCCTTTCTCATTCCCCTACTTGATCTGCAAGGCCATTACAGATATATGCAATGCCTCCTTCACATCTCATCTTGTACCAGTGGCCTGAAAAGTGGTTGTTCTACTGCTCGGAAAAAAAATCTTCTGAATATCCCAAGGATCTCAGTGGCTATCCTGTTACCACTCTGCGGCACTTTACTGGTGAGGTTTTAGAAAAACATAACAATCTCTGACTTTCTGATTTTGAGTCCAACAGACATCTGGTTTCAGCCCTGGAAGTGGCTCAGGAAGCAGAACTTTATGTTCATACTCCAGCAGTCATGGGGACAGGCTGTGCTGAAAATCCACCTGAGCCGATGTTACCAGGGGTTAAGCAATAACTGGCAATAAGTGTGGAGTGGTACCATCAATTAGCAGAAGGCTATATCCTCATGGAGTGTGTGTTGTGTGATGGTGTCTTGCCTGTGAGCTACAAGTTTCAGAATTCCTGAAGTCTCAAGTTGTTATAACTGTCCCCGTCTCGCATCATTCTTGCTAGGCAATTGAGTTGTATGCTTCTACCGCCATGACCCTTGCTTCACTGGTTTGTAATTCATGTTTGTGCAACTTATCTTCTTGGGAGTTGATGAGGATATACCCTATCTTCTCTAATAAGTTTACCAGCCAAGAAATTAAGTACATGTAAGGAAAAATGAAACACAAGACAAAGAAAGGGCCCTGGATTCTAAAATTCAAAGAAATCCAAGAATCACAAGCTTTGTCTGAGGGCAGCATAATAATTCCTTGTGATTCTTCCACTAGCAAATGTATTGTTCAATAGTTGACCGGTAAAAAGGTCAAATAGTAGGCTACCTAGCTAATATTCTAATTAATCTGAGCCTGTAGTTTTAGTTGGGCCCATCAACACTCTTTTTTGGGTACTAGCACATATTTTTCCTCAACAGACTTTGACACAGAACAATAAAGAGGAAAACTCAAAAGGGGGAAGAAGGATGAACAACTAGTGTTCAGTTAAAGAGGCATGAGCTGGAATCAAGACTATGCAGTCTTTTGATTCGACACGCCGCAATCTTCTGAGCATAAATTTGGGCCCTGGCACTAGTCTTTTTCAAATTAAGCATTGGTCTAATCCTTATCCTTATAGAAAGAACAGATCAGCTGAGTCAATTAGCCCATCAAATAAATGAAATAAATAAGTAGGGGCAGGATAATACAACCTACGAGAATGTCACAAAAAGAGATAGTGAAAATAAACTCAATTGGCATTGGATAACGGCCACCATTGCCCCTGAACTTCTGGTACAGAAACTGTATGAGCCCTTATGAAGGTCTTTGGTTATAACAACTTGGAGCCTAGCAGCGATGGGTAGGTGATAAAAGGGGGTTGGAGTAAGACCTGGTGTGAAATAGAATAGCTATTGCAGCCTTGCATGAAACTCGGGACACAACAACAAGGGACTTTCATGACTGCATGATGTATGCTTTAAATGCAGTAAAAGGAAAGTAAGGTCATTGTTCAGGAGCACTTTGACTCTCATTTCTGCATTTAAAAACAAATGTACAAAGAGTATGTGTTGGAAACCGTGCAACCGGGTTAGCAGTCACCAGGTTCCCAGCACAATGGTAGCTTGGCTCGAGCGGTTGGGGGTCAGCCACCGTGTTAAGCGTACGTCACACCCTCACAATAACCATGCGTTCATCCGTTCCAAAAACGACACTACACCGTAAAAATAATGGAAGTCAAGTTGAAAATATATATGTCTTTATCTTATTTTCTCTTAGTTGCAGGTTTCATAACATAAATACAATACAATAGGATTTTCCTTCAAAAGAGCAGGTCAAATAAACAATACTACTTCTGAATTTCCACAAATAGGTTCAGGTCATCATTAAGCAAAGAATAAATAGATGTGCAATAAATACAGACGGCAAATAAATACAGTCAGACAATAAATACAGTGCAAGAATAAATTAGTGAAAGTCAATAAATAAAGCACCTTCAATAAATAAGGTAAAACAATCAATGACAATTACAGATCAGATCATTTTCATGAGGTCACTTGGTCTTACTTTGCCCATACACAGCTTAAGGTCATTTGGATGGCATGGGGGTGTCCCACCTAGATTGGTCAAGGCTGGGGCCTAAGCTGAGGCAGAACAAGAGTAATCTAAAGATCTGGCCCTCCAAACTACACAACCCTTTATGGAGGTCACTGTACCAGTCTCAGTTCACCCCTGGCACTCCCAGGCTGGTCCTAACACCCCTTTTAACCCCTAGGATGGTCTGTTAGGGCTCCATGGGGCCTCAGACGCCCCCTCTACCACTTACTGTCCTTTTCACAATGATCGGCTCCGCTCGGCGCCGTGTCGACGCCGTGAGGCGGCTCCGGATCGATGTCGTTGGGCAGCCTCGACTCGATGTCGCTGGGCGGTCTCGACTCGATGTCGCTGGGCGGTCTCGACTCGATGTCGCTGGGCGGTCTCGACCCGATGTCGCTGGGCGGCCTCGGCTCGATGTCGCTGGGCGGTCTCGACTCGATGTCGCCTTCCGGCGTCGCAGGGACTCGGTCTCCCCGCTTCTGGGTGTCTCCGGAGTGCGATCTCCACTCCCGACCTCCGGCGCGCTTCACCTTCGTTTCCGGCGTCTCCGGTGGGCGGACTTCACTCCCCCGTCGACGCCTCACCTCGACCTCAGGTGACTCCCGACTCGACCTCTGGCGCCTCTCCACGACCTCCGTCGGCGCCCTCACTCGACCTCGGGTGACTCCTTACTCGACCTCCGGTGCCTCTCCACGACCTCCGTCGGCGCCCTCACTCGACCTCTGCCGGCTCCGGGTACGACATCTGCTTTCTGTCAGCGCCGCTTCTCTACCTCAGGCCCCAGGTCTCCAGGCTTCTCGACGTCAGGACTCCAGGAGGACACTGCTGAACAGGTCAGGAGCTTGCTGTTCTTCCTCTTTAAGGCCTGTTCCAAATGTTCAGTTCCTTAAGATGGTTCTTCTGGTCTTGGTCCCACACAGGGCTTTAGGCTGGGCTTGGTCAGTAGGGACTAGCATCAAGGGTGGGTTTCTGGACCCCACTCCAAGCACTGGTTTCCACCTCTGCTGCCTTACTCCGACCTCCTTCTATCTCTGTCCTCTCTCTTCTCCAGTCAGTTGCCAACTGCCACTCTGAGATGGCCTCCCAACATTCTAAACTGCCTCCCACTATCACAGGATTCTAGAATGTTCCAGGAGGTTCTGGTTATGTCACAGGTGACAATGAGTGGCCACCATTTTGTGTCTCAGGCCCTCAGACAGAAGTTCCAGGGGTAGGGAAAATGGCTCCCCGACCCTGCATCAACACTAAAAAGTCTGGTGGTTCCCAAAAAGGAAAAATTATAACAGGGTTTGAGGCAGTAGTGGGACAAAATAAATAATGATGAGGAGGGACCACCCAAAGGGCTGACAGGTCTAACAGTATGTTTGAACCATAGAAAATTAATTACTGTGCTGTTATATGGTTTGTACCTGGGCAATGGAATTGATGTTTTGTTTTGCAGATTTATATAACCCAAGGGTATTAGAGCGCTTTACATGAGCACCGGTTACATTACACAAGGACACATTCATGTTTTTTTTTGGTAGGCACAGGGAAATTAAGTGATTGGCCCAGAATCACAGGATGTGGGCATGACCCCGAGGCTCGAACCTTGGTTTCCCAGCTCCAAAGTTGGCAGCTCTAGCCATCAGACCACTTCCTCTCCCCAGCTTCTCTGTTTATCTGAATCCGGAGGGAATGATTGTGGTCAATGTATATATTCCACCATGGGATCAAATGAACAATCCTCCTTGGTATTAGCAAAATAATCCGAAGTAACTGAGAACACTTATTGCTCCTTCCCATTTGAACTGTTAATTTATTTCATTGTAATCCTACCATTAGCAGATAAGAAAGAACTTCTGCTTAAATTTAAAGAGGAGGCTGTGGGCATACCAGAATAAAGATTGGGCAATATACATCCAAGCAAGAAAGGGGGAGAACTGGGCAGCATCTTCAAAGATGTCCTAGTGATCAACCATTACACTGTACGTTTACAAATATTCGTTCCACCTCTTTAATAGATTTGACAGTGATCTCTACACTGTAATAATTGTTGTTGATAGATATGAGGGTGGAAGGTTTTGCTGGAAGAGTCCATCGGCCCATTAAAACCCTTACATTGTTTATTTAAAAATGTCATTTGGCTTGATCAACACAAACATTTAATAGAGTTAAATCCTGGTTTAAGGAACTCATATATATTTATTAGGATTAATAACTGTACACATATAGAACTTGGTAGGAGTGGGGATCTATCACACAAGATAAAGACACTAAATGGACAAAGGCAAGGTTGCATTTTAATGCCCATTTTGTTTGCAGTTTGCATATCTAAGGTACAAAAAGCAAGACATTTCTCGAACAATTGCACCAGAAGATTATCCAAAGCATATATTATCTGGAGGAAACGATCGTCTATGACCTCATTGATATCCCGGATGCTTTATGTAAATTTTGCCAATACTGTAAATCAAATTACTTAAATATCAATATAGGAAAGAAAAAAGGAATGGTGTTTAGAAAGTGTCATTTAAAACAGAAGTTCTCTAGAAGTTTGGATAGTTCTGTTTACAAACTGTATCAAGGTGTTGTTACTTATAGGTAACGTTTAGAGTGTCTTGTCATTCACTAACCATTTTAATGTGACTATAGGGGGCACAACAGAGTGGTAGCCGTAGCACTAAAGCAAGTAGATGCATGTATGCTTCACAAATCGGTCGAAGTGATGAAGGAAACATACAAACGAAATATAGCGAGTCTCTTACTATATGGATATAGATCAGAAACACAGCCCACAGTTCAATCAGTAGAAATGTCATTATGGAAGAACTGACTCAGATTAGTCCAAGCTATGCCTGGGTTTGCTTTCTCGTTAAAGTGAGCCATGAAGCAAATTGTATTTAAATATAACACAAGAGCACTAACACATTAGCACAAAATTGATTTAACAATCGAAGGCACTATTCGTCATATCATTAAAGAACATCTTGACACTGAAACTAATGGCTTTTGTCATTTTAATATGAAATTGATATTCTCAAGAATGTAATTCAATTTAGAAGAAGAGAGTACTGCCCAAGACACCTAATCTGGAAGTACAGAATCAATTGCATAGTAAGGCAGGAAAGTTTTGAAGTAGACCAACTGGAATGCATAAAAACGTCTACACCATGATGATATATGCAACAGTAAAAAGACAACCTCAGCAATATCTGGGGAATATTAAATCCCAAACAATCTGCAGGTGGATGATGAAACTGAGGCTAGCTAGGTCTGTTGCCAGCAATGGAAATAAGGTGAATGTGGAAGCAGCGGACCAATTCCTCACAAATATGTCTGGGATGCCATTTGGTTGAGTCTCAGACTCAAAATGATTTCATTTTGTGAAGTGAGTGCAAAAGTATGTTACTCCTCCATCTAAGAGATTTATAGAATTGTAGAGTACAGGAAGCCATATCTTGCCAAGAAAATGTGTGGCCATTCGACTGTGCTGTAGCAGGGGGGAGATTTTAAACAAATGCACTGAAAGAATGTAAAAGTGTGTATTCTTATAAAATGGGCTTCTTTATTTAAAGTTCACTTTTTATATGCATATATTTATAGAATTAATTACTTTAAGTCATGTTTATAGAGCCTAATTTGGAGAATTGAACTAATCAATGATTTTAAACTTGAGACACTTAGCATGTAGTGTTTCCCAAACGGTGGGCTGCGGGCCCATTTTTGGTGAGTCGTTAAAGTCCAAGCAATAAATAAAGATGCATTTGAATTGTATATTTATCTTGTCACATTTGCTGCTCTTCAATGAAAAAGGTCAAACATCAAGCTTTGTCTTCTACCAGATTGCTTCTTATGTTTTTTTCGAATCAGGATTGGTGTTTACAAACTCCTCACAATGCAATCAAAGAAAGAAAAGTAAAGCGAATTAAGCAACAATCATGGTGGGGTACAGAGAATGTGAATGGAAAGGCTGTAGGATATTTTTTTTTATACACAACAAAATGCAAATACCTGTAAATCATCTTAGAATTAGTTACCTTAATAAATCGCCGGCCTCATGACAATTAAAGCTAGGTGGGTCATGAATGTTTGTCATGCTAAAAAGTGGTTTGAGGCTCTAAAAAGTGTGGGAAGCACGGATTTAAAGAAAAGACATTTCTTAACTTCAGAAGAATGAGAAAATTCTGAAGGCATGAAACATCTAACTACGGTCTTTAACCTCACTAGTGACATTGTTTGAAAACCGCCACCATTTTGATTTCCGTTGTTAGAAGTATAAAATCATTGCAAGCTTAGAAAGTAGTGCATCTCCTTCAAATTAGTAAAACCCACAATCCAACCCGACAGAAAAAAACGTATCACTTAGGGCCAAGGCAATAAGGTCCAGCATATGAAATCAAGAAGTGCACAAACGCAAAGGTCAGAAGAATAGCTTCTAAAGCTATGTAACCTAGGAGGCATGCTTACTAATCTTTCATGCATCTCAGGGCAGCAAGCAAAGTTGCTGCTCTGTATTGCGTGAAAGGGCGAGAGCAGAAATGCTCCATATTTTGGAGTATTTCTGTTCTCTCCTTGCGCAGTGACACTGTGTGCAGCCTAGCACCATTGCAGGCACCCTTGCACCATAGCGCAAGGGTGCCTGCATTGCAAGTAGAATCCTTCATAAAAACAATCCTCAGCGGCGTTGTCCTCTTTCTATATGTCACTCTAAATGCATCATGCACATACAGAGGAAGTAATGAGGAGAAATACAGATATTTCTCCTTGTTACACCTGACTGGGGAAGGCATAGCATTTAGTAGCATTCCTAGGTTTACTAGCTTAAGTAAATCTGGGACTGCGCTAAAATCCATGGGTGGATGCACATGTGTTCCCATGCTCCACTCATGGAATGCCTCCCAGCGTGAAATGTAATGTAATACAGCTCAAGCCACTGTGTTGCGTTACATACTTTTACAAAGCCACACAAGGAGGTGAAAATCACCCCTTGTGTGGCTTTGTAAGTATTACTGAAGTCTTCGCATTGCCAATGCATTTCCTTGCATGAGGCAAGGACAACGCAAAGACTGGATACATTTGGGCTTTGATTTGGAAGAATATTCCCCACGAATTATACTCACTGTATCACTGCTTCAATTCTGAAAGGAACTGAATACACCTTCTTTTAAGGCACACCTCATACCGATACCAAACAGTATCTCCCAACTTCTTCGATTTTACAGACCTAAAAATTAAATAGATGCCCCTACTGTGATGAGACTGCAATAGGGACATCTAAGCACATCACAAGGGTGAGGCAAGTTTGCCTATGGGTGAGGAGCAAAGAATGCCACCCACTGCATTGCCCAAGTTAGTGCTGTGGTGGAAGGAGATTGGCCTGAGCAGATTTGAGCATTCCAGTACATTCTCACCCACACACTCCCAAAAAGCGAGTCTATGAAATCATTTAAATCAATTATTTGTTTGCCTTATTTTTAATTTGTTTTATTAGGGTAACTTGATATCTGAACCAGTACTGCAGTACACCATTTTGAAGCAAGTAAAAAAAATGACAATCCCCAAATCTATTCAATTCCAGGTTTCGCCTTCCATGAACAAGTTGTATTCTTGTTTAGAGAAACTACGGTTAGATATGAAATTCTTTATAATTACATGTCTATTTGTTTTTCGTATTTATATTTCTGGTAGTACCGTAATGTTATTGATTTTTTGACAAATGGTGTCTTTTTGTTTCCATTGTTGTTTTTGCAGTTTGTTCCTATATCCCTCTCTATGTTCATCGACATGTCTAATGTTGTCTCATGTAAAGTCCGTGGTCTAGGTCATCCTGTTAAACATCAAAAGATACTTTCACCTTTATCGAAACTTAATTGTCAGATCACTCTTTGACAGGAAACTCATTGTATCGATGTTGAATCACTTAAACGTAAGCGTCAATGGGTGGGTGGAGTTAACCGAAAGGGTGGGGTTGCCATTTTATGTCATAAATCTTTAAAAATTCATATTCTATCAACTGAATTTGATACAAGTGGATGATGGGTTTTACTTAACGCCACTATCTATAATAAACAGGTCACTTTTTTCAATATCTACGGACTGGTTAAGTCTGATCCGGATTTTTGGCATAGTATTAAACAAAAGCTCTCCTCCATTTACCAATTCTAATATTATCTTTGCTGAGGATTTTAATGATTGGCTTGAGCTATTCTCCAATAGGAAATCTAAATGTAAATTTAAACCCGATAACTCGCATAAAGCATTTCAATCTGCTATTACCTCTCGTCCAATCTATGATTATGGAAAACCAGTAATCCTGACACATAGGAGTATACATTCTATTCAAATGTTCATCACACACTGTCTTGAATTGATTATATTTTGGTCTTAAAATCTTTACTCTCTTCCATCCAGTCTTCAGAGATTGGCTCCATTTTTATTTTTGATCATGCCCCTGTTTTATCCACTTTTGATTTATCCCTCGTTATTCACAAACATGCTCGATGGAGTTAAAAAAATTCCTTATTATCTGATCAAAATGTTACTTTAGAAGCCACCTCCTTTATAAAATAAGTTTTTCCATTTAACAAACCTAGTGATACTTCCGTTCACAACAATTGGGATGCCTATAAAGCCTCTTTTAGAGCCTTTACCATTGCTTATACTGCTAGAAGGAAAATGTTGCTGAGTTCCCAATACCTTTCCACTTTCAAACTTATTAACTCTTGAACACACTTACTTTACTTCTAAATCCCCATCTCACCTGTGGGACCTCATTAAAGCTAAATCCACTCTGAACAAGTTGGCTTCTACTGATGCTTGCAATATACTTCTTAAAATAAAATCCAAGTATCCTGGGGGTCAGAATAAAGCTGGTAAAATGTTGGCTAATTATTTAAAAGTCAAATCGGGAAAGAAAACTATTGCACCAATTTGAAATGACTTTACTAATAATTTATTAAATTCTGATTCAGACATTGGTAATGCTTTTCAGTCCTATTATAATGCATTATACACAGAAGATACCCATTAGTCTGAACACCATACCCAGTTGTTCTTTAACGATCACCCCTCTCCTCCCTCCTTGCCGGAAGTTATGGCCCTTCGTGAAAAAGATATAACTCTCCGGGAGATTTTGGATGCCATCAAATCTCTGAAGAGAGCTAAAGACCCTGGACCTGACGGTTTCTCGATTAAACCTATTTCCTCCTTTTCATCTACTTTTGCACCACATTTATTTGAGCTTTTCACCTCATCCTATTGAAATCTAAGCCTGAAGGCTCCTTTTTAGATGTGCTCATTGTAATAATTTCCAAACCTAGTAAAGATCATACTTTATCTCAAAATTACTGTCTATTTCTTCATTAACTATGATTGCAAAATTTTTGCTAAAATTCTTGCCTCTAGATTAGATTAGGTTATTCCTCTTCTTATTAAAACTGACCAATCTGGCTTCATTAAAGGGAGGCTTACTTCAGATCATGCTAGGATGTTCTCCAATACCCTTAAATTAGGGAGAAAATATTTAGATGCTCTCGCTACACTTTCTCTTTATGCTGAAAAAGCATTTGACCATATAAATTGGCAATTTATGTTTAAAACTCTTCATTGGTTCGGTTTTGGCCGCAAATTAATTTCGTTTATTAAGCTTTTATACTCCGAACCACGTGCTTGTGTTTCTGTCAATGGATTTCTATCCCCTTATTTTAACTTCCATAGAGGTACTAAATAAGGTTGTCCCCTTTCTCCACTTCCATTTCTTCTCGGTATCGAACCTTTTCTTGAACGTATTCGCCGTAACCCTTTGATAACAGGTTTCCAACATAATTCTTTTGAAAAACAATTATCTGCTTATGCTGATGATATTCTGGTATACCACTCGAATCACTTAACTTCCCTGCCTCCCTTTTTGCAGGAGATTGATTTATATTCTAAAATATCTGGCTATAATTTGAATTTCTCTAAAACTGAGATTTTACCTTTAAATTCTCTATGTTATCAATTTATGTTCTCTGATAATAATTTTATGTGGTGTCCATCTAAGATTAAATACCTAGTTGTCTGGTTTTCACCTACCATCCCTCAAACTATTGCCCACAATTCAAATGCACTAAAACGTAAGATTCAAAACTCACGTTCCTCTTGGTCTCCTTTCCACTTATCCCGGTGGGGTAGATTGGATACTGTTAAAATGATGATTGTACCTCTTATTCTTTTTTGCTTTCTATGTTACCTTTTCAAATCCCTAATTACTATTTTAACCAAATTAATTCTCATGCACCAAATTTCTCTGGAACAATAAATCCACCTGTATTACTTTATCCAAATTAATTAAACCAAAAAATGAAGGGGGCATACGCATTCCTAATTTTAAGTTATATCATACAGCTTTTTTAATTAGTCAAATTTATGCTTTAGATAGATAATATCTAGACGCTCCCATACCCAGCTGGATTAATTTTGAATGCTCTCTATTAAATTAATTTTCTTCTTATGATGTTACCTTTCAGTGCCAACTGCACTTGTATGTCCAAACACCCTATCTTAAAATACTCCCATCATCTATAACATTGATTGTTCACTTCTGGCTTTAACTTCTATCAGGCTTTTCCTGTCTCTTCTATTTGGTACAATAAATTCATCAATTTTTGCCATAAATCATTCTATTTTAAACATTGGAAAGAAGAGGATATCCTATATGTTCACCAACTAGTATCTCAAATTCTGTTGTACCCTTCATTACATTGCAAGATCATTATGATCTTCTTGTTTACCCCAATAGTCCCAATTAGCACAGGTACTTCAATTGCTTTTATTAGCCCAAAACGTTCCTGCTGACTCCACTCCTTTTTCTTTTTTGACTCCCATGCACAATATCTCTTCTTATTCTAATCCTAAAGGCTCTTTGATTTATAAACGTTTATCTGCTCCTATCTCTGTTAGACTTAAATCCTCGATTGAAACAGAATGGGAACAAGACCTCTCGCTGTCCCTCTCGACTCAACAATGGGATAAATTATGGCATAAGATCTTTACTACCTCCAAAGCTGCCAGTATCACTCAAATCCTATTTTTCTTATATGACAGAGTGGTTCGTACCGCCGTTTTTATCCAGAAAATAATCACCTCTGTGCTGGTCATGTCTTTCCTCCAATGGCACACTAATTCACTTAATATATTATTGCCCTAATGTTCTTAACTTTTGGAAATCCATTTGGTCTAAATGTTCTAAGATATTTCAATGTTGCATTCCATTATCAATTCAAAATGTGTTCTTAGGATCTATGTCTGTTGATTTCCAGGATAACTCCATGAAGTCAAGGTTATTTGATCTTTTTATTGCTCTTGCTTTTAAAGTTATTCTTACTTGTTGGAAAGAGAATTCTAAAATATGTGTGTTAACATGGTGCAACCCTATATGCAATGAGCATAGAATTTCAACGGTTTCATCTTCTCTGTTATCTCAGAAAATCAAAACTGATTTACTCTGGTTACCCTTTACTACTTTTTGATCTGCACACTCATCCTTACCCTAACTTCTATCTGCCTTTTACCCTGTCTCTCTCTCTCTCTCTTCTCTTTTCCTATTCCTTTCCCCTTCCCCTCTCTCTCTTCTTTCTCTCTATCTCAAAATTATGAAAATGACTAGTATTAGATAGGTTATATATTCTCTTTTTACTTACCTTATAGCATACGTTAGTCCTTTACAGTTTTTTTAACGTGACAGTAACATTTATTATCGTATTATCTTTTAAGATATGTGTTTTTATTATGTTATCTTTCTTCCTTATGCTGCGTGTACTCCTGGTACTCTTTTTTAATTCCAATAAAAATCATTAAAATAAAAAATATATGAAATTCTTGCCTGAATACTGGGCAATGGCTTTTCTCTTTCAGAGACAGCGCTGAGATAGGTGAAGTCATCCACGCTGAGCTGTAACACAGAAAGGCATTCAAGGTTAGGTGTTGCTACCACACTCTCACTCAGGTCTGAACCCTCTCCAGTGTAAAAGCAACACTCACCGAATCTTGGAGGAACAGAACAAGGTTCCGAGGGTTTTGCTGGAGTACCGGCTGCAGCAGCGTATGAAGCTCGCGCCCCGACATTATATGTCCTTCGTGTGTCAAAGCTGTCCTGTCCCACATGGAGCTGAAAAAAACACCCATCATTATTCTGGTCTTGTACCTCTGTTAGGAAGGACTGTCATTGTATCAAAATAGTATATATATGTCTGTAGACTGAAGCACCAGTTTTTGCAACAAGCTCTCATGCCTCGTGTCACTGCTCGTTTTGTTAACCTAAATAACAGATCCAAGTGAAACCATATTCTAATTCCTGCATTAAATCATGTTGGAAAGATGGTGAACATTTAAGTTTCTATGATTTATCAGGACCTTTTGCCATTCACCCTTAAATACCCCTGTTTCTGGAAACATTTTGAGTCGGATTCAAAAACCTTTTTCTGTGAGTAGTTGTGTTATTTATCTTAAGTGTAAATTACAAACCTTTTTCTGTGAGTAGTTGAGTGTTATTCATCTTAAGTGTAAATTACACCCAAAACCCACACCTCATTCATAAATCATATCAACTGATGTGCAGCGTTTTATGTATGTCTTGGGGTGAGTTACACAGGAATATCCAGGCTTGATTCACCAACCATTTTCTATGAGTAGTTGTGTCTTACTCAAGGTGTATGAGTGACATACTCATGAGCTTATTGGAACCAGGAAACTGTGTTCATGAAAAAACAAGTTTTATGATCCAATAAACCTTTCTCCTTAAGAAGGAATGTCTTACTCAAGGAAAACTAAGAGTAAGTCACAACTGAAGCAAGTAAGCATGGAGCAAGACAAAGCTACTCACAGAAAAGAGTCTGCGAATCAGGCGTTGGAATGCACATGTCATTCACATCAAACGGAGGAGAAATATGCAGCATCTCATAGAAAGAGCTCAGTATGCATATGTTTATGTCTCATTCGAATGCCTAAGGAACATGCTTGTGACAGAAGTCTGTAAATTTAAAGAGCTCTCAAACCAGTGAGTGAGCATCCAACGTCGGTATCGATAATTTTACAGACAGTCATTCATTTCTGGAATTTACATTACAGTGAATATCTAATTAGCACCTTATAACTAGTCTATGGCCACATGCTATACAATATGCGGAAGGATGACCACATTTATAATTGCAATCCCAAATAAAGCAAGGGGGAACTGACTAAAGAACTGTTTTTTTTAATGTTTGTATAAATATGACAGCAATCAGCACCTAACTTGTAATGTGATAGGCCGAGTCATGATCCAAGCAGGGGTTCCAGAGAGCCCCCTCACAGAAGTTCCAGCAGAACATTCCTATATACCCCGACAGTCCCGCCCAAGCCCAGCATTGAAGCTCCTGAGGCCGTAATACAAATTGAAAGAATAGTGCGGGGCAAAAGAGGGCACTTGGGTCATGCGGCAGCAGGAAATTCTCGGGTGGACTCAGTCCCATGCCTTATATAGGAACTATCCCATTCTGGAGGCAGGGGACTAGCACTCAAATGACATTCACTATCCTGATTATGGGTATGTTGAAGCTGCAACTGCCCATCTCATGCCACCATGCCAAATGGCCTTATACGTTTGCATAAATCATGTTGCTTATTTTAGGGAATAGAAGCTTGGCGTCCATGAGAACCAGGACATTCAGGGTACCAGGGCCATTGGAGCTGACTTCCCTTACTAGGCATTCATGATGGGGAGCAACAAGCTGCCCTGTAGCAATAAGCACAACTCTTTCTTGTTTCATTTTTCATTGTGAAGTAGAGATTCACAGCGGCCATGCCAACCCGTTGCACTTCCACATCTTTGGTAAGGTTTTGGACTATTATCGAAGAACGTGTTAAAAAATATATAGCCCCCCCCATGTGTGAACACAAGTATGTTGGGCCTCAAAGGTGAGCTTCCACCATAAAATGTATTACACATAAAAAAGCGAGAAAATACTAATTAAGTACGTAAGGTGTACACTTGAGCTGGTTTATGGATTCCAACATACATCTCTATATTTTGCAGCCTATTGTGAAATATGGAGTGATGTGGGTAGCGAGTGAGCTGCAGGAGAGGAACTGCAGCCACCCACCAGACTCCCCACAATTAAAACTAGGAAAGGAAAGGCTTACCCTTAAAGATATACAATAGACGCCTCTCTCAGATCACATGTCCCTAAGAGGGTCATGCTCCAATATGACTGCTATTCAAGAAGACGCTGCAGCATTTGAGCATGTAACATCAACACGGCAGCTCTATTAATTCAGAGGCACGCAAGCCCTCCTTCGAAAGAAGCACAAGTGAGAAATCCAGATATAGGCCAGCAACCTTGCCATGTCCAAAGAAAGTAAGGGACAGCTCTGCAATCTCTGATGCTTCCCTCTCAGCACTTGCGTTGCCGTGTGAGACACATCTAGATGTAGAGGATGTTTGTGGAAAATCCAATAAAATGCTTGTCGCGGCTGTAGCAGCACTAAAGCCGGAGGATATCAAACAACAAAGTCCAACTGGGTATCATTAAGTACGTCAAAAAGATGATAAGGGATCATTAAAAGAAATCTATACTAAGAGTAAATCATTGAGCGAAAGGTAGTTATAAACAGAGACCACATATACCAAATTGGTTGTTAAATTGTTTATATAGCCAAAGTTGATCATAAGACATAGGCTGTTATTAAGAAAAAAAAGCATTAAAAGTGCTCAAAAGTAATCACACATTGTTAGTGATAAACGTGTATAGCACAGAAAAAGTGAGCAAGACAATATGATGGCGACGATAGAATGTACAAGTAATGAGAGGAAATTGTCAGGGTATGGAATGCGAATCATTTTAAGTCCATATGCTCTTTAAAGGAACAAGTTCATTCGAAAATGTGTTTGCACCTATAAATGTATACAACGTTTCAACCCCTAATTATTTGCCTGGGTCATCATCAGGGTGGAAGCAGTGGTAGCGCACTCAGTCACACCTAGCTCTCTTAAAATACATAGACACTCAACTGTAACAGTATGATGTGAATGATTATCAACACCTGGTTTAAACAAAAAAGGGAGCAGACAGTCACTTTACCATTTGGTGAGGCGATGTTTGTCTAGAATAACATTTCAACAAGATAAATAAAGTTAGTAAAGTATAGAAAAGAGTATGAGAATGAAGGAACTGGTACCCAGGTGTGTAAAAACGACATGTAACAATGAGTACAACTTTGAACCTATATGAAAAATTTCTCCACTTTTTTAGATTTTAAAGGGTAGAGCAAGTACTTGAAAGGAACGCATTCAGGTAGGAAAAACTTGAAGGCTAACTACCAAAGTAACATAAAGTAGCGTGGAAGCCAAGCAACCACTCGCATGCTCTCAACAGGCTGTTGCAAAGGTGTACTGTACGGTGCCAGGTTCTGTCCAGGGACAAAAGGAAGGCCTAGACTGGTTCGAAAACCCGGAAGAAGCCGGCAAATCAAAAGTCGGAAAACCAGGCAGGTGACCAGGGCCCAGCTGGATCTCCATGGCAGGAAGAGAGTTCGGCTAATCAAGCCGGTAAACGGCCAAGATGGAGGTTCACGATTCATTTTAGAGGACTGGCCAAGAGCTGCTGGCTGGTCGAGAGCAGTCAAAAAAAGCATTGGCATAGCCAATAAGTCTCGCCTTCTGGACCTTATAAGTGTTTAGCCATGCAACACTCGATGTTGTTGCACCAAGGATATTGTACTGGATAACTAAACACTTATAAGGTCCCAAAGGCGAGACCTATTGGCTATGCCAATGCTTGTTTTTTTAAAGGACAAGCAGTGCTATCAGGCTCCAGCTGCCACTTAAAGGTGTAGAGAGAGAGGTGTAGAGAGAGAGTGAGGTAGAGAGGTAGAGGTAGAGAGAGAGGTAGGGAGAGAGAGGTAGAGAGAGAGGTAGAGAGACGTAGAGAGGGGTAGAGAGAGAGGTAGAGAGGAAGAGAGAGTTAGAGAGAGAGAGGTACAGTGGTAGAGAGAGGTAGAGAGATAGAGAGAGGTGGAGAGGTAGAGAGAGGTGGAGAGGTAGAGAGAGGTGGAGAGGTAGAGAGAGGTAGAGAGGTGTAGAGGGGTAGAGAGGTAGTGAGGTAGAGAGGTAGAGAAAGTTGAAGAGAGGTAGAGAGAGGTAGAGAGGCAGGGAGGTAGAGGTAGAGAGAAGTAGATAGGTAGAGAGGAGGAGAGAGGTAGAGATAGGTAGAGAGAGGTAGAGAGGTAGAGAGGGAGAGGTAGAGAGGTAGAGAGAGAGGTAGAGAGAGAGAGGTACAGAGAGAAGTAGAGAGAGAGAGAGGTAGAGAGATAGAGGCAGAGAGGGAGAGAGGTAGAGAGAGCGAGGTAGAGAGAGAGGTAGAGAGGTAGAGAGAGGTAGAGAGCGATAGAGAGGGAGAGAGAGGTAGAGAGATAGAGAGGTAGAGAGGTAGAGAGAGGGAGAGTGGGAGAGAGGTAGAAAGAGAGGTAGAGAGGTAGAGGAAGAGAGGGAGAAAGGTAGAGAGAGAGGTAGAGAGGTAGAGAGAGAGATAGAGAGAGAGAGGCAGCGAGGTAGAGAGAGGTAGAGAGGTAGAGGTAGAGAGAGAGAGAGCGGTAGAGAGAGGTAGAGAGGTAGAGAGAGAGGTAGAGAGAGAGGTAGAGAGAGGTATATAGGGAGAGGGAGAGGGAGAGGTAGAGAGAGAGGTAGAGAGAGAGGTAGAGAGAGAGGTAGCGAGGTAGAGGTAGAGAGGTAGAGAAAGATAGAGAGAGGTAGAGAGGTGGAGAGAGGTAGAGAGAGAGGTAGAGAGAGAGGTAGAGAGAGAGGGGTAGAGAGAGGGGTAGAGAGGTAGAGAGAGCGGTAGAGAGAGAGGTAGAGAGAGAGGTAGAGAGAGAGGGGTAGAGAGGTAGAGAGAGGGGTAGAGAGGTAGAGAGAGGTAGAGAGTGTTAGAGCGGTAGAGAGTTAGAGAGAGGTAGAGAGGCAGAGAGGTAGAGAAGTAGAGAGAGAGAGAGGTAGAGAGGTAGAGAGAGGTAGAGAGGTAGAGAGAGATAGAGAGGTAGAGAGGTAGAGAGATACAGAGGTAGAGAGAGGGAGAGAGAGAGGTAGAGAGGGAGAGAGGGAGAGGTAGAGAGAGAGAGGGGCAGAGAGGTAGAGAGAGGTAGAGGTAGAGAGAGAGAGGTAGAGAGAAAGAGGTAGAGGTAGAGAGAGATAGAGAGGTAGAGAGAGGTAGAGAGGTGGGGAGGTAGAGAGAGGTAGAGAGAGGTAGAGAGAGAGAGAAAGAGGTAGAGAGGTAGAGAGGGGTAGAGAGAGAGGTAGAGAGAGAGAGGTAGAGAGAGAGGTTCAGAGAGGTAGAGAGGTGGAGAGAGAGGGGTAGAGAGGTAGAGAGAGAGAGAGAGAGAGAGAGAGAGGTAGAGAGAGAGGTAAAGATAGAGTTAAAGAGAGGTAGAGAGAGAGAGGAAGAGAGAGAGGTAGAGAGAGAGAAGTAGAGAGAGAGGTTGAGAGGGAGAGAGTTAGAGAGAGAGAGGTAGAGAGACAGAGGTAGAGAGAGGTGGAGAGAGAGAGGTAGAGAGGCGGAGAGAGAGAGGTAGAGAGAGAGAGGTAGAGAGAGAGGGTGGAGGAAGAGAGGTAGAGAGAGAGTGAGAGGTAGAGAGAGAATGGTAGAGAGAGAGAGAGTGGAGGAAGAGAGAGAGAGAGGTAGAGAGAGAGGGTGGAGGAAGAGAGAAAGTAGAGAGAGGGAAAAGAAGGTAAATCGAGAAGTAGAGGAAGAGAGGTAGATAGGTAGAGAGGTAGAGAGAGAGAGAGGTAGAGAGAGAGAGGTAGAGGGGTAAAGAGGTAGAGAGGTAGAGAGAGGTAGAGAGGTAAAGGTAGAGAGAGAGTTAGAGAGAGAGGTAGAGAGAGAGCTAGAGAGGTAGAGAGAGAGGTAGGGAGAGAGAGGTAGAGAGAAAGAGGTATAGAGGTAGAGAGGAAGAGAGAGGTAGAGAGGTAGATAGAGGTAGAGGGGTAGAGAGAGGTGGAGAGGTAGAGAGAGGAAGAGAGGTAGAGAAAGGTAGAGAGAGAGGTAGAGAGATAGAGAGGAAGAGAGAGAGGTATAGAGGTAGAGAGAGGTAGAGAGGTAGAGAGGTAGAGAGAGGTAGAGAGGTGTAGAGGGGTAGAGAGGTAGCGAGGTAGAGAGAGAGGTAGAGAGAGAGAGAGCAGTAGAGAGAGAGGTAGAGAGAGAGAGAGGTATAGAGAGGTAGATAGGTAGAGATACAGAGGTAGAGAGAGGTGGAGAGAGAGAGGTAGAGAGGCAGAGAGAGAGAGGTAGATAGAGAGAGGTAGAGAGGTAGAGAGAGGTAGAGAGAGAGGTTGGAGGAAGAGAGGTAGAGAGAGAGTGAGAGGTAGAGAGAGAGAGGTAGAGAGAGAGAGGGTGGAGGAAGAGAGAGAGACAGAGGTAGAAAGAGAGAGGGTGGAGGAAGAGAGAGAGAGAGGGTGGAGGAAGAGAGAAAGTAGAGAGAGGGAAAAGAAGGTAATACGAGAGGTAGAGGTAGAGAGAGAGAGGTAGAGAGAGGTAGAGAGGTAAATGTAGAGAGAGAGGTAGAGAGAGAGAGAGATAGAGAGAGAGGTAGAGAGGTAGAGACAGGTAGAGAGGTAGAGAGGTAGAGAGAGGTAGAGAGGAAGAGAGAGGTAGAGAGGTAGGGAGAGGTAGAGAGAGAGAGGTAGCGAGGTAGAGAGAGGTGGAGAGAGGTAGAGAGGTAGAAGTAGAGAGAGGAGTAGAGAGAGAGAGAGAGGTAGAGAGGTAGAGAGGTAGAAGTAGAGAGAGGGGTAGAGAGAGAAAGAGAGGTAGAGAGGTAGAGAGGTAGAGGCAGAGAGGTAGAGGCAGAGAGGTAGAGAGAGAGAGGTAGAGAGAGAGGTAGAGAGGTAGAGAGAGGTAGCGAGGAAGGGAGAGGTAGAGAGAGATAGAGAGATAGAGAGGTAGAGAGATAGAGAGGTAGAGAGGTAGAGAGAGGTAGAGAGGGAGAGAGGTAGAGAGAGAGGGAGAGAGGTAGAGGGAGAGAGGGAGAGAGAGAGGTAGAGTGGTAGAGAAAGGTAGAGAGAGATAGAGAGGTAAAGAGAGGTAGAGAGGTAGAGAGAGGTAGAGAGAGAGAGGTAGAGAGAGAGGTAGAGAGAGAGGGGTAGAGAGGTAGAGAGAGGTAGAGTGGTAAAGAGGTAGAGAGAGGTAGAGAGGCAGAGAGGTAGAGAGAGAGAGTTAGCGAGATGGCGGTAGAGAGCGAGGTAGAGAGATATAGAGAGGTAGAGAGGTAGAGAGAGGTGGAGAGGTAGAGATAGAGAGGTAGAGAGAAAGAGGTAGAGGTAGAGAGAGATAGAGAGGTAGAGAGAGGTAGAGAGAGGTAGAGAGGTGGGGAGGTAGAGAGAGGTAGAGAGGTAGAGAGAGAGAGGTAGAGAGAGAGAGGGTGGAGGAAGAGAGAGAGACAGAGGTAGAAAGAGAGAGGGTGGAGGAAGAGAGAGAGAGAGGGTGGAGGAAGAGAGAAAGTAGAGAGAGGGAAAAGAAGGTAATACGAGAGGTAGAGGTAGAGGTAGAGAGAGAGAGGTAGAGAGGTAGAGAGAGGTAGAGAGGTAAATTTAGAGAGAGAGGTAGAGAGAGAGAGAGATAGAGAGAGAGGTAGAGAGGTAGAGACAGGTAGAGAGGTAGAGAGGTAGAGAGGTAGAGAGAGGTAGAGAGAGAGGTAGAGAGGAAGAGAGAGGTAGAGAGGTAGGGAGAGGTAGAGAGAGAGAGGTAGCGAGGTAGAGAGAGGTGGAGAGAGGTAGAGAGGTAGAAGTAGAGAGAGGGGTAGAGAGAGAGAGAGAGGTAGAGAGGTAGAGAGGTAGAAGTAGAGAGAGGGGTAGAGAGAGAAAGAGAGGTAGAGAGACAGAGAGAGGTAGAGAGGTAGAGGGAGAGAGGTAGAGGCAGAGAGGTAGAGAGGTAGAGAGAGAGAGGTAGAGAGAGAGGTAGAGAGGTAGAGAGAGGTAGCGAGGAAGGGAGAGGTAGAGAGGTAGAGAGAGATAGAGAGATAGAGAGGTAGAGAGATAGAGAGGTAGAGAGGTAGAGAGAGGTAGAGAGGGAGAGAGGTAGAGAGAGAGGGAGAGAGGTAGAGGGAGAGAGGGAGAGAGAGAGGTAGAGTGGTAGAGAAAGGTAGAGAGAGATAGAGAGGTAAAGAGAGGTAGAGAGGTAGAGAGAGGTAGAGAGAGAGAGAGGTAGAGAGAGAGGTAGAGAGAGAGGGGTAGAGCGGTAGAGAGAGGTAGAGTGGTAAAGAGGTAGAGAGAGGTAGAGAGGCAGAGAGGTAGAGAGAGAGAGGTAGCGAGATGGCAGTAGAGAGCGAGGTAGAGAGATATAGAGAGGTAGAGAGGTAGAGAGGTAGAGAGAGGTGGAAAGGTAGAGATAGAGAGGTAGAGAGAAAGAGGTAGAGGTAGAGAGAGAGAGAGAGGTAGAGAGAGGTAGAGAGGTGGGGAGGTAGAGAGAGGTAGAGAGGTAGAGAGAGAGAAAGAGGTAGAGAGGTAGAGAGAGGTAGAGAGAGAGGTAGAGTGAGAGGCAGAGAGAGAGGTAGAGAAGTTGAGAGGTAGAGAGGTGGAGGTAGAGAGAGAGGTAGAGAGAGAGAGGTAGAGAGAGAGAGAGGTAGAGAGAGGTAGAGAGAGGTAGAGAGGTAGAGAGGGGTAGAGAGAGAGGTAGAGAGAGAGAGAGAGATAGAGAGAGGTAGAGAGGTAGAGAGAGAGGTAAAGAGAGAGTTAAAGAGTGGTAGAGAGAGAGAGGAAGAGAGAGAGGTAGAGAGAGGGGTAGAAAGAGAGAAGTAGAGAGAGAGGTAGAGAGGGAGAGAGGTAGAGAGAGAGAGGTAGAGAGACAGAGGTAGAGAGAGGTGGAGAGAGAGAGGTAGAGAGGCGGAGAGAGAGAGGTAGAGAGAGAGAGGTAGAGAGAGAGAGGTAGAGAGGTAGAGAGAGGTAGAGAGAGAGGGTGGAGGAAGAGAGGTAGAGAGAGAGTGAGAGGTAGAGAGAGAGAGGTAGAGAGAGAGAGAGTGGAGGAAGAGAGAGAGAGGGTAGAGGAAGAGAGAAAGTAGAGAGAGGGAAAATAAGGTAATACGAGAAGTAGAGGAAGAGAGGTAGAGAGAGAGAGAGGTAGAGAAAGAGAGAGGTAGAGGGGTAAAGAGGTAGAGAGGTAGAGAGAGGTAGAGAGGTAGAGAGAGGTAGAGAGGTAAAGGTAGAGAGAGAGTTAGAGAGAGGTAGAGGTAGAGAGAGAGGTAGGGAGAGAGAGGTAGAGAGGTAGAGAGGTAGAGAGAAAGAGGTAGAGAGGTAGAGAGGAAGGGAGAGGTAGAGAGGTAGAGAGAGGTAGAGAGGTAGAGAGAGGTGGAGAGGTAGAGAGAGGTAGAGAGGTAGAGAGAGAGGTAGAGAGATAGAGAGGAAGAGAGAGAGGTAGAGAGAGAGAGAGAGAGAGCAGTAGAGAGAGAGGTAGAGAGAGAGAGAGGTAGAGAGAGGTAGATAGGGTAGAGATACAGAGGTAGAGAGAGGTGGAGAGAGAGAGGTAGAGAGGCAGAGAGAGAGAGGTAGATAGAGAGAGGTAGAGAGGTAGAGAGAGGTAGAGAGAGAGGTTGGAGGAAGAGAGGTAGAGAGAGAGTGAGAGGTAGAGAGAGGGTGGAGGAAGAGAGAAAGACAGAGGTAGAAAGAGAGAGGGTGGAGGAAGAGAGAGAGAGGGTGGAGGAAGAGAGAAAGTAGAGAGAGGGAAAAGAAGGTAATACGAGAGTTAGAGGTAGAGGTAGAGAGAGGAGAGAGAGGTAGAGAAAGGTAGAGAGGTAAATGTAGAGAGAGAGGTAGAGAGGGAGAGATAGAAAGAGAGGTAGAGGTAGAGAGAGCGGTAGGGAGAGAGAGGTAGAGAGGTAGAGAGAAAGAGGTAGAGAGGTAGAGACAGGTAGAGAGGTAGAGAGGTAGAGAGAGGTAGAGAGGTAGAGAGAGGTAGAGAGAGAGGTAGAGAGGAAGAGAGAGGTAGAGAGGTAGGGAGAGGTAGAGAGAGAGAGGTAGCGAGGTAGAGAGAGGTGGAGAGAGGTAGAGAGGTAGAAGTAGAGAGAGAGAGGTAGAGAGAGAGGTAGAGAGAGAGGGGTATAGAGAGAGGTAGTGAGAGGTAGAGAGGTAGAGAGAGGTAGAGAGGCAGAGAGGTCGAGAGGTAGAGAGAGAGAGAGGTAGAGAGATGGAGGTAGAGAGCGAGGTAGAGAGATACAGAGAGGTGTAGAGAGGTAGAGGTAGAGATAGAGAGGTAGAGAGGTAGGGAGAAAGAGGTAGAGGTAGAGAGGTAGGGAGAGAGATAGAGGATAGAGGGGTAGAGAGAAAGGTAGAGAGAGAGAGGTAGAGAGAGAGGTAGAGAGGTTGAGAGAGGTGGAGAGGGGGGTAGAGAGGTAGAGAGGGGGGTAGAGAGGTAGAGAGAGAGGTAGAGAGGTAAAGAGAGGTAGAGAGAGAGAGGTAGAGAGAGAGGTAGAGAGAGAGAAGTAGAGAGAGAGGTCGAGATGTAGAGGGAGTGAGGTAGAGAGACAGAGGTAGAGAGGTAGAGAGAGAGAGACAGAGGTAGAGAGAGGTAGAGAGGCAGAGATAGAGAAGTAGAGAGAGAGGTAGAGAGGTAGAGATAGGTAGAGAGAGAGGGTGGAGGAAGAGAGGTAGAGAGAGCGTGAGAGGTAGAGAGAGAGAGGGTGGAGGAAGAGAGAGAGAGAGGTAGAGAGAGAGAGGGTGGAGGAAGAGAGAGAGAGAGGGTGGAGGAAGAGAGAAAGTAGAGAGAGGAAAAAGAAGGTAATACGAGAGAAAGGAGAAGAAACGAAATAGGGGAAAACAGAACAAGAAAGGGAACAGGAGAGAGGCAGCGAAAGAGAAAAGGGAAGCAAAAGTAAAGGAAAAGAGAAAAACGCTCAGTAAAGGAGTGGGAGAGAAGAGAAGAGGCAGCTAGGGGACAGAGCTGGAGAGACGGAAAGAAGGGGGAAGGAAAGCGTGGGAGAAGGAAGGCAAGTTAAGATGAGGATGGGCGTGTGACAGGAGGCAATAAACCAAGTGGGAGGGGTGGGGGGAGTGCGGCCCAGAGCACACACATCGTTTCCCTTGCAGGAGCGAGCAAGGGCACCGTCAGTTTGAAAGTTAATTTACAAACAAATGGTTTCAAAGCTCACTCCCGCAAGGAAATCGTCAAACGTGCACACTTCGCCATTGAAAGCAATGCAATGGGTGCATGTTTTTGGCCTAAAAACCGAATCGATTACAAGAGGACTCCTCCTAAACAGCGCATGCACGTGGCGTAGGCGAGACCTAAAAATGCGCAGGGGCTGGGAAAAATGCTGGTAAATGGATCCAAGGGCCGGCAGGGAACTGCACAAGTGCCCCGATCTGAATTTCAAGGAGGCCAGAATAAAGCTGCTGTGATTCCGGGTACAACCAGGAGTGGGTTACTTGCATCCAACAGAAGTGCGCAATTAAAGAGAGACACTTAAGCGGGGATTGCTGTGTTTGCGTCATGAGGGGAGGGAGCATAGAAGGACTGAAGCTAGCCAAGAGCAGTCTGAAATCGCACACAAGCAAATCAATATGAATACATACAACAAAAATATCCGAAAAGTGAACAGTGATTGTAAGATGGGTAGAATTAAAACGAGGATTGAATGGATGGGCATGAAAAAGAGTGGTAAAAAGGAAGATGTTTTGAGTGCGCTCTCAATTTAGGGATAGTTGTTTACAGAGAAAAGAAGTGGGGGTAAAACGGGAGAGAAGATTTTTTCTGAAACAGAAACACATTCTTTTTACACCAAATGAACAAAATAACAATTTTATAGCTCTGCACAACAATAGGTATTGTTCAAAACTTAAAAGATTTGTCATGCTACGTTGCAAAGTGGAAATAGACTCAGAGGTAAAGATGATGTATTATTATCACATTCTGGTGCATTTACACATCTCTTTAGTAACATGACACATATGACCACAGACATTATATACAAACGTATAAGTATTATATAAAAATGCGATCCTTGATTTTGTCTGCGGGGTTTCCCCAATATATATCAAGTTGCATGAACATCAGATAGCATGAAGGTTTGCAGAGTTATATTTAGCATGTGTGGTTTGCGGATATGTTTGAAAGATTTCAAAGTGTTGGGGTCGAATATCTAACAGCATGCAGGGGAATTATGCCACTTGTGGTTTCTTAAATGGCCAAATGTACCCAAAATGTACCAAAATGGTCATGCAGATCTTTGCTCCTTCTAGATGAAGGTAAAACAGACTCATTAACCAGACCACTGGTGGTCAGAATTGGGCAGTATTTCTTTGTAATTTTAGTGGTTTTGCTGGAGGCTGGGCTGATGGTGATGACGCAAGTAATTAAGGTATTTTGTTTATCTTTTCAGGTGTGGTGAGCAATATTCTCATGAGGACAGTACCATGGCCATTTAAAGGCCCTGAAGACTTAGGGGGTCATTATGATGGCGGGCGGATCGCCACCGCCGGCTCGGCGGTGGCGATCTGCCCGCCATCCCAACTTGATTTACCCCCCGCCATATGATTATGGCGGGGGGTATTGCGGCAGACGGAAAGTCCGTCCGCCGCTGTTCCGCCAGTCGGCAATCTTTACGATTGCCGGCTGGGCGGACTTGGCCACTAATATGGTGGCAGTGCCTACCAGGCACCGCCATCCATATTAGGATGGGTGTGGTAACTGGCCTTTCCATGGTGGGAAAGGCTGGCGGGATGTGCTTTGGGGGCCCGTTGTGGGCTCTCAGGGGGGTGAGGGGGTGGTGGGTGCACTCAGGGGGTACCAGCATTCCCATGCACAAGGTGGCAGGCACTGCGTTGTTGTGCATGGGAATGCACAAAATGTGAATTTGGCATTGCAGCGGGTGCTGCTGTAAGCAGGACCCGCCGCAATGTCAAATATGCAGAATGCGACCCCCAGGGTGGCGGTCGCATCCTAATCAGCGGTGCAGGACCGTCGCATGTCTGGCAGTCGTTCCTAGCACCGCGAGGATGTCGGACAGACGGAAGTCCGCCCGTCATCCTAATGGGTCCCTAAATGTTTAGGGTACACATGCTCTTGTAATTTGGCTGGAAGTATAGTAGCTATATAGTATATCTTCATATTGGAAGACATTTTCAGAGAGCGCAACCTGTAGCAGGGATGTGAGAAAGTATGCTGTGTGATTCTATTGATTCCTTCCTTCTATGGAATGTAATATAAAATAATTCTAAGTCGAGCCGGACTAATACTTCCCTTGTGTCAACAAAATCAAGATCCTCAATCTGGTTTATGAAGTCCAGGCTGTCCTGCACATAGTTATGAGTGGTACAGGATGTTAAGTAAAGGGGTGTAGATGCTTGCAAAGGGGTTCCATACATTGAACTACACACAGAGATGAAAGGGGTGCTGGAGAATTTGCTAAATTTGCATGAATCTTAGGCAGAATATATATTACAGCTGTAGAGGGAGTCTTATTATTAAGGAATAATATTTTTTTGATATCTGACAAAACCTTGGTCCTTTGCTGTCTTGGCAATATCAAGGGTAGTTTTTTAATTTGTTTGATGGGGTTTAAACATTAAGGGGCATATTATCAAGACAGGTGATTAAAATTATCGCCGCTTTAGTGGCAGAAAACTGCCGCTAAAATGGCGATAATGGGCTTGATAATATGCTCTATGGAATTCCAATTGAAGCTCAGGTTAGATGTCCTTCACATCTAACATGGGCTTCAATTGGAATTCCATAGAGCATATTATCAAGCCCATTATCACCGTTTTAGCGGCAGTTTTCTGCCACTAAAGCGGCGATAATTTTATCGTCTGTCTTGATAATATGCCCCTAACGGAGGTAATGAGTCTTAGTGGAAAGTTGGTGTAGAATTTCATTCCTATAGTGAATGTTGTCCAAAATGACCATTCAACCACCTTTGTCAACTCGTTTATTGACTATGTCAGGATTCATTTTCAACCCTATTAAGGCTGAAAGTTCTAGTTTGGTCAAGTTATAAGGAAGATTTTCAAATGAATAAACAAAGTGTCATGGTTTTATTTTGAACCAAATTTTTAAAAGCACGACCCTCACTGGGAACGGTAGAGGCCGGGAATTGAATGTAGAGCATGTGGAGGTGTTTGTCTTGTGGCAACACAACAGATGGCCACGATAAGTTGCCAAATTCCAACAAATGTCCAAAGGCTCCGAATTTATTTTTTTACCATCTTTATTTAGCATTTCTTAATTATAAAAACTTAACCACAACAAGAGTGAAATGCTTCATTACATTATTACATGATAAAGCCAGGTTATCAAAGCCCATCAAGCGTGCAACAGTCACTCCAGAACACCTAATCAGGTCCAACTGTGACTCCACGCCACACTCATACAAGGGACCGAACCAAACTATTGACTCCTTGTATAGTTCAAAAAGTGAGAAATCCAAAGAAACTTATATAAATAGCAAATAAGAAAACTGAAATAATGGGAGGGTGACCAGATGACCCCACTTCCTCAATCCGGATCCTCCCACCCCTGGTCTCAATATATTTCCACATCCCATGAGGTCTCCAAACATCATCTCTATTATCAACAGTACATGACTGCCATGAGCTTCCCCCACCACCCACACCAACCCCTCCAACACAATCAGGTCCCAGACATTCTGTAGTCATAGCAATACATCGGATACAAGATATCGTACCGCCCTGAAGACCCTGTGTCAATATGAATCTTGTTGTCCACACCTATCTCTGAATCTGTCAGGGAGACGGCTGCATCGATTTCCCAAGGCTGAGATTCCAGCATCCATCTTGCCCATCCTCTAAAGCTATTTTCCCATCCTGCTGCACCACAATTTTAGGATCAGAGTGCATGGTCATCCACCCCACATGGGGCTATCTCATTGGAGATCTGGCCCACCGTGTTCTAGTGGCCTGAGACCAAGCGTCTTCATTTGTCTGCCTAAGTGTCCGGCAGTGCCCACTTACCTCGAGTCAGTACTGCACTTCCTGTGGTGATGTGAAGAAGTGGGCTCTTCCACTATGCAGCACTTACAGTTTTGTGGTAAACAGCAGTATATATTTCAGGTCCATAGCTTTTAAGTTTTTTCACCGCAGTGAACTATTTTCTAAACTTTTGGACCATCTGTGTGTAGTCTTGGAAGATGCAAATTCGACCTTCTTCTTGATGGCCTGCGTTATTACACCACTGCCTCGATAATTGAGTATTTTACCTATAACTGTTCTTGGGGGGGGGAGGGCTCCCGGAGGCTGCTGTTGTGTCACAGCCCTATGCGCCCTGCCTTCTCCACTATAAAGAGGTCAGACAGGCCCTTAGTTTTCAAAACAGTTCTGATCCAATCTTCAAGGAACAGTTGATGTGTTGCTTCCTCCACCCTCTCTAGAAATCAAAAAAATCGGAGGTCACACCTTCTAGACCAACTCTCATCATCCTCAAATCAATTATCTAGCTGCCTCATGGGCTCATTGAGATGGCCCACTGTGGATTTGAGGGTCAAAATTTTACATCTGCAGGCATTCCACATGTTGTTTAACTTCAAGCGTTTGTTAGGCAACCTACAGTGGGTCCACATGGAGTAGGTTAATTTCCATGGAGATTGTGACTATTTTTTCCTCTAGAGTAGTTTTAAAGTTTACAATAGTTACCTGGATTTGGGCTACAGTGGGACCATGTGAGTCCTGCAGACCTATGCTCAGGTTGGTGTCCCCCGAAGCCCTGCCGCCCCCAGCACTGCCAGTTGTAATATTGTTCCATCTTTCTTTGCAGTGCTGTTTCAGCTTGTCTGTCTTTCATCAAATTGTCAACCACAGGGGCACAATGCCCCAGATGTCTCCATCCCTTAGGGAGTACGGCCCAATCGCTAGCAGCTGGGCAGGGTAAGGAGTGGGGGGAGACCCTGGAGTATTGCTGCAGGCAATCTCCTTCATCAGCCACCTATGCTGCAACTCCAGTTATGTGCAGATGTGACCCAGCCTCCACCACCACACAATGGGTCCAAACAGGGCCAGGCGTAAAGTGTGCAACAGTTCACCCCATCACACACACACAAGACAGAGAAAGAAGGAGGGAAGAGGGCCAATCCTCACCCCTCAGTATCTCAATCCCACCTTAAAACGGGTTCACGGGCAACAAAGCCGATCGTTCTAGTTAAGTTTCTCGGTTCGGGTTTTCTTAGGGGCTATTGATCTCCCCCTGAAATGCCTCCTTCCCAGGCTCCATTAGTGCCAACAGCAAAGGGGGGCCCTAGAGAAGAGCGAGAGCGAGGCAAAGGGTAACCACCTCCACCAGCCAATCTGTGTGGTGGACCTGTCATCCTTAGAGAGGTCTTCCCCCAAACCTATTGCCTGCTTATCTCCTCTTTTTGTTGTATCATTTTGTTGAATAGGAACAAAAAGAGAGCGAGGAAAAAGAAAAACGTGTCCTCTTCCCCAAATGACTTAAGCAAACAAAGTGAACAAGTTTTTGATGATTCAGAGCAAACGTTTTTTGCTATCACCTTATGAAAGATTTGAAAGGAGAGAGCACAACTGCTGTGGAAGAAACCCCTCACCCACCTACCTAGTAGGTGGCATGCTTCATCATTGGGGCCCAACTGGATTGCCTAGTACAATCCAGCTGTGCTACGACGCCTGGATTACAGCGGAGCAGGATATTGAGCAGAAAGTGGCGTGCTATGTGAGATGTGGCTATAGGTTAAAAAAGTCTCTGAGAAATGCCCTTTGAAAACAACTTTTTATTGGAAGGGTCCCAGGACTAATGTTAAAAAGTTAAGCGGGATATATAGTTAGGAATATTATTTTCCTGATATCCCTTGTAAATAAGGTCAACTAGTTTCAGCCTTCTGGATGGTTCTAGAGGCTTTCGTCAGGACCAGAAAAAGGTGAATGGCCATAAAAACAAGGTGTAGGCCACGTGTAAATATCAGCACACACCCTAAAGTGTGCTGTGAGTGTAGTGGTAATGTACTCACAGTATCTCCGTTTGAGACTACCTGTAAATAAAAAGTTAATTAGTAAGGATATGTACAATTGTTGTGAATCATGCATATAAACTAAATGCATGCTCCTTTCAACTTGTGGCTGGTGATCTAATGCCAGTAGCATGGTGGGCATGCACGAACACTAGAACAGGCTTGCGTGGCTACAATGTGCCCCAATAGTGTAGACATACACAGGGAATCCGTGAGTGAGTCAATATAGTAATCAAGTATTACTGGGGCACATAGTGCTCATATTCTCTATCATAAATCAATAGTGTGCGTGGATGTGGCGCTATCGTAATTGTATTACACACACTAGGTGTTGAGAGACAAATGATGGCTAATCTGGGGGCCCAGTATGCTTATAGGCCAAATGCGCGTGCATCACATTCAATGTTTGTTAAAATGGTAGCGCGTTCTATCTTAGTGCGAAATGTGCGTGAAATTCGACAAACAAACAAAAATGACATACAAACACCAACTTTGAAGACAGACAACATGGAAAGCGGTCTCACTTGAGTAAAGAGGTGGTTATGCCTCTGGAAATCGATCGACGTTTAAATCCCCTCTTGACCTTAATGAAAAAGAAAGGTCATGGCGGGGGGGTTGTTGTGAAACAAAAGGAGGCTACGAAGAATAAAGTTACTAAGGTTGAATCCCCGTGAAATGCTAAGTATAGAGCCTCTAGACAATAAAGTAGCAGATCAAACGACATGGTCCCTTCGGAGACTCGTACTCACAATTGTCAGGGAAAGTTTGGTCCGTGGTACCTAGGACGGCGATCGGGTCCGCTTGTTCAGCCCCGTCGTGGAAATAAGGGAGTGGTTAAAAAGAAAACAGGAAGACGGACGGAATGTCACGTGATGCGGCTCTAAGAGACTAGAGCGCAATGACTGCGAGTGATGCAGGCGGCGCCTGTGTGTGCGTAATGGAAATAGAAGAAAGAAACATAACTACACGGAGTCTCGTGGTGATAACTCCGGGTTAAAATAAAATTAAATATTATTGCATTTTAGTCCCTCTGCGGTGCAGCTGCTAAAAAAAGGGGGGGAGAGAGACGAGGGTCAAAAGTAAGGGCCCTCCCATGTTTACCGTTACGGGCATCAATGAAGTGGCCTTGATTGAGAATGTGCTTGAATATCTCAATAAAGATTAGACTGTGCATAGAGGTTCTAAGAAATATAATTAAAATATTTTAAATAGGCCGACCGAAAGGATAGGTATCATGTCCTAAGGATAGGTGTTATGTACTGTGCTTACTGTACAGATGGAAATCTTAGAACGACGGCTAATGTGAAATTAGATGTCTACACAGGGAGGTTCAAGTACAGTGATGGGCAGATGCTCTGTATTATAAGCGCATGAGACTAAGGACATTATTAAATTGCATATCTGATACAGGCTATTTTGGGAGTATGCAAATGCCATACTGATTTTCTTAATTCCACATGTGTGTTCATGAACGATGTATACTGTTCCAGGGTACATTATCATTTAGCCCTGAGATGTGGGTTGAAAGTCTATATACCCAGCGTTGTTCTTTCTCGAACAAACGTTCTTGGATGTTGGTTTGGTTAGACTCAAGTTGTTCAATTATGACCCAGGTCATGTCGTTGGTGGTATGTCCCTTGGCTAGAAAGTGTTCTGTGAGTTTTGTCGTGCTGCGTTTGCAGCGGAGGTTGCTGCGATGTTCGCAGATTCTGGTTTTGACTTTTCTGCTAGTCATCCCGACGTATCGTAATTTGCAAAGGCATGTAATCAGATAGATAACATTTGCCGAATTGCAGTTAGTGTGTTTCATAATGGTCCAGATTTTGTCTTGTTCAAGATGTAAGGTTTTGGTGGTTTGCGTAAGATGGCAAACACTGCAGTTGCCACATGGGTAATGGCCTGTCACTTCTGGTAATCCCCATGCATTCAGTACTGTGGTAGGAGCACTCAGGATCTTTTTTGGTCTGGTAGATACAAAATTGTCTCTGAGGTTGTATGACCTTTTGTAGGAAAATAGAGGTTTTTCCCATTGTAGCTTACCCGAGGTTATGATTTTCCAATTACTTTGTATCAGTTTGGCTACTTGGTTTGAGATGGAATTGAAGGTGGTGACACATGTGAGTGGTATAGTTGTTGGCATATCCACTTTAGGTTCCAATAAACCTTCTCGGTTTTGGTTCCTGGCTCTTTTTTGCGCTTTATGAATGATTTTATTGGGGTATCCACGGTTTTGTAGTTTTGTAGTCAATTCTTCTGATTGTTTTTTGAAATCTTTTATTTCACTGCAGTTTCGGCGTAGTCTGAGGTATTGACCAAACGGTAAATTGTCCCTCAGTGGCCTAGGGTGGAAACTCTGAAAGTGTAAAAGAGAGTTTTTAGCTGTTGGTTTGAAGTGGGTTTTAGTCGAGAGTACCCCATTTCGTGCTTCAATCTCCAAGTCTTGGAAAGTGATGTTAGTACTGCTTGTTGTGTGAGTAAATCGTAAGTTTGGATCAAGTGTATTAATCCAGTTCAGGAATTCGTTCAGTCTTAGGCTGTCACTTGTCCATATTAGAAATACATCGTCGATGTACCTCTTGTAAAAAGTGATGTCCTGAGTGTACGTTGATTGATGGTTGAAGATATGAAGATCTTCAAAATTGGACACATACAGGCCCGCTACACTGGGAGCAAAAGTGCTCCCCATAGATGTACCGTACTGTTGTAGGAAGAGGGTGCCCTCATATTAAAAAAAATTGTCTTTTAGGGCTATTTCGGCACATTCCATTATGAAGGATTTTGGAGTGTTATAATCCCAGATCGTTTTGTCGAGGGAGGTGCGGATGACCTCTAGGGTATCATCTTGGGGTAAGCTGGTATAAAGGCTTTCTATATCCAGACTTACAAGGATGGATGTAGTAGGGTTGAACTCTAGGTTGTTGATTTGGTTCAGTAGGTCTTTGGTATCTCTTAAATAGGCTGGTGTTGACTGAACTATAGGTTGCAAATAGAAGTCACAGAAGCGGGACAGGGGTTCAAGCAGTGAACCTATTCCAGAGACTATGGGTCTGCCTGGAGGTGGTGTTTTGTTTTTGTGTATTTTAGGAATTGTGTAGAAATATGGAGTAGTTTTGCCACCTGAAGTGAGGAATGAGGCTTCTTGTTTACTGATGTAGCCATTGGATTCAGCTTCATGAACCATGATGTCAATTTTGGTCTTGAGTTTATCTGTGGGATCTTCATCCAGTATTTTGTAGTTCTTTGGATCATCTAGGAGGCGTGTACATTCCAGATGGTAAGCATTCCGATTTTGAATGACTATGCCTCCGCCTTTATCAGCTGGTTTTATGATGATATCTTTGTTGTTTTTAAGACTTCGTATGGCGTTGAACTGATGAGCTGTGGTGTTGTTGAATACTTGATTCTCTTGGGTATTCTCTATGCCTTTGTATATCGCTTGTTCGAAGGCGATAAGTTCCGGTGGTGTAGTGTGGGGTGGAGGAATGAAAGTTGATTTTAATTTTAGGGTGGTGTCGCCCTTTTCTTCTTGTTGAGTCTCCTTTGTAGGTGAATTATCAAAAAAAGCTTTGAGTTTAAGTTTGCGAAAAAATTCTGATAATTCGCAATGTAATTTGAATTTATCAAGTTTCGCTGTAGGTGAAAACCCAAGGCCTCTGTTCAGAACCTGTTCTTCTGCTGTTGTGAGAGTGTGGTCTGAAAGGTTAGTTATTAGACTCTGCTTGTGCTCGGCTGAGGTTCCTTTGTCCTGCTGCGTGTGTTGGCACTCGGGTTCTGGTTGTCTTCCCAATGTACTTGGCCTCTCCGCGGGCGTCTTCCGCGTCCCCTCTGGCCTGATCCTAAAAAAGGAAACCGTTGATTGGGGTTGCCAAACTGGGGTGGAGGTTGTTGAAATTGTGGATTCCAGCCATAGAACATCGGTTGAGTCATAGGCGGAAAGGGAGCCGGATAATTGGGTACCATTCCTGGGTGCATGTTGGGCCATGGTTGTTGCCAGTGTGTATTTCTTCCTCTTCCTCTTCCACGTTGTCTGTTTGTGTAGTGGCCTTTTTCTGATCCAGAACTCTCATTACTGCCACCGCTGTGTATTGAGGATCCCTCTTCTGATGATATGGAGTAGTTTGATCTCGTAGGGGTTTTATAGTCTGCATCTGAATATGGATATGTTTTGACATTTTGTTGGCCTTAGGACTACGAGGACTAACCAAAGCTAAAATGCATGTTCTTCTGCCCTAAACAGGGTGACATTGTTGGATACCCAATTGACATCTTTAATTTTCTCATAAGTCTCTTGTAAAGCGGTATACAATATACCTTGCGCCTGTAACCTAAATGCTACTAGTGGGTCTGCGGTATTAATTGTGCCACCCACACAAGTAGCCTTTCAAACCTGTCTCAGGCCTGATATTGCAAGGCCTGTGGGCGCAGTTTACTGACACTTAAACTTGGCATTTAAAACTACTTGCCAAGCGTTAAACTCCCCTTTGATTACACATAAGTCACCCCTGAGGTAGGTCCACGTAGCCTTAAGGCCAGGGTGCTGTGTAAGTGTAAGGTAGGACATGTACATTTAAGTTTTACATGTCCTGGTGGTGACAAACGGCTACATTTGTTTTTCACTACGGTGAGGCCTACTCATCTCATATGCTAGCATTGGGAATTCTTTAAAACACTTTTAAGCTGCAATTCCTGATTAGAAAGTGGAAGCTGCATCATGTTTCATATCTTTGGAATGTAAATGATAAATCCTCTTTACTGTTGAGGTTGGATTTAACATTATTGTTTTAGAAATGCCACTTTTCTCTGCTCCTACTGTTCTGTGTGCCTTGCAGCCTGTCTCCGATACACATCTGGGGTGGGTGATAGCTACACTTTGAGGATTCCCTCTAGAAAGCCACAAACATGGGAAGGGTGTGTGTGGGACAGAGAACTAATCTGCATTCCTCTACATTCTTAGGGAGAGGGAGGGGGAGCTGACACTTAAATAAGCAGTGTCCTGTTTCCCACACAAAGGGTTGATTACCAGCCATAGATAGCCTGGCATACAGGGCTGGAATGAAAGGGGACCTGTTCACTTCAAGTGCCTGCTTTGAAGTCCCCTGACCCCACTTCAAAGGCATATTTGGGTATCAGTACTGGGGCTCCGACCCTACCAAGACAGTCCATACTAGACCTGTGAAGAACTGTGCTGGGAGTAAAGACTGCTGTGCAACAAGGATTGCCGCTTTGCTTGGCTGCTGCTCTGAAGGAACTACTTGCTGCTTTGCTGACCTGGCCTGCTGATCTCTGCCCTGCTGAGGACAAGGACCGGATCCATCTCACTTGAACCCAGAGTGACTCCAAGGACTTGATGGCTTGCCCCCTGTTTTGAAGTATTAGGGCCGTCAAAGACTTCCTTCAACTCTGCAACAGCACCTGGACTCTGCCATCTCTGAGTCTTGCCCTGCCAAGTGGTTCCAATCCAGTCCTAGGCTCTTGAAGGGTGATTTCTGCTGTCCAGAACCATCAAAATCAATGTAGTGATGGCTTTGCGCTGATCGGAACTGACACATAGGCCTTTGACGCCAACGCAGGACGACATAATCGCTTTGACAGACAGCGTGGCTCAAAATCGATGCAGCGCCTACATAGCAAAGAGGTTTAATGGGGAAGCCTTTTTTGACTGCGCAGATCAGCGCTGACGCTTTGCCTCCATCCACGGGATTGGCAACAACTCAGTGCCTCCTCTACACCTCGCATCTATTCTTCGACGTCAACGCTTGCTCCATGTCACTATGTCAGTGGGACCTACATGAATCCTGTAGCCAGCCTGCCCTCCATTGCGGTAGGCCTGAACTTTGGACTTACCCCAGTCTAGCATGACCTCAAGTAACCCCTTAGCGCTATTAACTTCAAAGCACTATATTGGGTTTATTCTTTAAAGATTCGTAACTCGGGTTCTACTTATTGGATTTATGTCATTTCGGTTTCTTATACTAATAAAAGTATAATCTATTTTGCTAACCCTCTGTAGAGGTTTTTTGTGGTATTTTCATTGTTACTGTGTGTGTGTGTTGCACAAATACTTTACACTCTGCCTCTTTAGATAAGCTCTACTACTCTGCGCCAAGCTACCAGAGGATGAGCACAGGTTATCTTTTAGTGCATATCTAGCGTGCCCCGACTAGTATTGTGGTCTCTACTTGGACAGGGTGCATATCTCTGCCAGCTAGAGACCATACTGCTAACACTGTGCACGAAAGGCAGGGCCACGCAGAGATGGAAAACTGTCTATCCGCCATCCAAAGGTGGTAACGTCCATCATATCCTGGGGCCACTTTCGCCCTACAACATCACTCCCGTTCAGTGGCTGTGGGGACGCCTCCCACCGCACGCGATCACTTAGGATATGGTCCTCCACAGAGTAATTACTCTGGCAAGGACGGCCACCCACCAGCCCACATTTCATGGCCCACAGCAAGCCTTCAGATCCTCATCGGCCTCATGCACAGCTGCAGTTCTTTTCCGGCTTCACAAAAAAGAGAGGGCGTCAATCATCGAACGTCATTGCCATGGCAGCTCCCCCCCTGCTTCCATCTACCTTGGGTTGGACCCCAAGGCACAGCAGGCTAGTCTCCCAGGCTCACCTCCAACCCAGTCTGGGCAAGGTTCAGCCGTGATGAACAGGAAGGATGGGAGGGCTGCTCCCTTCATTCACCCCAAAGGACCAGGCTTCAGAGAGACCCACCAATGGGTGACCAAGACAGGATGAGGGCCAGCGCAGCAGCAGAGCCCCCCTACCAGCTGATGTGGTCATCCTCCTACCAGCTGATGTGGTCATCCGCACACAGCCCTTCATTTGGACCCACCATCTTGGAAGGAGACCGGTGAGTGCGGTCAGAGTCTACAACCAGCCCAGGTCTGAACCAGTGCTACCTGACGACAGCAGGGAGGTGCCCCATGAACAGCAGAGCTCCGCTGCTTCGGACAGGTGGTTTACAGCTCGGTTGGAGGCCAGATTTGGAAGAATGGATATGTGGGGCCAGGAGCACTAACCTAGTGGGTGTTGTCAGTCATGGTTCTGGCCTCACCTCCCTCCAAAAATTCTTGCAATGGAGCTGATGCTAGGCAAAATTAATTCAGAACTGTTTAGAGACAGTGTTGTCAATTATTATTAACCCCTTCAGTGCCCATGACGAGCTGGACTCGTCATGGGCCGCGGTTGCGCTGTGCCCATGACGAGTCCAGCTCGTCATAGACCCCGCCCGCTAATGCAACGGCCGGCACAGGGCGGGGAAAGGGGCGGGCACTGAAGGGGTTAATGAATGCAAATAAACAACTGCAGCTAAGTTAGTCATTGTGAAGCTAGGCTGTGCTGGAGCGGCTGTTCTGGTTGCTGCTACTCACAACTCATATACTCAGTGTGCCGTTACCTCTGCATAGGTCCAAATATCGACACAGGTACATAGGAGGGATGATTCATTGGGGTGGTCCAAAATCCGTTCGGAGCGCAAAAACAGCCGCTGGAACCAAATTCCAGACGTTCCCACCCAATTCACGCAATGCCCCATAACATCAAGAGGACAGTAAAATGAAGCAAGACCATAATTCCCTTTCTCCTAGTGCTGCAGGAATACTGTATGGTAAATGTGCCCTGGGGGCAATCCATTATAACACTTATCAGTTTAACCATAGGCAAATGTACTATGAGTCTGAAGGATGATGAGGGATAACGTGCTAAACCAGGGTAACCATACCTAAATTCTATGTATAATTCCGCATTCAAAACTGGTTTTACTTTTCACATGCAAATGCTTGCAAAGCAGTGGTTTCAAACAAGTCCACTTCCAAAATCGGCCCACATACCAGACACCTTTTGCACCCAATGTCCATTTCTCTGTAGGCCTCAGAATGAAGTAGAAAGTATTCTTGGAGACTATTTCCAACCCAAAAGATTGATTTCAGTTTTTTTAGACAATTCCTTTGCTTTTTTTATTAAACATTTTACAGTGTTAAATACGTATATATTTAGATTTTATATTCTCAATCCATATTATTGTTTTCCTGCTGCAGCGGGATGACCTCTTTGCCAAAGGCCATGTCCTCCCCTTTGACCAACTGGCCAAGGAGCATGGACTTCCACCACAACAGTTCCTCTTGCACAGACAGCTTAGTCACATGTGTCACGCCCTGCGGGACCTCTCGGAGGGAGAACCTTCCAAACATCCAGTTCTGCAGAGCATCCTATGGGCGCCAGCTGCCACCGAATAACCTGGCTATATAAAGCCATTTGGGAATTGATGACCACCCCCCTCACAGCACTGCTCCAAAAACGGGAAGATGAATTCAGAAGGGTGCTACACGACAGGTAATGGGATCGGTCACTTGAGTTTCCCAAAAATGTCTCCCGCAGCTCTCATTCTAAAAACATACAATTCTTCATTCTCCAATGGGCCTATTTAACCCCGACTCAACTTCTTTGCCACTTTCTCGAGCTGCTGTTTCAATGCCCACGTTGCTGAGCTCCTAACACGGACTTCATGCACATGCTGTGGTCTTGTCCTACCCTTCAGAGTTATTGGCACTCGATCCACGCCACCCTACGCGAGGTCACAGAGCTATCAGACATCCACACATGGGAAGCATGCTTCCCAGCAGGCGGGCAACTAGAGACAAATTTCGGAGGGGGGGGGGCAGGGGGGCGGGGGCTGAGAGAGATTTCGGGGGGGCTAAGTCTTCCAGCCATAGGGAGAGTGGCTGTAAGAAGGGGTGAAAACACAACAAAAGCCTCATTAACGAGTAAATGGTCTTTTAAAGCCCTGTGAAGTACTCGGGCCCGGCTGCAATTAGACCGACGCCAGCCAGCGAGTCTGTCTCAGCCGGGCTGACACACATGAGGGGGGGGGGGGGGGGGGGGGGCTGAAGCCCGTTGAGCCCAATGGGTGTTGCGCGCCTGCTTCCCAGGAATATTTAAGTATAAGAAGCAACAGAAAGTAGGCACCCGCTTTGTGGCCCTAGCACTTCCAGTCACCAAACACATACTCACACTCCACACATACTCACACTCCACTGGCGCTTCCCTGTATCCCCCCAGTGGATGCATAGCAGAGAGCAATGTGCAAATAGGGTGCGGCTGAAGAAGCGGCCCCCTTTGTGAGGAGCTACGACAGCTGCGCAAACAACCCATCTCCTCCCAGTGGCCACCCTACTTATACACTTCCACCCAGAGGTGGGAAAAGACAATGTACCCCCGTGAACGCATTATGCGCTTCCCTCATACGCTATAATTACCACCACATCGGGGAAAACTCATGTGAATGCTTACCCACAGTAGTCCTTCCCCCACTCCCCCACTCCCACACACCTGGCATAACCCCACATGCCAACTCGCCTGCCCCCACCATACTGCCCACACCGCCCTCTACAAATTGCCACCACTATCATGCATGCCCGCCTCTCATCCCGACCCCTCCATTCATTCTCAGTTACACCGCAATGACGACCTGCGGCAGGTTAAGCTCAGCGTATACCAAGGACAGTACAGACCTTCTTCCCTATATGCATCCTGTGTTGATGTCTTGTATAAGGCACTCATGCACAGCTATACTGAACTTCCTGTCCAGCTCTACTGTCTCTTGCTGTAAGACGTCATGTACTAATGTTGTTTGCATTGTGAAAACCAATAAAAAATACATATTTTTAAAATGATTGTTTTCCTGCAATGTTACTGTTTCATTTTGACAATCTTTTAGACAATTCCTTTGCTTTTTTCTATTAAATATTTTGTATTTTTTAAACATATATATTTTTGGTTTTATATTTTCAATCCACATTATTGTTTTTCTTCAATGTTAAATTTTCAACTAGAGCCGCTTTTAGGAGGCGTTCTGTAGGGAAAGATGCAGAGAAGAATTATTCAAGACTTGTTAGAGTCACCTAGAGTGTGTTCAAAGCATGATCTCTAACTGACAAAGGCTTGGTTCACCTGTAAGGAGAATATTCTCCTCAGACCTCTGAACCAGGGCTGTTGACATGAAGACCACATTTTTCTGATTTTGGAACCTGTCTATGACACCTGTGCTGGTCTGCAGGTCAGACTTCACAGTGCTTTTCATGTCTTCCTTTTATTCTGTTTCCTTTTGCATGGGTCGATCCTGGAACACCCACCTCCAGCTTGTGTGATGCTGAAGATGCCCCATTATGAGGCTCCTGTGAGTTACTCCTGTTTATACCTTCCTCACGTGCTAATTGTCAATCCTCTCAGGTTGTAGAAGATTTTATTTATCGGAATTTAAGGCTGAAGGCCAGGGCCGGACTGGGAACAGCAACCAGCCCTGGCAGATTGCTGCTCGACCGGCCCTGGGAGTGGGGGTGCGATTGAGGGAGGGGGGAAGGGTTTTAGCAAGAAGCACTGCTCCCGCTTTTGTTACAGGGGGCAGACATTGCAGTACTGCTGCGAAACCGGGCCCCTCCCCACCAACCCACCGGGGAAATGCCCAGTGCTCCCTACGGCCAGTCCGGCCCTGCTGAAGACGGGCCTATGATGCACTATGCCTTGAATTATTTACACGAGATAGTCAAAGCAATGAGGCACTCATTACTCGGTAACTTGTAGAAAGCTGAAGGTAAGGTTGTATAGTGTTTTTGATTCTAGACTGCTTGCTTATGTGTGTTATGCACGAGATAGGATTCCTGGTGATGAACCACTCATTACTTAGAATTTTTAGAAAGCTATGGCAAGAATCTATAGTATTTTTGGCTCTAGACTGCTTGACTTATGTGTGTTATTTTTTCTCTCTCTTTTTAGTACACGTGTTTCACTTTCCACTTTCAGAAGCTTGTTTGTTTTCTCAGCTTATCCAGGAGGTGTCTTCTCAGAGATAATGTTGGTCGTCAGCTTATCTTATGATGACACTAGTGCCTGCCTCCTTGTTGGCCAAGCTATCAGTTGATGCTGCAGAACACACAACTCTAATGATTTACAATCTTTCTGTGGGCTCTTGGAGTTTCTGTTTTTTCACAAGGGCTGTGGGAAAACATACACCATTATCTCTTGTTAATAGGTAATGTAAGTGCAATCACAGAAGGTGTCTTTCTTATCTGAGCTCATAATGTTCAATATTTTGTAATGTGTAACAGTGATGCTATCGAGGAACCTGTTCAGGTGGAAAGCAAAAGGTTTCTCTTGCACTGTTAATTATGGGCAAGGAAAGGCGTTAGTACACCATGCACACAAAAAAGGGAAGTGATATACCAGTAGGAGTCTGGTTTGAGCAGAAAATATCTCTTGACTGTGGTTTTAAAATTCCCTCAAGACATTTGCTAGTCATTTTCACTCCCTGTGGGTGAAAATTAAACAAAATAGCACCATCAGAGAAATGGGAGAAAAAAAACAGAAATGTGTATAACGTAAAGTGCACAAAATGTGCGATATTTTTTATGTGTAATACAAATTTCTCCTGTGCCTACTTATAATATGAATAATTGACAATGCAACGCAAATATGACAACATACAAGCGCACTGATGTTCAAGTCAGACTTGAGAATCCTCCTGAAGAATGTATCACCCCCTCCAAAGACGTCCGTGCAGCCACTGAAGCTGAGGCTTTCTAACATCCTTGCATTATATTTTCAGTCCTTCAAAATATTATTCATGGCAGCCACATTTATTGCACAAAGCGATATAGGGATCAATGCATTTATGCCCAGCCAGTGGAAATAAATGTAGCCCAATAAAACAGGTTATTTGGAGCAAACATACTAGTAAACTCTGACTCACACATTTATTATTACAATGCAAAAGAAAATACATTACTAAATGTCCAGATTCCATTCTAGAATTATTTTTATTAAAGAAAACAAAGATGGTCATACTAACAGAGCCTGGCTACTGTGACTGTGTCAGACTGCACGGATTTAATACCTTGTGCTCTGATGAGGGTTACATATGTATGGTCATCACATCTGCACACAAAAACACAGCATAGCGGAAAACCATGTATCCTGATCTGCCCTGTCTAATGTGCTATTAATTACTACTATACCACTTTTGAGGGAGAGACGGCGCAACATGTCTAACCCGACCCTTCTCCGCCACACACATCAATGGTTATGGCATTTTGCAATCTGCGCATCTGCATATATACTATGGGCCTCATTTAGGATCTGTTGATGCACAGCAGCGCAGCAAGCCTTCCCGCTGCTCTGCCGTGCATCAAAATAAAAGGACCGGAATGCGCCGTAGCTACAAGATACGGAGCATTCCGGTCCTTGTAACTGGCGTAACGAAATTTGAGGGGTTCTCCTTGCAAGGCACGTGGAGGGGCCCCCTCCAGGCTCAATCAGGAGCTCTGCAGCCAGAGTGCTGTGCTGAGAGCGGCCCCCAGAAGCTTTGGGCTCCCCCAACTGCAGGGGCCAGTGTTACGCCCCTGGTCCTTGTCCCCTGCGCTAGCGCACAAACAACAACCATGCGCCAACGCAGACACCCTTGCATCATGTTGCAAGGGTGCCTGCATTGCAGGGATGACTGTTTTTGTGCAGGAAGGGACACGTTCCTGTACCAAAACAATCATTGAAGGCATGTTCCTCTTCCTATACTGGTTGCAGAATGCAGCATGCATAGAAAGAGGGTAAAACGAGGAGAAATACAAGTATTTCTCCTCGTTGCGCTACTCCTGTAAATGTAGACGTATGCTTGAGAACACAAAAATTGAGCTACAAAAGATAAGAAAAGAAAATATGAAGTAGAATAGAGTGGGAATGTAAAGCAATGAATGTACTCTCACTTCACATGGATGTGGATAAGGTGGAAGAGGTCAATTATCAAGAAAGATGTTACTTTAGCAGAGGAATAGACAATAATATCTAACGTTTTTCTGAAAAGCACAATAGCGCTCAGGTTTATTATTACCCACTGCAACAGAAAATGCATGTATAGAGTAACATGGTTTTACTTAGCCAGCAGGAGAAGATTCAATAGAGAATTGAATCAGCAAAATACATCTTCCAAAGTATACTACCCAAGATCCACACTGCTGCTTCACCTCCTCTGATACAGCCGCAGCCCGAATTTCGTTGCGTGCCCTGTATCGCAAAATGCGATGCAGCGTGCGCTACGAAATTCATTTTATTTATTTAATTGTTTACTTACCTGCAATTATCCATATTCCGGTGTTTAGTACCTCCCACCCTGCCCCTCCTCCGCCCCGCCTTTCCGCCCCACGGAACTCCCTCCACGGGCCACGGCTGCTCTGATATGAGATGGAGTTAGCGAAAATCGATTCAAACTCAAAACAACGGTTTTTACACTGATACCTAAAAAAAATACCAAGAGGAGTCAAAAATGATCTGTGAAGAAGGAAACATTGAACCTGGTGAAATATCTTGCCATTTAGCGTGGTGGTTGTGTACCTAATATATACTCACACAGCAGCGGTGTGTGCTATTTACCAGATGTTAGACATGTCAGTCTTAGAGTGGTCTTCCCCCAAACCTTTTGCCATTCTCCTCAAATTTTTCTGATCTTGTTTTTGTTGGCCTTAGGACTCTGTGCACTGTACCAATTCTAACCAGTGCTAAAGAGTGTGTGCTCTCTCCTTTAAACATGGCAAAATTGGCTTATGCCCAATTGGCACATTTAATTTACTTGTAAGTCCCTGGTTAAGTGGTACCACTTATATCAAGGGTCTGTAAATTAGATGCTACTAGTGGACCTGCATCACGCATTGTGCCACCTACTTAGCCATTTAAACATGTTGCAGGCTGCCATTGCTGCCTCTGTGTGCAGTTTACACTGCCATTTCGACCAGGCAAAATAACCCTTCTGCCAGGCCTAAACCTTTCTTTGTAATACATATAACTCACCCCTATGGTAGGCCCTAAACAGCCCACAGGGCAGAGTGCAATGTATTTAAAAAGTTGGACATGTACTTTTACCTTTTACATGTCCGGGTAGTGAAAAACACTTAAATTTGTTTTTCACTACTGCAAGGTTCTAGCCTCTCCCATAGGATAAAATTGGGTTTACTCACTAGATTTAATAAATTATAACTTTCAATTTGGAACAGGTTAAAAGTTCGAGTCTGGTGTCTAAAGAATTGTTATTGAAAACCCTTTCTCAAGGTAAAGTTGGATTTTAAGTCTAAATTCTGTAAATGCCACTTTTAGAAAGTTGGCATTCTCTTGTCCCAACCATTTGGTGCCTGCAGCCTGTATTCTGAGCCACATGACTAGACTAGATGTAGCTGGCAGTTGGTCTTTGTGTATTGTTTCCAAACAGTGAGACAAAGAGTAAAAGATGTTGGCAGGCGGGCCATCTATGACTTGATGGGGGGCTGTCACCTACCATACTTGCATATCACAAAGACTCTGCCCAGCGCACTCATAAAGGGTTTTGACACTAGTCTTTAGTGAAGACAGACAAGTTGGGCCAGAGCAGGGAGATAGATAATTCCGAACACCTCTGGGGTTGGAAACCTCCAGAACCTTCTTCCACTTTAAAGTGGGCACCAGGTATAAATAGTGGACCCTGATACCAACTCTTCAGTACACCTCTAGACTTGTGGAGGCCTCAGAAGGAACGCTGTGCTGCTCTCCAAGACGCACTGGTACTTTGTTGTCCTGCTGCCTGAATGAAAGGACTGGACCTGAATCTTGATCTCAGGGCCACCAGAGTGACTCCAAGGGCTAGTTGTCTGGCCTCCTGATTAGAGCCTTAGGGACCGAAAAGACTCAAACCATCTTGAATCCAGCACCTGGACTCTACTTGCTGTGAGTATTGCCTTCCAAGTGGCGCCACCCTAGTCCTGGACCCTGAAAGTGGGTCTGAAGGTGCTCCGCCAGCCAAGCCGTGTTCCAGTACGCAGAATCGACTCACCAAGACACATCTCCTCGCAGCTCTGTTTCAGAACAGCCGCAGTGCGATGCATCCCCGATGCTGGACTGCACATTGCAGCCCGCAGTCTACTCAGAATCGCCGCTGTATGACGCATCCTCAACGCTGGCCTTCGCATCGCAAGCCCCTCATCAATGGTATCCTCAACTGCGATGCAGGCCTTTGCATCGCAGCCCTACAGCTCCTTAGGAACTGCCAGTGAGTCGCACATCGGTGACGAGGGGCTTTGCATTGCTAGCCCATCATCATCGTCATCCTTTACAACGTTGCAGGACTCCACATTGCACCCCCCCCCTCAGATTCCCCTGAACTGCTGGTGCGCAATGCATCCTCAACCCAGCATCTTGCAACGCTCTTCAACCAGGATTTAAGATACTTAGCTCAACTGGCCTAACTTGGACTCTGTATTCGGCCCGCGATCCATCACATTCGTGCTTAACTTGTGACTTTGCCCCAGTCTGACGTGACCAGTAAACCATAGATGACACTTTGTGATTAGGCACTATTTTTGCCTTAAACGTGTAAATTGCATATATCCAGTTCTATTAATTGAATTTTTGTCATTTTGGTCTTCAATAATTTTTTTAAAACTCACTCTGTTTTTCTAAATTGGTGTGGCATTTTTCTTGTGTTGTCTTTTCACTTCATTACTATTTGAAGTGCTGCATAAATACTTGACACGTTGCCTCTAAGTTAAGCACCCCTCCACCAGTAACCCAGTTTCCCAACACTAGGAGTACATATCGCACTCTGTTCTAGATGTTGCAGTGATCAACAACGAGTCCATCACGTTTTCCTCATTTCTGAGGTGCACAAACTCGGACTTTGACCCTGTTTCTACTATGACTAAAAACAATCTGGGCAAACACCTTTGGGGAGCACTGTTATAGCACCAGTTATCATTCCAATATGGACTCAAAAAGGAGTTGGCACACAAAACAGGATTTAGGGAGCAATAGTAATAAGGCCTGAGTCTCAAGTTATATAGTTTAGAAAATTCTTCTTTCTGTTCGTGTTTTCTCTAGTGTTGTGTTTTTCCGAAATGTGCAGCATTTTGAATCCATAGGAGATCCTCAGAACTGATCCAGTCCACCTGTAAAAGGGGCGGTGGAACATCATGCTTGTCGGGGTGCGAGTCCCATCACATGACATTGCTCCTATTCCACCAAAATCGAAACTACCCTTTTAATGTATTTTTGAAGCCACAAGGATAAGATTACCTTTGCAACTGTGCACTGATAGCTTTTCAGGATGTGGTCCTTGAAATTTGGAATATCTGTACCTCTCATTTGATGCTTACACTCTCTCTAAATCTGAAAACTGGTCCATGGGCTACCCATGCCTCCAGCAACAAAACTGGCAGCAAATATGGATGTCAGAGTTAGGGGCAAAGATGCAGATCTTAATACCCCTCTCTTTATCAAGAATTTATGATGTACCTTTCTTGCATTGGGACTAGCATGGGACTGTCCACACCTTAAGATCTACGCCCTCTGTACTTATGATGAGTCTCAAACTGGCTTGTACTTTTTCTAGATCTCTAACTCTCTATAACAATGCACACATCGAAACAGTCAAGTGCTTTGACACATGTGCTAAGCAGCGATATATCAAAAATTATTATAAATAAATCAATTTTACCTGTACCAGTGTGGATGCCTGAGCTGGACCTCCCTATAAGAGGCTGGTACATATTTTTCAAAAGAAACAGGGCTTGATTCACAAAGGTGAGTTTACACTTTGTCTGTTTATTACCTTTTTGCAATTCAAAAACTACGAACTCTGCACATAAAAAGATAGGCCTGCCCTATCCGCAGTCATAAACTTACTTTCAATTCATAGTTTGGAGTTGCAAAAATATAGTAAACGTACATAAAAGTGTAAGTATACCTTTGTGATCGAAGCCCACTTCAGGCATGTAACTACATTCAGCATTACCATAAGGGAGTGGACCCTGGGCCCAGCCACAAAAATCTAAAAGGCCTAGGTGGCTCCAAACAAAACAACCTGCAAATAAAGGAAGCTCTAACCCCACATAGGATAAATGGGGCATACTCCACCTGGAATGAATCAACTAGTAAGGGGCCAGAGAAGGGGCCAAACACACTGAATGAGAAAGCTCTGAACCAACCAATAGGCACTCGACCCAACATCCCCCCAGAATGCACCCCATATATAACTGTGTTAGAAAACGTTCCTACCTTTGTTCCCCCCCATACGGAATCACATACGTCTCTTCTGAACAAAGTGTCACACTGGATACGAAAGCACTCCGGATGGTCCAGTGACCTCTTCAAAAACCTTATTTCGACAAGGAGGGTCTCCTGGATTGGTCTACAACCCAAGTGCTCACAGGGGGATTGTCTAATCATACATTTTAACAGACCAACCCTGGTCAGGCCCCTATTACATTCACTCAGCCAAATTCCACCATACCCAGAGGGTATCCGAGCACCACCACTGGGCTTTTTATACCCCCTGCCTCTGCCCCAGCCCCCTTGCCATACAGTAATATTTATAACGGTTATCTCGGTATAGCAAATGAAAGAATTCTAAGCCACCAATTGAACCCCCCTCCCCCTAATTTAACTGGTTTACCCCTCTGGCCTCTTTAAAACAACTGGATTGACTACCCACTAGAGCGCCCGATCAACCTCAACAGACAATCCCTCACTCTCAGAACCAATTCAACTGCACCCCAGTGCGCACACCAAAAAGAGGGGAATTTTGAATTAATCTCTTGAAACATGGCAGGTCTGCGATCCAATTTGGAAGTCCCTGAATGGCTGAACCTAATGGGTCAAAATCAAATGGTCTGTTGTCAAGAGACCGGGCTACTTGACCCACCATATATAAGCGGCTTTGTTACCTTTCATGTCCCAGCAACCCCCTCAACATCATGTAGAGCTAAAGGGGGACTGGTAACATTTGTCTCCGTGTCTTTGACGGACTTGAATACCTCTGAAGTGGTTACCACCCCGTTCTATCACATACTCTTGTTCACTCTGAAGAATCTCTTTTGACCTACTATTAACTATTATTATAACAATTTGATCCTGCAGAAATCAGGATGGTGGATGGGATAGAGGACACTTTGCACAAGACTTTAAATGACCATGGAAAGGACTTATTAATTTTATGGGCTGGAGATTTTACCATAGAAATGTGTGGTAAGGGCTCCTTTGTAACTTGGGGAATCTGTGACCATTTTGGGGAACCCCTTACGCACTTCAGACATACCGCTTATGGGGATGCAGTAAATAGAGTGTCCTCTGCTAACAATCTGGAGTTTGCACACGACTATAGTACATGGGCCCCCACCCGTATTGCTACGTATATCGGGTCAGGGTCTAACTCGCTTATAGACCATATACTAATCCCTAAAGAGCTGTTACCAGTATTGATTAACTGTAAAAGGATGCCCTTATGTACCAATGATCATAACCCACTAATATTGAATTTAAACTTACTTCTATGTAGGGATACCCAGAAAATCCCACAGCATATATTAGAATTCAAGAAAAATAAAGGTTTAAACATCAGATGGGAACAGATTGATAGGGAGGCCTTTCACGATGATCTATTTATACGCAAACAATAGGAGATTAGCCAGGTCCAGGGAGAGGACTCGAAGTCCATCGGAGGTAATCCAGGCTTTTACCTCTCATACAAAGTATATGGCAAATAAATTGACCAAAAAATACTTGGAATGGTCATCTTGGCCAAATTAGAAACCTGGGCTGCAGAGACTCGGTGGCTACCAGACCTGCATTCTGGCTTTCGGCCAGGCCTGGGAACAGTGGAGCAGACTTTAAATCTGTCCCTTATAGTCCAAAAATATTTAAAGGTGAAAAAAGTATCTGTCCACTTTGCCTTTATGGACCTAACATGTGTTTTTGATGCAGTGGATCGCCCACATTTTTGTTAATGTCTAATTTAGGTATAGACAGTGCAATAATCTCTTTGCTGCATGGGCTCCACGCACATACCACAGCTAGAGTGTGTTACACTATGAACAGGGATCTAACAGGAGATTTCCCATCAGTAATAGGGGTTAGGCACGGTTGTGTCCTGGCCCCATTCCTCTTTTTAATGTAGATATATGCCCTTAGTGGCCACCTAGTAAATGCTAGAAAAGATATCCCCAAAATCAAGTCACGAGAAATTCCTGTCCTGCTCTATGCAGATGATGCTGTCCTACTTGCTCAAACAACAAATGTTCTGCAATCCTTTTTAGATGCTTTTAATAATTTTATGGACAACCTAGGACTTAAAACTAATTGAACCAAGTCATCATTAATGAAATATAGCCCAAAAATGTCAAAGACCAGAAAGTTTTTGCTTGGTGGTGAAGTGGAAAAAAACTTCACTTACCTGAGTGTCCCTATTGATACTAATTTCAATTGGAGGTTTTTACGTAATGTCAGAGTTTTACAATTTCAAAGGGCAATTGATGCAGTTTTTACAATTGCAAAAAGGCTGGGACACAAACCCACAGGTGAGCTGCAATGTATTTTTAACAGCAAATGTCAATCAGTTGCAGCATATGGGGCAGGTATCTGGGACATGTAACCTGTAAAGCCCTCCAGACTGTACAGAATATGTTTATAAGGAGACTTCTGGCTATTCCACTCTCCACTTCAACATCATTTTGCCACAAGGAGGTAGGGCTAAACTACCTGGAGGATTACATCAAATTACAACCCCTCTTACTGTAGCAGCGTATTTGGAAGAACCCTGAAGCCCAATTATGAAGACCAGTGCTGTTAGATTGCATGAATCTGGACAATTGCTTACACATCCCCTGGCTCAAATCCGTTAAAAAGGGCTTTGAAAGTCTTGCATCCCAGCTCTTTATCATAGCCCAACTCTTTTATCTAATGTCTCCCTAGCACACATAAAAAATCTTTTTTACCAACGTGCACAAAATGCACGGCAGGGCGATAGTCGGGGAGAGTGCGGGGTCAGCTTTCGGGCTCCACTACTGAGCCCAGTGCTTTATTTACAGTTTATTGTAGATGAAAGACCGAAGTTCCTACTCACAAGAATTCGACTACAAACCATACACTTTTTGGATTCCTATTCGTTCAAAGGTACTTGGCTCTCATTTTTACCCCTCTGTCATTGTGAGATCCCAGCAGAACAAAGCACTTTGCAATTTACAGTGTTTAGTACATTTTTCCTACACCAAAGAAGGCAGTTCTTGTGCCTCATATTGCATGCTCTGGATTCTAGATCCCACATAGCAGCTTTTTCTTACTTGCAGTGCCTGGTAAATAGAACTGTAATTATTGCTGGCTTAAATGACATCTTAAGTTCCTTGAGACTACGATCTAAATATTGAAACTTTTCAGTATTTTGCTGCTATCACACCATTTATTGGACTATATCTGAAGTTTTTATGCTGTATGAAGCCCTTTGTACTGTGTATTTTATGATATGACTTTTGTGGCTCACTAGAGCCGAATAAAGCGTTTGATTTTTTTTTTTTCCAGAGTTTTATATAGCACGAACTTGACCCGAATCAGGTATCAGAGCGCTTTACATAGCACCAGTTACGTTACATGAGGACACACATTCATTTTTGGCAGGCACTGGGAGATTAAGTGATTTGCCCAGAATCACAGGATGTTCAGCGTCATATCCGAGACTCGAACCCAGTTCCCCGATTCGAGGTCAACCGCCCTAGCCGTTAGGCTAAGCATGTGATTCTAATCATTAGAGATTTATTTAGCACTGATAAAACTCATAGGTTCAGAGAGTGTCACCCAATTCACCTTCTGAATTTCTTACAGACATAGTAGCAGAATATCATTGTCAGAATGGCTGACCTTAACATTTTGTCTTAGTTATTGTCTGCAAAAGTTGGTGATAATAATTGAATATCTACACCCAATGGGACAATTTTTATGCAAACAATGTTTAGTACATGATATTTATGTCAGACGATTTTTATGTATAAAATATTCTGACATACACCCATCATAGACATTTACAGCGAGCTCCAGGGTCAATACTTGCATGAAACAAAATTACTACAAAAGGTCTGAATAATTGCCTTTTTTCAGTTTATGAGGAGTGCTCTAGCAGGCAAAATGCTTTCGCCTGGTGCACTGAAAATTCTTACATCATTCCTGTTGTGTATCCTGGGATCATCTTAAGAGCATTGTGCATTCAACTTTCCTCTATTACACACAGAAAAGTGAATTGGAATGAAATGACTCAAGAGTTTACACGTGCGCTTTTTTAAACAAGTAGCATGTCATTCTTAGACTAACTGTCATGTATTTACACTTAAAGAGCCTATTTTGGTATAATTGAAAATTGGATTGATGTATTTTTGATCCAAGTTGACAAATAAACTAATGTAATTAAAATGTTTCCAAGGGTTTGCATATATAGTTTAAAATCATATTTATCTTAGAGATGAGACCCGAGATTTTTGGGTCTGCGTTTTGATAGCAGAGCTGTCAAACGCATATATATATTCCTAATGATATTGAGTTGAATTCAGGTCTGCCTCTTTCCACCATTGGCTTTCTTCAAACAACCTCTGTTAGCCAATGGTTTTAGACGTTCTCAGATACATCTTGGCTCAGCAGAGTTCTCATATCTCGCCTAATGATGTAGGCTGTTTGGGTCTAGCCTTCCTCCTCCACTAGAGTGCTTACATTGATCTTTATGAGGGACTACCTCACAACTGTAGCCATGTGAGGCCTGTCCAGCTGCACCCCTCCTGTGAGTCTCACTTAAAGGTGTCAATGCTGCATGCATTATCACATTGATCCAAAACCTATTGGCTTTGCCAATGCTTGGTTAATGATGGCATTGTGTTTGTCTGGATTGAGAACTACCATTGTTTTCACTTTTTGTGATAATCTTGGAATCACACCATGAGATGGAAATGTTTAGAGATAGCATGTGTTTGGTGAGAAGAGAGTTCTTAAATTGGCAAAGGTGTTCAGACAGGATGTTGCCATGGCCATAGACTTCTTTGTTTCAACTGCCCTTAATTGCAAGCAGAATCCCTTCACCAAGATCTCTCTACCAACGTCTGCTCTGTCAGGAAGAGCCAGTTTATTTAAGCGAATAGTGAAATACTCCTTAGGTAATGGAGACATGGTGCAATTCTTAGAGTGTAGCGAATGGTAGTAATTTCAAAATGATTAAGAAAATCTGCTTAATGTTGACCACAAAGTGTGCTTAAGTCACTCTTTGTTGTAGGCACGTGGGATTTTGATCAATGAGATTTCAGAGAGTTTTCTAATCTTTTGCTGGCTTTACTCCCATGTATCAAAAGATCTGTATTCTTGTTACTGATGGCCATGCTCTCTTTCTTGCTGGTGTATGCATTTTATTTATTTTCTGCCTTTTAAGAGCTGATAGGGGGTGCTAAAAAACATTTCTCCGGATCCTTAATTTCATGGTAAGGGATTATATCTTTTTTTCTCTGTTTTATTTGACTAAAAGTATGATACAGATACCTGAAATGGGCTTTGAAAGCATCCTATTTATTCCTTAAGTGTGTACCTTGTGGACAATTATGTGAGGAAAAAGTCAGCCATAGCAGAGTCAATTTCTTTAAGGTCATTTGAATTATTGAGTATTAAGTAGATCACTCTCTTCATGTTAGATACATAGGAAAAGGAACCTAATGCAAAGTCAACCATGACCATCACATAGACTGGAACATCTGCTAAACATACTAGCCAATTATGGATTCCATTCCCTGCAAGGGAGGAAATTATCAAATTCTGCAGCTTCTGCAACTCCCAATGTTTCTGTAACAAACAGTATAATCAACCACTTTCTATTAGGATCGAAAATTATAACTTTGTTCAGGATGTCAACATTATTTACCCTGGGGGCAGTAATCATGACCCCTTAGTTCTATTTTTACATGTGAAGGGAAGTATTATTGATGAAACATGCAAGATGTTTCCACTCATGATATTCCTGATATAAAGCCGATCAATAACTTAAGAGGGATTCAATAGGATTATTTTACATATCTACTGAAACTTGACAAAATAAGTAATTTGATTTGCTTCATGCAAATAAATGGTAGGACATGTTTAGTGTTTATTGAATTTCATCTGCATTGACAGCTTCTACAAGCCCTTTTCAAACAGGTGGGGTAAAATAATTTACTGACAAGTCATGGCAGATGGCAAAAGTAAATTTACAGGTGCTTACAGGCCCCTCTAGATCTTATAAATGTTGACTGATACTTGACCTACAGTCAGTCGATTGAGGAATGCCTTGAAGAGAATAGCCAATATGATGAAATATTGTTTGTTTTGAAAAATATAGTCCTTGTGTCAGAAACATGGGCAGACCCCACCTCAGGCCCTGACCTGGTCTTAGCAGTACTACAAGGATATTTACTCTTCAGGGCAAACAGGTCGCACAAAAAAGGCTATGGCCTAGCTATTCTTTATCGAGAGCACCTCGCTGCACACTTCCAGATGATACCAGCTGTGGTGTGTGAAGTGCTATCTTTTAACTTTGAACTATCCAAAACTCAATCCTGGAAAGGTATGTTAATTTACCACATGCCCGGACTGAGAAATAAGTTCAATCAAGAGGTCACTTCTCTATTAAAGGCTAGCTTGCTCTCATCTAGTTTTGTATTCTCAGGGGACTTTAATTTTCATTAGGAGGCATGTCTTGACAAATATACAAATATTCTACTGGACATCCTGGCATGTTTCGGCCTTCAGCAATTGGTGCAGGTCCCGACAAACATCGCAGGCCATGTGCTGGATGGTGTGTTTACCAATAATTCCCAATTGACCATCACTGAAGTTCTTCCTGTGTGTTGGTCTGACCATCTAGCCATCTTGTTCAATATCAAAATTAATCTGGAAAGGCCGGTCCCACCTAGATCTTGCCCCTCACAAACATTACGTCAATGGTACAAAATAAAAATAGTACCTGGCCAGTTTAAACAGTTTCTTAGGGACTCACAGTCAGAAGATCTTGAGACCCTTACTTCCAACTTCCATAAATGGTATAGCTCATCCGTCTACTCACTAGCCCCTGCTTAGATGTTTGCCCTCCCACCCCCACCCCACCGATGCAAACCTCGGGCTTCATGGTTCTCTGAAAGATTGAAACAGCAAAAACAGACTTTAGAGAAGCAAGAAAGAATCTGGAGGAAAGAATACTGTCAGGCAGAAAAAGATAAATGCAAACAGGAGATCATGGCCTACAAGACCATGATATGGGGAAAAAAAATCCCATCCAGGAAATAGATTAAGCAACAAATTATTTCAAACAATTATTTATGACACTAAAGAAGCTCTCTAATTTGTCCTCTAACAATACTAAAGAAAGTAGTTCCTCTCTTTGTAACACCTTGGTTTTTCACTTCCAAAATAAAGTCGGTACAAATCTTTAGCAAATTTTCTCAATCCTCTTCTATGTCTGCTGAAGAGAATAGGACAAGTAGCCATACGAAAGCTCACTGCATTCTCACCGAGTTTATCCACTGATGGAAGAGCACGTAACTGACCTGATCATAATCACAAAGTCAGGCGTCCTCTTGATCCTTGCCCTGCCACCATCATACACCTGGCCCTGGAGATCATTGCCAAGCACCTCTCTGCAATCTTCAATCAGATAATAAAGACGGTAAAGTTTATGACAATATGGAAAAAGACATCCATACTCCCCCTGATAACGAAATCTAGCCTAGACCCTAGTGACCCTAATAATTATCGTCCCATTTCCAGGTTGCCTTTTCCTGCAAAAGTGATTGAAAAGGCGTAAAATCGGCAACTGGCCGCTTTTATTCAGATTAAATCATTTGGCTTCTCTTTAACATCTTATGCCGATGATATGCAAATAGTTGTGTACTTCTCTGATCCTCTCAATAATACCTGTCTGAACTTCTGCAACTGGATGCTATCTATTAGTGACTGGATGGACCTTAACTTAAAATTAAATTCTAGCAAGACAGATGTCCTTCTTTTTGGAAAGGATACTACTTTGTCAACTCCATCTTGTTGGTCTTCGGAGCTAGGCTCCCTACCATCTTCAGCCAGCAAAGTAAAGAACTTTGGAATCCTTATGGACAATAAACTAACTTTTGGACACCAAGAGAATGCGACCAAATCTGCATCCTGTTACACACCCAGGATAATCAAAAAGAATGTTATCATACATCCCCTATCTTACAAAGGACTGTGGTCTATGCCTTAGTTTTAGCAAAACTTAACTCCTGCAACAGTCTATATCTCAACATGCAAATGCAGTATGCCAATAAGCTCCAGGCTGTCCAAAATGTAGAGGCTAGGTTGCTTCTGAAGATCCCGAAATTTGAATTGGCTAAACCTGCCTTACAGAAGCTTCACTGGCTTCCAGTAAAACAAAGAGTGAGTTTTAAGGCTCTGTGCATTTAGGGCCTTACACAACTCTGCCCCAAAATTTCTCAAAGACAGGCCCAGATGGTACCAGCCTGAGAGAACGCTATGATTGAGTACATCCAGGAATGTAATTGTTCCTAAGGTCAGCCTCTCTAACTGGGAAGGTAAAGGTTTTGTAGTTGGGGCCTCTTAACTCTGGAACTCCCTCCCTCCACATATCAAATCATTGCCGGATCTTTTATCCTTCAGAAAGGCTCTAAAAACCTGGCTTTTTAACAAATAATAGAGCATGCATCACTCCGTATCACTGCAGCGCCTAGATACCTCCTGGTAGTTGTCGCACTTTCTAAATATTTTTAACATAACATAACAACAATGTCATTTTTTATGGTTTGGCTACAGATAGCTCAGCTGTCTGTCGCAGACAAACTTGCATACAATACTACTCAGAGTGGGTATTGTGTCAGCCCTTGCTCGAGATAAGATTGCTATTCTGTTAAGCTCAGTTCCCTGCTCTTTAATTAATGGCGTTCCTTCCTAATTTGTTTGTCCTGCCCCTGCTGAATAACTTGTTTACCCTTGCTTTTGATTGATGAGGTATCCATCCACTGCTGAAGCCATAAAAATTCTTTTTTAATTTACTTTATTTTTCTTTAGCACTTCATGTGAGTGTATGTCTTCCTACTTTTCTTCAAAGCACAGGTACAATCTTTCCCTGCTCCTCCTTCACTCACCTTGCATCTGACACAATGCTCCTCTTTTGTGTGCCTGCTCCAAATAGCAGCCTTTGTGTGACCCTGGGTGTTGTTCCTCTGCACCTTCCTGTTTGTTGGTCTTCGCTCCCTTCCCTGTGCCCTTACCCACTTCAGGGTGGTAGTCTCTATTGCCTTTGGAAATGCCAGATGCTTTTTAAATGTGCCAGCACTGGAGAAACCAATAGTGCCAACCAGCCAAGGGAAATAATTTTTCTATACATTCAAGATGGCCAACATGTTGCAAGATGCAACATGTGTTGCGTTGTCATGTTCCTTCTCACAATGCAGTAGCCATTTTAAAAGTATAGAAAATAACGTTTTATATACTTTCAAAATGGCTGCTGCATTGCATAGCAACTTTGCATCACACACATAACTTGATACAACATTACTATGCAACGCAGCAGGCATTGTAAAAGTATAGAAAACCTCATTTCAAAAGGCATTTTGTAGAAAACACTGATTTTCTATACTTTCGAAATGGCCGCCATGGTATGCGATGGTACATGACAACATGATGTAAGTTGTGTCATGCAAAGAGTAGGCCATTAAGAAGGTATAGATTATTTTTCCTAAACTCTTGACTTAGTCATTTCACACTATTGACTTTAACAATTCCTGCATGTTTGAAAACCCACCAGCACTAGTAAAGCGAATAGCGTTGCCTGCAAAGCATTGACAAAGCGGACTATTTGTCAATGCTTGTTGCTAGTGACATTCCATTCCTTTAGAAGCTTTTTGCTAATGAGCTTGAGGATGGTCTAAATCTAGCACCCTTTAGAACAGTGATACTCAGAGTACAGCCCGGGGGGCGCATGTGTCCCTCCTGACCTTTACATGTGGCCCACTAATCAACAGCAGCAATGGGCTGCTGTTTACTTGACTCTGCACTAACATTAAAAAGAAGTTAAATAAACAGGCAAGCATTTATTCAATGGTTAACTGAAGTTAAAGAAAGTAAATAACTAGGATGCCCTGCACCCAGTGGCGGCTCGCCGAGGGAGTGCTGCGGGGTGGTGAGGCAGGGCGGGGGAGAGGTAGGGTGGGGGGTAGGAAACTCCGGCATACGGAGTTAACTGAAATTAAAAAAAATAAGTAAATAACTAGGATGCCCTGCCCCTAGTGGCGGCTCGCCGAGGGAGTGCTGTGGGCCGGTAGGGTGGGGCGGGGGTAGTAAACTTCAGCATACGGAGTTTACTACCCCCCACCCTGCCCCAACCCCACCCCGCCCCACAGCACTCCCTCGGCGAGCCGCCACTGCCTGCAAAGCTTAGCTTTAGGAACACCAATTGTAAAGACATCTTGCAGCAAAAGTGTAAAACTGTAATAAAGTCTCTTCAAAATCCAAAAAGTGTATTTCGTTAACATGCAGGACCGTTTGACCTTAGTACATCAGATTATATCAGTACATTGAGAAGTATTCTTTTTCTAAGATGGTTTTAAAAAATGAATGTAGAATCATTCATTCTCCCCCCCCACCCTAACAACAATGCGATTAGTGGACTAAGAGACATGTCAGCTATGTGCAATCTTTGGGTGGCCTGGGTTCCTATAATATGTGAACATTATAGTTTATTAAATCAAGCACAGGAGAAGGTTTTGTACATCACAAATCCTGAATTTATGTATTTCGAGGTCCAAAAAATGTATTAAGATCACATAATTTGGTTTAGTGGGGAGGTTTTCTGGTTTCTGCGTTTGCTCCTACATTCTTGTAGCACCTACCGTTTTGGTAAAATGTTAGAAGTTTACATCTTACTATTGACAGATGCAGAACTACTTCTTGAGGAGGTTGATTGAAAGTTGGTTCATGTTTCATGTCCGCATCTAAAATCCAAGAACCCTTGGGGCACTTGGACCCGACGATGCTTTCACCATAGGGTGTTGAGTTGAAGTCTAAAGCAAGCAGATTCAATATTTTATTAAATAAAATGATACTGCTGAAGCGCCTGAAGATGTTCATGAACTCGAGTCTCAGTGGGGTGGGGGTCTTAGTAACTGGCTAAACTGTATGCTTGATCAATAAAAGAGGATCTTTCAACTATATTTTATCTCGAGTTCCCTTGTCAGACATTGAAGGGCAGGGATTTTTAAGGCCTCATTTGGGCTTGACTTTGGGTGAGTTATAAAATGTAGCGTGGAGAGATATTTTTGTAGTTTTGTGTGGTACAACGCATAAACTAGGTGCACACCAGCTCTTTCCCTTTCAGAAGGAAGACTCTTTTTTAGACGAACATATTTTAACATTAAATATAATATAACTTGGCTCAGTGCAAATTCCGTTATTTTGCCCCACTCACCTGAAATTATTTTCTTCTGCTGTGTGTCATTCTATTGCCCTGATCATTTGTGTCATCATTCCTTTGCTCAGAAGTCAGAACCCCTTTCAGAAAAGTTATTTGCCCCTCTCAAACAGGTTTAATCAAAGGCAGATTTAGCACAGATCGCATTAGACTATTTAGCTACGTAATCGAGATGCCCAGCATCTCAATCACCTGGCATGTGCGATAGCTCTTCATGCGGAGAAGGACATCTATAAAGTCTCGTTGTCCTTCCTTCCTGCCACTTCTACCACCTTCAACCTTTAAACCATTAAAATGATTCTTGCCTAATACAAGGAGCCCAGAGCCAGAATAAGCATAAACATATCCCTATCTAACATCTTTAACCTCCAACAAAGTACCAGACAAAAGGGCCCTCTCTCTACCCTACTATTTCTACTAACTTTAGAACCCCTTCTCACAGAAATTAGAGAGAACCCCTCTATCCCAGGACTCACATTCTCCGTGGGCCCCAGAAAGTGGCCACCTATGCAGACTACATCCTGCTTTTCACTGCCCAAGCAGATCTAGAGCAACATCATGTCCACCATTAGCATTAGCAAAGATGCCCGGGTGTGAGGTTACTCTCTTAACAAAGACAAAACAGAGGTCCTCCCTCTGAGGGGCACATGCATCAAAGTAGGCTTTTGCGAGTCCTTAATTGCGATCATTAAGGAATCGCAATTAAGGACTCGCAAAAGCCTATGCATGTAGGAATCGCTATTACCTCTATATTTGAGATTCTAATGGGTTTGGGTGCCAGTGGATGTTTGCTAAAAATATACGAGCCTAGTTATTTTAAAAAAAACTTGATTCAAGATTTTGAAAACCGCATATCAAAACTGGACCCAAGTCAGAAAAAAACTCGGTATGGGCAGGTTCAGCAGATACACTCCATTTTTGGATAACAGCCAGATCTCCGCAATACTGTTGGATGGATACTTTGGGAGGTGGATAAAGGCGGGGGTCCGCAGTATTGCGGACCTATTGGAGGGGGATCAACCAGCTACATTTGAAATAATTAAAAATAGATTTAATCTCAGTAATATGGATTTCTTCAAGTTTCTACAATTAAGGGATTTTATTACTAAAAAAAGGGGTGGTATAAACGGCTACTCTATGATTCCTCTGCTGGAGGCCATCACCAGTAATGATCCTCCGCCAATTTCCAAACTTTACAGGATATTTCTTGAAGGGGTACCAGATGATATTGAGAAACACTCTGTAAAATGGCAGGAAAGGCTTGAGGTTACAGACCCAGGTTTACAAAGAGCTGTTGTATTGGCCAACACTGTATTATCCACAGCAAACCTTAGGGCGCAATGCTACAAGACATTTTTTGATCTTTATATTACCCCTTCTAAAATTGCTAAATGGAGGGGCGCGGAGGGTATCTACTGTTTTAGATGTAATATTTTGGCGGCAGATCTGGTGCATATCTTCTCTACATGTCCGGTTTTGGATAAATTAAGGCAGGAGGTTACTTTGTTTCTGCAACATGTTTTGAATAGAAATTTGCTGTTAACCCCCCAACTTATGTTACTCAGAGTATCTACACCTGTAGATAATTGCAAGGAGTTTTTATTTATCGCTATGTCAATACTTAGACTATGCATTGCCTCCTCGTGGCTAGATCTGCTACCACCTACATGTGGACAATGGAAAATGCGTATGCTACATATATTTAACCTAGAGAAGGCCCTTTATGCCCGAAAGGGGAAAAGAGGAAGAATTAAGGGACTCAAGATCTGGAGACCACTTAATGCCTGGATCAATGAACTCAATTAACAAAAGCTATATTATTTATTTATTTTTACTTTCTCTGAGACAAGTGGGCTATAAAAATGTGCCTATCGGAGCGCTAATGTACAACGCGGAAATGTCAAACATTGTATGTTCCCAGTTTGTATGTTTTTACGAGCATAAATAATAAAAATAAAAAATAAAAAAAAATAGCGATTCCTAAACATTCCTTAATTGCGAGAGTCGCAAGTAAAGAATGGCTTCCTATCCATCGAATGGGAAATTGCATGCATATTTTGCAAATTGTGCATGCAAATTCAAGGGCGCAAGGGTGTCAAAAGGACACTCTGTTGCACCCCTGAAATAGTGATGTGCACCCATGTCACGCACACACATGCCCCAAGGGCGTGTGTGTGTAACCTGAAACTTTGAAAAATGCACTTTAGTGCATTTTTCAAAGTTCCTGCTAAATACCATCAGGTTGAAATGGCCGGTATTTAGCGGTCCATAATAGCGAAATCGCTATTGAAAATGCAATCTTGCATTACATTTAAGGAATCGCAATTTGCGATACCTTAAATGCAATCGCAAATTGCAATTTTGTGCATTTGGGATGATGCATCCCAAATGCAGAAATTGCGGCTGCAAATGGGCTGATTTTGCGAATATACCCCTTTGTGAGCGCAATTTCCAATGATGCATGTGCCCCTTAATACCCACTGCAACACATCGATTATTAGCAACCATGTCCTCAAATGGTCCCGACATAATAAAATACCTTGAACTCTGGTTCTTCCCAGATCTTGGAGAATCCAATTACCCCAATGAGAAGCAAAAATGAAAGTATTGTAGACAATTGGTCTTCTAGATTTATCACATGGTGGAGAAGGATAGAGTCCATCATAATGATGATTGCCCTGCTAATCAGCTTCATAATCAGTTTGTCACCTGAATATCTCTCAGACGCTTACTTTGCCAAAATAGATGTACTTCTCACCAAAATCCTATGGCGATCCATAAAACCTAGAATCGCCCTAAAGAAACTAAGGTTTCCCTAAATCACTGGATAGCCTAAACTTACCAGACAATAGGAGATATCAGCATGCCTTCTTAGCCAAGCAGGGAAGTCATTGACTCTCCCCACATAACACCATCGCCCCATCATGGATCGAGATTGAAAGGGCACTGGCCAGGCCACTCGCTCTTACTTTTTTTATTACAACCAAGTACAAAATGCAGTGCTCTCCCTTTGCATTACTATGGCACAATGATCACCTGAAAACAGATGGCAAAACAATTTTCCTTGAGCATTGGCAATGCAAAAAGGCATACTTTTAATACAAGACCTGGGTACCCCTCACAACCCCTTGTCCTTCTCGCAACTCAAAAGCTAAGTGACTTGGATTTTTATCCTTTCTTAAAAATTAAAGCAACTATCTCCAGACACAAACCTTCGGTCAATACTGATCTACCCTCCACTTTACACTCATACCTCAAAGGAGGCCATGAAGCATTCAAACTCTACTCACTCCTATCCCTTACTAGCTCTGCACTAACCAAATTAGTACAAAATAAATGGGAATTACTCCTACACGATACACAAAAACCCTCAGGCAGCACAATTGAACTGGTCGAACATCTGGACAAACCTTACCTCAAACAAGGTTACTCCATCATTAGCTTAACGCAGATACACAGCGGTTTATATGGCCGACTGGGCTTCTGTCAAACTATTTAAAAATGGCCTCAGACACTTGCTGGAGCTGTGAAAAAGAACCACGTGACCGGGGACTCACACTGCTGAGATGCACCTTCTTTATGAACTTTTGGCCAGAAATAGGCAAAACCATCTTTCAAATTCAAAATATGAATTGAACACCGAACCTAGCCTTCAATACCTTGGGAGTTCTCCCCCCTGATAGGTACACAATTCTAAATACAGAAGACCGCCTCTTATGGGACATCCTTGTCTCAACTGGTCATAAAGCCAATCTCTCTGAATGGAAAGAGCTATCCAAACGTTCATCTCACAGTTAGTGGGAATGGGTACTGTTCAAAAGAGGGGCGAATAATTCTCTAAGCAACTACCTAAAGACTATCTCTAGGTAATAATTTGGTCCAAGTTAGACTACTTCATTCTTAACATGTCCCGTAGCTGCCACTTCTTCCCCCACATACCTCCCTTACATACCACTCACCTGTCCTATCTCTTCTCTATCCTTTTTCTCCATTACCAATACAAGATTAGCTGGGGTATCCCACATCTGACTTCCACCAATCACCCGTCGCTTTACATCACAAGAACACCAGCAGAACCCTCTTCATCACCCCCACACACTTACGGATACACACACCCACTGTTTTACTGGTTGTCTTCCTTTTCAAGCCTATAATATTGTATTCAATTGTAGTTATGATACCAAAATGGGACCCTGTTTCCCTTCTATATATCTACTGCAACTGTACTCTTTTGCTCATGTAAAATCTTAATAAAAATATCTTTTATTTTTTTTATTTTTTTAAAGAACCCCTTTCAGAGGGCCACAGGGCATCCAGGGGCTACTGGGCCCAACCATGGTGATTGAGACCTTTTACTCCTGATATCCTGGGCCCCCCCTACTATGGATCCTGCTCACTGGGCAAAGTAGGCCTTCTGCACTTGACTCTCAGTTGTAGTTGTGCTCGAAGAGGCAAGGCTTCCTGATAGGGGGAAGTGTAGACATAATAGGTCAGTGAACATGACTCATAACTTAAAGTGCAAGCAGTATGAACAATAAATCAATGTTCAGTCAAAAACTTGCTTTTATAGGGAAAATAAGTATTTTATTTCTAACTCTACACAAGCACAGGATTACGAAATTCAGAAGCAACAACACAATGAGGTTGGGGCTCTAATAGTTGTCAGGCAAATCCTTCCCCACCCCCCTTCTTGTAACATGTTTGGGGTTATTCCCCATTCGCTGCATTGAGGGAATGCTCACTATTAGACTATGCTCAGGAGTTTGACTTTGACTCTTGATGATTTAGTCAAAAGTGTCTACTGTGCCACAGCGCAATTAGCAGCGAGTCTCCTGGGGCCCAACTCACCCCGTTTACCTCTTACCAGCTCTCACAGTACTGAAGAGTTCAGCAGTGCAGCGGGTACCCTCTGAACAAGCATCCATGACTACTACTCTGCTCGGAGAAGTCATGGTGTCCCAGCCTTTGTTGCTGCACCCAACAGTGCAGGCTCCCTCTCCTGAGCAGCGCTACAGGAGTTCTCACAGTTATTGGAGCAGCTCTCAGATCGTAGAGACGCAGTAGGTTGGCTTTACTCAGAGGGGAGAGGGGAAATCCTTTCTTCGGATCCCAACTGGAGCCCAGCAAGGGTGCAATGAAATCCCCAACATCTTCGGCAGTCATCTGGGGTCAGTCAGGGCAGTTTCCTCGCAGTGTGTCTCCAACCTGCTGAACATAGCCTCAGTCTCTCCTTCAGGCAGCAGCCAGAATCCTTTGGCAACTTTGGTACTGGCAGCCACTTCTGGCATATGGGGTTGCTTTAGTACTGGACAATACAGGAGCAGGTTCCCCTGATACAAGCTCCACAGCCAAGACGGTTACGAGTCTCAATGCTTCTCACAGTAGTAATTTTAGCGAAGACCCCCGTCTTTCATACAGTGTCAATGCATCATGGCAGTATGGGCTCATCCAGTTCTGCATGGTGCATAACTCATGGCTGAGTCCATGTATGCCCTTTCCTGACATTCCATGATCACCGAGCCAACACTCCTGCACAATGGCTACAGCCCAATCGGTGCACAGTCACACTTCTCTTTTTCTTCTTTCCTCGTGAAAGACTGTATGTCACAGCAGGCATGACTCCGAAGCTGTTTGACCCACAACACAATTCTTGGGAGTGACCAGAGTTTACACTTGGATGTCATCCACAGTGATATGTGCAACAAAAAGTTAAGCCCAGGTTCCCAGCCCTACTCTTTATGATTCCCTGATGAGTCTCATCTCCTTTCCTAGGATGCGTCTAGGAATCTTTCTTGTGACCTATACTCCAATAAAAGAGCACCCTTTTAAAGTGAAAAGGGAGGGTCCCTTCTTCCCTTCCTTCAGTGTGTCCCACCCAGCTCGCAGAAATGCAACAACACACAAATCTGTCTGGGGGGATTCCTCTACTCCTCATGTGTTCACCAGGCAGGCCTGGGCTTCCCAAAAAGGAACCCAAGGTCCTGCATATAATGTACCAATGCAGGCCGACTCACTCATTGTACATTCATAGCACGCCTACAACCCTGCGCTGTTACCTCCATGCATTGAACCATTACAAGCACACATACATTCCGTACACACATTCAGCCTGTGCGCACTGTTCCGCATTGAAACTTTTCTATATTGTACCAGGGTGTACCAGGTTTGTTATTACAAACACACACACATTGGCAGCACACACACTCACATGTGCACGTTGCACAACACTTCACACTTTATGTACTGTACTTCATACAAGCACACAGGCACCCAGCACATGCTTTTATTGTGCATGTACTGCACAGTACTACATCGCTCATGTAATGTATCCCCACAGGCATACATACATTCAGTACATGCACTAAACACACATATACTGGACAGTACTGCTCTGTTCCTGAACTGTACCCTTTCCAGGCACATATACATCCAGCGCAGAGCCACTACTCCTTTGCTGCGCAGCCCTTGACATCTACCCGATGAAGGCCAAGGATGAGTTAGGCACACAACACCGGAACTTTTAAAAAAGGTGAGTGAGCCTGTAGGCGGCACTCCAGTGACACATGGTAACAAGGACCTGTTGACTACTGCTGATCACCACACGGTATGCTGCCACCACCGCGCTTGTACTGCTTAACTCCTGCTGAAGGCAGTAGCCTTCCACCACTATGAGAGTAGAGCTTTGAGAGCCCTTCCTGGTCCACCAAGACTGTAATCCGTGAGACATTCCTATGTCATGGCACACATGCATGATCCGGTTATGGCACACATGCATGATCCGTGTTTGCATCTGACAAAAAAAATCAGCTTTAGGGATCCAGACAACAATACAGTTGTGCACTAAGTGCAGGGTTAGATCTCTCTAGCATGCAGAGGACGTTTCCGTTCCAACATCTTAATTTAAAAGTTTTAAGAGCCTTTAATAAATATGGATGCCAGTTAACACAAAGACCCAATGGCATGGTTTGAAGGAACTGTTTTACAATTGTGAACTCATACAATTATTTTCAATTTGTATCCCCAAGGGATTGGCAGAAAGTGTCATTAGGGGCCTGAATTACACCAAGTGGGTAGACAGATAGTAATTTATAAACTCCACATCTCACCTCCACTGCTCATAAAGCATTGTAGATAATTAAGTGTAATGGAGCTTCATTTTTAAGAGCACTGGATGATTCATAACTCTTTCGAAGTGCATTCTCCTGGAAACTGTCTTGGTGTTTAGTTCTCTGCTGTTTGTTCTATGTTTCTACAACATGGTCGAGTGCAGGACCCCAGAGCAAAGCCCCCAACAACTGCACGTAGAGGCCATCACAAAAATATATTGTTGTGTTTGTAGTACATGTTTGATTGTCTTGGAAATTCTAATAGCACAAAAATGTGGATTATAAATGTTATTTTTGTCTTTATGATTTTGTATGGTTGATTTATGTTTTTCTGTTTGTATATTGAATTATTGACAGCCCTGGAGAAGCAGTGAAAAATACCTCTCGGGAACACGAGTTGGCTGTTCTATTTTAAATACATCAACTCCTGGTTGCATTTGTCTCTCCGGATATATAATTTCTGATTTACAGATGGACTACTAGAAGCCCTTAGGAGAGTAATGAAACTGGCTTTGGAACATAACTTTTAGGTTCTACCAATAACTATGGCATCCATCAGTGCAATGTTTATTATCTTCAAGGTCTCTTGTGATTTAAACTCTTATTATACTGATGTGTTGCTCATTAATGATGTATTTCTCAGTATTTCATGTGCATGTGATATAAATTGTGGGGTGCTTAATGATTTCTTATTGCAAGCCTCTTTCACACTGCCCTGTTTTTTGTCTCAGGAAAAATATGTAATAATAAATGTGGAATTATTGTCTGATCTGAGCCTGTTCCTTCTCTTCATGGTGCTAGAGGAGAAGTATGCTAAGAAATGAATGTGCATACTGTTAGCTACAGGGTCTTTGATGACAGCAAACTCTTCTGGTGCACAAAGAAGCAGCTGAGGTAGTAAAGAAACCCCATGACCTGCAGGATGCATTGAGTCATTTGCCTTGCCGTTCACACCATGAATGGAGGATATTTCACATTGTTGAGCAATGTATGGGATTGTCTGTGTATTTGAATGTCAGCACAGGTACCACCAACACTTGATTTTTACCAAGCATGTGTATCTTTGTTTATTTAAAAGCAGTGTGGGGACTGTGCACTTTTCAGGCATGTGTGACTAGCTCAAGGTACTTTCCATTTCCGTTCAGTGGAGCATTCACTGATGTGGTGTACTTTCCATTGTGGAGAAAAGAAAGAGCACAGCTCAATATGTTTCCATTAAATGCAGTCACTGGTGTTTATTCTGGTGCTTTTGTCAAGTAGCAGGCCTTGTTTCAGTACTATATGTTCCAAGCTTCACTCTGACATGGTCAGTAAGAATGAAAATTGAACTTGGTGATCTGGGAGCTGGATCCTGAACATGTCCTACTTCAAAATGGAGGCAGGCTCAGGACTGGCCTATGAAAGTGGTTTTCCTCACATGGTGCTGCATGCAGACCATTCTTGTAAAAATAGAGAAATCACTAACTATGCTTCTGAGCTACACTGTCTGTGGGGCACAAACAAAATCATGGATTTTCTGTGTTAATGTGCATGCTGCAGGCAGCTCAGTTTCAGCAACCTCTTCTGGGTCTGCACATGACTACTGCAGTTGTTGATGAGAGGGACCTTGTACTTATATACAAAAAGGTCCTGCTTGATACATGAGCTTTCTGAAGCCAAAGCTTTGTAGCGCTCTCAGTGAAGAGAGGACAAAACTTTGCCTATCCTTACTGAGACCATGCTAAGAGCTCAGCTGAGAGCCTGTGGGGAACTAGACAGCAACACGCAATGAACAGTGATATTAACTGGAAACCCTGGGGTGCTTATTTATGAGCCCCTTGTGACACTTTTGTGCCGCCTTGGCGTCACTTTTCGTGACGCAGCAGTGGCACAAAAAATGCACCACATCGTGCCATATTTACAAGGGGACACATCTAGGCAAATGTGTCACCTTGTAAAGCCCTGCGCCACATTATACTTGCGTCAGGTATCATGTATGAAGGGTGGGCGTTCCCATGCAACAAAGCCTAGTAGGAGTGTCGCAGTGAAATCTATCATAGCAGGCGTAAGGGTGACGCAATGCTAAGTGTGTGGACCTGCCTCATGCATTGCTGGAGTTGCGTAGTGCTTGCAACACAACTCCAGCAATGTGTGACTTTAAGCCAACAGATATGTCAGCATTCCTAACGCATCTGTCACTCCTTGCGATATGGAGTGCCGTACAGTACATTTGGAGCATCCATCGTGCCACAAGGAGCGCACAGTGAAAACTGTTGCATAGCTGTTTTCACGCAGCAATGCAACCGTTTTCATAAATAAGCCCCATAAGTGTGTTTCTTGCTCCTTTTATTTAAATCTTCATAGGTGCGTGTTCTTCCTTCCATTGACAGTGTGTCAGTGTTTCCCGCACTTCGCACAGATAGTTTCTCTTTGTGGTTTATCATCCTCCATGTAGGGGCCAGTCTTTTGATTTACAGCCAACTGATGCGAGTATAGGGAGGTGAGGGAAAGCATGTCGAGCCTTAGATGTTGTCATTGGGATGGTGTGGGCCTTTAAATGTACCTAATTGATGGAGTGTAACACAACCTTGTTACTGGACCCTCTGTAGCTTCATGCCTGAATTGCTGGCCGCCTGTGCTCGCATTGTTACTGAAAGATGGGGGAAGGAGCTATATATTTAGCATTTAAGGACCTTACCTCATCCTTTTCGGCCTAGACAAATACATAATGTGAGTCATTTTAACCAAAATGGGACTGGAAAAAATATTCCTTGACCTCCTGATTCACTTTCGCATGGGCCCTGCGGTGCAGTGTGTTGCCAGGGGAAGGTTACATCAAACTTGATTTTACATTGGGGTTAGGTAGGGCTGTGTTATGGGACCATTCCTCCTCAATCTTAATAATAATTTATGGAGGGTTCCTGGTACCATCGGTGTGGTTACTTCTTCTAACTCATTATGGCGTACTTTCTCGTGAATTTAAGACAAACTGAACATCAATGCCACTCAGCATTTACAAACTTCACAATAGGAACAAACTCTCAAGAGCTCGGGTGATTAGTAATAGTCACAGATTATCTTCTGGTCTCAATTCACGCACAAAAGTGTCTGTCTTGCAAGGGCTCAAAAATCAAAACCATGCAACCCTGTATTGCATGTGTTGATTTTGTAGCAGAGAGTTGGCACAGACAAGGAAAAAATGAGTTATGAAAACACCCATAGATAGCAAAAAAAGTGATGATGGGAATGAGGTAATTAATCTGAACCACTGGTAATTACTCCGGGTGTATTCCATACCATTGATATTTGAAATGTCTGTAATTACAGAACTGGATCAAACACATGCCAATCAAGCTTTATCCTGTTCTAATAGGAAAAGAGCTCCAAATACTACTAGGCCGCATCCCTTCTGAACTGGAATACAACCAATCTCAGAGTTTGGCCTTATCAGGGCCCACCAATGAGTCGCAGCTTCAGACCTTATGGCACAATGAGCAAAGACATATGCAAACATGCTTAAAATACTTACATTGCACTCCCACCAAACAATCACATTAAGGTCAAAGCATGTCTGGGTTTACTTTGTGTTTCCGTTCAGTCATGTTGAGGCCATTGCCTGGACTATATTAAGACTGACATGTATATGGTTGGTCCCTGTCTGCACTGGCACAATGCGCAAAATAATGAAAGACTGGGCATGTCCCAGAGTGATTACAATGGCTGAGTCTTTCATCCAAAACATTTTATTTTCTGTGAGAAAACACACACGCATCTAAACAGTCCTCTCTACACCACCTTTTCCCATGTCCTCCTTTCTGTATTTAACGCACAGACCCAGAGTACGGTGGGTATGAGAATTAATGACAAAGGTGGGTGAAGTGTAAACTGTTTCATATCCTGCTCAATAGATCCATCGGTATCCACAAGCCTCCCCCTCTATGGCATGCTGTCGGGTTTTTGATTGCTTCTCACACCACAGGGGCCTTCTCCAACAACTGGAACAATATCTTGGGGAATGAGGTGCTCCACACATTGTCTTGAGGATGGGCAGTCTCACCTTAAGATTTGTTATACATTCCTTGGTCGAGAGGTACATGCATGATCAGAGCTGCCTATCAGATTTCCAGCAGGAGAGTTACTAAAGACCCCGGTGCAGAAGACATTCACTAAACCCCCAGGAGGGCTAGGGAAAGGGACTTAGTGCCTGATTTAGATCTTGGCGGACGAGTTACTCCATCACAATGGTGGCAGATATCCCGTCCGCAGAAATAAAATCACATTATAATCTGTGGAATTTATATTTCAGCTGACGGGATATCCGTTACAACGCCGTCCACTAAGATCTAAATAACAGAGCGTAATGCAACAGACTGCAACTGCTTGAAGTAGGAGAAGGCAGTCACTTACTTACTGGTTACAAAAGTAACAAACTCTGACCTCATGGGAAACAACCGTTCCAACGCATGTGTTGCCACGCATGCCTTTACCCCGCATGTCTTTACAACGCAAAAGGCTTGCTGCAGGGGGTAGAAAATGTTGGATTTAACTCCAACACCTTCCCTACTGTTGCACACACTGGAGTTGGAATAGTAAATTATACTATTCCAAATTCCAGCGCACCTGTAAAGGTATGCGTTGTAACGGCATGCAGTGTAATAGTATGCATTGTAACGTCATACAACGGTCCTCATTTCCTGAATTATAAATTCTATCCACCTGGTGCGATCAGGCTTTCTTGGAGAAATAGGAAAGCACACTGTTCTGCCCCTACAGCAGACGAAACACGCCATGTATGATTTACGTGAAACCCCACTGCTGTCTCTAGAAAGGGGCCAGATGGGGCCCTTTTTGTCCTGTCCCCTCCCTCCTTGGGCCCCACCACCACAACTCTTCAAATACAGACCTACACCTTGCCAAACACGTGTCCACTACCTTTCAGTGCAAAGTAGCGTTGCTTTGCTTGGAATACACATGTGTAGTCAGATTTCAACATTTAAATAAAACATCTTGTACACATAAATATAAATATATATATATTTATATGTATGCACATATACCCACATGCATACCTTCATCAGGGAATCTACATGAATTATAGAAGCAACAGTATCCCTATGCAAAGCAGCAGGGAAAAAAGATGAATTGGGCAAACCCCACAATACTCATTTTAATACCCTAACTCTATATCTCTGAATATGGTGTTATTGAGCCAGTAGTAAGTAGAGGTATTCAGTGTCATGGTAGGTGTTGCTGTAATGTCCTTAATGCAAGCATACATCGATGTAGTGAATACAATGCATTGGTTTCTTATCTATATTCATTACTTTGTACAAGCAATCTGTGACCCATTTATTTCATTCATTCTATACATTATTTAGGATGTACCGTAATGCCTATGGCTTGTGATATATTATGCATTGGTTGGATCAACTTGTCATTCAAATGTGGTAATATAATAGTAGCATCTTCGGATCCCAAATGTAATACCAACCTTTGACCTGTCCGAAGTCTGAGATCCATCCTTGCCCAGAGAGGGTCGCCCAGGGTGACCAGCAGCTGTGCCAGTCTGCACAACTTGGGCACTGAGACCTTCGTTCTGCCCACGTCCACCACACTCGTAGCGGCTATTCTGGTCCCACATCTCATTTTACTCTAATAAGACCCTAATCACCTCCTCGAACGTTTTATTTGTGCAACTTCACCTCCCCCCTCTTCATTACCCGCTCCTCCATCTTTGAGAAAGCTCTCCGCTTTGTAGCAACACTTTGTCTACCTCTTTGCAAAACCCTTCCAGTAAAAGGCAACTTTGCTCTCTATCTCCGACAGAGATATTGACATGCTCCTTACCTTCCTCTTCATAGCACTATCTGGCCTGTCACCCCATCTGCCAAGTTCACCATGCAGCTCTACATGCCTACTCGTTCCCTATGCTCACTTGTCCGGCACTGCCCTGCCATTAGTATGTCTCAGCCAACGCCTGCCTTTTATGAGCATCTGGCATTGGAAAGTCAACAGCGGTGGCCAGCATGGAGACGGAAGAGGGTGGTGGGAGAAGACCAGGGTACGGAGAGACGACTCGGGAGAGCTCAGGAGGATTTTTTCAAAGAAGTCACACAATGCAACGCAGCCCCCCCGCAAGGCTGCGCCGCGTTGCATTACAGGGAGGGAGCAGGAGAGCGCCATATCTTCAGAGATATGGCTCTCTCCTCCCCTTTCCTTTGCGCCAGCACTGATTTCAGCTGCCACACACCATACATACACTTTAGTGCCGCAGAGCTAGGGTGTGTGCATGAGTGTAGCATAGGTTTTGTACAGGAAGGGTACCCTTCCTGTACAAAATACTATGCAAGGCACAATGCAAAGCTTTTCCCACTTTGGATACGTGCTGCACAGTTCAGCACTCATGGAAAGTCGGAAAAGCACAAAGAAATGAAAGCATTTCTCCTGCTAGCGCCTCCTTTGAAGGGGCGTTAACTTTTGACGAAAAACCATGTTTACAAATATTTGTAAATATGGTTTTGCGTCAAAAGGCATGGGTGGTTGCATGGGAACGCCCATGTAACACCCCCTCAGTGCAAAGTAACGCAAAGCAGTGCTTTGCGCGACTTAAAGAGTGCTTTCCAGCGCAAAACAAGTTTTTTGCTGGAAAGAAAGTAGCAAGAAAAAATGTGCGCTGGTTAGCATCACTTTTGTGACGCTAAACCAGCGCAAATGTTTTGAAATTCTGCCCCCCAGTGTGCCGTGGTACAATCAACTGCGTCCCCAGCATCATACACAGTGTCCCGGGGATGCAAAAGGTCTTCCTCCTGCCAAGGAAGGGAGGAGCAATGGAGGGAAGAGGGAACCGGTGGAGGAAGAGGGACAGTGCAGAGTGAGAGTTGTAATTGGAGTGTGGGTGAGAGGAGAGAGACTAAGGTAGAGATCCTAGGAAAGCAAGGGATGGAGTGTATGGATACTGTATGCAAAAGTTCCAGAGGTAGGTGCAGGGCATGCTTTCCTACAGAGTGCTAAATGAGAAATGAAACAAAAAAAAAAAGATTCCATGATGTCAGCTGTGAAAGAATACAGCATAGCCAATAAAAAGAAAGAGTAAAGAAGAAATGCTACAAAGGTGGGTAACATACAAGAATAGAGAGGAAAAACAGACGACAAAAGAACCATGATAGACAAGAAAGTCATCCAATTATAAGCAAGGGGATTACGGAAGGACCACGCTAAGTAGTTCTCCATGCAGTGCTGTCTGTGACAGACAGCTAAAACTGTCTCACGTGGCCAGAATAAACTAGGAATACCATAGATACCTCTGTTGGAAAATGACCATCTCTGAAGAGTTACCCCAAACCTTCCGCCTCTCTTTTTGATGAATTCTTTGTGTTGGCCTTAGGGCTCTGAGCACTTTACCGCTGCAAACCAGTGCTAAAGTGCATATGCTCCCTTCCCTAAACCTGGTCCAAACCAGGTCTGGTGGCTGAGTGAACTAATACGTTGAATGTAAGGGCCTGTGTTTGATTTCATGGTCACAGGTTCAATTCCTGGTGGGTCCACTCAGAATTTCATCCTTCTGAGGTTGATAAAATGAGTACCATTGAGTTAGGTAACAATAACATCTGTTATTCAGTGCCAAGAGGCCCTTCAGGGTGAATGTGCACTTTACAAAAACACAGCTTATGTTAGTAACATTGGTGTATACACAATTGACATTTAGTTTACTTATATGTCCCTTGTTAAGTGATATACCATATGCCCAGGGCCTGTAACGTAAATGCTACTCGTGGGCTGCAGCACTGATTGTGCCAGTGCAGTGCATTTGTGTGCAGTTTAAATCTACTTGCCAAGCCTTAAACTCCCCTTTATTTACATATGTCACCCATAAGATATGCCCTAGATACAGGGTGCTATGCAAGTGAAAGGTAGGACATGTACTTTAATGTTTTGCGTTTTGGTACAGTTACGGCCACCGCATACAAAGTGTGGTGTGGTGGATGGAGGAGGCGCACGGGGAGCACAGGAGGGAGAGTGTGGAGGGGTTAATAATAATTGCAATAAAATAAAAAGACTTACCTGAAGCGGTCGACCCCTCGCGTGTCCTGCCTCGGTTGTCTTCTTCTTACTTCCTTGTTCCAGCAGGCACTGGGGCAGCTTCAGACTCCCTGTGCAATCCCAGCGCTGCTCTCATGCTATGAGAGCAGCACAGGGATTGGCATGAGTGGGCTTTTTGGCCTGGGAGTCTGCGCAGTTTCTCTAGCCTGGCTGTTCAATACAGCTGGGTTGGAAAAACCTAAGTTGGTATGTCTGTTTGGCTAGCCTGAGATAGCCAGCCAAACACACATGCGCACTTACAGTGCAGGAACCAGTTCTCCTACCCCCTCTCTTTGCCCTGATCCTGCCCCAGATATTAAAATATTGTTTGATTTTTCAGCTGCTAGTTTTGAGCCAGTGGGGTGACACTCCTCTGCCATTGCGGAGAAGCCACCGATGTCCTGGTAGTGACAAACAGTCAATTTTGATTTTCACTGTTGTGAGGCCTACTCTTCTCATAAGTGAGCATTGGGAATTCCTTAAATACACTTTTAAGCTGTAATTCCTGATCAGGGAGAAATAGCGTTTTCATGTTTCATATGTTTGGAATGGTATTGATAAATCCTACTTACTGGTGAAGTAGGATTTTATATTACTATTTTAGAAATGCCACTTTTAGAAAGTGGACATTTCTCTGCACTTACAGCTCTGTGTGCCTGACAGCCACCCTCCAATTCAAGTCATGAGTGGGTGGCATCTACACTTTGTGCATTCTCTCTAGACAGTCATCACATATGAAAGATAGGTGTGTCTGCGTACGCAGTTACATACATTTTCATTCTGATGGCCTTGCCTGGGCAGAATTGAAGCGAGGGGCTAACACTTCACTTGAATAGGTATTGCCCTGTCCCCACACAAAAGGCTGATTTACCCCCCATAGATAGCCTGGAAGCCAGGACCTGTGCACTTCAGAGAGCTGTTTTGAAGTCACCCCCACATCCAAGGCCCTTTTGGATATAAGTGGTGGGTCTCTGACCCCTTATAATCAGACACTTCTGGATCTTGAACTGAACCTCTGTCAGAAAGACTGATGTGCTGCTTCAAGGATTCATCTTTGGACTGCAGACTTGGAAGGCCTACTTTTATCTTGTGTTGCCCAACTGCCTTCTGCTCTCTGACTCTACTTAAGGAGAGCTGAACTCTGCCTTCCCTCCAAGTGATCTCTAACGGCTTGTTGGCTTGCCTCCTGTTGCGTGAGATTCTGGGAAATCAAAGTCTCTACCACTGCTCCTCTGCCTGGCTCACTGGAATTGGCCCACATACTAGCAACATGGATTTCAAGGCATCTCCTGCCTTCGTTTAGCAGAACCGGCTCATCGACCTAGTTGCAGGAGTAAAATCGGCTCATTGCATCGGTACCAGAGTTTTTGCCTCAAGAGATCAATGCATCAGACAGCATATCACCACCATTGCAGCTTGGTGAGATCAATGCATCCCTTCGAATGCATGGCAGAATCCGGAACATCGCTCAACACCTCTCGACTCCGGCTGCTGTCATCAGACCTGACACATCACCTTCACTTTGTGGAGAAGATCAACACACCTTGTTGCTTGCGACTAGGAAAGGTACTTTCTTCACCGAGGCCTGTGTGTGTCCTGCAGCCGGCACTGGCTCCATCACTGTCGGCCCAAACTTTGACTTCGCCCCAATACAGCATGACTTAAAGTAACCTTTCTAGTGCTACTTGCTTCTAAACGCTTTTTGCACTCATTCTTTTAAAATTCAATATCTCAACTTCTATACATTGGATTTTTGTCGTTCTGGTCTTGATTTGTTTATAGTAATCTATTTTTAGAAACCCGTGTGGAGTCTTTTTGTGGTGTATTCATTGTGTTACTGTGTGTATGTGTTGAACAAACACTTTACACATTGCCTCTTTAGATAAGCCTGACTGCTCTGTGCCAATCTACCAGATGGTGAGCACAGGTTAACTTTTAATGTGCATCTAGCTTACCCTGACTAAGATTGTGGCTTCTGCTTGGATAGAGTGCATACCTTTGCTAAGCAGAAGCACAATTTCTAACACCCTCATTTACATGTTTTAGGACGGGTGGTCTGATATCACTTAATGGCCTGCAGTAGTGGTGCTGTTAGTGTGTTACAGGTGTCATGAAACAGCACAAAGCACTATGTGAACCATGTGAGTTGTGTTTATTTACATCAGTGTTGTAAAGTGACCTTCAAGGATCATGAAAAAACCTTCCTCCTCAGAGTCCTAAACAGTGAACACGAGTAAAGCTTGTTTAGATGCACAACACAAACTGTGTTTAGGAAACCATACAGAGAAGGTGATTACAAGGATGCTCTCCGCACCCAATACACTGTAAAGAATAGGTTAGCTGAGTTTGTTTATTTGGAATTTATTTTACAGTAGGCTGAAGTGCAGTCACTGTACGGATAGGCCAGATTTCCACACCTTTTTCTGAACTCGCACACAGACCGTTGGTCCATTTTTACAGGCTGTTTGGACATAAAAGACCTCTGCATGCTAATGGACATGTATCCCTGCCCTGAGTGCCCAAATGTACTGTTGTCTGGATCCCTAATGCTGGATTTTGTTTGTCACAGGTAAACACGGATCATGCGTGTGCGCCATGACATAGGCCTGTCTAATGGATTGTGGTCTTGTTGAACCGGGAGGGGCATCCAAAACACTATCCTTATAGTGGTGGAAGGTGACTGCCTTCACAAGGATTTGGCAGCACAAGCGCAGTGGTGGCAGAATACCACATAGTGATCAGTAGGAGTGAACAGGTCCTTTTAACCTGTGTTTACTGGAGTGAGGCCTACAGGCTTACTCTCTTTTTACTCTCTTTTTCAAGTTCCACTGTTGTGTGCTGAACTTACTCTTAGCCAACATCAGTTAGATATGAAGTGCTGTGCAGTGCAGGAGTAGTGGCTCTGTGCTGTATTAATGTGTACAATGTGCAATACAGGGATAGAGCAGTGCTGTTCCCTGCATGCATATGTTTCTCCTGATATGACAGACAGCTTTTCAAGAGGGAGAGAAGTACATACTTCAAAAGAGGAAGAATCCCATTGTTAAAGATTGCAGGAATTGCTGTTAGCATGAGCTAAAAGCCATGTTCCTGTCAGCCATTTTAGTTAGCCATGTGCTCACCATGTGCTTTCTCCCTCTTCCAGAGCCTTGCACATGCTCAGAAAGACCTGTAGCTGCCAGAATGCACCTGCTCCTAGTGTGTAACTGTCAGGCTGTTCTGATATCAGCAACTCATTACTCCTCCTACTTGTTGACTATGCATTTTCTGTATGACCATCTATGTGTGTAACTCTTCTCATGTGTACTTGTACCACCTCCTTTTGAGCCCCTGTGTGGGTATAAAAGTCCCCTGTTCTCTGTACTCCTTAGACTGTCTCCTACAGGGGCCTGAGGGTACTGTATGATGCAGTCTCCCTCATGTGAGGTTATTAAATATGTTCCTTTGATATTACAGCTTCCGTGCCAATCTCTTCTTTGTTGATTTAAAGGACCAGGTGTAACAGTGAACCCCTTAGAAGGTTTTTATTTCTTCACCATCATAAAACTTAAAAAGACCTAGATCTTAAATCACATTTGGGGGAAGAGTTACTAAGGTTTTGCACCATGTTTGCATCACAAAAGTGACTCAAAATGGCACAAAATCTTTTTTTCCTAATTTACTTTCCAGCGCTAAACTTGTTTAGTACTGGAAATAATGTAAAAGTAATACAAAGCAGCGCATAGTGCTGCTTGGCATTACTTTGCGCCATGGGGACGTGTCAAGGATGGTGCATGGGCTTCCCATTCAACCACCCAAGGTTTCTGATGCCAAACCCAATTTACTAAACACAGTAGATTCGATTCAGCGAGAGAAAACTGCGCCCTTTTAAACAAGGCGCAAGGAAGGAGAAATGCTTTCATGCACTGTGCAGCAAGCATACAAAGTGGGAAAAGCTTTCCCTCGTGTCTAGGCATAGTATTTTGTACAGGAAGGGTACCCTTCCTGTACAAAACCTATGCTAGACTCACACACACACCATAGCGCTATGGCGCTAAGGTGGTGCGTGTCACACTGCAGCTGTAATTAGCACCGGCGCAAGAGAAAGGGGAGGAAAAAGCCATATCTTTCAAAATATGGGGCTTTTCTGCTCCTTCCATGTTGTGCAATGCGGCACAGCCTTGCGGGAGGCTGCGTGGCGTTGCGTGGAGATTTGGTAAGTATCCCCCTTGGTGTCTGGAAATGGACTATATGAAGGAACGGTTGAGACCCTATACATTTTCATCTGCCAAGCAGACAGATGAGCTGTGTGAGGAAGGAAAGCTCTGCAAGACTTTGCTCATAAACAGGACTGGGGACCAAGGCCTGCTAGTCACCCTGCTGGGTAAGGGAACGTCTCTCAGGGGAACTAAGACTACCTGCTTTGAAGCCTGGGACACCGGCAGCTGCCTGCTTGCCAAGACCACTGTGCCCTGTGAGGAAAAGAAGAGCATTAGGGAGAGCGAGGTCCAGTGGTGAGTCCTGTCAAGTGGACTCCTGGTGCAAGGTGTGAGGAGTCGTATGCTGCACCGATTGAGTCATTACCCCTGTGCAGGACTAAGTTGGTGCCCCCCGTATGCCAGGAGATTGCTGCCATGAAGATAGTAAAAACATTGCAGTGCGGTAAGGGTGGAAGCCTTTGCTGCACTGTTGTGGCAACCCCTTGAGTCAGGAGGGGCAACCATGGAAAATAATGTCTTGGGGCCAGGGTTTAAGCCTGCGCAACACTATTGCAGCAACCCCGCATGCCAGGAGGGGCAGCCGAGAACAACTGTGCCATACACATTGTGCAGGAGTCCATGCACTGTGAGCAACAGTGACCCGTAGATCACCAAGAGCAATGAGAACTGTAACTGACCCAACCCTGTGGGCCGAAAGAAAAAGCTGTGGGAGCATAGCTACCTCAGTGGCATCAAGATAAGGAGCATCAGAATCACCACTCCTCCACTCTTTTAGAAGTTTGAAAGATTACCCCACAGGAGAAGTGCAAAAACAACTCTGATCGCTGCTGAAGCACGATCGAATAAGCTAAAGAGAGAGACTGCGCTTGCTGAGTGCTGATGATAAGTCCACATGCATCCGACTCACCTGAACAGGACCAGAGCTGGTGAGAGTGCCCATGGATGGAGGAACTTCCAAGATGCTCCTCACTTTCTCCCTGCCGGAGCGGGTAAGTCTTGTTACAGGCCTCTCAGGCCCTGGAGGACTCGGTGCTAAAAACACTTCAAACGTTAAGACACTTTTGGCTATATCCGAAGAGTCAGAGGGGACTCTCAAGATGACGCCACCAGTTAATAGGGAATAACCCTTATCACATTGCAAGGTATGGGTCTTGACAGGGATTTGCCAATGAAACATTAGAGCCCTGACCTCAAGGGGGAAATGTGTTGTTGTCTGTGAATGCCGTAACCTTCCTTTGAATCTGTAGAGTTAGAAATCAAATATGTCTTTTGGTAATGAAAGTAAGTATTTGGCTGGTGTAGGAAAGTGCTCTTTTTGACTTGGTCATACCCACATTTAGCCTGGTATTTGATGTGATTTCGACTGGAAGTGCGCTGGGTTCCTACTAACCAAGCCCCAGTGCCAGTTCTGTTTCCCAAAACAGTACAATTGTTTCCCCCGATTGGCAATACCTTTTTTACCCTCTGAAAGTCCCTAGTAAATGGTACCCCTGGTATCTATGGCCTGAGGTACTAAAGAGGGTCGGTAATGGCGGCAGCACAAATTGTGCCAGCTTCAGAGCCCCCGCACCACGTTCATGCAAACTGCCACTGTCTTGGTGCAGATGAAAGTAAAGACATGACATGGCACACAGTCTGTGTGCCATACATACCAACAGTGCATGCAGTATAGGCAAGTCAGCCCTACAGCAGGCCTTACAGCCCTAAGGCAGCGTGCACTATACTAGACGTGAGGGCATCAGCACACGAGCAGGTATTCCCATCTCCTGGTCAGTTCCATTGCTGCCAGTACATGTGGGCAGGGAAGCCATTTTACATGCATGTGCTGGACACTTGGAAATGAGTTCCCCCGCTACATGATGGCTGCACCGAAAAAAGGGATGTTTGGTATCAAACATCTCGTATTAATAAACCTGCACTGATGCCAGTGTCGAATTTAGTAATACATGCACACAGAGGGCACCCTAGAGGTGCCCCCTGAAAACCTACCAGCCACTGGTATGCTGACTGACTAGTTCTAAACAGCCTGCTACCAGAGACAAGTTTCTGACCCCCAAAGGGGATGGCCTTTGCTCTCCAGGGGCCATAAAACAAGCCTGCTCGAGCAGGGGCTGCCTTGCGCCCCTGCCCACAGAAGGACCTGTGGAGTGTCGTTCCAAGGTGGGGGGGACTTCAAAGAGGTCCACTGCCTTTGGTATGCGAATCTGGCTTCTGTTACAGGAGAGGAAATTGACCCCATATATTCAGAGCACTTGGCACCTGGACATTCACAAAAATCAGCTAAGCAGGACAGGCATGTCCACCCTCAGACAATCACCACCCTTGAATTGGGCTACCTGAATTGGATGCAACATTTAAGAAGTGACCATCTTGATGATGGCTAATTCAGGATCTCTGGGACAGGGTCATGTCCACTTACCCAAGGAAGTTGTCATATTAGAGGGCAAAGTAACCCCAGGGGTAATTGGCCCTTTGGCTACTATCCTATACTCCCTAACAACCCTACATTTAGTAGTTTGGGGCGCCCTAGCACCAGGAAATCAGATCCTAGTGACCAGAAGAAGAAGAAGCGCTGAAGAGCCACAAAAGCAAGAACTGCAGCAGAAACAACTGACTTGGCACCAGCCTTGCCGGCCTGTTCGCCTATTCTCGACAATTGCACCAAAGTTGTCTCACCTTGCAAGGACTGCCAGCACTTCCCCCAAAGACTCAGGATCTCCCATGGAACAGCGGAACTGTTTCTCTGCATCTTGCAGGTACCAAAAACTGAGTTGTGAGGCTCTAAGACAAGCACGAGCTAAAATGGGTCAATGGTGCCAACATGATTCCGAGGTCCTGACAACCTATGAAGAAGATTGATACTGAAGAGCTGTGAAAGCAGAAGACCGAGGAACAGTAGCTGACTTTGCACCAGCCATGCCAGCCTGTCTGCTATTCCCCATCAAAACTGCACCAAAGACATCTCGTCCTGCAGCTGTTGTGCCTCCAAACCCTAGGAGGACTGCCTGCCTTCAATAAAGACTCAAAAACTTCAGTGGAGCAGTACGGCTGTTTCCCAGCATCTTGCAGGCACCCCAAAGAAGCCTGTAAGTGTTCCGGACCGCAAGAACCCAACTCCGCAAAACACCACTGCACCCGTGCTTCCGAGCATGAGGTGAAGTGGGCTATGGTGCCTGCGTGGTCCCTGGCCCTCCAGAGACAAAGCCCACCTTGGACTTCCCTTTTTTGGACTTTCTGCCGCTGCCTGCAGGGTCTGTTTGCAGGCTGCCTCTACCATGAGTACTACCAGTGAGGTAAATCTGGCTCCTAAAGACACCTCTGCACCCATCGGCCCTTGAGAAGAGGAACAAAGGCATTCCCACATCCACGAGTATCGCAAGAGTTGAGTCCCCTGTTGGTTCTGTCCGACTAGTGCCCCAGTCTAAGCCTGCAGCCTCTTTTCCGACAGGCCAATCTCCATTGACTTGAATGGGGCACCCAATGCTGTAAGGCACCTCTGCACCCAGCCGCCCCAGTGCTGCCCGCAGTGAGGTGATGGTGCTGCCTTGGACCCTGCCCCATACTCACCGTAAGTCCAGAAGTTGATCACGTACGTCACTGCTGAGTAGCCGAATGCAATACATGTTTTTCCTCCAGAGGTTAGCATTACCCTGAAGTGCTTCAATTACGTTTAAAGCATCAAAAATTACCTAAAGCTGAAAAACATACCTCTGCACCCAGATGACCTGAGGTGACCTGTTGGTGTTGCCTTGGACCTGGTCCTATACTCACGAAGACCTGTAGAAGGGTCTTGTAAGTCGTTGTTAAGTGACTGTATGCAGTGTATGCATCCTTCCTAAGTTGACAATGCCGCAAAGGGCTTCAATTATGATTTAAAGTACTTCTCAGACCTGCTATTTCAAAATGTACTTGCCTGAGTTTGATGATCTTGGTTCCTAAAGTTATATAAAAATACGTATTTTTATAAATTGGTGTAGATATCGTTATTGAGTTGTGTGCATCATTTATTGACTATTGTGTTCATGTGCAGATGTCTAACACAACTCTCTGATAAGCGTGAGCTTGCTCAACTACACTACTCCCCAAGAGCGCGTTGGGATTGCTAGATCAAGCCCCTGTCCACTAGTAAGGGAATACCTGTACTCTTTGCACAGCATACCTCTTTTTGGCATACCATATAAACAGCCAGCTTCCTACAGCTGTACATCGAGTCATTGCTGCTGCTGCATGCTCTGTAAACTATGAGCTGCGTTCAATAATCTTAATCCCCGCCCCCCACCCCGAGGGAGCCTTAGACTGCTTGTTCATGTCTACCACTGAGAGTCACGTTCGGAAGTAGTACTTGGCCCAGTTGCTCAGGATCCATAGTAGGTTGGGCCCTAGGACATCAGAAAAGCCTCAATCTCCACGGTTGGTCTAGTAGTGCCTGCATGCCCTGGGGAACCTCTAAAAGGGGTTCTGGCAACGGCCCTCATTATGACTTCAGGGCAAACTTTTGATTCCTTATAAACAAGTGGTTCAATGAGTTAAAAGCTCGCCTGTGACTATGATCGGCAGATTACAAGTTGAAATACTGCAAGGCCATCTCGGCCTTTTATTCTGCTGAAGTCTCTAAATTATTCATTATCAAATCAGATAATAACACCAGCAGTTTGTAGCAATTGGAAAATCTCAGAAGTATGCTAGACATTTAACATACATAGAGGTGTGCAATCCCTGTATAAAAAACCTGTCTCTAATTTTCTCATTACAGAATTATTATAAAATCATTAGTCACTTGTAACAAAAACACGATGTAACTGATGGCTGGTAATAACATATTACAGTGTATTGTATCTGCTGTCATGGATTCTATGGTGGCACCCAGATGTTTTTTCGTCTTTAAGTTAGATGGATGTTTCGATGTAGGGTTGAAGTCTACTCTTTGCGACATGGCATCTCCTCCCATTGTCCTCCTTGTGGCAATACACTGGTCTCCTAAAAGATTAACACTTTAACCCTTCCTCCAAGTCCCCTACCAGACCAGAAATGTTGCAAGGGCTGGGATTCACCGACTACCTGCTTGTCCAGAGGTACAAACTGACATCTGACAGGAGGGCTCTGAAAAGTTGACCAGCGCCACTTTTAAGTACCCCCCTGATGTGTGCAAAGCAAAGTGGAACTTCTGCAGCTATCCTTATTCTTTTATCTCAAAATCAAATGTAGTATTTAAAAATATAAAAATATACTCACCTACTGCTGGCATCACTACCAAAGGGAAATTTGTGATGTGTCGGTTTTCACTAAATCACACGACACACAGTATCACACTCATACCATGTGCTAAGGTTCTGCGCTCACAGAATAGTCATCCCCTACAGGTAAATTACATCTTATATTTCATTAGCCTCATAAGGACGGAAACAATAATGCTGAGGAGCAGATGTCCCCAAGCCAGGTTCTCTTGGTTACTATGGTTGTTGTGATTGCTAAAGGTAAAAGTATGACTTTGTAATTAGGATAATAAGGAACCCTGAGAGAAAGGTCAGTTTTTGAGCCAATGGCCTTGTGGTGACTCTTTAGGACTTACTGCAGACAGTTTTTCGTGTCCATTGCGGGACCTCTTGTCAGGAATACATGAATACTAAGTGTATAGAGAGTGCCTACACTTCTGCCCTCTTCGGTCATTGGCTTTCACGTGCTTTTCACGGTTTGCCATTGCTTGGATGGGATGGGTGCTCCATCGGGACATGGCGATTTGAGGATGGGTACATTGTCCTTTTTGTGTTGCCGTTGGATTTTGGTGATGAGATCAAGGAGTCCTTTTGTTCAACAGCAGATGCAACATGGCATGTAACTTGAATGTGAGATCCTTCTGTGCTCCTTGAGGCACTTATTTTGTTGTCGTAACAAAATGAAAATTCAGAATTATTGTTTTGCTTGTTTTTGTCTTGCAGCCTACGCCTGCCAGAAAATAAAGCCACAGTACTATTCAGAATTCATTTGTTTTGCTTTGTTGCCATGATAAAAATGTTGGATTTCCAGATTTTCTTGTTCAAAAAGTGAAGACATGTCGGCAGGCACTCTTAAATAGTGAACAAGTAAACTGGCATTTTGTCAAATGTATCTAGTATGCAATCATTTGCTCTGCATGCCCTTTAAGTTAAGCACTTTCAGTGCAAACTTCATCTTCTGTCTTGATCACATATCACTTTTTTGGTGCAGCTCAACCTTGCTAGTGCAATGTGGTGTTTTTAAAATCTGCCCTATGTACTAGTAGGTCGGTTCACAAAATATCAAATCATAGTGGATCGCAATTTGACCTACCTCATGTATATTAGTGAGGTATGTCTCAAATCGTGACTCACTACAATTCGCTGCCATCACATGGATGGTGGCCTCTCAGGGTCAGCAGGCCGCCATGTCTGTGATTGCTTTTAATAAGGCAATATTTTTTGTTTCAGCAATTTTTATTGATAGAATAACATCATAGTATGGGCACAAAAACATCATATCCATATTTGGTTGAGAATTTCCAAATAAGAAATCCATGTTTGATGGTAGGGGCATGTGAATGTAAAGAGGTAGAGAGGTTGCAAAACAGTTATAAGCAATGAGTCAGGGATTTCATTGGGGAGACAGGATTACAAGTTGTACAACATTGGTATACATATTTTGTACCATGAACTATAGTAACTGAAGGAAAAGTTTTAAAGCTGAGATAGCAGAGTAGGAACAGAATAGAAGAAATAAAACGAGTGAGTAAATATAATAAAAGACCATATAGGAAGAAGGAAAGGAGGACCCCAGGTTGGCTCAAGACAAACTGGCAGTATTTGAAAGATTTCTTTAAGGGGGAATTATAAGGCGAGTGGTTTTGGGAGGTGTATCTGATAATATGTATAGGTATTATGGATGGGATCATGGAGGTTCTTCTTCTGTACACAAAAATCAATGGAATCCCACAACTCTCTGGAAGAGATTAGGTTGTGAGACCTACGGAAAAAAGATTATTAGCACTCCTAAAGAAGCATAACGAGCTCCACCAAGAGTGGCACGAGATGTTTGGGGAACTTTTCCATTCCAATAGTGTTGACTTGGCCCTTTTTGGCTAAAGTCCCTAAACTTTTTGCTTTCCCCTTAGACCTTTTTTCTGACATGGTGTTGCCAACTTAGATGCTTTGGGAACTTTGCCACTGCTGATCAGTGTTAAAGTGCAAGTGCTCCCTGTATAAAGTGTAATGGTAATTGGTTGTCCATGATTGGTATGTTTGCCTTGCTAGTAAAGTCCCTAGTAAAGTGCACTATGTGTGCTAGGGCTGGTAATGCAAATGCTACTAGTGGGCCTGCAGCACTATTTGCGCCACCCACACAGGTAGCCTTAAAAAGGGAACTCAGGCCTGCCATTGCAGTGCCTGCGCGCAGTTTGTTAAACTGCCATGTTGTTTTGACAAGTGCACTCACTTACCAGACCTTACCCTTCCTTTTCTATGCACATCAGACTCCCCTATGGTAGGTCTAGGGTACCCCCTGGACAGGGTTCTGTGCATGTGAAAGGTAGGACATGTACTAAGGTGTATGCCATGTCCTGACAGAGAAATAATCTCCATTTCGTTTTTCACTGTGGAAAGGCCATCTTGCCCATAGGACAGAATGGGGAGGCTGTGTCATATGTTTTCTTTTTATGAAGGTGATTTTTGCATTGTGTGTTTAGAAGCCACTCTTTTAGAAGTGGCTGAGTTTTTGTGCTCTAACATTTCTGTGTTTCTCTGCCTGGTTGTAGATTGACTGTCTGGATTTGAAAGCGATAGGATCGGGGGAATGTCTTGACCCAGGGGAGTAGGTGAGACAGCAACAGGCTGACCTGCATCTGGAGTGTAGGGGGAGGAGAAGCCCCTAGAGATGAAGAGACATGGGTTGCTGCTATAAAAACAATTGTCCCATCTCCTGCTGAGTGATTGAGAATCCAGACACTCACTCATCAAAGGAAGAAGGTGTCAGTGGCAGGGAGGCACTCAGAACTGGTTTGAACAGGGGGTCAGTGCCCCCTGAACACAAAGACTTCAAAGCCATTGAGGGGTATAACTATGAGAGCTGAAGCCCCTGAACTTTGGAGAATGGCTTGATCAGGTGTGAACAAGACTGGAGCTACTTTGTGGTCAAGAGGATCTTTGCCAAGAAAGAAACAACTGAAGAGACTGAAGGATAGGACTGACCCTTGCTTGGTGTTCTGGGGCTGGTCTGCAGTTTGCTGTTTTAACCAAGGAAAGGCTACAGGGACTTTGCTGTGTGCTGTGTCCCCCTGCTTGAAAGGACTTTGCTGTGTGCTGTGTCCTGAAGTAACTTATCCCCAAGTGCCCGAGGTGAGCTGGCTCTCTGTTGCGGAAACACAGGAACACAAAAGTTTCCTTGAGAGTCTCAGTGGCACTGTGTGTGTGTGCTTGTTGCAGCCTGAGAGCCTCGTAAGGTGTGCCCTGTGATTGTGGGCAGCTGGAGTCCAAGCAAGGATCAGCGATGCGGTGTGCGTGTGCCTTTGCAACCTGAACCCCTTTGTGAGGATTGTCCAGTTATCGTGTGCACCGGAGTCAAAGTGAGTCTCATCGACGCTGCGTGCGTGTGTGTTGTGCACGTGAGACCTTCATGAGGACTTGCCTTGTTATCGTGTGCACCGGAATCCAAGTGAGTCTCTTTGCTCCGTGTGCGTGTGCATTGTGCACCGTGAGACCATCCTGAGGATTTACCTTGTTATTGTGTGCACCGGAGTTAAAGTGAGTCTTAGCGATGCTGTGCGTGTGATCTTCGTGCAGCCTGAGACCTTCGTGTGGAGTGCCCAGTGATCGTGCACCCAAAGCTCAAGGAAGTCTCAGCGACGCTGTGTGCATGTGCCACGTGGCAGCCTGAGATCTTCGTAACTGTAGAGCCCCGGACCGGCAGCCTCAGAGGAGCTGAGTCGCCGGCCCGAGCCCACCGTTGCCAATTCACAAAGATTGCATTGGATTCCCAGCCGCTTGTACGAGGGGAGGAGAGTGAGGTCGCGTCCCCCAGGAAACGTGTGTCGACTCCTGGGGTGGGGTGGGAGCTCAGAGGGAGACGCTCTCGGCCTCTCTCGTTCCGGCAGCGCAAGCCTCTGCTTCGGCTCGTATCGCGGCCCGTATTGCCAAGGGAGTGGCAGTACAGGGGCCGGAGTGCGGAGCTGCAATTTTTGATTACACCGTACCCGTGTTGGGGGCAACTGTTGAGAGGCAGACTGCAAGTCAGAAGGAAAGGCGGAGAGACAGCCTAGAAAATCTTCCTTCAAAGACAGACTTGACAACAACTCCCACAACAGCAAAGAACTTTTCGGCATCGTCAGAGAACTCTCCAACCCCGACGCCGAAAACAACGCCATCACCCCCTCACAAGACCTCTGTGACTCCCTCGCAGCCTTATTCCACCACAAAATCACCGACATCTACAATAGCTTCACCACAACAAACGCGAACCCACCACCAGAACCAACCCCCCACAGCACCACCATCCACGCCTGGAACCCGATCACCACCGAGGAAACCACCCGCACGATGAACTCCATCCACTCAGGATCACCCGCCGACCCATGCCCCCACCACATCTTCAACAAAGCCGACAACATCATCGCCCCCCAGCTCCGAGACGTCATTAACACATCCTTCACCACCGCCACCTTCCCCGAGAGCTGGAAACACGCCGAACTCAACGCCCTCCTCAAGAAGCCGACAGCAGACCCCACAGACCTCAAGAACTTCCGACCCATGCCCCCACCACATCTTCAACAAAGCCGACAACATCATCGCCCCCCCAGCTCCGAGACGTCATTAACACATCCTTCACCACCGCCACCTTCCCCGAGAGCTGGAAACACGCCGAACTCAACGCCCTCCTCAAGAAGCCGACAGCAGACCCCACAGACCTCAAGAACTTCCGACCCATCTCTCTCCTCCCGTTCCCAGCAAAGGTTATTGAGAAAACTGTCAACACTCAACTGACTACCTTCCTCGAAACCAACGAATCACTCGACCCCTCGCAGTTCGGTTTCAGGGCCAACCACAGCACGAGACCGCCCTCATCGCAGCCATGGACGACATCAGATCCCTGACCGACAAGGGAGAGACCGTGGCCCTCATACTCCTTGACCTCTCCGCAGCCTTCGACACGGTATGCCACCGCACCCTGATACAGCGCCTCAACAACGCCGGCATCCGAGGCAAGGCCTTGGACTGGATCATCTCGTTCCTCGCCGGAAGAACTCAGAGAGTCCGCCTCCCCCCCTTCAGACCAACAGCGACCAAGGTCATCTGCGGCGTCCCACAAGGATCCTCCCTCAGCCCTACCCTCTTCAACATCTACATGACGCCCCTGGCAAACATCGCACGCAAACACGGACTCAACCTCATCTCCTACGCAGACGACACTCGACTCATCCTCTCCCTCACCAACGACCCTTCCTCTGCTAGAACCAGACTACACGAAGGAATGAAGGAAGTAGCGGACTGGATGACGGACAGCCGGCTTAAACTCAACACCGACAAGACGGAAGTCCTCGTCCTAGGCCCTACTCCCACCGCATGGGACGACTCCTGGTGGCCTCCCGCCCTAGGCAGCACTCCCCAACCCACCGACCACGCCCGCAACCTGGGCTTCATCCTGGACTCCTCCCTCTCCATGACCAGAAAAGTCAACGCAGTCACATTGGCATGCTTCAACACCCTTTGCATGCTCCGCAAGATCTTCCACTGGATCCCCACCGACACAAGGAAGACCGTCACCCACGCCCTCGTCACCAGACGCATGGACTACGGCAACACCCTCTACGCCGGCACCACGATCAAACTACAGAAGAAACTCCAACGAATCCAGAACGCCGCCGCACGCCTCGTCCTGGACGTCCCGAGCCACCACCACATCTCCGGACACCTGGAAAAGCTTCACTGGCTCCCAGTCAGCAAGAGGATCACGTTCAGACTCCTCACCCATGCACACAAAGCCCTTCACAACCAAGGACCCAAACTCATCAACCCCCGCGTCTCCTTCTACATACCCACCCGCACCCTTCGATCGGCCGGACAAGCCCTGGCAGCCGTCCCCCGCATCTGCAAAGCCACCGCCGAAGGCAAATCTTTTTCCTACCTCGCAGCGAAGACCTGGAACTCTCTCCCCAGCCATCTCCGCTTAACACAGGACCACCTCTCCTTCAGAAGGCAGCTCAAGACCTGGCTGTACGAGCAATAATCCCCTCCCCCCCAGCGCCTTGAGACCCTTACGGGTGAGTAGCGCGTTTTATAAATGCCAATGATTGATTGATTGATTGATAAGGCACTGTGATCCGTGCCTGAGTGTATTACGCATTATTCCATTTCTGCATGACAGATTACCTGACTGTCGTATTACACATTGCATCATTTCTGCATAACGGAGTACCTGATTAGAGTATTACGCATTGCATTATTCCTGCATAGCGAACTACCCGATTAGTGTATGATGCATAGCATTATTTCTGCATAACGAATTACCTGATTGTCGTATGATGCATTGCATTGTTTCTGCCCAAAGAAACTACCTGATTAGGGTATTGCGCATTGCAATATTTCTGCATAACCACGTACCTGGTGGTTGTATTACGCATTGCATTATTTTTACCTTGCAAAGTGCCTGATTGTTGCGTTACTCATTGCATTCTTTTTACACTGCAGAGTGTCTGATTGCTGCGTTACGCCTTACAGTATTTTTACATTGCAAAAGTGGCTGATTCTAGCATTACGAACTGTATAACATGATATTAGGATTACAGGAGAATGTTTAGAAGTGCTCATTCATACCGCCAGAACTTACAAGGGTTGGCTGGCCAAACAACCAGCCAGGAGAAATAGTACACAAAGTCATCTGTTGCATTTATATTGTGTGGTCTTATCTTATATCTTTTTATATAAAATGTATACTTGTTTTTATAAAACTCGTGTGGAGTCTATTTGTGGTGTCATCATTGGGTTGTTGTGAGCATGGTTGCAAATACTTTACACATTTGCCTTGAAGATAAGCCTGGCTGCTCATGCCAAGCTACCGAGGGGGTGAGCGGGGCTATCTCAGAAAGTGACCTTCCTTTCCCTGATGTTGGAACGCTGGTCCCTACTCAGCCAACCAGGGATCCCGGGTCTAACAAATAGTATTGGTTTTACACCCAAAACCAGCATGAGGTCGATGAGGAGAAGATCATTTTGTGGGAGTAGAGGCATGTGGGGTGCTGCAAAGATGCCTAGCAGAGCTGTTCATGGATACAGTGAAATGCAGAGTTTGGAGATCTCTTGGATGAAGTTTTGTATTTGAGCCCATTAGGGGAGTATATATTTACAATTCAAAAACATACGGGAGTGTTGTCTGGTTGTAAGTGGCAATCCTACCAAAGAGTGGATTCACTGAGGCAGAGCTTAAATAGTTTCATGGGAGAACAAAAGGCATTGTGAAGAGACCCCAATCTAGTTTGGGCTAGGGTTGGGAAGAGTTTGCATCTCAATGGGGAGTTCCATATTTTCATATGGGCAGGGAGAGGAATTTGGACACCCAAATGGCTGACTCGAAGGGTGTTCCAACAAGATATTGTTTTCTGTTTAAGGCATGGTTTAGAAGTAGAGAGGAACATACACATTGTTGAAGCTAAGTGGGCTGTTTTGTTGAGTATTAGGAGCAGTCCTGGGAGGTCCGGGCTAGGAAAAACACCCCTTTTTCTTATCGCTACTTTACATGTTAGGAACTGGTAGAAGTCCAGGTCAGAAAAACTGTTGTGAATTTGGAGACCTGCAAAAGATTCAGAGCTCTCTCTAGATCCATGGTCTTTGACAAGATTGATGCCTTTGGAGGATCACCTTTCCCAGTATAAAAAGCGATCATTGATTTTATTATATCTGTCATGTCAGAGGGAGGCAAAAGAAGAATTAGAAGTCTGTGTAGAATCATATTGAAATGTTTAATGTCTAATAAGTATGGGTTCTGAATAGTGAGAAGTGCACAGAGGGGGAGTCGATGGAGGAGGTCGCTCTCTATATTGAACCGGATATGAACCCCTGCCTTTCCTGAGCAGAACCGCAAGTATCTTTGTCCTGCCAGAAAAATTGATTTGTATTTTGAATAGTCAAGGAAATTATTTCTATCTAGTCTAAGTTTAAGAAGAGATATCCTCAGTATTTTTCTTTTCATTAGAATTGTGAAATCCATTTATCAACAGTGCTGAGGAAGGAGGAGAAAAATATATGGGGAAGCATGCTTGCTGGGAAGTTGATGAGTTGGGTGATCATCATTTTAATTGTTTCTGGCCTGCCCAACTATGTTATGTATTTCGGAGACCTTTGTGTTAGTATGTCATTGACCTTTTCAATTGTTTTCTTTTCATTCAGAAATAAGGTTTCAGATAGGTTTTTACCAAACCATATGCCTTTGAATTTTTTGAGGTATTTTGCGACTTTAAGCCTGTAGTTTGTGGGATGGAATAAGTGCAGTGCACACTGAGTTGAAGCACTTTGGCTTTATCTTTATTTAGAGGATAACCCAATTTCTTTGAGTATTCCTATATCACATTCATGATGTGGAGATGGGCAAGATCTGCTTCTTCTGAGAAAATTAAGACATTGTCCGCATATGCAGACACCTTCTCTGTGCTAGAAGAAAAGCAACTACCATTAATTTCAGATTTGGCTCTAATAGAAATGAGCAGGGGTTTGATAGAGAGTTGAAGCAAGAGGGGAGAGGGCACCCTTGTCTAGTAGCCTGTTGTAGTTTAAAAGGGCTCAAATCAAGAAAGTTAATTCTGACAGAAGCAACCAGATTTGAGTAAGGGCCTAATGACATTCTGATGCAGGCATCTGCAAGGTTGCATTTGAGCAGGACAGAGTCCAAATTTTCCATGAGACCCTATTGAAGGCCTTTTCTGCATCTAAGGCAATAGCAGCAGATAGTGAGTTCAATGATTTGGCTTCCTCCAAGCCATGAATGAAAGTCCTAATGTTGTTGCAAGACATTCTTCTCTTGAGGAATCCCATTTGTGCCGGGTGTATCAGGAGATGGAATGTTTTTTCCAATATGTTAACAAGTATTTTTACATATAATATTTATATTATATTTATTGGGGTGCATGGGTGGTAATTTTTAATGTCAAGGGGGGTCTTTTCCTTCTTTTGAGATCACTACAATTGTAGTGCTGGAGAAAGTAACTTGGATTTTACCTGTATTTGAGAAGTGTCTACGTGGATGATGAAGAGACCTTAAGAATGAGATAACTCTTTGTAGAATTTACTGGTGAAACCATCTGAGCCCGGGGCCTTCCTAATTTTTTAATTGTGAATGGCTTTTAGCATTTCAGATTACCAGATAGGATTATTTAGGACACTTTATATGATTCATCAAGGGAAGGAAGAATCAGTCTGCTAAGTAACATATCATACCCTTCAAGATTGATTTGTGTGGTGGAGGTATATCATTTAATATAGAAATCTTGAAAGGCATCCAAAATGTTCTTTAGTGAAGTTCGGTTTGTTCCTGATTTACTTTTATCAAAGGTATGGTGGTTTTCTTTTTTACTAAATGTTAGGTAGTTGGCTAGGTAGTGCCCTGCCTTGTTCTTTTGAAGTGCTTTCTCTGCACTTTTTGCAGTAATCCAAATGTCTGCCTTGTCACTTAGTGTCTTATTATATTCGTATTTAAGATTTTCTAGCTCAGGAAGGGAGTAGAACCCTTAGTATGGTTAAGTTGTTTAAATTCTAGTTTTTGATTTTTGATTCTAGATGACCTAAGAGGTTATAGTCCTTCTTGTTTTTAGCAGCAATGAGGTTCATCACGGAGCCTCTGGTGCAAGGTTCGAGCGCATCCTATAATAATTCTGGTGGGGTACTTGTTAAACTGTTCTGTGGAATGTAATTTGTGATATATTTTTGCAGTGCTATCTTTAATTCAATATCATCTACAAGAATGTGATTCATCCTCGAATGTTTGGTGGGGTGAGGTACCGCCCAATTCAATGTCGAGTCAGATTCAAGCATGATTTGGAATGAGGATTGGTTCCATTTTTGATTAGAGGAGATTGGTGTAAACTAGGAGATTATCTATCCTGGAAAATTAGTTATGAGAGTAAAAAGTGTAATCATTGTCCGTCGGGTTGTGAATGCCCCAGGAATCAGACAGGTTATGTGATTTGCAAAGGTGAGTTAGCTGGGGATGAGCCGTGGTGGGTCTGAATTTCGCCCTAAAGATCCTATCTAGGTGGCCATCTAGAGGAAGATTGAAGTCTGCTCCTAAAATAATGGTCATGGTTAGTGGTATCGTTTTCGTGTTCGTTTTATTGAGCTAAGACCAGAAAACAGGATCATCATATAAATGGTAATGATATAAAATTATTTGCTATCTTTTTGGCAAAAATTATTAGCCATCTTGCCAGTGTATCTTGTAGGATAGGGGTTGAACTGGTGTTCGCTTGTTTTTAGATCAAGGTCATACCCTGTTTTTTTGTGTTGAGTTGGTGAGCTTAAATGGCCCGCCATCTAGTGATAGTGATAATCAAATTTCAAGGAGTCACATGGGATTCAATCTAGCCTCCTGCAACAAGAAAACATCTCCCCTGAGTCTATAACAGCAATCCATTATTATTTTTTTCCTTTTATTTGGGTGTTCCAAACCCTTAGTGTTTACAGAGAGAATTGTATTTTTCTAGGTGTTGGAAGAGGACATCATGGGTGATTATAGTGGACTCTGAGAAGTGCCATTAAAAGGTAAAGCGATGGTGAGCCAACCGGTGCCATAGAAGTAGAGAAGAGAAAAGAGAAGAGTAAACTAGAGAGCCTAATGCAACAAAATAACCCTCCCAACCCACCCACTAAACCGTCCCCCTAAAGCAGGGGTGCTCTCAAACCACACAGTAAGTACATACGGAGAGAGGACCCCACAGTAAGTACATACGGAGAGAGGAGTGCCACAAGCTGTCCTCTGTAAGCGAACTTGAACATACATAACAATTGTGTACACATTACTAAGCATTAAGAGTAAACTTGTATGGTGTAAAATTGCACCCTGATAAGATGTAAATCTAGTATGTAAAGATGGTTAATTGTGCCATTATGATATACATGCCTTTACATAAGATCTGTCCGAACTCAAAATTGGCACGAGTACCAGAAGGCAAATTGAAGACATTATTTATGTAATGAGAGGTACCGTGATGATGTGTTCTAAAAGTCTTCTACGCAATAAAATGTCTTAAACACAATATACAAAAGTGGGAGAAGGACTTCTCTTGTTAGTGAGAAGTGGTTAAACGTGGTGAGGATGTAAGTGATAAACAAACAGTCATAAGCCCCATTGAGAAGAAGGACCAAGTAGTGAATCAAGTCTGTATGATTCAAAGTGGAGAGGAAAGTTTGAAGATCACTGAGCTCACTGTAGATTCTTACTTGGATGATCTTTAAGCATGATGGGCCAACCAACTTAAAGGTGTTGTATAAGTATTGGAGCTTTGTACGCAGGGCAAGAAAACCTTTCCTTCGTAGGACTGAGTCTTTAGTGTAGTCATGTGCTATATTGATCCTTGCTATTTCCCATTTTATTAATCGGATCTTTTCATATGGTTGATGATTTCCTCAACATGTTTGAGTCTCAGTGGTTTAACGGTCAATGGTTGAGGGTGTTTCATGGCTTCCGTATTATCTGCGGGGATTTTGCCTGATGGAATTCTGTGCGCTCTTTTGATCTTAAAGTCTTTGGTGAAGGATAAGCCCTGGACACGTGGAATCACAGATTCGAAGAACTCTGTACATGAATTAGCACAGTCATTTGTTCCCTCAGGTAGGCCAAAGATACATAGATTACCTTTACAATTGCAGTCTTTGAGCTCAGTTAGTTCTTTGGAGAGAGCAGCAATTTTGGTAGAAATGTATTGGATTTCTCTGCAATTGATTTGCTGTCCTGTAGGTTAAAGATGCAATATTTGAATTAACAAATTCTGTCCATGAGGTCTTTGAAGTCTTTGCAAAGGTCTTGGAGTTCCACCTTAATTACGTCTGTCTTTGTTTTTGTCCATTATGCGACATTGTCCGGGGAAGCAAGTCTTTGTTGAATTTTGTAGATATTTGCAGATTGGTCATCTTTAGTCTTTATTGGAGAATCTGAGTTTGGAGAAATTGAATTTGCCCTTTTTTGCCTCACCTTCATGTCTCTTGTGTCTTTAGGTTCTTTATCTTTAGAATCAGCCATGCTGAAGCATTGGTAACACCATATTGGATAGTGAATATTGTAAGATAAGATGTGTTTTGGGGTGACGTCTATTGAAGCTATAGGGAGTGTAGCTTGGATTGATGTTAAGATATCTTTGCAATGAATCTGCTTAGTCTGATTGTCAGAGATGAAGCTCTAGGCACCGTTTCAAGAGACCAAGCGATCCACTGATTTAGAACAAGTGATGCGAGGGGCAGGAGAACTGCGGGAGAAAATTGTAAGAACACATATAACCCAGGTGTCTTCAAACAGAAAGCTGATGCCAGATATTCATTTGATGTAGCACTCAGAATCCTTATGTGCTAGGTAGTGCAGAGACAGTGTCAGTAAGCCAGTTAGTATAAAACTGAGGTATGTATGGAACCCCTCAATAAGCTAGTTACTCCGCAATCCACAACATCATCTTTGAGTCTCTGGGTTTTTATGAGGCACAGGCGTTGGGGCAAAGAAGTTATTGTGAGGAAGCAGCCATTTTGTGAATTGTCTGACCTTGCACATTGTGCTCATAAAGCATCAACAGAGTTAACAATACAGAGATATAGAAAAGCACCCTGGAGAAATGAGGAAGAACAAGAAGCTCTCATGTTCATGGACTGTTATGTGAAGAACGCAGAAAAATTAGTACATGATCAAAAGCATAGAAGTGGCAATCTTGTATGTTGCCTGATATTCATCAAAACAGAGATTTTAGACTAAACCTAAGTGCAAGGAAGTCCAACAATAATGGCAAAGGGAGCACCTGAGTATGACTGGTCTTGGGGTGACCTACAAGGCACCCGTAAGTCGCCGCAACTGGCCGCTGTGACAAACCATTGGGTCACACCAGCATCCATGAAAAAAGAAGTTGCTTTGATCCAGTTTGATGACCCAAACAATCCTGAGGTTAACAACCTTTCAGATACCCTTAGGATACTAGGGCTCCCCCAATTGGTAGCTGCTCCTACCTACTTGTTGGGACACACTCACGATGGGATTTGCTCGAATCACCCCTGGTTATCTACCGGAGAGACCATCCCTCAGTCATGGTCGGATTACTGTCTAATCCCTTTTAAATTGTTTGCATGCCTCCACGACTCCCCTCACTGTCATAAAGATGTGAACCCCCAGGTGTCGTATATGGGGAGCAATGAAAAACAATACTGAACTAATTCCCTGTCTCGCTAATATTGCCCAGATTTTAACCGGGGGGCTAGCCGAGGACCTCACTTTATTTAATAAATGGCTCTCCAACACCGCCAAAGAATTTGCTCCACCCATTTACCTTAAAAAAATGTCGGGCAAAACTTTCTTCACCTTGGTTCTCCCTTGTCTTAGCAAAACAGAAGTGTAAATAGCTTAAATGCAGATGCCATCAGGCTTACAATTAAGATGATCTGGCCCAGTTTAGGTACACCCAAAATCATAACCTGATCAGGGAAACAAAAAAATCATACTTCACATCCCAAATCGAAGAGGCCCGGTACGACCCTAAAGCCATCTTCAATATCTCTAAAGCCTTCATCCAGCTTAAAACGTTTGTTAGGTATACCCCCCATCCCAGGCACTCTGTGGCCAGATCTCGACCTCCTTTGAGGATAAGATATTAACTATACAATAGAGTTTCAGTTCCACTTTGAGTACTGGCATCATTAGCAATTCCCTCCCAGCCAGCGACAACAACATTCCAAAGACTGGATTAGCTGACTTTCAGAAAAACTCGCTTTCTCAGTCACACCAAGCTATTGTGTCGTGTAAGTCTGGTTCCTCGATGGACCCACTGGCTATACTGCATGCGGCCATAGATACAGTTAATCCACCTATTAACCATATCCTCAATACATCCCTTGCTGAAGCGGAAGTTCCCACAGAGTGGAAGCTGGCAATTGTTAAACCGCTACAAAAAAAGCCTCTAGCAGACCCTACTATTCTGTACAACCTAAGGCCTAGCTCCCTTCTCCCAGTTCCTACCAAGATCCTGGTAAAAATTGTTAATCAATAATGTATAACTTTCCTTGAAAACACTAATTCATTTCACACCTTTCAATCAGGTTTTAGCCCTAAACACTCGACTGAGTAAGCATTACTCGAAGTCTCGGAAACCATCAAAATAACATTAGATTCTGGCAGTAGAGCAGTGCTGCTATTGCTGGATCTTTCTGCAGCATTTGATACTATCTTGCACGCCATACATCTAGAGCAGGTCCAGAATATAGGGATTTCACAGAAAGCCTAAGCCGGGTTAAATCATTTTTAATAATAGAAAAAAAGACAGTGGCCCTTGGACAATTTTTGTCACCAAAAAGAGCAGTTACTATGGGGGTACCACAGGTCTCCTCTCTTAGTCCTGCCCTTTTTAATATTTATATGGCCCCTCTCATCGATTGCTTCATAAGGGATTGCCACCACCTCATACACCGATGATACTCAGTTAATCATGCCCCTAGATAAAAGTTAATTCACCTCAGAAGTTTTCTTCCAAAAGTGTTTCTCTGATATAATTTGATGGATGCAGGATAATCATCTCAAATGTAATACTGACAAGACCGAAGTACTTCTTTTCGGTAAATCCAACATATTTTCCACCACAAAATGGAGGCCAAACTCTGTTCCCCCACCCCAACCATGCTAAAGGTTTCAAAGACTCTTGGGGTTAAATTTGATAATGATCTTTCCTTTCACCCACAAGCCCTGATAGTAGCAAGGCATGTGCCAAAATTTTGTAAAACCCCTAAAAAATTCTTTCACTTCCTTCCCCTGGTTGCCAGGAAAACTGTAGCCTTCGCCCTGATTATATCAAGACTTGATTATTGCAACAGTCTTTATGTAGGCTGCCCCAACTGCCTTATTCATAAGCTTCAGATAGTGCAGCACATAGCAGCCAGACCAGTTCTACCACTTCCCAAGCGAAGCTCTGCATTTGCTGCCTTGTAAAAGCTACACTGGCTACCTAGCCATAAAACAATTATATTTAAACTCCTTCTGTTAGTTTTCAGAGCCTTTAAGTCTACCAGCACAGCGCCAGGATGCTCAAGTATGAGTGACAGTAGCATTGTACAAACATTCTCATTCATTCATTCATTGAACATCACTTTTTAAGTCTCGCCTAGCGTTGCAGCGCGAATGCTCTGCCATCGCGTTGCGAGGCATGCAGTATATACTGTAGTGTGGAAGTTTCGTGGAAGCTCCGCCCACTCTCTGCCCATTGGATTTTGTCTTAAATGCTGCCTTCCTATTGGTTTGAGGCTTGTTAGTCCCTCCTCATTCATCATTTGTATCCTTCTACGGCTATTTGCCCCTTTACTCCTAACACTATTTTCTTTTAGGTCTCGCCTAGCGTTGCAGCGCGAATGCACTACCATCGCTTTGCGAGGCATGCATTATAGACTGTAGTGTGGAAGCTTCCTGGAAGCTCCGCCCACTCTCTGCCCATTGGCTTTTGTCTTAAATGCTGCCTTTCGATTGGTTTGAGGCTTGTTAGTCTCTCCTTATTCATCATTTGTATCCTTCCACGGCTATGGGCCCCTTCACTCCTAACACTATTTTCTTCCCTGTCTCCCCACTCCACTGCCTCCTCCCTCAGTCTGTGACTTCTCACCCTCCCCCGCCCCCCCACTCCCGTTCGGGTTTTCTTGCTTGCCGGCACTTCCGTTTTCATCTTTATTATTGCCACCTTGAAATATGCGAGTTCAAGATGTGTGCTGTACAAAAACTTCTTGTGTTTAATGAACTGGATTTTAATATTACTCTAAATATAATAAGACTCTAGGCAACATTCGGGGTATGCATGGCAACTGACACCTCTTAGTTCACAAATGGCATTGTTATCGGGCGTGAGGAGCAGCAGTGTTTTAACTCATGCTTAAAACGAGCACTTTTAATAACTTCCTCTCAATTCAGTGCTATAATCTTGTGTACTGAGGTGACGCGCTAAAGAAATGCACTTTTTTTAATTCTGAAGAGACATTATCGCACATTTACATCATGTTTACTGTATGATTAACATGCCGATAATTTTTACGGCTCGCCCACTGGCTCGTATACGCTTGGCTTGTATCCGGCTGGCTCTAACTGCTAATTAATATATTGCCTCACGCACCTCTAACAAAAAGAGATGAATGGATACATGACAGTGAGCCCGGTGGATGGCAGAGAAATAGACTGGTGCAGACAAACAGACAAAGTCAGTCTCCATTGCCTCATGTCAGAATCATCACTTTCAATAACCTGGAAATCTGCCGGCAACTCCCGCATGCCCCAACCTCATCCCCCTCACCTATTCTTAGCAGAAGCAGCAGATTCTGAGCAGTGCCCTGCTGGTGCAGAGGAGCACGGCAGAGTCTGTAGAAGCGCTGGGAACTGGGCGGGCACCTAAGCCTTCCGGGTGCCTTCACACTCAGGATAAATGAATACATTTTGTTCTGTGCTTTAGTCGCCCCTCTGTGTACACTGTCTGGTAGATGGAGTTCTGTGTTAATAAACACATTCAGAGAGGTGGTTGTGTACAAACAAACAACAGCCACAATACCGTACGTTTTGAACGTGTAGTTAAATACCTGCTCATAGAGTACCTCATTGGCTGATCATTCCATGGCACCACCAAAATTACATTTGGACACATTTGCTCAACTGTAAAACATTCCCTTCTATGGGTCATTTAACAACTCGGGGCTTTGGGGTTAGGTAACCTACTTTGGATGCTGTGTGAAAGAGTAAATACAAAAATTAATGCAATGAAACTAAGCAACCAGTACTGTCTAAAACACTGTGAAAACTGACAAGCATTCTGGCATTTTGTTTAGTTAATGTCGATTTTCCCATAGATGCGACTAAAGTACTCCTAATATCTTAATGAAATCTGCACACTTTTAACTAATAGCACCGGGCGACCTTTGCCTACTAGGCAATTAATACATTTTCATGTACCCCCGAAGCCCCCCTGCCCCCCGCCCCCTTGGCAAACTTCATTGCCTCCCAGTTTTGGAGGATAACCAAGATGCAGGAGAGTGAGTCAAATAGTCTAGAAAATGAAAGAGAAGGCGGGATTTGGATTAACATGCTCCGATCCCGATTGCTTTGGTTAGTCTGTAAGCACTACTTTTATTAATGAGTTTCGCATTAGTAAAGCACCACCGTGTGCATGTGTGGCGACACTTCACCCATGAGGTACATGCCAAACAATTGTTGACACAATCCACACTTTGCATCTTTTTCAATATATTTATTACGAAGTGCAGGGCCTTTCCAAGGGATATTGCACACTACAAACATTCACTCCAAAAATAAAACGTGTAGGTACAAAACATTGCCATTTACAACGCCAATAGCTCTAACTCACAAATGCGAGACCTATTTGCATTACAAATGCTTGTTAGAGATGCTTCCACCCATTATAGGTCTCGCCTTTGGGACCTTATATGTATTTAATTATGCAGCACATTAGCCTGGGTGATGAAACATTTACTGTTTTGTAACATAGAGGGAAAGTAAGCACCAAACTGCATGACATGCCAAGTATGGGATCACATGGAGAGAAATATTGCCTTTCAGCACTAAAGGTATAGTCCAAAGCTCTGTTTTTAATATAAAATCAGGGCCTTCGGTGGTCATATCACTGAAAATACAAGATTTGAAAAAAATATATTATTGTCTATGGGTGCTCGTGGAAGACAATTTCTATGGACTGGAATCTAGAGAATGCTAAAGTGATTCTGTTATTTTACTGTCCTCTGCTGGTCGTTTTCTATCAAGAAAGTTAAATAGAGGCAGTTGCCAGAAAAATAAAAATACAAGAAAGTCCCTCAGCAGAAAGCAATTCTGGCATTTTACTGACCTCTACTTGTCGTTTTCTATTGAGACAGTTAAATAGAGGCAGCTAAACAAGCAGAAAGCAATTCTGGTAACTTACTGACCTCTACTGGTAATTTTCTATCAAGACAGTTAAATAGAGGCAGTTGAACTGAAAAAGAAGTCCCTAAGCGGAAGCAGACAAGTTCTAGGGCTGATCTCCAGAGTCCACAAAGTAGATACACATATAAGTATATATTAAAGAACAAATACAAGAGGTCTTGAATACTCGACCTAAAAATGCCATTTTGGAGTTGCAAGGAGTCCAATAATCAGACCCTTATCGACCGCAAAAAGCCTTAGTACATCTGGCCCCTAATGAATTAACTTTTTTTTTATCTTGCAGGAATATATTTTAATTTTTTTATTTTATGTTGCGAATTGTATCAACAACCATAATCAAGTTAACATTAAATAAAATAAATAATTTATCTTTAAGAAACGTAGGGCCATATTTATGAGCCCCTATCGCCAGCACAATGTCACTTTTCACGATGTTGTGGTGGTGATAGGGCTTCACCTTATCTACAAGACAGCTTGTAGATAAGGCACCCTTTCACGCTATACTTAGTGTGAAGGGGGAAGGCAATGGATTTGCTGTGGGCGTTCTACCGCAACATCCATTGATTTTGACATTGCCCCATATTTACAAGGGTGGCGTAAATATGGGGCAGCACCAAAATTAAGACCAGGAAAAAACCTGGTCTTACCTTGGCACAACGAGGAGAAATGTTTAATTTCTCCTCGTTTTTGCTGTTTCCATGTGTACTGCATTGTGCAGCACACATAGAAACAGCAAAACGCCATTGATTTTGTATGTGCAGGAAGGTGCCCCTTCCTGCACATAAACAATCTTTTTTAAAAAAAATACGTTTTGCAACTTCTATGTGTGCTGCATTAAGTTACAAAACATCATTGCAGATAGTTTATGTGCAGGAATGGACACCTTACCGCACATAAACAATCTTCCCTGCAATGCAGAAACCCTTGCACTATGGTGCAAGGGTTCTGCGTTGGTGCTAGGCAGCTAAATTTAGCGTTAGTGCAGGGGGAATTGCAGGGCTGCGCCATATTGTTATAAATACGGTGCAGCCCTGCATTTCAGAAGTGGTGGAGCATGGCTTTAAGCCAAGAAGGCTAACGCCACTGATGAAGCAAGGTTTCGTAAAGAAGAAACTTGCTCGGATGACTACCTCTCAAATAGCGTCTAATACCATAATCAAATTTGTCTTGTAAATACTAATATTGCATTACACAAAATATATCGTATCTGGGGGATGCTTTCATATGTGTATTCCTAACCAGTAACCCGAGTGTCTTCAAATGGCCGACAAAACGCGGGAATTTCACTGCGCATGCGTCTACTGCATCTACGTAGTATGAGGTTTTCTATGCTTGGAGGGAATCTTTTGCAGCTGCACAATAGCGTTTAAAATGGCCACTTGAAACTCACATGTTAATGCACATGCTACTGCTTAAACTAAACCTTATAAGTTCTACTAATTGCTAATGCAAAAGATTATTATAAGTAAATGGGTTTAGAGTAGTGATAAGTGGTATACAGTGAATTCATTTATTTTCATATTCTAACATGTCTTTTTCTGACTTTATTATTAGTTTGTATTTGGGCCTATGAGGGTGACTTAAATCCCTACCCCACCTGATCTGTACGCACGCGCACTAAACCCTGCCCGGAACTATGATGACACCATTGAAACCCAGCAAAAAACAGTGTCTCAACTGGAGGTTATTTTAAAAGAAAGGCAATTTACGAGGTGAGATAAATCACAAAGGAGCAGGGAAAAGAAGGGAGACCACAACATGGGGTAAGAATAGACAGATTGGAGTGTTTATACAATTCTGTAAGTAGTTAAGGAGCACTACAGTACATGTATGTACAATGACCATAACACAAGGTAGGCACTAAACGTGCTGGTGAATTGTGAACGACGCAGTGACACAAGGTGCGAAAGACAGCGTGAATTCCAAAATTCAAAGAGACATAAAAAAACTATAACAAAGACACTACATATCCATATCTCCTTGATACATTCTTCAACACACCGTACCAACCACCAAGAAATAGAAATTGGGGTAGATACAGGAATAGTCAAGCTATTACTTTCTCTGACTCATCTAATTCATCAATTAAGGACTCCGAACCAGGAGAAGGCTCCAGCACTGCACACCCCCAGACTAGACCACTTCCCCAACCTTTATTGCCCAGTGGTTTTTTAGGGAGGAGCTGAGGACGGGGTCGGGGACGAACAAGACCAAACTACCAGTACCAGTACGCGGGCGAACGACAAACCCATCGAAAATTCTACCAATGGGGCCCCGAATGATGCATACCCCTGAGGTAGCTCCTGCAACCTTGACTGTCTTGACAAAAAGCCCAGTTCCACACAACAGGGACAGCGCCAGTCAATCCCCAAACAACAGCGTCATAGACCAGCATACCATCACAGACCAAGAGACTAACCCCCTACCTCCCCTTGCCTTGGCTATTGATACACAACAGCAGCCATCCTTGGAGCAGTACCCCTCTGTCGAAAATGATCTTAACCCTACTCCAGTCAGCAACACTTTAGAGATATCACCCATCCCCATTTGTAACCTCTCTAAACATACATTGTCCTCAGATGAGATTTCACTCCTTAGCAAGGGTTTGTCCTTTGTCCCCACGGAACACTGCAATTTCTTCAAACTTCAAGAAGACCTACTTCTCTTTTTCAGACGCATCAGCCTCAAACATTTCTTTTCTGACAAAACAGATGACAGTACTCCAGAGGCTAGACCATTCCACCCTGCCTCTACGTTCCTCCCTCCTACATCTATGATGCTACCTGAAATTCTCGCGTTCAAGAGACTAGTCCTACATGAGGTGAAGACACTACAGTCTCGCTCAGTGTTTGTCCCCTACAATCTATCCCTCAATGAAAAACAGGCCCTGGATAATCTACAAGACAACATTCAGATTGTCATAAAACCCGCAGACAAAGGCGGTGGAATAGTTATCATGGACACAGAGAATTATGACCAAGAGATCCTACGCCAAATACATAACCCTTCTCACTATCAAGCCCTACCCGGAGACCCCCTTCCTGAAATCAAAAAACAGATACAGTCCATCACCAAGCAAGCCTTGGACTCTGCGGTCATCTACAAAAAAGAATACACCTTCCAAAATAATTCACATCCACGCACCCCCGTCATCTACATACTACCCAAAGTCCACAAAAGTGTCACCAATCCCCCCGGACACCCTATAGTCTCGGGGTGTGGTTCTATTTTGGAACCATTGGGAAAATATATTGACTCCTTTCTTAAAGAATTTGTCCAAACCACTGATACTTTTGTAAGAGACAGTACCCACCTCATAAACATCATTGAGGACACCCCCTTTGACATCAACAATGATCTCATGGTTGGTATAGATATTGAAGCATTATATACCAACATCCCCCATTTGGACGGTCTCTCTGTCATCACACAACTCCTTGACTCACGTCCTAGACCATTTCGCATCCCCACTAAGTTCACCACTGACCTATTACATATTGCACTCACAGGTAACTACTTCATGTATAAGGAAACATTTTATCTACAGACCAAGGGCGTAGCCATGGGTGCTTGCTTTACTCCCAACTTTGCCATCCTCTATGTTCACCACCTTGAAACCACCTTATTCCTATCCGCACACAATCCATTTCTCAATCAAATCAATCCCTGGCGTCGTTATATCGACGACATCCTGTTACTTTGGCATGGTACGCAGGATGATCTCACGGCATTTATAAATTGGCTCAACAACTGCCAAAAACATCTGAAATTCACCTTGGATATCCGCCCCAATGACTTACTATTTCTTGATCTCACTTTACATACAGAAGATGGGATTACTGGCACTGCCCTGTATCGGAAACCCACCGAACGTAACACTCTTCTTATGTATTCCAGCTACCACCCCAGAGCCCTCAGGGATGGCCTACCTTATGGACAATTTCTCCGCATCCGGAGAAATTGCAAATGGCGCAAGGACTATTTCAAAGAGGCTGCCATCCTGTCAAAAAAACTGATCAGCAGAGGTTACCCCAAACGCATTGTTACTCATGCATCCAAAAGGGCTTGGTATTGCCATAGGGAGGTTCTACTCTCCCCCTCCCCTAGACGCACCAACTCACGCATTCCCTTTGTGTCCACATACAGCACATCGAGCAACCTGGTTAGTGGGATAATCAAAAGAAACTGGCCTCTTCTTAGATTTCATGCACCCTTCAAAGAACCTCCTCTGTTCTCTTTTAAAAGGGGTAGTAACCTCGCGGACAAACTTGTTCATGCCATCACGTGGCCACAAATTGACAAGAAAAATCAAACAGTCACCTCGCTCTGGGGACTCCCACCCATTGTAGGCCACTACAAATGCCAATCAAGTATAGCATGTAACTTCACACTAAACACAAAGGAGTTTGTTGACACCGGATATATATACAAACTGAATTCTTTCACCAACTGTCGGACTACTAATTTCATCTATGCAATACGTTGTCCCTGTGACCTACTATACATTGGCCAAACCACACAGATGGTTAAGTCACGTATTCTCCAACATCAAAGCCGCATCAGATGCAATGTAGACACAGCACCATTGGTCAGTCATCACAAAGAAAAAAATCACGCAGAAACTGACCTCATCTGGCAAGTTATTGATTCCCCCAAACTACCACTCAGGAGTGGGAATCTTCAAATGCTTCTCAATAAATGCGAATGCAGATGGATCGCACGATGTAACACAGTGGAAAGAGGGTTTAACATTCTTGATGAATGGAACACTGTTATCACAGCCACATGAGTACCCCTTACCTACCTGTTCCTACCACCGTTACTTGCGATTTGTGTTACCTTTATGTAAATTAGCTCTGTAATTTCTTATTCATGATGTTTCCCTCATCGACCTACCCACCCCCCACCTCCCGCTCCCTACCACTTTCCTTGCCTGTCCCCTTGCCTATCAGCCATTGGTTTACAGCTACAGTTTTGTTATCCCTTTATAATCTGTCTTTATTATTGTCTTCCTCCTACTTCAGTTATATACCTTAACATTGTAGTTGCGCGTTTTTAATTAATTTATATATTGTTGTATTCGTTATGATTTTTCCCTCACATTGATCTACTTCGTACCCCCTATGTATGATGAACCCCCCCTTGCCTCCCGCTCCCTACCACCTATCTTGCCTCCCCTGCACCCCCCTCAGCTATCCGCTATTACCTTACAGCAATAGGTTTGTTATTAGTTTACAATTCGTCATTATCGTTCTCTTCCTAATTTAGTTATATTCAGGACTAACATTGTGAATTAATACATTGTGGTATCCTTTTTTCTACCGTCACAACCGTTTTTTATTGTGCATAGTGATCTTGTATTACATTGAATGATACTGTACTGTGTCTTCTGTGACCACTGACCCTGTATTAGCGCTAGCATACTTGATTTGTATTAGCGCTAGCAAACTTGACTTCTCCGCCTGTGGAGCGTCATATTGGCCCTTATGCCCATTGCATAACTCTTGTATTCCTATTCCTTTACTTCTCCCCATGTCCCCTTTCCATGGCCCTTTCTCTCTCCTTCCTTTCTCACCCCCACCCCCGTTTCACTCAGGATACTCCTTCTGTTCCCTCCATGAGCTCCCCCGTGGGACCTGGACCTCTTCTCCCTCCCCGGTCTAGTTGCTTTTTCCCCCTGTGACCGGCCGGTCACGTGCTGAACTTCCGGGTCACTTCCCTGACTGTCGGCGTCCCGAATGCGGCTGCATCGGACGTTGTACCTCTCGCCGAATCCCGGAAAATTAACCGCTCGTAGTCGGATTGATTTACTCTCCATTACTGATACACACCTGACTTTCCTTCCCTGCTCCACCTGGGACGCCTTTACAAGTAAATCTGATTCACTCGATGTCCGGATCTTACTGACCGCAACCCTTTTGGCCCCACTACTAATTTTGGTTCACTGCTTACTTCATTGCAGATTATTCCCTTGTGCCCAGCACCTGTCACCTTGGACTCGCACCACCCCTCCCAACACACGCCTTGGCCATCGTGCCATTAAGCGTGCCTCTGCCCATGGAACTTCAAGTTGGGTAATTATTGGACCCTCTCCATCTGTCAATTGTGTACCCATGCTTTCTGATTTGATCCATTTCAGGCTTCCTTTTCTGACACACCCTTTCGCTCTCTGCTTACAGAACCTACGAAGTTCACAGCGTCATCTACTTAAATATCCACTACTAGACGCAACGCTTTTTCGCTCTATCAGGTGAATTTCCCCTACTCCCCTTCCTATACTCCCGCTTTCCTGGTCCACCGGACTTTCTCCTGACCTCCTTTCTTTTCCCTTGATTTCCCTAGAAGCACTACCCCCTAACTAATGACCTATGTCCTGATGATGACCTGAAATTACCCAGGTTGAAACGCCGTCGACTACACAGCTTAGAACTCAGGCATTTCTGTGGTCAACTAAACCATCTAAATAATTTTGTACATAATTGTATATATCTGCATATTTTGTTGACCATTATATTTCTTTTCAACTTGCGCCGTTCACGCTGTCTTTCGCACCTTTTGTCACTGCGTCGTTCACAATTCACCAGCACGTTTAGTGCCCACCTTGTGTGTTATGGTCATTGTACATACATGTACTGTAGTGCTCCTTAACTACTTACAGAATTGTATAAACACTCCAATCTGTCTACTCTTACCCCATGCTGTGGTCTCCCTTCTTTTCCCTGCTCCTTTGTGATTTATCTCACCTCGTAAATTGCCTTTCTTTTAAAATAACCTCCAGTTGAGACACTGTTTTTTGCTGCATATCACGCCCGGTCTCACCTGGGTAAACGGGCCTTACTCCTGTTCATTGTTACCATTGAAACCCAGCCAAGGTCAAGCTGGCAAGAAGCACATGGGAACTTAACACATCGACCCGGACAAGAGCAACAATTATTACAAAGTATATAAATTGTATTGATCATAATATGAAATGCGGGTGGGAATAAAGCTTTGGGAAAGTAAATTAAGGGGTGGAAACATAGAACAAAGAACCTAAGTAAAATGTTACATTTAATATGGTGTGATGAACTTATCTCCTTGCCCTGTCCAATCAGAAATAGCGGAATACATGATATTGAAACATTTGGGGGTGGTACACGAACACAGAATAGTGTAATTGAGATAAGTTAGCTAGAGACCAGTGTCAAACCCGTCATTCCAACTTGTTACAGACCCAACACGTATGCTGCTACAGACGCTGTCCGAGACGCTGTCTCAGACCTTGTAGATGCCAGAGGCCCTGCTTGAGAGACCGAAATATTGATTGATAATCCAATCATCTAGAAGGGGAATTGAGGAAGAAAGATAGAGGCGAGTAGTGCCAGAGAGGGGTGTGACGCTGGCATTGCACTTAGAAGAGGTCACCTTCCCGGTCCTGAACCTGTCCTGATCCTCTGTCTTCCACCTGTCCTGGTGGGCTCCATCTGGCCCATCTTCAAGGAGTTGGGTTCATCTATCACTTTAGGTAAATATAATTCTGTGAAATCTGTCCTTGTACCTGCTCTTTCTTTTCCTCCCTTTACAGGTACTGTCATCACAATATATTATTGAGATTTATTATTGAACTAAATTTGATTTCTTCCTGAATGAACCCGATGTTAACATGTATTTGATCTTTGACTCACAAAATTTTGATTAGATAAAACTTTTAAAACTCTTTGATTCTGTGATTATTGGAGAAACTTAAATGTTATTTTTCTGCCTATACTACTAGCTACTAGATTCATTGACCAGAGGAAATTTATCAAGGAGATTGGAATGGTAAGATTTGGGTAAAGATAACAAAAATCTTGCAGGTAAACAAAATAGACTCCGGCGGAACTACTAGCTTATTGTATGAAGGTTTATGGGCCCAGGTGAGTATATGGTGTGTGTGTAACCCCAAATTGGTAATCCGCTGGATCACCACGCTCCGTCACTTCTATTGTAAATATGCCCCTAAGTGTGCTTTAATAATTATAGTTACTATCTACCATTTATATCATAGTTACCTACCATAACTCCAATAAATTACATAACAACCCAGGGTATCTAGACTACCATGCCCCTCTAACATACCTATCCTAATACATATACCATGCCTACCATATCTAACCCACGTCTATATCTGCGGTACCTATATCGTGCACCTGCCCTGAGCTGGTGGTTTTGTTAAAAACATGTAAATTGTGCCAATGGGACCTCTAGTATAATATGACTGTACTGCAGCCTGATAAGAAAGCACTTGTGCCTAACTGGGGGAACTCTTGAAACTGTTCAAGTTACTTCACTCTTCACGAGGAAATTGCCAATTGCAGCTTCTGAAGGGCAAGGAAATGTGAATGCTATGGAATCTTAAAAAAGAGCTAAACCTATTGGCTTTGTCAATGCTTCTTTTAATAGCGACAATCTTGGGTAAGTTCGAATAGGAAGCCTCAAGCATTAGTAAAGTAATGCTTGCAGTATGGCAGACACAACGGCCTGCCGGAGGGATGTTGTGCAGTCTGTTTCATCCAGACCATTAGCAAACAGAAAGACTGGACTGAGACAAAGAAAGGGAGCTTCCACTCAAGGCTCTCTTCTTGATGTTAACCAATGGCACCTAACCAATCTACACAGCAAAACACACCTTGCCCATTGCCGGTTTTTTTCATTAGGTGGAGAATCCCAAAAAAACAGATGAGGTGTAGAAGCTTTAATGCCCTATATGATGCCAACAAATCTTAGAGCACTTTCTTAAAAAATAAAACAAAAAAAACACATGTAGAACCTATAAGAATTAAGACATGATTTAGAATCCATGACAAAAGTCGGAGCAACAAACACACCCTATCAGACGATGCGTGACCAACCTCCCTGATGAGTTATGTGCCTCATCTATAGGTTAACATGTTGTAGGGCGGCCAGAACTATAGCCCATTCAAGATATGGAACATCTATAAACTCTTTTTGGGGAAAAACATATTTAGGACACAATATCTCAGGAAATATGTCTGCTAATAATATTCAGACATGCAAACTGCAGAACCCTTTGGACCCACATATATTTAACTTGGGGTCCTGCCGGAAATGTTATTTTTAAAAGTGGCATATGTGGGAGCCAAGAGATGAATGTGTTTGGAAGTTCTAGAGACATCGACCGAAAGAAACCTGTTGCATTGAGCTTTCTTACTGGGGGTCTCGGAGGTGCTTCTGAACCTATGTCTTTCGGGTTGAACCCTTTAGAGCCTTCCAGCACACTCAGAACCACAAACAAAAGCAGTCACTTGATGTTTGGACTTGGTACAGTTGTGTGATGGCTCTTGCAATCCAATGTGCTCCTTACACAGACCGCCTGGTGTGTTGTCACTTCGGTACAACACGACCAAATTGAGTGAATGAGCTACTTACAGACAGTGTGTGCAGCAACCCTGAAGACTCGCAAGACCTGAGTGGACGGGGCTCTGAGGAAAAAAAAACCTGCGTAGAAGAACGGAAGGCCGCGTGGCACCCAGGCGTGCACAGAGTCATCCTTTGTCGAACGAGGTTGTGGTACAGTGCTTCATTTGAGCCAGTGGTTGCAGATAGGGCCCACCAGCACTCGTTTTTCAGACCAGCACGTACTTTTTTCCTCATCAAATGGTGACCAGGAGCAAGAAAGAGAAAAAGAAGCATGGGAGGGGGGTGGGGTAGGAGAAAGAGAAAGACGGGAAAACATGCCAAAGGGAGAAAGCAAGGATGAAAAGGAACCTGCAAGTGCGAGATAAGGGGGCAGGGAGTGGCTGTGTGAGGGCAGGGAGTGGCTGTGGTGAGGGCAGGGAGCGGCTGTGTTGGGGACAGAGAGTGGCTGTGGTGGATAATTAAAGAAGCGTGAGGTGGACTCAAGACTACGCAGCCTTGATGTTCAGTGCACCAGCATTAAATGGCTCCAGCTCCAGGTTTCTGGGATTGGGAATACTTTGGGCGTGGCATTTATTGTTTTACAAATTTAACACTAGTCGCCGAGGACTGCGGTTCTAATATAGTGCACAAGGTCCCTCAGCAGGCTGGGGCCCGGGGCCGCTTTAAAGAGGTAAATGAGCTGAGGGGTCCTCAGCCAATTCAGCCCTGAAAGAAGTCCAAGGGGGAGTGGGGGTTCACGTCATGCGTGCACCCTGTCCTGGACTGCACTTTTAATAAGGGGCATCCCCTGGAGTGCTCGTGCCAGGGCCCAGTGGTTGTCTCGCAGCCACGCATTCATAACAATGGACATACAGGGGCATCCGCCGCCGTGGGCAAGGCTGCAGGCAGCTGTACAGTGCCTAGGGCGGAAGCAGCGGGCTGCGTGGCACCTGACTGCACTTGTAACATGGGGCACAGGGGCATCCCACAGTGCGCATAGAGCCGGGCGACATCGCCCTAGTCACAGGACGTAGCCGGATGTGCGGCTCCCCCACCCAGAGTAGTTGATGCGAGGAAAGGCGACAGGTTTCAGTGGATGTGATTTAAATAAACGTTCTGCCTAATTATGGGCGCACACTTGATGATTTATGATGAGAGATGACGTTGGAAGAAGACTGTAAAGATGCGAACTACTCATTCTTTCATCGACCGTGGTCAGACAATGAGTACTAATTTCGTTTGAGTATTAATACATTTGTATTCACAATATTTTCAATAAATAACATTGAATAAAAGCGCTGCGTGGATTGTAAATTATGAGGAGTATTGCACAGCCGCTGTACAATCCAATTGTCTTTTTTAGTTTGAAGTAGTACAACACTTTAATAAGAGAACTAGTCGATGAAAACCCCTCTGTATTGCATGCGCATATGCAGTAAAAGCCGCTTCAACATGTTCATTTCACCTACCTCTGGGTGGACCATAGCAGCACGGGCACGTGGTCCTCAGCCATAGCGCCTAGAGGCAGGAACCCGAGGACCAGGAGCAGGGAGCAGAGGGCAGCACTAGGGGCCAGCAGCATGTCTGCGGATCGAGGCCTGAGCACGGACTGAGCCCTCAGCTCAGACCTGGGAGGCAGGACACACTGAAGGGCGCGCGAGCAGGTGGGCCCCACCAAGGCCTGGCTCCAGCCGGCCTCCGCGCGTCTGTTTATTGTAAACACGGAGCTTGTTTTCACCGCGCGGCTCCATTCACGGGGAGGATCTGGCTAGTTCTGTCCGCTGAGAAGCTCCTGTCCCATCAACAAAGTGCTCACTGCACCTGAGCTGGTCCCCGCACCCTCTGACGCGTGCATGCTGCAACCAGACCTTAGCAATAAAGAAGGGAAAGCCTTGTATACTCAACTGCAGTTTCAGGGTTCACAGTTCTCTCTTGCTTTAGCCGGGCTGTGCTGCTGCTGAAAATCACTGAATCTCTTTTTACCTGATTGGAAATACAACCTGCAGTAGTGTCTGTTGCCCTGTGCTTTTTCTCTAAACTCGTCAAATTAACAGAGGTGTAGCAGGATTCTGCATCACATCTAAGCTCTCTTCCAACAGATGATCCAACATAGGGATAGAGCAAGCACTTCTGTGAGATATTTCCTTAAAATTGAAAAGAAAATAAGTTTTTCCCATTGCTGATGCTGGAAAAGTGAAGTGCTTGAATGGCTTTAGGACGAGGGAATGAAACCTTACAATATCATCCGGCGACAAACGACTATGCGCCGGCTCTGGACTGGCCATCTTTGGTACTATAAACTGATTCCATTCTGAATCAGCACCAGGTGATCCTGGTTGATTTTATGTGTCATCTTCATCATCATCATTACCTATGTAAAATCGTTGTAGTCTCCCATCGTCATCATCTTTATCTCTGCACCCATCTCCTTCATTTGACATACCATCATCATTGTCAACTTCTTTAGGTGTTTCTGGATTATCGCGTTCTTTTTCTGACCCTGAGGTCCGGCTGGTTGTCCCGTACTTTGACCTGGAGGCTTAATTGGCTGCCATGCCGGTGGTTGAGAAGTATTTATCATTCCAGCTTGTGGCTCAGCCTGTGTTGGTGGTGGGAGTCTCTTCTGGATGTCAGAAATCTTATCTTGCAATGAATTAGGCATTTGCATAGGGATTTGCAAGCGTCCTTCTGATTTATATGTAGTAACATTCTTAGTGAGTATGTCCTTTGCTGTCCCATATATTCATATTGTTGTGCATACTCATCCTCATCATAAGCAATGTACTGAAAATGAAATTCCTCTGGATGAGCTGCTCTCCCTTCTTCCTCTAGGCCTCCATCATCACTGAAGAAGTCTTCCATTTGATCCAGATCTGACTCACTGGCCTGTTCTTGTGGATAGTTCGGCAACAAATGTTTCTCCTCCAGACCTGGGGTAGCATCCTACATTAACCACTTTGGTGGATGTGATGATACACGTGACACCACATTGGTTAATAGTGGCATGTACTGTCTCTCTAAGCCTGTTGAAGCATGCTCCTTATTTTTCCCTTTACCTCTCTTGTTGACAACAGCATCATTGTAGCCCACTCCTTCTTCGGAAATGGTATTTCCTTCGTCAACGGTATTTCCGTAGCCAGAGATTTCTCAGTCGTTCACTGTATTTTTGTTGATGCTGGGAGTTCTCCAGTCAATGTTTTTTTTGCTGACAGTGATGATCTCGTTGCCCGTGCTGATTCTCTCAACTGTATATTTCTCATTGGCGGCTGAAATTCATTGATGGATCTAAACTCAACCTCAACACTGTCTTCGGCGATGAGCTTGGTGAAAGCTGTCTTCCTCATTGACAGCCACTTCTGCACTATGGTGTAATGAAACATGAGGGTGCCCCCATGCAGAGTACATGGTAGGGGCCCCCTCCAACCTAGTCAGAAGCTCTCACACCACGGCCCGCTGCTCGTGCATAGTGTACCGTGCTGAGGGGTTCCCCTGGAGCATGGGGCACACCCACACGCGTGGACTGCAGAGGCTAATGTTACACCACTGCTGCTGCATCATCTACACTTTGCTGTCATCAACCTTGGCTGATGACCCATGATCAGTCCTTGAGGTAATTCAGTCCATGCCTTTCTACTTGGGCTTCTCCGGCACATCATGCCTCTTGTGTTCCTCCACACTAGAGTGCAGCTTACCAGGTTTCTGACCCTTACAGGCTGCTTTGAAGTCTTTCTCATTGACTCCTCTTTTTTTGATGTTGAAGGCTCACCTTGCTCCCCCTTTTCCAAAATTGCAAATGGCATGCGTCTCTCACAGTTGTTTATTGTTTTTGTGGGAAAAGTCTTGCAATTCTCACAATTCAGCAGGCTTACAATTTGGATGTAAAAAATAGAAGCATTTTGCGTGTGGATAATCCCCATACATTTTCGTCTTACCACAGGATTTACATGCATTAAACAAAGATTTCTTGCTTAAAATCTCAGCTATGATGTAAAACTCAGCTGTATTTTTTTTTATATTAACTGTCAAAAAGATGTCTAAAGGATCTCTCACATTGAACATGCAGTACAAAATCTGACAGAAGCCGCTGACAGGGTAACAGCTGGGTAATGTAGGCTCTGATTGGAGGAAGTTTGGTTCATACATAATGATATGGATAGGCTGGAAAATTTTGAATGTAATTCAGTGCTATTGAGTGTATGGGTGCACTGCTGTTTTCACATTGTTACTGGAAGTTCCAAGTCTTACGAAGGGGAATGATTCAAACATGTGAATATATGAAAGATCCAGTGTTGGAGATCTGCTTTATGTGAGGATGCACTCCTTCTGAAAAGAGCAGAATGCCATCACATAGAGTGAAGTTAGCCTATAGCTGAAGTGGTCTGACCCCCTGAAGCATGCTGTATGCTGTAGTGGACAGCAGCAATGTGTGAATAACACAACAATAGCCTAATGGATGAAGAGGACTTGCTAAGAGCCCTTTAAGTAAGTGTATGATATATGTATAATATTTGTAAAATCAAAGGTCCGACTTAAAAAATCATTAATGCAATACACATCCATGCATAGCGGGATTTGATGTCCGCCCCCGTCATCCATTTCTTCGTTCGACTGTTATTCACATTCAGCATGGGGCAACACAGGGCCAGCCCACTTCAGCAATTGACACTATTGGCCTGTGAGCTACAGCATTTAGCCTGATGACCGAACACCGGTTAAAAAAAAGGGGTGTGTTCTTTCTGGTAGGCAGAGATCTCACTCTTGAATAGGCAAGATCAAATTTTTAGTAATCAGAGACTTCATTTTGGATAAGGCGAAGCTTCCCTTTTGATAGGCATACATCATTTTTTGGAAGCCTTGACATCTACCTTTTGATAGGTATAAACCTCAGTTTGGAAGGGGGGAGGCCTCTTTTTTGGTAGGTACACATCTCATTTGGATCAGATGAGAACCAACTGGTAGGTAGCGACATCACTTTGGAAGGAGCAACATCTTCTCTTTGGCCGGCAAAGGTCTCATTTGCAATGGGGTGAGATTTCCATTTTGGTAAGCCGAGATCATATTTTGGAAGACCGAAGGGGGGAGGTGTCCATTGTGTCAAGCTGGAACTTCACTCAGGAGGGGTGAGGTCTCTTTGGAGGAGTAATCCAAGGTGACGTTTATGGTGAACCTTTTAAGATGACTATATACAGAGTCGGTCACACTTGCAATGAGGACACTGAAAAGCAGAATATGTTTTAGGGCAGATACCTAGACATTGGAGCTGTGCATGGGGTAAGAGAGATTTATACAGAAACAGATGGAAAATTGATTAAGAGCAACCACACTCTGAGACCTCCCATGGTGTTATGGCCTGGAATGCATTCCCAGAGGTAGCGCTTTGCACCTCAGTCCACAAAGTTGATGTGACTATGATAGATTTGCAAGGAACATGAACTGGAGATTCCTTCAAGGGCTAAATAATATGACAAAGAAATGACCAGCCTGATCGAGCTACTTAATGTGAAAATGAAATTTTGTAGGTTCTCTTTTTAGTCTTCATTTAGAAGGCTGACAGTTGCTTTCCACTCATACATAACTTTTGCAACTTTTTGATGGACTGACAGTAGAATAAACAATAATTCTTTTAAAATATGTCTGTGTGAGGGAATAGGGTGTATTTTAAATTGTGGTTGTGCAACCTCACCAAGTAATACACTTACAAACTCCCTTAGGACCAGTATGTTTTGTTTGTGAAACCCTCTACATCAACCATGGGTAGCTGTAACCCTGAGCAGTTAGGCCTACACGAAGGAAGAAGTGTTATACGTTTAAATAGCATCAAAACAATTGAAGAAGAAACACGAGACACTCAAGAAATCTGACACCAATTTATGAAAATAAACTGTATTTTTATGCATTTTTGGACACCAGAGGGTTCCGGTTTACTTAAAGAAGGGAAGCAGTTAGAGGAAAATCCCGTGGTCTAAAGGCCTTTTATTTAAAGGATTAAGCATGGAAAGCTGCGAGGGGCTACGTTATTATAAGATCATTCGGCTGTGGTTTCCGGTGAGACAAGGTATAGTAAATATTGACATTTTTTTATGTTAACCGCCAACAAGCATTCGCATATTCAATGAATTTGACACTTAGAAACTTCTTGCGGAAAATCTTAGGTAAGTATCAATGCGGTTAGTTCCAGTTACTTTAGGCAACCAACCCTGGAAGGGAACCAGTCAAAGGGACCAGCAAAGTCTGTTGAAACAATCACCTCAGAGGGAGAAGCAGCCTTCAGTCAGTTCCAGGCACTTTTATACTCTTTCTATAGGTTTCTATGGAAGTGGTCCTTATGTAAGGGATTGAAAACACTGAAGATACTCAATGATGCCGTGCAGTCGATGGGGGTCTTTCTGCAGCTACTCCTTGGTTACCGAACTTGGTGAGGTGGTCCTGACCACAGGCTTAACATCCCTTGAAGTCCTCTTAGTCCAGTCACCACAGAGCTATCAGTTGCACAATATTGCAGTTACAGCAGAATCCTTTCTTGGATGGTAACTTGTCATCTGGGTGACCAAGCTGTGCTACGAAAACTCTCCCACGTCCAGCAGATGTGGGTGCACATTTGAGCATTAGGTCCTAGTCTCTGATGCTGCAGGGCAGTGTGTGGCGTCAGTGCAAAGATCTGGGTTGCCAACTTTCCCCAGCAGTCTTCTTCAGCCTGGGCTGAGAACAAGAGGTCAGTCAACTGACCCTTGGATTCTTTTTCTTTGGCTGGGTCCAGGAGATGACCTCCGTGAGCAGAGCACAGTAGGCACAATCCCTTCTTCTCTGCTAGCCAGCAGGTGAAGCCTCTCTACGCCGTTTCCTTGGTGCACCAGGTCGGACCAGTTTCAGTCCTCTTCTCCAGTCCATTGATCGGAGTTCTGGGTGCCAGGGGTGCATTTTTACGCTCAGAAAATGCCCTTGGGGTAGGATGCAGATAGTAGCCAATGGGCTACCAGGTTCTCTCCCTCATGACGACCACTTCCTGCTAAGTATGGCATTTGGCTTTCCCAGGATGCACCATTCTACCCACTTCCAAAATGGCAGATCCCTCTATCGGCATCCAGAGCTGCTGAACCCAAACCAGAAGTGTGGCTACCCGACCCTGAAAAAACATGTTGGCAACTGGTTTCCCCTCTTCTTCCCAAGTGTCAGCCTGTCTACCTCAACAATAGAGCAGCCCCTCAACCAAGTGTTCACCATTTGCCTTTCAAAGGTGGCTTCTCCTTTGAAGCTCGCTTTATGGGCTAACATCTGTGTGGCTTCCTGCCAGAGGAAGGTAACACCCCTCTCTCGTGCAGGCCTCTGTTGTCTTCTTTCCTGATAGTCGTTTGCAAGTTTCCCCAGAACTGCAGAAATATTTCTCAGGGGCAGACCTAGTGTGCAGCCGTGGACAGGCACAGAGAATTTAGGGCAACAAAGTGGCAACTTTGTAAAAGTTGCACACTGCAACAGTGAGATTAATTTCGACTTGCATATCAAGTCGGGCTTAGTGTAACGAGTTGTTTGATAACTTACAGTATCAACTTTAGTAGTCCCAGACAGAAGTTAGCAGGGCTGCGGTGCCAGTCTGAAACTCTGCGCTCGCCAATGGGGCTACTAGCCTTTCCCACAGTAAAAACAACAATTGTGGATTGGAACACATAAAAATACACGTTCCACTTCTTAATATATGGTACCCTGCCTTAGGGTTCGCTAGGCCTACCTTAGGTGTGCATAACATATATCAAAAAGAGGGTCTTGGCTTTGCCATTACTTTAAATGCAAAGTCAACTTTGCAGTTTACAGAGATAGACTAGGAACCATATTTTACCTTTGTCACTCCCAGGGTGGCACAACCAGTGCCACAGACCCTAGGGTGGCCCTCCAACTTACAGGCTGGGTAACATATACTAGAGACTAACAAGAAAGTTAGCATATGCCAATTGGGTACAAGGCAATCAAGTTTACACATTTTAAGGTCAGGGCACAGACACTGAGGTCTGCCATCAGTGCACTCTCAGATCGAAAAACCAGAAGCATCAGTCCAAAACTTTGGGGGGAGGCCATACAAAAAGAGGCCTTTCTTTACAGTCTGTGAATTCTAATAATGCCAGAAGCCTACACTAACAAACATGCAAACCTACTCACGTTGGAGTTTATGTTGCTCGTTCTCTAGGGCACCAGATGGCAACCAAACAACAAGAGGTCAGAGGGCTTAAATACATGCTGCCTTTTACAATGATTGTCAACATAAAAAGGAAACCAGAAGTAGAGCGTCTGGGTGGGTCAGGCTTCACAGTCCTCTTCAGTGGCCAGTGCCAAACCAGGTCACAGTTCTTGTAACTGCAGGTACTTGGCACAGTATGTGAGAGAAATAGTTTGTGACTGTACAGTTGGCACTGTAATCCGTGATCCATGACCATTGACCATGACAGAGGGCAAGCAACTTTAAAAGCCCACTCCCAAGCGAAATAGCACAGCCCCACACCACTACTCACTCTTTGGATATCTTATTTTCCAAATTCCATGCGGTTCTGAAAGTCATTAAATAAAATGCAACATACTGCAGTAAACATGGTATATTAGATGGTTGCATATGAGTTTGTAGTCTGCAATTGAACGGGAAACACACCACTCCAGGTTGAAGCAGGCAGAGTTGACTTTTGCAGCAGAGTGGGTATAGGGCTCATGCTGAATCTGAGGAAATCTTTGGCTCCTAATGTGAATCCAGCTGTCAATCAATCAATCAAAATAAGCTTTATTCGATTTAAAAGATGAAATCATAAAAGCACATAATAAAATCCAGCTGTCAAGATTCCTTGCATATGACCTCCTAATAGGGGACAATAAATATTTAACATGACATCCCTGTTGTCAAAATGTAGCCTCCCCTTATAACATATAGACATCGGCACCAGGGTCTATTCCAACCACTGTAGCCTTCTTTAACATTTCCACAATCTCCGTGACATCAGTGCTGCAATTAGAAAACTTTTACTCGGGAAACCCATAAACTGGGTGTGGCAGAGGAAAGGGTCTGAAGTCACCAGGGGAGAGCTAGAAAAGCAGAGTCAGACTTTCAACATATACCTTTATTTTAGAAAATCTGCTGCAAAGAAATTGACACTAAGGACATATGTGAAAGTAAATCTATTCTGTGCTACTTAATTGGTCACAAAGTGGCTGCATTTAAAAATATCCTACATGGTTAAGACACCTTCTGTAGAGATCTTTGTGTGTCCAGCAATTTTGAGGGGATCATTTACAGTGGTAAGAGAACTTAAGTGGTTAACGTAGGTTTTGGGGAGTTCAGTGTTTTGTCCAGTAACATGTTTTGAATTATAATGTAGCATGGAGGTTAATGTGCCAGCTACAAAGCACATTGTGTAACATGCAGATCACAGATTTGTATTTTATGTAGCTAGGTAAGTAGAATACTGTTTTTTACACTGAGATCATTTTGTTAGGACAGACAACCACAATAAATGAATTACGTTTAGTATCCTGAATTGGTGTTTCTCCTGACCATTTACTCATAACATATTACAAGTACGGACGATACGTGATTCCTACACCTTATAATCCTCATTTTCATATGTTCCTTTTCCTGGACATTGATTGACATAATTGTATGATTTATTGCGGATCTGTGTGTGATGTAGAGCGCTTTGACACCCTACACTGGGACAAGTAGCGCTGAAAAGAATTATAAACAAGCATTTGCATAGCCAATAGGTCGCGCTTTTGGGACCTTCTAAGTATTTAGTTATGCAGCACAATATCCTTGGTGCAACCAAATCAACTGTTGCGTGGCTAAACACTTATAAGGTCCCCAAGGCGAGACCTACTGGCTATGCCAATGCTTTGTGTGGTTGTGTGTGGGTGGTTGGGTGGTTGTGTGTGTGGTTGTGTGGGTGGGTGTGTGGTTGTGTGTGTGGTTGTGTATGTGTGTGGTTGTGTGTGTGTGGGTGTGTGCGGGTGTGGTTGTGCGGGTGTGGTTGTGCGGGTGTGGTTGTGCAGGTGTGTGGTTGTGTGTGTGTGGTTGTGTGTGTTTGTGGTTGGGTGTTTGTGTGTGGTGGTGTGTGTGTGTGTGTGGTTGTGTGTGTGGTTGTGTGTGTGTGGTTGTGTGGATGTGGTTGTGTGTGTGTGGTTGTGTGTGTGTGGTTGTGTGTGTGTGTCGTTGTGTGTGTGTGGTTGTGTGTGTGTGTGTGGTTGTGTGTGTGTGGTTGTGTGTGTGTGGGGTTGTGTGTGTGTGTGGGGTTGTGTGTGTGTGGGGTTGTGTGTGTGTGGGATTGTGTGTGTGGGGTTAATACTAAAAGCATCTCAAAATAAAGGAACATAAACATAGAGTTTGTGGAAAGAGAAAGTACGTTGTAAGTCAAACAGGCGCAGCAAAGCATTAACACAACAACAAAACAAACAAGATCACTTAGCGAAGACTGAGTGCTGATAATGGATACACACAGCCCATCTTAAGAGTTCGATTGCAGCCAATGTGCACTCAAACCTGCCCCCTCCTTGTGAATTGCACCCCATATTTCATGAGTTGTAACTGCTGCACCCACCATAGCGCTTTGAGATCTAAAGCGCTACATAGGTCTAATCGATTAACCAGTCGCCAACATGCTGTGCTTTTAAAGAAAATGTGCCAAAAGTTTCCAGCTTCCTCATCATGTCCTCATGATAGCCCCAACAAAAGGACTCCCTGAATGGTGCAGCGGACATGAAGCAGCCGCTGCAATCAGAAATAAACACTGTGAACGTTGTCCAGCTTCACAGTAACATTTCCTTAATGTTCTTTAAGTCACAAAACAGTAATTCTAAAAGCAACGCAAAATAAAGGAACACAAACCTCGAGTTTGTGGAAAGAGAAGGCACGTTGTAAGTCAAACGGGCGCAGCAAAGCATTAACACAACAACATGTTCTTTGAACGAGAATATCAATGGGGCGCCGCCAAAGTGATCGCAGGCGAAAGTGATCGCGGGCGCTTAATGAGCATGACGAGGTTTGCCAGTCTCTGCTCCTAAGCGCGCGCCCGTGCACATGCACTGTAACTCTAGGCTGGCCATGGTAGCATTTTTTGAGCCCTCACAAAAAGTCTCGCCAGAGCAGCGCATGCGCTGGGTCAGGCGAGACCTAAAAAATTGTAGGTGCCGTTTAAATCATTATTTGTGTAATTAACACGGATAAATCTTGCATTGGTACAGTGCATGCACATCTCTTACATAGGGGGTTGAACAAGTCATAAACCTGCATTCAAATCATAGTTTCTCTAAAGACCTTGTGAAGTGATATGCTGCATGGGGCTGATTCCTTGGCATCTAGGTGTTAGGCTCCAGATGGCTCCTGGCCAAGATCACAGTTGAACAAAAGAGGGGCTTTGTTGTAGGCCCGTTTGGGAAGTGAAAATAAGAAAACCTCCTTGCTGCCTACAGGTTGTTGCTCCCAACGGAATACAGACAATGTGCGGGTGTTTGTCTGAAAATGATACCAGGGCTAATTCAGCATGTTTCCCTGTGGATACAGCCCAAAAATAGCTTCAGGAACCGGGATCCGGTGGGTTCCCCTACTTTCTGGCACTGCATGGGTCTATCCTAGGCAATGTGATCTCTAAAGCCCCAATGGCTGCTTTGCCATTTGTCTAACTGCACACACACATGCCCCCACGCACACTACACAAAACCACAATTAGAGATGTACTCGTGGAAGCAAACTTTCAATGTACCTAGAGAAGAAAATATACAGGATGAAGGAAAGTCTGGAGGAGTTTGAGTAGATATCTTCAAAAAGGAATCTGCTTTCAAGAAAATAATGAACACGAAATATCATAACTGGGATAGATTCTCAGTAACTGAGTACTCATATTCTGAAATATATAAATAAACTTTAAAACATGTCCACAGCAAAGTAGGGTAACAACACATCTAGGAGCCAAATATGATTTCATCTGAACGTCATCAGAGCAAATCTTTTTTTTTTTTTTATCTTTTACAAAGACAGACTTTCTTTTTTTGTAATTCGTTTTATTTTAATAAGAATAAGGCCGGTATTGTACATAAAATATGGGATGTCTTTAAAATTATTATGTTACTGAATTCTCTCAACACTATCCATTACATCATATTTTTTTACTTAAAGAAGGGAAGCAGTTAGAGGAAAACCCAGTGATCTAAAGGCCTTTTATTTAAAGGATTAAGCATGGGAAGCTGCGAGGGGCTTCGTTATTATAAGATCATTCGGCTGTGGTTTCCGGTGAGACACATCTTCATGCAAAAACGGCGCCATGTGCGAAATCTGTGAGAAGTAGTTCTTGGCAAGGATGTGCTTATGCTTGACTTTGCGAATAAATGCCACGCCATAAGCCTAAAACAGAAAACAGGAAACACAAGTCAGAGATCTCTCTTTTGGTCAGGCAAAGGCAGTAACACCACATTCGTAGACAAAGTCCAAAACAAGCATTGGTTACTTACTTGTAATGAAGCTTCCACACATATGTGTGAAAGTCATGTGTTTCTGTGCACAGCTAAATAAATACAAGTATTAGGTGGCGCTCAGACGCACTTCTGCCCCTTAAGACATATAAGGTAGCCCATCAAATTCATGAGATGCCCACTTAGCACCCTGATTCCTCTGTGAGAAATGCTCCCCGCGGCGTGAGGCTTTTATCAAAGAGCGTCTCCTTAGACATTGGTGGTGCAATGATTTTGCTTTGTAAAAACCTAGGTGGCGCTACAGCGATGGAACCTGGCTCCTTAGGAGGCAACTAGTACCTTACTGTCTACGGCTGTGTGGATCCATCGGACCAATCATGATGCAGAACTGATTATGCCCCATGCTGCCATGTTTGGGCGTAAGGACGATTGAAGTGGCGCACACTGCAACCCTCAGCCCAATAAATCTAGCTTCTTTATCCAAGTGAGACACACTGTTGAGCAGTACCTCTTGGAAACTGCTCAAGCAATGAACCATGTTACAATTAATGACTAGACCAAGAGAACTGCACATCCCGGGTGACCTCTCTTGTAAACCTGCATGATTGGCACCCCTGGCACTGCCACTGCTCCCTTGGGTTTCAGAGGCCATGGAGGCATAGGCAGGAATGGGAAGTGAACAGGCCTTTGGAAGTCCTGCTTACTTTCTGTACTTTTCACTTCTTGCCTTTACACTTGTAACCTCCGCATCAGACAGGGGGCTCTAGAACAGTCAAGTGTGGGACAAGGAGTCCTTCCTGTGATGTCGTCTGGAGCTGTGTAATGTCACTTTCACTACTGCTGCAAGTTTGATGAACCAAAGACCATATACGTTTGGTACTTTCCTGCCTTCAGAGAAGTTTCAGGTAAACTAAGATGGTCAGACACAAATGTACATGTGCCAGGGAAAGCTTATTGCCAGCAGTTCGCTTGTGGAAATAATTAAGGGCTGCCAACAAATTCAGAGCGGAGAATGAATGTGAATTAAGTCAATAGAAATCAGCATGACAGTTCCTCTTGTAGTGAACTGTACACTTTTTGTTTACGAAATTCTAAGAAAAGTATTTATAAAGCAATGCATTTAAGAAGTGGATAAACAGAAGTTTCTTGGAAGGCTTAGGGAGGCTTGCCTATCAAGCACCTTGCCTACGTGGTTAGCTGGCGTTCCTTTTCTTAACCCCTGTGGGTCTCCAGACTCAACGGAATTGAATTGAATAAAAAACTGTCAACAGCCTTTATCTATCCTCTCTTTTGAACTACATATGCGACTGTCAGATCGCACTTAAAAAAACATAGATGCTTAGGGAGCTCGCTAACGATTCAAAACATGCAAACCAGAATCTCTGTTATATAGGAAAAGCCTTGAAGTATATAACCGCCCTCGATGACCCATCACTTGATGGAATATAACCTGCCCCATCACTTGAGAGAACATATCCAGCCCCCTTCAATATCCCATCCCTTGACTGAATATAACCTGCCCCCCACGACACCTTCCCTGACAGAATATAACCTGCCCTCCCCCTAAATGCCCAATCCCCTTACGGAATATAACCTACCCCCTCGATGCCCCATCCCTTGACTGAATATAACCTGCCCCCCCCTCGATGCCCCATACCATGACAGAATATAACCACGCCAGATGCCCCATCCCCTGACAGAATATAACCTGTCCCCCTCGATGCCCCATCCCATGACAGAATATAACCTGCCCCCCTTGATGCTCCATCCCATCACAGAATATAGCCTGCCCCCTCGATGCCCCATCCCATGACAGAATATAACCTGCCCCCTCGATGCCCCATCCCATGACAGAATATAACCTGTCCCCACAGGGAAAGCCTTGAAGTATATAACCGCCCTCGATGACCCATCACTTGATGGAATATAACCTGCCCCATCACTTGAGAGAACATATCCAGCCCCCTTCAATATCCCACTCCCTTGACTGAATATAACCTGCCCCCCACGACCCCTTCCCTGACAGAATATAACCTGCCCTCCCCCTAAATGCCCAATCCCCTGACAGAATATAACCTGCTCGCTCTCGATCCCCATCCCTTGACAGAATATAACCTGCCCCCTTGATGCCCCACCCTTTGACAGAATATAACCTGCACCCCTGCGATGCGCCATCACTTGAGAGAATATAAATTGCCCCCGCTATGCCACACCCCCTGATATATTATAACCTGCCCCCTCGATGCCCCATCCCATGACAGAATATACCCTGCCCCCTGATGCCACATCCCATGACAGAATATAACCTGCCCCCTGATGCCCCATCCCTTGACAGAATATAACCTGCCCCCCACCCTCGATGCCCCATCCCATGACAGAATATAACCACGCCTGATGCCCTATCCCTTAACTGAATATAACCAGCCCCCCTCTATGCCCCATCCCTTGATTGAATATAACCTGCCCCCTGATGCCCCATCCCTGACAGAATATAACCTGCCCCCCCTCGATGCCACATCCCTTGACAGAATATAACCTGCCCCCTGATGCCCCATCCCTGACAGAATATAACCTGCACCCCCGCGATGCCCCATCCCTTGACTGAATATAACCTGCCCACCCCCTCTCGATGCCTCATTCCCTGACGGAATATAGCCAGCCATCCCTTGATGCCCCAGCCCTTGAGAGAACATAACCTGCCCCCCTCTATGCCCCATCCCTTGACAGAATATAACCTGCCCCCCTCGATGCCCCATCCCTTCACAGAATTTAATCTGCCCCTCCTCAATGACCCATCCATCTATTGACTGAATATAAACTGCCCCCCTTATGCCCCATCCCTTGATTGAATATAACCTGCCTCCCCCTCAATGCCCCAACCCTTGATTGAATATAACCTGCCTCCCCCTCAATGCCCCATTCTCTTACGGAATATAACTTGCCCCCCATCAATGCCTCATCCCTTAACAGAATATAACCTGCCCCCTCTCGATGCCCCAACCCTTGACTGAATATAACCTGCACCCCGATGCCCCATCCCTTGACTGAATATAACCAGCCCCCTCGATGTCCCATCCCCTTACACAATATAACTCCCCCCCCTCAATGCCCCATCCCTTGACAGAATATAATCTGCCCTCCTCGATGCCCCATCCCCTGACATAATATAACATGCCCCCCTCTCGATGCCTCATCCCTAGACTAAATATAACCTGCCCCCCCAATGCCCCATCCCTTAACAGAATATAATCTGCCCCGATACCCCATCCCTTGACTGAATATAACCTTTCCCCCTCGATGACCCATCCCCTGACATAATATAACCTGCTGCCCCCCATGCCTCATCCATCCTTCAAAGAGGGCCTCACAGGCATTTACTACGAACCACTCGATTCCAGCTAGGGCGAGAAAACAGCTTGAAACATTTGCTATTTATTTAGTCTTTAACAGCCTTCCAAAAGCAAAACAACTGCATCTTCATTCGGATTTAAAAGACGCTGTAAAAAAATTAAATATCTGCGTTTCCGCCTTTTGTACATTTCAATTTCCGACCTGGAGGGCTCCTGGAAAGCCATGCTGCGGCCTAACGTCGGCTTCGAGCTATGCGGCTACAGATCACAAACCTTGGTTGGCACACAGTGTGCATCTACCGCAACTGTGAATCTGAGAAGGAAATACCCCCGTCAAACCACAATGGACAACACAGAACGCTCAGGCAAAGAAGCAACGAAGGGATTGTTCTCGCTACACTCTCGAGAACTGATGAAATGCCTGACTAGTTGAGACTGCATATGAGACGCTGGCCTCTAATGACGCATGACGTAACTTTACTTTGGAAATTGAGAGGTTCTCTGAATGAATTTTACCCTTATTGCATTGGCTAGAGGTTTCATGTGTTATGTGCCGTTTGATTTTAGACATGCCCACTGCTTTTAAACGTATGATGGATTTTGTAATTGATTGACTTAAATACACAAATATTCACACTACTATGAACAGAATTGTCTCGATGAGACATTCTGTGCATAGCAACAGGATTCATGGTACATAGTTCAGGAGCAGTTTGAGTGGATAAATATGCTTGTGGATATGATGAATGGTGAGTGAGTAAGGTTGCGTGACAATACATACATTTAAATTATCCATGCATATTTATATCAGGACATGATCAAAGAGATGGGGAAGATGGATCAAAAATGGAAAAAATAGTAACAGAGTAATTTTAATTTACTTCTTGTCTGAATATGTTGTTTTAGAGCAGTCAGGACAGAGTGGGTGAGTAGATGTAATGTAAGTCGGTGGGGATTGAGTTTGAGGGATGACATACAAGTAACTCAAATGGGCGAATTTTTGAAGCTAAGCAAGGAGGATTGTATGAGCTTATGCAGAGATATGGGCAGGATAAGGATTTCAGCGAGGTGTCGTATGATAATCCGATTATCGCTTTGCAGATGATGACTAATCGCTTGCATAGACATCTGTTTCAGATGATAGTCATCTAGTAGTATGAGGTCTGGGTGTGTCTGGGGAGGTTATAGTGACCTTCCGGTGAAGTTTTGAAACTTGTACAAAGGTGAGAATGAGTAGCAGATTGTGGTAATGTTGAACTTGCAAAGAGACGCTGAGTGATTGTTTTGTAATGTATGGAAGACTGCATGGAATTGAGCTTGCTACAGGCAACAATTGTTTTAATACCAGGGAAGTCAACAGTAAAAACCAGCCCAGCAGACCATAAAATAGGCCCACAAACAGCTAGAAATTGGGACCAGGCACTGATCTGTCAAACCACCCCAATGGGCACTGCATGATTGCCATACAGACCAATCGTACCCTGTAACAAAACCATTAGTTAAAAGTAAAACTGATTTGGGTATCAAAAGCAAACATGGCTGTAGTAGTCCATGGGACTGAGAAAAACTTCTTTCTGTGCCGATGACTCCTTGTCAAAGACCAAAATGATGTCACTTACAGAAAAAGTTAGCAATATATGAAAATAAATATTTATATAAATGTAATTAAAACAAAAGAATTCAGATAACACCAGACATAATTAGGGGACCATTATTACAGAAAGTCATAAAACTGCACCCATGATACATGTCCGTGCACAAGATTTCCCACAAGTTGCTGGTCGTCCCATTCCAGCTCTCTTGTATGCGGACGACGCAGTTTTAATGGCAAGAACCCAAATTGGTCTTCAACGGGTCCGTGACTGATTCTCAGTTTTATGAAGGATCTTGGTCTTAGTACCAATATATCTAAGACGTTTGTAATGAGATGCGGGCAAGGGCCTGTGAGACCAAAATATATATTCGTGCATGGCCAGAAGCTAGTCTCAACTAAATGTTTCTCATACCTTGGAGTACAATTTAATCACAATGACTCATGGGCTCAAACCATAATCATGAAAAAACTGTTGTTCATTCGAACATCCACTGCCCTTGTAACTTTCTCAAAGAAATTAGTAAAGAAACCTTAGGAGGAGCTCCTAAAAATATATAAAGCAAAATGCTTAACTTCTTTTATGTATGGAGCAGGAGTGTGGGGCCTAGCCAACACTAAGCTGTTGCAACAAGTTGAAAATTCTTTTTTAAGATATATTTTATGAGTTCCATCAAGTTTGCCACGAGGAGCTGGGTCTCCCCTTTATTTCTGACCCTATTAAAATAGAACCGATACTGTTGTGGCACAGTATCTGGACAAAGGAACAAACACAACTAAATAGGGAGATTCTGAAGGACTGTCTTAAATTAGATGGGGCGTTAAAGATTCCTTGGGTCAGATTGGTCCGTGATTTTATGACTGATTTAGGTCACCCAGAATACTTCACCGACCCCGCGACCCTGCAGTCAATCCCTAGAAAATTTCTTAAAAAGGAGGGTTTATACTTGTTGGAAACGGTCAGATTGTCAGAAGAACTTTTAAAGCCTAGTGTTAGCTAACACCAATTACTATTATCACCATTAAGAATGCAGCCATATTTGTAATTTGTTCCAGGTACTTATGATAGAATGCTATTGACTAGGTGTAGGCTAAATGCTGTGCATAGATTAATGACCTTGCCTAAAATGAATGATTGGTCACAACAGTTACCATTGTGTCCTTGTGACAACCAATCCACTCAGTCCACTATTCATCTAGTTCTTTTTTGTAAACTTTATTCAGAGTTAAGGAAAGCTTGGCTAATTCCACTTTTAAAATCTCAGGGGCTGAGGCAATGTCGTACTGCTTTGATAAAACTCCAGCTCCTGGAGAATGAACATGTTGCCTGGAGGTTAGCCATGTTTTTAAAGAGAGTGCTTTGGCTAAAAAAAAGTTTTATTAATGAAGAATTTTAACCATAAATGAATGAAGTCGTTATAATTGTAGGTTATTTTAAGGAATGACGTGTATGTATATTCAAAATTGACCAAAATGTACTGTTTACTGTGATTGTTTCTGTGTTTAACGTTTGGTTCTTACTGGTGATAGGATTATTTTTATGCTTTTATGACAGTTAAAAATAACATTCGAATAAAGCTTTCCTTGACTTGACTTGGCATGTCCTTGCAAATAGTCCAGAATTACGACTTTTATGAATTCACAAGTAATTTACAGAAGTAGGCCTGGAAACCGTACTCCTAGAAAATGTTTGTGAATTGCATTTTAGGGTGTACAAACATGCATGTCTATGTTTATGCATACTAAAATCTGCTGAGTGTTGGCAAGTTAACTTTCCTTGTAACCCCTTCCCCTTGTTTCCCAACTCTGGAAAAGGTTTTACTTCTGCCCTTGTCCGGAGTAAACCTTCACCTGTCGGAAGAGATTGTGAGTTGGCAATAACATTTAAACATGCCAGTTTGTAGGTGCACACAGATTGAAAAGGGTATTCCAGCTCTGGAGAGCCTGAGTATGTAGATCTGCAGGAAAGGTTTCCAAATGAGGGCATTGCTAGAACACAAACTCTGCTACAGTATGAGTCCTGTGATAATCAGAGAGGCTATTATTATCAAAGATCTGATATCATGAGAACGCTGCCATAATATGTCATCTCAACGCATGACACCAAAGGAACAGATGGATTTCTTTACATGACTAGTAGATTTATAAAGCATCCTGTCCAATGAAAAATTCCACATCCCTGTAAGAGGAATGGCCATTTTGATTAAAAAATTCTAACTCAGTAATTAAATAACTCAAAGCTGATAATCTGTGGCGATCCTCAGGCCCAACGCTGTTTCTTCACCATCAAAGTATAATGATTGCTAGCTTCTATGATGAAATAACGATGACCCTTTCATGATTATATAGTTAGAACCCAACATTTACACAGTGAGTAGCCTCTTTATTATTGTTGGAAACTTAAATTTTATGTTTAGTAATCTAGACAGAGCCTGAAAAACAAGGAAAATTATTTTCATGTGTTAGATATTTACTGGGTTAAGTATCAAATTACACCTCATTTTTTTCTTTATTCTAAACATTATTAGTCCCCTTCTAAAATATTGTTTGCCTTCCAAAGAGCTGGAACAACATCACCTTGATCTAATTTTGCACCCAGGCATTGGTCTTATTAGTGGGGATGAGAAGGTGCACATGGTTCTCTATTCATACTGTGCTGTTTGAGAATGTTTTTTACTTTTTTTGTGTCCGCTTTTCAGCCCTCTTGGTACCTCATGCCGTCTCGAGCCCTAAGCGTCTGTCTGCATGGACAGGTAGGTCTCAAGCCCCAGGCGAGGCACCAGTCTCTTCCCATGACATCTGCTTCTCTGTTTCTAGTCTTCACACAGACCCACCTTCGGTGATACCCACACTGGTGGGTCCAGCCCTCTTGGTACCTACACATCCCAAACCTTCTCCTATGATCTCCAAATAAACCCTTTCCAGACCCTTCCCTCTTCTATCCCTCCACTATCATTTTCGATCCAGCTAACAGACTCACATGCCCACCGCTCAAATCAATTTCATATTTCCCTAAACTAATTCACCAATAATCCTGTTTGGATTCTGGAGTAGTGTGCTACTCCTCAGAGTGCTTTGATGCCTCATCAGGGAAACCAAACTCTGTATAAAGGAAAACCCCTCCCTCTTCGATCACTCCACTATCCATTTCAGTCCAAATAAAACTCACATGTCCACCACTCAAATTAATTTCATATTTCCCTTTACTAATTCACCATTAAACCTTTTTGGGTTCCGGAATAGTGTGCTACTCGCCGAAAAGCGCTTAGACACCTCGTCAGAGGTAGTAGGCGCTATATAAATGCAATTACAAGTACAATTACTACACAATGCTTATGAGCTTAATAAATGATTCATACCCTATTCAACCCAATTTGTGATCCTTTAATGCCTACCTCTACAAAATCTAGAATTTCACTCACATTTAAAAGGCAGAACAATATATTCAATGTAATCTTGCTTCACCCTATCCCTTCATAGCCTGGGACATGGTAAAGGCATATTTAAGAAACTGTATAACTAAATGTTCTTAGCTAAAGAAAACATGATAACATCAGACCCATGATTCAGTGGTAGGTGAGATTCTAAATCAACAGGATTTCATAAAATAGAAAAATCCAAATTTGCTATCTAGCTGTTTTAGCAAATTACAGGAAGCTCAAAACAAATTTAAGAAATCCGTGTCTGGTGGGTATCCAGGTCTAGTGGCTTAGTGGACCAATGCATCCACTGTAGGGGCCTGTGTTCGACCTCATGGTCACAGGTTCAAATTCTGGCGGGTCCACTCAGCCTTTCATCCTTCTGAGGTCGATAAAATGAGTACCATTGAATTGGGTAACAATAAACATCTGTAATTCAGCGCCAAAATGCCTCTGGGTGAATGTCTGCTTTACAAATAAGCGTTATGCTATAAGAAATAGTCCTATAAAACAACTCCGAAGCCTGTGGAAGAAAAGAACCAAAGGGTTTAATGAGAAGAGTGATAAACTGTCAGCCAGACAGTGTAAAGTTAATAGGAAAAGAGAACATCTGCATATAATCGCTCTGGTGGCATAGACTGCCAACCTCCAAAAGAGATCAGTGAGGCATTTCATCATTACTTTTCAAGACTTACACTGAAACCTTGGAGGCATATCTAATAGATATACAGGCTTTTTTTACCCAAATCCCAACCAAAACCTTAACCGCGGAAATGTTAAAAACTCTTCTTAATTTAATAATTAATTACAATATAACAACATTTGATTATGTTGGTAATAAATGATAACGTTTCTGGGCAAGATGGGCCGCCTATAGAAAAGTGGAAAATTGTAATAGCGAATCTGGTCCCAAGTCTCAGTTAATGGAACCGAGTGACGGACCTGGATGTTATCCAGATGTGCAAATCCCAGGCTGTCCATATCTTCTACAATGCCCTAAACGCAGGTGTTTTCGGGGTCAAGTGCCATGATATTGAAATCACTAGGAAAGGAATCATTCAACCTTTTTTGACAGCAGTGTATGTTTATGTAAATGAAGAAGCATAATAGGTCTGTCAGATGGTTGAGAAGCAGCTGCTTGAATGACTCGTACTCAAAACTTTGCAAGCATTACAGTATTAATGAGTTCGTGCGACAACTCGACCTCGGCCAGGCGCTTGGATCTGAAATACTATACTGTAACGTTCTGGGGCCGCATTATACATGCAATGCATTTTCCTTCATTGCACTGGGTGCACCTTTAAAAGGTGCGCCCAGCGCAATGAAGGAAAATATGCTGTTGTATGCTGTATGCGCTGCTCTAAGAGCAGCCGTGAACTCCAGCTGCCCTGGGGGCAGCGCATTCATGTGAAAAATAGAGCGGCTGCTTTAAAGCCGCTCCGTGTTTTACTGTGCAGGTTGCAACCCGCCTGCACTTCGAAGGGGGATTAGAGATACCCTTGCAGGCGGGTGCAGTCAGTGACTGCACCCGCCTGCCAGGGGAATTCCAGGGGGGGGGGGGGTCCATAGGATCCACTTCCCCCCCCCCCCTCCAGAGGGCAGCTCTCACCTTTTAGGTGGCACACTGTCAGTACACCTCCTGAGTGCTTCTTCGCTTCTGCGCCCACGTCTGTAATATGGTGCGGGCGCAGAGGCAAAGGGATTCCCTCATTTGTATGTGGAAAGCCCGCATCCAAATGAGGGAACGCCCCCTGAAGATAGCGCTGGCGCTTTATGTGCACCAGCGCTATCGGCATTATAGAAGGGCCGCACAAGTGTCTGCGGCCCCGTCTGTAATACCAAAGTGCCTCGGGGGCACGCAAAGCAGGTGCAAATGCCCGTTGCACCCCGGGGGCACTTTGTGTAATACGGCCCCAGGTAGACAGCTGCAGGAGGTCGATTGAGGCTTTGTGATCCAGTTTATGGAGATAGCAAGAAAGATAAAATGATGGCTTTCGGTACCATATATATCACAGCAGAGCTAGCATTGAGGAGGGAACCCCAATGGCATCAAGGAGAGGAAGCCTTCATGCACTGTGACCAAGGGGGAACAAATAATAGTCGTGTGTCAATCCTTGATTCTCATGTACAGGACACAAAATATCGGAAAGTATATTTAGGTCACAACCTTTGGAATCCTGTCTCTACCTATCGTGAATGAGATGGAAGCAACAACAGGCCAATGTATTTTTTCATTAGCGAATGGAACTCAGTGAGTTCCTCGAAAAGACAGAATGCTTTGACATCGAGATGATCGATATTTGGCGTACCTGTTGTAGGACCCTGTTCCATTCTAAATCAGTAAGTGCTTCATCCAAATTTTCATCCCAGCTAGCCCATAAAGGAAGTCAGGGTTTTGGATCTAGTAGCCCATATGGCTGTGTAAACCAGTGTAGTGAAATGCCGGCCATTCCCTATTGTCCATAACATTTGCATTAATGCATCTGTCGATGGCTCCATCCCAACACCACTTTAGATAAGTGATATGCCCTGTTTGATGCTGTGTGGGTTAGAAACTGCCCAGTGGGAAGGCCATGCACTTGTGTAATTTCTTTAAAAGGGATAAGGCGGCCAGAGTCGAACAGGGTGCCCAATGTCTGCATCCTCACTCGGAACAAACAAGACCTATCCCCCCATTTAGCTAACTGAGTGAAGCGCAGGAGCATCCACAGAAAGGCCTCATGCACATATGGGATCCCGCCAGTCCTCGGACAAAATTTACAGCTAACATTATCATCTCAGCTCGTACCATCACCTCTCATCCATCCTTTACACTCATTAACCTATCTGCAGCCTTTGAGACCATTGATCATCCTACACTACTCCTCCCCAAATACCCTCAGCATCCCATACTCCCTGAATGTAATGCTATCCATGAAATGAAGGCACCGTTGGATCCATTAGTACTCAGAAAACTGGACTACAGCAAAAAGTCTGCTAATAGGCCTTCCACAGTACTCCTTAACACCACTAGCATAAGTCTTAAACTTTTCCACTACAACCCTAGGCAATCCCCAAAGGCACACTCACCTTCATTCTATTGCCATCAAACTAGAAGGCTCTCTGCCCAAAACAAGGATCTATACAAGCTCTTGGGACACATTTTTAGAGCCCCTCCGCAAACTAAGACCTGCCAATCAGTCCCTCATAATTTCACCCAACCCGCCTTTTGCAGCATCTAGGTTCTGATCTTTCCACTTTTCAGGATCTGTCCAATGGAACTTACTTCCACTTTCCATTTGCCAGTGCCTCATTGTATAGAAAAATGTCTCGATGTCCTCGTCTGCATGTCTACAGGCACCTACGTTGAACAAAATCACTCAAAATAGCCCAGAACTACAGCCTTTGTCAATGCTTGATTTGCAATAGGGCTGGCAATACTGAGAAGGGGGAAGAGAAAAGCAGTCTGTATACCACGAACAGAAGTACTGTTGGATGTAAAGTGACAACTCTTGTAATTGATTGTATTTCATGTTTTTTGTAATCTATTCTAACTTTGAAAAAGACCATTGTTATCAGAGTAGCTAAAATCAGGAAGTAGAAGATTCACCCACTGACTAAATAGAGTCCCTTAAGTCAGGCATGAAATACTTTTTGCAACTGATACATCCATGAAGATTGCTATAGGTAAAGAAAATCGAAATGTGTTGTGTTTCTACTATTTCAGTCATTGGGAGCTTTACAACATATATTCTAGCACCATGTACTACCTTCTTACCGTGGGATCACATCTTCACATAGCCGAAGGGGGCCTTAAACATCATCACAATATAAACGCTATGACTTTTAAGATGAAGTAAAAGTATATGTATAAGACAGATTTAATACTGTATTGTCCTTTGAAGGGAAAATATGTAACAGTAGCATGCACCTGGTAATGAGCAGTCAAATACACGACGAAAAGAACTTAACATTCATTTTGGAACAAGAACTGCCCGAGTCTGAGAAGTGCTTAGTGCATAAAATAATATGAGCAGCACATGACTGAGGTATCAATGCAATTCTGCTCAAAGACTTCCACAACCGTTCACTCTGCCTTCTACCTTTGTTAGCAAATCAGCATAGACATCCAATGACTCTCAACGATCAGCCAATGAGAGGCTCCTCCAAACATCGCAACAGTCGAAGTTCGGAGTGGAGAAGAATCCTGCCCCGTTTGCTGAGTCTTGCCCACTTCCTGCTCCTTGCGAAGTTCTGAAAAACTCCGCAAAGTGATGCGGAGCAGAGTTTTTTCTCGTGAGCGGTTTGCCCAATGTTAAGTTGGTGAGTCCTCAAGAGGAAAACATTGTGCACTAGACCTAGTCCTGGCGAAACATCTGTATGTGGGCGGTCACGGCAAGTCATGACCGCTCGGTTTGAGAAATCTGCTGCTCATGTTGAGGCAGCTGCCGCCCAAGTTGAATGTCTACTCGAGCGGCAGAAAGCAGCAGCGCCCTCTGGCGCAACACTTAGTGCCATTCGCACTGATTTTAAAGCGAAGGACAGACTCCCCGTGCTAAAAGTCAGTGCGAGCAGCGCGACTTAAAAGAGTCTGCAGCAGTCGGAACTCCATGGAGAGTTCTTCCGGCACTTCACGGAGTTCTGCGGAGTAGAACTCTGCAAACTCTACCTAGGCCTAGTAGAAGTATCACTCAGTGTTGAGAAATCTAAACTACTTCTGTTTAAAGCCATGTTAATCTGTTTTCAGTGAATGACCAATATCTTTCTACACACACATCACATATAAAGAAAATAAGTCATTACCTGTTCGGCATTGCTAAGTTTGAGATGGGCAGCTGCCTCATCTTTCGTGAGCAGGATGCAGTTCCATGGAGTCCATTCCAAGTACTTATTCCACCTGACCATGGCCAAATCAAAGAGATCATCCCAAGAACTGAGAATTGACTGTGCAGCCCAAATATTCTCAGCCAGGTACTGGATGTCCTGCTCCTGTGGTGTCAAGTAAAGAAAAGGAGAACCATGATCTACTGAAAACACGCATACTGGAAACAGGGATACTCCTTTTGATGTAAAGGTATATTAAAATGAATTGGCAGAGGCACAAAATGTTTGTTCCTGTGGTAACATGAATACACTAAAATATGGGGAGAGATAAAAAGAACACAGAAAATCTATGAAATGCACATCATGGAGAAATGTATTTGCTCGTGGCATATTTGTGTATGCGACACACTTACTAAGCTCACATCACATCACAAAGGACAACAACAGTGGCAGGATTAATGAAAAAGATGCTACAAGTGATTACTAACATCACAAGGGCAGACAAAGTGTCAGAAGTAAAGAATTGGAGAAAAAGGCAAGTCCGACCTCTACCACCACAAAGGACAGCACAGGAGACAGGACTAAAGAAGAAGAGGATGAGGTGAGTGATTACTGAACCACAAAGAACAGCACTAATATTAGATTAGAATAAGCGAAGAGGGCAAGAGATCACTCCCAGCTTAAAGGATAGCATCAGAGACAGGGGATAGAATAAGAGAGACAAGCAAGTCATTAAAACATCCCAAGGACAGTAACAGCGGCAGGACCAATGAGAAGTGCAAATGATTACAAACACCGCAAATAAAAACCCTCATGGTAGACGTACAGAGTAGGAAAAGGACAAGAGGTCCCACAAAGGACAGCAATAGATGGAGGAATATAAGATAGGAGAGTAAGAGAAAGAGCAATTGCTAGTTAACATCACTCAGGACAGCAACAAGGGGAGGATACATTAATAAATGTATGAGGGCTATGAGTTTCATATTTTATGCATCAATACTTTCAAATCAAATATAGCTGTGCACAAAAGAAAAAAGTACAACATTCAACAGAAAGTCAGCAGTAGAAAGTGGTAGGCTAGGCCAGAGAGAAAGAGTGCGCCTGCGTTAGTCAGCAGAGTAGACTTTACACCTCTTAGCTCTCGATAGCATGGACTAGCCGGGTCTGGTGGCTCAGTAGACTAATGCCTCCACTGCAGGGGCCTGTGTTTGACCTCATGGTCACAGGTTCAAATCCCGGTGGGTCCACTCAGCCTTTCACCCATCTGAGGTCGATAAAACGAGTACCATTGAGTTGGGTAACAAGAACCATCTGTTATTCAGCGCCAAGGTACCTCTGGGTGAACGTGCGCTTTACAAACACACGTTATGTTATTTGTGCTCACAGATGGTGCCATGTACCTCTTGCAGTTACACCAGCTCCTTCCTTGAGGAAGGTGGTGAAGGATTAAAGTATGGGGTGTAATGAGACCTATCAAGCAGGGTCCAATGCAGCTGCCCTAACAAGCTAAACCTATCCTCTCTCAGACACTTGCAAAGGTGTCAGCCAGGGTTGGCCATGGAGAATGTGCAAAATAACATGCAAAACGTTGTCCCCGCAGGGAATCACATACCATTACTCCGCAAGTCGGAACAACGACTTGCGGGGGGGGAGGTGTTGGATTTAAAATCCAACACCTTCCCTAGTGTCTGCACAGACTGGAGTTGGAATAGTAAATTATACTATTCCAACATCCAGCGCCCCCTCTCCGCAAGGGAAAAAAGACTGCGGGATGAGGAGATAGATTCTACCTGTACTGCTCCTTTGTTACTCCAAGAGCTCCATATTGGGGTCCCTGGCGGTACAGGGCGGAGTCAGATGGAAAAAGTGAGTGGCAGCAATGGTTCATACTTACCATGCGTGTTGCTGGTGTGGGCAGGATTGCCATCCAACAGCAGACATGCCTGCAGTTCATATTACACCGCACAGCAATGCCACCATAGAAATAACATCCGTTTAGGAAAAAGACATACATTATAAAAACATGGACTTGGGAGAGTTGCGAACAATATGTCACACCTGACTCAAAGAGGCCAGTGTCATACAAACAAAGCTGTGTATGACGTCTTTGCTTTGAGAAGGCCCAACATTCAGCATACCCACACACCACCAACGCACACCATTATATGTCATGTTGACATGCACAGTTGAGGCAGTGCAGGAGAAGAATTGATGTGTGAGCGACTCAGCCAATGAGCAGGTTACGTGTAACAACAGTGTACAGAGATGTTAGCATAATGTGTAGGAATACGTGTTTGTGTACTGATTTTATAAAGTATAACAACTTGAAGGTTTTTAATGGAAAAATTAGAGAAACTAGTGCAAAGATGACCCAGAGGAGATATATTTTTAACTTCCGTCTATATTTTCAGCAGGTGTTCATCAGAGCTATGGTTTGTATGAATAGTATCCCAATTTTTACATTGGGTTCATGAAAGAGCTTTAGAAAAACGTGCATGCCTTACAATGAGTGTGGAGGCAGTATTATAAAATAATTTGAGAAAACAGCCCTTTTTTTTTATAAGGCCTACCTCGCCAATATTTCCTCAGTCTTACGTAGCAACATTCACCCATGGCACTGGGCTATGGAAGAGAACAGAGATGCTTGAAAGGAGAGATTGCAAGGGGCAAGCAATAGGCATGTGAAACTGAAACAACATCACTTCCATATCTGGGGGGACACCGAAAGCCCACAGGAAAAGTTAAGCGAATGGACCAAAACACTGCCATGAAAAAGCCTTTGAAGGAGCTGGATGACATTACTAGGGTTGCATTAACAACGTATGCCTTTACCATGCATCCATTATAATGTAATGCATTTACCACACATCCATTACTATGCAATGCCTTTACCACGCATTGCATTTAAAAAGAAAACCTTTACCACAATTATAACTTTACCATGCATGCCTTTACAATGCAAGTTAAGTATATACTTTGTTATGGTTAAGCCCCCGGGTGGGCCAGGTCCTGGGGGCAATGAGGAATTATATAGCAAGGGCCCGCAGGGCCCCCCCTGCCCGGGGACAGCCACCTCCCGGGGGCATAATGAAAATAAGGGCAGGGGGCCTTCCAGGCCCTCCCAAGCCCCCCCCCTCCCCCAGGGGCTTTGTTGAAATTAGGGTAGGGAGGCCTCACGGGCCCTCCAAGCCCCGGGGACCGCCACCTCCCCGGAGTTTTGAAAATAATTAGTGTTGGGGGGTTTGAGTCCCCCCATGCTGCCCTGGGGACCACCACCTTCCCGGGGCACTGTTTATTTAAATACGGGGACTCTCCGGGGCTATCTTCACCTTGGGAGGAGGGGCCGCGCAGTCCCCCTCCTGGAGCCCTTGAAGGCCCTGGGGACCACCACCATCCAGGGCCAGCTCCTGCAAGCTCCCGGGGAGCCAACCCCCGGGACATTTCCGTTTGCTATGACCCGCCCTGTCATTGCAAACCCAGCTTTGCTTTTTGGAAGCGAGAGCAGGAAACCTGCTCTCGCTTCCAAAAAGCAAAGTAGATTTCTTTTGGGCAAGGCTGCTGGTCAGCAGCTCCCCTTGCCCAAAAACAATGGCGGCTCCCGCAGGAGGCGGGGCGCCGGCAGGGACCGGGGTAAAAAGCAGAAGTCTGGCAATGCCCCGGGGGATGGGGTCCCCGGGCCGAAATTGGCACCGGTTGACGAATCTTCGCGAAAATTTCAGAATTAATGGTCCGCTCCGGTCAGCTCCTGTCTTGAAAGTTTCGGGGTGATTCGTCATGCGGGGGCCGAGAAAAAAGGGGGGTCCCAAAACGCATTTTCCCAATGTTAATTTCCATAGGAATTTTGGAACAGGCTACAGGCCGAACTGCTGAACGGAATTACACCAAATTTGGCAAAAGGGTAGCTCTTGGTTTAGAAAGCACTCTTTTTTTTTTAATGGTGTAAATCCATTCAGTAGTTCCAGAGAAATAAAAAAAAAAATATCGATATCTGAGCACCGAGGAGGATTCGGGACTCTGCCCGAGCACGAGCTGACTTCTGATTGGCTGCCAACACTCCAAACCAGGAAGTGTTGGCAGCCATCCTGTGATCCGGTACCCGAGTCACAAGAAATCAGTAGAAAAAAAGGTGAAAAACAAGAAAAGAAGGCAGGGTAGAAACACCCTGACACCCTAGGCCTGCTCAGGGGGTCCCACAAGGACCCCCACGGCCAAAAGAGGCATTTAAAAAAAAAATCTGCTGATTTTGCGCTGGGTGCGCAGATCTGGCCGAGAAAATAAACAAAAAACGAAGCTCGGGCTCCCGCGCTTCGGTATTGTTAAGCCCCCGGTTGGGCCAGGTCCTGGGGCAATGCGGAATTATAAGGCGGGGGCCCACAGGGGCCCCCACTGTCCCGTGGACCACCACCTCCCTGGGGCTTTATACATAATGTGCGGGGTCACGCGGACCGCCTGTAGCCCCAGGGACCACCACCTCCCTGGGTATAATGAACATAAGGGCGGGAGGTTCTTGCGGACCCCCCAAGCCCTGGGGACCGCCACCTCGCCAAGGCTTTGTTGAAATTAGGGTGGGGGGCCTCGCTGGCCCTCCAAGCCCCGGGGATCGCAACCACCCTGGGGCTTTGAAAATAATTAGTGCAGGGGATTCGAGCCCCCCCACACTGCCCCATGGACCACCACCTTCCCGGGGCTATCTTCACCTTGGGAGGGGGGCCGTGCAGCCCCCCTCCTGGAGCCCTTGATGGCCCTGGGGACCATCACCACCCAGGGCCAGCTCCTGCAATGTTCCAGGGTGCCAACTCCCAGGACATTGCCGTTTGCTATGACAGGACGGGAGCCTGTCATTGGAAATCCAGCTTAGCTTTTTGGAGGCGAGAGCAGGAAACCTGCTCTCGCTTCCAAAAAGCAAAGCAGATTGCTTTTGGGCAAGGGTAGCTGAATGTCAGCAGCTCCCCTTGCCCAAAAGCAATGCGGACTCCCGCAGGAGGCGGGGAGGTGTCAGGGACTGTGGGGGCATTGGGGCTCCCCCCCACGGTCCCCAACGTGAGGGCCGGCCCCGGGGGATGGGGTACCCGGGGCCAGAAGTGGCCCGGGAGAGGGGCCACTCGGCCCCCTTCCCTTTAATACATTTTTTTATATTAAAAGCAGAAGGTCGGCCCCGAGGATGAGGTCCCCGGGGCCATAATTGGCCTGAGGAGGGGGCCATGCAGCCCTCCTCCAAATGTATTAAATAAAAAAACAAGTCTGGCCATGCCCCTGGGGATGTGGTCCCCGGGGCCGAAATTGGCCTCGGGAGGGGGGCCACGCAGCCCCGTCCCGTTTTTGGGGAGGGGAAATGTGCAGGCCCTGGGGATGGGGTCTTCAGGGCCAAAAACATATTGAAAGAAGGGGGGGTCACACAGCCCCTCTTCAAAGAAAAAAAAAAGCTGGCATCTCGCTGCAGGCCACTTCCTGCACCACTTTGCAAACACGCCTCCTAGCGGGTTCTAAGTTGGGGAATTAAGTCCCCTTGAATACTGAGGGTCGCTGGGGGTCAACTTGCCCACCAGGTACCTCCAGTAAGTGCCACACAGATGGATTGCAGAGAGGTGGTCTGAGGTCATGCCCCTTTTTACACCACTCTGCAAACACGCCTCTTGGCGCACAGCTGGTGGGGGGATGAGGTCTTCTTGTGTCCTGAGGACCTCAGGACACAAGAGGACTTCATCCCCCGAGAAGCAGTGCACCAGGAGCCGCTGTAAAAAGGAGGCGTGGCGTCAGACCACTCTCAGCAATCCAGGTGTGTGGAGCTTACTGGAGGTACCTGGTGGGCTAGTTGGCCCCCAGGGACTCTAATGAAGAAAGGAAACTTCACCCCCTAACCAAGAGTGCGCCAGGAGGCGCGTTTGTAGAGTGGTGGAGAAAGGGGGTGTGGCCTGTGTCCACCTCTCAGCAATCCCACTGTGTGGGGCTTACTGGGGGTAAAAGGTAGGCTAGTTGGCCCCTAAGGACCCCCAGCAGTGAAGGGGACTTCAATCCCCATGGAAGAGTGCACCAGGGAGTACGTTTACAGAGTAGTGGGGAAAGGGGGCGTGGCCTGTTATGAGAATTTAGCAATCCTGCTGTGTGGTACTTACTGGAGGTAGTAGGAGGGGTAGTTGGCCCCCAAGAATGTCCTTGGGGGCCAACTACCCCTCTTGTTACCTCCAGTAAGTCCCACCCAGTAGGATTGCTAAGACGTCTTCGGAGGCCATACCTCCTTTCTCCGCCACTCTGCAAACTCGCCTCCTGGCAGACTATGGGATGGGGTATGAAGTCCATTTTACTCCTAGAGACTTTGGGGGCCAAGAAGCCCTCCTGGTCCCTCCTGTAAGTCCTACGCAACGGAATTCTTGAGCGCTGGTCGGAGGCCCAGCCCTCTTTCTCTACCTTTCTGCAAACGCGACTACTAGTTAAAGTAGCCTGCTTCTGCACCTCTGACTTAGGGGTAGTTTTAATACCCCTGCCCTATTATTACTAGGGCCTTACAGGGGAGGTCATGCCAATCACAGGGGCACCCCAACCCATAGTGTACCCTATTGTATGTAGGTGTTTTCACTGTATTATAAGTGTCTTTTAGCATAGCACTGGCTCTAGGCCTGGTTAGTCAGAGTCAGTTACCACCAGTACCCGTCAGCAAAAAGATGGGGACACAGGATGACTTTGTAACAAGGCCTCTTTCTGCGCCTCTGTTGGTTCTTTCTGCATATCTTTTGCTTCTTTCTGCACCTTTGTTTGTCTTTCTGGACTTATTTTGCCTCTTTCTGCATTTCTCTTGCTTCTTTTTACGCCTTTCTTCCTCGTTCTGCACATGTCCTACCTCTGTAGGCATAGTTAGAAATTAGCATTTATAAAACCTTAGAAATTCACAGAAAAAGCCATAGGTTTCAGGGACGTTATAATTAGAAATCAGGATTTAAAAAACCTTTGAAATTCACTGAAAAAACCATAGGTTTCAGAGACGTTACAGTTAGAAATTAGCATTTAAAAAACCTTAGAAATTCACTGAAAAAAACACAGGTTTCAGGGATGTTATAGTTAGTTGGACATTTTACTTGTACAAAACCAGAGAAATTCCGCCGCTAGAGTTAGTTGAGCTAACTATAACTCGCGCCCCCGCAATGCACTTCTGATGACATCACATATTACATCATTCATGACATGGTCAGTGACATCACTGATGACATCACTGATGACATTTCAAATGACATCACTGATGACATCATCCACGTTATAATCTGATGCACCTCCTCAAACCCTAATATAACCTTTGATACAACCACTCTAAAATACAGAATACCATTTTTGAAACCATAGACACACCAATACCAGTTACTGCATGCCCACTCACTGACTCCTAGGTTCCCACAAACATCCACTCATTCACCAATACAGTCACTCATACATGCAGTCACTCATCAATACAGCACTATCATATGCACTCAAACACCTATACAGACACTCACACACCACCACTCATCCATAGTGTTACTCACACACCTAGTCGGTCATGCAAAGAATCAATCACACTCCCATTTACTCACCTATACAGTTATACGAACACCACCTCACTTATTCATACAGACACTAACACATACTTACTCTCTAATACAATCACTGATACAAGCACACACTCATCCATACAGCCACTCTCACAATCACTCACTCTCACATAGTCATTTATATACTCCAAAACTCACATATACTGCCTTTCACATATGCATTTACTCACACATGTACCACTGAGACATCCATTCACTCACCAACACACCCATACACAAACTCACCCACCGATACAGCCCTTCACAGATGCACTCTTGAACCCATACACCCAGTGAATCACCCACTCACACATCTATGCAGTCACACCCCTCACCCACCCACAAACACACACACTCAGCACCCATACAGATACTCAGACAACCAATCAATAGCCCATATAGACACTCATGTAGTCACTCACCAACCCAACAAGCCGCTTACACACCAACAGACGGACTGATACAGACATTCACACAGTTTAGTCACTAACCCATGCATTCAGTTAGACACGTTTAATCACTCACTTATACAGTCAGTCACGTACCTACTAAATCATCCATTCATATACTTATACACCCACTCATTCTTCAATACACCTTGATATATATATATAACATATTTAAACTTTACAGAAACACACAGTCACTAGATGATGTAATCAGTGATATCATAAGTGATGTCATTTGAGATGTCATCATTGATGTCACTGACCATGTCATGAATGATGTAATAAGTGACATCATCAGCAGTGCATTGTGGGGGTGTGAGATATAGTTAGCTCAACAAACTATACATTTCTCTGGTTTTGTATGAGTGAAATGTCCAACTAACTATAAGGTCCCTGAAACCTGTATTTGTTTCAGTGAATATATATATATATATATATATATATATATATATATATATATATATATATATATATATATATATATATATATATATATATATATATATATATATATATATATATATATATATATATATATATATATATATATATATATATATATATATATATATATATATATAGCCATCTATGCTGAGCTGTGAAATGACAAAAGTCTTTTTCTACTCCAGGCACAGTATTACAGCTTTGGATTGGGATAAATACCATCCAGGCCAACCCGTAATGAATACAAGTAACCCTTGGCATGTGTTTCGCCATCATTATAGCTCTTCAAAGAGATTTAGCATTGTCCGGACATAAGGGAGCGCCCACTATAAGTGAAAACAAAACATTTTCAGCGTTAGAGTGCCACATAAATTATGCAAAAAAAGAAGCAGAGAACTCTGGGAGGATCCCAAGTTTAGGTGGAGAGCAGCTCCTGTATAGAGCACCCTACAACATCAGTGACACACTGAATCTGCTCACCTCAAATGTCTGTTTTTCTAGCAAAGTCTTTAAGCCCAGGATTAGCACAGTGCCATCCACGCCAAGTAGAAAGGGACAACGTCTTTTGCGATTTCTACAGGAAAGTCTCAATGGCATTAGCACACATGCATTTTCAATGCATGCCTTTACCATCCATCCATTACAATGAAATACTCTTACCATGTATGGCTTTTGCCACGAAAATATTTACCACGCATATAATTTTACCACGCATGCCTTTACAATGCAACGTAAATATATATAAGGTAAATAAAACCTCTACACACACATGTAGGGTGCCACTGTGCTAATCTAATGCCTAAAAACATTTGAATTGAGCAGATTCGGAGTATTGCTGGTGTTGCAGGGTGCTCTATACAGGAGCTGCGCTCTACCTAATCTTGGGAACTACCCAGAGTTCTCTACCGCTTTTTTGCATCATCTATGCAGCACTCTAACCAAAGGGTTATGTGGCCTATTTCAAATCCATTTCCAGTGCTGTCCTTTATGAGTGCTTTATGAGTGCCATTGAGACGTTTTCCCGGTTTGCGCATTTACCATCTGTTTGAAAGGGTCTTTTGGTTATCAACATAATGAGCCTATGATTTCGGCTTGGACTAGGGCTGTATGGTTATGAACTCCAGACATTGTTGCAAACGCAGAGAGGCATTGTGGGACTAGTAGTCTGGTTGGGAATTCAAGCATTCACCAGGTGGCTGGCATTCATGCTGAAATTATACATATTGTATTGTAGTGTTTAGCCCCGTGATAGTTTACTAACCGGCGCATTTCCCTGCCTCTCAGGCTGTTCAGTGTAGTTCCTTCTAAAAGGCAGCATACCATTTCTCTGAGCCCGTAATTCAAAGCACAGGTCATTTACTAGCAAATCCAATAAGCATCAGGGGCAACATCACGGGGTCAAAAGGTCTCCCCTCAACGCAAAGTTGATATGCACAGCACGATTTTTAACTAATACATTTACATGTTCTGTTTGATATATTGTGGGCTTTATTTTTCTGAGGGATTGGCGCTGTTTAAATCAGTAACAAGCTTGTAATTTATTCTTCCCATGTGCACGCATTATGTTTATCCCTGGAGCAGTACGGGCGGAGGAAGTATGATGTTGAGACATGTTGGGTTGCACTTTGCAGTTTATTCACAACGTTAAATTTAATAACGTATGACCATCTGTACCAGCCGCACTGTTGAGTCATGTTGTCAGGGTAATATTTAAATAACTTTATTGGTCTGTCCGGGGGCATAACCTCAAATGTCAAGAATTTTCTCTATGTTTATGTGTGCCTCGAGTGGGAAGGGCTATATATACACATATGTGTATTTTGGCGCCAATTAGATTGACAAAGGCTTCTTCGAAGCCGAAACACGTCTCTCTGGTCCCAGGCTCGAGGGAGACCCAAGAAAATAAATAATACTGTATCTTTAAAGCCTGTGTGCGTGCCTTCTTCAATTGGAGCAGGACTGGGTGTTTATATATATATATATATATAGAAAGAGAGAGAGGGAGAGAGATATACACACATCAAATATATATATATATTATCTACTGGCGGTCGCCAGTAGATAGTTATAGTTAGGACCGTGTTTCCATAGGAAATCCGCAACATTCTATTTGGAATAACTTTGGCGCCGATTGACGAATCCTCGCAAAATTTTCAAAATAGGTGGGGCGCTCCGCTCCGCTCCTTCCCTGAAAGTCTCGGGGAGATTCGTCAAGCGGGGGCTGAGAAAAAAGGGGGGTCCCAAAACGCGTTTTCCCCATGCATTTTTCCATAGGACCTTTAGTCCAAGCTACAGCCCGAACGGCTGAACAGAATTACTTGAAATTTGGCAGAGAGGTAGTCCTCAGGTCAGGGATGTGCCTTTTGCAGGTCTGGTGTAAATCTGTTCAGTAGTTCCTGAGAAAATAGCATTTAAATCAATATATATATCTATAGGCGCGCTCCGTGCGCGTACGGTAAAACGTACCATACGCGCACGCTGCCGTGCGCGAGCGCGATTCTGATTGGTTGTTAGATCTTAGTAAACATTCAAATCGGTCGAAACCAGGAAGTGTCGGCCGCCATTTTGTCTCTCGCAGTCTGAGTGGGTGAAAAACAAAGGTGGAGAACGTGAAAAGGGGGCAGGGTGGACAGTTCCTGACCCCCTAGCCTTTGTCAGGGGGTCCCAGAAGGACCCCCAAGGGCCAAAATTTCTTTACATTTTTTTTCAAAAAATCGCGGAGTGCGCGTAGCGTGCGCGTACGGTAGAAAGGAAAAAATTCCGCGAACTGCGTAACGTGGGCGCGCGGTGCGCAAAGCGCACCGCGTGCTCGCAGCGCGCGCACTGTGCGCGAAGCGCACCGTGCGCGTACAGTACGCGCGCGGTGAAAAACCTTAAATAAATAAATACATAACTTAGCATTTAAAAAAAACGTACAAATTCAATGAAAAAACCATAGGTTTCACACACGTTATAGTTAGGAATTAGCATTTAAAAAACCTTGCAAATTCACTTAAAAAACCATAGGTTTCACACATGTTATGGTTAGCTGGACATTTCACTCGTGAAAAACCATTGAAATTCTCCCGTTATAGTTAGTGCAGGCAACAATAACTCACGCGACCGCAATCCTCTGCTGATGACGTCAGATATTACATCACTGATGACATATGTGTCTTTCTGAAAAAAAAATATTTGTAATATATGTATAGCTAAAGATTAATGGAAGAAGACATGGGTAAATAGGTGTCTAAATACAGTGATGTAATATCTGACGTCATCAGCAGAGGATTGCGGTCGCGTGAGTTATAGTTGCCTGCACTAACTTTAACGGGGGAATTTCAATGGTTTTTCACGAGTGAAATGTCCAGCTAACTATAACATGTGTGAAGCCTATGGTTTCTTAAGTGAATGTGCAAGGTTTTTTAAATGCTAATTCCTAACTATAACATGTGTGAAACCTATGTTTTTTTCATTGAATATATATATAAATATGCGTACCTTACATATATATACTTACTATTTTATTGTACAAGGCATGCGTGGTAAAGGCATATGTGTGGTAAAAATATGCGTGGTGAAGGCATTGTGTGGTAATGGATGCTTGGGAAAGGCATTACGTTGTATAAAGGCATTACATTGTAATGCCTGAGTGGTAAAAGCCGATTTCTCTTCGATGGTTCTCATGGGAGGTGAGGAAGGAAGCAAGAGGCAAAAACCCCAACAAGACAGAGATCAGTCAATTCAGGTGTAGCCATCACGGATAACTGAATTCAACTGGATGCCTCTGATCACACCACAAATGTATACTCAGTCAAAATGTCCTCAGCACCCCATGCAAAGTCAGAGACTGACTAGTCCTCAACCTTTTGTGAGCCACTAGCCTTTGATGCTAAGGTACTAAGGCCTCGGAACACTAAAAACTCCCAAAAAGTACCTCAGACTCTCCCACATATCATTAGTAAACCTGCGCCTACCAGAAATTGTAGATACTTCACTCTGAATAAATGTAAATAACAATTGTAAATAATCTCCTCTGTGTCAACTAACAGACCACACCCCATGCCCCAGCATGCCACCCAGGACAGGACCATCAAGAAAACGCAAAATATCTCGGGCAAGTAAGAGGTCACTGTACTAGTAACAATAAAGAAATGAAAGCCACAGAAGTTAGAGATGCAAAAGCCACAGATAATAAAAAAACACAGTTAGTTGGAGGCCAGATGAAGAGGAAGGAGTAGTTTCTTTTCTGTAACTCCAGTTCTGTAGTAGGGGTATCTCTGTTATAGTCATAATCTAGTGAATAGTCCCGCCCATGTGCGTGGACCCCGGAGCAATAAAAAATAATCTCTAAAAGGTGACAAATCATGCAGACCTGCATACACCTTCAAGAGAGAATTTAATTTAAAGACAGGTAATGCAGCCTATACCCACAGGCTACACTGTCCAGTACTTCAACTAGAATTCCACCAACATCCACAAACAGCACTGCCTGTCTAGTTTTTCTCCACATAGGAAAAAACCCTGCCTCTACCAGCCAAAGCCTCTGGAATGATAGAGAGGAAGGAGTGGACAGACAAGCCCCATAGGCTGCCATTATGTGGCTTAGAACAGGATACTGTGCCTTTAAGAAAACTTTCCAGATTTCCAGAACTTTCCCCAGTATCCCAGAATGCCCAGCAGGTCCCATTTACTTTCAGTTCTTTTTGAAGGCGTAGCACGCCAGACCTGTAGCATTCTTCATATGAATAAACATCTCTCCACCGGAGAGGAGGGCGGGCGCTTATGACTATAACAGAGATACCCCTACTACAGAACTGGAGTTACAGAAAAGAAACTACTCCTTCTGTAGTAGGGGATCTCTGTGTATAGTCATAATCTAGTGAATAGAATGGCAAGCCCATCCCCACACAACAGCAGCGGTGGAGAACAAACAAGACAAACCCACTACTGTGCGAACAAATTTCGCAGCGAAGCCTGCCCAACCTGAGCATCTGCCCTGGCATCCGAGTCCAGACAGTAATGCGCAGCAAAGGTATGGACCGACTTCCAAGTGGCCGCCTTGCAGATTTCCGCAATCGGAACATTACGCAGCAAAGCCGTCGTGGCAGCTTTGCCCCTGGTGGAATGAGCCTTAGGTTTACCCCCTAAGGTCTTATTAGCCTTTTGATAACACAATTGTATGCAGGACACAATCCACCTAGAAATGGACTGCTTAGAGGTCGCAAGACCAGTCCTGACTGATCCCTAATTAACAAACAATTGGTCAGACCTACGAATATCCTTGGTCTTATCCAGATAAAATTTCAACACCCTCCGAACATCCAGGGAATGGAGAGACCTTTCCGCTGGCGACAAGGGATTCTGAAAGAACGTAGGTAAAGTTATGGTCTGGTTGACATGAAAATCAGAGATAACCTTAGGAAGAAATTTAGGGTGAGTACGCATCACAACCGTAGCAGCATGAAATACAGTATAAGGTTCTTGACAACATAATGCCTGAAGTTCACTCACCCTGCGGGCCGATGTAATGGCCACTAGGAACGCCGCCTTCCAGGATAGGTGCTGCAATGAAGCCTTGTGAATGGGTTCAAAAGGCTCCTTCATCAGTCTGGACAGCACCACATTCAAGTCCCAGGAAGGCGAGGGAAGGCAGACGGGAGAAAACACTTTCTTCAAGCCTTCCAAAAAATCCTTGACCCCAGGGATCTGAAAGAAGGAAGTCTGTGAAGGGCATTTCCTGTAAGCAGTCAAAGCAGCCAGATGAACCTTAATGGAATGGAAATTAAGGCCAGACTGCGCCAGATGTAAAAGGTATGGAAGGATGACGTCTTCCTTACATGTTGTCGGGTCAAAGATCTTGGACTTACACCAGATACAGAACCTCTTCCACTTGTAAGCATAGGATGTCCTAGTGGAAGGTCGTTTAGACTCCTTCAGTATGTCCATACAATTGTTTGGTAGATTCAGATGGCCATATTGCACTATTTCAGGAGCCATGCCGCCAAACTCAAAGACGAGAGGTTGGGGTGCACCATCCGTCCCCCGAACGTCGTGAGAAGGTCCGGCCTGCACGGCAACCGCATGTGAGGAAGGAGAGACCGGTGAAGAAGGTCCGTGAACCACCACTGCCTGGGCCACTCCGGGGCGATCAGGATCATCCGCGCCCTGGACTGGGACAGCTTGATGAGCACCGCCGGAATCAGGGGAATGGGTGGAAAAGCGTACAGAAAGTTGTTCGACCAATCGATCCATAGCGCATTCCCCAGCGTCCCCCGCTGGTAGTACCTGGATGCGAAGTCTCGGCATTTGCTGTTTTCGGCGGTGGCGAACAGATCTACGTCTGGAGTCCCCCACCTTGCGAAGACTTCTCCTAGTACTTCGTCGTTTATGACCCATTCGTGGTTTTCCTGAATCAGCCTGCTCAAGGCGTCCGCCTGAGCATTCTGCACCCCTGGCAGATGCGTGGCCGTAATCGTCAGTCCTCGGGCCAGCAGCCAGCGCCAGATCGCCTGCGCCTCCTGCGACAGAGTGCGCGATCTCGACCCCCCCTGCTTGTTGAGGTAATACATCGTGGTTGTATTGTCCGTCTGTATCAGCAGCGAGTTGGTCTGGAAGGACGGAAGGAAGGCCTTCAGTGCTAGGAAGACAGATCTGAGTTCCAGGAAATTGATGTGGTACGTCGATTCCAAAGGAGACCACTTTCCTTGAATCTGCAAGTCCCCGGAATGCGCTCCCCAGCCCTGGAGAGAAGCATCCGTCACGACACTCGTCGTGGGAATGTCCTTGTGGAAGGGAACCCCCTTGAGGAGGTTTTCCGCCGAACACCACCACTTCAGAGACTGAAGAGCATGCAGCGACAGTCGTATCTTGTCGTCCCAAGAGCCTGTCCTCTGATCCCACTGATCCTCCAAGCACTCCTGCAGTGGTCTCATGTGTAGCCGTGCGTGAGGCGTGAGGAAGATACAGGAGGCCATCGATCCCAGTAGAGAAGACACCTTCCTCACTGTCGTCGATGGAGCAGTCCTGAGGTCCTGAGCCTTCCGAAGGAGTGATAACCGTCTCTCCTCCGAAGGAGACACGCTTGCTGACCGCGTATCGATGGATGCCCCCAGGTACTGTATGCACTGGACCGGAGTTGTGACCGATTTGGACATGTTGACGTGTAACCCCAGCTTGTGCAAGAGAGCGCACGTCCATCGGAAGTGATCTTGCGCTTCCGAGAAGGATGAAGCCTTGATCAGCCAATCGTCCAGATACGGGTAGACAAACACCTTGTTCCTCCGCAGGTGTGCCGCCACCACTGCCATGCACTTCGAGAAGGTCCTGGGCGCAGACTTTAGCCCGAATGGCAGTACTGTGTATTGATAGTGATTGACGCCGACTTGGAATCGCAGGAACTTCCTGTGCTTCCGTGCTATAGGCACATGGAAGTACGCATCCTGTAGATCTATGGCACAGAGCCAGTCTCCCCGTTGCAGCTGAGGGTAAATCTGGTGCAACGATAGCATGCGAAACTTCTCTCTGCGAATCCATTTGTTTGCCTGTCGCAAATCCAGAATGGGCCTGAACTCGTTCTTGTCCTTCTTGCGAACGAGTAAGAACCGAGAGTACAGACCTCTTCCCCTTTGAGACAGAGGGACCTCTTCTACCGCCTTTTTTCTCAACAAGATGTCTGCCTCCGCCTGGAGCTCTCTCAGCTGGAATCGAGAGCTGACCGGCGGGATCGCTGGAGGCGGGCTGATAAACCGAAGACTGTATCCATTGCAAACAATATTCAGCACCCACTTGTCCTGAGTAATTTTCCTCCACTCTGCCGGAAAAAATTGAATGCTTCCCCCCACTGGAGTGGGTAACGGTTGAGGGGGAAGTAGCCGCTCAGGGCCGAGACCCGGCCGGGCCCTTGGTAGTGGTAGTAGCCTGCTGGCCTCCTCTACCCCTCTGGCGCTTCTGGAAGGGCTTGCGGAACTGCTGCTGTTGTTGCTGCTGCTGTCCCGAACCCTGCCCACGCCCTCTGCCCGAAGACCCGAACCGCCTCTGGAACGGGCGCTTCTTCTTCTCGGCCTTCTCCAACCCCAACGGCCGTCATGGTTTCCGCCTCCGCCTTCATGCGGGCCATCTCATCATCCGCATGTTTCCCGAACAGGGTTTCCCCCGAGAAGGGCAGGTTGGCCACTCTTTGCTGCGCCTCTGGCTTGAGGGACGTCAGGCGCAGCCACGAATGCCGTCTCTGGTGGACGCCATGACAGTAGGCGTGGGCGGCCAGTAAGGATACATCCGCTGCTGCGCCGATCACCTGATTAGAAACCAGCATGCCTTCGCGCACTGTCTCCAAGAAGTCCTCCTTCTTGTCCCGGGGCAGCAGGTCCGCATACTGCTGCAGGGACTCCCACAGGGCCCGGTCGTAACGGCCCAACAAAGCCCCTGCACTCGCCGCCTTCATGGTGGTGGCGGCGGTACCACACACCTTCCTACCCGCAGAATCCAGCCAGCGGCTTTCTTTGTCAGGCGGGACCGTCGATGAAGGGGCGGTCGCATGCTGTTTCCTCGCCGCCGTCACGATCACCGAATCCGGCTTCGGGTCCACCCTCAAAAAGGTAGGGTCCGACTCTGGGGCCCTATACTTTTTCATGAGCCTGGAGGGGGCGGCCTTCGTCACCGCGGGAGTGAGGAACAGCTCCAACGCGGGTTCCACCAGTCCTGGTACAAGAGGCAGTAGAGGGCGAGACAGATGTTTCTTATGAAGTGTCTCGAATATCACGGACGTCGTGGGTGTTGGAACCGTCACCGTGATACCCAACTTTGCTGCCCCTCTCAACAGCACCTCTTGGAAAGAGACCAAATCGTCCACCGGAGAGACCCTAGTCCCCGGGGAGTCCGACAGCGTCGGGGAAAAGTCTCTGGCCGAGGAGCGCGTGTGTGACCTGGACCTGTGCCTCCTACGGCGTCGTCCTGAGTCCGACGATGACCGTCCATGGCTCCGTGATCTTCTCCTCCTGAGAGAGCGGGAGCGTGACCTCTTCGGCTTCGGTCTGCCCGCCGGTCTAGCCGGTCCCGGCGACCGCGGGCGTCGTGGCTTCGGAGTCCCCTGCGGTGGAGTCGGGTACCTCGGAAGGGAAACCGACCGCGGGGGAACCGCCGGCGGCCCCACTGGAGTGCGTGGCAATGACCAAGGCGGGGGCGGCGGAGGCAGTGTCCGTGGCTGTGGAGGTGGCGGTGGAGGTGGTGGAGGTGGCGGCGGTGGTGTTGGCGATGGTGGTGGAGGCGGAGTCGGAGGTGGCGGGAGAGGAGGCGGTGACGTAGGCATCCGAGGAGGCGTATACACCACAGAGTACACCGATCCCGATGACTCTCTCTTCCTCGCCTCGACGGCGACCTTCGCCTCGACGTCGACCTTCGCCTCGACGGCGACCTTCGCCTCGACGGCGACCTGCGCCTCGACGGCGATCTGCGCCTCGACGGCGATCTATGTCTCGACGGCGATCTTCTTGATCTCGAGTGCCTCGACGTCGATCCCTTCTTCGACGGCGACGTCGACCGTCTCCTCTTCATCGACGGCGAACGGCGATCTCCCCTCGACGGCGAGCGCCGACGCCGGGTCCGATCTCGACGTCGACAGCTGGACGGCGCAGTAGACGGCGTCGTCGCCGACGATGCCGATGTAGTCGACGGCGGCCTATTCAGGTCCCTCGACGTCGACCGTCGACGCCGCTTCTCCCCAGAGCCCTGGGGAGACGGCGAACAGATGGTGGTCATCCTCCTCGCCGTCGACGCCCTCGACGTCGACGGGGAGTGGGAGCGCTTACTGGTCTTCCTGCCCCCGGGGAGCCCCCCAGAGGCCTCAGTATGGGCCAAATCAGCCCCTCCAGACCCACCTGGTGCCTTCAGTCTTCTCTCTTCCAGAACTTGAAGCCTGATTTTCATTCTGTCCCTCAGGGTCCTGGAAGAGAACGAGTGGCAGATATCACAGTCTTCAGGCACGTGGGACTGGGGAAGGCAACCTATACACACCTCGTGTGGATCAGTTTTAGCCTTCTTTCTACCACATTCCGGGCACTTGTCGGACAAGCCAGGCATGTTGACAGTACCAGCTACTAAGCACTTGAAAGAAGTGTCAAAAATTGACAAAATCTCCAATAAACCCTTGAAAAGGGGAGAGCTCAATGCTCCAGGGTCCTGCTAGCAGGAGCCGGAAAAAAGAACTGAAAGTAAATGGGACCTGCTGGGCATTCAGGGATACTGGGGAAAGTTCTGGAAATCTGGAAAGTTTTCTTAAAGGCACAGTATCCTGTTCTAAGCCACATAATGGCAGCCTATGGGGCTTGTCTGTCCACTCCTTCCTCTCTATCATTCCAGAGGGTTTGGCTGGTAGAGGCAGGGTTTTTTCCTATGTGGAGAAAAACTAGACAGGCAGTGCTGTTTGTGGATGTTGGTGGAATTCTAGTTGAAGTACTGGACAGTGTAGCCTGTGGGTATAGGCTTCATTATCTGTCTTTAAATTAAATTCTCTCTTAAAGGTGTATGCAGGTCTGCATGATTTGTCACCTTTTAGAGATTCTTTTTTATTGCTCCGGGGTCCACGCACATGGGCGGGACTATTCACTAGATTATGACTATACACAGAGATCCCCTACTACAGAAACAGAAAACAAAAATCTGCTCCAAGTTAAGCAACCTTGTTGCAAACCAAATAGAAGCCAGCAATAAAAGAGCCTAACCCAAGGTCTTTTTGAAGACAAGAGATACATTTTGAGGTCTAAAGAGCCATAGACTGTCAGGAGGAAACCCTGGCAAATGCTTGGAAATAAATGCGTGGCAAAAGCAAAGCGTGGGTTGAGGGTTCTTTTGTCAGAGCACCTACAATGCCTGCGAAGACTTTCCATAACAGCAGGATTCTCCTAATGGCAACCCAGGGCCTTATAAAGATCTGTAGTAAAGAAGTTCAAAAGAACAATCAATTCCAGAGGTCCGATGCCATATAAATTGTATTTGCCAACAGCCAGGTGGGCACTCTAAACACTTAACACAGACTGCATTATCTGGCCCTTTTAGTATGACTGACCTTTCCATTCTCCACGGAGAGAACATGATTCCTCTAGACAGCCCTACCACACAGTATATTCTCATACCTTGCTCCTCCACAGTGTTCTGAATAGTTAGACCACCAAATTAAGCAACTGTTTAACCCCTAGGCAGGTGTTAACTCTTGGACTCCCAGGCACCCTTGCTCAATACCATCACTGTAAACTGATTCTGGGCATTAATACTATGGTATCAGGAGGGTTAAGTGATTGGATGAGACATCCATGTCACAATTCAATGAAAGCCTGAGCAAAGAGTGTCACAAAGGATGGGCTAATAAAGTGCCATGCATTGTGGGACGTAGTATGTGCTAATGTGTTGGGTGAGGTGATGCATGTTGCATAATGTGTGTGTAGCAATGTGTGAGGTGAACAGTAATGTGCTTTATTTGTTGCATACTGCTTAAGTGGGCTGTGTGTTGTTTGTTAATCGATTGCGTATTTCTGTGTTTTGTGTGATGTTACAGCATGCATTTGTTGACTATATTCACCTAAGGGGGCTATTTCTTGATGAACAGCAGTTCAAGGAACAAATGAACTTTGCTGCTCAGGCACCAATACCTCCCCATTGCTGAAGGAACCACCTCAGGAAGTGCACAAGAGTAACTGGAGAGTTTGACCACTACCCGTAGGAAAAACAAATCACATGCACATTGAAAGTGTACTACCCACAGAGTGATTTCAAGTACAGGTATCAAAACACCCATTGTTTAACGTATGGTATAACTGGGTCTATAGAAATTACCCAGCAGCAACAAATGCAAACCAAATCAAAAATTAAGTTTAACTTAAAGTCTAAACAAGTTTCCATTTCAAATTATGGAGTATAGAAAAATGCCAAACATGTTCTAGAGTGCCAAAGAAGAAATCTCTGAGTGAATGATAAACACACACATGGTTAAAATAACAATGTAAGAAATTGGGTAGTTGGTTGATTGGAGTGTGAGCCCTGGTCAAGCAGCAACCACAATCTTTGTCAGGGTGAGGCACAAGCCAATCCTGAATTAACCTGTGCTCCATCCTCTGGTAGCTGGGCACAAAGCAGTCGGGCTTAACTTAGAGGCGCTGTGTAAAGTATTTCTGCAACACTTTAAACAGTAATACAGTAAAAAACACCACACAATATGAAAAGGATCACACACCAAATTAGAAAAATAGAGGATTCTTTATTAAATAAAACAAGACTAAAACAATAAAAATCCAACCAGTACACACAGAGAGATGCAAGTTTAAAGATTCTAGTGAAAATTGCGCTAAAAATCACAAAGAGTCATCTGTGGATATCTGGTTGCGCCAGTACAAAGTCCCAAGTTCAGGTCGACCACGGTGGAGTTTCGGGCCAACTGCAAGGACCCAGTTAGACCCGCTGAACAAAGTACCTTAAATTATGGTTTGCGGAGCGTTGCAAGGATCCGCGTTGAAGATGCGTTGCTTAGCCAAAGCGATGTGTCAGCTACAAGGTGCGGTGAGGCTGCAATGTGAGGTCCTGCATAGTCGTCAAGAATCCAGTCGATAAGAGCATGTGATGCACAGTCCATCATCGAGGATGCATCACGCAGGCAGAACGATGCGTCTGTTACGAGGAACTGCGAGGCTGTGATGCAGAGTCCGTCATCATCGAGGCTGCCATTGATGAAGGATTCAAGGGCCTGTGCCGAGGGTGCATCGCACAGCAATAGTTCTGAAGAGGCTGCTGAGGCATTTGAGGTCTTTGTGACAGGCTCAATCCATGCAGCTGTGGAGGTGGATCAGTTCTACTGGATCCACAGAGGCTGGCAGAGGACCTAAGGCTCACTTCCAAGAGTCCAGGACAGGGGTGGTACCACTTGGCAGAGTAGACTCATGGATAGCAGAGGCCAGGTGCTGAAGTCGAGGTGGTTGGAGACTTCTGTCCCTTAGGCTCAAGTTAGGAGGTCAGCCAGCTAGCCCTTGGAGTCACTCACGTGGTCCTGGGCTCAACAGATGCAGGTCCAGTCTTTCTCACCCAGGCAAAAGAGCAGCAGTCCTTCAGAGCAGCAGTCTAGCAGTGTGGCAGTATCTTCAGCAGCACAGAGGTCCTTCTTCCTGGGCAGAGTATCCACAGGTCCAGAAGTGTACTGAAGAGTTGGTGCCTGAGTTCCAGTATTTATACCACGTTGTGCCTTTAAAATGGGGAGGAGCTTCTAGAGGCATGGCTTTAAAGTGCACAGGGGCCCAGCCTTCCTAGTCCTGGCTCATGACTAACTACAGGGGGTATGCAGGCCTTTGTGTAGAGGCAGGACACAGCATATTCAAGTGTAAGTGAGGCTGTGCAGAGCTTCATCCTCCCATCCTGCTAGTGACAGCCCATCCAAGTATACCTAATATTGCTATTGTATGTGGCTGTCTAGGATGAATGCACAATGCCTAATTGTCAACTACACCCAGTCATGTGACCAGGAGACAGGCTGCAGGCACCAAATGGCAAATGCAGGAAAATGCCAAATTGTAATTTAAAACCGACTTCACCATATTAGGATTTTTCATTACAATTCTAAAGACACCAAATTTAACTGGTTATCTGTTCCATTTGGAAATTACAGCTTATTAAATGTAATAAGGTAACTCCAATGTCATCCTAGTGGAGAGATAGGCGTTGCAGTAGTGAAACACTAATTTTAGAGTTTTTCACTACATGTAAAACTTGAAAGCACGTGCCCCACATTTTAAATACATTGCACACTGCTCTCAGGGCTATCCAGGTCCTCCTCTAGGGGTGACTTATATGCATTAAAAAGGAAGGTTTGGGCTTGGCAAAAGGTTTATTTTACCAGGTCAAATTGGCAGTTTAAAACTGTACACACAGGCTGCAATGGCAGGCCTGAGGCCTGTTTAATGTGCTACTTAAATGGGTGGCACTATCAGTGCTACAAGCCCACTAGTGGCATTTAATTCACAGGCCGTGGGCACAGGTAGTTCCACTTTACTAAGGACTTATAAGTAAAATAAATATGCTGATTGGGTATAGGCCAATTCTACAATGTTTTACAGAGAGAGCACAAGCACTTTAGCAAAGGTTAGCTAGCAGTGGTAAAGTGCACAGAGTCCTGAGGCCAGAAGAAACGAAGTCAGCAAAATAGGAGGTCTGAAAGTAAAAGGTTAGGGGGAAAACCATTCTAAGTATGCCAGGTCTATCGCACAAATACAACAAATTCAATACTAGTGGCAACATAAACTGAATACCTGTTAGGGTATAAAATGTAAGCAGTTTGAGAGTTGATTGGAATATTTTCATTTGATGGTAAACCATGAAGCTTTGACCCAAAGCCATAAAAACAAAACCTTGCTGAAAAGAGATTTTGTAGCTTGCAGTGATTAAATATCAATTCAAGAATCAATTTGATATTTTGTACCTGCAACAAGAATGCAATTTTGGCATCATCTTCATAATCTGCCTCTGATTTTTTGAGCTGTTTGAGGAGCAATCTGTAGTTTGAAAGGTCTTCTCTTCGACGCGCTCGATTGTTCAACTTGGTGCACTGACGACACCGATCCACAGTGCGCGCATTAATCGACAGAGTAAATTCTGTGGAGGGTAAGTAGCTTTTGCAGCTGGGACAGTAGTAAATGTTTTTGGATAGCATTGCTGGGTCTTGTGGCACCTGTAACAAAACAGGGATAAAAGACATGCTTAAAGACAAAATTGACCAGTAGTTGAAGTGTTTTTACGTTTCACTAACATTTGGTACCGTTAATATCAACTCTATACATGAATATCATTTTATAATGTCTACAAGAGTCAAACTGAAATGTCAAGCCTGTTCCCGTTAGTGCCATATTACATATAACTGTACTATAATCCTTATTTCATGAACAAGAACAAGGAGCAGCAATGTTAATCAGCAGAGCTTCTCTGAAGAGAGGCCATGATGAATCAATCAAGGAGACAGACTAGCACAGCCAATCACTGCGCCTACGCACCCAGGGTAAATACTCCTCCTCCTCCATAAACAAGAAACTGAATTGAGCATGGCATTAATGGACATTATGTTTCTGCTACATTTGATAACTACCATCAACTTAGCCTCAAACATTTAAATATTTAACATATTTCCTAAAAACACTGACATTTATAATTTAACATGAAAATGATTGTGTGTGTTTCAACACTGCAAAAATACAGCGTTGCTCTGATCCTTCTTTTCAGAAGTGTAGATAAGCAAATCCTTTTTAAAGGTATTATTTGTCCTAGGTTATAGTGTGGCGTTCAAAGCCCATCTTCATATACCCATGACTGCCCAGGCTGCCCCGCGTCCCTCTGTGTGCCGTTTGTACAATGTCCCACAGACAATGCTGGTGGAGGAAAAAAATACATAGGAAGCATAAGGTGCCACAAACAACAGCAGACTATCCTGTGTTCTGTTCTGAGACACTTCCTTAGAAGCTGGCACTCAAGTGGTTCTGGTCCTACTTGTCACCCCAGTGTTGTCCCACTCTGAATAGATCCCATGTGATTACCGAGATGGTTTAATGCACATAGTAAGCTAGCACACTGAACAAATATCAGACAAAATCAATGTGCACTTGTTCAGAAGTCCTCAATCCCAAACCCAGTAAACCACCATACGGGGATAGTTTTACAAATTGATGGGTAACTTGATAAATACTTTATTATGCAAATCACAGGGCAGAACCAAGTAATATTCTCTGGTTTCCTGTCCAACTATTTACATTACAACCATGCCCATACTAACTTCATAGCAACCATATATTTGGTGACGGCAATGTGTTCATAGCCGAAGTAAGTCCCTCTGAGGACCCAGAATTGTATCATACTCATTATTGTTAATCAGTACATCTCTTCCAGTGGATCAACTAAATGTATCACAGATTCCAAAGAATCCAACTGATGCTATTTAACAGATGTCTGTGCAAATATAGGACAGTGATCAATACTTATCTGTTATTATTTGCTGAAAACAAAATGTATTTACCTTAAGCAGTCTTGCCACTTCGGGGTTAAACATCGGCGTTTTGATGTATTGCAGAAAGAGTGTCGATATCCTTTTCCGAAGTCCTTCCAGGTTGGAATCTTGGACTCCTCTCATCAGAAGATCTGCCTCTCTGTCGATCAATTCAACTATTTCCTGGGTCAATTTACAATCATGTTCCTACATGAAGACAAAATGTGAAAAATAAGTATGGGTTCAAACTTAACGATAAGATCTCAAAGTGTTTCATACAGATTTGAATCACAGTTCTTCACACCCCATATCCTTCTGAAGATTTTAGAAATATCCAAGCAAAGCACAACTAATAAAAGTACACTGACTCTCTTGCACTGTTGTGTACAAGTAGAAAGCTTAATTTCAAACCTGTAGTTTACTCACTTTTCGGATATGCCTCTTAATTCCACCAATCCAAGCAGTACATCAACATGAAATGCATTGTATTACACAGTTCCATTAATAAAATCATATGTTCAATTATATTCATTTGTTTCACTGCTCTTATTTCAAGCATAATTTTCTCAATATTATTAATAACTAACACCCTTTACCAGGGACAAAGATGCATGCACTGGCATGGGTAATTTCACTAGGCCAATTGCTGCATGGACTTTGTAGGGCTCTGGCACTCCTTACTAGGCCTGTTACTGCATGCATCCAGTGTGGCCACTGTTATTAGCTCAAATGATGCATGGGAAGGGTGGGTCCACTGATGCATGCAACTCATTATGAGACAGGAGCTGGAGGATATTTTATTGCAGTGTTTACTGGAAACAACAAACACACAAAAAATAGACCAAACCTATTGCATTTGATGTTGCTTCCTTACATAGGTGTCTTATATTTTTCAAGTCTATCTAGGTAGTAGGTCTTTGGGGGCAGAGAGTTTGAAGACGACAATTAAAATAAAAGATATCTGAAAACGTTCTTCAAAAGTAGCCTGTTAGCGCTCTAGTGTTCCACAGGCTCCTCCTCTACTTAATGGGACCAACTGTGCGGTCGCGCGGTTAGCGTCGCACAGACATTTATGCGACTGGGGGGCAAGCAATATTGTCACTGTTAACTGTTGAATCTGTGAATTGTGGTAACCATCCTGGTTATTTTATATTTTTGAATGGGCACATTGCACTTTAGTTCGATGAGACACCAGGAGACGTGATTTTTATTAGCACTCCAGTGTATCAAGGTCTCCTCATGTACCTGCCAAGAGATGCCTATTCCAGTTTTGGGCCTCTGGAGGTTGTTCCTGCTGTTGGGAGCTGGAAGCAACTTGAAAGAAGCAAGAAAACCTGTCTCCGACGCCATCAGCGACACCGCTGAGACGCCGCAACCTGCACAGAGGCCAGGGTCACCGCTCCTGAAGTGCATGATGCACCGCCCGGCCTGCACCTCAGTTCCAACACCCTTCAATGCTTGCCGACGCCTGCAGTTATCAGCATTTCCCGACACCAGCGCTCGCACCGCCATCGCCAGCACTTGCATCCTGTTATTGCAGCGCCGATATCCAGTTCATCCCTCCTTACGAGCAGGAAAACCGATTGGTGAGGAAAAGCAACATCTTGGAAAAATGGGCTATGCAGTAACAGTATATCCCCTTGGGGGTCTTACCACTTCCAAGCACAAGGCCACTCAGAATAGACGTGATGCAAAGAGGTGCAACTTTCAGACTCAACCGATCAACATGATCTCATGTGAATTCACAATATGACATATCTGAAATTGTCAGACTTCATTAGTGCTGTCCTGGACCTTTCTATATACCTAGAATGTTGCAATGGCTTTAAACAAGGATCACAGTCTGTACCTAAGACAAACCAGTATATTGCTCACACAATATATATGCTATATGTGCTAGTCCTATGCTTAAAGACTTTGCTGTATAAATGGCAAAAGACTTTGTCCATTTCTATCTCAGCGTGGATGGCACTGTGTTAATCCTATGCTTAAAGACTTTGATAGAAAAGCAGACATTTGAGGTGAGCAGATCTAGAGTGTCGCTGGTGTTAAGAGTGCTCTAACAGGAGCTGCTTTCCACCTAAACTTGAGAACTTTCCAGAGTTCTCTGCTTTCTTTTTTGTGTGTATATATATTTATATATATATATATATATATATATATATTCACTGAAAAAACCATAGGTTTCACACATGTTATAGTTAGCGGAAATTTTACTGATAAAAAAACAATGAAATTGCCCCGTTATAGTTAGTGCTGGCAACTATAACTCACGCGACCGCAATCCTCTGCTGATGCTAATACTGTATTTAGACACTTATTTGCCCATGTCTTCTTCCATACATTTTTAGCTATACATATATTACAAATATTTTTTTTTATAAAGACACATATGTCATCAGCAGAAGATTGCGGTCGCGTGAGTTATAGTTGCCAGCACTAACTATAACGGGGCAATTTCATTGTTTTTTTATCAGTAAAATTTCCGCTAACTATAACATGTGTGAAACCTATGGTTTTTTCAGTGAATTTGCAAGGTTTTTTAAATGCTAATTCCTAACTATAACGTGTGTGAAACCTATGGTTTTTTCAGTGAATTTGTACGGTTTTTTAAATGCTAAGTTACTTTACGCCATTCGAGGCGTGCGCGCCCACTTAACGCAGTGCGTTCCGTGCACGGTTTTTATCAACTTTAATAAGCCCTGTACATTTGGTGGCCTTCGGCCACCAAAAGCACAGGGGGTGGGGTCAATGTGGATAGTGTTTTTTTTATTTCGATTTTATAATTTCATGTTGCCAAAATATAGTTTTTTTACTGTTGTAATAAGCCCTGTACATTTGGTGGCCTACGGCCACCAAAAGCACAGGGGGTGGGGTAAGTGTGGATAGTGTTTTTTTTATTTCTATTTTTTACCGTACGCTTACGGTAAGCGTACGGTAAGCGTACTCGGCGAAATTGCCGAAAAAAAAATAAAACCGTTTTTGCTCTTGGGGGATGTTTGGGGACTCCCTCAACATGACTATGTGGGAGGGAGTTGTCAAAACAGCCCCGTAACATGTTTTTGGGCATCATGTTTGATAAATAACACTCAGTGCGAGAGACAAAATGGCGGACGCCGCTTCCTGGTTTCGGCCGATTCGAATGTTTACTAAGATCTAAGAGCCAATCAGAATCGCGCTCGCGCACGCCACCGTACGCGTACGGTAAGCGTACGGTAAGCGTACCGTAAGCGGGCTCAGATATATATATTGATTTAAAGGCTATTTTCTCAGAATCTACTGAACAGATTTACACCAAACCTACAAAAGGCACTTCCTTGACATAGGGACTACCTCTCTGCCAAATTTCTAGTAATTCTGTTCAGCCGTTCGGGCTGTAGCTCTGTCTAAAGGTCCTATGGAAAAATGCATGGGAAAAACGCGTTTTGGGACCCCCCTTTTATCTCAGCCCCCGCTTGACGAATCCCCCCGAGACTTTCAGGGTAGGAGCGGAGCGTAGCGCCCCACCTATTTTGAGAAATTCGCGAGGATTCATCGACCGGCGCCAAAGTTATTCAAAATAGAATGTTGCGGATTTCCTATGGAAAAGGGGTCCTAACTATAACTACCTACTGGCGACCGCCAGTAGGTAATATATATATACATACATACATTATCTACTGGCAGGCACAGTAGATAGTTATAGTTAGGACCTATTTTCCATAGGAAATCCGCAACATTCTATTTGGAATAACGTTAGCGCCGGTTGACGAATCCTTGCAAAATTTTCCAAACTTTTGGCCAGCTCCGCTCCGCTCCTACCCTGAAAGTTTTGCGGTGATCCGTCATGCGGGGGCGGAGAAAAAAGGGGGGTCCCAAAACGCGTTTTCCCCATGCAATTTCCCATAGGATCTGTTGTCGCAGCTACAGCCCGAACCGCTGAACGGAATGACACCAAATTTGGCAAAGAGGTAGTCCTCAGTTCGGACTCGTGCCTTTTGCATATATGGTGTGAATCTGTTCAGTAGTTCCTGAGAAAATTAGGGTAAAATAGTTAGTGATATCTATGGCCGCGGAGGATCCGCGGACCGTAACCGCACCGTAAGCGCACCCTCCCCGAACCGAGCGCGCACCCTCCCCGAATCGAGCGCGCACCTTCCCGATCGCGTGCTGAATGCTAATTGGCTGTCGAGTGTCTCTCTACATTCGAAACCAGGAACTGTTGGTGGCCATTTTCTGCCTCGGTAGAAGCGAGGCTGAAGATGCAAGGGGAATAAGTGTTTAAAACATATAAAGGGGGCAGAGTGAAAATACTTTGACCCTCTAGAGGTGCTTAGGGGGTCCCAGAAGGACCCACTGGGGCCCCCTTTTTAAAAAAAAAAAAACACGGGGAAATGCGCGCACGGTGCGCGCATCCTATCGCGTTGGATGCATGGATTCTCTCGCGGTGGGTGCGCGGATCCACGGCAACGTTTTTTGAAAAACGACAAGAAATCATTGGTTGTATGGCAACTTTCTACACTGAAAGGTAGGGTGTATATTTCTGTTTTTTAAAGGTATGATTGTTATTGGTTAACAAAAACAGATTGTAAGGAACATTATATATGATAAGCTGATATGTTGAAAAGTCAAGCACACTTCCTGTCTTCTTGTGTAGGAACATTGTGTGCTGAACTTGTGACCTGTGAGCTCAGTGCAGTGTTCCATGACCTGTTTCTATGGTAACAGGCAGAAGGCAGATTGGGGAAGGGTTGAAATGAATTTCAGTTGGAAAGGGTTGAAATGTTTAACCAATAGAAATGTGTGTTTGCTTTTGAGTTTATGTGCGAAGGATTGTGATTTGATGTTTACATGTATATGTGTGGAAAATGAAAGGGAAACTTTTTCATTCTTTGCTTTTGCTGAGAGGTGCACAGTGCAGAGATTCTGTAAAAGAAAATATGGTGAGTGATTGATATACTTCTTAATCTACAAAAGAACTTGAAAGATGAGTTATTTAATTGTGAGGGGATGTATGTAGACTATTTTGATTTTAATCAGACTAATGTATTTTTCCTGCTAAAGTGTAGGGAGTACTTTTTTTCTCTACAATGTGTGTGCATGTAGAAACCATTCTGTGATAAGAATTTGTGTTTTTCATGTGTTTGTAAACAGATAACTGTGCAGTTTTTATATTTTGGTAGAATTAGAAACCAGTCATTATTTATGAATTTGTGAAATGAGTTATGTTATGTTTCTATACTAAAATGTAGTACTACTTCTAGATGAAGAAATGTGTTTTGGTATAGTGCAAGGGATAGTGTTGTTTGTCTAGAATCACACAGTGAGTCTGTGTGCATTTGGGAACCACTGTGAGAGAAGCATTTGGTAACATTGTGTATTTGCTGACAGATAACTGTTTTAACTTGTCATGTTATGAAGTTTTAATAGCATTAGAAGACCGTTATGGCTTATGATTTGATTAAATGAGTCAGGCTTTGACAGAAAAGTGCAGTCCTGAAATATGTAGATTGTGTGCAGTTCCCTTACCAGTTGCACTGTAGTGAATGAGTTTTGGTAAACTCCTAGGGATAGTGGTGCATGTCTAGAATCACAGTGTGAGTTAGTGTGTATTTGGGATCAGTGTGAGAGAAGCATTTGGTGATATCATGTATTTGCTTACAGATAACTTTTTTTAAAACCTGTCATGTTGTGAAGTTTTAGTAGCATTAGAATCCAGTCTTTGGTTATGCGTTGATTAAATGAGTCATGCTTTGACACTGATGTGCTATACTTAAATATGTAGATTGTGTTCAGTACCATTAACTCTTCTAGACTAGTGAATGAGTTTTGGTAAACTCCTAGGATAGTGTTGATTGTCTAAAATCACACTGTGAGTCTGTGTGCATTTGGGTAAGGATTGTGAGAGAAGCATTTGGTAACATCGTGTATTTACTGACAGATAACTGTTTTAAAACCTGTCATGTTGTCAAGTTTTAGTAGCATTAGAAGCCAGTCTTTGCTTATGCGTTGATTAAATTAGTCAGGCATTGACATTAAAGTGTAGTCGTGAAATATGTAGATTGTGTGCAGTTCTTTTACCACTTCCACTGTAGTGAATGAGTTTTGGTAAACTCCTAGGTATAGTGGTTGTTGTCTAGAATCACACTGTGAGTCTGTGTGCATTGGAGAACCACTGTGAGAGAAGCATTTGGTAACATTGTGTATTTGCTGACAGATAACTAATTTAAAACCTCTCATGTTGTCAAGTTTTAGTAGCATTAGAAGCTAGTCTTTGCTTATGCATTGATAAAATGAGTCAGGGTTTGACACTAAGGTGCAGTACCATGTACTATTCTGTTCACTGTGGCAGAGCTGAAAATTTAAAGGTTTTACCTAAGCACTGTCCTAGAAGTAGTCTGATTATTTAGTCAGTTTCTAAGTACCAAATAGACTGCTTCAAATGTCTATGCAGTATGCATGTAGTGTTCTAACATACTATACACTTGTCTTTTACACCTTCAATTCCCTAGTCAGTATCCATACACTTCCAGGAAATATCCTGTCACTTCCTTTGCAGTCCTCTAGAGACCCATTCAACAGCATGTACTAATCCATTCACTGTGCCAAAACCCAAACACTTATAAATTCACCAAGACACTCTCTTTCCAGTACTCTAATGATTCAGTCACAGCCTAAGTATTCATGCACAGAGCCAGGTCTTAGCATATGGACTTCTTCAAAACCCTATCCACTATGCATGCAGTCCTCTAAGCACCTACACACTTGTCTTTCACACCTTCAATTCCCCAGTCAGTATCCGTTCACTTCCAGCAAACACCCTGTCATTCCATTTGCACTCCTCTAGTGACCCATTCAGCATCATGTACTAATCCATTCACTGCGCCAAACCCTAATAAAATCACCCAGGCACTCTCCTTGCAGTACTCTAATCATTCAGTCAGTACCCAAGTACTCATCCAGTGACCCAGGCCTTAGTATATGGACTGCTTCAAACCCTTATCCACTATGCATGTCCTCTAACCACCTACACAATTGTCTTTCTCACCTTCAATTCCCTAGTCAGTATCCATACACTTCCAGGAAATACCCTGTCACTCCCTTTGCAGTCCTCTAGTGACCCATTCAGCACCATGTACTAATCCATTCACTGTGCTAAAACCCAAACACTTATAAATTCACCAAGATATTATCTTTGCAGTACTCTAATCATTCAGTCAGTGCCTAAGTATTCATACACTGAGCCAGGCCTTAGCACATGGACTGCTCCAAACCCCTATGCACTATGCATGCAGTCTTCTGACCACCTAGACACTTGTCTTTCACACTTTCAATTTCCTAGTCAGTATCCATACAGTCCAGCACTTGTGACTGCCTTTGCACTCCTCTAGTGACCCATTCAGTACCAAGTACTAATCCATTCCCTGTGCGAAAAGCCTAGCACTTATAAATTCACCTAGGCACTCTCCTTGCTGTACTCTAATCATTCAGTCAGTACCCAAGTAGTCATGCAGTGAGCCAGGCCTTAGCACATGGACTGCTTTAAATGCCTATGCAGTATGGATGCAGTCCTCTAATCACCTACACAGTTGTGTTTTACACCTTCAATTCCCTAGTTAGTATTCATACTCTTCTAGCAAACACCCTGTCACTCACCCAGTGTGTCTCCTTTTAGTACTGTAATCATTTAGTCAGTTAGCATGTAGTCTTTTAGTGAGGTAGGCTTTAGGGCATGAACTGCTTCAAAGTAGTATGCACTATGCATGTAGTGTTTTAACGATCATCACACTTGTGGTTCAGGGCTATAGTTTCTTAGTCAGTTTTTATATAAAATGTGTTTGTACAGTAATGGAATAGTATAAATTTGAAAGTTATTAATATACATTTATTTGTGATTCTTTTTTACAGATACAGAACAGGAGTGTTTCTCATCTGTTTGCACTCTTCTCGTGCAAGATTGTTTGGATGAAGGGTCCTTAGGTGTTTCATCATACTTGCTGTGCCGCACGAGTATTTTTTGTTAGGATCGCCTCGTAACAGAACTCTTTGGCAAATCTTGCGAATGAAGAAGGTGGCATTGGTCTTTGTTTGCCCCTTGGAAAAATTTCTTTACCACTGAAGAAAAACGTTGTGGGCGTGGTGCCTTCTGCAAAAAAATTTCCTCAGATTCGGTAAATATTTTAAAGCGGTAACATTTACAGTTTTTGTAAGTTAAACTTATAAAATGTTGTTAACTGTATACATTTTATATATCTGTGATTTGTTTCTTGTGGTATTTTGTTGAGAATACCATGTTGTTGTTTTTTTAACAATCTTTTTGATTTTCCAGGTCTGTCGTCGACATCCATGGTTCCCACAGGAGTGTTCCGCCTTGTTGTTTTGTATTATTGTTGTTACATTTTGTTTATTAGTTTATTGTTTATATTTATGTTAAAAAAAATATAAAGTTTGAAAATAGTTTATCGTTTATATATTTATTATTATAAAAAATAAAGTTTGAAAAAAAAATTAATAATGTTTTGGGTTGTTCTCTTAACTGCTGTGTGACTCTTTCTTGTTCTTATTACTGTTATTTGATGGAGTCCACCATGGTGTTAAATTTTGGGGCACTTATCGCTGAAATACTAGTGATATCTGCAGTTTGCACCAACTTCTTAATAGTGTGTTAGATTTATCTCAACTTTACTTCCGTTAAAGTGCTGATAATGAAATGGAGAGTAGCCGTTCCCGTGCAAAAAGACATGAGGTGCATCTTTGCGATTTATTCTAAATACTAAAATCCTGTTTTGTATTGCACTGAGGTATTGGCTGCACTTACAGGGTACACACAAAATCTATTAAGAAATCTCATTGTATTTATATTGATTGGGAATAGTGCGTCAGGTGCTGGATCTTGACGAGATACACTGCTCAGTTCGTATATTGTTGTGCACACGAAAAAAATCACATCACAACTTTCACACCAATTGCAATGCGAAACAAATTCCGGCGATAAGACATGTTAGCACCAGGGATTTTACACCTGCTTTCTGCTGGTGTTAAGCAGGACAACTACCTGCACCATGAAAGGGAACACAGCCAAGTGCCACACCAGAACACCCACAGGTGCCATAGAGTCAATGAGCATGATACAGGGATACCCATGAGGGCCAGAAGACTCATCTCAACAACTCCAGGACCGCCAATGCCCCCCAAACCCACATCTTAGTAAGTGTGTCCCTGTGGTCATTGTCTTAGCATGATAGGCACGAGCCCTGCAACATCACAGTGTGCTGTCACCTCAGCGTTGGCAGTGAGCCTGGATGTGTAGCTACATACGCATCCTCCTGCATGCACAACTGGCGTGTGCTGGTCTGTTGTTCACAGGTCAGTGCAGGGGTGTGGCTATCCGGCAAGGGGAACGGGGTGTCTCGGACATGTCCGTGTACAGGAAGTGCGGTAAGTGTGTCTCTGTGTTCTGGTGTGGCCTGTTACAAGAGCCGCAGCAGTTGATGTTGTAAAGTGGCATGCACCACCTCCAAACGGCACTGTGATGTTGTTGTTGGATTGTAGCAGGATATGCGCAAATAGACTTTACAATGGCGTGCCGTAGGAGTGCACGAGATACAACAGCTCACCGTACAAAAGTGTGGGGGCTTGTGGGAGGGAGGAGCAGCCGTTTGGCAACATAACACACAGTGAACTCGACCATGTGCCACATGCTGGGCATCTCATCCATGATGACCACGGTCGCAGACATCCCACAACACCAACGACTGGCCTTTGTACACATCCTGTATGAATGCAGCGTGGTTTTCACTTCTATGCTCGTTCAGTGGTGTGACGTTGGCAGGTTGTGTGACTTGTGCTCCTTGTTGGCGTGTTTCATTTTGTCATTGTTAGTCTATATGTGTGTTGTACTTAATTGTGCATGTGTGCCATTCTGCCCATCTACCCCCCTACCCCCACTCCCTGCTTCTTCCTCTTCCTAGTGCTGTTGTGTCTATAATTTTGTTGCTGCACACATAAATACATGTAAAGAATAAATTAAAATAGTTCCTTGATTCTTTTAGGTTTCAAAACTTCTCTATTGGTTTCTTTTTAATTTTCCATATGAACCGTTTTTTTAAATATTCAACAACACATAGAAGTCAGAAGTGCAACGTATTCTATCAACACACCTTCTAGAACATTCTACAATACTTGCAGGTTAAAAGTTCATCAATTTTTTAAAACTTTACGATATTTTTTTTAAACATTTTCTTGAACATTTAACGACACATGCAGGTTAAAAGTTGACGATTGTTTCAAGTTCGAACAGTGCCTTCCAAATGCAAGAAGCAGGTGTGGTTGAGCTGAGCAAATTTTATCCTATGATATGTACTCCACATTGAAACTGCTTTTTCTTAACCAATCACAAAGATGCTTTTCCACAAAACCTATGTGCACCCTACTTTTAAAAAAGAATGCTTTTCATGATATCTTCAGAGATAAGTTATAGATAGGAATTAGCATTTAAAAAACCTTTGAAATTCACTGAAAAAACCATCGGTTTCATGCACGTTATAGTTAGGAATTGGCATTTAAAAAAACCTTTAAAATTCACTGAAAAAACCAAAGGTTTCAGGGGCGTTATAGTTAGGAATTGGCATTTAAAAACCTTAGAAATTCACTGAAAAAACCATTGGTTTCAGGGGTGTTATAGTTAGCTGGACATTTCCCTCGTACAAAACCCTAGAAATTCCCCTGTTATAGTTAGTTCAGCTAACTATAACTCGCGCCCCCGCAATGCACTGCTGATGACATCACATATTACATCACTCATGACATGGTAAGTGAGATCACTGATGACATCACTCATGACATCTCAAATGACATCACTGATGACGTCATCCATGTGATAAATTAGTGCATCTTCTCACACCCTAATATAACCTTTGATACACTGACTCAAAATTTCAGACGGCCATTTTGACAACCATAGATACTCCAATACCAATAACTACTCACCCACTCATTGACTTTTAGGTCTACATACATTTCCACTCACTCACCTGTACAGTCACTCATACTTACAGTCACTCTGTGCATTTATACACCTATATAGACACTCACACACCGCCAATCATCCATTGAGGTACTGATACATCTAGTCAGTCATGTAAATAATGAATCACAGTAAACTTTACTCACCTATACAGTTCAAAACACTCAAGTTCACTTACTCATAAAAATACTAACACATTCTGTGTCTTTCTGCAGAAAAACAAACAGCACATGACACAGATATCCTTGCACTGTTGCGCATACAGCCACTCCCAAAATCACACACTCTCACATATAGATAGTTATATACTCTTACACACATATACACTGCGTTTCACATATGTAGTTACTGACACATGTACAACTGAGATATACATTCAATCACTAACACACCCATACATACACTCACCCAACCATACAGTCCATCACAGATGCACTCTTAAAAACATGCACCCACAGAATCACCCACTCACACATCTAGTCACAGAGTCACAAACACCCTACCCACACAAACACTCAGGCACCAATACAGATACTCAGACAACCAATCAATAACCCATATAGACACTCATATAGCTATTCACAAAACCATGCAGCCACTTATACACCAACACACAGACACATACAGACATTCACACAGTTTACTCACTAGTCTGCACTAAGATACATTTAATGACTCACTTATAGACTCAGTTACGCACCTAGAAAATCATCCATTCACACACTTGTACACCCACTTATTTTTCAACAGGCCTTTCCCTATATATATTAAACATAATAAAACTGTTCAGAAACACATACTCAATGGATGACGTCATCAGTGATGTTATTTGAGATGTCATCAGTGATGTCACTGACCATGTCATGAGTGATGTAATATGTGACGTCATCAGCAGTGCATTGCGGGGGCGCGAGTTATAGTTAGCTGAACTAACTATAACAGGGGAATTTCTAGGGTTTTGTATGAGGGAAATGTCCAGCTAACTATAACATCCCTAAAACCAATGGTTTTTTCAGTGAATATATAGATATATATATATATGCATACATACATACAGGAAATTTTATCCTGCATGCTAGAAGTGCACATCCTAGGCATTTGATACAGAGCATCCCTTATGGGGATTATTTAATAATACGCAGAATCTGCAGCTTCTAAAACAATCTAATGCAATGCCAGAAAGAAGCAACAGAGAGATTCATTGCTCGGGGTTATCATATTCCCGATTTACAGAAGGCTATCCAAAAACCAAATGCACAGACAAGAGAGGCCAGTCTATCGGTTAGAAAGGATATCAGTACACCCACCACTGTACCATTATGAATGTTGGGGAGATTCCACAAGAGATTAGGCTCATCACAACATATTGCAAGCAGGAAAGGAAAATTAGGAAAATAATCAACACTAATTAGCCTATAGTGTTAACTGACATCACACTAAATCAGATTCTCTCAGAAAAACCATAATTAACATTCAGGCGATCACCCTCTATGAGGGATGCACTAGTGAGGAGCAGTCCTGAGATTAACCCAGCTCTCACTTGGTTGACAACAAAGACTGGATTCTTCAAATGCAGCTCGTGCAGAGCTTGCAAATTAGGAGTAAACATGACTGCATTCAGTAGGAAACCTCTTAAAATGGTGGGCTAGTTGGCCCCCAGGGGCCCTCAGGATTGAAGGGGAATTAATTCCCCAACTTAAAACGGGGCGCGTTTGCACAGTGGTGAAGGGAGGGGGCGGTGCCTGAGGTGACATGTGTGCAAACACGCCCTGTGGCGCGTTTTAATTTGGGGATAAAGTCCCCTTGAATCCTGAGGTACCTCCAGAGCTGCGTTGCACAGAGGTGTAAAATGGGGCGTGGCCTGGACCACCTCTCTGCAACGCAGGCCTGTGGCACTGACTGGAGATACCTGGTGGGCTAGTTGGCCCCCAGGGGCCCTCAAAACTGAAGGGGAATTAATTCCCCAACTTAAAACGCGCCACAGGGCTTGTTTGCACACATGTCACCTCAGGCCCCTCCCCCTCCCTTCACCACTGTGCAAACGTGCCCCGTGGTGCATTTTAAGTTGGGGGATAAAGTCCACGTGAATCCTGAGGGTCCCTGGGGTCCAACTAGCCCACCAGGTACCTCCAGTAAGCGCCACAGAGCTGCGTTGCAGAGAGGTGTAAAAAGGGGTGTGGCCTGGACCACCTCTCTGCAACGCAGCCCTGTGGGGCTTACTGGAGGTACCTGGTGGGCTAGTTGGCCCACAGGGACCCCCAGTATTGAAGGGGAATTAATTCCCCAACTTAAAACGCGCCACAGGGTGTGTTTGCAGAGCCTTCGTGGGAGGGGGCGGGGCCTCGGCGATGCTGGTCTTTTTTCAATTTTAAGAAGGGTAGCTGTGTGGCCCCCTTCCTTTTCTATTTTATGGGACCTGGGGACCCCATCCCCCAGGGCCTGACCCCTATTTTTTTTTTTAATTGGAAGGGGGCAGCGTGGCCCCCTCCTGAGGCCATATTCGGCCCCGGGGATCCCATCCCCCGGTGCATGGCCAGTGTTTTTTTTTTTTAAATGATTTGGAGGGGGACTGCGTGCCCCCCCCCCCCATCCTCAGGCCATTTATGGCCCTGGGGACCCCATCCCCCAGGGCCGTCCTTTGCATTTTTTTTTAATATATATATTTTTTTATATTGGGGGAGGGGGGCTATGTGGCCCCCCTCCCTGGCCACTTCTGGTCCAGGGGACACCATCGCCCGGGGCCTGGCCTCTTGTTGGGGACCGTGGGGGGAGCCCCAATGCCCCCACGGTCCCTGCCGGCTCCCCGTGTCCTGCAGGAGCTGGCATTGCTTTTCCACATGGGGAGCTGTTAATATGCAGCTCTCCGTGTGGAAAAGCAATCTGGTTTGGTTATTGGAAGAGTGAGCAGGTTCCCTGCTCTCTCTTCCAAAATCCAAACCAGTATTTGCTATGACAAGGCGGGAGCCGCGAGGCTCCCGACCTGCCATACCAAACAGCAGTGTCCCGGGGGTGGGCACCCTGGGACACTGCAGGAGCCGGCCGCGGGGGGTGGCGGTCCCCGGGGCTGCAGTGTACCCCCGCAAATAATTCATAAAAGGCTTGAGGCCCCCCATACATTAAAAAAAGAAGCCCCGTCGTCAAGCGGATAACTCCAAGTACGGACATGGACCCAAAGTAAGTGCAAATAGTTATTTACTCCATAGTTGCCATAACTCGCTTCGCCTCCCGCGAGTCTTGTTCACATGACATGATGCTTTATACGTGTGTGTGTGTGTGTATATATACACACACATATACATATACATATGCATATATTACCTACTGGCGGTCGCCAGTAGGTAGTTATAGTTAGGACCCATTATCCATAGGAAATCTGCAACATTCTATTTGGAATAACTTTGGCGCCGGTTAATGAATCTTCGCGAAATTTTGAAAACTGGTGGGGCTCTCCTGTCTGCTCCTATCCTGAAAGTCTCGGGGTGATCCGTCAAGCGGGGCCGAGAAAAAAGGGGGGTCCCAAAACGTGTTTTCCCCATGCAATTTTCCATAGGAACCGTTAATTGCAGCTGCAGCCCGAACTGCTGAACGGAACACAAAATTTGGCAAAGAGGTAGCCCTTGGTTCACACTCGTGCCTTTTGGTTAAATGGTGTAAATCCGTTCAGTAGTTGCTGAGAAAATCAAAAGTAAAATCATAGATATATCTATGGCCTTGGAGGATCCGAATTAGCCCCCAGGGGGGCCAAATCCCGGGGGTAAAAAACATAAAATTTGATGGGGGGCCCAGAGTGGCCCCCCAGCCCTGGGGACCGCCACCCCTGGGGCTACAAAATAAATGGGTGGGGGGGCTCAAAGGCCCCCCCAAGCACTGGGGATCACCACCCCCGGGGCTTTTTATATTGTGGGAGGGGGGCCGCGTGGTCCCCCTCCTGGAGCCGTCGATGGCCCTGGGGCCCGCCACCCCCCAGGGCCGGCTCCTGCAGTGTCTCGGGGGTGCCCACCTCCAGGACACTGCTGTTTGCTATGGCAGGGCGTGAGCCAAGGTTCCGGCCCTGTCATAGCAAACTTGGTTTGAATTTTGAAAGAGAGAGCAGGGGACCTGCTCTCTCTTTCAAAATGCAAACCATATTGCTTTTCCACACGGGGAGCTGCATGTTAGCAGCTCCCCGTGTGGAAAAGCAATGCCGGCTCCTGAAGGACGTGGGGAGCCGGCTGGGACTGTGGGGGCATTGGGGCTCCCCCCATGATCCCAATGTTGTATATAGGCCCCGGGGGATGGGGTGCCCAGGAAGAATAGAAATTAGTGATAGGTGCAAAAAAAAATTTACGGGCAAATTAGGAGTCGCGGCCCCCTGGTGTGCACGCGTTGGGTGCACGACTCCTCTCGCATTGGGTGCGCGATTCCTAACGCGTCAGGTGCGCGACTCCAAGCAAAAAAAATAATAGTTCTATATATTCTGAAAACAGCAAAAAAGGAAAAGAAAATAATTTATAAAATGTTACAATTATGTTGTGTTGTAAAAAATATATTATATATTGTAACTGTATTTTTTCTTCTCTTTCACAGATACTAATTCTTAAATTTGAAATTTTCAGAAATTTAAATTATAAAAAACAACTGAAAAAAATGTGTAGCATTTTTTTTTCTATTACTGTGAAGGTAAGTTTAACTAAGTATTAATATGCACAATGGGGTGTGTATGCACACTGGTGAATAAAGGGGGGATGGACGGAGTAGATATGTGTGGAAAGATGCCCAGTGGGCGTTTTAAGTTACAGGATAAAGTTAACATGAATACTGAGTGTCGCTGGGGCCAACTAACCCACCAGATATGTGCAGAAAGTGCCAAAGACTTGCATTGCAGAGAGGTATAAAATGGGACATGGTTTCAGAGCACCTCAGTGCAATGCAGCTGTATGGTGTTCAATAGAGAGACATGGTGGGTTAGTAGGGCCCAGGGACTTACAGAATTAAAAGACACTAAATTCCTCAACTTAAAACACGTCACAGAGTGTGTTTGCAGATGTCACATCAGGCTCCATCCTTTCCCTTCACCACTCTAAAAACATGCCCTATCACTTTGCCAAAACCTAAATACTTATAAATGTATCTTCTTCTCTCTTTGCAGTACTGAAATTACTCTATTTATTAGTCATATAGTTAAGTATTGGCCTAGCCTTTAACCCTAGTACAAGTTAATTTCTTTATATACTATGGAAGCAGATCTGCAAGAAGCTACAAAGTATTAATTCAGTCTTCAAAACACCAAGTTTATATCTATGTAGTTTTGGAATCTCCCTGTCATAGGATATCATGTGACCTGAAAAAAAAAGATTTGATTGGTTCATAATATTTCCCATTCTACCTATTGAAGCTCCGCAATCTTTTAAATCATTCTTCTTTGAGATATAACTCTGTGCTTACCTCCTATCATTCTCGTGCAATTTTTCAAACAATGTACTACCAAAATGTTCTTATTGTAGTAGTCTGCCAATACCTAAGCACTTATGGGGCAATTTTAGAAGCATCCTGTGTCAAAAATATGTCACTTTTTGTAACATAGTTATAGCTCAAGACACTCTTTCATATTAAAAAAGAGAGGAAAAGGCACTCTGTGTACCTTTTCTTCTCCGTGTAAATACGACCTCATCATACACACCACTTTGCGCTGAAAGGTCGTTCTATAGGTGTTGCTGTGCGTGATTGCACAGAACACTCATAGAACAAGACACATCTCTAGATTTATCAGAAATCATAAATCTGGACATGTGTGTGAATGCTGCACCATCCTCCAATTGGTGTAGCAAGGCACAACAAGGTAGAATTGTTTTCATTGCTCCTCATATTTTCTCTACAATGCTCAGCATACATTGAAGGAGAAAAATGCCTTTACGGATTGTTTTTGTGCAGGAAGGTGTGTCTTCCTGCACAAAAACAAACTCCACACGACACAGATATCCTTGCACCATGGTGCAAGGGTGCCTGTGTCACCACATGGCTGCAGTTTAAACAGCAGCGCAGAGGGAAGCATAGACCTGCAACATATTTATGTACAGATGTTGCATCCCTGTGCTTCAGAAGTACCACAACACACTGCAGCTAAAGAGTTTACAGTGTGATGCTGCAGCCCTTCCTTATAGTTCTGCACTTATACATTCACCATACACTACTAATGCATTCTTTCGTCAATTATGCACTATGCATACATTCAACCAAACTTTCACACATTAACATAAAAATATAGTTCTTTCTTTAAGCTGAGAAGTTAGTTCTGAAAACAACTTTTTTTTTCTTCTTTTTTTCTTTTAGAATTGTTTTGTATTTTTCAGAACAATTTTGAATTTTTTTGGGTGTTTTAAAAAAACAAAAACGAAAAAAAGAGGAAACTTCAGGAATTATGTGGCATTCCCCCCCCCCCCCCAAAAAAGTCTAGCAACGATGATCGCGTTGCGTAGCACACACTGCTTCAACAGACTGCTCCCCATAACAAATTTGTTTGTTACACTTTATGCAGTGCTGCTGAATTAAAGCAAATTCTGGGCATATGTCTAGTGGTGATGCAGGACTAGAAGTGCCAGATGTCCCAGGAACTGCTGGCGGAGGGTTCCGTTCTGCTCTCCTACACTCCTCCCGAGCCAGATTCACCGGATGTAGATTCCTGAGGTGCTTGTACATGGAGGCAGTACCGCAAGAGTATTTTTTGTCTGCACTACCTCTGGACAAGACACGCTCACAGATCCGGCAGGTGACTTTGGTAGCATTCACTTTCTTCTGCCCCTCCGGAAAAGTGAAGAACTTCCACACCACCGATACTGGTCTTTGTGGACGTGGAGGTTCTGCTACAAATTCTTCCTCCGAAGAATGTTCTGTCTCCTCCTGTGGCTGCTGTTCTGAAGCCATGATGTTGTTTTTGTTATCAAAAACACCAAAAAAAAGTGATGGTAATAGGTTCTTCCAAGCACAGAGATGTCTCTCCAAAGAAGCTCAAAGAAGAATGATTAAAATGGGTGGGGTCCTTCAATAGTTACAATGGGAAATGTTATGAACCAATCAAATCTTTTTTTTTTCAGGTCACATCGGAGTCGCGCACCCTGCGCACACGAAGAACGCACCCGACGCGACTCCGTGAAAATATATTTTAAAGTAATATAACTTTATTACAAATACAGATATATTATTTTTATGAATACCGTAGATAATCTCTAGCCCTAATATGTATATTAAAGACACATATATATCATTTTAGAACATTAAAAATTTTGCGGGAGTCGCACACCCAGTGCACCCCACATATGAAGTGCATGTGTCGTGAATTAGCGGGAGCAGGAGTCACGCATCAGTCGCATACCTATCGCGCACAACACGTAATATTATACGTATAGTACGTAACTGGAAAACACGCACCCGTCGCACACCATACACGGATCCTGCACAACTTTTCAAATATGGTGGCTCTAATACGCACACCCATCTCGTTAGGTACGCATAGGGTGCGCGACTCCAAAATTTCTTTTAAAAAAATATATAAATATATTAAAATTCAGAAAATAAAAAAAAATATTAGTCTATTTCATTTTTAATAAAAAAAAAGTAAACAATTTTCAAAAAACATATATAATATTGTTTAATAAATAATATATTAACAAATTAACAGTTTAAAAAAATCTTCAAATTGTGTACAAAAAACATAGGTATAACTACTTTTATAATTAAAAATTTGCATTTAAAAAACCTTTGAAATTCACTGAAAAAGCGTAGGTTTCAGACACGTTATAGTTAGGAATTAGCATTTAAAAAACCTTTGAAATTCACTGAAAAAATCATAGGTTTGAGACACGTTATAGTTAGGAATTAACATTTAAAAAAACCTTAGAAATTCACTTAAAAAAACATAGGTTTCAGGGGCGTTATAGTTAGTTGGACATTTCACTCGTACAAAACCATAGAAATTACCCCGTTATAGTTAATTTGGCTAACTATAACTCGCGCGTCACATATTACATCACTCATGACATGGTAAGTGACATCGCTGACTTGCAGTTTGTACTTCTCGCCTTAGAAGGCTTTGCAGTGCTCATTGCCAGTCATAAACAACAGTGTGTCCTGCGCTTGACATTTAATGTTTCTCTAGTACTTTAGCCCTCCAGTGGGGCTCCGCAGCTTCAGTTCCTCCTCAATTTTGCTGTACTTTTCACCACCAGGAGACTTGACACAGTTCTGTGTCTCCATGGCCCCTCTCTGTTCAGTTCACGGGCGGTGCGCTCTTCACGGAGGCCTGCCGTAATGAATTTTTAAAAAAATGAGCACTTGAAATAACTCGATTCGTAGATGCACTCTGAAAAGGATTTAGTGATGGCATCAGGATTCACTTCCCTGTGGAGTAAAAATAACAAAGCCTTACGCGTTTCGGAGCTTGGCTCTGCTCCTTGTTCACAGGCATTTCATGTCACGTCGCAGGTGAATAAACAAGCACTTTAACCAGCAGCATGCAATTTATTCTGCCTTCAGTAGGAAACAGGCGAGTACACAAATGCGGCATGTTGGGACTTGCAGTTTGTACTTCTCGCCTATATATATATATATATATACACACACACACACACACATACACACACACACACAAACATGTATAAAGCCTGGGCATGTTCTCCACCCAGGCTGCAATTACAGCCTGGGTGGAGAACATGCAAAGTGCGCATGAATGTTTGGCTGAACCAAGACTGACGGCCAAACATTCATGTGCACTTACAAAGTGTGCTCACCACTCCCCTTGCTCCTGTCCTAAGAGCTGCCCCACCCGCCCTGCAAAGCTGCAGCAGGAGGAACAAATAAGATGATAATAACGTCCAGTTATTATAATTTTACTTTTTCCTTAATTCACTGCTAAAAAACAGTGGGGCGACACTCCATCGCCTTAGCGAAGGAGACACCACTGCAGGTGAGCAGGATCATAATGTAGATTATTAAATCACAGTAGACACGTGACCAAAAGTGTAATCCTACTACTACCACAATGCATCTGCAGTGTCAATACAATGTTAAAGACTGTAATGTCTCTTTAAATCCTCCTTGATATCGTCTTGGCATCAGTCTCGCAATAAAATATTTCATCCAAGTGCATATTTATTCAAAAGTAAAATAGCCACATGTGTTTTCCAAAATTAGGCTTGATTTATATATTGCCTGACTAGATCCTCTTTGAACACGTGTATGTTAAAATGGGCTTTACTTTTGTAGTACATTACATTGTAGAATAGGTTTAAAAAGACATATATAAAGAAAGAAAATAAATTGCAATGCGGTTCAGTGTAAGTATTTAAAATGTTTATTTCCACACACTAGGGAGGATTCATTGGTAAATGCTTGCATCAAGGAAGGGCCTGCATGAGGATGAGCTTGTCAGGTGCGCTGAATAATGGTCTAAGAGCAGCCCTGTCACTGCGAAAGTGTTTGCATTTTACTAGCACTGAAATAAAGACAAAATGCTGTGTTAAACTTGTTAATCTGTTTGGGGAAGCTAAATACATTGAACATAAATTCAGTTTTGTGAATATATCATGCGATCAAGGCTGGTGATCGGCTGAAACGCGTCATGGCTGACTTTGTATGTGACGAATAAAAAACTTTTGGGTCTACGCTTGTTTTTACTCCACAGAGGAGATTGCAGCAAACGAGGGATTTGGATATAGAGCTAGAGCCTGTAATATAGCTTGTAAAAACTGTGGTCATCCGTCTCAGCCAATCAACGTGCTGTATGCATTGCGCATTGTAATATTGGTTGGGGTATGTTTTATCATATTATTACCCTTTACGAACTTATAGGTACTTATGAATTTATATTTGAATTTATCTTGTGTAGTACATGAATTTATTATCACATATTCAGTACACAATGCGGGTATCAGTTTCGCATTATTTAGAGCAATTTTAATGTGCTATGAACCATTTATGAGGAAACCTTTGAATTTATATTGTCCATCGTAAATCAAAGCATGATTTATATTGAATTATTGAGCAATATTTGATGTTTAGTGAGTTACGGGATATTCTAAAATGACCGCGACAGTTGCGATTATTTGCTTTCTGTTTGCAAGAGAAGTCCGTTTTCTAAAATTCACAAGGAGATGTATTTAAACATGGTGGATTGTTTACTATATGAGCGTGATCAAGCCGTAAAGGTGAAACGCGTCGCCTTGACTTGCAGAATAAATTATCTGCGTGCAAATTGTGTGTCCGAGTGTTTCCTGCGTATACGGGGACCTGCGGAGTGCATATAAGGAGTTCCGGTATCCTAACTCGGGCCGTCCATGACAGCCCAAGATTTTGTTACCGGAGATTGTGGATAGGAGATATATATATATATATATATATATATATATATATATATATATATATATATATATACACACAAAGTCTACCCCTCCAATCGAAGAAGCAAGAGGACACAGCGGGGAGCTTGGCGAGAGCTCTTTAATTAGCAGCTTGTAATGGCAGAATGCATTTCGGCTCATGTGAGCCTTCCTCAGATGCCGCAGCTAAAACAAGGTAAAACCAACTCCCTCCCTTATATTGCTAAGGCCCTCCCAATATCGTGAGGTCAGCTGGCTCTGCTGAATTTGTTACTGCTGCAGTCTGATGCTGAAGACTACAGCTCCCAGAACCCAAAACTCCGGTAAGTACCTGATGCGGAGCCACGATGATGTCCTTCAATGGTTGCTGAAATGCCAGGCAAGGGGGGGTTTAATGGTGAGGTCTAACCCCATACGCTAAAGTCCTGAACTCCCGCAAGTCCCCAACGTTCTGCCTCAAAATACACACTTGAGCCGGGCCGTGAAGCGGTGATACAATGATCCCTCTTCCCCGTGAAGTCACGGGCTGTAGCTCACAGCGGCCGCTTTCCAGGCCTGATCCCGAGGCAGTCCTGCAACATCCGATACCTCGGAGAATTTGTTTGCCACAATGCCAGTAAGTTGCAGGACTCTTGTAGAACGGGTCCTCTGAACGCACACTGGCAAGAACGTAAAATATCCAAAGTCTACCCCTTCAATCGAAGCAGCAAGAGGACACACCGAGGAGCTTGGCAGGAGTTCTTTAATTAGCAGCATGTAATGGCATAATGCATTTCGGCTCGTGTGAGCCTTCCTCAGATGCCGCAGCTAAAACAAGGTAAAACCAACTCCCTCCCTTATATTTCTAAGGCCCTCCCAATATTGTGAGGTCAGCTAGCTCTGCTGAATTGGTTACTGCTGCAGTCTGATTTTGAAGACTACAGCTCCCAGAATCCAATACTCCGGTAAGTACCTGATGCAGAGCCACGATTATGTCCTTCAATTGTTGCTGAAATGCCAGGTAAGGGAGGGTTTTAATGGTGAGGTCGAACCCCGTACGCTAAAGTCCTGAACTCCCTCAAGTCCCCAACGTTCTGCCTCAAAATACACAGTCGAGCCAGGCCGTGAAGCGTGATACAATGATCCCTCTTCCCCGTGAAGTCACAGGCTGTAGCTCACAGCGGCCGCTTGCCAGGCCTGATCCAGAGGCAGTCCCGCAACATCCGATACCTCGGAGAATTTGTTTGCCACAATGCCAGTAAGTCGCAGGACTCTTGTAGAATGGGTCCTCTGAACGCGCACTGGCAAGCGCGTAAAATATCCAAAGTCTACCCCTCCAATCGAAGAAGCAAGAGGACACAGCGGGGAGCTTGGGGGGAGTTCTTTAATTAGCAGCTTGTAATGGCATAATGCATTTCGGCTCGTGTAAGCCTTCCTCAGATGCCGCAGCTAAAACATATATATATATATTCACTGAAAAAACCATAGGTTGCAGGCCTGATATAGTTAGGAATTACCATTTAAAAAACCTTTGAAATTCACTGAAAAAAACATAGGTTTCAGGCCTGATATAGTTAGGAATTAGCATTTAAAAAACCTTAGAAATTCACAGAAAAAACAATAGGTTTTAGGGGTGTTATAGTTAGCTGGACATTTCACTCGAACAAAACCATTGAAATTCCTCCGATATAGTTAGTTGTACTAACTACATCTCGCGCGCCCGCAATCCACTGCTGATGATGTCACATATTACATCATTCATGACATGGTCAGTGACATCACTGATGACATCTCAAATGACATCACTACCCATCCCCCAGGGCCTGCCCCTAATTTTTTATTTTAAAAGTATCCCGAGGCCTTAATCTGCCCCGGGGCATGGGCCTTTTTTTAACAAAAAATATATAATTTTTAGGGAGGGGGGCTGCGTAGCCCCTCTCCTGTGGACACTAAAGGCCCCGGGGACCCCATCCCCCGGGGCCTGGCCATTGTTGGGGACTGGGGGGGGTCCCAATCCCCCCACTGTCCAAGCCTGCTCCCTCTTCCTGCGGGAGCCGGCATTGCTTTTCCACATGGGGAGCAGCTAACATGCTGCTCCCCATGTGGAAAAGCAATTGTCTTTGCTTCATTGAAGCGAGAGCAGGTTTCCCTGCTCTCGCCTCAATGAAGCAAAGCAGTTTGCAATGATAGGGCGGGAGCCGCGAGGCTCCCGCCCTGTCATTGCAAACAGCAGTGTCCCAGGGGTGGGAACCCCGGGACACTGCAGGAGCCGGCCCTGGGGGGTCGCAGTCCCCAGGGCCATCATTGGCTCCAGTTGGGGGGCCGCGTGGCCCCCCTCCCACTTAATTTAAAGCCCCGGGGGGTGGTGGTCCCAGGGGCTTGGGGGTCCGTAACGGATCCCCTAATTTAAATATTTAGTGCCCCGGGGAGGTGGCGTTCCCCGGGCATGTGGGGGCGGCTCGAGCCCCCCCACACAGGTTTTTTTTTATTTTAAAACAAAAAACCCCCGGGGGATGGCGGTCCCCGGGGCTGCGGGGGGGCAATGAGACCCCCCCCCCAATTACATTAACTTAAAGCCCCGGGGGTGGTGGTCCACGGGGCTTGGGGGGGGGGGATTGGGACCCCCCCACACTTTTTTTAAAAAATGATGCCCCCGGGGGCAAAATAGAATATTCAGCGAGGGAGCCCGCGCTGAATTATTATTATTTTTTTCGGCCGAAATTCGCGCTGGGTGAGCGAATCTCGCCGATGTTTTAAAAAAAATAATCTTTTTTTGGCCCTGGGGGTCCTTGTGGAACCCACTGAGCAGGCCTAGGGGGTCAGGGTGTTTGTTTCTACCCTGCCCCCTTGTCGCGTTTTTCGCGTTTGTTTTTTAGGTTTCTTGTGCCTCGGTTCTACCGAGGCACAAGATGGCTGCCAACACGTCCTGATCTGGAGAGTTGACAGACAATTAGCATTCAGCTCGTGCACGGCTGGGTGCGCGCTGGGTGCGGGGAGGGTGCACGGATCCTCCGAGGCCATAGATATCACTAACTTTTTTACCCTAATTCCCTCAGGAACTACTGAACGGATTTACACCATTTAAGCAAAAGGCACGAGTCTGAACTAAGGACTACCTCTTTGCCAAATTTGGTGTAATTCCATTCAGCAGTTCGGGCTGTAGCTGCGTCAACAGGTCCTATGGGAAAATGCATGGGGAAAACGCGTTTTGGGACCCCCCTTTTTTCTCGGCCCCCGCTTGACGAATCACCGTGAAATTTTCAGGATAGGAGCGGACCGGAGCTGGCCTAAAGTTTGGCGAATTTCGCAAAGATTCGTCAATCGGCGCCAACGTTATTCCAAATAGAATGTTGCGGATTTCCTATGGAAAATAGGTCCTAACTATATCTACCTACTGGCGACCGCCAGTAGGTAAAATATATATATATATATATATATATAATCAGCATGCTCTCGCAAATAGAATGTTCCTCTCCAACAAAGGTGAGTGAAGAACAAGTTACTTACCTTCGGTAACGCTTTTTCTGGTGGATACAGTATCTGCCTGTGGATTCCTCACCTTGTGAATATCCCCTGCGCCAGCAACATTCGGAAACTTTTGTAGCAGTCCACGCCGATGTGGTTGAAGGCGACGTCACAGAGACACGGCTCCGCTCGCGACTCCACTGACGTCACCGGCTCCATAAGAAGACCCCATCGGCGTGATGACGTCAGTTCCGCCCCTTTTTTCTGTGCCTTCGAGGCACACGGACGGACTGACAGCAATATGTACATAAACAGTATACACAGTACACAATATGCATATCAACACACACAGTGTGGAGAATAAACATCAAAGCACTAGAAATAACAAAATGCCCTTGACAGTAAAAAACACATTTGAAACCATCAATAGAATTACAGCCATAGAATTACTGGTATAGAAGGATGGACAACGGGGAGGCGGGTGGGTCAGTGAGGAATCCACAGGCAGATACTGTATCCACCAGAAAAAGCGTTACCGAAGGTAAGTAACTTGTTCTTCTGATGGATACATCTGCCAGTGGATTCCTCACCTTGTGAATAGATTCCACAGCAGTCCCCACTCCCGGAGGAGGGTGTCCAACCTTCTACACCAGAAAATCCTGAAGAACAGAACGAGCAAAATGCCCGTCCCTCCTCACCTCAGTATCTAAGCAATAATGTTTTGCAAAGGTGTGAAGGGAGGCCCAAGTTGCCGCCCTACAAATATCCTCCACAGGAACCCCCCTAGACAAAGCAGAGGTGGAAGACTTTGCTCTAGTGGAATGAGCTCTTAAACCCTCCGGAGGCTCCTTACCGGCCAAAGAGTAACAAATCTTGATGCACAAGACAATCCACCTGGAAAGGGTGCGCTTGTGCACCGCTCGGCCCTTCCTGCAGCCAGCCAAGCCCACGAAGAGCTGATCATCAATTCTGATGTCCTTCGTCCTGTCCAGGTAAAAGCTCACCGCCCTCTTAGGGTCCAAACGGTGAAGCCTCTCCTTCTCCTTGGAAGGGTGAGGGGGAGGATAAAAAGAAGGAAGGGTAATGGATTGCCCCAGATGGAAGGGAGTTACCACTTTAGGCAAAAATGCAGCCCTGGTCCGGAGCACCATTCGTTCAGCATGCACAGTCAAGAATGGGGGTTTTGAACTAAGAGCTTGAAGCTCACTTACCCTCCTTGCCGAGGTGATTGCAATGAGGAAAACCGTTTTAAACGATAACAGTCTCAAGGGACACTTATGTAAGGGCTCAAAGGGAGAACCCATAAGATAAGTCAGTACAAGGTTTAAGTCCCATTGAGGTACAATAAAGAGAGTAGGAGGAAATTTATTTGTGAGGCCCTTGAGAAACCTAAGCACAATAGGTGATTTAAATAAGGACGGCTGATACGGCAGGCATAGGAAAGCCGACAAAGCCGATAAATATCCTTTAACTGTAGCCACAGCAAAGCCTTGCCGAGCAAGAGAAAGGGCAAACTGCAGAATGTTAGACAAACGAGCCTTCAAGGGATCAATTGACCTCTCTCCACACCAGAGAACAAATTTAGACCATCTATAGGAGTATATGGATTTGGAGGAGTGTCACCTGGCCGATAAAATAACATCCACCACATCTGGCGGGAGAGAAAAAGAATTCAGGTTGCCCCGTTCAATCTCCAGGCATGAAGGTGTAAGCTCTGGAGGTGGGGGTGTAGAACCTGCCCCTCCGACTGCGAGCGGAGGTCTGCCCTGAGAGGGAGACGGAGAGGAGGGCACGAGGAGAGGTGGAGAAGATCTGTATACCACACCCTTCTTGGCCAATCCGGGGCGATCAATATGACTTGGGCCCGGTCTTGGCGAATCTTCCTCAGAACCCGATGAATCAAGGGTATGGGAGGAAACGCGTAAAGGAGTCGAGAGCCCCAACTCAACTGAAACGCGTCCCTCAACGCTCCCTGCATCGGATACTGGAGACTGCAGAATGACGGGCAGTGAGAATTCTCGTGAGTGGCGAACAGGTCCACCCGAGGAGCTCCCCACATCCGAAAGACATGACGAACTACCTCCGGATGAAGCCTCCACTCGTGGTCGGCGGAGAACTGCCGACTGAGACTGTCCGCACGCACGTTCAGAACCCCGGCCAGATGATTTGCCATCAGACAAATCCGATGGTCCTGAGCCCAGGACCATAGACGCAGGGCCTCTCTGCAGAGACAAAGAGACCCCACTCCTCCCTGTTTGTTTATATACCACATCGCGGTAGTGTTGTCCGTCAGGACTTGAATAGACTGACCGCGAAGGGAAGGGAGGAAGGCCTTGAGTGCCAAACGTATCGCCCGTAATTCCAGAAGGTTGATATGCAGCAACCTTTCCTCCGGAGACCAAAGACCTTTGATCTCCAGATCCCCCAGATGAGCACCCCACCCTAGAGTGGATGCATCTGTTATCACTGTGGTCACCGATGGAGGTAGATGAAAGGGCTTTCCTTGGGACAGATTGCCCTCCACGCTCCACCAAGACAGATCCGCTGCAGCTTCTCTGGAGATCCTCACAGACTCCCTGAGATCTCCCCTGTGCTGATACCACTGCTTGCGGAGGCACCACTGGAGTGCCCTCATGTGCCAGCGTGCATGGTTGACCAACAGGATGCAGGAGGCGAACAGACCGAGCAGGCGAAGGACCTTCAGAACTGGAACGACCGCTCCGTTGAAAAATAAAGGAATCATTTCCTGTATGTCGAGAATCCTTTGAGGAGGAGGGAATGCTCTACACACAGTAGTGTCCAGTACCGCACCAATGAACAGGTTGCACTGAGAGGGCACCAGGTGAGATTTGGGCACATTGATCGAAAAACCCAATTTGTACAACAGCCGAGTTGTATCCTGCAGATGGCGCAGCACCTTCCCTGGCGACTCCGCCTTGATCAGCCAGTCGTCTAAATAAGGGAAAACTGAAATCCCCGACCTTCTGAGATGGGCTGCCACCACCGCCATCACCTTTGTGAAGACTCGTGGTGCCGAAGTAAGACCAAACGGGAGGACCGCAAACTGATAATGTTGCGACCCTACCGTAAACCGGAGATACTTCCCGTGCGACTTCAGAATGGAGATGTGAAAATACGCATCCTGCAAGTCGAGCGACACCATCCAGTCCTCCTGATTCAGCGCCTGAAGAACCTGCGCAAGGGTGAGCATCTTGAACTTTTCCTGTTTTGGTCCACCTTTTTTGCCTCCCTGTCCCCTGGGACTTGAGGAAATGCCCCTTTCGACCGTCCAGAACAAGCCGCCTGAACTACTAGGCTTTCAGGTGAAGGGTGTGAAGATAAAAATTCAGGATCCCCTGGAGCCACCCTATACCTTCTTGCGACTACCTTGGAGACTGCAGGAGCTGAGAAAGGCTTGCGCCATACATCCAGCACAGGTTCAAAAATTGCTTCGTTGAAAGGCAACAGAGGGTCTGAGACCACAGTTGGAGAATGCAACACCTCAGTTAAAATATTGGACTTGAATTCGGTGGATGGCAATTGAGGGTCCAACAACTCCGCAGCCTTTCTAATTACTGCATGATAGGGTGCTGCGCCTTTAGAGGGTTCGTCTGATGGCGGAGTGATCTCCCACTCCGGAGACAAATCCAGACCACTTGCCTCCTTCAATTCGTCGAACACCTCATCGGATTCGACCAATTCCCCCTCTTCAGCCTCTTCCATCAGAAAGCGTCTCTCCTCCAGCACTCTCTGCGCCTCCCTTCTCGAACGGATCTGCACCTGCGGCGTCGGCGGCGCCGTGTTCGAATCCGACGGCGCCGGCAGTGGCGTCGAACGCGGATCAGCTGGAGCAGCCGGCGTCGAACGAAGTCGAGTCGGCGCCGGCGAAGAGGGAAGCGGCGTCGATGTTCTCGGCGCCGGCAGCTGCCAAGACGGCGTCGCTGGGAAGAACGGCATAAACGGTGCTTGAGGGTAAACCTGCGGCACTCCCAGATTGAAAGCCATCGGACCCATCGGACCCATAGGTGCACCAGAGGTATACATGGCCCGTGAGAACACCCCATACATTGCATTGAGATAATGCGAGGGGTCCTGACCTGGAGTAGGGAAAGCAGGATACTGGTCAGGTAGCACCGGACTCGGGCCTATCGGCGCCGACGGTGGAGCAAGCGGCGTCACAGACTCACCCGGAGCCTGACGATCCTCATCCTGGGCCGGAGTCGGAGACGGAGCCGGAGGACTTGCAGGATCTGGAGATGGAACCGGCGCTGGAGATGACACCGGCACCGGGGATTCAGCCGGAGCCGGCGAAGGCACCGGAGAAGATGGAACCGGAGGCGAAGTCGGGACAGGAGAGGGAGACACTGACTCTCTCCGACGTCGAGCTGGCGATTTCGACTTTGACGTCGAAGCTTTATGATGCGACGAATGCCTCCTCTTTTTCTTATGCTTCTTGCTCTTTGAAGCATGTCCCGAAGTCGACTTGGAAGCCGACCTCGACCTCGACCTGGATCTTCTTCTTCCTCTTTTCTCCTTCTTCTTCATCCGGGCGATAAAGAGCTTTGCTTCTCTCTCCTTAAGAGCCTTCGAGCTCATTTTCCTGCAACTCGAACAACCTCCCACATCATGGTCCGAGGACAAACACCAAACGCAATCGTCGTGCGGGTCGGTGATGGACATGTGCTTGCCACATTCTCGGCAAGGCTTAAACCCAGACTTCCTTGTCGACATTTTTAGAAGATAGACAGAGAAATCCAGAAAACATACAAAGTAACCAGAACAGCTACCAGTAACGATTCCCGAAATCCGTTGGCGTCGTCGGCGCGGAAAAAAGGGAACTGACGTCATCACGCCGATGGGGTCTTCTTATGGAGCCGGTGACGTCAGTGGAGTCGCGAGCGGAGCCGTGTCTCTGTGACGTCGCCTTCGACCACATCGGCGTGGACTGCTACAAAAGTTTCCGAATGTTGCTGGCGCAGGGGATATTCACAAGGTGAGGAATCCACTGGCAGATGTATCCATCAGAAGACCCAAGTATAGTGCAAATTAATTATTTATTTCCACCATGACGCGTTTCGGCTGACAACACAGCCTTGATATACACAATCCTGCTTCCATTGAAGAAGGCACGTGCACGGGGCTGTTTGGGATACAACACTCTTTATTTTCTTAAGTCACCCTCGATCCCAAGACCAAAGAGACGCGTTACGGATTCACAGAAGCCTTTGTCAATCTGATGGGCGCCATAACTATGGACCCATGGGTCCTTTAACTAAATTGGTTACCTGGAACATAGCTGGGCTGAGAAATAAGACAGATGACCCAGCCTGGAGAGATCTTATCTGCTCAGGCGAAGTAATCTGTCTCCAAGAGACTTGGGATACGGACAACACTTTGTGTATAGATGGATATAAAAGCTTCTTTGCGTCTGCTGTACCGTCTAATATGGGGAGGGCTAAGGGGGGGTTGGTTACCTTGATTTCAGCTAGCATTTCTGGCTCGCTGACTCAACTTGACACTGGCTCATGTAATTGTTTGGCAGTTCAAATTTCCCTCAACGGGGGCAGTAATTTCTTAATTGTAAATTTTTATAACTCTTATCATAGAGACACCACGGTTGATCATCTCACCGCATTAAATTGTTTTTTGGTTAAATTTAAGGAGGCAACTGAGATTATTTGTCCCATCATTATCATGGGCGATTTTAACATTCACAGATGCCCAGAGAAATGTCCTCTGACGGATCCCTTAGGCCCAATAGAATCACGGGAGGCCCATTTTGAGCACTCACCTCAGGGTGCTCTTTTGGAAATAATCCTTGCTGATCATGGCTTGCTACTCCCTGCCATGGTGGATGAGAATATCCCAACATTCAAAGGGAACGGCAAATACTCTGTGATTGATTATATTTTCACCAGTTCAGTATTGAGGAACAGGACTATGGAATATTCAGCAGCCTGGACATATTTCAGCGATCATAATCCTGTGGTCCTCATTTTGTCTGATCTCTTTTCACAACCTGTTACGGCCCCTGATAGAACGCACAAATCTCATATTCGCCCCACAGATCAGGATCGCAGGATCAGATGGAACAAAGTTATTCCTGATGATTTTTTTGCCAATTTGAAAAAGAAGGTTGGCCCTGAGTTGACCATGTGCCTTGACTCAGAAGCAGGGAATGTGGAAGTACTAGGGGCGTATTCCGCAATCTGCTCCCAGATCTCAGCAGATCTTCGGTGTCCAGTTAACACAATGGACAAGGCAGAGTTAGGTTGGTTTGACAAAAACTGTTCATTGGCCAACAGAAAGCTGAGGGCGGCCTTGAGCAGCAACCCTTTGAATCGGTCTAACATAGCCCAACTCAGGAAAGAATATATTAAAACCTTGGCAACCAGGAAAAAGGAGATCCGGGAGGACGCGTGGGAAGAACTTTCTTCGGTTGACGTCCTTCGCAATAGTGCAAAGTTCTGGTCTGTCGTCAATAAACCCTTCTTTCGTGATCCCTGTAATAATCAATTAGATTGCGGTATCGGGGTACACCAGTGGTACTCTCACTTCAAGTCAGTCTACGAAGTGGGTATGAATGGTGGATCAAATCCTCCTCTTCCCACTGTGAAACAATATACTTTATTCGTAACCAAGGGCGAGGTGGCTGAGGCCATCGGCAAGATGACGAGCAATAAGGCTCCAGGATCCGATGGCGTCCCATCGGTCCTTTTTAAATCAGACATTGAGACTTGGTCCACAGTTTTAACGAATATTTTTAACAGGGTCTGTGTCGCAGGCATTCCGGACACCTGGTCCGAGTCCGTGATCATTCCTATTTTTAAAAAGGGTAATAGAGGGGACCCTAGTTGTTACCGCCCTATCTCACTCATTGATTCCGCAGTAAAAGTCCTGGGGCGAGTAGTTTTGGGTAAATTAACAGAATGGTTGGAGGATACCAACACCCTTTCGTGCCTACAATATGGGTTTCGTAAGGGCCGTGGCACTATAGACCAAAGCTTGAATCTTTACCTTTTAATAGGTAAATACACTATAGCTAAGAAAGGGACGTTATACCTGGCCTTTATGGACTTATCCTCGGCCTTTGACCGAGTGAACCGGTCGAAACTGTGGGAACTTCTTCTCAAGCAGGGAGTAGACGAAAACCTCGTCTATTTTTTAGCAGATCTTCATAGAGATCTCTCTGCTACAGTTAGATTCGACCGATTGGGCAACTGCACTGGCAAGATCGGAATCACTAATGGTGTTAGGCAGGGCTGTATTTTAGCCCCCCTGCTTTTTACACTTTATATCAACGACCTAGCCACTGCCTTAACTGAGTCTTGTAAGGATATTCCTAGGGCAGGGAAGTACCAAATTCCAGCATTATTATATGCAGACGATGCTGCACTGTTAGCGCGTACAGCAGTAGGGCTTCAAAGTCTTTTAGACACATTTGCTGATTTTATGAAAAGACTTGACTTAAGCGTGAATTTCGCCAAATCTCATGTTATGACTATAGGTTGTAAACCCAAGAAAATTAAGACTATGCTTTGTGAGGGCCATGTCCTATCTAGAATTACCAGTTTCCCATATTTGGGGGTTATTTTTGATGATAAGTCATCCTGGGTCCCTCAACTAGCTGCAAAACGAAATGCCTTTGCCAGATCAATCATAGGTGTGTTGGACTTTGCTCGCAAACTGGGGGTGAAACCCATGCAAGCTATATTGAACATTTATGCAGCTAAATGTATCTCTATAGCTATGTACGGTGCGGACCTGTGGGGATTTAAAAATGTGAAGGAACTTCAGGTGGTAGAGGACAAGTTCCTAAAAACCATTCTATCACTTCCCCAGGCAACCTCTGGTTACATTGTACATCAAGAATGTGGGGTTGGTTATTTAACTGACCGGATAGCATTAGCCCCCCTTTTAAAATGGTTATCAATCTGGCAAAATCCGGAACTCGAGCTAAATCGTGAAATTATAATAGATTGCTTATCGCTCGAGTTCGGAAAGGCTATTCCTTGGCTGCGCTATGTTAAGAACCTAAGTGACGAAATAGGTCGCCCAGACATATTTGATAATCCCAACAATTTATCAAAGGGAGACTTTAAATGGGTAAAAGACACACACAAGCTTAGAATTACTTTAGCCAGAGAAGAAAAGGAGCTAACAAAACCCACAGTAAAGGCCCATCAGCTATTAATAACTACAGGCAGCATTGAACCTTACTTGACCATAGTGAATAACATGAATCATCGCTTTTTATTGACAAGGTTTAGACTGAACAAATACCATCTTTTGCTCACTGATTCTGTTGGTTGGATGAAGGACAGGGACCTGGAGATCTGTTCTTGCGACAGATTCTCCCTCAAGGATACTGCCCACTTTATTTTCTTTTGTAAACATTTGTCCCCTCTCCGCAAAAAGTTCATCATCCCTCTTATTAAGAACAAAGGATTCAGACAAGTCAAACCTGCTCTTTTGTATCTCCAGCTGCTAGGTACTACTTGGGAGATTTTTAATATAGCAAATTTTTTGGCTATTGCGATGAGATTAAGGAAAAAAATCAAGTGGACATAGTGTTGTTTAAAATTAATTGTGAACTTTGATTAAACCCGACCTAGTCTTATTTTAAGTAGTGTTTTAAAATCATGTGTAAATGCTTATTTTAAATGTTATTTATTGTATATATTGTGATGTTTTGCACTTTTATGGTTCTTGATTTGAGCCGAATAAAGTAATTTTGACTGACTGACTATGTGAGTATAAATAGCCCTTCCAACTAAAGGCATACATGGACATAGAAACAATACTAAAGCATTTTTTAAATGCACAGACGTAAATCTATTACAATGTTTAAATGTAATTCATCCTTGAACCCAGACGACGTGGCTGGTACATCGTCTAATTGTACTCTAAATACAATATATGAAAAAAGTGTACAGTGCAACTAATGAAATTACAGCCTAATGCTGAACCAGCCTACATAATACGTCTTTTGAACTACTGGGGCATCCATACGTGCATGCATAAACAATTAAAACACTTAGAATATCACCCGCCTAAATGGGAACTTCTTAAACAATAAAAGTGCGCCGCCAATCACTCAAAGTGTGTCGCCTGAATATGATTAAAAAAATCTAGACACATAATGTATTAAATTAAAAACGTGCTGCCTAAAGTCCTCTTGTTGTTGAGACAGAACAGCCTCTGACACCAAATATGAAATATGCTGGGAAAATGAGTCCATCGAAGCTCGACCTGTTACGAAAACAGCAGAAACAGTGTCCACATAAGCCCAATAGAATTACCATCGAACTCAATTAATCCTCAAGGAGCAAAGGGTCAAAGTAATTGAACCGGCAACCCGGGGCCTGAATAAACACATATTGTGAATTTCCGTTATGTGTGGAAGCCAGCAGGTGCATGCTTGAATCCCCGCAGGACTACCCTTCCCACAATGCAACTCGGGTGAGCATATAAACAGTAGTTCGTGGGCAAGTGTACTGTATCAAAGTTAATGTTATTATTCCAATTTGTCTGGGGCAGGAGACCGAAACATTAACAATAGACAGTAAAATAAAGTCTCTTGAAAGAGAAAGTCTGAATGTCAATGGTAATAGGCAGCACTAAATATAGATTCCACCAGGCACACTCTCGGGTCGAAGGAGACAAATGAACAAACATTGAATATGCCACACAGTCCTCACCGCTTCCGCATAGGCGTCCACGGTGCCCAGTCACCAGAGGGCATCAGTATCTTAGGCAAGGCATTTCTAGCTGGGGAAATGCAAACCCCGTGCTGGCAGTCGACAAATCGCCCGGCTAGGGGATCCTGGTCTCTCACTGCTGTCATCCTTGATCCTCTCACTGGTAACCTCTCTGGGGGCTCCACCTCTAGCACTCCCATACTCCTCCAGGAAAAATGCGGTCCAAGGGTAGAGCCACAACTGACTGGTGTCACGTGATCATTGAATAGACCATAAAACTCTGAATTTAAATGAATAAACAATCCTGCTTCCATAGAAGAAGGCAGATGCACGAGGCTGTTTAGGATACGAGACTCTTTATTTTCTTAAGTCACCCTCGATCCCAAGACCAAAGATTTGAGCACTTCACTGATTCATTGCAGTAGGAAAGCACTTACTTACCTTCGGCAACGCCTTATCTGGTAAAGACATGATCTAGCTGCATATTTCTTACCTTTGAACTTACAGGTGTCAGGCTGGAGCCAGAAGATTTTTGATAGCAGTACCCCTGTATGCTGGTAGATGGCGTCAGTAGACTCCGCGTGACATCGTAGGTATTGTGTCCACCGTCGTCGTGACGTAGGCATTGTCAATAAAACTGCCACTCCGGCGCGCTGTCGTCAGTACTTTTCACGACTTTTCACGCCTGAAGCGCAGAGCCATAAAGTGACTGACCATGGTTTGTGAAAACCGATAGCGAGGGCCCTGAAGGGGAAACAGCCCTGACACAAAAATGATTGCACAGTGCTGGGAGGATGGGTGAGCCAGTAAGGAATCAGCGGCTAGATCATGCCTCGACCAGAAAAGGCGTTACAGAAGGTAAGTATCTTGTCCATCTGAAAGAGACATCTAGCCGCAGATTCCTTACCTTTGAACAGATACCCAAGCAATACCTAACGCGGAGGAGAGAATGCAGAAAAATTTAGACAAGGAAATCTCGCAAAACAGAGCGGCCAAACAGGCCCTTCCAGTGCACCTGGGAGTCCTGGCAATAGTGCCTGGCAAATGTGTGCAGAGATGCCCACATGGCAGATATTCAATATGGGGACACCACGCTGAAGAGCTGTGATTGCCACTTTTGCCCTGACGGAATGGTCTCTAAACCCTTCAGGAGGATCCTTCTTCGCTAAGGTGTAACGGATTTTGATACAGAGGATAACCCATCTGAATAAAGTCCTCTTTTGGACAGCATACTCCTTTGCACCCACATACCCTATAACAAGTTGGTCATCCACCAGGAACTCTTTAGTTCAATTGCGATAGAACGATTCCGCTCTTTTTGGTTCTAGATGATGGAGACGTTCCTCTTCCTTGGAAGGGTGGTTGGGGGCATAAAAAGTGGGTAGAGTAACAGACTGTCCCATTTGAAATGATGTTACCACCTTAGGCAAAAAAGATGCCCTTGTGTGGAGCACTGCTTTATCCGGAAAGACCGTCAGGTGGGGAGCCTGAGATGACAGTGCCTGCAGTTCACTCAACCTCCTGGTAGAAGCTATTGCCACTAAAAAAGCTTTTTTATATAGTGAGCAACCGTAGAGGGTAGTTGTGCAGCGGCCCAAACGGTGCGCACACTAGAAAGGTGAGGACCAAATTAAGGTCCCACTGTGGCATGATAAAAGGGGAAGGGGGAACAAGTGGATTAACCCCCTCAAAAATCTCTGCCCCGGAGGAGACTTGAAAAGAGACGGCTGATCAGACAGCCAAAGAAAAGAAGAAAGAGCTGACAGGTACCCTTTCAGGGTTACCAGAGCAGAGCCCTGCTGGGCCAAAGGAAGAATAAACATGAGTCTGTCTGACAGAGAGGCAGAAAGGGGGGTCCATGGACCGCTCTGTAGAATATTTCCAAAACTTGATCCATCTGCAGGCGCATACCGCCTGGCTGCCAGAATAACCTCACAGACCTTGGTAGGAAGGTCGAAAGCTATCAACTGTCGCCGCTCAATCTCCACGCAAGGAAGCGGAGGGTGGACAGGTTCTGGTGGAGAACCCTCCCTTGCTGCTGCGACAAAAGAGCCTCCCGAAGTGGCAGCCTGATCGAAGGATCAATGCTCATTGCCAAAAGCTGGGGATACCAAACTCTACATGCCGTCTGGAGCCTCAAGAATGACTTGTGCCTGGTCACTCCTGAACTTCTGGAGCACTCTGTGCAAGAGGGGTATGGGCTGAAAGGTGTACCTAAAGCCTGAACTCCACTTGCATCAAAAAGCATTGTCGAGCGAGAGCCGCATTGGAAACTTCAGCACGCAAAACCGCTGACATTGCACATTCTCTTCGGAGGCAAACAGTTCTAGCCAAGGCTCCCCCCACTGCTGAAAGAACCTTTGGATGGAGACGCCACTTGTGATCCGCTAAGCACCGTTGGCTGAGTTTGTCCGCTCTGGTGTTCAGGGAACGAGCCACATGTTGAACCACCAGGGAAATGCCCTGTCCTACCAGCCAAGTCCAGAGGCGCAGGGCCTCGTGACACTGGGTCCACAAATCCACCCCACCCCGCTTGTTGCAGTACCACATGGCAGTCATTTTGTCCGTGAACGCCTGAACTAGTCTTCCCTCGATGGACAGCAAGAAGACTTTTAGTGCCAACCGGTTCGCCTGAAGCTTCAACAGGTTTAAATGGAGCCGGGCCTCCACCTCTCCCAGATGGCCGCCGCATCCATTCGTCACTATTATGAGGTATGGATGGGGAAGGGAGAGGGGTCTGCCCCTGACCCATTCATGGTTTGATAGCCACCACTGCAGGTCTTTCGCAGCGCCCTCCAAGATCTGGACTAGGTCAGTGAGATTCCCCCAATGCGGCTGCCACTGGAACTTCAGGCCCCACTGCAGAGCCTGCATGTGCCATCTGGCATGGTCCACAAGTAGGATGCAGGAGGCCATGACGGCCAGCAGCCTCAGTGTCATCACCATCGAAATCGAGAACTGCTCCGATAAACAGGAGCGTCTGGGGGGAAGTCAGGTGTGACTTCGGCATGTTGATAGTGAACCCCAGCGAATGCAGGAGGCTGCTTGGGACAAGCCTGCCTTCAACATCTAGTCATAAAAATAGGGGAAGACTAGAACCCCTGATCTCCGCAGATGGGCTGCGACCACCGCCATCACCTTTGTGAACACCCGAGGGGCATGATGAGGGCCGAAGGGAAACACCACAAACTGAAAATGCTTGTGGCCCACCGTAAACCGTAGGTAGCGACGATGAGCAGGCAGGACGAGGATATGAAAATAGGCATCCTGCAAGTTCAGAATTACCATCCAGTCTCCCAGGTCCAGGGCAGACAGGACCTAAGCTAAGGTGAGCACCTTGAACTGCTCCTTTTTGAGGAAGTAGTTGAGGGCTCTGAGGTCCAGGATAGGAAGAAGGCCTCTGTCCTTCTTTGAGAACAGATAATAGCAGGAATAACAAACACAGCCTATTTCTGGCCCGGGAACCCTCTCTTTAGCTCCTAAATCAGCCAATCGTACACTCAAGGCATAGATAGAGGGGTAGTCTCAAAGGGGAGGTGTTAGACCTGTCAGCCCTTCGGTGGTTCCCTCCTCTATTCTTTTCTTTTTGTCCCTTCCTCTCCTCATTTCTTTTTCCTGTCCACTATATTTTTTTTCTGGTGGTAACGTAGAGGCCCTGGGTGCCCATCTTCACTAATTGGGGATGAGGCGCAAGCTGCTCCTCTAAAATGGAGGGTGAATGACATCTCCCCAACAAAATGGTGGCCCTAACTGTCACCTCTGAGCCTGGGCCATAGGCTGTCATGGGGGATTCCAGAACCTTCTGGGTCCCTCTGGCTAGTCAAGGCCCAGGCTATATATAGGGGTGAGGGGCGGCAGCCATTTTAGAGAGATGGTGTGAGGTGAGGAGCCAGGAGGCAGGCACTTGCGTGGGGAGGTGGGCGCACTAAAAGGGAGATTGACTGTCCTTTGGGTCGGCTATTTTCCCCCTGGTTGACACCGCCCTCTATCTGGTGACCTGACCCGGCTGGTAGCCTCTGTCCTCAGGGAACAAGTAGACAAGTAGGGCAAAACGCCTAGTCAGGACCCCTGAGGGACACAAAGATAAGGAGCTCCCTTCATCGATCCATTGCCACTGCCACGGTGATTCCCCGAAACCCTTGAATGCCCAAACCTTGAGACTGTCTGCTGTTCTGAGGTGAGAAGGTGATCAGCGCCGCAGTCCCAGGAGTGCTGGCTGCGTAGATGGTTTGTTCCTGCGCTGTAGATCGAGGCTTCCCTGAAGAGAATCGCTGACCCAGTGTCTGGAGGCGCGGCCCTCTGAGAGAGAGAGGCGTCACCGAGGCTTCCTGGGGGCCGCGCTAGGGCGAAGCCGATTACTCGCATCACCTGACGGGGGCGGGCTGCCAAACGCCGCCCCCGCCGTAGTTCCATTGGTTGGTTGGGCCGCGCCCCCGCCGGAGTGTCGTGAGCGGCTGCGGGCGCGGGCCTCGGCACCTGAAATCCAGCGGAGCTCCCCGGCCACGTCTGGCCCGTCCGGGAGCCCCGCGCCTTTCCCCTTCGACCCGGACATCGCCGGGAGGGAGCCAAAGTGAACGCTTTCAAACCCGCGAGGGTCCAAGTATCAGGTAACCCCTGGGGGAGGCGGGCGGAAGGCCGGAGAGAGGCCCAGGACTCGCCCCTCCCCCGGGGTAGTGCTTCGTAAGCCGGGTGTGCCTACACGACACACGACAAAGGAGTAGACTGGTCCACGCCCTCTGCCCCTGCAGGACTCATATAGCGTCAGGATAAGTCTCGGACTGCTGGTCCAGGACCTTTGGCCCCAACCCCTTCAAAGCGCCCGTTTCAATTTGTTGTATTCCTCCGCCCTGGTTGAAGGGCCTCATGTAATGCGCTATGACAAGCGACCAGAGTAGGAAGCGCTATTGAGCTACCAGGTGTAGCGTGAGGGTAGGAATTAGAATCCAGAGGCGCTAGTGGTCTGCTAAGGATGGCGCTGTGTCCACCTGTCATATTTTGAAGCAGTATTTAGTGCTGTGGGCGGCGCTAGGTTGATAGGGCCTGGTTTTCAGCGCAAGCAATGTTCATGCTATGTGTTGCATATTATTTACTGACCCTATTTAAAGTAGTGCAATGCTAAGTGCGGCCTTGTAATTAATGCTTAACTTGACAGCGCAATGTTCATGCTATGTGTTGCATATTATTTATTGACCCTATTTAAAGTAGTGCAATGCTAAGTGCGGCCTTGTAATTAATGCTTAACTTGACAGTGCAATGTTCATGCTATGTGTTGCATATTATTTATTGACCCTATTTAAAGTAGTGCAATGCTAAGTGCGGCCTTGTAATTAATGCTTAACTTGGCAGTGCAATGTTCATGCTATGTGTTGCATATTATTTATTGACCCTATTTAAAGTAGTGCAATGCTAAGTGCGGCCTTGTAATTAATGCTTATCTTGACAGTGCAATGTTCATGCTATGTGTTGCATATTATTTATTGACCCTATTTAAAGTAGTGCAATGCTAAGTGCGGCCTATTATTTATTGACCTTTACCAGGTAATGTCGGTATCATATGCAACTGTGTAGTTTTTCACTCAATTCAATATGCCAGGTCATGGTTATGTGCGGCACTAAAGCGACTGTCTCTATTCAAAGTACTAACCCACTACTGTGGGTGGTGTAATAATTGATTTGTCCTGAAGAGAAAAGAAAAGAAGAGACAAGAAATAAGGGAAGATAAAGGTTTTCCATCTTTCTCAGTTTCCTGGTGTAGCGTCATTTTTTTGGTGGTGGTGCGCTGGAGTGCGAGATGAGTGTGGTGCAAGCACGAAACGCGAACGAGTATAGGCCTTCCCCCTTATGCCAAGCTACCCACGGATCTTAGGTCCAACAAATTGGTGCTCAGCGGTGGGATCCTGAATCTGTGCTTGCATCCACTCAGTAGCAATTTGGCGCGCCACAGCCTACACTAGATTGTTTTGACTGGAGTTTTCTCCAGATTGTTTTCCTGATTGGAGGTTTTCAAAATTGTCCTGTGTTATACTTCCTTTCTAGGAAAGGTCTTCCAGTGTGAAGTTCTTTTTGACTGAGCTGGGGTCCCATCTGGTAGGATGGAATTCGAATTGGGTAGGCTGGAGGAATATACGGTGGCCCAATTGAAGGAATTCTGCCAGGAGCGGGAGGTATTCTTTAAGCAGGGGGCGAAGAAAATAGAGCTCCAAGCAAGCTTAAGAGCCTGGGTTATGGCCCACCCTAGCGGGAAACGGGAGGTGGAACCAGGACTAGACCTCCTGGAAGAACCGGAAGTCCTTTTTCCCCCTGGGAGCGGCAATATGGACGTTGGGTCCAGGGCCCCATCAAGAGTGGGTAGTCGCGCTTCAGGGGAGAGCCTGTCCTCTGCTGATCTAGTTGACCGGAGGGAGGAGAGGCAGTTCAGAATGGATCTGGCCCGGTTGGAAAAGGAGAGGGAGGAGAGGAGGTTCCTCCATGAGCTCCATTTAAAGGAGTTAGAGCTCAAAGCCCTTCAACTTGGAACCCCCAGCAGTCCTGATGGTGGCAGCATACCGAGAGAAATCCCGAGAGAGTCCAGGCCCTACCTGCCCAAAGATGTAGTCGCCAGCTATGGTGTCGGGGATGACATTGTAAAATGGCTGGCTGCCTATGAGGTCTCTCTAAGAGCCCATGGGGTCCCCGAAGCTCAGTGGGGGGGTGGCCTATATAGGTATATGCCTCCGGTGGGGAGGGATGCCTTGTTAGCACTAGAACAGCCAGACCAGACCAGGTACCCCATCATGAAGGTAGCCCTAGTGAGGAAATTTGGGCTGACCCCTGAAAAATTCAGGCAGAGGTTTCGGGGCAGTCAGAAGTTGGCCACCCAGAATTGGGTGGACTTCTTGGACTATGCCAAGAAGGCCTTAGAGGGCTGGGTGCAGGGCAGTGAGGTCAAGGACTATGAGGGACTGTATAATTTAATTCTAAAGGAGCACCTCCTCGAGAAAAGTTTTCAGGAGCTGCGTCAGCACCTGGTGGACAGCAAGCTAACTAATCCAAGGAAGCTTGCAGAGGAGGCGGATATCTGGGCGAGTACCCGGGTATCCTCAAAAGGGACTGGAGGGAATTTCCAAGGGGCTGGACAGGGCGCCCCCCAAAAGAAAGAGGGGGGAGACAAAAAGAAGGAGTTCTTCAAAGGCCCCCAAAAGAGTTCACAAGGGAAGGGAGTAGGATTCCCTCCTAAGGTTGGCCCCCACAAACCCCCTTATCCTGACCGTGGTCAGCAGCCTAGGGTTGTCCGATGTTATGAGTGTGGTGAGGTTGGGCACTATAAGGGGGATGCCAAGTGTCCCAAGAGACCACACCCTCCCATTGGAGGAAAGACCCCTGGGGTGGCGAGCGTAGTGCTCGGGGAGGAGTTGCCCCTAGATAAGGGAGGTGAGTGGGTAGGGCTAACCTTAGTGTCCTTAGGGGATTGTGAGATGGTTCCTAAGACCCAGGTGCCCTCGAATACTACTAAGTACAGGCAATGGGTCACCATCAATGCCCAGAGGGTGGAGGCTCTGAGGGACACAGGAGCCAGCATGACTATGGTAAGGAGTCAGCTGGTGTCCCCAGAGCAGGTGGTTCCCAATGTAGTCCACCCGGTTGTGATGGCTGACAACCGAGAGGGTCACTATCCGGTGGCCCAGATTCCCTTTGAGTGGGGAGGGGTTGCGGGTCCTCTACGAGTTGCGATAAGCCCTGCCATGCCGGTCGACTGCCTGTTGGGAAATGACCTTGAACACTCGGCGTGGAAGGAGGTCGAGTTCAGGGCCCACATGGAAATGTTGGGGACCCCTGAGTGGACGTGTGCCAACACTCGGTCCGTGACTGCCCAAAGAGGGGATTCACAGAGGTTGGAGCCTGGGACAAAGGCCCAACCAGCTGCCGGAAAGGGTAAACGGGGACGGGGGAAGCCTGCCCCGGCATCGGAACCTCTGAAGGCGGATGGGGCGACTGGAGTGGTCCCGGAGTCTACCGAGGGGGATGTAACTTCCCTGGAGGGCTTACCTACCCCTGCAGACTGGCAGGTGGAGGGAGGACCTACTAGGGAGGAGTTTTGTCGGGCCCAAAAGGAGTGCCCAACCCTTGAGGGTTTACGGCGGCAGGCCGAAGCCCAGGCAGCGGGTAACGATTCGGGGAACTTCCACATATACTGGGAAGATGGACTCCTTTACAGCGAACCCAAGGCTCCGGTGCATGGTTCATCCCGGGCCTTGGTGGTTCCCCAGCGTTACCGAGCCTTCCTATTGGGATTGGCTCACGAAATACCCTTGGCAGGACACTTGGGACAAGACAAGACCTTTGCTCGACTTGTCCCTCATTTCTACTGGCCTCAGATGAGGATTACGTCCGATACTTTTTGTAGGACGTGTGTAACCTGCCAAGCTAGTGGGAAAACAGGGGTGAAGCTGAAGGCTCCCCTGAAACCACTGCCTGTCGTTGGCACCCCCTTTGAAAGGGTGGGCATCGACATTGTTGGGCCATTGGATCCACCAACGTCTGCCGGTCACAGGTTTATCCTGGTTCTGGTGGATCATGCCACACGGTACCCAGAGGCTATCCCTCTGAGGACCATTACTGCACCTGCAGTGGCACGGGCCCTTATGGGAATTTTTACCCGGATGGGATTCCCCAAGGAAGTGGTGTCGGACAGAGGTACCAACTTCATGTCGGCCTATATGCGGGCTATGTGGAAAGAGTGTGGAGTCACTTACCGGTTCTCCACTCCTTATCACCCCCAGACCAATGGTCTGGTGGAGAGGTTTAACAAAACCTTAAAGGGCATGATCCGGAGTCTGCCCGAGAGCCTGCGGAGGAAATGGGACGTCCTCCTACCTTGTTTGCTGTTTTCTTACAGGGAGGTACCACAGAAGGGAGTGGGCTTCAGCCCCTTCGAGCTGTTGTATGGGCACCCTGTGCGAGGACCCCTTAGCCTGGTGAAGGATGGATGGGAAAAGACTCCCAGAAAACTTCCCCCGGATGTGGTGAGCTACATGCTGGCCTTTCGTAGCCAAATGGCTAGCTTGTGGAAGCAAGCTTCTGAAAACCTAGAAGCCAGCCAAACGGTCATGAAGGAATGGTATGACCGAAACGCTCACCTGGTGGAGCTGGAGCCTGGCCAGAAGGTGTGGGTGATGGAACCTGGCGAGCTTAGCGCCCTCCAGGATCGCTGGTCAGGCCCCTTTGAGGTGGTTGAGAAGAAGGGCAAGGTCACCTATGTGGTAGATCTTAAGACCCCCAGGCAGCCCCATCGGGTGCTCCATGTCAACCGCCTCAAGCCTCACCAAGAGAGACCCGAGGTCACTTTAATGATGGTAACTGATGGGTCAGAGGAAGAGGAGAGTGAACCCCTTCCTGATCTTTTCGCGTCCCAAGAGAAGGATGGGTCGGTGGAGGGAGTGATCCTATCACCATCCCTAACTCCTGAACAGCGGAGAGACTGCCACGGCGTGTTGGAACAGTTTGCTTCCTTGTTCTCCCTTATCCCGGGAAGGACTCATCTGTGTACCCATGACGTGGAAACAGGGGACAGTCCACCTGTGAAGTCCAAGTCCTACCGACTGTTGGATAAGGTGAAGGCTAGCATCCAGGGAGAAGTTACCAAGATGCTAGAGCTAGGAGTGATTGAGCCTTCAAGTAGTCCCTGGTCCAGTCCGGTGGTACTGGTACCCAAAGCTGCCCCACCAGGCACTACCCCAGAACTCCGGTTCTGTGTGGATTACAGGGGACTGAATTCAGTGACAAAGACAGATGCTCATCCTATCCCGAGGGCAGATGAGCTCATTGACCGGTTGGGAGCTGCCCAATATCTCAGTACCTTTGACCTTACATCCGGGTACTGGCAGATTTCCCTGACGGATGGAGCCAAGGAAAGGTCAGCCTTCTCCACACCTGAGGGTCACTACCAGTTCTGTGTGATGCCCTTTGGGCTCAAGAACGCCCCTGCCACGTTCCAGCGGTTGGTGAACCAGGTCCTCTCTGGAATGGAAGCCTTCTCGGTTGCGTACCTGGATGACATCGCTGTCTTCAGCCGCAGCTGGGAGGACCATTTGGGTCACCTTCAGGCCGTTCTTCAGGCTTTGCAGCAGGCAGGTCTGACGATCAAAGCCAGTAAGTGCCAGATCGGGCAGGGGTCGGTAGTGTACCTCAGTCACTTGGTGGGTCGGGGCAAGGTGCAACCCCTCCAGGCCAAGATCGAAACCATCATGGCCTGGGAACCCCCCAAGACTCAGACAGAGGTCCGGGCCTTCTTGGGCCTCACTGGTTACTACCGACGCTTTGTCAAGGGATACGGTACTATCGTGGCCCCCTTGACTGAGCTCACTTCCAAAAAGCACCCTCGACGGGTAATCTGGACCGAGGGATGTCAACAAGCCTTTGACACCTTGAAAAAGGCCATGTGTGCGGCACCTGTTCTCAGGGCCCCTGACTTCGCCAAGGAGTTCATCGTCCAAACAGATGCGTCGGAGCATGGTATCGGGGCAGTGCTGTCGCAACTCAATGACGAGGGTCTAGACCAACCGGTGGTTTTCCTGTCTAGGAGGCTACTCCCCCGGGAACAGAGGTGGAGTGCAATTGAGAGGGAGGCCTTTGCGGTGGTATGGGCTCTGAAGAAGCTGCGGCCATATCTGTTTGGCTCGCACTTCCTGGTTCAGACCGACCACCGACCCCTCAGGTGGCTGATGCAAATGAGGGGCGAAAATCCCAAGCTATTGAGGTGGTCCATCTCCCTACAGGGAATGGACTTTAGGGTGGAACATCGGCCAGGAGTGGACCACGCCAATGCTGACGGTCTATCCAGGTATTTCCGCCTTAGTGAAGAGAACTCCCAAGGGACTGGGTAGCTCTCCCCACTTTCAGCTGTGGGGGACGTGTGTTAGACCTGTCAGCCCTTCGGTGGTTCCCTCCTCTATTCTTTTCTTTTTGTCCCTTCCTCTCCTCATTTCTTTTTCCTGTCCACTATATTTTTTTTCTGGTGGTAACGTAGAGGCCCTGGGTGCCCATCTTCACTAATTGGGGATGAGGCGCAAGGTGCTCCTCTAAAATGGAGGGTGAATGACATCTCCCCAACAAAATGGTGGCCCTAACTGTCACCTCTGAGCCTGGGCCATAGGCTGTCATGGGGGATTCCAGAATCTTCTGGGTCCCTCTGGCTAGTCAAGGCCCAGGCTATATATAGGGGTGAGGGGCGGCGGCCATTTTAGAGAGATGGTGTGAGGTGAGGAGCCAGGAGGCAGGCACTTGCGTGGGGAGGGAGATTGACTGTCCTTTGGGTCGGCTATTTTCCCCCTGGTTGACACCGCCCTCTATCTGGTGACCTGACCCGGCTGGTAGCCTCTGTCCTCAGGGAACAAGTAGACAAGTAGGGCAAAACGCCTAGTCAGGACCCCTGAGGGACACAAAGATAAGGAGCTCCCTTCATCGATCCATTGCCCCTGCCACGGTGATTCCCCGAAACCCTTGAATGCCCAAACCTTGAGACTGTCTGCTGTTCTGAGGTGGGAAGGTGATCAGCGTTGCAATCCCAGGAGTGCTGGCTGCGTAGATGGTTTGTTCCTGCGCTGTAGATCGAGGCTTCCCTGAAGAGAATCGCTGACCCAGTGTCTGGAGGCGCGGCCCTCTGAGAGAGAGAGGCGTCACGAGGCTTCCTGGGGGCCGCGCTAGGGCGAAGCCGATTACTCGCATCACCTGACGGGGGCGGGCTGCCAAACGCCGCCCCCGCCGTAGTTCCATTGGTTTGTTGGGCCGCGCCCCCGCCGGAGTGTCGTGAGCGGCTGCGGGCCTCGGCACCTGTGAGGAAAGCCTGTAATCCAGCGGAGCTCCCCGGCCACGTCTGGCCCGTCCGGGAGCCCCGCGCCTTTCCCCTTCGACCCGGACATCGCCGGGAGGGAGCCAAAGTGAGCGCTTTCAAACCCGCGAGGGTCCAAGTATCAGGTAACCCCTGGGGGAGGCGGGCGGAAGGCCGGAGAGAGGCCCAGGACTCGCCCCTCCCCCGGGGTAGTGCTTCGTAAGCCGGGTGTGCCTACACGACACACGACAAAGGAGTAGACTGGTCCACGCCCTCTGCCCCTGCAGGACTCATATAGCGTCAGGATAAGTCTCGGACTGCTGGTCCAGGACCTTTGGCCCCAACCCCTTCAAAGCGCCTGTTTCAATTTGTTGTGTTGTATTCCTCCGCCCTGGTTGAAGGGCCTCATGTAATACGCTATGACAAGCGACCAGAGTAGGAAGCGCTATTGAGCTACCAGGTGTAGCGTGAGGGTAGGAATTAGAATCCAGAGGCGCAAGTGGTCTGCTAAGGATGGCGCTGTGTCCACCTGTCATATTTTGAAGCAGTATTTAGTGCTGTGGGCAGCGCTAGGTTGATAGGGCCTGGTTTTCAGCGCAAGCAATGTTCATGCTATGTGTTGCATATTATTTATTGACCCCATTTAAAGTAGTGCAATGCTAAGTGCGGCCTTGTAATTAATGCTTAACTTGACAGTGCAATGTTCATGCTATGTGTTGCATATTATTTATTGACCCTATTTAAAGTAGTGCAATGCTAAGTGCGGCCTTGTAATTAATGCTTAACTTGACAGTGCAATGTTCATGCTATGTGTTGCATATTATTTATTGACCCTATTTAAAGTAGTGCAATGCTAAGTGCGGCCTTGTAATTAATGCTTAACTTGACAGTGCAATGTTCATGCTATGTGTTGCATATTATTTATTGACCCTATTTAAAGTAGTGCAATGCTAAGTGCGGCCTATTATTTATTGACCTTTACCAGGTAATGTCGGTATCATATGCAACTGTGTAGTTTTTCACTCAATTCAATATGCCAGGTCATGGTTATGTGCGGCACTAAAGCGACTGTCTCTATTCAAAGTACTAACCCACTACTGTGGGTGGTGTAATAATTGATTTGTCCTGAAGAGAAAAGAAAAGAAGAGACAAGAAATAAGGGAAGATAAAGGTTTTCCATCTTTCTCAGTTTCCTGGTGTAGCGTCATTTTTTTGGTGGTGGTGCGCTGGAGTGCGAGATGAGTGTGGTGCAAGCACGAAACGCGAACAAGTATAGGCCTTCCCCCTTATGCCAAGCTACCCCCGGATCTTAGGTCCAACAGGAGGGAGTAGCCTATTCGGACTATTTACAACACCCACTTGTCCGAAGTGATGTTTTGCCAGTGGTGGAAATGATGGGGTATTCTGCCTGAGACTGGCCATGAATGATCCTAGGGGATCAGACTAGGAAGGTTTTGCGGTGGAGTAGGGAAAGTGGCTTGGCTCGGCATCTGGCCTCCCGACCCACGGGGTCGGGGTGAACCGCGTCCATGGCCCCACAGCAGCTGCTGAACTTGTGGGCCCTCTGGCTAGAATATGGTTGGCACGGTTGGTAGCCCCACTGTAGCCACGAAAGGAGCGAAAAGCAGATACTGGCCGTGACACTGTGGTGAGGCCCAAGGACTTGGCCGTAGCCCGTGAGTCCTTAAAACGCTCAAGGGCTGCATCTGCCTGGTCTCCGAAGAGACAGGAGCCATCAAAAGGCATGTCCATGAGATAAGCTTGGACATCCGCTGAAAAAAACAGGTGTGCTCAGCCAGGTGTGGCAACGTACGGCCACCGTCGCGGAAATCACTCTGCCCAGCAAATCTGCTGTCTCCAAGCCACATCGGATGGCGACTGCTGCATCTCTCCCCTCCGAAATGGCTTGGCAGAGTAGGATCCGGTCCTCCTCCGAGACACACGGCAGCACTTGCGCAACCGTGTCCCATATGGAATGGAATTAACGGTCCAAAAGGCATGCGCTGTTCACCGACCCAAATGCCAGACTGGCAGAAGAAAATATTTTCTTTCCAAAGCTTTTAAGTCTCTTGGATTTCCTGTCCGGAGGTGTGGAAGGGAACACACCACAGGAAGTGGAAGCTTGAATCACAAAGGTTTGTGGGGTGGGATGGGCGGTGACGAAAACTGGGTCGAACGGTGCAGGGCAATAGTGGTGGGCATTCACAGGAGCCCCTGTGCTGGGCTAGGACCAGGTGCTCAGAAGGACATCCGTTAAGGCCTCATTGAAAGCCATCAGGGGTTCCGAGCTGGAGACACCAGGCTGCAGGACCTCTGTCAAGACGTTAGTCTTGACTGCAGCAGTAGGAAGCTGCAAGTCCAAGACCTTGCAGCCCTAAGTACCACCATAGCAAATAATGCTCCCTCCGTAGCCAGGTTAGGTTGAGACAGAATGCCAGACTCTGGGGAGGTGTTCAGACCACCGGCATCACCCAGTTCCTCATACCAGTCCATGTCTTGCGGTTGCGGGATTTCTAAGGGATACTGCTCCCCCTCCTAATCATCCTCATCCATTCCTAACCCATCAGAATAGGGCAGGTTAAACGGCATGGAGCGCTGCGGCTCCATCAGCACCCGTCTCTGCATCATAGGACGCCCGACCAGCTCTGTGTCATCGGGAATGAGGATTGGAGAGGTGGTGCCGGTGGCGCCGAGGAACTTGGTGGTAGCCGTGCAGCTGGGGAAGGTTGCTGTGGAGGTGCAGAAGGTGCGGAACCTATAGGTGCTCCTCCATCATCAGAGCCTCAAGGGGCGCCGGCAGGGTCAGGCTGCCCAAATATGCCGCACATGGCATCATAAAACTCCTTAAGTTGGGTGGGGAACACTCCTGGACCCAGGAAGGCAGGTTAACGCGGAGCTGATCCAGGCACCCGCTCTGCGGAGAGGGGGCGCGAACGCTGAGGGTCCTCCAACTCGTCACAAGATACGTGGAGGAAAGTTAAAGCACGCTTCTACTTCTTGTGTTTTTGTGGTGCCTCTGATCTGACTTCGACGACTTAGACAAAGAGGACTTCGATTCACCAGAGCGGTGCTTGGACCTTCTTCTCGACCGAGACATAGACCGGGATGGAGATTGACGAGGCGACCTCCGTGGTGTCAGACGCAGGGCCGCAATCACCTTAAGGGACTGCTCCCTCAAACTCTTCGGCACCATGGCCCGGCAATCGGGGCACGACTTCGTGTTGTGGTCGTGTTCCAGACACCAGAGACACACTGAATGGGGGTCCCATGACCGACACGATGCAGTCACAGGTCCCGCACAGTTTGAACGTTGAGGTCTTCTTATTAGACATCCTACACACAAAAAGGAGCCGACAAAAAGTTGAAAAAAGTCTGTCAAAAAGTGACAGGGGGTAGCTCTCTTATACGGCTCTGCGCTGGCTGGCATGGAAAGAAAAGAACTGACATCAGCGCGCCTGAGTGGCAGTTATATTGACGATGACGGACATGACATCTACATCACACAAAGTCGACAGACGCCATCTACCGGCGCCCAGGTGAGCTGCTATCAAAAATCTGCCTGGAAGTTAAAAGGTAAGGAATATGCGGCTAGATGTCTCTATCAGATAATATGTTTGCATTGGTGTAGTTCAAAGTCCAGATTTTCTTTGTAAATTATTCATTGGTAACTAGCTATCTTCTTGTTTGTTTACCTGCATGAGTTAGATACCCCTTCATATGTCACTGCGGAAAAGAGGGAGAGTGTGATTTGAATTGGCTACCTTGAGTAAAAGGCTTACATCTGACTTTCCAGTGATGCCATATTACAAATATTAGGTGATAGTAACTGCAAGAACGGGGCATGAAGTGCAAGAGCAGATACTGGAAAGGGTGCTGCCCATTAGGGTTCCTCAGAGATGCACTCACTGCCCAAATCCTATCCTGCCCCATCCATCAGGACCAAAGTGTTGAGGTTATTTGTCCAGACTCCTTGCTCAATAGCATTCAACACCACACCTCAAATTCTAAAGTACTCCTAAAGTCTTGTTGTTCGCTGTCTGCCTATCCCTTTACCCCCTGACATCATTAAGCAACTAATGACTGGTGGAGCGTGAAGCTCTCAATGTACCTACCTGCAGTCCTGGTGAGTGATCTCCTCCACCACTTTTACTCCACTCTACAGCACTGTATCCAACCTGAGCAAGGTTCAAAGGACTACTGCAGCCTGGAGCTCATACTGTTCCCATGATATGATATGAACTAGAGAAATCTCCAGCAGCTCTGACTGACATCTGTACAACTCCACATCTGCACCTCAGGGCAGGATTTGTGCTAGAGCATCTAATCTTACTACGCAGTGCATTTGGCGATAGGGTATTTCTTTTTTTTTTTACAGGAAACTACGTCTTGACATGTGAATTTCCATTTCATGTCTTTGATAGATTGTGCAAATCCATGTTAGGGTAAACCTTAAATGTGTTTCCATACGAGTATGGACAACTCTGCATCTAGGTTCACTTAATTCCTGCTTCATAGAACTGTTTAATGGCACTCCAAATGTGGGATACAGATATTTCAATGGCTGTATCATTGAAGAGGACATCTTGTCCTCTGGGATACAGATATTTCAATGGCTAGATCATTGATGAGGACATCTTGTTCTTCCAAAGAAATGTCTTATTGTCTCTTTTTGCCTATTGTTTCAGAATGCTAGTGCTTAATTTGTACCGGTGGGTGCAGGCAGTGGGCACCAGCACTCATTTTTGGAAACAAGGACTTATTTTTTATTATCAGAGAAAGAAAGAGAAAGGCAGCAAAAGGAGGGTGGAGCAGCAAGAGAAGTATAGGCAAATAGTTGCAAAGGGAGAAAGTAGGGACGAAAAGCCTTCAAAATGAGATGCAGAAAAAAAGTGCAAAGCGGTGGAAGAAAGAGGCGCTAGGTGGAATCAAGAGTAGGGCAGTGTTAGCATTCAGCAACCCTGGTGCTTGGCACTGCCGGAGGTGAAATACTTTGGGCTCCTGGACTTACCATTTTAGGTCTGGCTTGACAGCAGTGCTGTCGCCACATGCGATCAATCTAAAAACAAGGACTTCAAAAAGAAGTACCAGGAGAGGGACTTTGGCTCTGCCCACATTTTGGTTTCCAGGAATACACGTTTTGACTCAGCAAAAGTTGTGTGCTTCCACAAAAAAAGTGCTTTCTCTCCACAACGCTGTGATGGATTTCTTTATTTATCCAGATGTCTGAGCTTAACCATTCAGGAGCACACACATGGCACTCTAATGATATTAAAGTGTCTTAAATTACTAAATAATTTATGGTGGTTTTCTCTGGCAGCGGCACAGATGGGAGGATGACAGTCATTACCTTTAGACTTCAGAGTGTAGTTTTCTGTTTGAGAGCCGAGAGCTGCACTAATCTGCATGTTTTTTTTAGGTCTGGCTTAACAGTGCAAATGTCGACAAACCTTATGTGATCAATAAAAAGAAAAGCGTTCAGAGTCCTACTACGAGAGGGGCTTAGGCTCCACCCAGATGCTGGTTCCTCTTGCACTCATGATCTGAATGGCCAAAATAGTGTGCTTCGATTAAAAAGACTGCTTGTATTGCATTTTTTGGGTTGTGGCAAAGTTTATACTTGATACAGCAAGGTTGATAAAGTTATGTTGGCACAGTAATGATCATTGCTAAAGGTTTCACATGTTTATTATGTAACGTTATGATAAAGGCACTAGCTTCAATGTATTAATTATAAAAAGGATATATTGAAGTCAAAAGGTGTTTAAGCGTGGATTGTTATTACTCTATAATAAAGCCTACGGATAGGTAATTTGTTACGTGGAATTTCACAGCTTACCGTAGTAGGCAATGGTTTCGGAGCTGGTCAGCCAATGTAACAAAACGTGGATATATAATGTTTGCTCTATGAGAATCCTTCTTAGTCCATCGTAGGAGAGATAGTATTTTGGTTAGCCAACTGTAATTTTGTGTTCCTTTGTAATGTTATAACTGTGTGTCTGATGGATGCCTTGTGGAAAAGCTTACTCTCAAACCTGTAGGCCTGAGTTGGTTATGTAACAAGCCTTATGCCTGTTTGGTGCACTGAAAGTGTTATGTCCCATGCCATTGGTCTGGTCTGCGTATTATGAAACATTATGACAAAGTCAGTTGGTCTAGCCTATTAATTGTGAAAAGCATATGTTAAGCCAGTGAGACTTAGCAGTTGGTTGTTATCACATTGTGTTACAGGCTAAAGACAGGTATTTTGCTGCATGTAATGTCACTGATTACCTTAGTAGGTAATGGTTTTGGTTTGACCACCCACACTGACAAACTCTGGTGGTTTTCACTGTGATGATTCTTGCTAGGCCCTGTTGAGAAGGGTTGTATGTTGCTTTGCAAGCTGCATTGTGCTATCAATTTGTAATTTTACAACAATATTTATTTTTCATAAAGACACATATGTCATCAGTGATGTAATATCTGACGTGAGTTATAGTTGCCTGCGCTAACTATAACGGGGGAATTTCATTGGTTTTTTACGAGTGAAATGTCCAGCTAACTATAACATGTGTGAAACCTATGGTTTTTTAAGTGAATTTGCAAGGTTTTTTAAATGCTAATTCGTAACTATAACGTGTGTGAAACCTATGGTTTTTTCAGTGAATTTGTACGGTTTTTTAAATGCTAACTTATGTATTTATAAAATTTTTTTTTTCAGGTTTTTCACCGTGCGCGCACCGTGCGCGCGCTGTGGGCGCTCGCTGCACTTCGCGCACCGAGCACCCACGGTTCGCAGTGCGTGCCGTGCGCGCACGGTGCACGCACCTCACGATTTAAAAAAAATAAATTGTTTTTTTCTCCCTTGGGGGTCCTTCTGTGACCCCCTGACCAAGGCTAGGGGGGTCAGGAACTGTCCACTCTGCCCCCTTTTCACGTTCTCCATCTTTGTTTTTCACCCCCTCAGACTGCGTGAGACAAAATGGCGGCCGACACTTCCTAGTTTCGACCGATTCGAATGTTTACCGACATCTAACAACCAATCAGAATTGCGCTCACGCACGGCAGGTTGCGCGCACGGTGCGCGCACGGTGCGCGCGTATAGATATTGATATGCATTTAAATGCTATTTTCACAGGAAATACTGAAAAGATTTACACCAGACCTGCAAAAGGCACTTCCTTGACATTATGGCTACCTCTCTGCCAAATTTCACGTAATTCTGTTCAGCCGTTCGGGCTGTAGCTGCGACTAAAGGTCCTATGGAAAAATGCAGGGGGAAAACGCGTTTTGGGACCCCACCTTTTTCTCAGCCCCCGCTTGACGAATCACCCTGAGACTTTCAGGGTAGGAGCTGAACGGAGCGCCCCATTTGTTTTGAAAATTTCGCGAGGATTCGTCAACCGGGGCCAAAGTTATTCTAAATAGAATTTTGAGATTTCCTATGGAAACTAGGTTGTAACTATAACTATCTACTGGCGATCGCCAGTAGATAATATATATATATATATATATATATGTATATATATATGTGTGTATATATATATATATATACATACATATATATATATTACCTACTGGCGATAGCCAGTAGGTAGTTATAGTTAGGACCACGTTTCCATAGGAAAACCTCAACATTCTATTTTGAATAACTTTGGCGCCGGTCGACGAATCCTCGCAAATTTTTCAAAATAGGTGGGGCGCTACGCTCCGCTCCTACCCTGAAAGTCTCGGGGGGATCCGTCAAGCGGGGGCTGAGATAAAAGGGGGGTCCCAAAACGCGTTTTTCCCATGCATTTTTCCATAGGACCTTTAGAACGAGCTACAGCCCGAACGGCTGAACAGAATTACTCAAAATTTGGCAGAGAGGTAGTCCCTAGGTCAAGGAAGTGCCTTTTGTAGGTTTGGTGTAAATCTGTTCAGTAGATTCTAAGAAAATAGCCTTTAAATCAATATATATATCTGAGCCAGCTTACGGTACGCTTACCGTACGCTTACGGTAAGCGTACGGTAGCGTGCGCGAGCGCGATTCTGATTGGCTCTTAGATCTTAGTAAACATTCGAATCGGCCGAAACCAGGAAGCGGCGGCCGCCATTTTGTCTCTCGCACTGAGAGTGATTTTTAAAATATCAAGCCCAAAAACATGTAAAGGGGCTGTTTTGACAACTCCCTCCCACATAGTCATGTTGAGGGAGTCCCCAAACATCCCCCAAGTGCAAAAACGGTTTTATTTTTTTTTCGGCAATTTCGCGGGGTACGCTTACCGTACGCTTACCGTAAGCGTACGGTAAAAAAATAAAAATAAAAAAAACACTATCCACACTTATCCAACCCCCTGTGCTTTTGGTGGCCGAAGGCCACCAAATGTACAGGGCTTATTATAAGGGAAAAAAACTTAGCATTTAAAAAACCGTACTAATTCACTGAAAAAACCATAGGTTTCACACACGTTATAGTTAGGAATTAGCATTTAAAAAACCTTGCAAATTCACTGAAAAAACCATAGGTTTCACACATGTTATAGTTAGCGGAAATTTTACTGATAAAAAACCAGTGAAATTCCCCCGTTATAGTTAGCGCAGGCAACTATAACTCACGCGACTGCAATCTTCTGCTGATGACATATGTGTCTTTATGAAAAAAAAATATTTGTAATATATGTATAGCTAAAAATGTATGGAAGAAGACATGGGCAAATAAGTGTCTAAATACAGTATTAGCATCAGCAGAGGATTGCGGTCGCGTGAGTTATAGTTGCCTGCGCTAACTATAACGGGGGAATTTCACTGGTTTTTTATCAGTAAAATTTCCGCTAACTATAACATGTGTGAAACCTATGGTGTTTTCAGTGAATATACATATATATATATATCCAAGAAAAAGCACCCAACTTGGAGAGCCAGCATGCGTTGTATCAATGCTTTATTCTGTCAGGCAGCCCCGCTAGACAAACTTCAAATGCACAGCAGGTTGTCTCGCCGACATTCTCCTTACGCGTTTCGGGCGTCTTCGCGCCCTTGCTCACGGGTGTTGGCAATGAGGACAGGCAGCATACCGCAACTCTTTATACCCAGTGTTTTCTGTTCCATAGTGGGCGTGTCCTGCAAAGTGCATGCTGGAATAATGAGTTCATGTACTGCAATTTGTTGTTGAAAGCGGCCGCCATCGACCCCATGTAGAATTCTTACCCCAGTGGGTTGCTGTTGCAAAAGGGGCTTGTTGCAAGACTGAAATGTCCAGACAGTGGATACAGCGCGCCGTGTTGCGCTGTTGAAATAACTGCGCTCGGACCCGCACATCCGCGGGAGGGCTCTCCGCGACCCGGGAGAGGCCGCATTTAAATATCCAAGAAAAAGCACCCAACTTGGAGAGCCAGCATGCGTTGTATCAATGCTTTATTCTGTCAGGCAGCCCCGCTAGACAAACTTCAAATGCACAGCAGGTTGTCTCGCCGACATTCTCCTTACGCGTTTCGGGCGTCTTCGCGCCCTTGCTCACAGGTGTTGGCAATGAGGACAGGCAGCATACCGCAACTCTTTATACCCAGTGTTTTCTGTTCCATAGTGGGCGTGTCCTGCAAAGTGCATGCTGGAATAATGAGTTCATGTACTGCAATTTGTTGTTGAAAGCGGCCGCCATCGACCCCATGTAGGATTCTTACCCCAGTGGGTTGCTGTTGCAAAATGGGCTTTTTGCAAGACTGAAATGTCCAGACAGTGGATACAGCGCTCCGTGTTGCGCTGTTGAAATAACTGCGCTCGGACCCGCACATCTGCGGGAGGGCTCTCCGCGACCCGGGAGAGGCCGCATTTAAATATCCAAGAAAAAGCACCCAACTTGGAGAGCCAGCATGCGTTGTATCAATGCTTTATTCTGTCAGGCAGCCCCGCTAGACAAACTTCAAATGCACAGCAGGTTGTCTCGCCGACATTCTCCTTACGCGTTTCGGGCGTCTTCGCGCCCTTGCTCACGGGTGTTGGCAATGAGGACAGGCAGCATACCGCAACTCTTTATACCCAGTGTTTTCTGTTCCATAGTGGGCGTGTCCTGCAAAGTGCATGCTGGAATAATGAGTTCATGTACTGCAATTTGTTGTTGAAAGCGGCCGCCATCGACCCCATGTAGAATTCTTACCCCAGTGGGTTGCTGTTGCAAAAGGGGCTTGTTGCAAGACTGAAATGTCCAGACAGTGGATACAGCGCTCCGTGTTGCGCTGTTGAAATAACTGCGCTCGGACCCGCACATCCGCGGGAGGGCTCTCCGCGACCCGGGAGAGGCCGCATTTAAATATCCAAGAAAAAGCACCCAACTTGGAGAGCCAGCATGCGTTGTATCAATGCTTTATTCTGTCAGGCAGCCCCGCTAGACAAACTTCAAATGCACAGCAGGTTGTCTCGCCGACATTCTCCTTACGCGTTTCGGGCGTCTTCGCGCCCTTGCTCACAGGTGTTGGCAATGAGGACAGGCAGCATACCGCAACTCTTTATACCCAGTGTTTTCTGTTCCATAGTGGGCGTGTCCTGCAAAGTGCATGCTGGAATAATGAGTTCATGTACTGCAATTTGTTGTTGAAAGCGGCGGCCATCGACCCCATGTAGAATTCTTACCCCAGTGGGTTGCTGTTGCAAAAGGGGCTTGTTGCAAGACTGAAATGTCCAGACAGTGGATACAGCGCTCCGTGTTGCGCTGTTGAAATAACTGCGCTCGGACCCGCACATCCGCGGGAGGGCTCTCCGCGACCCGGGAGAGGCCGCATTTAAATATCCAAGAAAAAGCACCCAACTTGGAGAGCCAGCATGCGTTGTATCAATGCTTTATTCTGTCAGGCAGCCCCGCTAGACAAACTTCAAATGCACAACAGGTTGTCTCGCCGACATTCTCCTTACGCGTTTTGGGCGTCTTCGCGCCCTTGCTCACAGGTGTTGGCAATGAGGACAGGCAGCATACCGCAACTCTTTATACCCAGTGTTTTCTGTTCCATAGTGGGCGTGTCCTGCAAAGTGCATGCTGGAATAATGAGTTCATGTACTGCAATTTGTTGTTGAAAGCGGCCGCCATCGACCCCATGTAGAATTCTTACCCCAGTGGGTTGCTGTTGCAAAAGGGGCTTGTTGCAAGACTGAAATGTCCAGACAGTGGATACAGCGCTCCGTGTTGCGCTGTTGAAATAACTGCGCTCGGACCCGCACATCCGCGGGAGGGCTCTCCACGACCCGGGAGAGGCCGCATTTAAATATCCAAGAAAAAGCACCCAACTTGGAGAGCCAGCATGCGTTGTATCAATGCTTTATTCTGTCTGGCAGCCCCGCTAGACAAACTTCAAATGCACAGCAGGTTGTCTCGCCGACATTCTCCTTACGCGTTTCGGGCGTCTTCGCGCCCTTGCTCACGGGTGTTGGCAATGAGGACAGGCAGCATACCGCAACTCTTTATACCCAGTGTTTTCTGTTCCATAGTGGGCGTGTCCTGCAAAGTGCATGCTGGAATAATGAGTTCATGTACTGCAATTTGTTGTTGAAAGTGGCCGCCATCGACCCCATGTAGAATTCTTACCCCAGTGGGTTGCTGTTGCAAAATGGGCTTGTTGCAAGACTGAAATGTCCAGACAGTGGATACAGCGCTCCGTGTTGCGCTGTTGAAATAACTGCGCTCGGACCCGCACATCCGCGGGAGGGCTCTCCGCGACCCGGGAGAGGCCGCATTTAAATATCCAAGAAAAAGCACCCAACTTGGAGAGCCAGCATGCGTTGTATCAATGCTTTATTCTGTCAGGCAGCCCCGCTAGACAAACTTCAAATGCACAGCAGGTTGTCTCGCCGACATTCTCCTTACGCGTTTCGGGCGTCTTCGCGCCCTTGCTCACAGGTGTTGGCAATGAGGACAGGCAGCATACCGCAACTCTTTATACCCAGTGTTTTCTGTTCCATAGTGGGCGTGTCCTGCAAAGTGCATGCTGGAATAATGAGTTCATGTACTGCAATTTGTTGTTGAAAGCGGCCGCCATCGACCCCATGTAGAATTCTTACCCCAGTGGGTTGCTGTTGCAAAAGGGGCTTGTTGCAAGACTGAAATGTCCAGACAGTGGATACAGCGCTCCGTGTTGCGCTGTTGAAATAACTGCGCTCGGACCCGCACATCCGCGGGAGGGCTCTCCGCGACCCGGGAGAGGCCGCATTTAAATATCCAAGAAAAAGCACCCAACTTGGAGAGCCAGCATGCGTTGTATCAATGCTTTATTCTGTCAGGCAGCCCCGCTAGACAAACTTCAAATGCACAACAGGTTGTCTCGCCGACATTCTCCTTACGCGTTTTGGGCGTCTTCGCGCCCTTGCTCACAGGTGTTGGCAATGAGGACAGGCAGCATACCGCAACTCTTTATACCCAGTGTTTTCTGTTCCATAGTGGGCGTGTCCTGCAAAGTGCATGCTGGAATAATGAGTTCATGTACTGCAATTTGTTGTTGAAAGCGGCCGCCATCGACCCCATGTAGAATTCTTACCCCAGTGGGTTGCTGTTGCAAAAGGGGCTTGTTGCAAGACTGAAATGTCCAGACAGTGGATACAGCGCTCCGTGTTGCGCTGTTGAAATAACTGCGCTCGGACCCGCACATCCGCGGGAGGGCTCTCCGCGACCCGGGAGAGGCCGCATTTAAATATCCAAGAAAAAGCACCCAACTTGGAGAGCCAGCATGCGTTGTATCAATGCTTTATTCTGTCAGGCAGCCCCGCTAGACAAACTTCAAATGCACAGCAGGTTGTCTCGCCGACATTCTCCTTACGCGTTTCGGGCGTCTTCGCGCCCTTGCTCACAGGTGTTGGCAATGAGGACAGGCAGCATACCGCAACTCTTTATACCCAGTGTTTTCTGTTCCATAGTGGGCGTGTCCTGCAAAGTGCATGCTGGAATAATGAGTTCATGTATTGCAATTTGTTGTTGAAAGCGGCCGCCATCGACCTCATGTAGAATTCTTACCCCAGTGGGTTGCTGTTGCAAAAGGGGCTTGTTGCAAGACTGAAATGTCCAGACAGTGGATACAGCGCTCCGTGTTGCGCTGTTGAAATAACTGCGCTCGGACCCGCACATCCGCGGGAAGGCTCTCCGCGACCCGGGAGAGGCCGCATTTAAATATCCAAGAAAAAGCACCCAACTTGGAGAGCCAGCATGCGTTGTATATATGCTTTATTCTGTCAGGCAGCACCGCTAGACAAACTTCAAATGCACAGCAGGTTGTCTCGCCGACATTCTCCTTACGCGTTTCGGGCGTAACTATAACGGGTGTGAAACCTATGGTTTTTTCAGTGAATTTGTACGGTTTTTTAAATGCTAAGTTATGTATTTATTAATTTATTTTTTTTCAGGTTTTTCACCGTGCGCGCGCTGTGGGCACTCGCTGCACTTCGCGCACCGAGTACCCACGGTTCGCAGTGCGTGCCGTGCGCGCACGGTGCACGCACCTCGCGATTTAAAAAAAAAAAAATTGTTTTTTTCTCCCTTGGGGGTCCTTCTGTGACCCCCTGACCAAGGCTAGGGGGTCAGGATCTGTCCACTCTGCCCCCTTTTCACGTTCTCCACCTTTGTTTTTCACCCCCTCAGACTGCGAGAGACAAAATGGCGGCCGACACTTCCTAGTTTCGACCGATTCGAATGTTTACCGACATCTAACAACCAATCAGAATTGCGCTCGCGCACGGCAGGTTGCGCGCATGGTGCGCGCACGGTGCGCGCGTATAGATATTGATATGCTTTTAAATGCTATTTTCACAGGAAATACTGAACAGATTTACACCAGACCTGCAAAAGGCACTTCCTTGACATTATGGCTACCTCTCTGCCAAATTTCACGTAATTCTGTTCAGCCGTTCGGGCTGTAGCTGCGACTAAAGGTCCTATGGAAAAATGCATGGGGAAAACGCGTTTTGGGACCCCCCCTTTTTCTCGGCCCCCGCTTGACGAATCACCCTGAGACTTTCAGGGTAGGAGCTGAACGGAGCGCCCCATTTGTTTTGAAAATTTCGCGAGGATTCGTCAACCGGCGCCAAAGTTATTCTAAATAGAATTTTGAGATTTCCTATGGAAACTAGGTTGTAACTATAACTATCTACTGGCGACCGCCAGTAGATAATATATATATATATATATATATATACATATGTATCCGTGACCAAGGGCGGACGCCCGAAACGCGTCAGATTTGGTGAACTTGCCTTTTTAAATAAACTTGCCGAAAGAAGACTGGGACTTGCGTGGTTTTTCCTCGTTGCTGCCTGCCTGGTGGTTCTGTGGTGAAAGACTTCTGTTTGCGCATATATATATATACATATATACATACATACATATATTACCTACTGGCGGTCGCCAGTAGGTAGTTATAGTTAGGACCCTGTTTCCATAGGAAATCCGCAACATTCTATTTGGAATAACTTTTGCGCCGGTTGATGAATCCTCGCGAAATTTTCAAAACTAATGGGGCGCTATGCTCCGCTCCTACTCTGAAAGTCTCGGGGGGATTCGTCAAGCGGGGGCTGAGATAAAAGGGGGGTCCCAAAACGCGTTTTTCCCATGCATTTTTCCATAGGACCTTTAGACACAGCTACAGCCCGAACGGCTGAACAGAGTAACATGAAATTTGGCAGAGAGGTAGTCCTCAGGTCAAGGAAGTGCCTTTTGTAGGTCTGGTGTAAATATGTTCAGTAGTTCCTGAGAAAATAGCATTTAAATCAATATATATATCTGAGCCAGCTTACGGTGCGCTTATGGTAAGCTTACCGTATGCGTACGGTGCAGTGCGCGAGCGCGATTCTGATTGGCTGTAAGATCTTAGTAAACATTCGAATCGTTCGAAACCAGGAAGCGGCGTCCGCCATTTTCTCTCTCTTGCACTCTGACGGGGAGAGGATAAACAAAGGCCAAAAACATATAAACGGACTGGTTAGACAGCTTCTAACCACCTAGCTTTAGACTAGGTGGTTAGAAGCTGTGATTTAGCTGTGATGGATTTCTTTATTTATCCAGATGTCTGAGCTTAACCATTCAGGAGCACACACATGGCACTCTAATGATATTAAAGTGTCTTAAATTACTAAATAATTTATGGTGGTTTTCTCTGGCAGCGGCACAGATGGGAGGATGACAGTCATTACCTTTAGACTTCAGAGTGTAGTTTTCTGTTTGAGAGCCGAGAGCTGCACTAATCTGCATGTTTTTTTTAGGTCTGGCTTAACAGTGCAAATGTCGACAAACCTTATGTGATCAATAAAAAGAAAAGCGTTCAGAGTCCTACTACGAGAGGGGCTTAGGCTCCACCCAGATGCTGGTTCCTCTTGCACTCATGATCTGAATGGCCAAAATAGTGTGCTTTGATTAAAAAGACTGCTTGTATTGCATTTTTTGGGTTGTGGCAAAGTTTATACTTGATACAGCAAGGTTGATAAAGTTATGTTGGCACAGTAATGATCATTGCTAAAGGTTTCACATGTTTATTATGTAACGTTATGATAAAGGCACTAGCTTCAATGTATTAATTATAAAAAGGATATATTGAAGTCAAAAGGTGTTTAAGCGTGGATTGTTATTACTCTATAATAAAGCCTACGGATAGGTAATTTGTTACGTGGAATTTCACAGCTTACCGTAGTAGGCAATGGTTTCGGAGCTGGTCAGCCAATGTAACAAAACGTGGATATATAATGTTTGCTCTATGAGAATCCTTCTTAGTCCATCGTAGGAGAGATAGTATTTTGGTTAGCCAACTGTAATTTTGTGTTCCTTTGTAATGTTATAACTGTGTGTCTGATGGATGCCTTGTGGAAAAGCTTACTCTCAAACCTGTAGGCCTGAGTTGGTTATGTAACAAGCCTTATGCCTGTTTGGTGCACTGAAAGTGTTATGTCCCATGCCATTGGTCTGGTCTGCGTATTATGAAACATTATGACAAAGTCAGTTGGTCTAGCCTATTAATTGTGAAAAGCATATGTTAAGCCAGTGAGACTTAGCAGTTGGTTGTTATCACATTGTGTTACAGGCTAAAGACAGGTATTTTGCTGCATGTAATGTCACTGATTACCTTAGTAGGTAATGGTTTTGGTTTGACCACCCACACTGACAAACTCTGGTGGTTTTCACTGTGATGATTCTTGCTAGGCCCTGTTGAGAAGGGTTGTATGTTGCTTTGCAAGCTGCATTGTGCTATCAATTTGTAATTTTACAACAATATTTATTTTTCATAAAGACACATATGTAATCAGTGATGTAATATCTGACGTGAGTTATAGTTGCCTGCGCTAACTATAACGGGGGAATTTCATTGGTTTTTTACGAGTGAAATGTCCAGCTAACTATAACATGTGTGAAACCTATGGTTTTTTAAGTGAATTTGCAAGGTTTTTTAAATGCTAATTCGTAACTATAACGTGTGTGAAACCTATGGTTTTTTCAGTGAATTTGTACGGTTTTTTAAATGCTAAGTTATGTATTTATAACATTTTTTTTTTCAGGTTTTTCACCGTGCGCGCGCTGTGGGCGCTCGCTGCACTTCGCGCACCGAGCACCCACGGTTCGCAGTGCGTGCCGTGCGCGCACGGTGCACGCACCTCGCGATTTAAAAAAAAAAATTGTTTTTTTCTCCCTTGGGGGTCCTTCTGTGACCCCCTGACCAAGGCTAGGGGGTCAGGAACTGTCCACTCTGCCCCCTTTTCACGTTCTCCACCTTTGTTTTTCACCCCCTCAGACTGCGAGAGACAAAATGGCGGCCGACACTTCCTAGTTTCGACCGATTTGAATGTTTACCGACATCTAACAACCAATCAGAATTGCGCTCGCGCACGGCAGGTTGCGCGCACTGTGCGCGCACGGTGCGAGCGTATAGATATTGATATGCTTTTAAATGCTATTTTCACAGGAAATACTGAACAGATTTACACCAGACCTGCAAAAGGCACTTCCTTGACATTATGGCTACCTCTCTGCCAAATTTCACGTAATTCTGTTCAGCCGTTCGGGCTGTAGCTGCGACTAAAGGTCCTATGGAAAAATGCATGGGGAAAACGCGTTTTGGGACCCCCCTTTTTCTCGGCCCCCGCTTGACGAATCACCCTGAGACTTTCAGGGTAGGAGCTGAACGGAGCGCCCCATTTGTTTTGAAAATTTCGCGAGGATTCGTCAACCGGCGCCAAAGTTATTCTAAATAGAATTTTGAGATTTCCTATGGAAACTAGGTTGTAACTATAACTATCTACTGGCGATCGCCAGTAGATAATATATATATATATATATATATATATATATATATATATATATATATATTTTTCTCCAAGCGTTTCTTTGTCAAAGACATAAAACGTGGCGCACACACTTCGATAATCTTTTCAAATTTCTTTATTCCGCTCCAAGGCAGGCAAAAAAAAAATAAAAAAAATAAATAAAAAAAAAAAATATATATATATATATATATATATATATATATATATATGTGTGTATATATATATATATATATATATATACATACATATATATATACATATATATATATATCCAAGAAAAAGTACCCAACTTGGAGAGCCAGCATGCGTTGTATCAATGCTTTATTCTGTCAGGCAGCCCCGCTAGACAAACTTCAAATGCACAGCAGGTTGTCTCGCCGACATTCTCCTTACGCGTTTCGGGCGTCTTCGCGCCCTTGCTCACAGGTGTTGGCAATGAGGACAGGCAGCATACCGCAACTCTTTATACCCAGTGTTTTCTGTTCCATAGTGGGCGTGTCCTGCAAAGTGCATGCTGGAATAATGAGTTCATGTACTGCAATTTGTTGTTGAAAGCGGCCGCCATCGACCCCATGTAGAATTCTTACCCCAGTGGGTTGCTGTTGCAAAAGGGGCTTGTTGCAAGACTGAAATGTCCAGACAGTGGATACAGCGCTCCGTGTTGCGCTGTTGAAATAACTACGCTCGGACCCGCACATCCGCGGGAGGGCTCTCCGCGACCCGGGAGAGGCCGCATTTAAATATCCAAGAAAAAGCACCCAACTTGGAGAGCCAGCATGCGTTGTATCAATGCTTTATTCTGTCAGGCAGCCCCGCTAGACAAACTTCAAATGCACAGCAGGTTGTCTCGCCGACATTCTCCTTACGCGTTTCGGGCGTCTTTGCGCCCTTGCTAACAGGTGTTGGCAATGAGGACAGGCAGCATACGGCAACTCTTTATACCCAGTGTTTTCTGTTCCATAGTGGGCGTGTCCTGCAAAGTGCATGCTGGAATAATGAGTTCATGTACTGCAATTTGTTGTTGAAAGCGGCCGCCATCGACCCCATGTAGGATTCTTACCCCAGTGGGTTGCTGTTGCAAAAGGGGCTTGTTGCAAGACTGAAATGTCCAGACAGTGGATACAGCGCTCCGTGTTGCGCTGTTGAAATAACTGCGCTCGGACCCGCACATCCGCGGGAGGGCTCTCCGCGACCCGGGAGAGGCCGCATTTAAATATCCAAGAAAAAGCACCCAACTTGGAGAGCCAGCATGCGTTGTATCAATGCTTTATTCTGTCAGGCAGCCCCGCTAGACAAACTTCAAATGCACAGCAGGTTGTCTCGCCGACATTCTCCTTACGTGTTTCGGGCGTCTTCGCGCCCTTGCTCACAGGTGTTGGCAATGAGGACAGGCAGCATACCGCAACTCTTTATACCCAGTGTTTTCTGTTCCATAGTGGGCGTGTCCTGCAAAGTGCATGCTGGAATAATGAGTTCATGTACTGCAATTTGTTGTTGAAAGCGGCCGCCATCGACCCCATGTAGAATTCTTACCCCAGTGTGTTGCTGTTGCAAAAGGGGCTTGTTGCAAGACTGAAATGTCCAGACAGTGGATACAGCGCTCCGTGTTGCGCTGTTGAAATAACTGCGCTCGGACCCGCACATCCGCGGGAGGGCTCTCCGCGACCCGGGAGAGGCCGCATTTAAATATCCAAGAAAAAGCACCCAACTTGGAGAGCCAGCATGCGTTGTATCAATGCTTTATTCTGTCAGGCAGCCCCGCTAGACAAACTTCAAATGCACAGCAGGTTGTCTGGCCGACATTCTCCTTACGCGTTTCGGGCGTAACTATAACGTGTGTGAAACCTATGGTTTTTTCAGTGAATTTGTATGGTTTTTTAAATGCTAAGTTATGTATTTATTAATTTTTTTTTTTTCAGGTTTTTCACCGTGCGCGCACCGTGCGCGCGCTTGGGCGCTCGCTGCACTTCGCGCACCGAGTACCCACGGTTCGCAGTGCGTGCCGTGCGCGCACGGTGAACGCACCTCGCGATTTAAAAAAAATAAATTGTTTTTTTCTCCCTTGGGGGTCCTTCTGTGACCCCCTGACCAAGGCTAGGGGGTCAGGAACTGTCCACTCTGCCCCCTTTTCACGTTCTCCACCTTTGTTTTTCACCCCCTCAGACTGCGAGAGACAAAATGGCGGCCGACACTTCCTAGTTTCGACCGATTCGAATGTTTACCGACATCTAACAACCAATCAGAATTGCGCTCGCGCACGGCAGGTTGCGCGCACGGTGCGCGCACGGTGCGCGCGTATAGATATTGATATGCTTTTAAATGCTATTTTCACAGGAAATACTGAACAGATTTACACCAGACCTGCAAAAGGCACTTCCTTGACATTATGGCTACCTCTCTGCCAAATTTCACGTAATTCTGTTCAGCCGTTCGGGCTGTAGCTGCGACTAAAGGTCCTATGGAAAAATGCATGGGGAAAACGCGTTTTGGGACCCCCCCTTTTTCTCGGCCCCCGCTTGACGAATCACCCTGAGACTTTCAGGGATGGAGCTGAACGGAGCGCCCCATTTGTTTTGAAAATTTCGCGAGGATTCGTCAACCGGCGCCAAAGTTATTCTAAATAGAATTTTGAGATTTCCTATGGAAACTAGGTTGTAACTATAACTATCTACTGGCGACCGCCAGTAGATAATATATATATATATATATATATATATATATATATATATATATATACATACATATATTACCTACTGGCGGTCGCCAGTAGGTAGTTATAGTTAGGACCCTGTTTCCATAGGAAATCCGCAACATTCTATTTGGAATAACTTTTGCGCCGGTTGACGAATCCTCGTGAAATTTTAAAAACTAATGGGGCGCTATGCTCCGCTCCTACCCTGAAAGTCTCGGGGGGATTCGTCAAGCGGGGGCTGAGATAAAAGGGGGGTCCCAAAACGCGTTTTTCCCATGCATTTTTCCATAGGACCTTTAGACACAGCTACAGCCCGAACGGCTGAACAGAGTAACATGAAATTTGGCAGAGAGGTAGTCCTCAGGTCAAGGAAGTGCCTTTTGTAGGTCTGGTGTAAATCTGTTCAGTAGTTCCTGAGAAAATAGCATTTAAATCAATATATATATCTGAGCCAGCTTACGGTGCGCTTATGGTAAGCTTACCGTACGCGTACGGTGCCGTGCGCGAGCGCGATTCTGATTGGCTGTTAGATCTTAGTAAACATTCGAATCGTTCGAAACCAGGAAGCGGCGTCCGCCATTTTCTCTCTCTTGCACTCTGACGGGGAGAGGATAAACAAAGGCCAAAAACATATAAACGGACTGGTTAGACAGCTTCTAACCACCTAGCTTTGATGTATGTGTCCCCAAAGTACCCCCAAGGCAAAACATTTTTTTTTTTTTGTTGCGAAAAATCGCCGATTACGCTTACCGTACGCGTACGGTAAAAATAAATAAAATTAAAAAAAAGAATCCACATTCTCCCCACCCCGTGTGGAAATGGTGCCCGCAGTGCACCATTTGTGCATGGCTTATAACCTTATAGAAATCGAAACTATTAACTTTCACAACGAAGCGCTGAATATGTCCTCCATGTGCGCACGGTGCGCGAAGCGCATCGTGCGTACATGGCCCATCCACGGCACTAACTGTGAAAAGTGGGCGCTTCACTGTGCGCGCACGGTGCGCGAAGCGCACCGTGCGCGCACGGAACGAACTGCGTTAAGTGGGCGCGCACGCCACGAATGGCGTAAAGTAACTTAGCATTTAAAAAAACGTACAAATTCACTGAAAAAACCATAGGTTTCACACACGTTATAGTTAGGAATTAGCATTTAAAAAACCTTGCAAATTCAGTGAAAAAACCATAGGTTTCACACATGTTATAGTTAGCTGGACATTTTACTGATAAAAAACCAATGAAATTCCCCGTTATAGTTAGTGCAGGCAACTATAACTCACGCGACCGCAATCCTCTGCTGATGACATATGTGTCTTTATGAAAAAAAAATATTTGTAATATATGTATAGCTAAAAATTTATGGAAGAAGACATAGGTAAATAAGTGTCTAAATACAGTATTAGCATCAGCAGAGGATTGCGGTCGCGTGAGTTATAGTTGCCTGCACTAACTATAACGGGGGAATTTCATTGGTTTTTTATCAGTAAAATGTCCAGCTAACTATAACATGTGTGAAACCTATGGTTTTTTCACTGAATATATATATATATATATATATGTATATATATATATATATATATATATACATATACATATATGTGTATATTTTATTAAAAAAAATTGGGGGGGGGGGTCAGCTCTGTTCCGCCATTAGTCTGTCTGATTGTCATTTACACTTATTTCCATCCATGGCAGAGACTGCACTGGGTAACAGTTCAGTCCACATCATGCATTGGTTCTCTTACCCCATGAATGACAGCATTATATTATAATGTATGTACATCCACGGGAAAATGAGTGCGCTTCAGAGTTAGGGCTGGTTGGCCAGTCCTTCAGTTTTGCATTTTCTCCTTTTATATTTCTAATCATTTCAATGTTTTTAAGAGGATTCTGCAGCTCTCAAAGCAGTGCTAACGCGTCTCTTACTTACTATTCATTATACCGACAGTGTGCCTTATCCCACGCGGCCACTTCTTCTGAACAAGGAGACCATTGTGGAATGCAGTTGTCCATAGGGTATGACTGTTTTACCCTAACAAATTGGTTCTAAATGTGGTGGTCATGCTTGAACTTTAAAACAATACACTATTGACAGTACCTTTGCTTCACGAACACCCTTTGGTACGTTTAGCTTTGCTATTGCAATCATATGCCTGCCGTGTTTAGATAGCACCATGTCTTCTCTTTTTCTCCTTGTATTCTTTCAATTTATCTTGCATATGTTGTTGAGTTTGTGTGGGTTTATTGTGATTGTGACAGAGGGTCAATGCAAGAATGATTTAGTAGATTGATGAATGGATGTATGAGTACAAAGATGAGTGACAGAGTGCATGTAATTTACTAATGATGATTGCTGCAACGTGTTTATAAACAGCCTTGTTATATTTTAAGTTGGCAGATGTTTACATAGCATTTGTTTATTATATGTACGTTTATGTATGGTGTAAAATGATTAACATAAACTGTAACAATACTTTATAGCACTGGATACACTCCTGTTGTAGATACACATAGGGATCTTTCAGTATTTGAAAGTATTGCTTGCATTCTATACAGTGGTGTAATGGTGGTGTTGCAAACTGTAATTACAGGTACTGGGAAGTGCTTAAATGGCATAGTGCTTGGCAGTCACTCGTAAAAGGGTCTCAACATGAGGCAAGTATCTGCCACCTCTTTAAATGTTGAGTGCCTCTGGAAAGACTGTTGAACGCCACATTAATTTAGAACATAATTTAAATCTTTCTGCCGGTTTATATCCACAGATTGCATGCTGCTACAAAAAATCTCCACCAGCTATATTCCTTAAAATCCAGCATAAAAATAGCCCTTAAATTAAACTTTTACTTTTCCCCTTCCTTATTTATTTTGAATGCAACTTTCCTCCACCTCCTGCCTGCCTTTTCTGTATAAAGACTAAGCTAAATATTTGCCTCTGTGTCTTAATCTCTTTTATTTTTAAACCATATCCTCGTAACCTAACAATATCTATAAATTCCAGCAAGTATTTGCCTCTCAAATAGCCCCCTCTGAGGATCACACCTAAGCCATTAATGCACCATAAAGAAGCTGAAGTAAATTCATGATATGGTTTCCTTTAGCAGCAAGACTAACTCCAATTCCAACGGACTGACCACTAACTATGGGATAGCGTGCTACTCGCCATATAGCACTTCAACGTCTCATCAGGAGTAATAAGTGCTATATAAATGCAATTTCAATTCAATACAGTTCAATGTATGAGGACCTATTGAGTACCTAAACCCATCAATGACACAAAAAGGCACTTTCATTTATAAGTCAGTCGGACAGGCATTGTGAATCCTGGGTTAACAATTGATATACAAAACAGTGATGAGTGGAATGCTTGAATTAATCTCAGCCACTGGTAATCACTCGGCAGCTTACTAGTTCATCGTTATTGTGCACAGCATGCCACCTCAGTTTTGACCCAGCTATATGTAAATCAGTCTGGACCCTGCTCCTCGTGGGAACAGTTCAACCAGAAATGCCAAGCCAGGTCCTCCCTGAACTGAAAGAAAAGCAACACAGGACTGGTTTCGCCCTAGACAGGGGCTCAACAGCCGGGTACAACTTGGTTCCAGAGATACAGTGTGCACAGGACTCACATTTGGGCATACCCGTTCCACTTGGGACAACATAATAAATATAAATTACAGTGACGGATGAAATGCTTGAATTAATCTCAGCCACTGGTAATCATTCAGGCCGCATCCCAATCCATTGTTAATTTGCAGACCATGGCAACTCAGTTTGGACCCAGCTTTATGCAAATCAGTCTTGACTCTGCTCCAATAGCAACAGTCCAGCCCGAACTGCCAAGTCATGCTCTTCCTGAACTGAAACACAAGCAACACTTCTACTATAGTAACATATTTTGCCGATCTGGAAATCGATGTTAGCCTCACCCGCCATAACTTCCTTTGTAGAACACTGAAAACAATGTCTTCCTCCTTCACCATGACTTCCTAAATCAATCAAGTTATCAAAATGCTATTCTCTCACCTCAAAACACTAAGTTGCATTTCTATCTCTCTGACTGCCTGAGATATATTTGCGGCTCAAACACGTAAAACCTGTAAAATTCACGTTACTGTTTGAAATGCAAGCAACACATGAACAAAGTAACTCACGGTTGCCCGCCATGTTGTTCTTGAGACAGCTGTTTTTGTGTACGTATGTTGTTAGCAACTTAACAGAAACATTTTAGTGATTTTCGCATATCAGTTTCAAAAGTAAGCAACTGTTCAACTGTGTTTTTTAGGCGAAATTAATTTATTTTTTTACTTAATTACTTTCTTTTCAACCCCTGTCGTGTAGGTTGGCTAAAGTGGGCAAGCTTACGTGGCCACCCAACCAGCCACCCAAAACGCACTGAGCGTGGCAAAAGGCTGTGCGCACTTTGGGTTTACTGAAGGGCCGCCGTGCACCAAGTGACCTGAAGCTGCTCTATTCAAGCTGTGCACTTTCTTTGGCTTGTGTTAGCTGCGATCAGGCCTTGCATTCAAACCACTGTGGCTGCTCACGCATGCTGTGCTTGGCCACAGGCCTGGTCCTGCACCCAACTCCCTGTAGCTGCCCAACCAAAGTCTCTGTTGGGCCCATGCCTCCCTCCTGCCTATCAAGCAAAGCCAGGCAATTAATTTAGTGTTTGGCTTTAACTGTGTTATTTTTTTTTTTTTTTTGCAGTGCCTGAAACATGTGAATTTGAAGCAACTTGCAAGTCAGGCACAAAATGTCAGTAGGGCTCAGTGCCTAAAATGGCTGCTGGTGAGTTTGTGAGTTGGCTCTGACAGCCGTGCACAAAAAATAGCACTTTTGTCAGGATTGCTATGGATTTTCCACGCATCTGGGTCCCACCCATCTCTGCTCACTTTTGAGATTGGCAGCAGATGGTTGTGGAAAATTCTTTGTTTTACGTGGAACTTATGAGTAAGAGAAGACTCGTGACTTTCAAGATTGCAAAAAAACATTTCGCCCAATTCCATCCAATCGTATTGTCTTTAAATTTGAAAATGTGAATGATAAAATTGACTTGCGAGTTTAAATGACAGATATACAAAAGTGTTAACCTTTTAAAGGCCACTTGCCAACTTTTTAAACATCAGTATCTCAAAAACTACTGTACAGATTTACACCAAGCAAAACAAACAATGGAAAAGCTAATGGTCTGGTCTCAACTGCGTCTTTTATATGGCAATATCGAATGCATTATACATTTAATAAAAGAATGAGAATGTATGTATGTTTTTCGGTTTCTCAAGCAATGCTTTCACTGCTTGCAGTATTACAATTGGTATGCTATGATGCTTGCACCATTTTGTCAAATATATTAAATTCAATATATACTCCATTCATATAGAAAGGGGTTTCAGGTCAGGCCTCTATTGGCTTGAGACATTGTTAAACACATCTTGGATTATCCCATAGTAACATTTTATCCACACGTCTTTCTATCAGCTTAGATTTGTCCTTTTGCTTTTTGTGGAATGCTTGAGAAACCATTTTATGTTTGAAAAGCACATTTATGGCTTTATTTCATTCATGGATTGAACATATAAAGCAGTCTTTTTGTTTGGCACTGCACCAGGATTTTTTTATTGGCTTTTGCTATTGGCAGACTAGAAGGCACGAGTCTCTGCACACCCCAGAGATGTAAGAGGCTGGTCTTCCTTTTACTCGAAGTGCCATGAAGTTGCTATTGACAACCAAGCTATGACCAGGAAAGGGGCAGTTTTACTATACAGACAACAGATATCCTCTAAAGACAATACAATTACTTGAAAACTGAAGTTGCACTATATAGCCAAAAGATGTCCGCACAGAAGAATACAATGGAAATGGAAAGCAGCAGTTGTGTTATACTAAGGACAGATGTTCTCACAGAAGATGGAGCACTGCAGTCTAATAAAGGGAAGACCGGTATGCGCAAATAAAATTATAATGGAGGGGAGAGAGAGAAATGATGCTGTGCAAAATGGTCTCTTATAAAAAAAGAATACCAAAGAAATGCAGGAGGGGACAAAGCTCTTCCTGTGTGAACACCTAATAGTTTATTCATTTAAACTCCTATCCTGCATTATGTTATTTCCAATCTTTTATTAATAACTATACACCGGAATAGCAGTACCAGACCAAAAGGAAAATTAATCTGGCCTTCCTACATTATTCATACGTAGGCTTCGGAGTTGTGATTTATGCAACCTCTGTATTTATTCTTTGTAATTGTGAAAAAATACTTGCACCATACAAAACAAAGGCATGAGTGTGCACTGACAAAGTTGACATCGTGAGAAAATGCATACGGCACTGCCCTACCTCTAGGTCCAAGTTTTTCACAGTCTCAGGCAAACGCTCTAAAACTGAAGTATCACTATGCAGTCTAGAGATGTCCTTACAGGAGAGTATAACAGAGACAGAAAGCTTGTTGCACTGTACTGCAAACAGTTGTCCTCTGAGGAGAATATAGGTGTGCTTGAAAACAGAAGTTGCACTATACTACCAATAGAGGTCCTCACAGAAAATTGAAATGGTGAAGGAAAGTAGCAGTTGCACTATCCACCAACAGAGGTCCTCACAGAAGAGTGAACTGTAGATAGAAGACTTGGTCGCACTGTACTACCAACACAGATCCTCACTGAAGAATGCAATGGAGATGGGGATTGAAAGCTGCAAGTGCGCTATACTACCAACAGAGGTGCTCACAGACGAATGCAATGGAGATGGAAATTTGCACTTGTGCAATACTACCTACCGAGTTGCTCACAGGAAGACTGCAATGGAGGTGCAAAGCTGCAGTTGTGCTATACTACAATAGAGATCGGCACAGAGGAGTGCAATGGAAAGCTTGTTGCACTACACAACCAATGCAGGTCCTCACAGAAGAGTGCAGAGGTGTTACAGGCCTTTCTGGGTGTATGCTTACACTTTGGAACAGCGTAGACATATTGAGAAAATACACACAACACTGCTTTGCCCCTAGGTTCAAGCTTCCTCAAACAAGAGCAATAAACAAACATATTAACCTCTGCAGGATCGCATGCGCCTTGGACTGACTTCCATTAAACTTGTACTTTCGCTTTAGGAATTAAGATGTGCACAACACTGGTGAATGGCAACTGCAGAACTATTCAGGATGACTCAAACATCCTGGAAAGTTTTAACATAATGAATACATTCAGCTACAACAACAGCTTATTGGAAAGAAGTGCAAGGACTACTGCTGCAGCTGATGAGATATGGCTTCAACCAAGAAATATGTATATATACTCCAGCTACTCTAGTGACTGGTGCTCATTTTTCTAAAGGATAAATAACTAAATATAAAAAAGCTGGTGGACAGTGATGAGTCTGCATTTCAACTTACAGGAAATGTCTTGCGTGTGATAGAAATAATTGACAACATTGTACTGTACACAGGGATTAGCAGCCAATGGGAAGTATAAGTGTCTACAAAGTTGCAACTGTATGCATATGCAAGGCCAAAATGCAGTCACTTAAATTAAAGGCATCCAATGCTGAAGAATGGTATCACGAAATAGAGAGGAGGAGGAGAAAAAACCCATACAACCATCCCATATACAAATCATATATCACATATAAGTATGGTGCCTGCAGGGAAAGTCACAGATTGATGGAGACGACCAAGGCCTGAGGTGCCAAACTAAATTCAGTGGGGGTCAGTTTAAAAAGGTAAGGCCATCCTTTATGGAAGAGGATGTCTCACTCACGTATTAGTGTTATGCTTCATCATCGGCATCCTATCCCCACCCCATAAGATAGTACTTTTAGGGCGGACTCGACCTCTACAAAGACTTAGCGGTTAGAGGAAGTTCTTTCATAAAACATATTGGGCAAGGCGGGATCCAAAAAAACCTAGAAATACCTCAAAGTTCCTCGGCTGTAAACTTTATTCATGAGGACTTTGGGTATGACTAAAAACATTTAGTAGGTGGGTTGGTAGAGCGCAATGGCTCAGACCCGTCTGCTAGTCACCAACATGTTTCTGCCCTCAATAATTAGGGGCTATTGTCAGGGCTCAAGGATCCCTATACAGATTGCCACTAGGCTTGGTTTATTCTTCCTGGTAAAGCAAGTGCATCACCTAACAATATAATCACCCAAGTGAGTCCGACCTGTTTGTTTTCCCAAAGGATTCTCGTGGAATAACTATTTGGACAAGATATTAAAGGGAAAAAAATGTAATGAAGAAAAGTGTAATTTCTCTAACAAACTAGCTCTCTAGCAGGAATGGATATCTTAAGAGGCTTCCTAAGACTCACATATGGCGAGTAACACCCACCACACATGTGCAAAGAACACAAATGTGTCATAATACATTACTTCTTGTAATTGAATGTGTGAGATGATAGGAGACACTATCTCCACATGCGAAATATGAGCAGTATGATTATTGACCCATATGTTACTTAAACTAACTAGGTCAGTGTGTGTATATTAATCTTTGTTCATTTAACAAAACATAGTAAATACAAGATACGTAAAACACTGCTTAAAAAACCTACACCTTACCCTAGACTTTAGGGGATATCGGTAGACTGGTCAGGGACAGGATGGTGTCCTTTGTAGTCACACTCTGTTAACATGTAAAAGAATTGAGGGAGGAAACACATTTTTTAAGGGAGAACAGTACTGGCTTACACAGTCCAGTTGTAGCCAACCAATATTTCCTGAGAAGTGGATGCAGTGTTTTTTGCTTATGCACTCAATCTTAGGACTTTGTGTATCAGCTTTTCCTAAGCACATGTAACCATATATCAAAAAGGTCATTCCCACTACGGTAACCTCACCAGAGTAGGAAGAAAAAGTACAGGTACATATTCCACTGGTAAGAAAAGCTATATCGTTAATGTGGTAACCCAACTCTGCACATTGTCTATTCAAACTCAACAGTCCTGAAGCAGAGTGACAATGCAGATTTCACATGATTAGCCCCATAAAGGCTAGAAAGGGGAAGAAGCCACCGCATACTTGCGGAGACATATATAGAACAAAACAGCAGAAAATGTTGTAGGTTGGCCTTTCTTCCAAAGTCACAGTTACCATAGTCAGAGCCAACAGCAAGCCTAAAGCTTCTAGCTAAATATTCCTTGGTCGGCAATGTACCATCCTGAATTTTATATATAATGTTCGTTTAAACTCAGGGTAGATCAAATCCAAATAGAACATACAGGGAGGGCCATGGACACTGCTGAAATGATTGCCCAATAGAGACCCAGGCTTTAGCGCTTTGTACTGCTTCATCTGCACGGACTTCTGATAGCAATCTTTGATCAAATCTGCAGTGTCCCGCCTTACTCTACTTGGGTCTGACCATAAAAATCCTAACTGCAGCTCATTCAAGATTTTCTTTACATGGGTTGAACTAGCGTTCCGACCGGAACCACCTTCTGATGCTGCATCTTCCAAAGATCTTGAATTTCCTGACGCTCTTAGATTTCTCACTAGTGTGACACAATACAACACCGGTCTAAGGGCTGCTATCTCTGTATGTCACCTATAATTGTTTGCACCATAGATAAATCTTCACGAAACTAGGAATGCTGAAACAGAGCTGACTGAAGTCATGGATTGAAAGTTGAATGCAAATCTGTCCGGGGCGTCACAAGTCATAGACAAGTCAAAAAAAGCTTTTTTTAGTGGAAAGTATGAATCAAACATAATTATATTCACTTAGTTGAAGTGTAGTTATGGTTACAAAAAAGTAAAATTATCAAGTTATGGTAAGCACCATAAATTATAACTCAATTTACAGCCATGCAAGCCATAACTCACACACAAAATGAAATGACCATAACCTCACCCTTAATGATAAAAATGCTATAAATCATTTTACAGATGAGATCATGTGAGAAGTTGGCATGGTATATGCTGTCCACTAGTTATAGTGGGCACCTTGCACCAGTCCAAACAACCCCGTATTGGTTATAGGTTAAAGACAACCTTTATTGAAAGCTATCCTAGTGGTAGCTATGGAGAGCAGCCTTCGGGCTAAGTCTTGAAGGAATGTAAAGCAGCTTGTTTTACCAACCTATAATCTCTTGAACGGCTAAATGAAAGACAATCACACCAGGTATATATATACAATATATGTATTTATTTCTAAACACACCCTCCTAGTCTCTTTATGAGGCTAGTGGTCAAAACACATAAGTTACACTTTAAATATGATAGTAATAAGCACAAATACACGTCCGGCCCTAGGGGCGAGCCAAACCATATACTAAATAGTGGTATAAGAAACACGACTTGACTAGACACAAGGCCTAGAGCCTGTAGAATCGCTGGGACCCCAAGGAACCACCCAAGGTAGTGACACAGGGGACCCGCGGTCCCGTTAGCTTCTATGAGGAAAGTCGCGGTTAGATTTTTAAAGATTAGGGACACTTAGAATTGAACTAGGACCAAACCCTTTGGAACTTAGGAAGTTCTAGGGTCAACACCCACGGGAGCATCGGAGAACTTGTGTTACCTCACCCAGGGAAGCCGGGTTCATAGTTGTCAAATGGTGTCGGGTCGTCGATTTCAATGGGAGCTGTCAAAGAAGTGCTGCTGCCGGGAAGATGAGAAGTGTCCGAAGAGATCCAAGCCTAGTTCGAAGATGAGAAGAACCTGAAAGCAGAGGGGACAGAGTCTGGGTTACTTGCCAGTGACCAGGAAGACGATAGGCGGATGCCCACCGATGTCGGGTGTTTCAGGTGAAGAAGGTGAAGCTTGACTCTTCTGCCATGAGGACCAGGAGGCGTCGAGGATGACCAGGAGCTGGATTCGAGCTGTCCCACGAAGGATGTCGAGTGCTGCAGCCTCGGTGCCTGGATTGGACACAACAAGCCTTGGCAACAGCAACCCACGCAGAAACGAGAAAGATGCTTCGGTGCAGACCAGCAAGGTCTGAGGGACTCACCACTAGGTTGGGAGTCAGGGCACGTCTGGAGCAAACAGGGAAGCCCAAGGAAAAGCAAAGTTACCCCCTCAGGGGCTCACTAGTTGACGGACCAGGGATTGCAAAGGGACCTCGAGAGGAAACACAAAATGGCGGCCCACAGGTCGCCCGGGGTGACTAGGATGACAATCTTCGGTGGATCTGCTGCTCGAGGTGGGGGCTACAAGTAACCCCAAGCACGACTTCAAGAGATGTCGAGAAGTCAATGCACTTGCAAAAGTGCACGGTGACCAAGAGTTCCGGTGCCACGCTACTCACGAGGGCTGCGGGTCTCAGCTTTGCTGGGGACTCGGGTCAGCCTCTGAGATGTCTGGAAATCCTCTTCCTGGGCTGCAAATACTTCGGAGTCCGGCAGGAGCTTCGGAAATGCAGACCGGCAAATTGCTTCATTGGTGCCTGCCAAGCAGGGGAGTCACTCCTTGACCCCAAGGGAGATTTCTTCAGTCCTCCAGTCTTTAGTAGAGCGTCGAAGTTCCAGGATTCAGCTTCAGAGTTTCATCCAGGGATATCTGAAGTTCTGGTTACAGAGGTTCCTCATTATACCTAAGGAAGGGGTTGGACTAGCTCTGGAGACCCACCTATGGGAGGCTTTGGAAAGAGGGGTGGCTACACCCATTTCCTTTGTCCAGTTTCGTGCCAGAGCAGGGGCTGGAAGCCCCTGAACCGGTTTGAGCTGGACTATGCACAGGGACACCAAATGTGCCCCCAGTGCAGGACTTAAAGCACTCAGAGAGTGCTCACACCCAGCCCCAATACACATGAGCCTGTCTGGGAGGTGGTTACACTTCCCACCTGTTGTCCAGGCCTCCCCTGCCGGAGTTTCGGTCAGCAGCAGGAGGCCAGACTTGTGTCTGTGGCTACAGCATCCATTTTGTGATGCCAGGGCTCTATTAGATTTCTACCGGGTATACCAGTACTGCCATGTCTCTCCCTCTAGAAGGGTGGGATCATATCCTCACATCAAGAACTGATGTGGGGGTATGATTCCAAGGTGACATGACAACATATTTCCGTGCAGCCAGTCCAAAGTTAGCATTAACCGTTTAAGATATAAGACACTTAAGAGTATATGGTCAGGCTGCACCACTGACAACCCCAGAGAAGAGATTATGAAGGCTGCAGAGGGGCTCAGCTCATGCCTGGGCACCCTCTCACATATAACCAAGCACTCTGCCATCAGGATTCCTGCCATAGGAGTGACTGATAGGTTTGTATGTGCAGTGATAGGTGAGGTATAGTGAACCTGTACCTCAGTAAGGGGTGCATGCACCACCTTACCCAGGCTGCAGTAGCAGACCTGTGGTGTCATTTTGGGTGGCTGTCGAGGGGTGGCATAATGCATGCTTCAGCCCCTGGTAAGCCTCTGGGATACCTATGCCCTGGGTACATAGTATACCATTTACTAGGGACTCACATGGGTACATCAGGATCCAATCTGTGGTGTACCTAAAATACATTCAATCAATTTATAAGAGAAAGCAGATAGGCTGGGGACCTGAATAGCAGGTTCCCAGCCAAACTAAGTCAAAAACCATCAAAACACAAGGAAAACAGCGGGGGCAACCATGTAGCCAGACTCCACCTTCCTACAGATCACATATCACATTATCCTTACCACTTTGACAGAGACGACTATGAATGTAGTGTCATTTATTGGTTTGACTATGTTCTTATTTAACTACATTTTGTCACAAGCATTGCATTTGGTGTGCATTTGGTGTGCAAAATTATAGTTTGTATGGCCGTTGCGTGAGATATGAATTGTGGTTTTAACAATAACTTACTAATTTCAGTGGTTTTCAATTTTAATAACCATAACTACATTTTCACTTTTGTTTTTTTTAAAGACAATTCGAAGGTAGTCTGTTACAACCAAAGATAATCTACAATTTACATTAACTTTTGTTTTTTGTTACTTTTTTTTTTTTTTTTTAATAAGTGTATACCACACGCAACAGTACAACATGGTGTGAGCAAGACAGCAAGAGCGACTGAAACGCGTCATTACAGAAGTTTGATAATAGAACAGAACATTTTTATATAATTCCAGTGTGTTGGCAGCCTTTTGTACATACAGGAGAGGAGAAAGAGTATTTTATATGGAAAGAGCTGATTCAGTTTGTATGCTGTTGCCCCCGTTGATTAGGCACATAGCAGTGGCCAGCTAAATTGAAGTTTTGTGTCCAGATACAGAGATAGATAGATAGATAGATAGATAGATAGATAGATAGATAGATAGATAGATAGATAGATAGATAGATAGATAGATAGATAGATAGATAGATAGATAGATAGATAGATAGATAGATAGATAGATAGATAGATAGATAGATAGATAGATAGATAGATAGATAGATAGATAGATAGATAGATAGATAGATAGATAGATAGATAGATAGATAGATAGATAGATAGATAGATAGATAGATAGATAGATAGATAGATAGATAGATAGATAGATAGATAGATAGATAAATTTGTTTAACCACATCAAGCTCCTTTTAGTCCTTTAATCTGAGAGGTGCTACAAGAAGAGACTGCATCAAGTGATCAAAAACATCAAGAACATCTCATATACAACCTGTGGCCCCACTCACTCCAATTGGTGGCCGTCTGCACAGTACAAGTAACCAGTACACACCCACCTACCTTAACAGTTTGCTTGAGTGTTAGCAGTGCGTCCAGTCTTTCATCAACAGATAGGTTCTTTAAGTTGATGCTGGTGTAGATGTCACGCAGCTCCCTCGCCCGAATGGTGTACTGAGTATGCATGCTTGTGGTTTTTCCATCAAAGGCTTTCCATTTCTTTGGCTGTGAACTCTACATAACAATAAATAGAATTAACTAATACTGTGCATCAATATTATAACAACACATGAAGATACAAGAGGGTTTTAATCTGTCATTGGATAGATGACAACTGTACAGAAATTATATTTTATATATATTATCTACTGGCGGTCGCCAGTAGATAGTTATAGTTAGGACCGTGTTTCCATAGGAAATCCGCAACATTCTATTTGGAATAACTTTTGCGCCGATTGATGAATCCTCGCAAAATTTTCAAAATAGGTGGGGCGCTCCGCTCCTACCCTGAAAGTCTCGGGGGGATTCGTCAAGCGGGGGCTGAGAAAAAAGGGGGGTCCCAAAACGCGTTTTTCCCATGCAATTTTCCATAGGGACCTTTAGTCCAAGGTACAGCCCAAACGGCTGAACAGAATCACTTGAAATTTGGCAGAGAGGTAGTCCTCAGGTCAGGGATGTGCCTTTTGCAGGTCTGGTGTAAATCTGTTCATTAGTTCCTGAGAAAATTGCAGTTAAAAGTACATACATATCTATAGGCGCGCACCGTGCGCGTACGGTAAGCATACGGCTCGCGCATACGGCTGCCGTGCGCGAGCGCAATTCTGATTGGTTGTTAGATGTCAGTAAACATTGGAATCGGTCGAAATCAGGAAGTGTCGGCCGCCATTTTGTCTCTCGCAGTCTGAGGCAGTGAAAAACAAAGGTGGAAAACGTGAAAAGGGGGCAGGATGGACAGTTTCTGAACCCCTAGCCTTTGTCAGGGGGTCACTGAAGGACCCCCAAGGGTAAAAAAACCAATATCTTTTTCTTCTAAAAATCGCGGAGTGCGCGCACCGTACGCGCACGGCACGCACAACGCATCGTGGGCGCTTGGTGCGGTTCGCGCACCAAGCGCCCACAGAGCGCGCACGGTGCACGCACGGTGAAAAACCTGAAAAAAAAAAAATATTAATAAATACATAACTTAGCATTTAAAAAACCGTACAAATTCACTTAAAAAACCATAGGTTTCACACACGTTATAGTTAGGAATTAGCATTTAAAAAACCTTGCAAATTCACTTAAAAAACCATAGGTTTCACCCATGTTATAGTTAGCTGGACATTTCCCTTGTAAAAAACCATTGAAATTCCCCCGTTATAGTTAGTGCAGGCAACTATAACTCTCACGACCGCAATCCTCTGCTGATGACGTCAGATATTACATCACTGATTACATATGTGTCTTTCTGAAAAATAAATATTTGTAATATATGTATAGCTAAAGATTAATGGAAGAAGACATGGGTAAATAGGTGTCTAAATACAGTGATGTAATATCTGACGTCATCAGCAGAGGATTGCGGTCGCGTGAGTTATAGTTGCCTGCACTAACTATAACGGGGGAATTTCAATGGTTTTTTACAAGGGAAATGTCCAGCTAACTATAACATGTGTGAAACCTATGGTTTTTTAAGTGAATTATATATATATACACACACATACATATACATATATGATATACAAGTTCAAAAGCAGTGACTCTGCAGATAGTTACTATTACAATTGTATTTGAAAACCTATTTCTTCGCTTGGTAAAGGGCAAGCATATAAGGATTATCAGCAGTGTACGAAACTTATCACTGAATTCGTACAAGGCTCTTCCTAAGAGAGCTGTTGTTGGTTGTTTGAGCCAGTGGGAGGCACCTGGGCCTGATGAGGTACTTCACCACAGCTACTAGAAGCAACATGTTATGTACTCCCATGAAATGATCTCCTCTGTAATGTATTGTATTGTAATTGCATTTTTATGGTGCTTACTACCCCAGATGATGCACTGAAGTGATTTACGTCATGCAGCATGCTGCTTCAGAACCCAAGGTTAGTAGTTAGTCCAGTGGTTTTCTGGTTATTGTTGTTTACTGGGATTAGTCATGTGCTCTAAAGGAAACTACTCAACACGTTTTCTCCAGTTTCTAGGTAGTAGATTAAACTGATTGGATTCTTTGTGGATGTCAACCAATTGGGGGGTGTAGGAAAGTAGGATCTGCTTCCATGGTTACCCCACTTTTTGCCTGGTGTCAGTGTGATTTGACTGTAGTTTGCTGGTAAGATTCTAACCAGGATTGCAGCATCTGTGCTCTCTCTCCCAAAATGGCTTTGGTAAGTACGTTTGTACCTCCACAATTGGCTACTGGTGTACCCTTATAAATCCCTAGTACATGGTACTAAAGTACCCAGGGCATAGGTACACCAGGGGTCTCCCATTGGCTGCAGCATGTATTTTGCCACCCATGTGAGACCACTTAAACTCAGACTACAGGCCCACCATTGCAGACTGTGTAAGATGGTGCTTGCACCTCTAACAACGGATATAAGTTTTCTTATATCTGAGGTCACTACACAGTTAAAACCTATAAGTCCCCCCTATGATAGGGGCTTCAGTGCTGAGGGCTGGCTGCTTGGTTATAAGTGTGAGTGTGCCCCTGCATTAGCAGGACACCCCTACAAACCCCGGAGTCGATTCTTCTGGCTTTGTAAGTGCGGTCAGCCTTTTTAAGACATATAGTGGACATAAGTCATAACAAGATATCTAGCTATGTAATGGCTGCGCCACACCTCAACATGCTTGGTATCAAACATGTTAGAATCATAGCCCAACACCGATTCCAGTGTTGGAGGTATGATGCCATGTACCTGGGGGTGGGGGCATTTGGGGAGCCCCCTGTACTCTCGGTTACAGCCTTTTAGGGTCTGCCTGCAAGCTAGTGCTGCTGCCGACCACAGACATTGTTCTGCTCTCCTGCTGCTGAGATGAGCTCGAGCAGGGGAAGGTAAAACAATAGGTTTCCTGACATAGGGAGATGTGACCACTTCCCAGACAGAACTTAGTGTACTGGGCTTGGATGGGGGAGCTTTCCAGCACCACCAGACTGCATTGAAGGGCACATTTCGTGCCCTCCTTGCACATGCCGGTATGTGCCAGTTCAGGAACCCTTGGTTCCTGGTCTGACATGAAACTGGACAAAGAACAAGGGAATAACCTCCCCTCTGTCCAGCCCCTTTCGTTGGGGAGGTCCTCAGATTCGTTGTGGAACAAGACTCACCTCTGAACCCAAGACACTCTTCGACCGTCTGGACACATGGACTTCGCCTGGAACTGAGTCAGCATCAAGGAAGACTCCTGCTGCTCCTGGTCTCGCTGTTCTGCAAGTCTTTTGCCTTGTCTGTGCTTCACTCAGGTTCTCCATAAGACCTGTGGGCATCAAGGAGATCCGAAGAATCAGTGAACGAGTCACTCCCCTGCATCTGCAGGCACCGTAACGAAGCTGACCAGTCTGCTGCTCCCGTTGTCTGAAGGACTTCCCGAGACCCAGCTGCACAGGTGGTTGTTCTGTGGGTCTCCAGAGGCCTAACCTGTCTTCCCTGCAGTTTGTAGGACTGGTTCCCTCGTCAGAACTACTGGGACCACGTCGACTTGCCACTGCCTAGGCTTATTGGCTCTGCACTCCAAAGATCTTCGGCTACAAGAAGCTCCAGCCTCCAGAAGAACAGTGTCCTCACAGCATCCCTTTCACCGTGGGCCTCCATCTTTGGTGAGCTGATTGAGGTCCTCTTGTGACTCTCAAGGGTCCCCTTGCTCGGGGGACTGTTCTGACTCTCCTGCACTTGGTGAGTCCCTTGGACCTTGCTGGTCCCACGATTGCATATTGTCGTCTTCCATGCCAGTTGCGGCTACCAAGGCTTGTTTGTGCTCCCACCGGACACCGACCACCTAGACACCGACATGGACAGCTCGTATATGGCTCCTGGGCTGCCATAGTGTCACCTGGTCCCCACAGCTGCAGCAACAAGGTCCTCGTCAACTCTCCTTATATCCCTGACAAGGATGGGCATTGAGCTTACGTGCATCCTGGTTACCTCGACGTGGCATAGACTCTGTCCCCTCTGCTTGCAGGTTCTCCTTTTCAAGAATCCACTCTTGGATTCCACCGGGTTCTTCACCAACTTCTCCGGAAGCCTTTTCTCCCAAGTCTTCCATTGTCATCTACTGGAGGTTCCAATGTCACTTCACCCCTATGCACCTGCCTTCGCTGGTGCAGGTTACCTGGTTCCTGGGGCATCCAAGGGTGGGGTGGCTCTTCATCCTTTCGTCCTCCAAAGGGTTTCTTTGAGGTCCTCTGGGAAGAGTCCTTTTTCTTTAAATCTGCAACCACAACTTCTCCATTGACTTCAATTGGGCACGCGGCTGTGTTTCCACTTTGCACACAGCCTCCGTGGGGTTCCTGGGTACTTACCTTGAGTGGTTACTAGTTCTCCCAGCTCCTCTGAGTCCTTTGTCCCAAGTCCCATTCTTCCTTGCAGTTTACATTCCACTTCTTTAGTATATGGTTTGGTCTCCACCTGGAGACTAGTGTATATTTGTGCTACCTACCTGATTTCTTTTAAGTATTTTCCCGTGTATTATTGGGGTCTCTGTATAGGATGTATACAAATGTGATAATGATTATGTCGTGTAATAAATAGAATTTTTTTTAAATAAAAATTGTGTGGTTCTTTTTCATCTAATGTACACTATTGATTTAATGTGGAAAAACAAGCTACTTTACACTCTTTCAAGATAAGCCTGAAGACTGCTCTCCACGGCTACCACTTTGAGAGCCTAAGGTTATTAAAGACCACTAAAATCACAATAAGGGTTGTCTGGATTAGTGCAAGGTGCATCACTCCTTTAACTGTGCAGCATATACTAAGCCAGCCTCCTACAGGGTGGGTTTGTTGACGTTTCGACCCAAAGTATTTGAGGGATCTCTTCAGGATGTCATCGTCCAACTACCACACCTGCACATGTAGGAAACAAATAGCAGAAGAACTTAGGTTACCAGCAGTATGAGAACTTCAGTTCAAAACAAAATAGTAAGCACCATCTCTGCAGTTACTCACCACCTTTGTGTGGGTTGGATAATCTCAACTGTCTATCTAGCTGTTTTACGTTGGCACAGATAGATCCTGTTTTTGTGAAGTGTGTTGTTCATATTCAACCCTGATTGATTAAGGATTTCGAACACTGCAGTGGCAATTACTCAGGGATCTCACATTCTAAGTAGACTACTAGATAATAATATTGGCACGGGGTGCATGTTCACTTTTTTCAGACTCTGAGCCATGGAATAGAATAGAGAACCCTATTGTTTCTGAACACTGATCTCTGCAGTACAGTTTTCCTTCACAGTGGTGGAATGCATAGAGTTTGGACATTAGTCTATGAGCTTCATAATAATAATGTTTAACTTTTGTTTCTGTCACAGGACTAATGTAGATAGACAGTTGAGATTTTCGAACCCACACAAGGGTGGTGAGTAGCTGCAGAGGTGGTGCTTACCATTTTTTTTATATCCACTGAAGTTGTCGTAGTGCTGATACTTAGGTTCTTCTGCTCTTTGCTGCCTACATGTGCAGGTGAGGTAGTTGGATGACAACAACCTGAGCACACCCCTCAAATAATTTGGGGTGGAAATATCGACAAACACCACCTCAAACGGATGACATCTATAAATAATAAGAAGCGATTGTGAATTGTTTGGAACTTCTCTATGCCTTTCTGAGCCAATGAGATCATACAGCCATTGGGGATTGTATAGTGTTGCTGTTGTAAATATGATCACCATGTGAGCACTGTGTTGTGTGCACTACTCCATTTTGTATATGTATGAGGGAAATTCTTACTTTGTCAAGCACTGTGATTTCAGTAGTAATGTTTCCACTCAATAAAGTTGATATTGAATAATGTTAAGTAGATGAGAGAGCCGCCATACCTACGGATGAGCTCTCTTCTTTTGAATGAGTCCCACGTGGCATTTTTTAAAGATTTAGAAACCCAGAACACTGGCAAGGGTCACAAAGAAGGCTTTAATGGAATGCTTGATGATTCATTTAAAGGAAATAATGCAATGATGCTAGGAAAATTTTACACTCACATAATTATTATAGAATGAATGTTGTTAAAATTGCCATTCTCCCTAAACCTGTTTTCTTCTTAGAAACTATTAAGTAACATTATACGACGTTGCCCCGTAAGTAATACAGAAAGAGAAGGAATTTTTCTTTTATTTTTCTTGTGCCCTAGCCTATTTAAGTTCTGGGCAGCCACTCCTTATTATTCTCTCCTGAGATCCAATAAAACACAGCATTCTTTATGTTGGGAGTGCGGGTAAATGTATTGTCATATTTGATGACATGGGCACACAACATTCTCTTGCATATACTGACAAGGGGCATAATTAAGAGAAGGTCCTCCGGTGCCATAATGCAGGTCCGGTGGTACTGTGTACATGAGAGTGCATCACTTTAGGGATAGCAGAATATAACATGAACTGATAAAACATGCAATATCGCAGTAAGAAAAAGCCTCTTTGTCCATGCTCACCCCCACATTTTTTAAGGGATGTTGCTGCTTGTTCTACGCTGTTCCACTGAATCCTGCTAACCAGGCCACACAGTGCTTGTGTTCTGACCCTAAAACACATGTACCATTGGCTAATCCCCGATTGGCATATTTAATTTAACTGTAAGTCTCTAGTATATGGTACCTTGTGTGCCCAGGGCCTGCAAGTTAAATTTCACTCATGGACTGTAGCACTTATTTTGCAGCCACTAAAGTGAACATGTAAAACCTGACTGCAATGCCATAGCAGCCAGACATGGCAGTTTTAAAACTATTTCGGCCTATTAAAAACACCTGTGAAACAGGCCTAAACCAACTTTTTGAATACTTATAAGTCACCCTTTAGGTATGCCCTATAGGCCCATAAGGCAGGGTGCATGGTATTTAAATAGTAGAACATATGTTCCTAAGTTTAACATGCCCTTGCAGTGAAACATCTCCAAAGTTGTTTTTCACTGCGGCAAGGCTGACTCTCCCATGTAAAGGCACTGGGTTACATTACAACACCTTATAATGTATAACTTCAGTGAATAGTTAGAACCATGGTTCAAGGACTCAAATTAATAAGAATTTAAAATCCAATCTGATGGTCAAGTCGGATTTTAAAGTACTATTTTTAAAATGCCACTTCTAGAATGTTTAAATTTTCTTTCCTAAAGCCTCTAGTAGCCTTTACAGAGTTAATCACCAACTGTCACCAGCAGCCTGCTAGGAGGTGTGAATGACTCCTAGAAAAGAGAGCAAATTAGCTTCGGCTGGGAGGAGGTGTGACAAGATGGCCTTGGGGTTGTGCCCACCAACTGCACAAGCTTCAAAGGGGCATTGCCTGTCAAAGGCAAAAAAATAACTCTCACCTAGGCCTGCCCCTGCCCTCCTCCACATAGCCAGAGGGGCACTAATCCCAGTGGGGGCAAAATCTTTTCCAGAAGTGGTTTGCAGGGGGAGTTCCTTTTCCTCCTAGTCATACACTAGGGTATGTCCAGAGCTTTAACAAAGGGAAGAAAAATTCTGCCATGTGTGATTTTGGCGGAGGAGGGCAAAATGGGATTGTTTAGATCTGAACCCCCAGGAAATTATGTCAAAGTTGGTAGATTTGCTCCTGGGAACTTCATTCTTATTGGAGAGGGAGTTTCCCCCACCCACAAGCTAGTGCCAGGCATGAAAGTGCCACTCCTGGCCCAAAATCATAAGACTTCTGGACCAGTGGAAAGGAGAAGAAGGACTGCACCTGTTCTTGAACCTGTGGAGAAAGACTCCAAAGGTTGGATCTGCTCCCTTCTGTACCCAGAACAGAGAAGTGGACTCAAGGGTCAGTTGGCTGATCTCCTGTTAAGCTACAGTGACACAAATGCCTCAAGAAGCCCACCTTCATGAAGAGTTCAGTTGACCAGTTCCGAATGGACTTGCCCTGGACCCTGCTGGTCGCTTCCCTTGAAGTGAGTCTCAACCTCCAAATGGAGTCCCTAAGGTACTGGAACCATGGATAAGAATGACAGTGTATTACTAAGGGCTGGGATTTAGGAACTTTTTCAAGGATTGCTGCCAAAAGAACCAGAGGCTACCACAGGACTCCTGCTGAGCCACAGTCACTGATGTCGAACTGCCAGTCGCACACCTGCTGATTTGTCTTGTTGAAAGGATCCTGACTTCCAAAAATGTTTCTAAGTCAGAACATATAGGACTTCACTGGGACTAATGCAGAGTAACACCTATCAACAACACCACCTTCCTGGGCCTGATCTACAGACTTCACCCGCTCAGAGTTTTCCCGCCTTGGACGTCGAGAGTCTCAAGCTTCCGACCAAGGCTAAGGCTGCCACCAAGGTCCTGCAATTCAGCCAGTCAACGTCACTGAGCTTCTTTTCAGATCCTTGTTTCTTCAAGAAAAAGATTGAGGGCCTGATGTATATGTTGGCAGAAAGGAAACTCCATTGCAGCAGCAATGGAGTTACCTCACCATCAACATAGTGTCCGCCCGCCTGATCGATATGCGAGGAGACCTTAAGTTTGGCCACAACAGACATTACTCCATCTCTGATGGGGCCAAAGTCCTCCGCCGGGCCATCATAGAAATGGCTGCAGGACCGCCTGTCCTATTTAGATGTAGCCATTGTTTTGTTGTCCCGTCAGCGTCAAGCAAACCCTGGCAGTGAAGACAATAAAATGTCAATTATGCTGTCCCGACCATGGTAGATGACTCCCATGGCAAGGGAAGAACTTTTTATTTTTTCACAAAGAAAATCCAAGCTTGCCGGTCAGTTATAAATTAGACAGGCAGTTCCTCCATCATGAGATGGAGCAATTTACTCCGTCTCCATGGCAGAACGGTGTGCCATCCGCCTAGATATAAATCAGGCCCTAAGTCAGAAGGTAAGCTTTCCACCAGACCGAACATGGTCCCTGGATCTAACCCTCTCTCCATCGCGATCGGCCTTAACATTACACTTTGACCTGGTCTAGCGTGACCAAATACCTGTGAAATACTTAAAAATATGAAAATCGTATCTTTTCTCATTAGTATGGTCTCGTTTTATAAATTGGATTGGGATTTCTTTCTATGTTGTGTTTTCTACTTTTTTACTATTTTGGTACTGATAAATGTTTCACACATTTTTCCGAAGCTACCCCTTTCTGATCAGTGCTACCGCTACCTACGGTTGACCTTATGGTTAAATTAGCTAACTTGACCTGGTAAGGAATTGTGTCATTAATACTTGCAGATGACCATACACCTCAACTAACAATCTACTTCCTCACAATCTCTCACTGATTAAAAGTGTTAGGACACTGGTCTAATATCTCACGATCCATCCACTGGGCTTATTAGCTCGATATGAGTGCTGACAACCCTATTTCAGAATTGCAGCACTAATACAACTCTATCGCCATCCTGCTTACTAGTGAGCAGGAAATAATTTTCCTATATAGTGGGGTTGCAAAGGTCGGTTTTCTAGAGAACATCTAGTTTATATGACCATTTGTTACAGGGAATTTTGAAGTTAGCAAAGGTCACATTGTCCAACCAGTGGTTCTATACTGTGCGTAAAGACCAGACAATAACAATTAGAAAATTTGAGCTGAAAATGCAACAGCCGAAAACGCAACAAGGGATTTCATTTTAAGTAAAAAAGAACAAATGATGGATAGAATGCTAAACAATTTCAAACGCTCACCCCAAGTACAAAGATCAGGTCTGAAATCCATAGTTTTTTTGCTCACCACACCATTCTAGTTTGGACAGAGCCATATGCAAATCTGTCTTGACCATGCGCCCCATGGCAACAGTCCAGGCCGAACTGCTAAGTCAGGTCCTACCAAGACTGGAAACAAGTATCCTATTACCAATTTTGGGATATCACCTCTTATCAGCCAGAATAGTTTGACTCCGTTGGTATGGTGAAAATAGGACCCATGTCTGGGCATACCTGCCCACTTGGGGCGACAAATGCAAAAAGCAGGGTCAAGACTGATTTGCATATGGCTGCATCCAACCTGGGGTGGCATGGTGGGCAAAAAAACGATGGACTGGGATGTGGCCTTAGCGACTGCCAGAGGCTGAGATTAATTCAAGCATTCCATTCATCACCTTGTTGTGATTACATTTGCTGCCCTAAGTGCGCCAGGTATGCCCAGACGTGGGTCACGGACTCACTATGCCACTGGATTCAAGCTAGCCTGGCTGATGAGGGGTGATACCCCGAAACCGGTCCCAGGATGCTTGTTTCCGGTCCAGGGAAGGCCTGGCAGTTTGGGCTGGACTGGTCCCATGGGGAGCAGAGTTAATACTGATTTCCATATGGCTCGTTCCAAACAGGGGTGTCATAGTGGGCAAAAAAACAATTGATTGGGATGCAGCCCAAGTGATTGCCAGTGGCTGAGATTAATTCAAGCATTCCATCCATCACCTTGTTGTCTTTGCATTTGCGACCCTAAGTGCACTGGATATGTCCAGACATGGGTCCCAGGCTCACTGTGCCACTGGATTCAAGCTAGCCTGGCTGATGAGCGGTGATACCCCAAAACTCGTCCCAGGATGCTTGTTTCTAGTCCAGGGAGGACCTGGCTTAGCAGATCAGGCTGAACTGTTCCCATCGGCTGCATATGGCTGGGTTGAAACTGGAATGGCATGGTGGGCAAAAAACAATGGATTAGGACGCGACCCTGAGCAATTGCCCATGGTTAACATTCATTCAAGCATACCATCCATCACCTTGTTGTTTTTGCATTTGCTGCCCTAAGTGTGCCAGGTGTGTCTAGACGTGGGTCCCGAGCTCACTGTGCCACTGGATTCAAACTAGTCTGGCTGATGAGGTGATACCCCAAAACCGGTCCCAGGAAGCTTGTTTCAGGTCCAGGAAGGACCTGGCCTGGACTGTTCCTGTGGCGAGCAGAGTTCAAACTGAGGTGGCATGGTGGGAACATAACAATGAATTGGGATACGGCTGCGAGCGATTGCCAGTGACTGAGATTAACTATAGCATTCAGTCCATCACCTTGTTTTTGCATTCATTTTAAACAAAGTTTGTGAAAGACAAAGTACCTGGTAGAAGGTCATGGTGCAAGCTGGGGAACAGGCTGCTGCTAAATGTAGTGAAACACTCTGAAAATGGTGGCTTGTTTGTTGAATGTATTGCGCTAAAACATGCTGCTTAACTGGAGAGAAATATTTCTCACCAAAAGTAGAACATGTCAGCTCGAATGTGTGAGTTAATATAGCATCCCTCATTTCTACACTAATGCTCTCCTATCTTACCATGAGGAGAGAGTATCCCAAAATTTTGATGGACCGTGAAAAAGGAGTACAACCATAAACACTAGATGAGATCTTTATACCCTTCCGCAACTGAAGTATTACTGTGCTCTTTGCCAGAACTGGAAACCTTTTGATCCTTTTAAAAACCATAAAATCCTAATTCCACTACTGCCAGGATCTGAAATGATAACACCACATCCATGACAATGTGCACCAACCCTGCTCCAATTCAGGAAAGAGTTGAAGACAGACTCTTTAAAGAACACTGCCATAAGATGTAGTTACAGAATTCTGATCCTGGAGGCCAGCCACCTTTCCAATCACTTACTGACTGTAACCTTGTGTTAGACCTGACACCCTTGGGTGGTAGTCCCCCAATATCTTTGCTTTCACCCCTCGTTTTGGTTCGCTTTAGGACCTTGTGCACTTTACCACTGCTAACCAGTGCTAAAGTGCTTGTGCTCTCTCCTCTAAACATGGTAACATTGGTTTGCACCCAACTGGCACTTTTAACTTTCCTTATACGTTCCTTGTAAAGTGTTTTAAGTATACCTAGGGCCTGTAAATTACATGCTACTACTAAGTGTGCCACCCACTTAAGTAGTTTTTTTTTTTTTACTGAATTTTATAAAGCGCGAACTTGGCCCGAATCGGGTATCAGAGCGCTTTACATAGCACCAGTTGCGTTACATGAGGACAGATTCATTTTTTGTTAGACACGGGGAGATTAAGTGATTTGCCCAGAATCACAGGATGTTCAGCGTCATTGCCGAGACTCAAACCCAGTTTCCCAGATTCGAGGTCAACTGCCCTAGCCGTTAGGCCAACTACTCTCCCCAGTAGTCCCTTTATGCATGTCTCAAGTCGGCAACTGCAGGCTGTGTCCAGTCTTAAATTGCCATTTTGACCTAGAAAAAACAAATCTTGCCTTTTTTTCAAATATAAGTCACCCAATGGTAAGCCCTAACCAGCCCAAATGGTAGGGTGCCTTGTATTTGAAAAGTTTGACATGTACTTTTAAGTTTTACATGTCCTGGTAGTGAAAAACATACAAATTTAAATTTCACTACTGTGAGCCCTACCTCTCCCATAGGATAACGTGGACATTTAATAAGTGATAACTTTTGTTTGGAAGCATGTAGAAATGTCATGTTTAGTGTCAAAGGAATTGTAATTTAAAACCTTATTTAATGGAAAAGACAGATTTTAAGTCACAATTCTGAAAATGCCACTTTTATAAAGTTGTTATTTTCTTGTCAACTATTTGGTGCCTGCTGACTTTTCCTGGCCCCCATGACTAGCTGTAGTTGGCAGCAGGCCTTTGTGTATTCCTCCCCGACAGCCACACAATAGAGGGACTGAATTTTAGCAAGATGGGCCATACAAGCAGAATGAGGATGGAGCTGTGCACAGTCCCACTTGCACTTAAAAGACTGCCTCAGTACACAAACAAATAACTTCACACTAGCCTATGTGCCCTCAAACATTCTGGGATCAAGGCAGGGAGACAGGAAATTCCTGACACTTCTGTGTGTGTGGGGGGGGGGGGGGCTCCAGAAGTTCTTCCACTTCAAAGGGGCACCACGTAAAAAACTAGGTCGCTCAGACCCACTCTTCAGTACATGTGTGGACCTGTGGACACTACAGAAGTAGGACTGCCATGCTGCCAGAGGACTGTCCTGCAGCTTGAGGCATGCCCTGCTATCTTAGAAAGAAGATTGGTCCTGCTCTTTTCATCTCAGGCTTCCTGAGTGACTCCAAGGGCAGGTTAGCTGGCCTCCTGTTCTGAGTTCCAGCGACACAATAAGCCTCAGAAGCCTTCCTACAACTGCCCAGTACCCTGCTGCACTGGACCTGCCTGAGCCCAGCTGGCCTCTGTTGGAGTGAGTTCCTGATCCTCAAGAGGTGCCCCCAGATCCTGAGCTTTTGGTGTGGCATTAGTAGAGAGTCTTCTGGAAGAAAAGGAGACTACTAACGTGAAGCTCCAGCAACGACCGTCCATGAAACCCAACAGGATCTTTGAGCTAATGAGATGACCATCCATGATGCCCGGTATGAAGTTAACTTTTTCAGAGCTTCTAACCTGGCCCATGTTCATGACTCGAGCTCCATTACGGTCAGCCTGACCTTGTGACGTTCACCCGGTCTCACATGACCAGATAACCGTGGGTGGTGCTTTGTGCTTTTGGACGGTATACTTAACTTAAAACTTTGAACTTGCATATCTCTGGTTCTACTGATTGGATTTTTTTCGTTTTGGTGTCAAATATTCTATTAAATTGTACTCTATTTTTCTCAATTTGTGTGGATTGTTTCTTGTGTTTTGTTTTCACTTTTCAACTGTTTGAGTGCTGCATATATACTTTACACATTGCCTCTCAGTTAAGCCTGACTGCTTTTGTGCCAAGCTACCACAGTGTTAACGCAGGTTAATTTAGTGACTCTTTGTGGTTCACCCTGACGAAGACTGTGGCTGTTGAGAGAGAAGAGCTCACCCCCAACCAACAACCTAATTTCTTACATCTTGACTTTGACCATATACAGCACTCCACTACTTCGTGGCTAGGTCTGCAATATATAAACACGCACATACATACATATATGCAGGTAATAAAATGTCTTATGGAGTACAAATAGCTTCATACAGGACAGCCCCCTGAAAGCTATACTTTGGCTTCTGGATGACGACATAGACCCATACAGTGCCTTCTGAGAAGAGGACCTTCACAAACACTTCTCTGTGAAGGGAAAAACTGACCAAGCCTGACTTGCTATTGCTGACCCATTGAAATTGTGAAACGAGCTGGACACTGATTGGTCATAAGCATCTGCTTGGCTTTGGAAATATAAGCAGGACCTGTTCAACTGATAACTTTTTAGAGTTGAACCTGCATGCACCCTGTGCTGTTGATATATCCATGTGCGAAACTACACGTTGGCACTGAATCTAAACGCATTGCTGAATATCTGCTAGACTGCCCTGCTGCTGCCCTTTCCTAGTTGAAAGCCCCCACTGCAGTCCACGGTGTTCAAAGATGTGACTCAGCACCTTGACGCTCACTACACTCAGAGCCAGAGACATGAGGTAGGCTGATAAGATTTTGACTGCAGCATACCCATTTGAACTTATCAATCAATCAGGATTTAATAAAGCGCAGCAAATCACCCATGAGATTCTCAAGGTGCTAGAGTTGGTAGCTGCTCCATGGTAATTTGTTCACTCAAACAACTAGGTCTAGAATCCTCTCCTGAATTCCCACAGTGATGAAGTGGTCCTGAGGTGCAGAAGAAAGTCGCTCCAAGCTTTCGCCACAAGGTGTGAGAAGAAGCGTCCTCCGCTGTTGCCTCGGGGGATCCGAGGGTGTCTGTGAGGAAGAGGGCAGCAGATCATAGGTGTTTAGTCAGTTGGTGGAAAGTCATTCGTTTGTTTATGTATGCTGGCCCTTCGTTGTGCAGGGCTTAGTATGCGTAGGTCAACATCTTGAACTGGCATCTCTTCTGGATTGGGAGCCAGTGTGGCTTCTTGAGGTGCGGTGTGATGTGGGGAGGACGAGGATGAATCTTGCTGCTGATTTTTGTATCATTTGTAGTCTCTTCAGGAGGCGTGCGCTGATTCCTACATAGAGAGTGTTCCTGTAGTACAGCCTGCTGGTGATGAGGGCCTGCATGATGGTCCTTCTGGTTTTGGCTGGGAGTCATCTGAAAAACTTGTGGAGCATGCGTAGGAGGATGAGACTGCTATGCACTATTTCTTCATAGATAGCTTGCTGCCCAAGATGATGCAGAGGTTGCAGGAGTGATCTGTTGGGCGGGTTCAGTAGGTCACCATGCGTTGTTCCATGGCAAGGTATTGTTCCAAAAGATTAGGACTTTCGTCTTGTCTGAGTTGAGCTTTAGGCAGTTGTCCTTCATGCAGTCAGCAAGGTTCATCATACATCTGTGGAAGTTGGCACTGGTAGTGAAGTGGTCTTCTGACAGCGAGAGGATGAGCTAGGTGTTGTTGGTGTAGGAGATGATGTTGAGTCCATGAAATCTGATGGTGTTGGCCGGGGGGGGGGGGGGGGGGGGGTGGTGTAAACGTTGAAGAGGCTGGGGCGATCTCCTTGGGTTCAGAGGTGAAGGTGGGAGATGGATTCTCTGGGTTATTCCGGTGAGGTATGAGGCAATCCATTTGAGGGCATCTCCCTGGATTCCTATGTGGTGGAGTCTGTTGATCAAGATGTGATGGGAGATGGTGTGGAAGGCTCAAAGATCCAGGAGGACGAGGGCAATCATTTTGCAGCAGTCCCGCATGGCCCTGATGTCAACAGTGGCTGCGATCACAGCAGACTCGGTGCTGTGGTTGATTTGGAATACGGATTGAGAGGGGTCCAGGAGGTTGTTGTGTTCCAGGTGTTCACTGAGTTGCTGGTTGAGTGCCTTCTCGAGAACCTTTGCAGGAAAGGGGAGCATGGAGATTGGTCAGTAGTTCTTCTGTTCTGCTGGTTCAGCAGACGGTATCTTCAGAAGGGGCCTTATTTCAGTGTGTTTCCAGTCCTCAGGGAGGGAGACCGAGGTGATTTAGGTGTTCAGGACTTTCTTGAGCTTGTCACCAATCGTCTTGCTACTGGGGTTGAAGATGTGGAAGTGGCAGGGGTCCGTGGGAGCTCCTGAGTGCACTGAGTTCATGCTGGAGATTGTGGCCTCAGTTGTGAGAGGGTCCCAATGGGTGGGCAGGTTTTTGGGGTTTGTGTTAATGGGTATGAGCAGGCTGATGCTGTCGATTGAGGGTTTGCGGTTTTCGTAGATGGCTGACATCTTGTCGTGGAAGAAGTCCACCAGGGTGTCACACAGTTCTTGGGAGGGCGTGATGTCGTTCTCCGAGGCTGCAGGGTTGAAGAACTCATTCACGATGTCAAAGAGCTCCTTGCTGCGATTTGTGCTGGCTTCTATGTAGTCTGCTAGGGCATTGTTCTTTGTTTCTTTCAGGAGGTGGTGGTAGTGGAAGAATGCTGTCTTAAATGGTGGTATGGTCTTGTGTCTCCTTGCGGGTGCACCACTTCCTTTCTAGCTGCCGGCAGTTGCATTTGGTGAACCAGCTGGCTCTTCTGGCAGGTCTTTTGGATTTGGCTGGCTTGGAGGGGGAGACTTTGTTGGCACACTCTGTGATCCACCGGGAGAAGTTCTTCACAGTCTGATCTGGGTTTAGTGTTGTGTCTGAGAGTTGGGAGTTGAGAGAGCTGTTCCACTGGCCTTCTGATATCTTTTTCCAGTTTCTGTGCGTGGACCTAGGAGACATGTTGCCAGTGTTGGTAGGTTCTGAGATAGTGAAGTGGAACAATCGTGAGTTGAGTAGAATGCACTGGAGTTGTGCCGTATCCAACTTGGTAAAATCCTCCCTCCACCACTTTCGTTATATCCTATTGTTTAACCCTCTGCTTGCAGTTGTCTGCCACCCAGTTAGCTATGCAGCTGCTGGATCAAGAGAAACTCACTGTCTGTCATGAGCGTTATGTGCCTGTAGGTCCTCGCCTATTGCTGGGGCCAGACCATGCCTGCCCCATCTGTTCACTGTTTCTAAAAACACAAAAAACTCTGAGACACAGTCATCTTTCTTTGGAGGGGCCAGACACATTATAACTCAAGTTCTTTTGCTTTGGTTTGTTCCTATGATATTTTAGGCTTCCCACAAACTACTGCTTCAAAAACAAATTGTTGTAAACATTCCAGAACAAAGGAAAACATGGCAAAGATAGCACAGCTGCACAATGTGTTATTTATAGTTATGTGAACTAAATCCACTTGAAGCAGGTCAGCGCTTCAGCTGAGCCCAACATGCATTTATAAACTTGGAAAATCTATCAAAGCTCTGTGCAACTAAAATGTGATCTGCTGGGAGCGAGTTAGGGCAAGATGGAGGAGGACATGATTCCTAACTTCTGATCCATCAGCAGGGCTCGCAAGCCAATGGTATGTTAACTAATTCAAAAAAAGCTGCAGGGCATCTTCAGACCACCAGCAACCTGCCTCATGTGAGGCATTGCTGAAGACTGGGATGAAGAAAGAGAAATCTTGCACAGAACATGTAGCAGCGCCTAAGAAGTCACATGGTTACCACCGGAAGCTTAGAGCTGTGTTGAGCACCGCAGCAACAATTAGAAACACTGCAGGCATTTTTCTGGGTGTTTCAAGGTGAAGAGTTTGAACACCTGGGGATGGGTGGGTAGCCTGGCATCTTTGCACGAAAAGGGAAGACTGATAAAATGTCCTGAGAAGAGAGGGGTACTCCATATGTCAAAGAAGAATGGATGTGCAAGTGACTGCTACCCGGTTCAGAGGTGAAAGCCGCAGCACAGAAAGCAAAGCAAAAAAATGGGGGACACACAGAGGTGCTGGAGGAGGACTCCAGTGAGGGGTGTGGGACCTCATGGCAGAACACCATAGAGAAATAGGCATCTAACAGAGAGAGCCCTCTAGGAAACTGGAAGTGATGGTACAAGGAAGAGAAGTCAACCAAACCCCCAATGAAGGAGGAAGAAGAAATATGAAGTTTAATAATCAGGCCCATGAGTGAGAAGGGCTGTACCAACAGAGTGGCAAAGTGCTGGCTAAAAAAAACAGCCAGAAGGTCCTCTGACTGGACTAGAAATTAATTGGAGATAGAGGAGGAAATATTGTGCAGAGGCCGTAAGACTTGCCCACAAGTGAGGGAAAAAGCTGAGGAGGGAAGATGCTCCCAACACTAAGGCAGATGGACAGGATGGCACAAAGAAAGGGCAGTAGCTGCCAAAACTTTTTGGCAGGTCCTACATACCACAACAGAAGCGACTAGACTGATTCCAAGAGACAGTGAGATGGACCATGCAGCTCTGAACGTTAAGGAACGCAAGAGAATTTATACCAGAAAGTAGGAAACTGAAACGTGCCATGCGTCAGGCAGTAGGGATCTGCCACTAAAATTCTTGACTGCCCAAGAAAGATTTGATAAAGCACTAAAGAAGATACAATGAACTTAATATAGAATAAAAAGAAGCTTAAGGCCCTACTTGTGAAAGAATAAGGTTAAACATGGCATTTTACCAATAAGTGGGGACACTTAAGGGTTCCGAAGAGAAATGACAGTTAGCGCTGAGAAGCTGCAATGCCCTATCATAAGGGAAAGGGAGCTTTGAGTGAAACAGACGGGGCTAAAAAGGCAAAAACAGAAACATTGGGAGAGACTGCAAAGTGAAGTGTAAAGTTAGTGTTGCCTTTGTTTACTCTTCTTCTTCTCCTTTCTCTTCTTTCACTTTCCTTTGTTTTTTCTTTCACTTCTACTAGACTTCAGTGTGCTTCAAATAATTTGTATAGGCAAACAGCTTGTAGCTGAAAGCCTTGTCGAAGAAAATCATAGCAAAGTTTAAATACACATCATCACCACTTTTGACATTGTACAGGACAAGGTTATCTAAATATGAAAGCAGAAACATTCTTGGCTCTGATATAATTTTAAGCTGACAGATCCATCTTAAAGTGTATCCAAGTCTACCCAAGTCAGAAATTGGCACTCAATAGGTTTTTCTTTTTTAAAAACAAATTGAGAAGGCGAGGTACCCTCTGAAAGAATTCTCTAAAAATATGAAAGCGTTAAGGAACTCACAGCTTAGGTTGAAGGTGATATCATTGACATATCAGGCAGGCATTTAAAAACAAAATACACAGTGAAACTCCAAAATAAATATTCTTAATAAAACCACTGGGGAATTATTAGTCTGAAAGAGATGGAGGCTTGGGAAGGTATTAGACCCTATCTGCATTTTCCGCTACATGCATTTTCTGCTGATCTCAGAGTAGCAATTGCTTTTCCTAACTGATCAATGCAATCCCTCATAAAATAATATATGCCCTCATAAATTTTAATGAATAAGCTCATTAGTCCTAACTGGTCAAGATCTTGCAAGACTTAATGACTTGTTTTCTTGCACCTTGAGGTATTCCTAAAAGGCCAGTGAAAGGTATTTGTTAACCCACTGAGTAGGAATTCGCCCAATTTTGCATTGTATTCAGCCTTCCATATGTGGCAAAGTAAAAAGGAGAGGTGATGCCCAGGGAGCTCCAGTTATATGTGGCATCCCATGATATCTTGGATTGAGCCAAAGTTGGCTTTAACCCACGGAAATTGCACATGTGATTGTTTCTGACCTGCATGGCCTATGACAGTGAATGGTGGAGATGTTACCACACTGACTTTGTTAGATTTGTCAATTGCTTTCAATACCGTCAGACAAAACATAGTGGAATATTTACTGTTTTAGGTGAGAGTTAAGGATACACCTCTTTTCTTCAAGATTTTTAACAGTTTATCACCCTGCCACCTTTTCAGTTCAGAACAAACAATGTGAGATGCTAATCCTCTGTCGTATTTGCTGATATGTTGGTATTTGCTTTCTAATCATACTAGGCTAATGACAATAATAAACAATGACAAACTATTATTTGTCATTGTGTTTTAATATTATGTTGATGGCACAACACCATCTGCATACTGAAACCATGGGAACGAAAACAATATGAAAGTCTTGCAATTAAAGATCAGAAAAGGTGGAGGACTCTCTAGAATCATCATCAAAACAAATAAAATGGGAATATTCAGGAAATATCCATATACAACTAGTATGAATAGAAAGGATTGGACCTTGTTTTCACTTTTACTAATAGGCATTTGGAATTTAGGAGCAAATTCACAAAGGCATGTAAGAGTACTACTTCCCGTAGTCATCGATGATTCTTTGAATCGCCTCTGTGCATTTATTTTGTGCAGGCTTTTTTTAAGGCTTCCCGATGATATCAGTGAAATGATTCCAGTTCTTCAAACCAGGCAAAGGTATTGAAATATGCAGTTTAAAAAAATCAGCAATACAAGGTTACCCCTCATCAGTAATCATGGATGCTAACGTTACCCCTCATCAGTAAACACGGATGCTAAAAAAGCTGTTAAAGTATAACAATCAAAAAATAATAAATATAACATTTTAAATAAAAACAACTATCACTTTCCTATATTTTAATCTTGTTTGTGGTACAATGAGTTTTTCTGTTATACTAACCTTGTCTAGAAAAGCTTGTATTGCTTGTTTGTGGTTCTCCACATTCGCATCCTGCTTGTACCGCTCAATTGAAGCGATCAGCTCAGTCTCCTGCTCCAGGAGTTCATACAGGGCCGCTTTTCTTTCAGCTCCTGAGTAGGTCTTGTTGATCCTTTCAACTTCTTCCAACCTCCACACTAAAATAGATTCATGAAAGGTTACAGAATTTTATGGCCCATTTTTATACAGTAACCCATATGTCATTATTGGCACACAAATAATTGCTTCAATTAGTTCAGGTGAAACACAAACACTATAACATCAGCTAAACTAGATCCATTTTGGCTGAAGACAAGAAACAAGTTAGCAATTGGGCAATGAGTATATGATTGGGCAATGAGTCTATGATTGTACATAACCTCTTTCTTCTGCTGGTGGCTCAAACACTTTCACATCCTGCTCTCCCTATTTGCCCAGTTATGTTTAACATACATTGCTAACCCCAGTCCTAGCACTGCCACAAAATATTGCACAAGTCACTTGCCTCTCTGCTTTTGCAGACACCTGGTCAGTGGGCGACTTCAGGCCACATGAAATGCATGGCCATCCAAATCGCTTTGTGCTTGCAGCCTCTAGTCACCCCTTAATTCATCTTTAATTGCAATTGCCGTAGGAACCAATCTCTCTTAGTGTCGCCACAGAATATGTTTGCTATTCCTCAAAGGAGATGCACATGTTCCATTGGCACACAGTATTGAGAAAACAGGCCGTGGTAAATATGGCTCCCGTCCTTTTCTCAACAATAAAAATAGATAGCCTTCCTCTGGTGTTGTAGATCCTCACTCTACAGCCTGCTAATCCACATCCACAGGACTCACCTGAGGGCCCGTGATTCTCTTCAACTTTCATCTTAATTCTCTACAGACTGACAACATTCTAGAATTCTAAGTAGTTTAATATAGCATTATGCCAACTGCCAAGGGCTATAATGTTGTTAAAGACCCTTATCCCTAATTATATACCTGAGCCGAAGCCCTATAACAAGGGAGAGGCCCTTTTAGAACCGATATTACCCAAGGCAGAAAGGTTATAATGCGATTAGAACATTCCACCCACTAAGGGTAGGATTTTGTGAATAAAACAAAAAGAAACAGAAAGACAAACATTGAAATGTTGAAGAAGAAGGTCTGGACCAGCCATTGTTAGCCCTGAGCCACACCATCGCCTTCAATGGGGCTCTCAACATTCCACTCTTCCTCCTCTATTTCCCTGTTGTTTCTCTTCCGCTCGGTGCATGTGGAAAGTAGGAGACTAAAAATATTTTAGTATTTCGTATCTTTGACTATACAATTTACTCCCTCCTGATATCCTCATCCTTTAATATGGAAAAGCATGTTGACAGCAGCAGTCCAAACATACTTTCATACTGCAAGTTGATTTCTTTAGAATAGGCCTGCACTTACATTTTAATGTTATAGCACACCATGGAATGCACAGACTGAAAATATAATAATATATCTAACAGTTTCCTATAGAATACATCTTTCCCTTAAATAATATGTATATACTGTGCAACACATGGGGACAGCAGCAGCCTGAAAATATTCAAGTGTTAAATCTGTTTTCTATACAATGTAGCCTCCACTTATGTCTTACTGCACAATGCATGCGGACAGGGAAGATATTCTAGCACCCCAAGTGCATCCCTACAGAATTTGGCCTCCACTTGTTTCTTAATGTTATAGTGCGCCAGGGACAGCAAAGACTGAAAAAATACTGGCAATCTAAGCTATTTTCTATAGCAAGCAGACTTCCCTTAAATCATAACCTTAAACTATGCCACAAATATAGACAACGCTAAACTGAAAATATTCTAGCATCCAAATTGTTACCTAGAGAATACAGCCTCCACTTAAATCATAATATTATGCTGTAACACACGTACAGCCTGCACCAAACTGTAAAGATTTTAGCATCCAAGTTGTTTCCTATAGAATTCAGCTTAAACCTATATCTTAATGCTATACTGTGCAAAGGACAGCACAGACTGAACATATTCTAGCATTTTAAGTTATTTCCTGTTGAAAGCAGTGTCCACTTAAATCTCAATCCTAAATTGTGCCACACGTGGACAGCAGTAGAATTAAATATTCTAGCATTCCCAGAAGGTTCCTATAAAATGCAGCCTTTACTAATGTTTTAACGTTAAGTTATGTTATGTGTATTTGTAGAGCGTGCCATCACCCGTGAGGGTATCCTGGTGCTGGGCAGGTGTACGGACCTCGTCTCGATTACTCGAAGAGCCAAGTCTTCTGCTTCTTGCAGAACTCGAGATAAGAGAAGGCTCTGGTGTCTAGTGGGAGGTCGTTCCATACTTTAGGAGCGACATATGAGAAGGCTTTACCTCCAGCTCTGTTTTGGTGTATGAGTGGATGCTTGTTCAAATTATATAATTATTACTATCATAATAATTATCTACATTTGTTCAAAAGTGGATGCAGCCTAGAACACTGCCACTATAGAATCAGGGCAAGCTATTTACTTTGTCGGTGAAATGAACTCGCCATCCTTTAGAAGGCAAACTGATTTTTTACCTTTGTCCAGCTAAACATCGGCCATGAAGAGTGCAAATAGGAAAAGAAGCAATAAATATGCAGGTCTATCATCTCATGGTTTTGGGTGCGTATCAGCAATACCCACAGTACTAGGAGGCTGTCCTGGGCATATCCATACTGCTTTAGGACACCTTCCCAAAACCCATCCTTTTTGGTCAAGTGGTATTTTGCACACTGATGCTACCAAAACCAAGTGACATTGAAGAGAGCCTGTTGAATCTTCCAGTCCACTCTATAACATCTGAGTGCAGTTTCTTTTGGAGTTTTGTAAAGCACTGACTTACAACTGTCATTTTATAAATCCAAAAACAGTGAAATGGGATACACTTTTTAAGTGAATAATTGTCCTCTTTCTATCAAGGCACATCGAACAAGGTTGTAGCAGTGTGGGGCAAGCTAGACATTACAAAAGATTTGTCTTTTAATGGTACCAATGTGAGTACAAAAGGTCTTTGGTCCTTGGTCCTACTTGGATTGTGGAGTGGTCCTAGTGTTTTCACAAATGATTCATGAAAGCCTCTTTTCAGTTTCTTTTTTAAAGTTTTCTCATTCTGGCACAGAGTGTTCCAGATCAGAGCTGCCATGACACAAATGACCTCACACCATGGGATTTCCAGTTGTATCAGTCATGAACAAGCAGATTTATATTGCTGGATGTCAGGTATGTCTTTGAGGTATAGATCTTGAACTGTGCAGGCCCATTTGTGCCAGCTGGCCTGCTGTTTCCCCACCCTACTTATTAAGATAGTTATTTAGACTGTATTGATGTTTTGTACTTTATTATGTATTTACTCTTTTTATGTTGCATTAGTACAGCCAGTCTCTCAAAGCACTGACTGGGCAGAGCTGTGCAGAATTAGGATGAAAGAGATGAGGCAAAGACTTACACTGATTATATCCATGGGATAAGTAGAAGATGTGCATGCTCAGACCTTTAAGGAACTCGGGGTTCCAAAGGTATGAACTTTGCCAATAAAAAAACCTGTCCCACAGCACTTGTATCTCATCTGGAGCAGACAACTCAGCGAGACCGACCGTATGATCTGATCAGGTGATAAGAAAGCAACATACTTGGACAAGACTGGAATGCCAATGTGAAGGTCTCTAGACAAAAGGGAGAGGGTTTTAAATTGCTCTGTCTACCTGGCAACCTGTAAGTGAAAACAGGGCAGGAGAGGTGTGGCCAATCGTTTTGAGTAACAGATGTGTGACAAATTTCTCTGCTGCTTATTTATTTATTGCCTTATGGGAGAGACTTCTTGTAGCCTATACTGTAGCAATCAATGCAACATAAGGCCACCGCAAGAACTTGGACAACTTGGTTGTCAATACCAAATGGATCCTACAGTGGCTGCAAAGTTTTATAAAACATCAATCTAGTGACTTTTATACATTTGAAGAATGATGATACTTTCAGGTGACCCCCATCTTTCGGACTCATCTAGAGAATGTTAGATGTCACGTGAGAGGCAATCAATGATAGAGTGTCTGTTTTCTAGGTCCTTCGTTAGCTTGACATTTACCCTGGACGCTGTTGGCTTATAGGTGGTAGCCGATGCTGTGATTGACAGACAGTGAGAGGTGCAATACAGACAGTGAATAAATTCAGAGATAGGGAAAATAACTTATGCATGCTACAGCCCACTTCAACTGAGTGAGGAAGATATTTTTGTGGACCATATGGTGGGCAGTAGGAAGGCAGAGGAGGATAAAAGCATGGTAGTGACCCTGGTTTTACTAAGGTCCTCCATAACGTTCATCAACAGACTGGAAACAAATGAGGACGTTGCTTGATTTCAGCTGAACAGAAGCTGATCAGAAGAACAGAGAACTGAGATGTGACAACAGTGTTCAGAACCTTTGCAATGGTACGCGGGCCTGAGATTGGCTGTGGTTTTGCCAGGACTTCAGGGTTGGCATTTTTTTAAATTAGCAGCTTTCTAATGACGTTTTACATTCTAAGGAAGAACCGCTGAGGCAAAAGAAGCATTGACTAACCTTGTCAGTGGAGTAAAAAAAACGTGAGGGTGCCCCCTGAAATATATGCTGAAGGAGTCACTCACACTCCCCTCAGTAGGTGCTGAGGGGCCCCCATGCATCACATCCCTGAAACTTGTATGATCAGAATGATAGCTGATTGTCATAGTCCGATGGTTTTAGCATTGTACAGATTCATGGATGATGCACAAGGTTTAAGGCTACTTGATGATCATGGTTGATATTATTTTCTAAGACTAGTAAGAAGTTTTCCAAAGTGGGTTGGCTATGATATTGAGGCATTGAGGGCCAGTAAAGAGTGGCAGAAATGGATGGCAGCAACAGTATGTTCCGCTGTTGATCCAATCCTTCTTCATCCTGGTGCTCCGAGCATCAGTTAAGCGAAATTATATTTTGGTCACGGGGCTGACTTATATCTCAAAGTGGTGGAAGCTGATTTCTTGCTCACCAGCCTCTCATATGCTCACCTACATTTCAAGTGGGTCTTGCTTTCTTTACAGTTTTCACTGATATAAGGCATACCTTACTTGCAGTATCACAGTATCCAGGGTGCTGACAGACATCTCATAATAGTCATAGAGGATGTTAAAACCCATAGATGAAGCTAGGAATCAGGCTGCACGTCTAGGGAGTATGGCTATAGTGGCAGGAGAGTGGTAGCAGAAAAGTTTCCTGCTGTGTGTAGCGCCCCCTATTCTTCCCCACCATATTATCACCCTGACAGATCCCCACATTTTTAACGGATAGTTAAAATACCTATTACTTTATTTCACTAACAGCTTCATTCAAAAGGAGGAAAGATCTCCATAAATTTCATAAACTAGACCTCAACCCTCATAATATGATCTCTGCCTTGTCCCTATTTAGCTAAGCTTCATCCAATTTTCTATCTAGTTTAAATAAGAGAGTGAGGGAGTGATATGTAAAATGAAGCATTGCAATTACCAAAGGGACTAGAACTGCTTTCCGCCTCCCATGGAAAAAGGTGAAACAATCGAAGCCTGATCTCCATAGAAAAGTGAGTTTTAAGAGCTCTCCAGAACGAGCCATAGTGTCAGATTTTCTGATATCTCTGAGCTTCAGAAATATATTATTCTACAATTAAGGGTCTAGATTCAAAAAACAAATGCCACCACACGCACGCGCCTGACAGCGAGTTAATTAAGAGGGACAGAGTTAATATAGAGAGTCCAAACGAAGAGAATGTATAGGAGCATAGCTCAACAATTTGTCTCGAACAATATTAGGTCCACGACCACAAAAGACTTTATAAGCAAAACGCAAACACTTGAACTATACATGTTGTGCCAGTGGGAGCCAGTGAAATGACACACATAGTTCAGAAACCCTGTCAAGCAGGCAAGACAGAACAGCAACAGTAATTCTAGTCTTACATATTAGCATCGTAATATCATTGAATGCTCAAATATTAAATGGCCATATCTGTGCTTAATCTTGTGTTCCCAGTTGTCTTAAAATACTACTTGTGGTCCTTTTTTGCAGCAAATTATTACAGTAATGTATTCTGAAGCAGTCCTTAAGTTGTGCCTAATACTGATGCCAGGGATTGCAGGTGTTTTACGTGGAATTGTACATTACAGGAAAAAAGATTTAAAACATTTTTATTATGAGAGTGTGTACCTTTAAAAAACATTTGAATATTTGGCTTGAACTGAGCCACTTCAGAAGGCAGACCAAAATCCATGTTTGTTGACCTCAGACATTGCTGTAGCTTTGTTAGCCGAGTGATTTCATCTGGAACAGTGGTTTGTAAAGCTGTAAACACCATGCAATGCCCTCAGACTATCCAGTCTGAAAGAGGATTGATAGGAGTGGATGAACTGATGGAGAGATACATTACTGTTACTGCCATAGCTGACACAAGCAAGTACTCACCCATACAGCCACTCTCACCAGAAACCAATCACTCACCCATACAGTCAATCACACAGCCACGTATTCACCCGTACAGTTACCCACACACCCACTTACTTACTCATACATATACTAACATGTCGTCACTCACCTATACAGCCCGTTCAGCCATTTTTCTATGAAAAATTGCACAGGAACAAGGCATTTTGGGACCCTGCCTTTTTTGGCCCTTATGGCCCTCTGAGAGAGACACCAACAGTCACCAGCCAGCAGCAGCGGCAGTACATATCTGGTTTTCAGGCTCTTCTAGTGATGTGCTGAGTGGCTCGTACAGACCTGGGCTTTGTAAGCCCAGTCTTAGGCTCATTCTGGTGGAGTAAAGATACAGGATAGGGTGCAAATTGAGTGCCACTTAAGAGCAGTCAGAGATGGTCCTTCTCTACTGCTTAGAGCCTGGCGATCTTTTTATAAGATTGATGTGTATCAGTAATTTGCCCTTCCAATCTGACTGGGTTAATGTATCCCAAAGACATAACTTGGTTATTGGAAGTCACAGGAATATCAGGAATATCATGACCTTCTCTGGGACGAGACAGTAGTCTGTGCGCCTTCATATGAACAATGTACTCTGTAGTAACTTGCTGTATACAATAACTACGATTAATAAATACAATTGTATAATGCGATCTACCATTTATCTGGTCCCTCACATTGATGACAAATGTTAATTATTGTTACCCAATTTAATCTTACTCATTACATTGAGCTCAGAAAAGTGAAAGTCTGAGTGAGCCACTAGTATTCAAACCTATGCTTACATGACTCTGATCTCTACAAGAAACACATTAGTCTTCATAACTATCTCATCCAGTCCTCATTATGTATACATTTGGGGGCACTATTTTAGCTATAATCATTTTTATTTACCCTGAAGACATCTGCTAGTGACTGCAGAAGCCAGTAATATATTCTGGGTGATGAAGATAGCTACAATGCTGCTACAACCTATCTGCCTCTCCCTGCTTGCCAGGCAATCAACTGTCCCGCTTTCCCTCATTCACTTTTTTCTCACCTTCAGGTATATGCTACATGACAACATTTGCTTTTGATTGTAGAAGCGAGTGTCCTATAAAGGGGCATTGAAGATTAGAGCTATCATGCTGCCAGTCACTAGCGGCAAAGTACCAACTTGCTGTCCAGTACGTTTCTTCCTGTCACAATGGATATGCAACCTCAGCATATCAACTAGTTATGTGGGGAGATATGACAACAGTATGCAAAGCACTGTTGGCAGACGGCACGGCACTTCACAGGGAGGACATAGCTCGCCTACGCAAGTATCCTATTGCGCAATACTGGGATGCAATACTGGCTGACTTGAAACACACAGATAGAGAGCCTGAAAATAACCCCTCACAAACAGAAGAAGGGCGAGATACAGACATTGTTCTTTAGACAAGTTATGTCTCAGATATATGTTAAATTAGCATTGAAAGGCAAGGACGGAAAGGCAAATATATCCTAGTTTCAATGAGATTTCGCGCTATATTTCTTAACCAACACGGCCCAGGCGCGGCAGATGGACGATGGTTTTCCCCCTCCCCTTTGGTTTGATTGTTTGGTTATTAACTGTAACGCGTTTGCATAAATCCTATTTTCGAAACAGATAAGGAGATGTAGAAACCTATGAGAAATGCTGTAGGGGCAAATGGATAAACGACAATAGGAGTGGTAGGATCGAGTAAATAAATAGTCACACTATTGTACATAAAAGTGTGAATCCGACGACGTTTGTATCCGGCATCACGTATGAGAATAACACTCAAATGAATGCTTGTTTGATTTACGGAATTGAGTTTGATTATAATTTGTTATACTTGTACAGCTTGCACGACAAAGTTTAATGCACCTGACAAGGGCACCCACACCCTGCCTCAAATATACTCTTTGTTACTTATAATTTTTGTTTGTAAAAATGCAAATAAAGATATTTTTTTTAAAAACAGTATGCAAAGCACTGTTAGCCCCCTCAATTGCCTGCTAGCCAAGCAAAAATTTCTGTCCACAGAGTTTTGTTTTCTTTTCAAGATTACCAGCCATCAGTACAACTATTATTTCTTGCAGCCGCCAGTATCCTATTCAGAGATCTTTGAACCTTATCTGCTGCACTGCCAACAACCTTCTTGATTGATACTAGTCAAGCATCAAATGTCCCTTAGGTATGTCTCTGTTTAACAGGAAGCCTAACCATCATCAGGACCACAGCTAATCGAGGCAACAGGCAGATTCCATCTAAGGAAATGTGAACTGTTGGCCTCATTATATACTGCTAGACAGGCAGCTATTTACCGTCCAATCACAGCATTCTTTTCAAGGATGCCAAGTAGCAGCATCATAATAGTCATGTCTGTCAGTCTCTAAATGTTCAGCCATCAAAGTAATACTTGACACTCACAAGGCTCTTTTCATCAGTCATGCAGCTTCAGCCTGGCAGCTAATATTTCTTCCATGTGAGTAACATCTTCCTACCTGTACTTAATACACTAAACATGCTGAAGGGGACAAGCATAGTATTGATCAATACAAATTCTCTACGGGTGATGTGCACATTTTATCTGTAGAAGACATTGATGATAGTAAACCTGGAAAGGTGAATTAGCTCCATAGCTGGGGACGTATGTATACCAGGTCATGAAAAGGAAGGTTGCTTGGAGAAATTGACCAGCATTTAAAATCACTGTGACCTACATTTCTAGAGTGAGCTTTAATTACATGGTACTCTTAATTTTTAGTACTACAGGGCCATCAACCTTTCCATTATATACGTTATTTGATATTGCTGATTTCACCTTGACCAGAACATTTTCCATTTTTGTACACCATTTAATTAGTTCTTAACCAATGCCGCATTATCTCAACCCTGTGCCTGAAGATACAATCTGATACAGACAAAGAGCTTATCCACAAAGGTAAACTTACACTCGAGTAAATCTACCCATGAAAGCTTATTATTACACTTCTGATAAGTTTACTACTTTAAGATATTCACCATTTATGCCTGTAAAATTACTCACAAATTTCTGAGTGTAAAGTTATTACTTGTAACTTTTCACACGTAGGTAGAGCTCTCCGCCACTGGGGCGGAGCTCTCCCTATGGTAAAATATCAGGATAAGTTAAAACGTTTATTAAAGTCTTTAAAAGAAACAGAAAACATATTTTCCACTGAATAATGTTACTTTTATTTAATTTTAATGCAGAATAATGTACAGAATTATTCATTAAACTTTTAATTAAACATGTATTATTTTGAAGCTATTAAATTTCAAATATTTGTTTCTAGTTAATTTAAAAATTACTCCACCTAAAGTAAATGCTTATATTTTTATTATATATTTAAAATGATGAAAAAGTGATGTATAGTATTAACAGTAATTTAGTTATTTTAATAAATATTAATGTTACAATAGTGTTTATATTTAAAATATATATTTTAAAATAAATTATCCTTTCTTTTTACTGCGCGACGGTTGAAATGTGCTCCACGAATATGTTTACCTTTTTTTTAAAAAAATTAAATTGTTTGCATTTTAGAATTTTTTTTAACATTAAATAAAATGTAATTATATTTTTAAACAGTTTAAATGTAATTTGTTTTGACGTTAGTTCATATGGGGTTTATTTTAAGTTCCTACATCCATTATTTTTTATGGAAGGGTGTTGCAGTACATATGAGAGGTAATGTATGGTACTAGACTTACTCCAGGTTTGGTTGTAATTTTAATAGAACGACAATTTGTAAATAGGTATGGGCTATCTTTTTGGTGGGTTGGTAAACCCCTCTCTTAACTCCTCTTTACTTCTCGCTTAACACATCCACTTTAGTTGTGAGTATTCTCCATTTTCCAGTCACTCCCCTCTATCCCACCAACATTTATTACTTAAACGTATACTTAACTGTGCAGAGATCTCCACAGTCAGGACAGAGAGCTCCATACATAAAAGATAGAAGAGGCGTTGACTTCTGCAGGTAGGTATGTGAATAGTGTTTTGTAGAACATTAGTAGTACTTTTGTGGTACTTCTAAACAAACTATAAAACACAGTTTGTGAATAGGTCCTAATGTATGTAGCAGCATTTTCAAGACGATTTGAACACACTGTGTTTGTTTGTAAAGTATTTCATTTGTACCTTTAGATTTTCCAGAGTTTCGATGGCCAAAGTGCATCTCTTCCTGTGATGAGACTAGGCGAAAGGTCATGCAATGTTAGTTCCTATGAGGTCATGTGGGTGAAAAGGTCATAAATGTCAAAGCCTATGAAGCCACCAAGGTCTAAGTTCTAGGGATATTACTTCCTGTGACATCATTGGGGGCGAGAGGGCATATGATGTCACCTCCATTACTCCTGCCGTTTTAGTGAATCGACGTCCATTGATGTATGCAGGGCTTTAAGTGGGATGAAAAAAATGTGGGTCTCTCAAAGGGACATGGGCGATGTAATTAAGGGTGTGGCTTAAAAACACCTAAGCTAAAAAATCTGTGTTTAGCAGAGTGTGCTGCCCGACTTGAATTTTGCTGTTTCTGTCATTGCATCCAGATATAAGATATAACAAGTAACATCATACCTACAACAAGTCAGGACTATTGGCTTTGTCATTGGTTGTGAGCTGCATAAGATAAATAAGCAGCAACTATGGCTTGCATACAATATTGAAATAGCTTTGACTTAAAGCCCTGGTGACACCACGACAATGTTGCTGCTCCTGAGTTTCAAAAAGAGAAGGGAAATGCGGAGAGAAAATGACTCTCTGTAAAGGATTTCCCTATCCCTACAACGCACACCTGGAATGACATCATGCAGCGTTGGATTTGTGTCCGAGTTCCAGCTGTGGGCTGCTTTTTTGAGCAGTCTGGGGGGGCCGACTTAGGCGGTGTCTCTGTTGTTTGATGTCGCCAGTGGCCCAGTGGGTGTCTGAGTGGCCTTTCTGGAGGCAGATGGGTGCTCATTACCTCCTGTTCAGCAACAGGCAGAGGTGTCGCTACCTTTCTCTCGCTGGGCCGGTCCATTAATATATGCATGCTGAGCAGGGCAGGGGGTCTGAGCAGGAGTGGCCTCACTTGTTTTCACTAGTGTAAACTAATCTGTGCATATTTTAATCCTCCCCCCCCTTATTTTTTAATAACATTTCACCGAAGCAGTGTTTTGAGGAAAGGCAATATGCAAATGTGGGCCACTCTTTTTTAGCGTGCCAGGGCCGATTTTTATTCCCAATCCAACCCTGACGTCATGTCGTAACTTCTCCACTAGTGGGACGTGAGCAGGGTGAGCACGCGTACATCGTTGTGCCTACTGTCACTGCAGTCCAGAAAAAATGGACTGCCTCTGCCAGGGCACAAAACAGAGCCCGATAGAGACCCGTTTCGAGACCCCCTTTAAACAAGCATTGGCATAGCCAATAGGTCTCGCCTTTGGGACCTTATAAGTGTTTAGCCATGCAACAGTATGCCAAACGGCCGCAAAAGTGATCGCGATCAAAGCGGTAGTGCGGCCGCAAAAGTAATGGCGGTAAAGCGCGGGCGCGCATTGTAGCTCTAGGCTGGCCTGGTAGCACTTTTTGGAGCCCTCTCAATAAGTCTCGCCAGACCAGCGCATGCGCTGGGTCAGGCGAGACCTAAAAACTGCTAGTGCTCAGCACTGGCGAGACCCGTGCCACTTAAAGCCCTGGATGTATGTTAAACAAGGCGAGCTTAATAGGAGCATAATGCAAAATAATGAGGTGCTTTTGATTAAGTCAAAAAACTTTGCAAAACCGGGAATAGGCAAAAGAAAGAGGTGCGAAAAACTCACAATCTGAAGAATTCTGTTTATGATTCTTTTCAAATGCCAAGTTATGAGGTTTTTCAATGTTGATGGTGTCTTTGTAATCTTGCCTGGGCTTTTGTCTGTGACCTTTAATTAACCTTTGTGAAGTTCGTAGGCGGAAAAGCTTAGAATGTGAATATGTTGCAAAAAAGGCACACGATGGCATCAGCCCTTGATAATATTGATGCCTGACCCAGTTAGAATTGTGTAGGATGGGCAATTTCAGCATTGCAATTACTGTTTCCTTTAGGCCTGGCACTGCTTAAAGGCACGGGGAAGATATGAAATTGAAAGTGATTAAAAACAGACATTATGATAACGGGCTTTATTCCTAATAAGCATTTATGTTTAGAAATTAAACTTTCTTTAACTGTCATATCAGTCTTTTATTCCAAGGGCAATTATCATTACTGTGTAGATAATCTAGCTGAACTTTCAATGTCTGCTCATCGAGTTGAGGAGCTTGTCTCTTCTGGCATGGCCAGATAGCACACACTAAGCGCTTTGATGAAGATTTTAGAGGAAAGAAAAGTGTAATAAAGACAGAGAAGATTCCAGAGAGAGGCTGCAGTGAGATGTATTATTACATAGACTACACCGGTCTTGGGCTATTTTGCTCAGGTACTAGAGCAATTTTGCACTGTTGTTTGCATCATATGACAAAAAGAGATCCACCCCCTTACTGGGTGGTCTGCATTCATGACAATAGGTTTGGCTGCATATTTGTCGCCCTTCAAGGGGTCTTGTGTAGGAGCCTTATCAACCATAAAAAAAACAGAGCAGGCCAGAGGGTACTGCCACACCGGATCCCCAGATACAATAAACACTGCACCTGAGGAGAACAGGAATTTTGCACCAGATGATTTAACTTATAAGGCCAGAAAAAAAACAGATAACACCAGGTGTCAATGTGTGTAAAAATGTGTGGAAATGTAGGTGGTACTATGAATGTTCAGGTGCAGGCACTTTGATGGCTGAGGAACCTTTCCTCCCAGCATCGAAAGCTTTAGACGGGCTTGAGGCTGAACCTAGAATTGAGCCTACTTGATTCATGTGGAAGTTAGTGAGACAGTGAACAGCAATAGCCGTTTCCTTGCCCATGAGGTAGCTCATATTAAACTATTCCTCTAGATTTGGCTGCAAAAATACAGCTTGCAAGAAATGCTGTTCCCCAGCCAGCACATTTTGAGGGGGAGCTACTTGAAAAAGACACTCGTCGAGTGAACATAGCTTGAACCCAGATTTTAGAGGCAAGAAAAAGAGAAATATAGTTAGATTCTGGATGCAGATTGGGGATGCTGTAAAATTTTGCAAAAATACTTTTTTTAGGTAAGGGGGGATAAAGTAGCCTCTTCAAAAAAATTGGAAAATAGGAATGGTGGTGGCAATAAGGCGTGAATAACCGAGAGGGCTGCGCAAGCATACTACTAATCACTTCCAAAGGGTGGCAGAAACCGATGATGTGAGTGTAGTTCTGGAGTGTTCTTGGGATCAATACATTAGGACGAGGATCCATTGGAGACACTGATATAACATAGCAGCACTAGAAGAGTACTCTCACTCTGGCAAGGGTGCGTAAACAGGCGCCATTTTCTTTCCAAAGACTTTTCACATTTTTGCCTGCCTGGACAATTCTAAGTATGGAGAAAGATAGGGTTAACAGGACCATTACAAAGGCGCAAATAGTTCTGTTGTACGGGTGTTAAATAGCACCAGGAACCTACCTTCAAGAGCATGGTAAAGTATCTCAAAATCTTCCTTTGTCTTCGGATTCATTCTTCGGTCATGCTCCCGCTTCAGGTGGTCTTCTTTCTCTTTCTTCTTCCGAAGCTCTTCTTCACACTCCCACTCCAGCCTCATTTGCTTTGCTCTTCTCAATTCCTCCACATGTCTTTTAGCACTGAACCTTCTGTAATATTTCTGGATCACGATCACCTAGAAGGAAAACATTCCAAGTTCAGTTTTGCTCACACTGGATGCATTCTGCAGCAGTTTGCATTAAAATTGAAGTTCACACTATAAGCGCTGCAGCTAAAGCACCATAAGTGCAAAGGTTACATGAGCCACATGGGTTCAGACTCTCTTGGGACACAAATGCAAGCAGCGGATCCTCTTCCACATCATGGTACCCACAGGCAAAGGCAAGAGAAGAAAATCAGGTCGATCACTGGTCCATCAAACATAACATTACGAATCAGTGATGGCCATAACAATGTTTATGAGCCAATTCTCCAAATATTTTGTAAACCGACACTCACAGCTTTAAACCAACGTTTGGAATAGATTTGAAAGTTCTCCAAAAGGTCTCAAAATCGCTTCTTTCCTGAAGGAACCCAGAGCATTTGCATAGACATACATGTTGCACATTTAGGCAATGAGAATCCTTAGAAAAAGTGCACTGACACATGCTAACTTTGTATTTTTATTTTTCTCCATAAGGAATGCGTTTTTCTTGTGGAGAAACTGTTTGCCTCATGGCACGACCAATTGTTGTTCTGACCTTTGATAGGGATTTATTTCCGGTCAAGACAGGAGTACTTCGACCAGTGAGAGGGTGAGAATGGGCTATGAAAAGCAGGGTCAGACTGGGGCAAAAATAGGCCCGGGCACCAAAACAAAAGTCACCCACAACAGTGACTTAGGGGCGGATTATGATGGTATGATGGTGGGTGGACCGTCACTGACAGGACATCAGTGGTGGTCCAACCGCTGACATCCCCTCGGTCCGACTATAGGATTGCAATACCAGCCACAGTGGTCGAGGGGAAGATTGCTGCCTCTGCCAGGATCAGTGATCCCAACGGAGTAGCGGTCGTATTCGTAGTCCCGAATGGCAGCAGTGCCAAGGCAGGCACCGCTGTCGGGATTACGATATCCCTTTTCGGCGGCCTTTCCATGGCAGCAAGACTGCCCTGAAAAGGCTTTCAGAAACAGAATTTGGGGGCCCCAAACAGGGCCTCCGTCCATAGTGGGCCACTGTAAAGAGGCCCTGGAGGCACAAGTAGTGCCCCCACACACATCCATGCACTGTGTGCACCACAGGTTGCATGGCACATGTCCATGGATGTGCAGAAAGTGTCCCTTTTCATGGTGGTTCGTGCTGCGGCCCTTTTCCTGGGCCACAGCACAAGACGCCATGAAAAGGAGCACTTTGCGGCCACCAACCCGGCGGTTGCATCATAATGCGGCGGTTGGACTGTCGCCTGCTTGTCGGGTGGTCGCCTGACCACCGCGATAGCAGGAGGTGGTCTGACCATCTGCTTTCGTAATGAAGGCCTTAGATAGCTAAAAAGTTGTGCCATTATTGCAAATTGGGGTAGTTTTGAATTTGTCAAGACATGCTGTATAAGTCTTTTGCAAGGCTTGGAAGACTGCATGGATTTGAGCTTGTTACAGCCAATATTTATTTTAATATCAGGGAAATTAACTGAAAAACCAGCGCAGCAGACCATAAAAAAGGCCCACAAACAGCCAAAAAACCTGCCCAAACACTGACCTGTCAGACCAAACCATGGGGCACTGCCTTACTGAACTGTAGGCCAATCTGACCCTGGTGAAAAGTTTGTGAATAGAAACAAGCTCACAACTTTAGTGGCTTTGTCATAACCCCATGTAATCTGTACAACTATGGGTAGATATTTAGAAAGTACACCGTTCTCTCTATACTTTGATTTTCAGAAAATAAGGCAAAATAAAAAGAAATCAAGCACCTCTCATGGAAATCTGTGGAAATTTGAAGGTCATTACCAAGATGAAAGGTGAAATCCACCTGTAAATGAACATTTACATCCCACTAAAGTTCCTTCCACACCTCATGTGGCACCAATGGCAACATTTGCTCAACTTTCAGCTGTCCCTAGAAGTGAAATCCACCAGTGAAGTTCCAGAAAACAAGTTCATCAACCTTCTTCAGTCCAGAAAAAAGGGTGCTTCTTGATGTCAGCCTTGGTTGTAAATGCTAGATGAACAAGTTACTTACCTTTGGTAACGCTTTTTCTGGTGGATACAGTATCTGCCTGTGGATTCCTCACCTTATACCCCCTGCACCAGCATTCCGCGGAAATTCTTTCCTAGCTCTCCCACGTCAACGAGGACATCACAATAGCAAGGCTCCACCCGTGATACCGTATGACATCATTGGAGCCATAAGAGGACCTCGTCGGCGTGCTGACGTCAGTTCCACCCATTTTGTCCGTGCCACCGAGGCAAACGGGCAGACCGACACATTTTCAAATGTAAACATAGCATACAAAATATATACACATATATAAATTCACAAATGCATAATCAATAAAGGCATAGAGAAATAGCAACTGAATAAGCATTTCTCAGTATTAAAATATAAACATATTAAAATAAAAAAAAATGGTAGAAACAGGTGGACAAGAGGGAGGCGGGCGGGACAGTGAGGAATCCACAGGCAGATACTGTATCCACCAGAAAAAGCGTTACAGAAGGTAAGTAACTCGTTCTTCTGATGGATACTTCTGCCTGTGGATTCCTCACCTTATGAATAGACTCCCAAAGCCGTACCTCTCCTGGTGGAGGGTGTCCACCTGACTAGACCAAAAAATCTTGCAAAACGGAACAAGCAAAATGGCCATCCCTCCTAACCTCAGAGACCAAGCAGTAATGCTTTGCAAAGGTGTGGAGGGAGGCCCAAGTTGCTGCTTTACAAATATCAATAACAGGAACACCTCTAGCCAAAGCAGAAGAAGTAGACTTAGCTCTGGTGGAATGAGCTCTGATACCTTCAGGAGTGTCCTTCTTGGCCAAGGCGTAGCAAATCTTGATGCACAAGATAATCCACCTGGAGAGAGTCCTCGTGTGCACAGCCTTGCCTTTCATCTTCCCAACATAGCCCTCAAAGAGCTGATTGTCCAGCCTCAGAGCTCTTGTCCAATCCAAGTAAAAGCTGACAGCTCTCTTAGGGTCCAAACGATGCAGTCTCTCCACCTCCTTGGAAGGGTGAGGGGGAGGATAGAAAGTAGGTAAAGTAATGGACTGTCCCATATGAAAAGGGGTAAGTAACCACCTTGGGAAGGAAAGGAGCTCTGGTCCTTAAAACTAACTTATCCGCATGAATGGTCAAAAAAAGGAGGTTTTGAACTAAGAGCCTGAAGCTCACTTACCCTCCTAGCCGAGGTAATGGCAATCAAGAAAAACGTTTTAAAAGAAAGAAGCCTCAACGGGCAAGTATGAAGAGGCTCAAACGGAGAACCCATCAAAAAGGTAAGAAGGAGATTCAAATCCCACTGAGGCATAATGAAAGGTGTGGGAGGGAACTTATTTGTAAGACCCTTAATGAACCTCATGATAATGGGGGACTTAAATAAAGACGGCTGATCCGGTAAACATAGAAAGGCCGACAAGGCCGACAAATAGCCCTTAACAGTGGCTACAGCACAACCTTGCCATGCCAAAGAAAGTGAAAACTCCAGAATATTAGACAAACAGGCCTTCTTAGGGTCAATGTCTCTCTCTCCGCACCACTTAACAAATCTGGACCATCTGGAAGAGTGGACAGACTTAGTGGAGTGTTGCCTGGATGATAAAATTACATCCACTATATCCGGCGGGAGAGAGAAGGAACTCAGGTTGCCCTGTTCAATCTCCAGGGATGAAGGTGCAGGCTCTGGAGGTGGGGGTGTAGAACCTGCCCCTGCGACTGTGAGAGGAGGTCTGCCCTAAGAGGGAGATGGAGCTGAGGGTGCGATGAGAGGTGAAGAAGATCTGTGTACCACACCCTTCTTGGCCAATCCGGGGCAATCAATATAACTTAGGCCCGGTCTTGGCGAATCTTCCTCAGAACCCGAGGAATCAAGGGTATGGGAGGAAATGGGTTAAGGAGTTGTGAGCTCCAATCCAACTGAAACGCGTCCCCCAACGCTCCCTGCATCGGATACTGAAGCCTGCAGAACGACTGGCAGTGCGCGTTCTCGTGAGTGGCAAACAGGTCCAAACGAGGAGACCCCCACATCTGAAAGATGCGATGGACCACCTCCGGATTAAGTCGCCACTCGTGATCGGCCGAGTAACGCCGACTGAGACTGTCCGCACGTACATTCAGCACACTGGCCAGATGATTTGCAAACACACAAATCCGATGGTTCTGAGCCCAGGACCAGTGCCGCAGAGCCTCTCGACAGATACGATACGACCCCACGCCACCCTGTTTGTTGATATACCACATCGCGGTAGTGTTGTCCGTCAGGATCTGAACCGACTGACCGCGAAGGGAAGGGAGGAAAGCCTTCAGTGCCAAACGTATTGCCAGCAATTCTAGAAGGTTGATGTGAAGCAACCTTTCCTCTGGAGACAAAAGACCTTTGACCTCCAGATCCCCCAGATGAGCTCCCCACCCTAGAGTGGAGGCATCCGTGATCACTGTGACCACCGTTGGAGGAGGCTGAAAGGGCTTTCCTCAAGACAGGTTGCCCTGTTCACTCCACCAAATCAGCTGCGCTGCAGCTTCTCTGGAGATTCTGATCTTCTCCCCGAGATCTCCGTTGTGCTGATACCACTGCCTGCGAAGGCACCACTGGAGTGCCCTCATGTGCCAGCGTGCATGGTTACCAACAGAATGCAGGAAGCGAACAGACAGGCGAAGAACCTTCAGGACTGGAACAACCGCTCCATTGTGAAATAAAGGAATCATTTCCTGAATGTCGAGAATCCTCTGCTCGACACAGAAGTGTCCAGTATTGCCCCTATGAACAGGCTGCACTGAGAAGGCACCAGGTGAGATTTGGGTACATTTATCGAGAAACCCAATTTGAACAACTGATGAGCTGTAACCTGCACACGGCGCGAAACCAACTCTGGAGACTACGCTTTCAACAGCCAGTCATCCAGGTAGGGGATAACAGGAACCCTTGACCTTCTAAGATGAGCCGCAACCACCGCCATCACCTTCGTAAAGACTCGAGGTGCGGAAGTAAGACCGAACGGAAGAACTGCAAACTGATAATGTTGCCACCCAATCGTGAACCAGAGATACTTCCGATGCGACCTCAGGATGGGAAGATGAAAATACGCATCCTGTAGATCGATGGACACCATCCAGTCTTCCTGTTGCAACGCAAGGAGAACCTGACCCAAGGTCAACATTTTGAACTTCTCCTGTCTGAGGTAAAGGTTCAAAATCTTGAGGTCCAATATTGGCCTTAAGCGACCGTCCTTTTTGGGGATCAGGAAATACCGGGAGTAGCAACCCTGACCCCTTTCCTGCTCCGGAACCACCTCTATTGCACCTTTCTGTAGCAAGGTAAAAACCTCCTGCTGTAAAAGCAGGAAATGGTCCTCTGAGCACCAGCCCTGGTGAGGAGGTTAAGGAGGAGGAAACTCCAAAAAGGGAAGGGCGTACCCATTCTCTACAAGATTCAAGACCCAACGATCTGACGTGATCAGTCCCCACTCTTGTAGAAAGTGGTAAACCCGACCTCCAACCGGACCAACATGTTCTAAGATGGGGGGTCTAGAACTGCTTTCCTGATGTACCAATGGTGGCGGGAGGGGAAGTAGAGGAAGAGGTGGAGGATTGTTGTCGAGCTGCTCCCCTGAGGCCTCTTTTATTTTTCCCTCTGTACGACTTGTGCAAGGGATTCTGCTGTTGCTGGCGGCCACGAAAGGAAGCAGATCTCCCAAATCCACGATACCGCTTGTAGCTGTATCCTCTGGACTGCACCTGGAGGTCTAGAGACCTTGCAGTAGCCCTGCTGTCCTTAAAACGCTCTAAGGCTCAGTCTGCCTTTGAACCAAAGAGTATTGACCCATTAAAGGGCAAATCCAGCAAAGTCACCTGAACATCAGGTGAGAAACCAGAAGACTGAAGCCAAGCCGGTCTCCTTGCAGCCACAGAAGACCGCATCACACGAGCCACAGAATCAGCAGTGTCCAGGCCCGACTGAATCACCTGACGTGCCGCAGCCTGTGAATCAGAAAGGACTTTCAAGAAATTAGCCCGATCCTCCTCAGGCAACTTTGGAGCTAGCTGCATGACTGAGTCCATCAAAGCATGGATATACCTTCCAAGAAGACAGGTTGCATTAGTGGATTTAAGAGCCATACTTGCAGAAGATAATACCTTCTTTGCCGCCTGCTCCATTTTTTTAGAATCCCTATCACCAAGAATGGTAGGGAAAGAACCAGAAGATTGCTTCGAACAAGAAGCCTGGACAACCAAACCTTCCGGCGTAGGATGTGAAGATAAAAAAGCCGGATCCCCAGGAGCGGGCCTGTACCTTCTAGAGATGGAACGAGAAACCGCAGGAGCAGATAAAGGCTTCTGCCACACCTCCATTATTGGTTCCATCAAAGCATCCGTAAAGGGAAGAAACGGTTCAGAAGTTGAAGAATAAGTATTAAGAACCTCCATAAGAATATCAGATTTCACCTCAGCTGAGGGAAGCTGTAGACCAAGCAAATTAGCCGCATTCCTTATGACCACATGATAAGGAGCAATGTCTTGCACAACCCCAGCATTCGCAGATGTGAGATTATACTCAGGAGAAGTGTCCAAGCCACTAGCCTCACGAAGGCCCGCAAACTCATCCATAGAATCAACAATCTCTCCCTCCTCCTGATTCTGTGCATATTCCTCCTCTTCAAGGATCCTCTGCGCCTCTCTCCTAGAGCGTTGTTTAGGAATCGGTGTCGGCGGCGCCACACGCGGTGCCGGTGAAGACATCAACGACGTCGACGGAGGAGCCTCAGCTTCGAACCTCGACGTCGATCGAACTCGAGGCGTCGCCGACTTAACAGCCGAAGGAGTCCGAGGAGCCGGAGTGGAGGTCCTCGGCGCCGGGAAATGCCACGACGGAGTCGACGGCAAGAATGGCATAAAGGGTGCTTGAGGATAAAATTGAGGAACACCCAAGTTAAAGGCCAAAGGACTCCCTGGCAAACATGCCAAACATCGCATTAAGGAAATGCGTAGAATCTGACCCAAGAGCAGGAAAAGCAGGATATGGATCCGTACCTTCCTAAAGAAGAACCACCTGAGGTCGAGCTGGAGGCTGCAGAGCCGGGAACGGCGCCCGCACAGGTGAAGCCACCCGGCCTGGAGACGACTCCCCAGGCGCCGGAGACATCGCTGGAGCCGGTGAGTCTTCATGCAGCGAAGTGCCTTCCGAAGCCGGCGATACCGGATCCGGAGATGGAACCGGCATCACCCGAGGAGATGGAGATGGAGATGGAGAAACAAAGTCCTTTCTTCGAGGCCGCTCAGCCGGAGTCGGCGACCTCGACCTCGAGGCCCTGGCCTTCGAAGAACGGTGCCGAGAGCCATGTCTCCTCTTAGACTTCTTATGTTTCTTCGACTTCGATGTATGAGAAGACGAACACTTTGCCCTCTTCTCCTTTTTGGCTTTGCCCATAAACAGCTTAGCTTCACGCTCCTTAATAGCCTTGGGATTCATTTTCCTGCAGCTTCGACATTCTTCGACGTCATGATCCGAAGATAAACACCAGAGGCAATCTTCATGCGGGTTCGTGATCGACATATGCCCACCACACTCTCCGCTGGGTTTAAACCCGGTCTTCCTGGAAGTAGCCATCAGAAACCAACAAGTGATACAAAGTTTTCTTTGAAGAAAATGGAGAGCCCCTAGAAAAAACGTTGAGCGTCGACAGCGCGGAAAAAAGGGAACTGATGTCAGCACGCTGACGAGGTCCTCTTATGGCTCCGATGACGTCATACGGTGTCGCAAGCGGAGCCTTGCTATTGTGACATCCTTTTCGACGTGGGAGCGCTAGGAAAGAATTTCCACGGAATGCTGGCGCAGGGGGGTATTCATGAGGTGAGGAATCCACAGGCAGAAGTATCCATCAGAAAGGGCCAACGTAGGTCAATGAGTAGTTAAATGCTCATCAATGACACTTGGGGCCCAATAAAGTGTCTGGCAGTCCCTGGACTGCCAGACTCATGGGGGCGCATAGGTAGCAGCCTCCTGAATGCCCTATTACGATTTGGGTGGTCAGACCACCACAGCTGCCAGGGAACCGCCTCTCCCTGGTGGTGATGCGGCGGTGTTGCGGCTGTCAGGAGGCCGCAATATTCTTGGCAGGACCGCTGCGGTCCTGCCAAGCATATTACGACTTTCCTCTCTGACGGCGGAGTCATGGCAGTACTTACTCCATGAACACCATGGCGGAGAGGAATCAAAGGGGGCCCTGCCCTCATCTGCATGTTGATGCACACAGGGGGGGCACAACATGTGCCCCGCTGTGTGCATGCACAGCATTTCCTGCATGGCATAGACTTTTCAGTCCATGCTGTGCAGGAACTGGTTTTGGTGTTCCCATTGTGGTGCCCATTTGTAGGTCACCGCCGTGGTTAGTTCAAAACAAAAGCAAGACTAACACGAGTTACACTTGTAATCTGGTGGGCGGTCTGACCACTGCTTTGGTGGTGCGGCAGCAAGGTGGACTGGGCGCCGCCTTATTGATCTGCAGGTGACAAAGACCTATAAAACCAAATCAGCCTTGGATCCTTCTGAAATCGGTACAAAGAGTACCATCAAATTGAGTAATAGTGCTTAGAACCAGCAGAACTGTATAACGTGTTATTAAGCCACCAGCCTGGAAATCCACAGGTAGGGATGAGGAACAAGAGATCTTCAGGAAGGTAGCTCTACTGACATGTTGATGTCTACCTCAGCCCTGTTACACTCCACCATAGATTTGGACAGAGGCAGCGCCACGATCAAATCGAAGTAGGGCTATAATTTCCTAATAAAAGGCTGGAGAGGGCTATGTGTTGTGTTGGTTTCCACAAATCTTTTCTACATCTGTTGAGCTATTCCAATACTTTGCCATGCTGATCTAAAAGTACCTCAATAATAGCGTGCACCAAGTGGGACCACATTTGTATACGATTCATTGTTGCATATTTTTGAAAGATATCTGCCTTTGGTTGACTCAATCATGATACAGTGGAACTAATTATATTTTAGGATGTTGTTCTGAGTTTTGGCTGGTGTTTTGTTAAGATAAGTGGGTGGACCCCAATGAGAATATGCACACCCTAGGTCTGTTGCCATGTCTTAATTCTGAGAGGAAATAATTTGATAAGAGGAGGATTGGTGGTTATAAGACATATAGATTTGCATAGGAAATGCATATTTTCGATAAGGCACTAATAATATGGAGGATACAAGATGTGGAGAGTACACATATCTAAATAGATATTTTAGTACAACCTTAACACTCAACGATTAGTAGTCCCAAGATAATACTTGAAAAAGATATCTTTTCATTAAGGCAATTAAACAGAATGGAAGGATGGTTATGTACTTGTGCACACACACACAAACACACACACATACACATGCTTGAATATTACGCCAATGGAGTCAACCATAAAGATTGTAACAGAAAGCGTCAACTCCGAAGAACTGGACAAAAACGTCTAACAGAAGGGTGCCGAATATAGGCAATGGAGAGCGACTCAAGCCACATTTTTCAGGATTAATGCTGACTTTGTACACGAGTTCCAGCTATATTAATTTTAAATAAATGTATCTCATTTGGATAGCCTAAAAATCTGGCATTGATTGAGCATTCCTGTCTATAATGATCTCTTCTGGAATACGAGGAAATCATTAGAGGTTGATGTTAATCTTAAAATGAGATTGTCAAATATAGATGAAGATTAGTGCTCTTTCTCCTTGTACAGACGTAAGATACTAGGAGAGACTTAGAGGGGTTACATTTAGAGTTCAGCAGATCAAAGGCTCCATCATAAAGTGGTGAAGTGCCTGCTCCACTGAAATCGCCATTCCCCTGTCTGATTTAGAGGAGGGGGAACTCTCAGGTTTCTGAAGAGAGAGCCTCAGCTTGCTCTGCCATTAGAAACCCTTGACATGACAATCTGTCAGCAAGGGACCCACAAGGTCCTAAAGGCAGTGACACCAGTGGCGGCTGCCTCAGAACGGGGGTGATGGGGTAGAGGGGGATGGATAAAAGAAAAGTAAAATAAATAAATATACCTTCCCTTCGCTGCAGCCGCCACTGCACACTCTCCTCCATCCTCTTCGTCTGCACTGGCAGCACTGGAAGCAGACTCTCCCAGCAAATCCCGACGCTGCATGAGCAGCATCATGATTGTTCTGAGTGGCCTGTTTGGCCGCACAGGCAGTGACTGGGAGCCTCAGCATGTTCTCCATTGGGCTGTGCAACACAGCCAGTTGGAGAACATGGTAAGGGCGCATGAATGTTTGGCCGGCCAAAGATGTCTTGTTGTTATCATTAAATATTTCTTTTTGCACTGCTCAAATAGCAGTGGCCGACGCTCCTCCGCCTTAGCAGAGGAGACGCCACTGAGTGACACTACCCAACATAGGGTGGGCTAGTCCCACTGATTTTTAGGTCTCGCCTGACCCAGCGCATGCTCTGGTCTGGCGAGACTTATTGAGAGCGCTCCAAAAAGTGCTGCCAGCCTAGATCTACAGTGCATGTGCGCAGGCGCGCGTGCTTTACCGCAATTACTTTCACTTTCGGCTGCACGGCCGCTTTGCATAGCCAATAGGTCTCGCTTTTGGGACCTTATAAGTATTTAGTTATAAGGTTACTGTTGCATGGCTAAGCACTTATAAGGTCCCAAAGGCGAGACCTATTGGCTATGCCAATGCTTGTTTATGCCTGTGTCTGGCAAGCAAGGCGTGACGTGGTGCACCTTGGCAGTGAAAACAAACAGTACCCCGAGGAGCGGAAGAAAAGTTAAAGAGCGCAAGGGCCACTGTCATTTTGATTTTCAGAAACAAACCCCTCATGAAATTCTGAGCGGACCAAATACATGGCTGCACACTCCGCATTGAGCTGAGAAAGAGCACCTGTCAATGTGGAGAAAGCGCTTTCATTACAGCGATCCCCACTAGACATACAGGGATCTCTAATGTGGGAAGCAGCTGTCTGCTGGATAGGGAGAGGAAAGGGTCTCTGCTCCTCTTGGAAGGAAGCCCACTATGCTTTAAAAGAGCCCCTTTCTATGTTCTGGAATTTTGTGGGTTCTTTTAGCAACAGAGTATCTCCTAAAGCAGGTTCAGTACCTGTGCCAATGTTAACTTAGAAAGACTTGCTTTCTTCCCCTCATCGTGACCAGATGTAGGTGGGGGCTTTTTTAACAATCAATTTAGTGAAACCGTCTCAGGTGCAACTGGTATCAATGGTGTGGTACCAGGACGGCGGAGCCTGATCTACCCGAGACTGCCGCAATCCTGTTTGGTTGAGCACCATGAAAAGAAAACCCCTCTCAGGTACATTCACAATCTTGTATGGCATGAAAATACCGACTAGTAGCACTGGCCCAGTACTTCTGAGTGCATTCTTCACTCCATAATGTGCTTGAAAGTATCCACGGCCTGGAGAAACCCTTTCTTGAATAGGCCCTAGAGTGTAGTAGCAATGCTGCAGTGAGTTCTCATGCTGATGTAGGTTGTTGAGAAATAAAAGTTTATTTCACTATCGCTCTATGGAAGGGTAGGTACGTACCGCTTCGAGTCTTCGTGCGAGGTATTCATCCGCTGTCACGTACTGCTTTGGTTCGATTAGCTTATCCGTAAGGTTTGCCACATAGCAGCCAATCTTGGTCATCTGTGTTGAAGTTGTATTTCTGGACTGCTGATACTTGTTTTTTGCAACGACAGTCTGTTTGGAAAAAAATATATATATAAGAAAAGAGAACATTCAAAAACATATTCTAGAAAATGGTTTCAGTTTAATCAACAAAACCCTCTACACCTTCTTAAAGCTCTCCTCGCCCTCTTCAACCGAACTAGAAGTGATTGGCGCTTTAACTCCAGCATGTGGTTTGAAATGACACTTACGGCGTACGTCTCTTTCCCATCAAACTCTCTTTTCTATTTGTAAGGACAGGGTTACAAGTCCCCTGTTTTAAAGCTGTTAAATCTGTCCCCACCAGTTACTGATACCAGAATTACCAGTTTGTGAGGGTGCAGGTAAAAGAGATTTACAGGTGGAACACTGACTGCCTTTGGATCGAGAAGTGAGGAACAGCATGCAAATCAATAATCCTAGGTCCAGTATCCCTGAATGCCTCTCTTTGCCCCAGACTTTCACTAACAGATCCACGGTGTTTCCACGGACCTCATAAATCGAGGCGCTGCTAAGACTTATGTGGCCACTTGTAATTACGGCCCTACTGGTTAGAAACCCAGGGCCAGATGTACGACCGTTTTTAGTGGACACATTTGCAACCAATAAAACAGCTTCTGCCTTAACCCTATTTTGCAAGTCAGTAACCTATTACGCATTCGCAAAACACTCCTACTTTACCAACTCCGTAAAGGAGAGGGTAACCCATTCACAAACGGGACCCCTTCCCCTTTGTGAATGTGGGCACCAACATTTTTTTAAGAGCAGGTAGTGGTAACACGGACCACTGCCTACTCTTAAAAAATGAAATGAATCTTTTCATTTTTCTTTTTAAAATGCATCCCATTTTCCTTTTAGGAGAACAGGCTGCATTAAAAAAAAAATTGCTTTATTTAAAAAGCAATCACAGACATGGTGGTCTGCTGTTTCCAGCAGGCCACCCTCCGAATGGAAATAGGCCATTCCCAATGAGTCACAAATTACCACCTACCACATGAATAATGATGAGTTAGGTCATTTGCGACACCGTTAGGAATCGCCAAATGTGTCTGAGACACATTAGTACATTTCATTTTGCGACTCACTAAATGCAACTCGCTAAAAATTGCAATTTGCGAGTCACAAAATGAAATGGCCGTACATGTGGCCCCCAGTCCCACCTTCGCCATGTCTAGTCTCTTAGCAACAGGAGGCAGTGCAGTAACCAAGAGACACTATATCCAGACAGAATAAAAGCACCCTGTTTGATATGTTCATTTATTCACAAAACAAAACCAGCATGAAGCCGGTTCAACTTTCAATGAACATATTGCAATTGTTTTAACTCCATTTAAGTGTTTTCAAGGTATAACGTAACATAACGTGTATTTGTAAATCGCACGTTGACCCGTTAGATGTTTATTGTACAAGGAAGGTATTTGCAAGGTGTTTTATGAAAGCCAGAGAGCCTGTATTTTGAGCCTACTGAAAACTACATCTTAGGAACTCTACCTCACAGCCTAAATTTGCACTGCTTTCAAGCACTAACTGTGACTTCATAAGGCAATATAATAGCCTTAATCCCTGCTAGAAAGCCACAGTAATTTCATTCAGAAATGCTGGTGTGTCTGTTGCTTATTTAAGACCCAGATAAAGAGCAATCACCAGCAAAGATGTTGGCAATTGCAGTTCAAGTGCCTAGAAGTCATGAAGGGCTCAAACAATGTGTTTCGTTCCGCATGCCAAATGCAAAGCACACACATTAAAAAGATTTCCCTCATGTTTCGCACAACCTCTGCCTAACAGGGCCAGACTGGGTGTAGCGGGCACCGGGCGTTTCCCCAGTGGGCCGCCAGGGTGGGGCCACTTTTGGGTCCCTGGAGGCTGTTTTTGTTACCAGAGGGCCGACAATATAGGCCCCCTGTAACAAAATCGGCCCAAACCAGCCCTAGCAAACAGCTTAGCCGCACCTCCCCTCCCCCCATGGGGGCCGGTCAAGCTGTTTGCCAGGGAAGGTTTCGGTTCCCAGTCTGGCCTCGCTGCCTAATCATGGTAACTTACAAATGTGGACAATCTAACTTTCTAAAAAGCATTCTAACTAGAAATATTTTTCAAATTGGCTAATAACTGGTTAATAAAGTGGATTATTTCAAGGAATCAGCCAGCAACTAGGGAAAAGGCTGCCATCTTAAACTTGGTAGAGCCAACAACAGTAAATAAGAAAAAAGCAGAATATCATTCTGCAAATATGCATGACAGAAACACGTATATTAATGATATGCATAATACACGAAGGAGCAGAGAACACATTTATTATGCTTAGAAAGTCATTTATCTTCTCTATGTAATGGTAGGATATTCAATTTCAAACAACACTGGTAATCCAAGGAAATCCTTCCTGCAACTGAAGATGCATATTTTGGTTAAAATACCCTAAAGAGAAAATTACAGTCTAAGTAACAGGTCTGAGAGGATTAACTATGTCATATTTAAACAATGATTCGTTTAAATTTTAAAATAGTAGGATGGAAATGAGAATTATGAATTCTGAGGGGTAATGCCTACCTAACAAAGCTGTGTTGTGGCTCCATTTGTTGGTGAAACTGTTAAGCATACCAACATATCATACTAGGAACCTATGTGACATACTAAAAGATAAAGAAGATATTCTGTAATTTCCAACTAAACAGTGAAAATATGTGCACCCGCTAAAGTATGCAGCATATACAATTTTCATTATCATGATTAATATGTAAATTACATATTTTTAATGTCAGTTATTTCTAGAAATCTGCTGAAAATAACCATGAAACAAACGTTTTGCTTTGGAGCATTTTAAAACAAATTAAACAATATGTAAAATCACTGTTCATATTTCTCGTTGATTGTCCTTATAAAAGAAATATATAAATGTTTATATAGGACTACATCTGAGACATTTCCATGAATATTAATGTATCAGACATATCATTCTACATGCCGCACATATCAACAGATTTTCTTTCTGTCTAATATGGAAGTTCTATCCTCCACAGTGCTGAAAAAAGAGAGACGCAATAAAATCTGAAATTGTGTATTGTGAAAAGTCTGTAAACATGTGATTAGGCATCCCAGAATAGAAAACCTCCATCATTGAGATCGTAGTCTGTGAAGTATTTTGTAACATACTGTGTTTTGTTCCATGAATTTTGAGCAAATTTACAGCTGATTCCCACCTACATTTGTGTCTTGGGTGATACTGGCTTTTATTTACAAATATCTCCTTAGCCACATGGTTATAGCACAGGGCCTTATTATGACTTTGGTGGTCTAGGAATGGGGCCGCCGCCACACTCCGAGTCTGCTAAAGCCATAAGAAACCTCCTGCCAGAGTATGACTTTTAAAGGCTCTGGCAGGCAGTTCTTTGACAGTCCCACAGCGGTGCCTTTGAAAAAGCCTCAAAGGCAGTTCCTGCAGGACTTGGATTGTCAAGTCCATGCCCTGCAGGAACTGAGGGTGCATGCAGACAGGAGGGCACAACATGTTCCCCCTGCCTGCACCCCATGTCGTAGGGTCGCCTTTTTTCTCCAGCCCCACACCTTTCATGGCAGTTGCACCACCATGAACTGTGTGACGGTGAGGAAACCTGTAATATGTTTGGCGGGGACACAGCGGCACGCCAAGCATATTGCAGCCTGAAGACCGCTACAACACTGCTAGGGATCCCTAATCCATGGCTGTTGCGGCGGTGCCAATGCAGTCCGACCACCCATGTTGTAATGGGGAGGTTGGACCGCTGGTGCCGCACTGCCACCATGGCTACGGTGGTCCAGTGGACCACCGTAGTCATAATAAGGCCCACAGACTTCAATCTAACTTGTGTTGGAGGTTTTTAGGTGCTACCCCGTATTTTAACTCAATCTGAACATTAAAGGCCTAGCTACTGTTTCAGTAAGCAGCACGCACATGTGAATAGGAATTTTACAACTTTTTTTGTTTATGGGACCCTGGCACATGCATAGACTTTCAAGAACATAGAATTGCATGAACAATTCCTTTTGAAGAACCTGCAGTAAACAGATTTTGTAAGCTGCTTAAGCTCATAATAAATGTAGGTGCCCTAATTTTCAGGGCCATCAGGTGGCTATTATTATTATTATTATCATGCTAGTCACCTCTCTTTCAGCCATAGCAGGGAAATTGCTGGCCACACATTGGCAAATGTCCATTTATTTAAGGTCAACATCAATACATGAAGAAGGCAGTCTAACTACCACAATTTTATTTCCACTCCTTTTTTCTTGTGGAAACATTTTTTTCTCAGATCTGTTCTTATGTGTTCCGATTTCACGAGTCCAAAAAAATCTTCAACCCTACCCTCACACAGAGAACAAAAGAACAATTGGGAAAGAGAGCAGATGCTGAAAACACATCATGGGAGATGTTAGCACCTCTTCTGGAATGTGTCTCTCTCCGGAACCATTTTTGCAACACATAACCCTATATCTCAGTTAATCTATCATCACCTGGTGGTCATAAAATTCTTTGATCAATTGTTTATTGTGTACATCTCAATGTAAAAATGTTGATGTAAATAGGGGATGTTTATAGTCAGTTTTTAAAGACCTTTCTACACTTCTCTCCCAACATATTCTGCCCCACACTCACTCAGCCTGCAGAAATCTGGCTTTACTTCTTTATTTTCAAAGTTTTTTTCCAGTCAAACTAGAATAGAAACACTTTCAGGGGCCTTTACATGTAGCTAGTCATGCAGTGCTCAATAATGGACAAATGAAGCTATGAAAGCACCGAAATGCTACTCAATTTATTTTCCCTTATATAGTGCTATATACAATATACGCTATACACTGCACTATATACAAATCAAATTTATCTCTATATCTTTCTTTTCATCTATTAATAATTTTAAATGAGGAGAACAAAGGTTTATTAAAATGGAACATAACAGGAAAGAGGGACTTTCATTTTGCAGATCTTACTAGGTTCAGTATTTGTTACGTGCTTGCTAAAGAAATAAACAAATGCAAAATGAACACACCTCTACTTACTCCCAACTTACAGTAAGTCCAATATATCATTCATTATTGTTTAATATTTTTGTTTTATTCAATTTAAGTCAACAATTAACCACTCAAAATTACTTTTCTCACAAGAACTCATTCAAAATACAGATGATATCTGCTGATAGTCACAGCTTAAACAGTTGTAGTTAAATAAATTATATATCTCTATTCTGTGGAACAACAGGCTTGTGCTCATTGTGAGGCTAACCACATACTTACACAATGAATGCTCATTCAATATCTCAATAATGTTGTCAAGAATATCGATTTTTTGGGGGGTAATTAATATCGTTTTCAATAATATTTTTGCTGTTAATACCGTTTTCATTAAAATAGTTGTCAAAATTCTATTGTTTTAAATTATATTTATGTGTTTTAGTTCATATATAAATTTTATTTGATATTATTGTTTGTACATTGTTAATAATATTTTTAAATATAGTTTGCAATTTTAGGTGATCTATCATTTTTAAATTAATTGCCAATAGTAATTTATAGTGTTGGAGCTGGTGGCTAGGTTTGTAGGGGTATAGGGTGGGAAGTTAATGAACTACAATTAATTAACAAAAATGTTTTAATTTATTATTAATTAATTATTTGTTTAATAATTGATAAATTCTGTAATAATTATATTTCTAACTTATATATTAGGAGCGGTGGCTGGGTTTGTAGGGGTATATGGTGGGAAGTTAATGAGGTAATAATGAATTCACAATTAGTTAATAATTTACTTTTATTTATTTAATTGATTATTATTTATGTAAAGTTTGTATTAAGTATATTTTTTAGTTATATATCAGGTGCTGGTTGCTGCATTCGTATGGGTCTATGGTGGGAAGTTCATTAAGCAATAATTAATTAACAATTAACTATTAATTATTTATTAATTACATGATTGATCAATTCTGTCAATTGTGTATTAATTATATTTTGTAAGGTATATATTAGGCGTGGGCTGCTGGATTTGTAAGGGAATAGGGTAGGACGTTTTTAAAGTAATGATTAATAATTATTGTATAAATAATTATTTAATCGGTTATATTTTATGTTAATTGTGTTTTACTTATTCAATTCAGTTATACTTTAGTTGTGGGCTGCTAGGTTTTGTGGAGGTATGATGTGGGAAAGTAATTAATTAATACATATTTTTGAACTGATAATTATTCAATCATGTTAATCAGTGATGTCATGAGTGATGTCACTGACCATGTCATGAGTGATGTAATATGTGACGTCATCAGCAGTGCATTGCGGGCGCGCGAGTTATAGTTAGCTGAACTAACTATAACGGGGGAATTTCACTGGTTTTGTACAAGTGAAATGTCCAGCTAACTAGAACACCCCTAAAACCTATGTTTTTTTCTGAGACTTTCTATGGTTTTTTAAATGCTAATTCCTAACTATAACATACCTGAAACCTATGGTTTTTTCAGTGAATTTCAAAGGTTTTTTTAAATGCTAATTCCTAACTATAACGCCCCTGAAACCTATGGTTTTTTCAGTGAATTTCAAAGGTTTTTTAAATGCTAATTCCTAACTATAACATATCTGAAACCTATGGTTTTTTTCAGTGAATTTGTTTTTAAATGATAATTTCTAAATATATTAATTGTTATATTTCGTTTTTGGATACTGTTTTTCTACATTTTATAAACTATTTATTTTTACATATTTTATTTTTTAAATTACATTACATATTTTTAATATAAATTGAAAAAAAAATGTTTTTAAAAATATTGAAACTAAAAAATAATTTGTTTTATTTTATATATTTTTTAATATATTAATAATATTTTTTTATTGGTTTTTTTTCAAATTTTTTCCGGAGTCGCGCACCCAAAGCGTACCTTTCTCGATCACTGCGCGGAACTGAGCCGCCATTTTACGATTGTTGTGTAGGATCCGCGTAGGGTGTGTGATGGGTGCGTATTTTCCTGCGCGATTGATATGTGACCGGTACGCGACTCCAGGCGCATACGCGACTCATACGTACTACTTTACGCGACGCTCGCGACACCAGGGGGTGCGCGACTTCTAATTTTACTGTAAAAAAAAGAAATAGCACATATCACTAATTTCTATTCTCCCCGGGGACCCCATGCCCCGGGGCTCATATATAATGTTGGGGACCATGGGGGGAGCGCCAATGCCCCCACGGTCCCAGCCGACTACGCATTCTTCGGGAGCCGGCATTGTTTTTCCACACGGGGAGCTGCTAACCTGCAGCTCCCCATGTGAAAAAGCAAAATGGTTTGCATTTTGAAAGTGTGGAAATATGGATTTTTATGGTCAGTTATGTCCCCTATCTTGGACCCCAACGGTTTCATGTATAAATCATAAGTATATGTATGTTCCCTCCAGTTCCAGTTATGAAGACGCAAACACATGTGTGTCCACTGTCAACATGTCCTCTTTCAGATCCGCCATGTATGGGTTGGATATTCCATTCCTAAGTATGAAAGGCCACCGGCTTTATATGGTTCATTTATGCCATTTTACAGTCCAGGCGAGTAGGCCCTGATTCTGCCATCAAGCCTTTTTTTGCCTTCTGCCTCTGAAAGCTCCAGTCTGAGCTCGCATCTGTACCCATGAACTTTGTCCTACTCCCTGCGCGGCTAACGGTGCCTGACTCGATTTGTCTGCTTGCCAAAAACTGTATTTCACCTTCAAGATTATCTGCTCCGCTCCGTTCCTCATCCAATGCATTCCTGTCTAGTAGTTTAAGTAAACATTCTTTCAGCTACCGAGCAAAAAGGCCCGGCTTCTCTGTCTTTATGCAAGTAATTCATAGCCCTGTTACTATGGAAGATTTCTGCCCTCGCATCTAGTGTAGACACTTAGACGCTTGTACACGCACTAACAGTCAGTATAGTCAGTATAGAATAAGATTCTATCCTAAGAGACCTTTCTTTTTGGATAACACAGTTCTTTAAACATAGGATATTAGATATGATTTGGGATTAGGTTGACATAACCCCAGACTTCTGTCTCCACATATAGAGCTAAATGTCAAGTCCCCTTCACCCCCTAGTTGCACGTCAATCACACGTCATGCTGCTGCGCGCGCATCTATGCCAAGCATTTCTGCTGACATTGCGAAATTCTTCCGTGGAACCACCCATTTATGACATCATATCCAATGACGTTTTTTAAGTTACGCCCAGTTACACCCACTTTAGTTACGCATGTATGTTCTTATCTTTGTTATCAACTGTTACGCCTCCTGCATCTGTTTCACTGTAATGCCTATTGTATAAAAATGATTACTTATCAATAAAGTTGGTTCTTCACTTCCTGAACCTTCGTGGTGATGGAATATGGAGTCCTCAATTCGAATTGATTTTGGAATAAAGCCCGTTCCGAACCTCTAATACCACGGATTCTGCCTCTTATTTTACTGAGCTATTATTATAGATATTCCGCATCAAATTAAGTTCCGGTAATTAAATTATTTACCACAGAAATGGCGCCCGAATAGGGACACTTTCTCATCTCACGCGCCGGAGGTGCGTTGCAGGCCCGGTCTCCTGTCACGGCTGGACGGACAACAACGCGTACCCACAGGATTTCCTGTATCTCCCTCCTGCCGAGCGGGGGTAACTGAGGCTGCGATCAACACCCAGACGAGGCGGTGAGAAGTGCGAAGTATCCCGACCAGAGCCTAGCTGAGAGAGCAAGATCCGAGGTATACAGAGGCCCACCAGTTTCGAAGTTCCAAAGTATCGAGTCGAGTCCAGTCCGGTCCGAGTCCAGTTCAGCTCAGTTCCGAGGCTTTCCGTTCCGAGCTACCCGGTGAGTACCATTGTCGGGGAGGCGTTCTGACGTGCACATAGGTTGTGCCGGTCAAGACGGGTTTGGGTACACAAATCCGGTCTGCACTGTTTCAGCAGTGTATCTGTACTGTTTAGCAGTATATCAAGTATGTCTAGTATATAATCCAGAATTACCTAGTTAGTGCCGAGTATCATGTTTAGTGACTAGTTCCCTAAATGGCCATCATTGTTGTTCATTAAATGTTAAATGTTAAAATGTTTTAAATACGTTCTCCATATTGTGGTGTGAATGACTGTTCATTATTGTGTTCTGTTGTATTAAACGTGTTCAGAAATAGGTATCAGATCAGATCAGTTCTCAAAATGCCGCTCTTTTCGAAATTAAGACAGATAAAAACGAGAAAAGGGGTACTCGAAGAAGCCGTTCCCATTCCTCCTAGGGACACTCCAGGGTACTTCATGTATCATAAACATGGCCTAGACGCCATATTATTTCTTGATTTATGGGTAGACTACACCAAGGAATTACCAGAAAGTCAGAGGTGGCCCGCAGCTGGGACCTGGGATGCAGATTGCATCGTGAAAGTAGAGGAAGAATTATGGAAAAAGAAAGCTAGACAATCACAGAAAGATGCCATTGAGTTATGGCGTAAAGAATCGTATAGACGTACAGAAAAAGCACGTAGACAAGAAGAGAAGAGTAAGGAGAATTCAAATAAAGTTCGAGAAAATCTATTAATTGAAGAAGGTACTCGAGTAAAATCAGAACAAGTAGACAGACAACGAACTGCCCTTATGAATGGTATGTATCCTCTTCTGGCCGAAGGGTTTCCTAAGGCTACTCCGGAGATACCAAAAGACTTGCCACCCCCATTGTTCCCGATAAAAGTACATCCCAAAGGGCATCCCAGAACCGCAGCAGATGTTTTTCTTTCCTCTTATTTAGACGACGCAGCTCCCGAGTATGCTAATGCTGCGCCACATAGACCGCCCGCCGAGGGGGTTCAACGCCAAGACCCTCCTCCGTCTGTACCACCGCAACAACAAACTCCGACACAAGTTCCGGCAAGCACATCTGCTTCGACATCTGTATCCACACCTATAGTTGCTATATCACGTTCAACGAATCCTTTCACATCCAGCACCCCAGGTGGGGCTACCGGAGGTACATCAAACATTTTTTCCACGCCACCCAGAGTAAATAAACTTTCCTTTCAAGAATTAACACACCAACGTACGCCCAAACTAGTAACTCCCAACACGCTCAAGGAACTTCTAATAGATTGTAGATATGACCCTGTGCCCGGAAAAGGGGACGAAATGATGCTGGCATCATTACGTATCCGACGAGCTGCAATATATTTAGGGAAGTTACCAGGAATGACTACACATTTAGAAAATATATATCACTTTGTCCAGTCAGGGCGAGATTCTGAGAGTATTAACAGAGCCATGGAGTACCAAAAAGTGGAAATACAGGGGGAACTGTTACGTTTCCTCATAAACTGTGTGATCAGAAATCAAGACCAACCAGGGGTAAATCCGGAAGAAATGCAAATTCTTACCACATGGAGTCAGAATATATCAGAGGGGAGACATGATAAACGATCATGTATAGTAGCTATGTGCCGAAAGATCCGCAAAGAAATAGAACGAATACACGAAGAAAGATTAGCAGTAGACGAACCTGAACAAACCGAGGACGAGGGAGAATTAGAACTGCCCACAGGACAGTTAGAAACCATGGCCTATGTAGGTAGAGGAAGATCTTGTAATAACACTAGAGGCTTTACTGATCCGATACGTCCGATACGTCCAGATAATAACAGAAACTTCCAAAACCCAATAATAAATATAAGGTCCCCCGAACATGCGTTCCAAGCTGCTGACAAATTACTCCGAGAACGAAGGGGTTATCATCTACTCGATTCTATGGACGAACAAGAATTAGCTAGATCAGCCGTTCATTGGGTTGACGGTCCCGGAAAATATAGTGATGATACATTAGCGCACACGTTTTTGAACCTCGCCCCAGATGAACAGCGTTTAGCTGGTATCTATATGATTCAACAACTCCTTATATTGTATAAAAGCCAACACTCCGATCCTGGTCCCTTACCTGATATATTGACCAAATTACTAACGAACAAATGGAGAGGTTCAGGTACTGAGCTAATTAGAGAAATACTAGAATCCAGAAAGCAGTACATTCTCTTTGTATGTCCCGAACACGTCTCGCTGCCCATAAAAGAAAGAACGACGTATTATATGGATAGACAGAATCCCTTACGCGAAGTGCACCCGATAAAAGGTGAGGACAATCAGTTTAAACGTGTGTTTGTATACACACCCATATCCAAAATAGAACTATTAGAAATGAAGAAAGTGGTACCCAGTCATGACAAAGACCCAGCGGGTTTCCACCGAGAAATTAAAGACATGTTGCTCATGGGAGAATATACCTACCCCGACATTATGACAATATTGAAGGTATTAATGCCTGCGGGCATTTACGAAAAACTCAAGGAAAAGGATTGGGAGGTGGGAGACCAAAAGATAGATTGGACAGCATTAGAAAACGAAGAAAAAGCTCGAGGTCCAGGTGCAGGGCTTGGGGAAAAGACCAAAACACTACCAGGTTTGCTAGTACAGGTACTGCCACGTTTATTAACTACGAAAAAGGAAGACTGGGGTGCAATCTCAGCCTGTAAACAAAAACCAGATGAGGACACTAGTGATTTCTATGCCCGATTCGAAAAATGTTTTGGTATAAACAGTGGAATAAAAGCAAGTAGCGAATCGTATCCACATCTGTTTGTGACAAAGTTAGTTGAAAATTCGTTGCCCCAAGTTAAGAATAGAGTATTGAAATTCGAGAGTACCTGGCAAGGTAACACTCCGTCACAAATGTTACAAATGTTACAGTACCATCACAATAGAATTAGAGAGGAACAAGAACATGAACAAAGACGCATGAAAGACACGAAAATGAAAATGCTAGTTTCCCAGACAGTTCCAGCTGACGGTCATAAAAAGGGTATGACACAGTCCAGTGTTGCAACAGGTCCTGTAAAAGGGACATGCAACTATTGTAAACAGCCAGGCCATTATGTACACGATTGTCCAGTTTTAAAACATAATATCGCCACAGGTAATACAAAAGAAAGACCACGGCCACTTAGACAGGATCAGAACCAACAAGGAGCTCCGCAGCATGCACAGTCCATGCCAGCTCCGCAACAGTCTCTACCAGCTCCACAACAGCAGCCTATTGCTGCCACACAAACAACGACACGACAGATGTACCAGACCGCACAGTATGACTATCCTGATTACCAACGATACTCATGAAACAGCCTAGAGAGGGAAGTTGACTTACCCCTTATCGAGGTCCCTGTAGATCAAGAAGGACCTTATGTACATAGTGAACTATTAGGCCAAGATAGAAAATTTTTACTTGATACAGGGGCAAGCCGAACAACTATAAAACGTAGTGAAGTTCCAGGGGCACCTCTCTCAGGCTCACAGAATATTTCCCTTGGTTTTTCAGGAAAACCTATCATTAACGAAGTATCACAGCCTCTTCCACTTACGATTGGTCCTTTGACACGAACTACAGATTTATTGCTTACTAAATCATGTCCAGAAAACCTGTTAGGCATAAAAACATTGAAAGCTCTAGGAGCTATAATATGTTGTTCTCCGGAAGGAGTAAGATTGTTTTTACGTGATTTCAAAGGACACTTGGGTGCCGATCACGATCCGGTAAAAACCGGGTACGAACCGTCGGACGGAGCATATTCTCCGTCCGACGCGTACCCGGTCGTCAATTTCTACAAACAAGGAATTACGATTCGCACGGGTACACCATGACCGTACGATTCGTAAAAAAGTCCGACCGAACAAAAAAACACCTACCAATGCGATCCGGGAAAGTGCCGACCTGACGTCGGGACGCTCGCAGCCAGCCATTCACGACCCAGGAATCACGATTCGCACCGACGTCACCCCGCACGGTGAATATTTTGCGGCAGCCAAAAACTGCCGGGAAATCAGGACGACGCGAACAAGGACCACCAGTACGCGACGGACAGACGACGACGCGAACAAGGAGGACCAGTACGTGACGGACACACAGGACGACGCCACCAAGGAGGACCCGTACGCGACAGGACGACGCGATTGGAGTACCAGTACGCGACGGACAGACATGGACCCGAACCTACGAGTCATCCCTGCCCTCATAGCAGTCCACCTGCTCTACAGGCACCGACGCAGACGCCGCAGAAGGTCAGAATAACTAAGGGAGGGGGGAAAGTGGGGTGGGGTGGGGGTGGCACGACCAGGGCAGACCACAAAACAACCACATAAGTCACACATGGCCTGGACATACCTGACTCCCATGCCCTGGTCACCACGAGGGGGTGGGGGTGTGTCCTGATAAGCCAGCGACCGCCACAACGGAAGTCCGTCACCACGCGAACCGGCAACACAACCAGACAGGTACGTCCCGTACCCACGCCTCAAGAGCGTGGGTACGAGTCGTACCACGCCCACACACACGTCACCCCAACAATGGCGGGACGAATCGTACCCACGTGGCAAAGGCCTGGGTACGGCCCGCACAAGCATCACATAGCGTGGGGACGGATATGTACGGACCCTACCCCCACCCGCGTATGCATGGAGCGTACCCCCATGCCAACAGTGTAAGTACGACCCGTACCCCCACCCGCGTATGCATGGAGCGTCCCCCCCATGCCAACAGTGTAAGTACGACCCGTACCCCCACCCGCGTATGCATGGAGCGTACCCCCCACCCCAACAGTGTAAGTACGACCCGTACCCCCACCCACGTATGCATGGAGCGTACCCCCCACCCCAACAGTGTAAGTACGACTCGAACCCTCACCCGCGGACGTACGGACCGTACCCCCACCCCCACCAGTGTAAGTACGACCCGTACCCCCACCCGCGTATGCATGGAGCGTACCCCCCACCCCAACAGTGTAAGTACGACTCGAACCCTCACCCGCGGACGTACGGACCGTACCCCCACCCCCACCAGTGTAAGTACGACCCGTACCCCCACCCGCGTATGCATGGAGCGTACCCCCCATGCCAACAGTGTAAGTACGACCCATACCCTCACCCGCGTATGCATGGAGCGTACCCCCCATGCCAACAGTGTAAGTACGACACGAACCCTCACCCGCGTATGCATGGAGCGTACCCCCCATGCCAACAGTGTAAGTACGACCCGTACCCCCACCCGCGTATGCATGGAGCGTACCCCCCACCCCAACAGTGTAAGTACGACCCGTACCCCCACCCGCGTATGCATGGAGCGTACCCCCCACCCCAACAGTGTAAGTACGACTCGAACCCTCACCCGCGGACGTACGGACCGTACCCCCACCCCCACCAGTGTAAGTACGACCCGTACCCTCACCCGCGTATGCATGGAGCGTACCCCCCATGCCAACAGTGTAAGTACGACACGAACCCTCACCCGCGTATGCATGGAGCGTACCCCCCACCCCAACAGTGTAAGTACGACCCGTACCCTCACCTCGAATGCATGGAGCGCACCCACACCGTGTATGTCCCAAGCGTACATATCCAGAAATTGGAGGTGTGTGTGCAGAGTCCTCCCAGCAGTGCCCAGAGACAGGAGGGTGTGTGCAGAGTCCTCCCAGCAGTGCCCTGAGACAGGAGGGGTGGGTGCAGAGTCCTCCCAGCAGTGTCCAGACCCAGGAGGGGTGTGTGCAGAGTCCCCCCAGCAGTGTCCAGACCCAGGAGGGGTGTGTGCAGAGTCCTCCCAGCAGTGCCCAGAGACAGGAGGGGTGGGTGTGGAGTCCTCCCAGCAGTGCCCTGAGACAGGAGGGGTGGGTGCAGAGTCCTCCCAGCAGTGCCCTGAGACAGGAGGGGTGGGTGTGGAGTCCTCCCAGCAGTGCCCTGAGACAGGAGGGGTGGGTGCCCATCACTCCCAGCAGTGCCCTGATACAGGAGGGGTGTAACACATGTGTGTGAGGCCAGAATCATCCACATGCATACTGGCTACAAGGGAACATGTCCCCATGAACTCATGTCAACAGACTCCACACACAAGTACAGTGATCACCAAGGATGCCACGATTGTCGCAGGTGGAGACATGGCCCTGCATGCATGGCCAAAGTAGAAGGGCTCCGTCACACACACAGCTCATGTAGACACAGCTCTGCGCTAAACATTGGGAACACCCTGCAGGGAAGAAAGCTGGGTACACAGAGGAAGGAATACACCCTGGGACAAGTGCACCATGCAGTAACTGCTTACATGAACAAAGAAAGTTAGCCAACACCTTGTGATGGCACACAGATCACAGGGTCCCACCAATGAGCAGTACACTACTACACATCCCACACACCCAAACCCTTACACACCACCAAAAACCATGTAGCAGCCCCACCAACACCAATACCAGCATAGCAGTAGTGTGATAATGAAAACAAAATTAAGCTTTATTCAGCATGAGCACAATGTCCGTGGATCGCAGGCAGTTCAATCTTCACAAAGCCCATAGGGCAGTCAATGATTCTCAGCTGGATGGGGGACACAGTGTGATGCGTGTCCCCTACATTGCCTGCACAGTCAAATGGCATCGTCTTCCACACTGGTGAGGGCATCAGGGGGGGGGGAAGCAACAGGCACCGCAGGGACATCAGGGCAAAGGGGAGGCGTTGTGGGTGCAGGGATGGAGGACTCCACCACAGGAGGTGGGTCAGTGCCAAAGGCGGAGGCCAGGATGGCACTACACACCTTTGCAAGGTCCTCCAGGGAGTCCCCTGCACCCGAAGGGACCTCAGGCCCCAAGGAGGGGGGGGGATCAGAGGGATGGGTCGCAGCGCCACCGGGGGAGGGTGGAGACAGGGGGGGAGACTCAACCACCCTGACCGGGGACCTCCTTGACCGCTTGCGTGGTGGTGTAACTGTGGGGCTCAGGGACAGAGCGGCCATGAAGGTGTCCTTGGGGGAGATGTGGCCAGGAGAGCTGAGGGGAGGGGATTTGGAGGGAGTGGACTGGGTGGAATGCGGACTCCCACTATGGCTGCGTGTCACACGTTTGCCCCCCGACCCAGTGGGTGTGCCTACCTCACCCTGTGTGTGCGTGTCAGGAGGAGTGCGGTGGACCTTCCCTGCTGGTGTGGTGCCCGTGTCTGTTGATGTGGGTGCATGCCGACGTCTGGGTGTACGTGTGACAGGCATGGGAGTGGGAAGTGTGGATGGGGCAGGGGTAGGTGGGGGGAGGTCGCGCTGCAGGAGACCCACTGCTGCAGTCAGTGTGGAGTCGATGGACCTCAGCAAGTTGCGTTGGTCAGCCTGCGATGAATGAATGCCCTCCAAGAAAGCCTCGATGTTGGTGAGGGTTTTGCCGTGGGCATGGAGGACATTAAGGATCGCAGCCTGACCAACCTGCAGTTGCCGCTGGATGTCCACAGACTCTGCATTGGCGGCAGCAGTGGAGACAGGGGCAGGGGGTGCGGTGCCTGGCAGGAAGGAGACATGCTGTGACCGGGCACGCTGGGAAGGGACACGAGCAAGTGGGAGGCGGCTGGTGGAAACTGAGGGGGCGGTGCGAGGTGTTGTTCCGCTGTCAGCTGCTGGTGCAGCCTCCGCCCACTCGGAGACATCGTCCCCGGACCTGTCAGCTTCGTAGTCTGATGTGCCAGTCGACAGGTCCTCGGCCACACTCTCCTCCGCCTCTGTACCACTCGATGTGCCAGACCCGATGTCACGGCTGGCACTGGTGCTCGGTCCCTCCGCCTGGTCTGTGTCCATGTCTCCCTCTGTGTCCCCCGACGATGCTGTGGGCAGGGTGGAGAGACAGAAATAATCAGACATCTGTACACATCTGTCACATGAGTCCAATCCACATAGGTAACATTGCATGGCCTGAAAAAGAAGATCCCTAACATCTACTGAACAGGGTACCGATGTAGGGCATGAAACACACAGTTGGTTGAGCCACCATGCCACTGAAATACCATGGAGAGCATGAGACAATAGCTAAACACAGGAAAAGGAGTCTGACATAGCACCCAGGCCCTGGGGACAATCCAGCACTGCATCTGCACCACACAGCGTTGGCGAAAATACCGATGACCAGGGACCATATCCATGAACTTGAGACACATGCTGCATAGGTAATGCTGAAAACATGCACAACATGACTCTGTCACTGCACATTGCGTGTGTGTCCAGACACATCACACACTGCCCAGACCCAGCAAGTGGTAATCAGGATTTTACACATAGGCATTGCCCGCCCCAACAAGACCCTACACGAGGCAAATTGTTGAGACACAGGTGGCACCAACATCTCATAGTCTGGGTGATACACACAGGGGCAGGCAAAAAGCGAGATTGAACGCCAAACAGCCAAGGTGCGCCTGTACAAATAATGTGGTACCAGTGCCCATCCTCAGATGAGTATAGCAAGACACACAGGCACTGGCAACTGTGAGTATGAAGAAGGACAATCAGGTCAGGCTGCACAGTGGACACCTGTACAAAATAGCACGTCTATATACATGGTGACAGGGGACAATGGCAGAGAGCACAACTTACGCTGTAGACACTGACAGTGGCCACGTGTATGATGACACATACACCACTCAGGAAAAGGTGCCCCAGGGGACAGTAGTGGGCACGCAACTACATGCTACTGAATGGTAATGACTGCAACACACGTCACCATCCCTGCACTATGTGTATCGCACACTCATGCACATCATGTCACAGGCCACTACATGGGACATGCGCGCTGTAAGGCATGACACATGAGAGACCAACTCCCATGTCTGGAGTCAGCATCAGTGCCAACTGATATGGAACCCACATGCAGTGAACTTGACAGTGCACAGGCAATGTCCCACAACCTGTTACACACCACCCCCACACATGATGCTACAGACATTGTTCCCGTGGACAAAGCGCCAGCCTACATTACCCTGTGGAGGAGTGACTACACACAGACCAGGGAACACATTGCAAGGAGGGGAAGGGTGGCAGGGGCACAGCGCTATACTGGGGCAAACAGGATCTGCACAGCACCTTCAAACCCTGCCAGTGAATTCATGCTACTGTGCCCTTACAAATGCCGGTGACACACAACAAACACACATGTACCTACCCCCTTCCGGCTGCTGCATCGCCTGTAAGCGCCTCTCCAGGTCTGGAAAGACCACCGGCAGCACACGCCTGTGGAGGTGGCTCAGACGGCGGCGGTTGCGGTTCTTGTGGCTCTCAGGTGAGTCCCCCAGCAGGAGCCGTGCAATCCTCCGCGTCCAGCACCGGATATCCTGCCAGCGTTTCCTCACCTGGGGCAGGCTCCGCCTCCGACCATCCACACGCCTCACGGCACTGACGGCGGTCAGCCAGATCTGCTCCTTGGCAGTGGCGCCCACCTGTGAGGTAGAACAAGTGACACCACATCAATACACCAGCCACATGTCACAGAGAGACATATGGGTACAAATTAGCTGGTTACAACAAGGCATGTCATGCAGCCAACGCATTGCACCTTTGTCATTGGGACATCATCCCCTGGTGAGGGAAAAAGCTGTACGTGCCATAGTGGGTACACAGGTGGAATGATGGCAATGTCACAATCAGTGATCAAGGCTCACACTGTGCATCACACCCACCCCTCCTGTCTCAGGGCACTGCTGGGAGTGATAGGCACCCACCCCTCCTGTCTCAGGGCACTGCTGGGAGTGATAGGCACACACCCCTCCTGTCTCAGGGAACTGCTGGGAGTGATAGGCACACACCCCTCCTGTCTCAGGGCACTGCTGGGAGCACACTGTACCCACCCCTCCTGTCTCAGGGCACTGCTGGGAGCACTCTGTACCCACCCCTCCTGTCTCAGGGCACTGCTGGGAGCACTCTGTACCCACCCCTCCTGTCTCAGGGCACTGCTGTGAGTGATAGGCCCCCACCCCTCCTGTCTCAGGGCACTGCTGGGAGACATCAGGCACCCCCCCCCTGGGACCCCCCCAACAGTACATGGCATGTGTGTTACACCTGGACGCAATGGCCGAAGTCACAGTCACAACATAGGGACAGTCTGTGGCAGTGGCCTATGCACTCACCTGATACCCTGGTCGCCCATACAGCATGGGGTACTGTGGGAGGATCACATCCAGCAGAGCCATGTTCTCCTCCAGGGTGAATGGCTGTGTCCTCTCCACAGCCCTTGACATGGTTCCAGGGAATCAGTAGCAGCAGCTGGGTCGACGAATGCAAAGATGTGCAGGCAAGTGCTCCCTCATGGGACCAGGCTGCCTTATATGTGCCCTTCTGCCCAGTCTCATGCACAGGAGTACAGAGAGATTGGTCACTCACATTTGCATCCTATGTTTCCACCAATCCCTACAAACCTAGCAGTCTGTGTGTTCTCTATCGGTTTCATTCTCCTGCATGATGTCAGCCCCACAAACACATTGCAACAAAGTAGACAAATTCCAACTGACTTCTGCTGTGCACCTTCCAGAACAATTTCGAATTTTGAACTTGGTCTCCATGACAACCAGCATGCATGTAGGCCTTAATACTTGTCCCCTATGTAATTTGGAGCATCACACACAGGTACGGTGCGTGTGGGGGCCCTAGGGCACCCCAAATGCATGGCAACGGCCCGTACATGCATGCCTACCCTCTCCATCACTATGGGTCTGCACGCGTATGCGTACCCGTAGTGGTACGGACCGTACACTCGCATCTACGCTCTCCATCACTATGGGTCTGCACGCGTATGCGTACCCGTAGTGGTACGGACCGTACACTCACATTTACGCTCTCCATCACTATGGGTCTGCACGCGTATGCGTACCCGTAGTGGTACGGACCGTACACTCGCATCTACGCTCTCCATCAATATGGGTCTGCACGCGTATGCGTACTCGTAGTGACAGTGAACGTAGATGCGAGTGTACGGTCCGTACCACTACGGGTACGCATACGCGTGCAGACCCATAGTGATAGAGAGCGTAGATGCGAGTGTACGGTCCGTACCACTACGGGTACGCATACGCCTGCACACCCATAGTGATAGTGAGCGTAGATGCGAGTGTACGGTCCGTACCACTACGGGTACGCATACGCGTGCAGACCCATAGTGATAGTGAGCGTAGATGCGAGTGTACGGTCCGTACCACTACGGGTACGCATACGCGTGCAGACCCATAGTGATAGGGCCGTACACTCGCATCTACGCTCTCTATCACTATGGGTCTGCACGCGTATGCGTACCCGTAGTGACACGGACCGTACACTCGCATCTACGCTCGCCATCACGATGGGTACACATACGGCAGCACTCCCACAGTGATTTGGGAACATGCACAGGCCCTCTCAGCAGCAGTACGGCGGATTTTACACATCACTGTGGTGATAGGCGACACACATGTAGGAATAGGGCGGACATACTTGTCCATGGATGGACATACTTGTCCAGGAATGGACATCAAGGCATCGTCTGTGCATTACCACATGTGTGGGGCACAGGTGTCACAGGCTGTGATGTGGAACATGCCTCCTGAGTGGAGAAGGCACCAGATGTATGATGAGATGTGTACATGTGTACTGTGTGAGGGTGCAATGTGTGCCAGGCATGCCCTTGACTCCTTTGACATGTGTGCATGTGGGACTGCGCACTTGGTGTGAGCGTCACTGGCATGGCACCGACACCAACACACGGAAGTGTCCCATGATGCCAGGTACAGGGGTCATGACACATGACTTATCACTACCCACAGTGCACAATGTGACTATGCCATATATGTGTCCGGGATTTACATCAGGTTGATGTTGTAGCACCCTCAAAAGCTGCAGCCGTTGCAGCAACCAACATGTGGCTGTGTGTAGATTGTCATTGCACACTGTTCCCAACACCATGCCACATGTGTTCTCGGATGTGAGGTGCACATGTATGCAAGGGACACGGAGTAGCGTGACAAGGCCATGTCAGCAAACTCACAAGGAATGTGTGGTGAGTCATGACATGTGCACCTTCATGGCAAGGTGTGTGGGCTGGACTAGTGTAATGTCATGTGACCTGTGGCTCAAGTGTTCCGCTGCCAGTCTCTGCAATCGGCATCACACTTCTGCTGATGTGTGGGTGTATGTCACTCCTGTCTTGCGTCGGGCAGTGCACTTGCACTGGGACACAGCTATTTCCATGGCGTGGCATGGGGAGGTTCTCAATCACCGTGTGTAGCTGGGTCTTGGAAGGAGTGTCACCTTGCATCCATACGTGTCCTGGGCATGTAGCACATGCCTGACTCCCTATGTGGCATGTGTGTATTGCCAGATTTACATGTGCTCAGTAGACATGAGTTGTTCTCGTAGTGCACTCACTCTTCCTTGTCACTTCCAAATTACTGCAGAGCGCCTCCTGTTGCCCGAAGAATTCCAGACTTGGCCACCATGCAGGAGAATGACAGTATCCGGCTCTACCGCTTCACCCAACCGTTGATTCTGGAGCTGACGGCGAGACTGGCACCACACCTGCAACCGCAGCACAGGTATCCTACGGCACTGACACCCCAGCTGAAGGTAATGGCTGCCCTACATTTCCTTGCCACGGGTACCTTCCAAAATACCATAGCTCATGTTGGTGGCATGTCCCAGAGCATGTTCAGCGGTGTGCTGCATGATTTCTTGGAGGCCATGTTGATTCACCTGGATGACTTCATCAAGTTCCCAACCCCTGAACAGATGACTGAGGTCAAGCGTGGTTTCTATGCCCTGGGAGGGATGCCCCATGTCATTGGGTCCATAGATGGGACACATGTAGGTTTGGTACCACCACACGCACGGGAGGTGGCGTACCGCAATCGGAAGCACTACCACTCCATCAATGCCCTTGTGGTGTGTCTGTCCAACATGGTGATTTCACATGTCTGTGCTCGTTTCCCAGGATCAGCACACGATGCCTACATCATGAGGCGTAGCGGGATGCCTGATATGATGATGCAGCTGCGCAACGAACGAGCATGTGTTGTTGGTGGGTACAGTCTGTCTGTCCTGTATTCTGTTTGGCCGAGCAGCACTACCGCTTCGCCAGTTCTAACGATATCCATGTGCTTTCCATTTAGGGGACGCTGGCTATCCCAACATGCCTTGGCTGCTGACACCTCTCCGCAACCCCATCACGCCGGCCCAGCTCCGCTACAACACCGCCCATGGCCGGACAAGGCGAGTGATAGAGAGGACGTTTGGCATGCTGAAGAGCCGATTCCGGTGCCTCCACAAGACCGGCGGCGCACTCCCATATGCCCCGGCAAAGGTTTGCAAGATCTTCATGGTCTGCTGCATGCTGCACAACATGGCAGTTGAAAGAGCTGTGCCACTCATCCTGAATCAACATGACGAGGACCATCCACCCGTGGAGGACGAAGGGCTTGGCAATGGGGCTAGTGATGTGGAGGATGTGGAGCCGCAAGAGGACATCCGGACTCGGCTCATACGCGACTTCTTTGCTTAGTGGTGAGTACCAGTGTCTGAGTGTGCACGCCTTGGTCCCCGTGTGGCATGTGTTGTGATGTGTTTGTCCACCTGCATGTATGGCACGTGAGTCAGAGGTGTGTGTGGGTGTGTCACTGGAGTGATGGTGGCAGTGATGGTAGTATTTCCCCAGTCATAATTGTGACCTAGCATGTTGTCATCCATACATGTGTCGAGTCAATGCACATGCAAGTGGCTGTGCTTTTTGTGGCTGACTTCTTGTGTGTCTCTCTTCCCCAGGTACCTGCGCATGCCATCTGCTGGTTGCATTGTTGTGGCACTGCTATTCCTCATGGACATGGCATCGTGGGCTGACTCAGCGTTACAGGCACGGACACGTTTGGAAGTCTCCATGGGGTAAGGGATGCATCTGGGGTGTATTGGGTGTGGCAGTTGTTCACGATGTGTGCACACTGCCCAGGTCGGGGTTTGGTTCCTCTGCAGTCATGTGGCATCCCCATGGGACACGACATGCAGCTGGGTACACCAGAATAGATGGGCTGCCTGGTTGTCAGTCATCAGTGATGGGATGGTGGATTGTGATGATGGCATCAATGTGCCCTCGGACACATACGGTTGACATTGGCTTGACATGGCGTGGGACTTCCACATCAGCGGATCTATGGTGTATGGCAGGCTCTCCGTGTGCAGCTGTGGGTATTTAGCTGTTAGCCGACGCTTGTGTGCCAGTACCATGGCTATCACGCATTTGTGCAGCAGAAGGGGGGTGCCAGTGTTTGAGCCACATGTTACTCCACATGATGTGTTCATGTGTACTTCAAGTTGCCTCTGCAATCCCAAAAACATGACTATTAAAGGTGTCCCTATGCCTCCAAGGTGCCTCTGCTCAGTCAATGCTGGTGTGTTGGCACGGTGCATCCTGCATGTCTGGCATGGTATTCCCAGATTGTGGCTATGTGTCAATGTGTCGAGTGGCAAGATGCAAGCTGTGTGTGTGTGCTGAGACTGTGTATTGGGCATGATGTCCATGATTGTGTGGGTAGTGTGACATGTGCCATCCCCATGCATCCAACGTTGTCCAGGCCCCCATTCTCTGCATCCACCGGACTCAAGCTTGCAGGACATGGTTCTGCCACCTGTCTACACGTACCTGGGTGCCCCCCAGGACACGGGCCAGGTTCCCTGACCTCTGCGCATGACTGTTGCTGTACTCAATGTGTCTGTCAGCACGGTTGTTCGGCCACCCCCTCAGCTGGTTCTGCACATCACGGGTGTGTATGTTGCTCCATGTCTGTCTTGCCTAATAAACTGTGACCCATGTGTCCTGTGCCAGACTCAGGCCCCAGGGTGTGGATGGTTGAAGTGAACAGATGACTCAGGCATGTTTAGACTGTACAAGACACATGTTAGGTAATAATGCTACCAGCAGGCATCTACTCTTAATAGTGTGATTTATTAGGGGGGGGGGGGGGACAAAGTGGGGGGCTTTCCGGGATTAGGGAATCCAAAGTTCAGTAGGGGAGTTGGTGTCCTTGCCATTGGAAATCCTCAGAGTCCATGCCACAGTCTTTGTCAACATTGGTCAGCCAGTGACCAGCAGGGCCATGTGGCAGAGAATGTCTCTTGATGCTGTGATGCTGTTGCTCCAGTGGGCCAGGTGCCAGGCCAGGTGTCCTGGGCGATGGTGATGTAGCAGCCACCCTCACGGTCCTTTCCGTGGACGACCCGGCTTCCTGCGGGGAACCTCAGCAGCAGGCCGTGACGACGTCTGGGATGCTCCGTCGGATGTTTCCTCCTCCTCCTCATGATCCCTCCCTGTGGGTGGTGATGTTCTCCGCCTTCTGGCACAGGGAGGGTCGGCCATGGTGTCGGCCATCCGACGGAGTTCAGCGTGAATCCCCTGGGACGCCGTCACTTGCTCAGCCTGTCTGTCCTCCATCCTCCGTTGGTGTAGCTGTAGACAGGCTATTAGCTCCGCATGTTGCTGGGCCTGCTGGACCTTGATCCCTTCGAGGACGGACACAACCTGGGCCATGCCCGTGGTGTCCTGCCGGTATGAGTCCAGGATGTTACGGACATGTGAAAATACCGGATCCCCAGCCAACTGGTCAGGCTCGCGCCTCCGCCGTCCTCCACTCCCACCACCCCTGCCCACTTGCGTCTGGCCTGCACTTGTGGGCACATCGGGTCTCCGGGACCCCTGAGGGGTGGCATTGGCGTTGTCGCCTGCCTCCTCCTGGGTGCCCGGGACACCGTGTCCCTCCTGGCGAGCCTGGCTGCATTGTGGTGTTGGGGCAGGGATCCTGGGTGTCTCCTGGGAAGTGGCAGGAGTGGGGGTGGTGGTTGGCACGGTTGTACCTGACGCAGGTGCTGCAGGTGGTTGGACACCAGAGGGGCCAGGCCGCTCGGGGTCGTCCGCAGAGTGGTGAGAGTGGTCGCTGCCGGTGGGATCGGGCTCCTGCAGATCCGGGTCCTGTGAGTGTTCCCCCCCAGTGTTGGGGGGTGCAGCACGACGTTGACCTGTGTGTGAGAGAGAAAATGTTAATTTTGATCCATGCAACATCCATGTTTCATCCGTTACAAAGTTGGCACATTTCCTCTTGGAATTAGGATCTGTCTTGCATTCCACTCACAGTGCACTTGTGCATGTGTGTGTCCCTTGGGCACCAATTTGGCCCCTTTAACTATGTGTGGCACAGTCTTACTTGCTGCGTCAAGTGTGACTGCAGTCAGCAGTGGAGTGTGCATGTGTGCCGAGCTATGCATTTGCGCCTTCCTTGTAGCACTGTACATGTGCACATGGAGTGGATCCACACACTCATATGATGCAGGTGGCTGTCCTTGTGCTCGTGTACAGGTTGTGACATGGCCCTGCGTTTTGCCATGATGAAGAGGGGGGGTTCTGGCACTGGCCACCCTTGTCTACATGCACGCAGTCCACCTGCTGACGAGCAGACATTCCCACACACCACAGGACTGATTTGCTCTCCCTGTGTCTCCCTCCTTCTCTGTCCCCCTCTCCCTCCCTCTCTGTCCCCCTCTCCCTCCCTCTGTGTCCCCCTCTCCCTCCCTCTGTGTCCCCCTCTCCCTCCCTCTGTGTCCCCCTCTCCCTCCCTCTGTGTCCCCCTCTCCCTCCCTCTGTGTGTCAGCCTCCTCCCTCTGTCCATCTTCCTGTGTCTCCCTCCCTCTGTGTCCCCCTCTCCCTCCCTCTGTGTGTCAGCCTCCTCCCTCTGTCCATCTTCCTGTGTCTCCCTCCCTCTCTGTCCCCCTCTCCCTCCCTCTCTGTCCCCCTCTCCCTCCCTCTGTGTGTCAGCCTCCTCCCTATGTCCGTCTCCCTCCCTCTCAGTCCCCCTCTCCCTCCCTCTGTGTCCCCCTCTCCCTCCCTCTCTGTCCCCCTCTCCCTCCCTCTGTGTGTCAGCCTCCTCCCTCTGTCCGTCTCCCTCCCTCTCAGTCCCCCTCTCCCTCCCTCTGTGTCCCCCTCTCCCTCCCTCCCTCCGTGTGTCACCCTCTGTCACCTTGGCCCAGCTTCCTGGGCACACACTGTTAGCAGATCTTTGAGTGGCCCTTGGCCTGTTGATGTGAGTTTGTTTCTGATCTCCAGGCACCCATTTTGTCTGCTGTGTGTCTGTGCGCTGCTGCTGTGGTGGTGTGTGCTGCCACTCTTTCACACTGTTGGCTGTTCATTAGCTGCTGGCATGTGCAAAACAGTGCCTTCACCCCCATGTGTTGATGCAAGGCATCCGCCATTTGCTGGCAAGTCATTCCTGTGTTGGGACACAGTGTTTGTCTGGCTGTGACCTAGGCCATATGGGCAGAGGGCATTGTTGTCTGCTTTGGAGTCGCACTATGTGATTTTTGGTGCCCAGCCTCCCGCCATCCGGGTTACCGTGTCATGTGTTGTTGTCTTCTGTGGCCTGTGACTTGACATTGTCCAGCTGGGTGCATGGGGCATGGTGGCAGCAGTGGCATGTGCCTGCTCATGGAGTGTGGTTGAGTAATGCGATGGCTTGTGGTGGTTGCGTGCCTGTTATTAATTTTGGTTGTGGTTGCAGTTCCCCCCATGTGAGGTGCGTTGTTTGTGTACTCACCCGGGTCTCGGAGTCCTTCTACTCCTTCAACTGCCTCCACCGGCAGTATGGCCATCACCCTCTCCTCCCAGGGATGGTACTGTACGGGTCTGCGGGAGGGCCCTCCTCCGGTGGCGTTGGCCTGGTCGTGTTCCTCCTGTCTCTTGGCTCTGACCCTCCTCCGCAGATCGTACCACCTGTTCTGGCAATCCTGCTTGGTCCTCCTGGTGTCCGCAACAGCATTCACAGCATCGACGATGGTCTGCCACATGGCTGTTTTGGCTGCCTGGCTGGTGCTTCTGACCAATGTTCCAAAGATCTGTGGCTCGACTCTGAGGATTTGATCAACAAGGACCTCCAACTCTCGGTGACTGAACTTTGGATTCTTGGTAGTGGGCATGGTGAGGGGTGTGGGTGGGGATGGTGTGGGTGTGGGGGGTGTGTGGATGTTGGGGGGGGTGTGGATGGTTGTGTGTGTGTGTGAATGTGATGAGAGGGTGTTTGTGAGGGTGGTCGTGTGAAGGTGTGCAAGTGTAAGATGTGGTGTCGCTTGTAGTCTGGTTCTGTGGTGTCTGGCAGCAGTGGGTCTGTTGCAAAGGCTCATGGTTTGTGTGTGTGGGCCCTTTTTATTGGTCCATGGGTGGGTGTGGCAGTGTTTGAATTTTGGGTGGGTGTGTTATAAGGAGTGGTGGTGTATTGGGCCTCTGTTTGTTTTTGACAGTTGCAGGTCAGTGATTGTGTTATTTTAGTGGTTGTTGGCCATGTTTAGTGGCTGTGTGCCTTTCGAATGGTGTATTGTTGAGTTGTTTTGTTTTGTCCTTGTTGTGTACGTGCGTTTTGTGCGTGTGTACGGTGTGTACATGGGCCATTTGGTTGTACGATTTGGTCCTTGTGTGTGGCTTTGTACGACTCGTACATGCGGTTGTGATGTTGGGGCATGGGGTGCGCTCCGTACTTAGGAGGTTGTGTTGGGGGTGCGCCAGGAACGTACTGGGGTGGGGGTACGACTGGAACGTACTGGGGTGTACATAGACGGTGGTACGACACGTACAGGGGTGGGGGGGTGTACATTGACGGTGGTACGACACGTACTGGGGTGGGGGGGTGTACATTGACGGTGGTACGACACGTACAGGGGTGGGGGGGTGTACATTGACGGTGGTACGACACGTACAGGGGTGGGGGTACACGGGGGTACGACACGTACAGGGGGGGGTGTACATTGACGGTGGTACGACACGTACAGGGGTGGGGGGGTGTACATTGACGGTGGTACGACACGTACTGGGGTGGGGGGGTGTACATTGACGGTGGTACGACACGTACAGGGGTGGGGGGGTGTACATTGACGGTGGTACGACACGTACAGGGGTGGGGGTACACGGGGGTACGACACGTACAGGGGGGGTGTACATTGACGGTGGTACGACACGTACAGGGGTGGGGGGGTGTACATTGACGGTGGTACGACGCGTACTGGGGTGGGGGTACGACTGGAACGTACTGGGGTGTAGGTAGACGGGGCTGTGACACGTACTGGGGTGGGGGTGTGGCTCGAACGTACTGGGGTGTAGGTACACGGGGGTACGACACGTACTGGGGTGGGGGTACGACTGGAACGTACTGGGGTGTACATAGACGGTGGTACGACACGTACTGGGGTGGGGGGGTGTACATTGACGGTGGTACGACACGTACAGGGGTGGGGATACACGGGGGTACGACACGTACAGGGGGGGTGTACATTGACGGTGGTATGACACGTACAGGGGTGGGGGGGTGTACATTGACGGTGGTACGACACGTACTGGGGTGGGGGTACGACTGGAACGTACTGGGGTGTAGGTAGACGGGGCTGTGACACGTACTGGGGTGGGGGTGTGGCTCGAACGTACTGGGGTGTAGGTACACGGGGGGTACGACACGTACTGGGGTGGGGGTGCGACTGGAACGTACTGGGGTGTACATAGACGGTGGTACGACACGTACAGGGGTGGGGGGGTGTACATTGACGGTGGTACGACACGTACAGGGGTGGGGGTACACGGGGGTACGACACGTACAGGGGGGGTGTACATTGACGGTGGTACGACACGTACAGGGGTGGGGGGGTGTACATTGACGGTGGTACGACACGTACTGGGGTGGGGGTGCGATTGGAACGTACTGGGGTGTACATAGACGGGTGGGGGTATACATATACGGGGGTACGTGTCGGACGTACGGGGGCTGGGGGGAGTGTTGGGCGCGTATGCGGGCACATGTCTCCATGGTTGCTATTGGTGTTCGGTGCGGACGGTGTTTTTTCCATACGGTTGTAGGCTCGGACGCACGGGATGGATCGTGATTCCTCGGTCGGACTTGGATTTTTACGTTTGTAAAGTAAATCGTCCGAGGACGTGTCGGACACATTTTCCGACCCGAGGACGTGTGGGGAATGATTCCCGGTGCGGTTCGTATGGACTTTTTACCATGCGAATCGTGATTGCCAGTTCGTACGGCACTTGTACGATTCGTACGGTAAAAAGACCCGATACGAGTCGCACGGGGGAATTTTTTACCGGATCGTGATCGGCACCTATGTGTCCCGAGACATGGATGACCGACTGCAGACTTTACACACACATTTATGGGCACAAGGCCCTACAGATGTTGGTTGCATGAACATTACACCATATCGAGTCACACTAAAGACAGGAGTGGTGCTACCACGAATGCGACAATACAAGTTACCCCCAGATGCTGTAGTGGCTTTACTGCAAATAATTGACGAGCTCATCGGCCAAGGAGTGGTTGTGGAAACCGACTCCAATGTATGTAATTCCCCGATAATCCCGATTCTTAAACGAACTGATCCAAAAGCCCCGCCAGTATATCGATTGGTTATTGATCTGCGCGAATTAAATAAATGTATTGTACCACAATACCCCGTAGTTCCAGACATTTCTTCATTACTGACAGCCATTGATTCCGAAGCGACATTCTTTACTGTAATTGATCTCAAAAATGCCTTTTTCAGCGTCCCAATAGATCCGGAATGCCAATACTTGTTCGGATTTAGTTTAAATGGACGAAGCTTTAAATTCACACGCGCACCTCAAGGATTCACAGAAAGCCCCAGCATCTATAGCCAAGCACTGAAACGAGAACTTGACAGTATCCACATGCCAGTCAACACTGCCCTGCTTCAATATGTCGATGATCTGCTGATCACCGCTAGAAGCGAACCTGAATGTGAAAAAGCCTCACTGATGGTTTTACAATTCTTGACCGAAAAGGGGCACAAGGTGTCCCCTTCTAAACTGCAATTCTGTGTCCAGCGAGTTGTTTACCTTGGTCACTGGCTGTCCAAGGAGGGAAGGCAGCTTACACCAGATCGCATCCAGTTAATTGCTAACATGCTAATACCCAAGACACAAAAGGAGGTGCGGGCTTTTATAGGCCTCACTTCATATTGTAGGCAGTGGATCCCTCAGTATGCATTTCTAGCAAAACCACTCATTCAGTTGACAACACAGGAGGCAGCCACATCGACTGTTCTCCCTTGGACTCAGGAACATACACAAGCTTTTGAAAGCCTAAAGAAAGCTTTATGTCAAGCGCCTGTTTTAGCAACACCATGTTACAATAAACATTTTACACTCTTTGTTACAGAACGCGAAGGTACTGCCTTGTCAGTACTCACACAGGAACAAGCAGGATCACACAAACCGTGTGCTTATTTTTCTAGTACATTAGATCCCGTAGCTCAGGCTCTTCCTGCGTGCCTGAAATCAGTGGCAGCGACAGCTTTAGCAATACGACAAAGCGATGCCATAGTGTTAGGACACCAATTGACAGTACAAGTACCACATGCAGTAGAGGTTCTCTTGAACCGCACACAAACACAACACTTGACTATAGCACGACTCACTGGTTACGAATTAACATTGTTTCAGCCACATATAGAAATCAGACGTTGTAGTACATTGAATCCTGCCACACTGTTACCAGTAAACGGAACAGACCCACTTGCACATGATTGTATTGAAGTTATCACTATCACGACGAAACCCAGACAAGACTTGACAGACGTCCCATTGTCAGACCCAGACCTGACGTTGTATGTAGATGGGTCATGTATGAGAACAAGTACAGGAGAGCTAGTGGCCGCGTATGCAGTCACAACAGACACTGAAGTCATGGAAACAAATCGTATTAATACCTTGTCAGCTCAAGCAGTAGAGCTCATCGCTCTGACACAAGCCTGTATTCAAGCCACAAATAAGAAAGTCAACATATACACTGATTCACGTTATGCATTCGGAGTTGTACATGACTTCGGCGTGCTGTGGCGAGAGAGAGGTTATTTAACTTCTCACGGTGCCCACATTCAGCACGGACCCCTCATTCATGCCTTATTGGATGCAATACATCTACCTGCTGCAATATCAATTATGAAATGTAAAGCTCATACGAAAGTTACTGATATCATTTCCCAAGGCAATGATCTAGCTGACAGAACAGCTAAACAGACTGCTCAAACTCACACATCTGACATGACAAAGACAATAGTTCCGACACCAACACAGTGCATGATGGTTAAGGATCCCGCTCTTGACGTAATTGACATACAGACACATGCTACACCAGACGAAATAAAGAAATGGACTGAATTAGGAGGGATCCAAACGGATCAAGGATGGATGACGAAGGAAAAATCTGTGTGGTTCCTTCCTGATTCAATGGTCCAAGTTATCATTAATACTGTACATAGTCCAGCGCACCTAGGAGAAAAAGCTATGCTAGACAGCATTCAACACATTTGGTTCAACAAACATTTACGAGCAGCAGCTAAACAAAAAGTTCGTACCTGTATGATCTGTTGTCAGTTTAACCCAGGTAAAGGCATTCCCGTAGAACAAGGTGGATTTCAGCCTCCTGATCACCCTTTTGAAGTCCTCCAGATGGATTATATCCAGATGGAACGATGTCGAGGATTCAAATATGTTCTCGTAGTTGTCTGTGCTCTTTCCCGTTGGACAGAGGCATACCCGGTTTCAGATTACACTGCCCCGACTACTGCCAAACAGTTGGTTCGAGAATTCTTCCCACGGTACGGTTTACCACGTGCTGTCTACTCAGATAACGGCCAGCCGTTCTCATCCGAACTAATGAAACACGTTTCACTTTTGTTAGGCTATCAGTGGAGATTTCACTGTGTCCGACACCCCGAGGCAGCAGGTCTTGTGGAACGACATAATCAAACTCTGAAAATTAGATTGTCCAAAATATGTAGAGAGAAAGGTGTCGACTGGGTAGTAGCCTTACCAGTTGCACTCTTTTACATGAGAATGGTAGCGCACTCTCGAACAGGGCTATCCCCTTATGAGGTGGTCTTTGGTAGACCACCAAATATGTGGGGGACGCCTATACCACGCAAAATAACTGATGTAGACTGTAATATGCTGACAGATTACCTAGCTTCCTTGATGTCTGCACTACAATCTTGTCGTTCACAGGTAGCTGCAGCCTTTCCCGACAACACCGAGGTGAAACCCCATGACGTAATTCCAGGAGACTTGGTGTTAGAGGAACTTTGACCGGAAGTCTCAGCTGGATCCTAGGTGGAAATCGCCGCAACTCGTACTGTTAACCACGAGGACAGCCGTGAAGATCGAAGGTCGAAAAGGCTGGATACATTCAAGTCATATCAAGAAATTTCATGGACTACCGTCCGATGTAAACGACACACCTCGCGTGTCTTCACCGATTGACTCAAAGCTTCCTTTGGTTGAACTGAATGACAAGGAACAATATAAACTAAAACTACGGTCCAATAAGTCGGACAATTTGATTGTTTAAGTCCTCTCCAAGGTGAATCGGTTGAATTTGTCTCTGACATGTATCCTCTGGACCGGAATAGAGAAGGAGATAATCAAATCCAGTTGAAAAAACATGCGTACTGTAAATCACTGCGTAGTCATTGTACAGTGACGTTATTAATTCTGTTTTTCTTATGTCTTTTAATAATAGCTGCAAGTATATTGTTGCACATATATTATCCTATTTCTAAACATATTTACAATGTTACTGCTGAACATTCTTTTAGTGAATTTCCCCCGCATGAGTTATCATACAGATTTGGGCTGCGCAATAACACTTTTATTAGTATGTTACATCATTCTCATCAGGCTAGCAATGCTACAAATTGTTGGATATGTGGCCGACTCCCTCCCTATCAGAACTATAAGGGAATTCTGCCTCTCTTTCCATATCCGTTCACACACAATGGCTCCTGTGGAGCATGGTTTAGTTTAATTAATTCCCTAGATTCGAATTCCGCAGTTTATCAAGACAACTGGGTATGGGGAAACCTGAATTTAGTCTTGCTTAAAGTCTGTTACCCTAACAAGGAGGGACTTCCCAAAAGAACAGGAACTGATCTAGAAAATGAAGTATATGGATTAGGTAATTTCACGCTTAATCTCATGATCCTGAATATCGAATCCGAAACTGCACCAATTTTGCCCGCTATGTCAGTATTTCCGGTTAAAGGTGAATTATGTGTAAGAAAGAATGGTTCGATACACATGGGCCACAGTAAATGCACCACTGTAATAGAATTCAGTGATCAAGGCAAGTCTACATTTAGAGCTTCTCGCCATTCCTACTTCGTATGTGGTCAGACTGCATATACACGTTTGCCTCTAGATTGGGATGGTACCTGCTACATCGGATTTCTTTTGCCACCTGTTTTCCTAGCTCCTCCTGATTATCATAGAAATACTCATTTAGTACACAATAGAGAACGGAGAGATCTCCCAATAGTCGATTACACTGAGACAGCATGGGAAAAATACACAGATTTCAATAAAGGTCTCTTTCCCTATATAGGTACAGTTACCAATAGTAAATTGATACGTAGACTAACCAGAACCCTTGAAGCAGTAGAAACTATTTCCGCCTTAGGCAATTTAACAGAAGAGCAGTCTGCTATGCGGATTGTTGTGCTTCAAAATCGCCTTGTCCTTGACATCATCCTGGCCGATAGGGGCGGAGCTTGTAGGGTCATCGGATCAAGCTGTTGCATTTTCATACCAGAAAATTCGCCATCTGTATATAAAGCCATAACTCGCCTTCATAAGATTGTAAGCCAGATACACCAGAATCCAGGCACCTGGACTTGGTCCGGTTGGTTTTGGAGTGTATTATCTACCTTTGGATGGAGGGTCCTATCCTTCCTAGGTATTGGCTTTCTCATACTATTCAGTTGCTGCTTATGCCTACAATGTGGACCAGCGATTTGTGGTCTGTGTGCCACATCGTGTATTCCACCACCAAGATTTCATTCATCCCGGAAGAAGAAAGAAGAACAAATGATGCTATATGAACAGATCAACGGATTGATGAAGATTGATATCTGTTAAGGGCAAGTAGGGGACAAGGAGGGAATGTGGAAATATGGATTTTTATGGTCAGTTATGTCCCCTATCTTGGACCCCAACGGTTTCATGTATAAATCATAAGTATATGTATGTTCCCTCCAGTTCCAGTTATGAAGACGCAAACACATGTGTGTCCACTGTCAACATGTCCTCTTTCAGATCCGCCATGTATGGGTTGGATATTCCATTCCTAAGTATGAAAGGCCACCGGCTTTATATGGTTCATTTATGCCATTTTACAGTCCAGGCGAGTAGGCCCTGATTCTGCCATCAAGCCTTTTTTTGCCTTCTGCCTCTGAAAGCTCCAGTCTGAGCTCGCATCTGTACCCATGAACTTTGTCCTACTCCCTGCGCGGCTAACGGTGCCTGACTCGATTTGTCTGCTTGCCAAAAACTGTATTTCACCTTCAAGATTATCTGCTCCGCTCCGTTCCTCATCCAATGCATTCCTGTCTAGTAGTTTAAGTAAACATTCTTTCAGCTACCGAGCAAAAAGGCCCGGCTTCTCTGTCTTTATGCAAGTAATTCATAGCCCTGTTACTATGGAAGATTTCTGCCCTCGCATCTAGTGTAGACACTTAGACGCTTGTACACGCACTAACAGTCAGTATAGTCAGTATAGAATAAGATTCTATCCTAAGAGACCTTTCTTTTTGGATAACACAGTTCTTTAAACATAGGATATTAGATATGATTTGGGATTAGGTTGACATAACCCCAGACTTCTGTCTCCACATATAGAGCTAAATGTCAAGTCCCCTTCACCCCCTAGTTGCACGTCAATCACACGTCATGCTGCTGCGCGCGCATCTATGCCAAGCATTTCTGCTGACATTGCGAAATTCTTCCGTGGAACCACCCATTTATGACATCATATCCAATGACGTTTTTTAAGTTACGCCCAGTTACACCCACTTTAGTTACGCATGTATGTTCTTATCTTTGTTATCAACTGTTACGCCTCCTGCATCTGTTTCACTGTAATGCCTATTGTATAAAAATGATTACTTATCAATAAAGTTGGTTCTTCACTTCCTGAACCTTCATGGTGATGGAATATGGAGTCCTCAATTCAAATTGATTTTGGAATAAAGCCCGTTCCGAACCTCTAATACCACGGATTCTGCCTCTTATTTTACTGAGCTATTATTATAGATATTCCGCATCAAATTAAGTTCCGGTAATTAAATTATTTACCACAGGTTTTCCTGCTCTCTCTTTCAAAATCCAAACCAAGTTTGCTATGACAGGGCGGGTGCCTCGGCTCTCGCCCTGCCATAGAAAACAGCAGTGTCCCGGGGGTGGGCACCCCGGGACACTGCAGGAGCCAGCCCTGGGGGTGGCATTCCCCAGGGCCCTCGAGGGCTCCAGGAGGGGAGCCACGCAGCCCCCCTCCACAACATACAAAGCCCCGGGGGTGGTCCCCGGGGCTTGGTGGGGGCCTTTGAGCCCCCCCAACCATTTTTGAGAAAGCCCCAGGGGTTAGAGGTCCCTGGGGCTGGGGGGGGCCTTTGAGCACCCCACCCATCTATTTTGCTGGGGGGTTGGCGATTAAGCCACCCCCACACATTTATGTTGTAGCCCCGGGGGGGTGGCGGTCCCCGGAGCTGGGGAGCCCCTCTGGGCCCCCCATAAAATGTAAAACTTTTGCCCCCGGGATTTGGCCCCCCGGGGGCTAATTATTCAAGCCCGCGCTTCGTATTATTATTATTTTTACAGAATGATCCGCGCACCCTGCACGTATTTCGCCGTTTAAAAAAATAAATAAATAAATTTACGGCCCTGGGGGTCCTTGTGGGACCCCCTAAGCCAGTCTAGAGGGTCAGGGTATTTCTACCCTGCCCCCTTTATGAGTTTTACACACTAGTTCCACTGATTTCTTCAGCCTCGCTTCTACCGAGGCACAAAATGGCTGCCAACATTTCCTGGTTTGGAGTGTTGACAGACAGTTGACAGCCAATTAGCATGCAGCTCGTGATCGGGAGGGTGCGCTCAGGGTGCACGGATCCAGCGCGGCCATAGATATCTATGTGATTTTGATTTTCTCAGGAACTACTGAACGGATTTACACCATTTAAGCAAAGGGCATGACTCTGAACCAAGGTCTACCTTCCTGCCAAATTTGGTGTAATTCCGGTTAGCAGTTCGGGCTGTAGCTGCGACTAAAGGTCCCTATGGAAAATAGCATGGGGAAAACACGTTTTGGGACCCTCCTTTTTTTCTCAGCCCCCGCTTGACGAATCACCCCGAGACTTTCAGGATAGGAGCGGGCCGGATCGGGCCACGAGTTTTGAAAATTTCGCTGAAGATCGTCAACCGGCGCCAAAGTTATTCCAAATAGAATGTTGCAGATTTCCTATGGATAATAGGTCCTAACTATAACTACCTACTGGCGACTGCCAGTAGGTAATACACAAATTTTCTTTCTATGGTAAAGGTTTTTTATTTTTTATATTTAATTAATTTATTAATTTTCTAATGTTTTGTAATTGATTTGTAAAAAAGTTATATGTATTATATATATATATATGTTTTTATAACACTATACTTAAAATATTTATTTTAATGGAACATAATGTAAAATATATGTTTTAATATTAGTTCTACTTTATATATGTGTATATATACATTTACACACGTGTGTGTGTGTTTATACCTATATATATTTTTATACATTATTTATTATTAGTTCAATTTAATTCACATTTTAAAAATGTCATTGATTAAAATAATTAAGATTTACTGTTTTAAACAATATATATATTATAAAACAATACTTTTTGTAGTTTTTTTTAATGATATTAGTGTAAAAAGATATTGTTTTTTCGATATTTGTGTACTTACCACTATAAGTATAGGAAAACAACAATTTTGTAATCAATCATTTTTACACAATCTCTTTGGTCACAAAATTGTTGGTTCCAATTTTATGTCAGTGATCCCTCTAAGCTACTCAAGAAACATTACCTTCCTAGGTATTGTCCATTCAGAGATTTTTCCTCCTTAAAGACAAATGTAAACAAAAGTAATGGCAAACCTGAATCTGATATCGATTTTCATAATCTTTTGCACTTATAAGGTTGAGTACTGAAGTCACAGACATCTAATACGGAAAAAGTAAAAGCCTGCAGGCAACAGTTGAATCCAGTATGGTGGTAAGAGAAAGAGGAAGCCAGCGGAAAGGAGTGCAGAGTATCTCTCATAGTCTTGAGGAATACATTCTACTGTAGGTTTTAATGTGTAGTAGTTTCAATATCTGCTGTAATTTGTATGTTGCTACACTGATTAAGTAGACAACCTTTGCACCTTCTTTGATGGTGGCGAAATTGAGATTAGTGGTTTTGTCCTCAGGAAAAAACAGATAGTAATTCCTGTCAATGCCTGGCTCGTTGAGGAACCAGCTGACCACATACTACACTTGTGCAGATAGTAGCTTTCCATATCTGCTACCTGCAGTTCACTTTCTTCAAGAGTTAATATATTGAGTTTCACAGACCTCCTCTTCCCTTCTAAACAAAACAAAACACTTCAGCACACAGTCCAAGTTGTGAAAATGGATCGAAGGTGTGCTGACATTCAGTCCTGTAGAGATAAGAGGGCACAGCCACCATTTTAGCTACTGCTACACAACCTGATGGCGAGGGAAATGTTATCCAGAAAGTATGGTATATACGCACGCTGATGCGTCCTCCGGATTTACATCATATATTCTCTTCTCCAAGGGATGTGCAGTCCCAAATATTGAATTGCTGCTGTTTCCTACTTGGTCGAAAACAGCAGCAGCCCATGGTTGGTCTTGTCTTCAAGATCCTCAAGGGAAAAAGCGATTTACAATTTTTTTTCCCTGTGTGATGACCACATGTTCATTGATAATGAAACCTCTAATGAATACAAATTGTGGTTAATAAAAACTATGGGCCTTATTTGGCTTTCGGTGGAAGTGCCACTGCGGTCGGTCGGACAGCAGCGGTCAGAAGGACAGACCGCACCCTCCGCCAGACTGAAGAAGCCCATTGGGGCAGCTGTCGAACTGTAATCCCTACAATGAAGGGGGTGCCTGCGCAAGCACCGCCGTTGGAATTACGATATCCATTTCCCAAAGCCTTTCATGGCGGTCCCACCGCCACGGAAAGGCTGTAAGAAAAGGACTTTGGGGGCCCCTAGCAGGGCCCCGTCCCCTCTGGGCCTCTGCTATGTGGCCAGGGGGGCATATCTGGTGCCCCCCCAAACATCTATGCACCATGTGCCAAGCACCACATGATGCCTAGCATACGCTGCATGGATGTTTGCAAACATGCCTTTTACTACTGTGGCTTGTGCTGCAGCCCTATTCCAGGCCGCAGCACAAGCCACAATAGTAAACTGCATGTTTCTGACCACCTGCATGGCCGTTGTATCATAATATGGCGGGTAGAACCGCCAACCAATGTCAGGCGGTCTCTATCCTGCAGCGATGGCGGTCGGACCGCCATCATAATGAGGCCCTATGTATTTATAAAATGTCCTCCAAACTCAAGAGTTTAGAGATAGGGTTTCATTTGAGTAATTCCAAATTCTTTATTACCCATAATGGTAGATAATTCTGAGGAAGTGTTTTTGTGAGCACGGACTTACAAAAGGCTGCAAAAATATAAGTAATTCAACACAGGTAAGGCACACTATTTACCATCCTTAATTATCACACGTCTCCCAATAAAAACAGTACCCCGCATGTGTGGGTAGGCCTTTTATCCAATGGCAGTTAAAGGCCAAAGAAAGTCACAGGGGAAAGCACATGAATGAAGATTGACATAAGATGGAGTTTTGGGCTGTGGGTGGTCCTGGGAAATATTATCAGTCCTAACATTTCTGAAAACTATACAACAATCCTAGGTGGTGAGGCCTGTCTGGATGGACCACTTTTTCTTACCCAGAATGCCCTGCAAATGTCGAATTGTGTTTAAATAAACATTATTCCCTTGCATTTCTGTGAAGGAAAGTTCTGGAATTTATGAGGAACAGTACCACCAACCTGTGCTTCCATACTACAGCCCCAAAAAACAGTATCTCACATGTGTGGGTGAGTCTGATATAAGGGACAGGAATAGGCATAAAGGCTGACTATGTTAAGTTGGTGGAAGAGGCGAGTACTGCCATTTGTTGGAAGTTCTTTTGTTTTCTGTCACTGAAAAGTGAAAACATTGGGCTAGGTTTCATGCAAGCCCTGGATCTCCACTTTTAGGAATTAATGAGGTAGGTGTCAATGAGTGCAAGCTGTTTCCGGGCCCAAATCCTACAGACATCCATAAAGAAGCTCCTCCAACAATAACGTTTCCTAGTATCTAGTATGTGGATCACTAGTCAAACCCAGCAAAAACCCATGCACATCTGGTAGCCCCAGACTCAGGCGATCCTGAGGAAGGCCAATGTGGATCCAGCCCAAGGAGAGATGTGTCTCTAAATGGGGAGAGTGAGAAAGATATCATGTTCTGGAGAAAAATGCTAAAACTCTAATAGAGATCAAGTATGCTCAGTACAACTCTCGGCCAGTCAATCAGAGTGAGAGAGGTCTGACACCCAGCAATGGAAAGATTTAGATGTGTAGATGTTGAAAATATATGGTTGTGATATTTTTCCATAGATCTGTGACCAAAAGACCAGGATTTTTCTTTTAGTTGTTTTGCAATTTTCCCAAATGCATTCCATTCAATTTATCGTTTGTGGGCATCCTAAGCCAATAAAAAATGTTGACATGAACAGTACTCCTATGCTCACGAGACAACAGGAACATTGATGTAAGAAAGCCTTTGCAGAGATCTGTTTGTGCGCGACAGAGACTGGAGGGATTTAACATGTTTTGAAAAAAATACTAATGAAAAGATATAGTCAGAATCAGAAAATATTCACATAGTCCAAAGTTTGATATCTGTCATCAACTGAACAGCATGTCATAAGCATTCTGCCACAAATTAATGATCTGTGCTAATATTACATAATCCATTCTGCAGCACTGCATTTCCATGGAAACCCCCCACTTGTTTAGTGTTGGCAGATTCGAAACATATAGAGGAACCTTTCACTCATTAGCGCTACTGGATATATGTCATTTTAAAAAAATGCAACAAAATACTGTACATAAAAAAATAGAAATGATCTCCACATATATCATTGTATCTTCAGGCTAAAATGAGCCATTAATGCAGAGTTTAGCACCAATACGTAGCCCTTAGGGTGCCAAAAGAATGATAGTTTATCTGGGTGTTATTGTTTTGCTACTCCAGCTTTTATGTGCCAGTGCAGCAGCATTTCCTATCTTCACTTTCCCTTCATGAAACCTCACCCACCCAACATAGGAAATGTCGACTAGTGGGGAAATGTGGGTATTTCTAACACCATAGCATCGAGACGATGTGTAGTGGATGTTCAAAGGGTAGCCAGGGAAATGTAATGCCAACAAGGTGAATGCCAACGAGGAGAAGAACTCCAACAGAGGAGGTACTTTGTTGGCATTCATAAACCGTACCTTCCCCACTCTTCTAAAGGTACACAAATGAGCCTAAATCATCTGTAAGAGAAAGTGAGGGAGCATGCACGGTACATTTTTTTTCTAATGGCACTTAAGGGAATAAGGAATTTTCATGGTAAAGGATTTACATGTGAAGAAAAAACAAAACAAGCATTTGCAATACCAATATGCCAGCCTTTAAACGGACGTTATAAGGTAATGTGATGCATTCCAAGTAAATGTCGTAAGAATAGTCATTTATTTGTGTGGAAGCAATGAACTGTAGAATAATATTGGCATAGGTTAAAAGGCCAGGTGACAGTCGCACTGTTAAGCCAGACCTAAAAATCCATATAGGTTAATGTCTGCACTCATCAATTATTAAGTTATCCAAAACACTTTAATAGCATGTGTGCCCCTAAAAGTTCAAGCTTAGGGTGCGGGATAAATAAGCAAAATGATCACAGCTGTGTGGAGGGCATGCACTATTTTGTTGAAGCACACAACTTCTGCCCAATCAAAACATGAACTCCAGACTTGCAACATATGGGAGGAGCCAAAGCCATCTCCTGGTGATACTCACATAATTGTCTGGAGACAGCTGCGCTGTGAAGCCAGACTATAAAAAGGTATTTTTTAAATTAGACAAACATAACCCTCCGGACATGAATTGTGTTAGCCTTCGGGGAGTCTTCTCCCCAACATTTTGCCTTTCTCCCCCATTTTTGAAGATCTTGTTTTTGCTTGACTTAGTACTCTGTATACTTTATCACTGCTAAAGTGCGTGCGCTCACGCCTTGAAACATGGTAATATCCGTTTCTCTCCAATTGGCATATATCATTTTCTTGTAAGTGCCTAGTGGCACTACATGTGCGCAGGGCCTGTAAATTAGATGTTACTAGTAGGCCTGCCTCTATACAAAATAATACCCCCTGTACCACACCTATGCTAGACTCACGGAGACACCCTCGCACTATAGTGCAAAGTTGTATTTGTGGCGCACTGCAGCATATTTCTGCACCGGCCTAGGGAGAGGGGAGGAGAGTGCCTCCCCTCTCTCTCCTTCTCACGCAGCACAGCATTTGCAGCTGCTGCACTGTGTTAGAAACTAGTAAATCTGCCCCTCCAAGCAATCAAATAAATTTTAAAAAGAAAAAAAGAATATAAAAAAAGAAACAATTAATGCTATAAAACCTAGTTAACCAGTATTATGAAAATTATTGGAATCTGAGAATTAGAATATTAAATATACTATTCCTACTCTAGTTTATGCAAAAGTAGAGGAAGTGGGAGGGGTTAAATTTACTATTCCCACTCCAGTATAAGCAACAGTAGGGAAAGCATTAGACTTCGGGAGGTGGAATTTACTATTTGCACCACAGCCTACACAACAGTAGGAAAAGTGTTGGGCTTTGGAGAGGTAAGATTTACAATTCACACACCAATCTGTACAACAGTAGGGAAATCCTTGAATTTCAGAAGGGTGAAATTTACTATTCCCACTCCAGTCTGTGCAACAGTAGGGAAAGCGTTATATTTCAGAGGGGTGAAATTTACTATTCCCACCCCAGTCAGAGTAACAGTAGGGAAAGTGTTGAACTTTGGAGGGGTAAAATGTACTATTGCCACTCCAGTCTCTGCAATAGTAGGGAAAGTGTTGGATTTCAAAGGGGTGAAATTTACTATTCCCACTCCAAACACCTCAATAGTAAGGAAAGTGTTGATCTACAAAGAGGTTAATTTTACTATTCCCACTGCAATGGTAGCAAGAGTCGGGAAAATACTTCACTTCAAAAACATTACATATTCGAGCAACCTCATGAATGTAGAAAGAATACGAAACTATTAATAAAAAAAGATTAACATAAAAAGATAGATACAGATGTATTAAAAAAAAATAACAATTAATCAATTTACATAATTGTTATACAATGAAAAATTATCAATTAATAAATAAATTGTTAATCAATAATTAATTAACTTCGTACACTGCACCCCTACAAACCTAGCAGCCAGAATCTAAAATATAACTAAAAAAGCAACTATTCCATAACTTAAATGAGTAATTAATTGGTAATTATTACTTGACTACCTTCCCATCCTAGACCCCTACAAACCTTGCATCCCGCAACTTAACAAAAATGAAAATAAGTATTTCACAATTTACAAATTTAAAATTCAATTAAATAACTAATTTACAAATTATAATTAATAGTTGCTTACATATTACTTAATTAACTTCCCACCCTAAAGCCCTACAAACTTACCACCCGACAACTAATATATAAGTAAAATAAATAAGTATTCCATATTTTATATAATTAAAAATCAATTAAATAATGAATTGATAATAAATTGTTAATTACTACTTCATTAACTTCCCACCCTACACTCCTAAAAACCTTTCAGCTTGCAAATAACATATAACACAAATAAATCAATATTACATTAATCACATAATGAATATCAATCATATAATTAAATACAATTTATTGAATAATTCTTAATTAATTATTACCTAATTACCTTCTCGCCCTATCCCCCTACAAACCCAACAACTAGCTACAACACTGTAAATTACTATTAAATGTATTTGAAACATTCAAAATCCCTTAAAGTTACAATCTATATTTTAGAAACTGGTAATAACATTTATATAAACAATAGTAACACATAAAATTAATAGATCAACTAGTACACATTAAAATAATCAAAAATTATTTTTGTAACCATTATATTAGTGAAAACTATATTAAAGCCATTGATATAATTTACAACGATAGTACCTCAAAAAATGATTTTCCTGTCAATGATATTTGAGCATCAAGATATTTGTGTGTCAAGATATTTAATTTACGGTATTTCTGTCTCCTGATATTTTTTAAATCGATATTTTGTCCGAACATTGGCGTACAACTGATCAACTATACCTACACAGCTGACTCAGGTTTGGTGGGGGGACAAAAGACCTGGAGTCTATGTGTTATACACACCACAGAGATAACCCGAACATATACCAATTCTATATGGGTTTGGCTAGCAGGTTGCAAGACCGACACCTCCTACAACCTCATTCATAGGAAAACTATATACCCATCTCACAACACACTTACTCATTAGGTCAGCGTATGTGTATGCATAGCCCCCACGGAGTTCCATGCCTCGTTGGCATACTCACAGCCAGGCACAAGCTCTGCACCAATGCTCTAAGAGATCCAGTGAATGGTGGGTGCACTATACATAAACCATGTAATATAACAATCATAACATAATAGCTTGGGGACCATTTATTTTTTAGCACTGTACAGCCTTGCCATGTTTATGCAGTTATTCACACAGTACAAATCATGTCAATAGTAAGACAAGTCCTTGGACATCATCATCTGGCACCAGATAAATTGCATCATTATCATGCCATCACAGGCAGCAACACAAAACATATATATATTTCAGGGTGAGCCTCCCTATAAATAACATATGTACGCCATTCGTTAGGTGACCCCTTTACTCCTATTCCACATGGTCTCTCCTATTTCCAACCTGTGCACCTCTGGTGCGAGGGAAATGGTTCTCAAAGGTGTTGTTCAGCCATTACAACATGTGGTGTAGCATAAGCTAAACAGGCCATGCTTGATTTTTCAAAACACGTGTATACCTTAGCCAGTTTTGAAACACAGCCATTCAGAGTGATGATCTCAGCTGATGGCAGAGGTATACTAAAGATGACATCAAGAACATGAGAGACTCTGGGATTGGGAGAAATAGTTGTCTGAAAGGCAAGTTTATCTTATGGTTATGACTAGGTCTCTGCTATTTCTAAACTGTGAGAGGATTGCACAACAAGAGAAACCACCACTGGCAAAGTCAACAGGTCTACTGTTGGCTGCCAGCGTTTTGGCTTTGGCAATTCTTGTTTTGTTCTGTCATGAGTTTTGCTACTAAATTATTGTTGAGGAAGCTGCCAGGTCCTCATCAATCTAAAAAAAAAAAAAAAGGCTGAAGGCAAAAATATTTTGGGGGTCTCAAATAAGCACACATTAAGATAGTAGTCCCTAGCACTGAAGATAACTACTTTGTCAGTGGATGTGCTTTTTGTGAAAGGACTGCATGTCATAACTCACAGTGAAGTTGCCCAGTGCCTGAAGTGGGCTGACACATTGCCCCATGAAGCATGCTGGAGTGGGTGGAAGAAATAATTGGAATTAAACAATAACAGAAGAATGGATGAAGTCTGGCGGAATCCCCCTAATATGTAACTACTCCATATCCATAATATTAGTAAAATCAGTGGAAAAGATAAACACATGGAAAGGCTTGCAAAGACAGATAGAAAGGGTTGTATAGATAGATAAATGATAGACAGATGATAGACGATTCCATAGATAGAGATGGTTGAATATATAGCTAGATAGAGAGGGTTGCATGCACAGAGGAGGTTGAATAGTAAGATAGATAGATAGATAGATAGATAGATAGATAGATAGATAGATAGATAGATAGATAGATAGATAGATAGATAGATAGATAGATAGATAGATAGATAGATAGATAGATAGATAGATAGATAGATAGATAGATAGATAGATAGATAGATAGATAGATAGATAGATAGATAGATTTGCAACTATAAATAGATGGAACGATAGTTGCAAAGAAAGATAGATAGATAGATAGATAGATATAGATAGATAGATAGATAGATAGATAGATAGATAGATAGATAGATAGATAGATAGATAGATAGATAGATAGATAGATAGATAGATAGATAGATAGATAGATAGATAGATAGATAGATAGATAGATAGATAGAGAGATAGATAGATAGATAGAGAGATAGATAGATAGATAGATAGATAGATAGATAGATAGATAGATAGATTTGCAACTATAAATAGATGGAACGATAGTTGCAAAGAAAGATAGATAGATAGATAGATAGATAGATAGATAGATAGATAGATAGATAGATAGATAGATAGATAGATAGATAGATAGATAGATAGATAGATAGATAGATAGATAGATAGATAGATAGATAGATAGATAGATAGATAGATTTGCAACTATAAATAGATGGAACGATAGTTGCAAAGAAAGATAGATAGATAGATAGATAGATAGATGATAGATAGATAGATAGATAGATAGATAGATAGATAGATAGATAGATAGATAGATAGATAGATAGATAGATAGATAGATAGATAGATAGATAGATAGATAGATAGATAGATAGATAGATAGATTTGCAACTATAAATAGATGGAACGATAGTTGCAAAGAAAGATAGATAGATATATAGATAGATAGATAGATAGATAGATAGATAGATAGATAGATAGATAGATAGATAGATAGATAGATAGATAGATAGATAGATAGATAGATAGATAGATAGATAGATAGATAGATAGATAGATAGATAGATAGATAGATAGATAGATAGATAGATAGATTTGCAACTATAAATAGATAGATAGTTGCAAAGAAAGATGTAGAGATAGATAGATAGATAGATAGATAGATAGATAGATAGATAGATAGATAGATAGATAGATAGATAGATAGATAGATAGATAGATAGATAGATGTGAAGACAGACAAATAGATAGATAGTTGTGAAGACAGACAAATAGATAGTTGTGAATACAGATGGATAGTTGCGAAGATAGATAAATAGACAGACAGACAGACAGACAGACAGACAGACAGACAGACAGACAGACAGACAGACAGACAGACAGATAGACAGATAGATAGATAGATAGATAGATAGATAGATAGATAGATAGATAGATAGATAGATAGATAGATAGATAGATAGATAGATAGATAGATAGATAGATAGATAGATAGATAGATAGATAGATAGATCGATAGATAGATAGAGTTTCAAAAACTGAGATAAACTGATAGAGTTGCAAAGATAGATAGATAGGGGTTCAAAAATGGATAGGATTTCAAAGATACACATATAGGGTTGCAAAGATAAATAGATACCGTTTAAAAATAGATATATTGGCAAAGAAACATAGACAGACAGACAGACAGACAGACAGACAGACAGACAGACAGACAGACAGACAGACAGACAGACAGACAGACAGACAGACAGACAGACAGACAGACAGATAGATAGATAGATAGATAGATAGATAGATAGATAGATAGATAGATAGATAGATAGATAGATAGATAGATAGATAGATAGATAGATAGATAGATAGATAGATAGATAACCAGGTTGATAGATAGACAGACAAGTAGATACACTGGGAAATAGATAGGCAGACCGACTAATAGATAGAGAAACAGATACATAGGGGTATAGATAGATAGACAGGCAGATAGATACAGTTGCAAAGAAAGATGGATAGGGCCAGAAATTGGAATAAATGGCACAGCTTTAATTAATATAATAGTTAAATATCTATATAAACCCAATATACAAGTCTGGACACAGTCTGGGATGCTGTGAAATTGCAGCAGTCAGATTAACAAAGGCCACTCCAATAGGAATGTACAATAGTATTCGCAGAAGACAGAAACTGATAAAGCTGGAAGGTGCCTTGTGCTCTCATCAAAAACAACATGAGCGCTGGTAGAAAACGCCCTATCACATCAGCTCTAAAAGCAAAGGCAACACTAAAGTAATAAAAAAGTACATTTAAAAACACTGGCACTGAAGGGAACTACCTTGTTGGTGTATGTGCTCATTGTGAAAGAGCAAAATGTAGCCACTCAAAGTGAAGTTAGCAAGGATGAAGTAGGCTTACCCATTGCCCCTTGCTGTAAGCTGTAGTGAGCGAAAACAACATTTGAATGACACCGCAACAGACCAATGGATGACGAAAGGTGGCTGAAAGCCCCTTTATGTAGGTGTACATACACTTTCAGTAAATCAAAAGGACTCAGCTAACGCCAGATCTAAAAATAAAGGGATCTGAAAGGCAACATCTGGCAGCCTGAGAGTCTAAGTGGACAGGCTTCTCAGGATGTTCTGGTCAAAGTCCATATGCAGCATCATCAGTGTTGTACTTACAGACTGCATTCAGAAGTAGACAAACGCCCAGAGCTGCAAACTTTGTAACTGGGGAACCAGTTTTGAGTCCTGGCGTTGGCTCCAAATTCTGCGATTCTGGGCAAATCCCGTACGTTCCTGTAAAAAGTGACCTTGTAAAATGTAAGCTGGTGCTCATGTAAAGCACTCTAATGCCCTTGGTCCTAGTTGACAAAAAATGTAGACTGCAACAATTATGGAGTCACCCATGAAGCTGCCCTGCAAATCACCATGATGGAGCAAGCTTGAAGAATGCTACAGGTGCCAGGTTTTTGCTAATAGAACATGCATAAAGGGGTGATGGAAAAGATCTCCCCTAGAGAGGAAGCCAATTAATTATGCAAATGAATTTGACAAACATGATCAATGAAGCAGACTTACCAGCATGTGTGCCATCATAAAGAAGGAACAACTGGTTCCTGTCGCTCAGCTCACGAGATCTGTCTACATCATACCTGAGATCACGTCTGATATAACACCAATGATTTCCACTGCTGAAGATGTGTCTTTATTGGCTTGGCACAGTGGAAATCTGTGTACAGTCTAGGAGAGCACAGGGCCTGGAGTGTGCTAATACTTGTTGCGGAATTGATAGTCAGGAAAGTTGTCCACTAGGAAAGCAACTTCATTTCTTCGGATGATAAAAAATTAGGCATTTAATGGGAATGAACGATCGTAAAGTACCATTTCCCCATCAACCTTCTGATTAGGCCCAGGCAAAATGTGCTTATGCTGGTGTAATCACTTGTAATTTCATGACTTTCATGTAACACCTAAGTGAAATTCCCAGGCTTATGCCATTATGCGACATTTTAGTTCGGCAATAAGGGAACAACGTAAATGATCACAGCATGAGTGGCTGTTGTTCACGCCATTTGTATTTTTCTGCGCTTTTTTTTAAGCACGAATGGATGCAATGACACGTTGCGCTAAAGTATAGCGTTGAACGCCTGTTTTCCATTCTTCACAATTTCACGTACTTGTTTCAGCATATAAATTAATTACATGAAAACTAATTTCAAGAATTTCATATATACCTTTGATGTGCGAAGAATTATAGGATATCAGCCATATGGTGTTTGACAGTGGTTAAGGATTCCCCCAGCCAGTATGCAGGAGCCACAATGGCCCCTGCTTCTGAAATTACTTGAACTAATCCAGGATGAGTGTCTCATGAAAGGATCCTGCCTTCCTGACCATACGAGGCAAAGCCCTCACACTTTCTGTTCAGATGTTTCATGAAGAAGTCTATATCCCAGCATTCCAGTTCCTTTAAAAGCTAATGTTTGAGGAGCATGAAATATGCTTATCATGTGAGATCTGGCCACATTCCACCATCCCATCTTGATCACCATTCTGGAACACCATGCTAAGGTCTTTGATACCACCATGAAATGGCTGTGCTCCTCACTGGCTGAAATCTAACAGGTAAGGTTTAACTTTGTTTACTTTTTAATTTCATAAAATTTGGTGAGGCACGCTAGCAGGGTTCCGAAGGACTCTAAATCTAAGATATACTTGCACTCCCGTGTTAACCTTGCGAGATTGTCAAATATGCATTTTCAATTTTATGCAACAACTCAAAGGGCGTAAGGATCAGCGTGGCAATTTTTTCAAAACCCTATCTCGCTTGCAAATCTGAATGAGAAAAAGTAGGCTGCTGTTGAATGCACAAAGGTTTTAAGTAACATTTTTCAGAACCACTCATAATTTGGTATTGGGCTTCACATACACTTTCCCCAAAATGTGCTGGGAAAAAGAACCAATCCTTTTATCGTACAGAAAAATGTGGCTTTCTTTGATGAGGCTCAGTCCCTAACCCTCCTGGTGAACCAAGTGTTTAAATCAATTTTTAGTCATATATCTTGCTTTCATAAGCATATCAACATCCTACTACTCTTTGCAATGGAGGATGAGAACCCAAGCCGAGCCTCGGATAGAGCACACCATCAGTCTCCACTTGGGTCCTTTCAAGTAAACCAGCGACAGACTGCAATGGGCCCTAAATGTTGAAGTTAGACCAGTGCTCTGCCTATGGAAAAGAGCAATCTCCACCGACTCCCTTTATCGGACACAGGAGCGTTTAACAGTGCAACCAAACTGCAAAGCCTGGGAGAGCCAGCAGGGATGGTGTTGGCTGATGCCAGTTTAGATGGTGTAGAGACACGTAAAAGCATGATCAATCTTTTCCCAAAGTAGAAGATCCCTGGGCTTGGAGTGCAAGGACTAAAGGGAGAAGCAGAGAGCAAATATGTTGGCAAAATTGCGGTTTGATTATACAGGATGGTGTAGGACTCGGTCTCTTCCTCTGGATGAGGCTTAGAGTGGGCAGAGCGATGAGGCCGCCCTTCGGTAGAGTCTACCTTCTCTAAATGAAGTACAAAGCCTGGTGACTATGAACTATCAGTACCGAGGAGAGCCTAGAGGAGCCCTGAGCTGAAGCTAGTGCGCAGTCTTCACCCTCCAGAAGCCGGAGGGAGGGAGGGGTGTCACATATTCGTGAAACAGAGAGTGCGGACTGCGGACAGGGATAGTGATTCAACTGCACTTGAGAGCTGCAGATTGGAAGCATTCGCTGTTTCGTCCAATGCAGCACTTGCACAGAAGATCAACACTCAACTGCTGAAAAGATGAGGAAGGTACCTTAACAGGCACGGTTTTGTCAGAATAAACTCTGCAGGTGGGCTACAACAAAATCTGCTCCTCTCCCCCAGCGCAACCGCCCTTGTCCACCACAATGGAACTGTACAGGCACGCGCTCAACAAAACGTTGGTGCTATAGCCCAATCCAACCTCTCCCATGCCGAGTCACTGCAATCGATGGAGATTTAGCCCCCAGAGCATACTCAGGCAGGGAGGAAGGCTTGCCCTCCTGGCGCAACATTCCTGTGCCACTCTACAAAGAAGTATTGGCAAGCTTGACGCTACAGTGCCCCGTCTGAAGATGGATCCCACAGTAACTTTGTGAGAAAGACTTGACACATGGGTGCAATGATATCTGAAGGGCAGTGAGTGGGAGGTGATTTACTATGACTAGGTATAAGCTTCCAAGTGAGGTGTGCTGCTTCCCTAGGTCGGGTATCACGTACCTCACTGCCAGAAAAGGCACTTAGTACTGTGGCGAGTTTCCATGGACCCCAATGCGTACCTAACACACCGCTTAGAGCCCCAAAGTCCAGGAGGTCACCTTTAGCACCCACCATGTCAGAGGTTTTTTAGGAGACATGATCCGGACTCTGGCAAACAGGATGCGGGAGTGGGTGGGCTTCCCAGACTCAAGAATCAGCAGGAATGCAGGGCAGCTTCCAAACAAGCTGTGGAACTTCACTCTTGCGTGAAACCAGGGCACTGGACCCATGTGACGCAGCCTGTCCGAGTGGAAGAACAGGAGCAGAGCAAAGATTTGGCGAAAAGAATGAACAATTCTGGAAAGGGGTCTCAATTACCAATTGCTGAGCACAAGAGAAGAAGGCTTCAATACATTACACACCACACCGGTCGTAGAAGGATTTTGTGAGGGGCCACACCTGCAAAGCAAAGGAGCAGGGCCGCCATATAGCCATGACACATGGGCAGAATCAGCAGTGCATGACTCCATATAGAAGCAAATTCCTGTCCAGCCACTAGGTGGCAGGTCACGTTCAGGTTGATATTTGTGTGGTCACTGGAGTAAGCAAAGAGAAACTTTCTTCATATTTGCTATTTAATTGTTCAGAATAAAACAGGTCAGAACTGCATTTATTCTCATGATCCACTCCGGGTAAGTACTGCAGCCCAGAAGAGCTAAACAGTAACTCACTGTAACCCATTAAATAAGCAACTGGCCTGTTTAATTTAGCTTGCTTGACAAAAAGGTATCACTCCGAGTACCATCATATATTTCACGATAAATCCAGTAATTGGCTCGGAGGTGTATCACAAGGAGATGAGGTCATTTGTCCAGCGAGGACCAATGACTAAACCAGGTTTGGAGGCGAGTCATAGGGCCCTGGGCAATCCCAGCAAACACATTACGTAGGAGATCACGTGATAAAACAAGGTCTCATTTTGTGTTCGGATCTGCACGTAATCGGTTTTGCTGCAAAACGGAATTAGATCCCTAGAAAACACTCGCCACTAAAGCCATCAAGTAGCCTCCGGTCAGCGGGTTGAGTTACGGCTACAGCATCTCCGAAACACCTGAAGGAAAGAGGACCCGTAGATGGTGCTTGTAACAAAATGGAGTTCTCATGAGAGGCTGAGGGTCAAACAACTTTCTGCAGCTGTAATGCATTTGCGTGTGCTCGGTGGAAACCAAGGGGCATATTATCAAGCCAGGCGATAAAATTATCGCCGTTTTAGCGGCAGAAAACTGCAGCTAAAACGGCGATAATGGGCTTGATAATATGCTCTATGGAATTCTAATTGAAGCCCATGTTAGATGTGAAGGACATCTAACATGGGCTTCAATTGGAATTCCATAGAGCATATTATCAAGCCCATTATCGCCGTTTTAGCGGCAGTTTTCTGCCGCTAAAGCGGCGATAATTTTATCGCCTGGCTTGTTAATATGCCCCTAACTTTTCTACTCGTCAAGTGTAATTACCGGAAGAGAAGGATTACAGCTGTCACTACAACTGAGTTTTGTACCAATAATTATTTACTTCGTTACCTTATTTACCCGGCCTAGCTACATGTTTGTTATGTCGATTTCTCGTTGATGGATTTTACTAAGAGCCCAATTAATTTCGCCAGTTTAAAAAAAAAAAAAAGTATTTAATTGTGTTTCATGAAAACGATTCTATCAATAAATATATGTCCACCCTTGATATTTAAAAAGAGAAGGATAGTTGTGGATAGATTAAAGAACTTCACAGGTATATAACCGGTAAAACTGGAACAAAGGATAGCCATGATGTGGCCATCACTGTAGACAGTGACGTAACACTGAATACAACTAGTAATACAGGCAAAAGGATAGACATTGTGTGGCCATCATTGTGTAGACTGTCACTGTCGTAAAGAATATTACTATAGAATACAACCTATAACACAGGCAAAAGGGTGTCAAAGAAGAGAACCCCTTCCAGAGGGTCACGAGACAAGTAGGAGTTACTGGGTCCAACCGTGTGGGTTGTGGCCTTTATCGCCTGATGTCCTGGGCCCGGCCTACTATGGACTCGGATTAACTGAGACAAGTACCACCCCTTAAGCACTTGACTCTCAGTGGTGGCGTGGATCAAGCAGTGCAAGGCTTGTTGGCAGAGGAAGGGGTGTGGGGTGGGTGGGAGGTGCAAGGTGTATACAGACTCCACAACTCAAAACACACTCTGCACCCCCAAATAAATGAAAGTCCAGCCAGAGATTTTTTGCAAAAGTAGTACTTATACACAAATACAAGGTGAAATCCAGCAGAAAACAAATAATGTACCCAGTCTTCATAAAGGCTGGCACACTAGCATCGTCCGGGCAAGCACCTAAAATCCCCTATCTAAGGACTATGGTTATTCCTCATTAATGTGAGGCAACATTCAGGTTAGGCCCAAGGAGTCTTAGAAGTTCCATGATGGCTTTTTAAAAGTTAAAGTGTCCCAGCACCGTAGCACCTTTAGTCAGAGCAAGTTTCTGAGAGGCTCGCTGTCAGGCCATCAGTCTTAACTTGCTCTCACTGGAGCTGCAGTTTGACAGGCCGAGTGCGGGTCAGCAGCTTGACAGTAAGGAGAAGTTTGGATGCTGCAGGTGTCCACAAAGCTCCTCAGATCGGGCCGTAAGTATTCTTGATTCCGGTTCACAGACTCAGGTGCTTCTGGGTTAGGTTGTTGAATCAATGCTCTGCTTCCAAGGGTCGCAACCCACCATGGGCGTCCGCAGGGGGGGGGGGGCAAGGAGGGGTGCTTGCCCCCCCCTGGAGTGCTCCTCCTTGCCCCCTCCTGCAGCCACCTATGCTTTTACGGACACCTTTTGTCCGTAATTACGGGCCCTGCAGGGAGCAGAGCTGTTCCCTGCCAGAGGCCTCAACTCCCTGATCGGGGGCCTCGCACTCCTCCTCGCAGCCCCTCCCGCCCATTGTCATTCTGTCTGTGGCTGATTATCACAAACAGAATGACAATGGCCAGTTTGAGCTGCGCGCCACAAGCACAAGTGGTTAGGTCTGGACATAAAGACCTCCTTTTAACACTCTGTAGCTTGAGAGCAAGGGGTCTTCTGAATGAAGTTCTGGGGGGAGTCGATGTATTATTCTCCCAAGTCAAAAATTGAGGTTGCGGCATAGCCCGGATTTCAGATCCCACCAAAACGTACACAGACTCGTGTCAATAACATATCTATCTGCCAGTATGCACCCTATCATGTCTGGCAGGACATGCCGACCCTGTGTTTCACTGCCTCATATCCCCCTGCACCCTACCCCCCACTGCCTCATATCCCACTGTACCCACTCCCCGTGCTCAGGGCCAGCTCTAAGGCGGTGCGACCGGTGCCACCGCACCGGGTGCGGACTTCGTGTAGGGGGCGCTAATATGATGATTTTAAAAGCACCTGCTTCTTTCCTGGACTCCTAGAAATTTTCAGCCACCAATAAAAATGTCTAAATGACTGCAGTGATTAATGCACTTCTTAGAGAGGGAGAGATCGAAGTTTTGTGTAATGGAAGTTTCTACTCATCCTAAGGTAGCGCAGAGGGTTACTATGCTTGCAGCAAAGAACGTGCAGCTCACAAAGTGCGTATAATGTAATGTAAATAGGTCAGTGGGTCACCCGTCAGAGAGACCATATTGTTGATAACTCTTTATGAGTTAAAATCCTAATGTGGAACACTGAGCAAGTAACTTATCAAAGATGCATGCAAACTGGGCTAGAGCGTTATGATTTCCCCCCAGCTTTCATTATCCTAATGGGGCAAAATGGGTTAATTTGGGCAGAAATCAATTCTTATTAATAAAGAGAACCCCCCATCCATGGTGCTAGGTTGTAAATTCTAGGTTTCTGATTCTCCTGACCAAGCACTCTTAAACTATCCTGCCTACCTGTACGGATGACCTGTGACTCCTACACCTTCTTGTCCTCTCTCTTATGTAACATTTCACATGCACTGATTTACACACTTATGATTGATTGTCTCTATGTAATCTCTGTAATGTAAAGTGTTCTGACACCTTACACAGATAGGAGCGGCGCTATAAAATGAATTAAATGCACCTGAGACTGAATGGTTACGGAGGCTTGAGGGGTGCTGTGAAAGGATGGTTATGAAGAACCTGTAGTGGAGGTGGTCATTGGGGGTGCCAAAAAGCATTGTTGCACTGGGCGCCACGAGCGCTTAAGCCGGCCCTGCCCGCGCTCACTGCCTTATATCCCTCTGTACCCCACACCTGGCGCTAACTGCCACAACATATCCCTCTGTACCCCACACCTTGCGCTAACTGCCACAACATATCCCTCTGTACCCCGCACCTTGTGCGCACTGCCACATCATATCCCTCTGTACCCCGCACCTTGTGCACACTGCCACAACATATCCCTTTGTACCCCGCACATCACGCTCACTGCCACATATGCCTCTGTATCCCACTCCTCACACTCACTGCCTGATCGCTCATTTTACCCTGCCATTCATCTTCTACGTGTTCTCTCCCCTTCCACTCGTTCTACCTCTGTTCACCCCCTTACTTCTTTTAGTGCCTTACATCTTTCTCAATATCTCTACTTCTTTTCCTCTTCAGTAACATCTGTGACACATCTCTGCACTTCCTTTATATCAACGCACCCCTCTACCTCACCTGTCTACCTTAGTCTTTATTATTCCCTCTTCCTCAGCTGTCTCTACCTGTCTATGACACACCTCTCCCTCTCTCTACCTGGCCCCCTCACGTTCTACGACTGCGTTATTCTCCCCTCTCCAGCTTTGATTTACCTGTCTCTGCTCCTGAATCTTTTTCTTCTACACCTCACTTCTTTGTCTACCCTTCACCACTCGCTACCCTTCTGTTTGCCTTACTACGGTCTTTACCCGACCCACCTTACAGTGCCTCTTCCCATTTCGCCTCACTCCCTCACAGCGCTCTCCTAGCATGCATCTGTTTCTTCCCTCACCACCATGCCTGCCTCTACCCCTCCTTACCTTTCTAACCAGCCTAACTTTCTACCTTCCTGTTATTCCTGGTAGTGAACCTTTCATTTCACCCTTCCGGTTGTATTACCTACGCATTCAAATTGAGTAGGTCATTGCTGTGCTCCCAACCAGACATCGAGACCCAGTCCCCTAGCCTCTCAACATGCCCAGATATAACAACAAGCATTGGCATAGCCAATTGGTCTCGCCTTTGGGACCTTCTGCAGAACTAAATACTTATACTGCCGGCATCATACTTACCCAGCGCCAAGACGCCTCGGCAAAAGTGAGCTATATAAGTTCTTCAGTCAGTGAGTCAGTCATAAGGTCCCAAAGGCGAGACCTATTGGCTATGCCAATGCTTGTTTTTCTCAGGTTGGCCTGAACATTATCCGATCCTGATTGTCTGCCATTTTAGCCCCGCCCCTATTGATTAACATTAGCCACGCCCCTTCATTTGCCAGGTTCGCCCCCCCCCTGGAAAAATTTCTGCGGACGCCCATGCAACCCACCACTCTTCACTGTCACACGCTGCTCCAGGGCAACACCCTCTCTCTTCTCCGCAGCCTGAACATGACATACGGGTGTCACAAACAAACAGTGCATGCAGGGTGACAGCCCAACTGGGTCAAAACACGGCACAGGCAATGGGGTCGTAAACAGCACACCAGGACGACCTCTCCTCCGGGTCACAACACTGCTCTGATGATGGCCCGCTTCTCATTGCAGTGCTGTACCAGGGCGATGACCCTTAACCTTCAGCGCGGCCCACACCTGGCATATGGGGTCGTGAACAGCAGCATTAGGGCAGACGGTCTGAATGGTACAATGGTCTTCCGGACCCTGAAGGTGGCAGCCTTTTGTGCCCGTGCTCGAGGCTTGATGTCTGACTCCAGCAGGAGTTGTTCTTTACCTTGATGTGAGGCTTTTTATGTGACCTTGGATTAGTTGTGTATTATGTTATAGTAATTTATTAAGCGCACGAATATCAAAAGGTGTCTTGGCGCTAGCAATCCAGAGTAAATGAGTTGTGTGGGTATCAAAGCTGGGTGGCGTACTTACGACCCTGGACATGTTATGTTATGTCTATTTGTGAAGCACACAAGGGTATCCCGGTGCTGAGCAGATGTGTGTGACTAGAACTGCCTACGTTAAGTTAGTTAGTTGAAAAAGCCAGGTTTTCAGCTTTTTGCGGAATTCAAGAATGAAGGCAGGCGGTTCTGATGTGGACTGGGAGGCCGTTCCACACTTTAGGAGTGATTTAAGAGGATGCCCGTCCTCTTGATCGGGTTCTGTGTATGAGTGAGATGTGTGCAAGTAGGAGTCCTGTGGAGCAGAGGTGTCTGGGTGGTTGGTGGAAGGAGATGCCACTGTTTAGGCAGGTGGGGCCTAAGTTGTGTAGTGCCGTGAATGTGTGTGTGAGGAGTTTGAAGTGAGCACATTTGTGTATCGGGGGCCCGTGGAGCTCCTTGAGGTGTGGTGTGATGTAAGCTCTGTGTGGTCTGGCTACCAAGTTCTGGATGGTGTGTAGTCTTCTAGTGAGATGCTTGGTGATCCCGGTGTAGAGGGCGTTTCCGTAGTTCAACTTGCTGGTGACTAGGACATGACTGCCCTTTTCCCACTGTTGAGAGGAGCCATTTGAAGGTCTTCTCCAGCATCTTCAGGGTGTGGACGCAGGCTGCAGAGATGGGGTTGACTTGAACAGTCATGTTCAGTTTGCTGTCAAAGCTTATTCCAAAGTTCCTGGTTGGGTGCTGGGTGCTGGGTGTGGGTCCAAGTTCAGCCAGCCACCAGCCGAAGTCCCATGGTGAGGTGTTCTTGCTGAAGACTACTACTTCTAGACTACTTGAGCTTGACTTTTATCCAGTTAGTGACTACGGTCATGCAGGCGATGAACTTATTTCTTGTGATGGGGATCATGTCCAAGAGGGAGAGTATGAGTAGTGTATTGAAGGAGTAGGAGAGGATGATGCTGTTGTGTGTGTGGATGACACTGACCAGAGGGATCATGTATGAGTTGAACAGGATGGGGCTGAGTGATGAACATTTAAACACTCCCCAGATCAATTTGCGTGCTTCAGAGAAGTAAGGTGCCAGGCTGACAGCTTGTGTTCTATCTGTTAAGTAGAAGCATATCCAGCAGACAGAAGGGCCTTCAATGTCAATCTCATACAGGCGCCTGATGAGGATGGGGCGTGCGACCGTGTCAAATGCTGCAGAGGTCTAGAAGAATGAGGGCTGCCGTGTCTCTTCTGTCAGTGATCATGCGGATGTTGTCTGTGTGGGCGATGAGCCCTGTTTCTGTACTGTGGTTGGGCATGAATCAGAACCACGTGGCATCAAGGAGCAGGAGGTTGTTGAAGTAGTTGGTGAGACGTTGATTGATTTGTTTCTCCAAGACTTTTGCCTGGTATGCTTGGAGGTAGATGGATCCGTAGTCAGAAAATGTGATGGGGTCAGCGCCTGTTTCCAGGTGTTCAGGAATGTGGCTGTGTCGATGGAGGCATTGAGGATAGGTGTTACTGCTTCGCTGATCTTTAAGAATCCTTCGGTGAAGGCATGTTGGAGGCAAGGGTCAGATGGGGCCCTCGAGTGGATGGTCTTCCAGATAGCAGCTATTTTGATGGTGGTGTCAGTGGGCCACGAGGTCAGGGTACGTTCTTCGGCGGTGATGAGAAGTTGCACTGCGACAGGGACAGAGTCTGGTTGAGTCTCAAAGTTGCCGTATATGAAGGTGACTTTGTTACAGAACAATTCAGGGAGCTTGTTGCAGAGGTTTTGTGAAGGGGTGCTATTGCTGTAGGCAGCAAGAAGTTAAGTGAAATCTTTGATGAAAGCGAAGATATCCTTGTGTGGAATTCATGAAAGGAGGTAGGCTGAAATGTAGTTTTATCCAGATTGTAGTTTTATTCCAAAGTTCAGTCAGGACCATATGAAGTATCTGGTAAAATAGCCCCACCGGGAGCAGCATCCCTGCTGCTCAGCCTTCATACATCAACTAACAAATCCACTCAAACATACACACAGGGAACATTCTATGACATCACTAAGACTGGCTGAGTAGCAGAGTACAGAACACAGAAAAGAGACTGCACAGAGAAACGAGCAGAATACCACACAGCTCCCTCCCTAATGGAGACAATAACAAATAAAGAAGCAAGAGGTATGAAAAAGAGAACAAATATGTAAAGGAATGGAAAAACAGGTCCAAGAGACAACCCCCCCCCCTTACAACAGTAAACAATAAACAGCAATAAAGAAGCACCAAGGTTAGAGCTCCAGGAAAAAACTCACTAAATGTTAAATGTGTTTCGAATAATAGTAACAGAAGTACCCATCACCACTAAGAAGAAATTCGAAAAATAGCAAATGTCCATAACCAGACAACAATAAATGCAAAGGTAGAGCGAAGATGCCCAGTAAAAGTAGTTTGAGAATTTAAACCATACATTTCCCACCACCACACAGAAAAGGTTTGTACATAGCAATTAAGTTCAGCACATGTCAACAGAAAATGTAAAGAAAATGGAGCGAAGGTGCCCCGCTAACATGATTTTGGAAATCATCCAAAGAAGAACCCACCACCACACAGAAAAGGTTTGGATGTTGAAATAAAGTCCACCCCCTGGATTGGGAACAAAATGTGCTCGATAATAAATAGTAAGAGCTCAAAAAGTATGCTCACCAACAATCAACCCAAGTAAAGTTTCAACACAACAATAGTTTAGGATGCACAGAAACAGCAATCCCAGCACTATATTAGAGCACAATAATGGCTAAGTAACTCACATCAATTAACCCAAGTAAAGTTTTAACACAACAATATTTTAGGATGCAAGAAAACCGCAATCCCAGCACTATATGCACAATAATGGCTAAGTAACTCACTCTCCACTGGGGACCACAAAACACCCCCTAAAAATGATAAAATACTAACCATGCATCAAGCACACTAGAAGCACAAAGAGAAACAATTAAGACTTGGCGTCACAATAAAAGAAGGACAGTTTAGGATGCAATAAATAAGCAATCCTATCACTGGTAAAAGTAAGTGCAGAACAATAACCTTAGAAAGAACAAGCCAAAGTCAATACATGCAGCATCTCATCAAAAGCTTACAAACAAATAAAGGAACAAATTGAGCATGGTATATTCACATTCAGGCAAGTAGCAAAACTACTCCAATAAATACTTAAATGAACAATTTAAATTCAGATAGGCAATACATTCAAAACATTCTTATGCACAAATGCAGGATTATTAATTATTTCAAATAATCAACAATGTTGAGAAAACATGAGAAAATAACACTGCTACTCGAACCTAGTACACGGGTGTCCACCTGTTGGGAAGTAGGAGTTAATAAAGTCCTTGTCGAGTCTCATCTTGCATTGAGCGCCTTCCGCAATGGCAACATCCATAAATGTTCGAGGCAACGCAGGCTAGATTCAGTCATGGTTGAAAAGAAGAACAATGGCTTCCATATGGCACAAAACGTCCATGAACGAAATGTAGCCAAGTCATCACGGATAATATGCCTCTGCACAACTCGTCGACAGACACGTAGAGTCGTCATCACGGATACAACACCTCTGAGTAACTCGTCATTAGTCGTCATCATGGATGCCACACTGCAGCAGTCGAAAGAATTACACCCTCATGAATGTTCCAGCTACAGAGGCTCCAGCGCGTGAAAAAATGCAGTGAGACTTAAACTTTAAAAATAAACACAGTAAACACGTGATCTACAACTGTAACCGCAACGCTAGTAGTTCTCGAGCAGCAAAGTCTGCGCGAGATCAATCAATCAATCATGACATTTGTATAGCGCGCTACTCACCCGGAAGGGTCTTAAGGCGCTGGGGTAGAGGGGTCCGTTACTGCACGAAAAGCCAGGTCTTGAGTTGCTTCCTGAAGGAGAGGTGGTCCTGGGTTAGCCGAAGGGGGATGGGGAGGGAGTTCCATGTCTTGGCTGCCAGGTAGGAGAAGGATATTCCTCCGGTGGTGGCTCTGCGGATGCGAGGGCGAGGCTGGTCGACTGTAGCTGGCGGGTGGGCGTGTAGAAGGTCAGGCGGCTGTTGAGGTACTTGGGGCCCAAGTCGTGGAGAGCCTTGTGTGCGTGGGTGAGGAGTCTGAACGTGATCCTCTTGCTGATGGGGAGCCAGTGCAGGTCTCTCAGGTGGCCGGTGATGTGGCTGTGTCGGGGGATGTCCAGGACGAGTCGTGCAGAGGAGTTCTGGATGCGTTGGAGTCTTTTCTGAATTTTGGCTGTTGTTCCGGCGTAGAGGGTGTTTCCGTAGTCCAGTCGGCTGGTGACGAGTGCCTGGGTAACCGTCTTCCTGGTTTCGGTGGGGATCCATCGGAAAATCTTTCGGAGCATGCGCAGGGTGTTGAAGCACGATGATGAGACGGCGTTGACTTGTCTGGTCATCGAGAGGGAGGAGTCCAGGATGAAGCCCAGGTTACGTGCGTGGTCCGTTGGCTTGGGGGTGGTGCCCAGGGCAGGGGGCCACCAGGAGTCGTCCCAGGCGGAGGGCGATGATCCCAGGATGAGGACTTCCGTCTTTTCTGAGTTCAGTTTCAGGCGGCTGTACTTCATCCACTCGGCGACGTCTTTCATCCCTTCGTGTAGGCTTGTTCTGGCGGTGGCTGGGTCGTTGGTGAGGGAGAGGATCAGTTGGGTGTCGTCGGCGTAGGTGATGATGTTGAGGATGTGTTGGCGTGCGATGGCTGCGAGGGGGCTCATGTAGACGTTGAAGAGGGTGGGGCTGAGCGAAGATCCCTGTGGTACGCCGCAGATGACTTCGGTGGCCTCGGATCTGAACGGGGGGAGGCAGACTCTGGGTTCTTCCGGCAAGGAACGAGATGATCCACTCCAGTGCCTTCTCTTGGATTCCGATGTCGCTGAGGCGCTGCACTAGAGTGCGGTGGCAGACTGTGTCGAACGCTGCGGAGAGGTCCAGGAGGATGAGGGCCGCTGTTTCCCCGTTGTCGAGCAGGGATCTGATGTCATCAGTGGCTGCGATGAGTGCTGTCTCGGTTCTGTGGTTGGCTCGGAAGCCGGACTGCGAGTTGTCGAGGGATCCGTTCGTCTTGAGGAAGACGGCAAGCTGTCTGTTGACGGTCTTCTCGATGACTTTGGCAGGAAAAGGGAGGAGCGAGATGGGGCGAAAGTTCTTGAGGTCGGAGGGGTCCGCTGTTGGTTTCTTCAGGAGGGCGCTGATCTCGGCGTGCTTCCAGCTTTCTGGGAAGGTGGCGGTGTTGAAGGAGGCGTTGATGATGCCCCGGAGTTGGGGTGCGATGATGGAGTCGGCCTTGTTGAAGACGTGGTGGGGGCAGGGGTCGGTTGGGGATCCGGAGTGGATTGTGTTCATCGTGCGGGTGGTGTCTTCGGTGCTGACCGGGGTCCAGGCGCAGAGGGTGGTGGGGGGGGGGGCGTTGGTTCGGTGGTTGGGTGCGAGGTTGGTGCGCTGAAGCTGTTGTGTATTTCGGCGATCTTGCGGTGGAAGAACGAGGCGAGTGAGTCGCAGAGGTCTTGTGAGGGAGTGATGTCGTTGTTTCCGGCGCTGGGGTTGGAGAGCTCTTTGACGATGCTGAAGAGTTCCTTGCTGTTGTGGGCGTTGTTGTCCAGACGTTCTTTGAATGCTGTCTTCTTGGTGGTGCGGATCAGCTGGTGGTGTTTGCGGGTGGCGTGCTTGAGGGCAGTCATGTTGTCTGTGGTCTGGTCTTTGCGCCATGTTTTCTCGAGGGTGTGGCAGTTCTTCTTGGAGTTCTTAAGTTCATCGGTGAACCAAGAGGCTTTCTTGCTGCCGGGTCTGCTGGGAGGGGTCTTCAGAGGTGCGAGGACGTCTGCGCTGTTGGTGATCCACTGTGTGAGGTTGCTGGCTGCTTCGTTGGGGTTCGTTGTGCTGGCAGGAGGGTTCTGGCTAAGGGAGATGGTTTATCCATAAATTTGCACAGGGAAACATCAGAGCCCCAGCACAATATACACTGCAGCCCTGAGAATAAAGTAGCGGCTTCCAGACAGGAGTTCAGCAAAGATTGAGCTCAAGGTGAAGAGGTTCAAAAAACCCTCAAGCGGCACACTGCAAAAACGTAAACACATCAGAGTGCACAACCGCACATCTCTTGAAGCATTTACTACTCTCCTCATTTGTATGTCATCAATTGAGAGTAGATTCCAATTCACATGAAACCTGCTGAAAAATACCAAATAACAAAATCGAAAAGTAGCAAAATCGCAGGCAGTCAGAATTTCAAATCCTTAGAACATGTGAATGTTGTACAGTCCCATAAAGTGCAGCCAAACGCTTATAATAAGATAACCTTTTATCATTAGACGTGTAGTAACTTGCTTGAAGTATCAATACTGGCAGTAATGTTATAATTGAATTCAAAGTAATAATAGGTCCACATTCAATGCCCTGGGTTGAGACTGTCAGATGGAACAGACACTGGTGAGGCTCCCAGGTGCATAATCATTGAGCAGGCTTAAAATAGGCTCTTTTAAATGTAAACTTACAGTCTCTTCTTCTCTTTGTAGTGAGGATGACTCTTCTCTTTATTTTAGTAATGTCTTTTTGTCTCAAGTGAGTCCTTTTCCACTCGTCGCCAGTGTGGAATTCATGAAAGGAGGTAGACTGAAATGTAGTTTTATCCAGATTGTAGTTGTATTCCAAAGTTCAGTCAGGGCAGGAACATATGAAGTATCTGGTAAAATAGCCCCGCCGGGAGCAGCATCCCTACTGCTCAGCCTACATACGTGAACTGACAAATCCACTCAAACATACACACAGGGAACATTCTATGACATCACTAAGACTGGCTGAGCAGCAGAGTAAAGAACACAGAAAAGAGACTGGACAGAGAAAAGAGAAGAATACCACACCTTACTACTGTTAGTGCAGTAAGCAATACGATCTGCAAGAGCTGTGCACTTCATGTTTCATATCTGCTGGTGATAGTGTGTTAGTGTTGCTTTAAAGATGTCTTTATCTGTGGTGTTTTGATTTGTTCTCCATTTGCACTCCTGTTGCTTGCAGTGGCGCTTTGTCAGCCTGAGTTCCTCTGGGTACCAGCTGGCCTGTGGTTAGGCTATTGCCATTTGGTTGCACTTGAGGGGAAGCCAGGGTGTCGGCGCATACAATGATTCACCTGTTGAGGTTTGTGATGGCTAACTGCAAGTGTGCTTGGTCCGATGCACGGAGAAAGCAAAAGCCCACCCCTCTCCTGTGATGCTTTTATAGCTGGGGCGGGCAGTTCTGGTGGCGGCAGGTCTGTGATGGTGTGGGTTGGGTATGCTGATACTGACAAGGCACGGTCTGTCCAGGTCATAGTTGCTGGCAAGCCGACTACAATGTTGTTGATTGAGAAGAAAATCAGATCCAATATGTGTCCATAGATGTGGGTGGGCTCACTAACGTGTGCGATTATGTATTAGAGCCATAGAATTTGTGTTTCTAGTCTTCTAGGTGAAAGTTAAAGTCTCAGAGGAGAATGAAGGTGCTGTTGTTGATGATGAGGGGTGCGACGAAGTTCGTGATATTGGTGATAAAATTGTTGTTTGTCCAGGTGGTCTGTATAGGAGAGTTTCGCCCAGGGAGATGTTGGTTGCCACGATTGTCTTGAACGTGAGGTGTTTCATGTAACTGGTGAGGGTGTCTGTGTAGCTGATGCAGGTGAGGGCGACTCGATTTCCGGACTTGTGCTGACAGTGTTCCGAGGCAATCTTGAAGTCGGTGAGGATGGTTGTTGTGATGTCTGGTTCTGAGGTTGGATTTAGCCATGTTTCCGTGAGGAAGAGTGGGTACAGAGCGTGGTCGTGCAACAGGTCCCATATCTCTTGGGGTGTTTAGTGAGTCAGTGGGTGCGGAGGAGCATGCATGTGAGCGTGGAATGTTGTGTGAGTGCAAGCGTGTGGTTGGTGTGTGTGAACGAGTGGGTTGCTCGGTGCTGTTGGTGCAGGAGTGGTGGAATTACAGTATGAGAGAGTGCATGAGAATTTGCAAGAGGTGCAAGTGAACACCCTTTCGGTGTTGTGTGGAGTGTTGTGGCAGCAGAGGCGTGAGTGAAGGCTGGTGGTGAGAGTGCAGAACAGCATGGCAGGGTACCGGTGGGTGGGGTAAGAACCAGGGCTCATGGTGCTGGAGGCAGTACAGGCGCAAAGGGGCTTGCCTTTAGCATGTCTGTGCTGCAGCGACCATTAAGTAGGTCCTAGGAGGGGGGAGGAGAGACGGGTGCCATGGAAAGGAAACCAGTGATGTCACTTACTGTGTAGATGGATGATGGGAAATTATGGGAAGTGATGTCACTTCCTGTGCAGACGGGTAATTGGAAATGAAGTCCTTTCGGTTGACTTATGTTTTTTAAAGACGGTTTCGGCTGCAAAACAGAGATCACTCTCTGTGCCGATGGATGATGGGAATTCCAGGCATGTGTTTTATTCGAGGGCCACTGGTCTTCCATGGCTGCTCAATATTCTCCTCTTCTTCATGCTCTGATGCGCTTGAGGAGACAGTTTCGCAAGTGGTTGTTGCCTGGGCTGCTAGGAACCTGGATGGACTGGCCTCTTTGCCTTCGTCAGCACCGAAGAGTTTTTATTCTTTAAAGATGTCCGGCATTTCTGAGGAAGCTTGTTGGTGCATCTTACTGTGTGCTCAGCACCTTTCCCTTCTGTACCTCAGGGTCTTTAAGCAGAAGGCAAGGCAGAACTCACATGAGGCATCATTTTGGTCAGGTTGAAAGGGACAAGTGGCAGACATTGTGATTGTTCAACTATGGGTATTTAGAGTTACATTTGAGACAGTGTAGAAAGGGCGTTCATTCCACCACCATGCTGCAGTGTGCATTACCCAGGGTTAAAGTTTAAGGGAGGACATGAGGTCCCCAAAGGGGGCAGTGGGGGTAGCATCCTGGTGGTCGAGTGCTGGTTGTTGGTCTTCCAAAAGCACCCAGTAAAGTAATGCAAAGGAGAGTCGTGAACATGGAGTCAGTGGGCATGTGCATTGTCCACTAAAGGAGGATTTAAAGTACATCTTGTGACTCAAAAGACTACTTTGAGGAAAAATACCTTCTGAAAGTCGGAGCATAACACTAGAAGACAGGAGTATGCAGACCATGTGTATCTACAGCATCCATGCTACGAACACTGTAATATCACTTGCACTTTGAGATTTATTAGTCTTAAAATCAAAGACATGCTTACAGGGTCTAATACCTAAATGTGCAAATCCTATATAACTGTGCAGACTTTGCATTTTTGAGTGCAAAAAAGCTAATTGTCGTGGCCTGTAAGTTTCCTTGAGCATGGGAAACTTCCATCTGGCTAACTGCAGTGGTTCAAAAGTGAAAATTCTATAGTAACTTCCTAACAGGGAAGGAATGGCAGGAAAACCTCAGACATATCACAGACTTTATTTTGATGGTCTTGGTATGTCAGACGGATGGAAACCCCTCTTACATAAACGACTTCTACTGTGTTAAAACTGAGAACCTGTTCCAGAGACTGTAGGGTACAATTGGGATCACCTCGAAGGTTGTTTCTAAGAAGGACATGAGAACTTCAAGGTGATATCCAGGTGGAGTGGTCTCTTATAGAGTGATATAGCAGTTTGCAATCCAACTCCAGCTCAGAATCGCAAGTACTTCCACACACCGACAACGCACACAAACCTCTGGGAGCAGAGACTCCGCAATCATGTAAAGCATTTTGATAGAATTGCTTCTATTGACCAGGAGGCTACCGCTGACATCAAATTTATTGTTTGCTTACCTTATTATTTTTTACCCAATTTGTTTTATTATATTTCCAGTGTATCAATGAATCATACACAGTCCTGTCATATCATGTTTAAAAAAGCCATGTACTCATTGTTATACTGGAAAACCAAATTAAGATCAAATTAAAAACATAAGGATTTTAAAACATCAGTTCTTATTTATCAGGCACATCACACTCCACATAAACAGTGAAAGTGGATAACAGGAGTGGACTCAACCTGCACAAGATGTAATCAACAAAAATCAGATTCAATCTAAGTTCAGAAATGCTTATTGATTTGGGGATGCAGGGAACACATATTTGGACATTTGCACGAAATGACTGACCGTAGTCATTTCATGGTCACCTCCCTCAATTGTACCTCGTCATTATCATGCCAGATATTCTTGGGATTTTTATATTCACACAAAGTGTAATATTTCAGGGTTAGCTGTCACGGTGTTTACAAAAGCAAAACTACAACTGGATATTTACAACTAATTGTGGTAAAAGGACAAACTTGTGGACCGATTACCTAAAGAATATTCCTTTATAGCCAAGGTTATTAGAAGAATTATTTCATTTTGAGTTCAGACCCTCTCAGAGAAAACAACTGAAAGAAAAATGCTTGTTTTTAAAGTCACACTTAAGACTAACAGTCATTAGATTTGTCCCGGTCTATTAATTGGTCCTTTTGGAATTCAGCTTTTCTATCCTTTGCTAAATTCGATTTTCGCCCACATTCTATATTTTAAGCAGAAGGAGGAGAAACTATAGTTATAGAAAAAATACAGACGCCTTAGAAACAGTGAGTAGTTTGATGAATTTCAGTTGGCACAAAAGTAGAAGTTTACAAAATTCTTTGCAAAATATTGCAAACAAGATGAAGCAGACAAAACTATGCAGAACTCTTTAAAAACAACTGCAGAATGTTGTTAAAAAGTATGCGGAACACCCATAGCAGCGACCTGACCAGTTGACTATTATTGTACTCTTTCAAGAGACATGCGGTCAATAATTACCTGTGTGTCTCTGCTGAAGACTTCAACTTCTCTGTCTGGTCGCTTCTTTGGCACTGTTTGGGTCCCTGCATGATGATACTCTGCTCCTGTGAGTTTATGTTTGTACCCACCGAGGTACGGCTTGTGGAACGTTAGCCTCTCAATTTCCACCACCACATCCTGATAGGTAGCGGCATCTACTCAGTGACAATAGAAGGACCGAAGTGTTAGCAAACTGGCATGTCAATGAACTGGGCACAATGAGTGTTGTACACATGAATTAACAATCCATACAAACCCGTCTGAACTTTAACAGTTATCACGTCAGGCATGTTGTAGTCATGATGTGGCTTAATCGCTTTAATTGGAAAACTGTCCGGGTCTGTGGATGACATCTCAAGCTGGATAGTTCCATGAGGTCTAACACCTAGATCCATTAGAGTCTCTGTGTCTCGAACTAATTTGCCTAAAATTTGAGATCAAACAAGAACCTGTTAAGTAAATTAGCATAACGTTAATCTGTGAGAACATAGTGGTATACCGAGATCATCACAATCTGAAAGGCTGCTCAGCAAAAGCTCGGATTTTCTCAAATTATATTCCATACACCATCAACAAATAACTCCCTGGCACCTACATTCAATGCACATTAGAAGAGCTTGCCTTATACGAATCAAAATATAATTATCCAGATAACCGTGAACGCAATTCTTTGTGTTAAACAACATTGGCTCAAATAAAATCAATTTCACGATTGTGCAGTTTTCTATAGGGCTGCACACATACCTTGAAACATGATTTGGATCACCACCTGTGGGATTTTCAACTGTGATGCAAAGTATTCCTTGAGCATTCCAATAGTAAAACAGATGGAAAAGGCTGTTGTGACCACATGGCAGCCAGGAACTATCATGATTTTAACTGATGAGAAAACAAAAAAACAAAGTTACTTTTTGCTCAGGGTTTTTTGCTAGTAATCAATAAATCAGAGCTATCTGAGCTATTTTTGCAAACAAAAAGGACATTTGATTGCTGGTGTTCATTGCCAACTAATCTTCATTTTATGAGATTGAGGACTTCAAATGATAACAATATCATCTAACAGTAGGTAAAGGAGTTAGGGACTATGCAACGAACATACATTATTGACCATGAAACACAGGTCCAAGTCCATTTTGGGGCAATTGTTGCAGCACAGATACATTCTCATTCATAAAGTGATCAACACGGATTGATCACCAATCCCAACATTTGTTATTAAGAACTTAAATCCATCTGAATTACAGATAACATCTTGTGACACACTCTTATTTTCGCAAAAAGAACAATTGATGGACAGAATGCAGAACAATGCCCTACATTCACCCCAGTACAGAGATCTGTTTTTTTGCTCACCATGCCATTGCAGTTTGAACCCAGCCATATGCAAATCAGTCTTGACCCTGCACCCAATGGGACCAGTCGAGCCCGAACTGCTTGCCAGGTCCTCCCTGGACTGGAAACAAGCATCCTAGGACCGCTTTCGGGGTTTCAGCCCTCATAAGCCAGGACAGCTTGACTCCAGTGGCATGGAGAGCACGGGACCCAAGTCTGGGCATACCCGTCCCACGGGGGGGGGGGGTGAATGTTTTGATTTGTTCTGCATTCCGTCCATCAATTGTGTGTCTTTTGCTTCCGCCTCAAGTGCGCCGGGTATGCCCAGACGTGGGTCCCGGGCTCACTGTGCCACTGGACTCAAGCTATCCTGGCTGATGAGGGGTGAAACCCCGAAACCATTCCTAGGATGCTTGTTTCTGGTCCAGGGAGGACCTGGCTTGGCAGTTCGGGATGGATTGTTCCTATGAGGCACAGGGTCAAGACTGATTTGCATATGGCCAGATCTAAACTGGGGTGGGTGGCATGGTGAGCAAAATAATGATGGATTTAACCCAGATCTCTTGACTGGGGGTGAATGTTTTCATTTGTTCTGCATTCCATCTATCAATTGTGTGTCTTTTACCCTCTTATTTTCGCTCACGACAGAATGCTTGTAGTAAAGACCTACGTCGGCTTTGATCCTTCACGTCGTATTGATCTCAGATATGATTGATTGTGAACATACACAGGTTAATCATTGGTAGTAGGAGAATTCCCTTACCTTAGACTCAGCAATGATCAAATCCAAGTTAAAATTAGTCGATCACTTAGAAATAAGATTTTAAATAATTGTAACACCTAGGCTGATCGTATTAAAAAAGGCAAGCTTACCCCTGATAACAAAATCTCAGTCATGGAAGATTGATGCTTTTATTCAACAAAACTCCTACTGAGCGAGAATGTGTATTACAAGGCACTGTCAAAACTCCCATTAACTGCCCCAACCCAATCCCTTTGTGCAAACCTCTGCATCAGGGCAGTTAATAAAATACTAGCATTCTCAGTTTGCGAGACCAGTTATTTCGTTTGGTAATAACGCACCAAGTAAATAAGTCAATATAATTACCAACAGGAGTAATATTTGCCAGGCGTGGTTTTACCTTCTTATTATGAATTCTGCACCTGGGAAAGGGGAATATTGTGGTTATCCTATATTTCTGCATCTGTTCCAAGTTGCAAAACTCAGAATTTGGGATATCTTTATACTATTATTTCCACCTGCTTTTTGGTGAAATTTGTATGCGGTAAAGAGTTTGGAATTACTGTGCAAGTTGTCATCCCATTTGATGTACCCCGCACCGTTTGTGTCCAATTCAGGATTAAGAAGCCTCTCAGAAAGAGGGTCTCAGACTGACATGTTTCCAGGCAAATCTTCCCTAAAGTGACCGGCAAATCTAGGTCACTGAATTTAAAATGGAGATATTCGGATAACAATTTCTAGCTCTTATTGCCCATACAAACAAGAGAGAATGAACAAGAAGTTTCCTCAGAAGGTCTACTCGGAGCATGAGATATAATTGTGCAGAACACAAGGCCTAAGAAGACTCAATTAGGAGTGGCTCTTATCTCTATCGGGCCTGGAACTAGACTTTACTGCCCCCATTGGAATTATGGGTTGCTGTGTTTCACACAGAGATTTCATATCCCCATATGAAATAGTGGGGTAAAAGAGGAATTGGCACAAAAATACAGATTTCCACACGATTATACCCAAAACTATATTATGCCCATTATTTTCCCACCACCTGAAGCACCGGGATCCTGGTAACTGTAATGCAAGAACAGGGATTATTCAGAGGCACTCACAATCAAGGCCCTAATGGACAAGGCAGTACACACCCTGGCATATATTTAGCCAAGTATATCAATAACTAATGATCTTAAAAAGCAACTCCAACCACCACACAATCAGATTAGATTAAAAAACACATATCTCTGTAGTATCACTATTAGTTTTTAGCCAACTATCAGGAACGTTCTTCATTCACACTGACATGTTAACATAGGAAGTGACAGTGAAAATAAATTCTCTTTCTGAGGCCGAGTCTCCTATTAATCCGTACTGCAGCGGATGGATATTCATATATTTAGGACAAATCTTTAACGGGGTGGTAAATTGGAGAATATGATCTGAGGATACAGGTCCAATAACAAGCATGGGCAGACACAAGACTAAGTTGTCAGAAAGTAAGCAGACACAAACAGTCGCAATGCTACAGTAGATGTAGCTACATCTTCAGTGTTATGCGGGTTGTTAGGGGCACAACTTTTGGAATTGCAACATCTTAAATTACCAGTTTCAAAGGCAATTAACATCTCTTGTTTTTTGTTCACCTTCTGTCTCATTCAGCAAAGCAATGTGTCACAGAGAAGAACTGCAACCAGAGATAACTTTACCCAGGAGTCCAGAAGAGTTAACATTACAGCTCTTTCTCTTCACAAAGGACCATTCTTTGTAGGAGAGGATTTTAATATTGGTGTGGATCAAAACAATGCCAAAAAATTTCGGAGCATATTTATCAAGGTTTTGCGTTGCCATTGCGGCACGCAAAGGGGTGCAGGGGCAACGCAAAACCTAAGTGAGATTTATTAAGCCATGCAAGGCCACCTTGCACAGCCCGGTGCTGCTTGATAAATGTGGAGCAAAGCACAGCAGCCGTGCGTTACTCTGCCCCAGGGAGGCCTTCTATGCGTGGAGCGTGGGTGTTCCCACGCATCCAACCATGGATTTTGGCGCAATCCCAAATTGAACATTAGTGGTGGCCTTTGGAATGCGTCACAATGCTATGCCTGCCCAGGTGAGGCGTAATGAGGAGAAACATCTTTATTTCTCCTCGTTTTGCAGCACATAGAGAAAGGGGAAAATGCCTCGTAGGATTGTATTTGTGCAGGCAAAAAAACAATCCTACCTACAACACAGGCACCGATGCAGTTTGACGCAAGGTTGCCTGCATTGGTGCTAGGCAGCCAAAAATGCGCCAGCGCTAGGAAAGGACAGGAATGCGCTGAATAATGTTAAATACGGCGCATTCCAGCCCTTTCACGCAGCACAGCTAGGAGGCGCTGCATGAAAAAATGCTAAATATGGGCTTCAGTTTAAAGCACTAACACAACTAACAACGCAAAGAAATCCATCAATAGAGGTGTGCTTTTTCTGTAAAATATAATGTTTGTGAAGTCTCATGTATTATGCCACATACGTTTCACTAGTATCACAATTAACTGTTTTCTCTGAGGGTTTTTCTTCGCACAAAAAAATCGTGCGAGATACTGGCAGGAGACAGATGCGATGAGAAACATTTTTGTTCATGGAAAAAAATGCCTCTCTGGGAGACATTTTATTTTAGAACCCATCGCCCGTAACAAAAGCAAAGTCCTATAAATCAGTAGCAACCAGGACTAAAGCTAAAACAATTGTCAAGAATCAGTGGGAAAGGTGGGGTTATGAATCTTTAGCAAGTGATTCACCCCAAGGAAAGGAAAGAGGACACTTTCTGTGCTTACCACCACCATTCTTACTCTAGAGGCGATCACAAGTTCACCGCTCTCAGTGCTCTAAGCAAACGAGAAATGAAATTGATCCTTTCTTAAAAGCCACGAGGATTTGAAGACTCACTTCAAAAAAATGCCTGAAGTCAGATTATAGACAGTAACAGCGGGAAATGTTCTGGTTCTGGGGTTTTAAATCGTATAAAAGAACACATCTAAAGCTACAAGAAATGCAATATTGACTCAATGGATGTTCTTGTTGTCTGGGAAGCCACCAAGGAATGAAGTGGAGTGCCCTCTAGACCAAAGGTAATAATCATAGAGGGAAACCAAGGGGGAAATACATTTATGCTGCGAAGAGAGAAATGTTCAGAAGCGTAAGACGAAGAGAGACTGGTATAAGGTTTGTTCGCACAGGAGGAGAAATCTCATGTGGCATTAACAGGAGCATAACTGCTAATTATGAATATAGTAACCAGTTCACGAATATCCCTGCCTCTATAGCTAAACAGTTACATAATAAAACTTTACTTAAAAATATATCCCTGCCCTATATAGCTAAACGATTGCATAATAAAATTTTATTCATTATATAACTAGCCTTATTTCTTATTACAGTAAGAAGATTGGTAGTGTTTTTCAGAAACATATTTTTTTTTTCAAGGTCAGATTCATTTTATCTTAACCATATGAAATTAATTGATTTGCCCAGCTCTGGCCATTGAACCATATAATATTTCTCAATGTATGTGTAAAAATCATACAGAAGTGGCATCGTTTTGTATGATCATGTAAAGAAGCACATTCTCTGTTGAAATGGCTTAGTGATGTAAAACACACTGCAGCAACAAATACTGGAAGGTTCACCCAGAGTCTTGCTTGGAATACTTGCCAGGGTTTGTTTTGAAACTGGACCTAGGGACATAGTTCAGCATCCTTGCAGTAGTGCACCAACAGGGCTAATCAATTTAAATATTACTTACATCCAGACCAAGACTTTTGCGACACTCCACAAATCAGCTCTTTAACCACCAGTGGGTTGCGACCTACAGTTTGGGAAAAGTTGATCTACTACATCTTCCTAGGGGACTTCAATCCCCACTGGGGTGAGAATAAAAAAACTGCTTCTTCAATTTTTTTCATATTTTTATTCCAAGACTCTCTGATTCAATTAGGCACAACCCACACCAACAGAAAAAGGTGCTAGTATAGATCTCCTCATCACCAATGAAGGAAATATTATGACTCATGCAAAAAATCCTGAAAAAAAGAGTATGAAACAATACACTTATTGCATATCAAAGGGGTCATCAACATCCTAAACGTCTTTATTGAGATGAAGGAAAATAACTTTCCCTCAACACCCAATAAAACATCAGGGTTTTAAACTCTGTTGCTCTAAAAGCTATTGTCTCATGGCCCTCCTTCTAAGAAGTTTTCATAATAAGAACTCAATAAAACTGCCAAAACCAAACACTCCTTACGGTTTTCAGAACCTATGTCCAACATACTCCTAAAGGAATTAGCTTCTCAATTACTACCTACTGAGTCAAACTTTTAAAATATTCCAGTGCTCAGAAAAAGTCCCAACAGTCATGGGATGGACCCTTATACATCTGAATCAGTTTCACCTTGTCTCTTATCTCCAGTAGCTTGCCAAAGTCCTAGAGAGTTGCATGCAGGCCCAGCTAACACTGCTCAAGAAAAACAAACGACTAGATGATCGCCGATCTGGATCCAGGTCATGTGGCAGTACAGAGACAGCAATTTTAAAAAAACTTGATGATACTCTATGCCTTCTAGTTGAAGGGCGCTCATTTCTTCTGTTCTTCCTTGAGTTATTAACTACCAACGACATGGCGAAACACCTATTCTACTGAACACCCTCACTTAGACAATGAAGGCTAATGGAATGGAATTTAGCTCTATCTCATCATACATCAATAACCTGTCTCAACAGATGACAGTAGCGGTCTCTCTCTAGGTCTACTTTATCCAGCAAGTGGTTCCACAAAGTTCTAACCATTCTCTGTAATCTCGACATGGAGTCACAGGCCTCAGATTGCAACAAGTCGCGGAGTTTGTACCAATTTTAGCCAGACTCTGCTATATCTGAAAATATCCAACACTTAGGATAATTAATTAATTGCCAAAGTCCTAGAGGACATTCAAGCATGAATGTCACTTAAAACCACTCCATACAGAGTCCGTCTTGTTCTCTCCATCTGATTGCCCTATTCCGATCCAAACACAGTTTATCTTGCTTATGGTTCTAGACTGCAGCGTTTCAATCACCGAGTCTTCAATAACACTAATTCTAATGAGAAATAAACCTCACCCTACAATCACACAATAGCAAAATGGCAAAAGTGTGCAACTTCAACCTTAACTTCTCCATGTAATCAAACTTTTTTCCAGAGACTGACTTTTAATATAATCTCTGAGGTAGACAACGTCTACCACGAAACCCCCTCCCCCTAGGGAACCACAACGCGGACGCCACAATGATCGCCCCGCAACCCCCCGCGGGGAAAAAGATTGCGTGATAACGTCATATATTCAATCTCTGAGGGTGTCAAGGCCCGACTACGGAAATTCCCTTCTTTCAGGTATTTCTAAACTGCCATTTGCTCCCCTCAAAGAAGGTATGCAAGCAGCTATCAGGCAGGCTAAGGACCCTTATGTTTGTCCACTTCGCACATAGTCTGATGACACTGAAACAACTCCCCACAGGGGCATTATTAGACTATCCTGATTATCCACATATAGCCTATTTCTGGGAACACCCAATGAATTACCTTGCCCAGGAAATAACCAACTCTGTATTGGTCGATTTCTCCAAGCAGTGACAACCTGCTCCTTGAGATTTCAAAAGCAAAAAGAAAACCTCTAAAGTAATCCTTTTCTTAAAGTGCACTCAGACTATGAAACTCCATCTGATCAGGCATTGGCCATTAGGACCATTCTGTCCTCCGTCATTTTTACAAAATAATTTAGAACTTGCTATTTTGCTACCACTCTTAACTGTAAATAAATTCTTTCTCAATGCTCTAACTTTCATACATAGTGTGACTGGGATATGTTTTGTTGCACTTTATTTACACAGCTCACACTGCATATTTAATTCACCTAATATTACATCTTATATTTTTGTATTCTGCAGGTACACTGCATTTTTTTGTTTTTTTTTTAAGTTTCAAAACAACTTTATTGATGATCTGCACAGTACATCAGCGTAATGACAATCATCCATGGTATTGCTGAATTATTACGACAGTAACTTACACCTTCCAGTGCATATTCTCTACATATAAACAACCCCCTCCCCCTCATCCCCACTTGTATAACAGTCCACCCACCGGTCATAGGATAACACAAAAGTACAGTGCATGAAGAGCAACACGGTCCTTATAAATTCGGGTCCTCCAAACAACCTCACAATGCGGGTCATCCCTGTATAAATGACAGCTGTCAGATGTCTGTACCACGCGCGCATAGAGCAAGCACAAAGCATGCCCCCCCACACGCCACATATGCCTCACCAGCCTTGTACAGACTCAGCACTGCAGCTCCCCAAATACTTATCCCTCATCTGGGAGGATCACAATTGTGTACCCGCGTCTCCCTCCTCAACGGGTCCCACCTCCTTTCCCATCAATGTTGCACCATGGGATGCGCCAGAGTCCAAAAAAAAGGCAGTCAATGGTCCCCATATATCCTTCGGGCGAGATTTCATAGGTAACAGTTCCGCGTAATCATGCAGGTGGCCTTGCCACGTAGCCATCTCATTTATCCAGTCTTTGAATTTTGGAGCTCGGCCCCGTCCCCACCTACAAGTTATCTACCGTTTTGCTAAGAACCGTGCCAGCGCCAGGAATTTCTTATGTACTGTTTTGATGCCCTGGATAAGACCCAATAGCGCCACAAGCGGATCCGGGACCATATGCACTCCGATCATAGCGGATAGCCCTTCGTAGACTTGTACCCAGTATGTAGCCACTTGGGGGCAGCACCATGCTAAATGTAGAATGTCCGCCCCCTGCTGCCCACATCGCGCACAGTGGTCATGTTCCCTCAATCTTAGTTTGTGTAGTTTAATAGGGTTATGATATAATCTGTGCAAATACTTAAAGTGTATGAGGCGAAGTCTACTGTTCCCGGTAACCTCCTCTGTTTGCCTGCAACCTAGCTCCCATTGCTCATCCGTCAGTGGGGTATCTAAGTCCTTATCCCACTCCCATCTAGCCCTTGGATGGCAGGAGGGAGGCCCTTTACAAATGTGTTTATACAGGGTTGACACAACATGTCGTGGGGCTTCCACCCATAGCAGGTCATGCAGGGGAGGTAACGTGTCGGATTCATCAGGAAACGCTGGGGTAACCGCCTTCACACTTTGCCGGAGCCTGGTGTACATGAACCGATCCATAGTGGAGTGCTCCCGGCCATCAAATAATTGCGCCTGAGTTCGGAATTGCGCCCCTCCATAGAGATCTCCCCAGGTGGTGTAATGCAACCTGTCCAGTAATTTGCAGCATAGCCCTTCATAAGTGACCTGTAATAAGGGGTTACGCAGCAGACGTATTTTGGGGGAATACATCATGGATGCTCCCAGCCTACGCGCAATATGGTCCCACGCACCGATCGTACAATCCACCGTGGAAGGGTCGCGCTCTCGCCCCGCCACCCTGGTGAAGAGGTATCCCTCTGGTGGTGTCGGGGACATGTAGCCATCTTCCACTGCTAAGTGTGACATGTAGGGAGGCGGATGAAGCCCGTAAACAGCAAAGTGTGCCTGCAAGCAATAGTAATAGCATTCAAAATTGGGAACATCATATCCCCCCTGCTGATACGGTAACATCAACATGGCGAGGCTAAGGCGCGCCTGCTTCCCCCCATATAAGTCGTGTAATTTGAGAATTTAATGCATTAAAGAAGAAACGCCCAGGATGATAAGGGATATTAACAAAGAGATACAGAAGTTTAGGGAGCAGAACCATCTTTATGAGGGAAATTCTCCCCGCCATCGACAGTGGGAGGCGGATCCACCTGGCAATCTTGTCGGTAACCCCATCTAGCGCCACCCCATAATTGGCACGCATCAATGCATCTCTGTCCCTTGTTATCTGTACCCCTAGGTATTTTAACTCCTCATTCTCCCAGACTAAGGGGTAGTCCATTGGGAATTGTTGGGTATTAGACGTGAGGGGGAACACCGCAGACTTAGCCCAATTTATTTGGATGCCCGATATGGCACCAAATTTGGAAACCTCTCGCAACACTGGCTTTTTAATATACAAGGTCATATCGTCCGCATATAATGAGATGAGCAATTGCCTGGCGGGATATACCAAAGAACGCTCCTTGTGGTGTTGCCGAAGCTTCGCAGCCAAGGGTTCGATGGCTAGAGCAAATAAGATCGGGGAAAGCGGGCATCCCTGCCTCGTGTCTCTAGATACATGAAAGGGAGTGGAGCGTGCACCATTCATCAGTACCGTCGCCAACGGCTGCGTGTACAGCAGCTTAACCCAATTCAGGAGGGAAAACGGCATCCCCATATATTGCAGAGTACCTATCAGGTAATCCCACTCCACCGAATCAAATGCTTTAGTGGCATCAAGAAAGACCGCCACTGCAGAGCACTTAGGATCTATGTCCTGTAGGACTGCGAATAAGGTGCGAAGGTTGTGGGCCGTGGCGCGATTTGGAATAAAGCCCGCGTGGTCTGGCAGCACTAGGCGCTCCATTAAAAGACTGAGACGAATTGCTAAAACTTTTGCGAGGATTTTAGTGTCGCAATTCAGTAGGGATAATGGGCGGTATGACTCACAATGTATCGGGAATTTGCCAGACTTTAACAGCGAGATAATTTGGGCCTCCCGCATGGTTGTCGGCAGCGTTCCTTCCTCTAGTGTCGCATAAAACACGTCTTTCCAGATCGGCGCTAAAATTGGCGCATATGTTTTATAAAATTCTATTGGTAGGCCATCAGAGCCCGGAGCCCTCCCTGATTTCATAGTCATTATGGCCTCGACGATCTTGTCCACTTCTAAGTCCAAATTTAAGAATTTTTGTTGTGCGGGTCCCAGCCATGCCAGAGCCGTGTCCTCAAAATATACTGGCAGATCCAACGGGTCCCCCCTGTGCGAGGTATAGAGTGCGCTATAATAAGTTCGGAACACCTCCAATTGGTCAGTGAGGTTACGATACACCTTACCATGGGGATCCACCACCTCTGTGATGTAATTAGAAAACTTAGGGGGTCTAGTCAGCTGCGCTAACATTTTCCCAGGGCGGTCCCCTTCCCCGTAAGCTCTGGCCAGGTATGGTTTCCCCCGGAACCTACTCTCTCTACTCGCTGCTTTCTTATATTTTGTGAGTGTCTCCCTCAGTCTGGCTTGGCATGCCCCAATGTCCGGAGACGCTTGGAGTGTTGTTTCCAATATTTTAAGTTCGCCCTCTAGCCTATGAATGTCCCTTCGTAATGCCTTGAGGACACACCCTCCTTTGGAAATGCACCAGCCCCTGGCCGTAACTTTAAATGCCTCCCAAACAGTAGTGAGACTCGAGACAGAGTGCACATTGCGCTCAAAGAATTCTTTAATATCCTGCTCTAGGTCGTTGCGAAAAACTGTGTCCAGGAGGTGCAGGGGGTTAAGACGCCAAGTGCGATACAGACTATGTAGAGCCGGGGGCTGCATGGTCATCATCACAGGAGAGTGATCAGAGTAGGTGCACGCCAGGTGTACAACATCCAAGATCCAATGCGCCATCCCCACCGATACCAGGAGGTAATCCAGTCGGGCCCAGGACGCATGCACTGCCGAGTAATGCGTGCCTTCTCTCTGCGTCGGATGTGTGTACCGCCACGCGTCCAAAAGGACACTAGCATCCAGCACATCCTTGAATGCTCGCTGCGTGTGCGTGTAATGCGCAGACGCGGCACGAGAGCGACCCACCTGGGGCTGCACCACCGTGTTAAAGTCCCCCCCCCAAATGACATATGTAGTGCCGAGCGTCTGAATTTTGTCCCATAATGAGAGTAAGGGTTGGGAATCATCCGAGTTAGGACCATAGAAAGTGGCAAAAGTCACCTCATGTGAGTTAAGCTTCCCCCACACCAGACAGAACCTCCCATCAATGTCCACTTCCGACCAACCTGGTACAAACCCTACCCCACGTTTAATAAGTATGGCCACACCTCTAGAGTATCCGGAATAGGACACAAAGTAACGATGTGAGGCCCATTTTGCTGCAAAGGGGGGATCCACGCCAGCATGCAAATGTGTTTCCTGTTACATGGCAATGGCTACCCGGTGTCTGTCAAGATAATTAATTACCTGCCGCTTTTTCCTAGGGTTATTCAGACCCCGAACGTTCCAAGTTAGAACTCTCAGGTTGTTAATGTCTTGTGTGCCCTCCACCATATGCACGGCTATGATATGTGGACTGAGATACTATCGTCTCCCTGCTGACCATCTGGGTGAGTATCAAAACTGTACACCAAGAAACTCCCCCACCCCCCCTCACTCCGGCACCCCCAACTCGCCGGGAATTAGCACCCACCCACCCTGAAAGGACATCAACCCGTCAAACACTATTCCTCCCAGCAGGAGGTTTAGGGGAACACCCATGTGGGAAAAACACTAGGGGCATGCACCTTACCCACTCTTCTCCACTATTGCACCCACCCACCACCCCGCTATAAGCGCAGGTAGCTACAGCGGGAGGGAGGAGAGAGCCAAGACGAAAACAGTATGTATGCTATATAAATCTGAGTACATCACCAAAATCCAACAGCTCTGTGCACTTCGGTCATCAAGTGTCCATGTACGTGTAGCCGCAAGTGCTCAATTCAGTCCGGATTTGACATAGGAGACCGTGATCCAGACCGCAAACGTGCTCCCGCTCCCGATGTTGTGTTAGTACGATGCTTCTTTAGAAAGTCTTCAACTTGTTGAGGGTTCTGAAAAAAATGTTGCCGCCCCTGGTGCGTGATTTTCAGTTTTGCTGGGTACAGCATGGCGTATGAAATTCTTCTTCACGGACGCAAATTTGCGCCTCGCCTCCTGTACTGATTGTGTAAAATCCGGAAAGAAGGACAGCGTGGTGTTTTCGTAGTGCACCTGCTTCTTCTCTTGAGTGAGACGCAGCACCGCATCCCTATCCCGGTAATTAAGGAAGCGTGCGATCACTGGGCGCGGCGGCGCTCCTGGGGGCGGGCGAGCTGTCAAGGATCTGTGTGCGCACTCCACCGTTAGGTGAGCTGAGAAGGAGTCACGGCCAAACAGCTCCACCACTAACGTTTCGACGAAGTCCTCCATACGCCCTGTATTGGCCGACTCCGCCAAACCCAGAATGCGCACATTGTTCCTTCGGGAGCAGGCTTTCAACTCCTCGTTTTTGTCTGCAATTACCTTGAGCAGCCGCTCCATCTGCGAGAGCTGCGCCCTGTGTGCTGTAGCGCCGTCCTCCAGATCAGACACCCTAGTTTCTGCCTCCGTGATCCGCTGCTCGTGATGGTCTAACTTATTAACAACAAAGTCCATGCGGGCATTCATAGTGTCTGTCTTTTCTACGATCGTTGTGAGACTCTGTTTCATACCCAGCAGCGACTTCCAATCCTCCTCCTGGGTGTCCATAGTGCCTGTATCTGCTTGGTCAGCTGAGTTGGGCTTGGAAGGTTTACTCGCCTCAAAGGGCAATTTCGCCTGCTTGGCGTCAGTGCGGCCCATCTTGAGGTCGCAACAGGCCTCTCCAGGTATAGGGTCAGTCTGAAACGGCCTGCAACGCACCCTGGGCACCACTAGGCACAGAGGGAGACGTCCCCCCTAGCCTCTCCAGACAACAGAGTCCCACAGCCGGTGTCTCGGGCCACACGGCGATACCTCTCATCATGTCGACAGTCCCACCTCGGTGGTTCCACAGAGCCGTAACTCCCCCCAGACTGCGCGCGCTGTACACCGTGTGCTCCTGCTCTCCCACAGTTTCAGGGGGGTACCATAGCGTGTAGGGTCACGGGAACAGTCCTTCACATCAGCAAAATCCCCCAAGACCCCGCAAAATGGCCGCCGCTCAACACGCTTGTCAGGAGATCCAGGCAGCTTACACCCAGATCGCCCTCGTAAATCCACCAGGAGAGGATTCATTGCACGGCACCAGGCCCCCTCAAGCAACATCCAATCCTACAGCGAGGGGCAGACAGGCAATTCTCTGTGGGAATGGTCTCACCTCCTGTCACACAAAAGGGCGGTAAAGTTCAATCAGCACCGTCCTCAAATGGCGCTCCTATCAGGGGCGCCTCACCAACACAAGGAGCTCCTTTGCCAGCCTTCAGGGCTAATCTGCAGCAGGGGGGCCCACCACTCGTCCCGGTTGCAGACTCCGCACGGAAGCGCGGCCCGCCACATACACCCAGGTGGGTTCCCTAGAGGCCGCCGGGTGACGGGCCCTGTGCACGCCGCGCACAAGTCCAGATCGCAGAGAGCTCCAACCAGGAAAGATCGCAGCCGCCACAGCGCTCCGATGGTCAGCGCAGCCGCGCCAGCCCTGCAGACACCCGAGCCGGGCCTCCACCACCTCTCATAGAGGCCGCACAGCATCGGCCTCACGCAGCCGCGGCAGCCGCTCTCCTCCCAGGGGTCAGCGAGACCCCCAGCGGGAATCCTCCCCAGACTCCAGGATCAGCTCGGGCAGCGGAAGAAGCTCGGGATGCCTCACGTCTCGATCCGCAGCGGTTCCGACACCGCACAGTGTGGTTTGCAGGGCTTAATAGCAATCCAGGATGTACTTAGAGGATTTTATCTCGTCCGGTCGGGTAGGAGCCTTACTGGTGTGCGGCCATCTTGGTCGCACGCCACCTAGCGCCCCCCGTGTTTCAGAAACATTAACCTTAATTATTACTTCTCTGAAGTTAAACTTTATCAGAATAACATACTGAATTTGTGGAGGAATGGATACTTCTTAGGGTTCTTGTGGAGTAACGTGGCAGTCTGAGCTTCAACTTTATGTTACAGGAGAGCAGGAAGGTATCAATGGAAAGGCTGTGGGAATAGATTAGATCAGGAATGAGTTTTATCAATCAATTAATCAAGCAGGATTTATAAGTGCAGATAATCACTTGTGAGGGTATCCAGTCACTAAGGGGTTTTGCTGCCTACTGTGGGCTCATTTGAACAACAAGGTCTTGAGTTCCTTCCAGAATTCTAGGCGAAATGTGGAGGTCCGGAGGTGTAGGGGAAGATGTTCCAGGATTTAGCCATGAGGTAGGAGTAGGAGTGTCCTCCATTGTTGCTTCAGTGGACTTGGGGTGTGTGAGAAAGGGAGGTGTGGGTGAGGCTCCTAGTACCGAGGGCCACCAGGAGTTTTTCCACCGTTGTATTTGTTTCCAAAGATCAGTACTTACGTTTTGTCTGTCTTGAGTTTCAGGTAGTTGTTTTTCATCCAGTTTACAAAGCTCGTCATACATCGGCGGAAGTTGGCTCTCGAGGTGCTGGGGTCTTCTGAGAGCTACAGGATGAGCTAGGTGTTGTCTGCGTAGGATATGATGTTTAACCCAAGGGCTCGGACAATGTTGGCCAAAGGGGTTATGTAGGTGTTGAACAGCGTGGGGCTGAAGGACGAGCCTTGAGGAACGCCGCAGATAATGTTCTAAAAGGTATTTCAGGGTATTCTAGCGTGCAAATAAACATACAAAAAATACTCCTAAAAGCTCAAATGAGGAATTATTAGCTTTATCTCTTAAAGAGGGCCAGAGTACAAATGTGTGGGGGTTTTACATACACACCGCTTTGTAAAACAGGGACACTAATATTTTCCCTCAGACTTTGCATATTGACTGGCAGGAGATTCCCTTTGGTTATATCAATACTTATCAGAGCTTTCTAAGGGGGTCACATCTTCTACAAATGAAATAGACCATGGTGTCAAAGAGTAGGTGCCACTCACTATAATTCACTTCTATGCAGTAATTAACAGTTGACAGAGACAGGTTTAATTTGTAAACAGAAATACTTAGAGTGCATAAATTATATAACATAAAATTACTCGGGGTAAACCGTTGACATCAACCACGTTAAAACATGTCAACAGTCCATCCCCTGGGGCCCAGCCTTATGCCAAAAGGGGAGAGGGGCCACGCGGCTCCCCTCCCCGGGACAATTTTGGCACCAGGGACCTCAATCTGCGGGGCCCGGCCTTAAAACAATTTATATTTGTAATAGAGGAGGGAGGGTGCAAAGCCCGTCTCGCAAGCAAATTTTGGCCCAGGGACCCCACCCCCGGGGGCCAGGCGATTTAGAAATAGGGGACGGGGGCCACATGGTCCCCCTCTCCGGGCCGATTTCAGCCCTGGGGACCCCATCCCCCAGGACCTGGCCAATTGTCCTGGGGGTCCCCAGGGCATCCAGTCTGCACTGGAACCACGGTGAGAGTCTGACAGTCCCCGCGGTTCCTGCTGGCTCCCCACCTCCAGCAGGAGCTGTAATTGCATTCAGACACAGGGAGCTGCTGAATGCAGCTCCCTGTGTCTGAAAGCAATTTGTTTGTTTCCCTGCTCCAATGACAGTGGACAGAAAAACAGATGAATGCTCCACTTTCAGCAAGCGAGTGCATTTTCACTGCTTTTTCTTAGTGGTAAAAGGTCTGGAAAAATAATATAAGTTTCTATGTATGTTTAAAATTGTTACAAAGTACTGCGGTACTTAAAAAATATATCTTAAAAAGCTGAAAAAACACTGTAATACACTTTATTTCACAAATACAGTGTGGTACAGAGTATGTACAGTTTTAACATATTTAATTCTGTTAAAAAAACATTTCCTAAAAAATACGGTACTTACTAGATACTAGCACAGTTCCCTGTACACTTATTTAAAAATATGTACAAATACACTAATTATTTTTTCCCTACCTATTACCAGTTTAGTAAGGTGGTAATAGGTAGGGAACTACAAAAAAATACCACTTACCTAAATCTAAGGCCCTTACACAGAACACAGCCAAAGTGTAGTAAAACACATTTGGCTGCCTTTTCATTTTCTAAAAGCAGCTATTACCCAATTGTATACTGGCTTGTCATCGCCATGTTCCGTGCTATACCGCAAAGTTACCACGGAATACTGTGGCCCAAAATATAACAAAGGCCTAGTTGTATTATTGTATTGTGGTACCTTTGTCGCATGACCAACGCAATACTTGAGTCAGATTTACAAATCAACACAAGGCCGCCCTGCAAGGCCCTGCGTTGATTAATAAATCTGGAGACATGCAAGGCAGTGCAATTCGTTGTTCTGCATTACTCTGCACACCATAATCTACCTTACTGTTAAATTTCACATACATCCGTACGCCACACCACTGTATGCCACTACATTATACACCACTCCACTCTATGGTATTCCAGTATATGCCACTCCGCTCGATGACACTCCACTCTACATCACTCCACTGTGCGCTACTTGACTATACGCTATTACACTCTATGCCATTCGACTGTACAATATTACACTGTACGCAACTCCACTGTACGCCACTACACTCTACACTCTTACACTGTACACACCTCCACTCTATGCCACTGAAGTCTACAACACTGCACAGTACGCCACTCCACTCTACGCAATTCCACGGTATGCAACTCCAGCCTACAACACTCCACTGTATGCTGTTCCATTGTATGCCACTCCACTGTACGCTACTCCACTCTACGCCACCTCAGTCTACACCCCTCCACTGTACCACTTCAGTGTACGCTACTCCACTGGACACTATTACACTCTACGCTAATCGACTGTACAACACTCCACGCCACTCCACGGTACACTATTCCACCGTATGCCACTCCACTCTTTGCCGCTCCAATGTAAGGCACTCCACTCTATGCCACTTCATAATATGCAATGCCATTGGACATCACTCCAATGTACGCCACTCCACTTATGCTACTACACTTTACCCCACTCCATTATACACCACTCCAGCCTACACCACTCCACTGTATGCTACTCCACTGAACGGTACTTCACTATACACTTTTACACTTTACACCACTCCACTGTACAATACTCCACTCTAAGCTATTACACTGTACACAACTCCACTCTCGCCACTTCAGTGTATGCCACTCCAATCTATGCCACTCCACTATACGCTACTCCACTATACGTCATTTCACTCCACTCTATGCTATTTCACTGTATGCCTGTACATTGTACGCTACTCCACTCTAGGCCACTCCAGTGTATGCCACTCCACTCTAAGCCACTCCATTCTATACTATTCCATTGGACACTACTCCACTGTACTCTACTCCAATGTATGCTATTCCACTCTACCCAACTCCACTGTAGGCCAATCCAGTCTACACCACTTCACTGTACGCCATTGCACTATACACTACTCCACTCTACGCTACTCCAGTGTACGCCACTCCACTCATGCCACTCCATTCTATGTTAGTCCATTGGACACCACTCCATTGCATGCTATAAAAATGTACGCCACTCAACTGTATGCTATGCCAATCAACAACATTCTACTCTGTGTCCCTCCACTGTACTCCACTCTATGCTATTCCACAGCACGCCACTCCACTCTACACTATTATACTGTACGCAACTTCAATACTCACTACTCTACTGTATGAGATTCCACTCGACCTCACTCTACTGTACATCATTCCATTCTACGCTATTAAGTTGGACGTCACTCCACTCTACTGAATTTTATTACACTCTAACCCACTCCACTGTACATCACTCCAGTCTACACAACTCCACTGTATGCCACTCCACTGTACGCTACTACACTGTCTGCTACTACACTCTGTACCACTCTATTGTACAGTGCTCCACTCTGCGCCACTCCGTTCTATGCTTCTCCACACTGTATCCTACTCCACCATATGCTATGCCACTGAACGCCACTCCACTCTACGCTGTTCCACAAAATGCCACTCCACTCTACGCCACTCCAGTACACTCTCCTCCACTCTATATATCTCCACTCTACAAATCTCTAATAAACTCTAAGCCACAATACTAGACTGTACTCCACTCCACTCTATCCCCGTACATTCAACTGTCTAAATTTGTACTCAACTCTATGCCTGTATCCTCTATTGTACATCACTCTACGATAGTTTCCAACACTGTACAATACAGCACTCTACCCTACTGTATGAGATGCCACTTCAATTTATAACAGTTTCCTTAACTGTACACTACGCCACTTCAATGTAAACCGTTCCACTCTATGCTAATCCATTATACCCTACTCCACTCTACACCACCCCACTGTACACTACTCCACTTTACGCTATTCCACTCAGTGCCACTCCACTCTCTACACTTCATTGTACGATATTCCACTGTATGGTATTCAACTGTATGCTACTCCACTGTATGGTAATCCACTCTATGCCACTTCAGAGTACGCCACTCCACTCTAACCCAGTCCACTGTATGACACTCTCCTCCACTCTATACCTGTACACTTCACTGTGCAAGTCTACACTCCACTCTATGCCCGTACACTCCATTGTACAATATTCTCCCCCACCATACAACACTTTTCTATACAACACAGCACTCCACTCTACTATTCGAGACACCACTTCCATATTTTAACAGTTTGTTACCTACGCTATGTCGCTACGCTTCACTCCTTGCCACTCTATTCTACGAAAAAGCCAATACACTCTATTATACTTCACACCCTGCTATGTTATGCGACTCCACTCGACTCTAATCCACTGTACGAAACTTTACCTCACTCTATGACCTGGTAGAACAAACCAATCTATGCAGCTCAACTGTTTGACACACTAATGTACTCTATGCAACCCCACTCTACAATACCTTACAACACTCTGCCACTCTCGACACTTTTCCCCTGTCTATACCCCTACATTCCACTGTACCACACTGGTCTGTATTGTATGCCACTGCACAACACTCTACTCCACTCTATGCTGCTCTACGATACTCTAGTCCAGTATACAACACTGTACGCAACCCTTTGTATGTCACTGCACCCCACTTCACTCTACTCTATGACACAGTACTCCACTTTACTCCACTCTATGCCATTGCATTCTATTACACTGTATGCAAATCCATTCTACCACACTCAACAGGACTTTACTGTACACCACTTATCTCTAGAAAACTCAACTAGACTGTATGCCACTCTACTCTACTGTAGTCTACAACACTTTCCAATACTGTGTGACATGGCACTCCACTCCACTGTACAACATGTTACTCAAATTTATGATACTTTATTCAGCCGTGTGCTACGCTCCTCCACTCTACTGCACTCCATTCCACTATAGTCTATGCCATGCCACTCCACTCTATGACACCCCACTCTACTCTATGCTACCCCACTCCAGTGTACACCACTCCACTATACTCCACTCTACCACTCTACCACACTTTATCCCAATCTAGACCACTGTACCATACTCTGCTTTACCCCACTCCAATATGCTACACTCTACTCCCCTATATGCAACTCCATTCTACAACCCTGTACGACACTATATGCCACTCTACACCCATCCACTCTTTGCCACTGTACTACACTGTATGACAGTTGACGACATGTCACGCCACTCCACTCCTCTCTACTATATGCCACCCAACTATATGACACAACACTCCCCTCTACAACACTCTATTCACCCTACTCAACTCTAAAACACTCTACTTTACTCTGTAACAGTCAACAATACCCTACTCTACTGTACGACCTGCCAGTCCACTATTCAACTCACCGCTCCACTCTACAATACTTGACTCCACTATATAATACACCAGGCCACTACACTATATAACACTTTACTACACTGTGTGATATTCCAACTCCATTATACTCTGCTCTACTCTGTTCCATTCTAAAATACTCCACTCTACAACAATACACTTTACAACACTCTCCTCCACTGTACTTTATGACACTCCACATAAAAATACTACACATTTTAGTAAAAATGTTATATAAAATTTTAAAACATTGAAATTCACTGAAAAATACAAAGGTTAAAACTTTGTTAAAGTGAGGAAAACGGTTTACCCCATACAAACCAAACTTAAACTACACAAATTTAAAAAATGTTAAAGTTATAATTATAGCTTTCATTTACAATTTATCCTTATATTATAAGTAGTGCACCTCATTACACACTCTTTTCAGCTTGCTAACCAGTCAACACTAACTAGAACTCGCCACTCAACCATGCACTGCATTCTCATAAATAATGACACTCCACTGTACGACACTACACTGTACAAGACTCTCCACCTGTGAGAATTTGGGTGTATTATATGATATGACTGTGGGGCCTTATCGTGGAATACAGTCAGGCTTGTTTGTATCACCTTTGCTCAACCATGGGTAGCAGTGGCTTCAAGAAGCAAGGCTTGACAAAGGAACTTAGTGTAAAGAATTCAACAGCATCAAACAACAAAATAAGAAAATCACACAGCAAGAAAAAGACACAATAACATTTTATAAAAATAGAGTGTATTTTTATGAATTTTTAGAGACCTTGATGATCAAAATCCACTGGAAGGTTCTGGAGATACGGATTCTTGAAGATATAAATAAGTTAAATGCAACTGTAACAAGCATTGGCTGACAAGAGCTAGTAAACTTTTGAAAAGTTTGAAAGAGTTAATTCGACAGCTCCGTCCCAGCTTGGGTGACCAAATCCGACATGATGGAAGTCTAGGGGACCAGAGAGGATACCTTGGACAGTTACCTGGCCACCAGAGCATTTTTAAGGCAAGTTCAGGACGACCACCATAGACTACAATGGAGTGGTCTTGACACTGAAGCGGCAGGCAAAAAGATGCTCAAGGTTGGTCCAGTTGAGGTGCGGTCGACAGGGGGTGTCTTTGTGGTGAGTCCTCGGTCCACAGGTGATGAGTAGCAACTTTGGCCACAGATAATGAGGTCCCACAAAGTCCTCATTGTTTTTGTTGCAGTAGCTGGCCTGCCGATGGAGCAGCCTCTCTCTGAGGAGTTTCAAAGGCAACAGGGCCATCCTTCTTCATGCCGTTCTTCAAATACAACGTGATTTGAAGAGCAGGGTACCAGTGGTTCCATATTTATCCAGGGAAAGAGTCCTGAGGGGACTAAGCGGTCACCTTATGTTCCCAGAGTGCACTATTCTAGCCACTCTCAAAATGTTGGAACCTTTCCTTGGTTGTGAAGCGCTTGGTAGCCCACCCTAGAGGTGTGGCTACTGGAGGGCTACACGCTTATGGGAAAACCGGTTTGGGGATGGGTTTTCCCTCTCTGTCCCGGTCTCCAATTTGTGTGCCGCAAATGGAATCCTGTCTGGGAGTGGTGTCGCAGGAGGTCATTCAAAGGCGGCTTTCCCCTTGAAGCTCACCTTTTGGGCTAATACCGCGAGTAGTCTTCCTGGGCGAGGAGGTAACACCTCAATCTGCCGCAACTGCCTTTGTTCCTTAGCCTGGAAGTAATTCACACGTCTCCTCAGGTGGGAAGAATGTTATCTGTGTGCTAGGGCCTCTGTGAGGGCACTGGACTAGCCGGGTGCAGTGTTGCAACTTTCTAAAGGTTGCTTAACTCTAATTGTGATATTAAATTTGACCTGGGCATCAGGTTGGGTTCACTGTCATGATTAATTTGATACCTTACACTGTAAAGCTTACAGTACCCAGTTAAGTAGTCCCATTTAGAAGATAGCCAGGCTGGGGTGCCAGCCTGTAAACCTGTGTTAGCCAATGGGGCTACTAACCTTTCCCCAGCAAAATGAAAAACTTGAGAGTTTTGCTGTTAAGACATATAAAATTCATATGTCTTACTTAACAATATATAGCTCCTAGTCAGACAGCTCCATCTCCATAGGCCTTCCTTAGAGGAGAGTTACATATAGGGTTATGGGAGTGGTGGCTTTGTCATTGGTTTTAAATGGCAAAGTCGAACTAGCAGTGCAAACACTGCTCTTCCAGTCTGCAATGGCAGACTGGGAGCCATCTTGTCCTTTGTCACACTCAGGGTGGCACAAACAATGCTGCAGCCCTAGGCAGACACTGTCTAACATGCCCTGGGTACCATATACCTGGGACTTAGAAGTAAGTCAGCACTTGCCAAATAGGTAAGGCCAATTCGACATACACTTTGCAAGGATAAGAGCACTGGCACAAGGTCTGGTTAGCTGGCCTCAGTGTACTCTCAGAGCTGGAAAACCAGCATCAGTCCAAAAGCGTGGGGTCAACATGCAGAAAGAGGCAGTTCCTCACACCATCACTTTACTGTATGACACTGCACTCGACAACACTAAACAGTACGACACTGTGCTCCCCGAACTCCATTCCATGCCACTACACTCTATGTCACTTTATATCTCTATGACACTCTAATCAGACAGTCCACTCTACCGCACTCCATTTCACAACACTCCAAATGACGACAGTCTACTGTACAACACTCAATGCGACTGTCCAACACGCCACTCCACTGAACAATACGCCGCTCCACTCTACGATACTCCACTCCACTATATGACACATCAATCCACTCCCCTGTATAACAATTTACTCCACTATACGCAACATCACGCCAATCTACTCAACTCCACACCACACCACTCTATCCCACTCTACAATACTCCACTCTATAAGACTAGACTCAACGGCATTCTCCTTCCCTGTATTGGACAACACTCCAATGTATGGATTTTAAACACATTTTAATTAAAAAGATAAAAACATTTAACATACAATGAAAAAATCAAAGGTTAAGAATAATTTATAATTAGAAACACTTTATTTATTCTTTCTGTACAAACCCAACATAAAATACACAAATATTAAACATTGTAAAGTTATAATTATAACTTCAATTTATAATTTAAACACTGCCTTCAAATTACTAGAAGTTGTGCACCTCCGAACACAGTCTTGTTACCTCACTAACAACACTACATTAACAATAACTCATGCCTCTCCCAGGAACTGGTTATACCCTTGCATACTACTTCACTTACAGCATGCAAAATCATAGCACTCTTAATGACGCTTATAACTTCTCAAACTGCATAACATTACAACACAATGTGTGACAGAGTGGCAAGTTATAGTTAGTGTCGTCTGGTTAGCGAGCTGAAAAGAGTGTGTAGTGAGGTGCAGTACTTGTTATTTGAAGGTGATAGATAAATTGCAAATGAAAGCTATAACTATACCTTTTGAATTTAAAGTTTGTGTAGTTTACGTTTGGTTTGTATGGGGAAAAAACATTATTCTAACTATAACAAGTGGTGAGCATTTAACTCCGCTCTGCATACGGATTTTGAGGAATTTTGCGATTCCGCGCTCTGCATGGAGCGCGAAGTTCAGCATAAAACTCTGATTCTGCCACTTAGCGGAGTTTGCCCCCACCGCCCATCATTAGAAATATCTGGATCACATTGTGCCATGCCATGTTCCCTGCCAATCAAAAGGCATGGCTAGGTGAGGTAGAAGGCGGCAGCCACCTAACTCACATTGTTCACTGTGACTCGGGTCACCAAGGCCGCAGCGTGCTTTGTACAATCACTTCCAGAGCTTGGCATAAGGGGGGGCAATATTTACGGCACCCCTTTGTTGGCCTCTCACCGCCAGGCTGAGAGGGGAAAGAGGGAAAATTGACCCACACCATGACACATTAGAAGAAATAAAACAGTAAGAAAATCTTCAGATCATGACACCCTCACACACACCCACCCTACCCTTTCGGCTGCATGGCCTCTCAGTGATAGGCAGAAAAGCATGTACCTTTGTGGGTGCCAAATCATCGCATAATGATGTGCAGGAGCAACGCGTGGGCCAGCGAAGCTCGGGCCCCAGGTAAAGCAGCCTGTCCCGGTCCACCATGGGCGCCCTGGACACCTCCAGACCACTACCTGGTCACCCACCCGCCGTACAGTCCAAAGGGCCAGGCAGGTTCTACACCCAGACCTGCCACAGAGCTGGCCGAGTGACTGTGCAGCCCGATGGTGGCCCCCCGCCGGCCGGTACTGTCCCAGGGCTGGACCAGGTGTCACAGCACTATCATCCAGAATCACACTTCTGAGAAAGGGCACCGCAGTCGAACCACCAAGCTCTGCATGGCCCCCATCTCCAGCAGGGAGAAGGAGATCCAGAGGTCCGACCTCCTACAGCAGCAGAGCCCGAGATTAAAGTAATCCAGAGAGGGGAGGGGGACTAGTAGTCCCTGCCGTCAACGGCTCAGCAGACACAAAGCAACAAAGCGGCACCGCCCCGGCACCGCCCCAGGGCGCTTGGGTGATAGTCATCAACCCTCTGGGCACGTGGGTATCCACAAGCAGCTTCCCGCACCCTCTTGACATGGGGCGCCGTTCACCGGAATTCCCAGCTGTGCCGTATGCCCAGGCAGTCCTTGAACATGCAATGGAGCTCATGTTGCAACAGTGTCTCAGCAGTTGGGGCTAGTCTGGCTGCTCTCTGCTCCCCTCGGGCCAAGCGAGGTGGTGGCTTCTCCTCAGGGCCTGCAGGCCGTCTTCCCTTACCATCCAGCGCCTGCATGGGCAGAGAAAACAACATGTCTCTTAGCTGGAACGCATTGTGTGGTTCAAGCCTCGTTTTTAGTCCGTGTCAAGGAGCAAGTAGCTGAGCTGCACTTTCTCTTGCGGACTCAAAACGAGGCTTGAATAGCACAATGCGTTCCAGCTAATAAAGATGCATGCCCAAGTCGCTGAAGGTTCCCGCGGGCAGTCCACAGAATTTTTCTGCAACTCCGCTGAATTCCGCATAGTGCAACTCTGCCCACCCCTAACTAGAACTAAGTTTTAATCTTTGTTTTTTTTATTGAATATTATATATCACCAGAAACACACCATATTGTAGGTGTATAGAAGGTGTATGTATGTGTGTGTGCATATATATATATATATACCTTACATTTAGCTGTACACTGTTGTGCCCCTATATCCAAAGGGGGTGTCGACATAGAAATGGAGTCAGCAGTTTCTATACGTTGCAGCCTTGTCACATCATGTTGCACATGGTATATAATCATTAAAAAAATCACTGGAAAAAACCTAAAGTTCTAATGAAGTGCAGGTTTTTTTGGTTATAACAGATTACCTTAGAGGTTCTCCTAAAGAACACAGAACATTTAAAATGCTGTTATGGTTATTATAACTGAAAACCACTGAAATTAGTAAATTATGACTTGAACCACAATCCATAGCTTGCACAACAGCCATACAAACTATAACTTGCACACCAAATGCAATGCTTGTGATCTTACAATATTTGTGGCAATTTCTAACACTGAAAACATTATGCAATTAAATAACAACACATACTCAAACAAATATATGACATTACACTCATAGTCGTCTCTGTCACAGTGCTAATGGTAATGTGATATGTAATCTCATCTGTAAAATGATTTACACCATCTATTTCATTACGGGTGAAGTTATGATCACTGCATTTGCTGTGTGTGTTACGGGTTGCATGGCTATTGTGTGAGTTACGAATTGTGGTCCTACCCATAACTTGAGGATTTCAGTGGTTTCTCGTAACAATAACTGCACTTTAACAATGTTTTTTAAAGTGAATATAATTATGTTTAAGGCACACTTTCAACTGAAAAAGCCTGTTTTGATTTGCCTATAACTTTTGATCCTCTGGACGGATTTGTATACAACTTTCAATTTGTGACTTCAGTCAGCTGTGTTTCAGCGCTATGGAGCTTAACATTATAGGTAAGTGAAAAAATGTGTATTTCCCATCAGAAATTCCCCTACAACCCAAGCAGCTAAACCGATTTACACCAAAGCTGGCATGAAAGTAGAACAAGAACAGGTAGCACACAAGCACTTTAATAAAGCTGCACAACAATCACCCTGGAGTTTCGACATCCTTCATCAATGGTTTCGTAAGGAGCTGTGATCAAATATCAAATGTATGTATGTGTGTATATCTGTCTATCTATATATACATATACACACACACATATATATATATATATATTCACTGAAAAAACCATAGGTTTCACACATGTTATAGTTAGCGGAAATTTTACTGATAAAAAACCAATGAAATTCCCCCGTTATAGTTAGTGCAGGCAACTATAACTCACGCGACCGCAATCCTCTGCTGATGCTAATACTGTATTTAGACACTTATTTGCCCATGTCTTCTTCCATACATTTTTAGCTATACATATATTACAAATATTTTTTTTTCATAAAGACACATATGTCATCAGCAGAAGATTGCGGTCGCGTGAGTTATAGTTGCCTGCACTAACTATAACGGGGGAATTTCATTGGTTTTTTATCAGTAAAATTTCCGCTAACTATAACATGTGTGAAACCTATGGTTTTTTCAGTGAATTTGCAAGGTTTTTTAAATGCTAATTCCTAACTATAACGTGTGTGAAACCTATGGTTTTTTCAGTGAATTTGTACGGTTTTTTAAATGCAAAGTTACTTTACGCCATTCGTGGCGTGCGCGCCCACTTAACGCAGTTCGTTCCGTGCGTGCACTGTGCGCTTCGCGCACCGTGCGCGCAGAGTGAGCACGCGGTGCGCTTCGCGCACCGCGCGCCAAATTTACGCAGTTAGTGCCGTGCACGCACGGTGGGCACGCGGTGCGCTAAGCGCACCGCGTGCCCACGTTACGCTAGATGGGCCATGTACGCACGATGCGCTTCGCGCACCGTGCGCACATGGAGGACATATGATGCACTTCGTTTTGAAAGGTAATATTTTAATTTTTCGTATATGTTATAAGCCATGCACAAATGGTGCCCTTCGGGCACCATTTGCACACGGGGTGGAGAGAGTGTGGATAATTTTTTTTGGTATTATTTTTTTTTTAAATATTTTAGTTTAACTCATCTTTAATAAGCCATGCACAAATGGTGCCCTTCGGGCACCAATTGCACACGGGGTGGGGAGAGTGTGGATAATTTTTTTTTTTTTATAATTTTTTACCGTACGCGTACGGTAAGCGTAATCGGCGAAATAGCGAAAAAATAAAAATTCCGTTTTTGGCCTTGGGGGATCTTTGGGGACTCCCTCAACATTGCTATGTGTGTGGGAGCTGTCTAAACAGCCCCTTTACATGTTTTTGTGCTTTATATTTTAAACATCACTCTCAGTGCGAGAGAGAAAATGGCGGCCGCCGCTTCCTGGTTTCGGCCGATTCGAATGTTTACTAAGATCTAAGAGCCAATCAGAATCGCGCACGCCACCGTACGCGTACGGTAAGCGTACCGTAAGCGCACCGTAAGCTGGCTCAGATATATATATTGATTTAAAGGCTATTTTCTCAGAATCTACTGAACAGATTTACACCAAACCTACAAAAGGCACTTCCTTGACCTGAGGACTACCTCTCTGCCAAATTTCTAGTAATTCTGTTCAGCCGTTCGGGCTGTAGCCCTGTCTAAAGGTCCTATGGAAAAATGCATGGGAAAAACGCGTTTTGGGACCCCCCTTTTATCTCAGCCCCCGCTTGACGAATCCCCCCGAGACTTTCAGGGAAGGAGCGGAGCGTAGCGCCCCACCTATTTTGAAAAATTCGCGAGGATTCGTCGACCGGCGCCAAAGTTATTCAAAATAGAATGTTGCGGATTTCCTATGGAAACGTGGTCCTAACTATAACTACCTACTGGCGACCGCCAGTAGGTAATATATATATATATATATATATGTCACAAACAGCTAGATTATTTAGGTACATTTTTAACTATGAATACATTAAGTCACTGTTCTTGGTGCTTTCAAACATATTGTAGACTGCAGGTACATTCCATCACCATAGTATGAGTGCCACTAGTCAGAGAAGAAAGAGTACTCTCTCAGTGGATTGTGAATGGCAAGCAAACAGAAAAGAGGAGAAAGAAGTCAATCTAATTCAGCACTGGTAAACATTTGAGGAGAAAGCACATATGAAAAAAGCCAAAAGCTGCAGCTTTCAGGAGGGAATTGAGGGAGTGGCAGAAGAACAAAGAAAGTGGTTATTTTTACAGGTGATAAATGTTTGTAACGTCAGGGAGAAGCAAAGTGCACCGCTGTTAAGTGGCTCCTCGCATTGTGTAGCACCTTCAGTAATCCTTGGTACTCTGCATGCCGGCAGTTTCAAACCATTGCATCTAATTCAGTGGTGTCTATTAGAGGTACAGGAGCGCCGGATCAATGCAAGATTTACAGGATAACCACTCACTGTGCAATTGAGACTGTGTCCATTTTTTTAAGTGGAAATACTGAAAATCAGGAAGGAATCTGGCTTTCCTGGATGTATGTTGGGCACTCCTGATCTGATGGGAAAGCGAAACTCCAAACCCCTCAAAATGCAAGGTCATATTGCTTTAAAAGCTTGATGTGGGATCTTGGAAATAACTATGGCAGCTGCCTAAGGGTGGGATTCCAGCCACGATTCCTTGATGTTTTGAGAATACTCAATAAATTAGTTTAATTTTACTGGCGGAAAGAAATTCATAGAGCTCAGGTCTTAAAGGTCAGCATGTCTAGTTCAAATCCTTCAGTTGAAAACCGGACCTATGACCTCATTAGGGTTGCTAAGAAGGGCATGATAACGTACCAGAGAATATGTCAGAACAGTCGTCAACTCAAATCGTCAACCTTTACCATGATATATAAATAGGATGAAAGTCTTTATACATGTGCCCCTTCCTGCACCCTCTATGCATCAATTTATCATAAAATATGGACATGCTGGATTAGAGAGCGATGGCTTCATCTAACCCTATGTCTTAATTTCAAAACGTGTTCTGTGTTTGGTGAATAATGTGTTCTTTGAGATGTTCCTCATTGACATGATCTTCATGGTCAACAAAACAATGCGTTAAAAAGCCAGCAGTGGCTGGTGGTGTCGCACTCGACATGAGATCCACAGTGGAGTGAAATCAACGAGGAGGGAAAAGAAAAGACAACGATGCTGCTTGCAACCTGGAGAGGCCTTGTGGCTATGAAGAAGGAAGGCAAGTAGTTGGGATAACAAGGTAAAAATGTCAGGCATATACAGTACAAAGCCACAAAATGTAGGACAGCAAGGGTAGTCAGATCCCACCTCACTTTCCACTTTGCCCAGACCACGGCAATGATCTAAATCGAGTTCTCTGATAACTGCAAATCCTTCAATTTCTGGAGGAAATTCTAATTGCGGTGGGGAGCAATTTAACACAAGTCTAGTCCCTATTTAGAATTTACTCTCCAAATTGGGAGATTTCCAATTTCCTCCTATCTGTATATCAGGCTCAATGTCAACAAAATGAAGACTGGAACGTGTGATCTATTTCGGGTCTGTTTCACTTTAGCCTTCTCTGTTAGAAGAACATATGTTGCTTCCGTCTGCAGGCACGTACTACAAGCAAGACGCGCTGCAGAACCACAGCTCATAGATTTTGGCTGTCTGATTATGTGTGAAGGAAAACAAACAGCCTTGTCGTCTGCCTGAGGCAGGGTGCTTGGGAGGCGAGGCACGCACCTTGGCAAGCAGCACAGCGCAGAGAACAGAGGTAATAAAGTGAGCAGCGCCGCCCCCCTCCCTCGACAGCAGTAGGAACAACAGAGAAAACGGATGAAGCGTGTACAGGTAATGCTCAATACGGGGTTTTATAGCATTTCCTACGCATAGTTAGTCACAATCAAAGCACCTGGTGTACGTTACCGGTATTCTAATCGTCTAAGTCCCACTGTCTTTTGAAGCTCCCGGAAGTACTCGTATTTGTATGATTCCATGAAAATCGTGGGACAGGCTCTCAAATACTCAGGGTCAAGATAATTTACTTTTTTTCTCCAGTCTTTGGACATTTGGGGAAAATGTATTTTCAAGAGCTTTGCTGTACTCTCGGAAACCGGGAGAGTGAAAAAACATTCATTTCACTCGGCATAAGTGGAATGCATTTTCATGGAGCGCACGACGTCAGCGGTGTAGCCATCTGTAGTGCTGCAGGTGCAGTCGTACCGGGACCCAGAGCATTAGGGGCCCATTGCATCCAAATTCCATGGGCTCACTTCCCTTGCTTGCATCACAGCTCATAACACCCTTGATAACCATTGATGGAACTAAGTAACTACTGTCCTGGCAAATGATCCAGTGGAAGAGCCAAGGGGGGGCAGCAGGAAGTCGCCATTGTCAAAAGGTGCAACGAGAGGATTATTTTCATCAGTGGTCACGTTAAAACATCTCTACATCACTTGTGCTGGTTCCGTAGAGTTTAAACAAATGAACAAACTACAAGCCCTAGCTTCAGTTTACACTGCTCGCCCCAACCCCTTTGCCCATCTCCCACCCGTTCTTCTCGATGTCCATACCATGAGGCCTTGGAACGTAAAACATTTATCCAGCCCTATTGTCAGAGTTTCTCCAGTCCATGCTTTCCAGCTTTTGGTATTCCTTGCCTGGTGGAACTGCTGCTAGGAACATAGATATTTACAGAAGGCCTTTAAATTGCCAACGCTATTGGACACATTTAATTTAGACTTAGGACTTTATTCAGTCCTTGGAGGGCTTCCCACCAGGTCAGGAGAGGGATGTCCTCCTCATCCCAGGAAAAGACCCACCAGCCATATCTAGAGGACTACCATTTGGCTGTCTGCTGTGAAAGGAGCTGGAACTGTGGCATCTCCTTTCACAGCAGTGAAGCTTGCCACGCAGGAGCCATGTTTAAAGCAACCATTTGCAAACTTTTTTTGTTTTCAAGAAACAGCCGACCTCCCAAAGCGGGTGTTTGCTTCTTGACAGCCAAAAAGAAATGGCCCACGCATGCAGGGCAAGCTAAGGGAGTTAGAAAGGAACAAAACAAAGCCTTGAGGTATTCTCACCCCAGCTGCTGTCCGGTTCCGCCTCCTACCATGTCCACCTTTCAGACTGTCAGTTTCTCTATCTTATCAAGAGTAAGGCGAGCTGACCCAGGCGGTAGGTGAATTGATTGTCTAGATAGAGGGGGTTAGAGTAATAGTTAATCAGGCTATGTGAAGCACGGCTAATTGCCTGTGAGGGTATCCTGGCGCTGTGAGCTCTGCTGCTTCCTGGTGGGTTCAGTTGAACAGCCAGGTCTTGAGTCCTTTCCTGAATTCCTGAAGAGAAGTTGAGGTCGTGAGATGCATTCAAAGGTTGTTCCAGGTCTTTGCAGCAAGGTAGGAGAAGGAGTGTCCTCCACTGTTGCTTCAGCGGGTGCAGGAGGTGCGTGCCAGGCAGAGGGAGGCCGAGTGCAGGAGTCGAGGGGGCTGGTGGAAGTTCATGCGGTGGTTGGTGCAAGCTAGTCCCTGATTGTGCAGAGCTTTGTAGGTGTGGATCAACATCTTGAATTGACATCTCTTCTGATTCGGGGGAGCAAGTGGAGCTTCCTGAGGTGGGGGGTGAGCTGGGTCCATCTGGGGAGATCGAGGTTGAGCCGAGCCGCTTCATTCTGTATGGTCTGCAGTCTCTTCAGTAGGAGCGTGGAGATTCCTTTGTAAAGTGTGTTCTAGTCCAAGTCAACTCAGTAAGTGAGTTACAAATCTTGAAACATAGTTATACAAAATGGGTTTCCTTTATAAATTCACAAGTTCATTTGACTCTCTTCACACACCAGACTGAGATTCCTCAGTTAAATGAAAAAAACACGAGCAACAATCACACTTAATTTTCTAGGCCCTACTTAAGAACTTTTTCCGCTGAAAGTAAAAAAATGTTTATCATTCCTCTCCAGCAGCCGGGCTCTAGCCCATACCTTATTCCACCATTTAGATTTACAATTATGTGAAAACCTATACTGGCCATTGATCGATGTAATGGTACATGTGCAGACCTTATCTGCTAAGACGGACAGCTATTGACACCAGACATTTTGTGAACAACCAATGGGCTGATTTGGGGCTGCAGAGTTAAACAGGAAAAACTATTGTTTGTGGGCAGGGATATGGATATGTGAATATTAAAGCAAACAAAAATCTCCCTTCTGGAGGCTTGGGAGTATGCCATTAAAGGTTATCATTCTGATTCTTTGTTTTCAAGTAAATGGTGTGAGGAATCTTATGGGGATTTCCAACTCTTAGCTTCCCCTGAACCCGGAAATACTTCAAGTCATTTCCATATGCTCATTATTGTCAGGCATCCGGCTCCATAGTCCATTGTAGGTTAAGGCTAGAATCTCATGAATCAACTGTATGAATGTGCTGCGCAGTATGGGAGAACACAGGATCTCCAGACAATAGAAAATGGTGTGAATGGACGGTTTAGAAAATAAAATGTCATTTTAGTTCAAAATTTGCAATAGAATTTTTTTTTTAGTCTGAGGACAAGAAATATTTAAACTGGAAATGAAGCTATAAAAGATCAAATAGTGAAGAACCTGTCCTTCTGGGTTATGCCCATTCACCACCACACGAGAATATGAATAATCTCGACAGACCCGTGGGTTGACAGATACCTCTTGAGACCTGAAGAAACATAACTAATTAGAGATCAAGGGCTAGACTTTTATGTATGTGAAAAAGGGCTAAAGCAATTTTAAGTGGAGTACAAGCAGAAAAGATAGTCATTGTTACATTAGTCTCTGATACTCTGAGGGAACCATAGAGAAGATATTTTTTTAATTCACAGAGATGGTTCTGGTAGTTTAAAGGAGTTCCAAGTGCATCAGGATGTCTTGTGCAGAATTATCTACACAATCAAATCTGATCACAATTCTTAGGACACTTTTATGACAATGAAGGGTGCAGATATGGCTATAGCCCATATTGGAGGAGAGTTGTTTGAATTACTGAACTTCCAATTCATGGTAGACTATGTAACTGGGAAGCAAAATGTAACTGCTGACTGTCACTTCCGCACTTGATTCTGAGAGAGAATTAAGTTGTTGAGTATTAGGTGAAGAGCAGGTGGCAGCTGGAGAAACAGCAAAGAGTAAAGACTCATTGAGCAGCCAATGAGATTGAGGGGGTCAGGATTTAAGCCAGATAGGAAGGCTAAGAAATCAAAATATGATATGATAAATTTAAGGATTAGTTAGTCAGAGTAACACGGAGTTCTCAGCAAGAGAACTGCGACAAACGTACATGCACATGAGTGCATCATGGTCGGAGCCTGACTAAAGGGACATTTCGGTGATCGGTGACTTAACCCGTTGTGTGCTTATGACGAGGCCAGCTCGTCATGAGGCACAGTGGAGCTGTGCTTATGAGGAGCGGGTCTCGTCATAACGGTCGTGCTCCGCCCACGCGCGATTGATTCCCCGCCTGTGCGGGAAAATCAATTAGTGGGCGGAGTCGTGAAGAGCTCAGCTCGTCATGAGCACAGCTCCACTGTGCCTCATGACGAGCTGGGCTCGTCACGAGCACAGCGCCGCCGCCGCCCCCGCGCCGCGGGGGTAACATATACTGTGCCATCTGAATGCAGCCCTGCTCCAATAAGGACACTCTTTGAGGAGTCAGAAGTGATGCTCTCTTGTAGTATATTAACACCAGCTGCAAATGGCACCCCCTGCAAAAAGGAAACAAGCATTTGCAATGCAACAGGTCTCGCATCAGTTAGAGTTAGAGCTTTTAGCGTTGCAAATAATAATGCAACAACAACTGTTCTAATTTTCACTAATGCGAGACCTAACTGTGCCACTATAATCCCATTATAAAATGAAAACCACAAGACCCAAAAACGTAAAGCTTAAGACTTGTACAGAAGGAGTGGATCTGGGAAGCTTAAAAGTTCTGGAATAGAAGGGAGTGTATGGGGGCAGGGGGGTGTGTCTGGTTAATCAGCAAACGAAGAAGAGAAAGGGCTCGTCTGAGATCTGAGCACAGAAAAGCGAATGAGGGTAAAGCGCACTTTATTTAACAACAAATCCAGCTATGTTTTTCATGTTTGCACAACTGGAATTCGGTAAAATTACTCACCGTTTGAACACACTCATATCCCTCGCACAGGAACACGTCGCCGCTCTGAAACGTCATTGTCAGTGCCCTCTTTCTCCCAATTCCGTCTTTGTTTCTGTTTTTCGAACTGAAAAAATGAAGCGCCACTGAGAGCCTGTAAAACAGAGAGGAGACGCCATGCGCGTGCACATCGCCTGTCCGTGCGCGCACATGGTTTGTCTCCCTTCGCTAGGAAAACCGACAACAATAGTCTCGCCAAGGCGAAAGCAGCGCATGCGCTGCGTTCGCTAGCCGAGACCTAAAAAAGTATTTACAATAAAAAATGTCCTTAGTTTTCTTTTGTTCTTGCAATGCTGGCAACTTATTTCTGCCTATTCCAATGGCTGTTTGTTAAAGCTTTTTTTTGAGGGGGCATAAACAATCGGAGGATTAAGGTTGGGAACCAGTACCTGTATCATAACACTAGCAGCGGCCAGACGCTAGGGGAGAATCAACAGGTGCCAGATTCCAAGAGCAGGCTGAGGGATGCTGAGGTGGTAGTGGTGGTGGTGACTGGTGCGGAGACGATGCTGAGGTGATGCTGAATGATACTCAGGTCTTGCTGAGTGATGATAATGTGATGGTGTACTAGTGCAATGGCTATGCTGAGTGATACTGATGTGGTGCTGAGTGATGCTGTGGTGGTGCTGAGTGATGCTGTGGTGGCTCTGAGTGATGCTGTGGTGGCGCTGAGTGATGCTGTGGTAGCGCTGAGTGATGCTGTGGTGGTGCTGAGTGATGCTGTGGTGGTACTGAGTGCTATTGTTGTGGCGCTGAGTGATGCTGTGGTGGCCCTGAGTGATGCTGTGGTGGTGCTGAGTGATGCTGTGGTGGTGCTGAGTGATGCTGTTGTGGTGCTGAGTGATGCTGTGGTGGCCCTGAGTGATGCTGTGGTGGCCCCGAGTGATGCTGTGGTGGCCCCGAGTGATGCTGTGGTTGCAGTGAGTTCATTACACTGTGCTTAAAAACTGTTGTGTAAGGGGAGCTGATTTCCGTGTGAAGAGCTATAATGCTCTTGGTTCAAGTTTGCGCTATAATTATGGGGGACAGGCAAGCGGGTGTGGCCTAATGTAATGTAATCGGACAATATCAGGTGAAAGCACTACGTATTCACAGCTCAGGGAGTGCTTCTTCTTATGACAAATCTCCTAATATCACACCCGTTGCGGCTAGGGGTGCGGATGTTAGAACTGGGTAACTAGGTTAGAATCTCGGCTCAGGCGCAGCATCTTGTGATTCCGTGCAAATCGCTTCGTTACACTGTACTTAAAAACTGTTGTGTAAGGGGAGCTGATTTCCGTGTGAAGCGCTAGAATGCCCTTGGTTCAAGTTTGCGCTATAGCTATGCGGGATAGGCAAGCAGGTGTGGCCTAATGTAATGTAATCGGACAATATCAGGTGAAAGCACTACGTATTCACAGCTCAGGGAGTGCTTCTTCTTGTGACAATCTGTCTGGTTAATCAGCAAACGAAGAAGAGAAAGGGCTCGACTGAGATCTGAGCACAGAAAAGCGAATGAGGGTAATGCACACTTTATTTAACAACAAATCCAGCTCTGTTTTTCATGTGTGCACAACTGGAATTCGGTAAAATTACTCACCGTTTGAACACACTCATATCCATCGCACAGGAACACATCGCCGCTCTGAAATGTCATTGTCAGTGCCCTCTTTCTCCCAATTCCGTCTTTGTTTCTGTTTCTGTTCTTCGAACTGAAAAAATTAATCGCGTGCTGAGAGCCTGTTAAACAGAGAGGAGATGACATGCGCGTGCACATCGCCTGTCTGTGCATGCACATGGTTTGTCTCCCTTCGCTTGCAAAACCGACAACCATAGTCTCGCCAAGGCGAAATCAGCGCATGCGCTGCGTTAGCTAGGCGAGACCTAAAAAGAGGAAGAAAACTTAAATCCTTCCCAATAATGATGGGAATTGCAGGGGTATCAGCCTCTGGATTGCCGAAACTTGGTGATCATAAAGAGGCTCTTGTTACTGGGCCTCCATGGGGTTCATGTCAATTCCAGTGACATATGGGTTTCACAATCTGGGAGAGAAATGAGAATCTCAGAGGACAGAAAATGCTAGAAGGCCTTCTGCTGTACACTCAGGCTTCCAGTGAGTCAGGTAAATGGACATAAGGACGCCATGGCAATCTCTACTAAAAACCTGGGAAATCCATCAAGGGAAAGGTGCCATGTCAGCTGGAGCTGAGCAGAGTCTCAAGGGTTTGACCTAAATATTAGCTGTTTGAACCTTACTTTGATAATCAAGAAATTGTATGGATTTCTCCTCTTTGTGGTGTGGAAGACTGCGTCTTTCAGATCAAGGCACAAAACCAGTTTACATCTCTAGTTACAGGAGTCCTGGGAATCTAAATAAGCATCGCACATCTTTCTATTACAAGGAATGTTTTTAGATCTCTCAAACCCAGAAGGAGTATCAATATCCCATTTTGCTCCTTTCCCAGAGGAACATGTTTCCTATTCCTTTGGTCAAGAGGTTTCTACCATTTGCGGCAAATGATGATGAAGATAGAATCTGTCAATTAATTTGAGCTATGAATCACGCAGCTTAGAAATTAAAGTCAAGCAAACAAAGAGTATTCCTTATTCCACTATTGCGAAGTTTACTGATCTGAAAAGGTCTTTACCAAACCCCAAGAGCAGGGAGAAGAAAGGGAAACTTTTACTACCCATTTCCCATTATTCCTGTTCTGCGGCCTGCTGAAAACGTACCTGTGCATACAGACGTATTGTATGATGTGCCCAATGAAATCCAATAGCAGTTGTCTTTAGAAATACCGTCAACACCTTGAGATACAGAATATGACTTTAAATTAAGGTTGTTTAGTCTAAGGACTCGGTTTTACATTGCTGTGTCCAATAGAAGCAGGGGAGGAAGCATCAAGGGCAGCAAGCTCTTAAAGGACCCTCTGGGATATCAAAATAATGTAGTCGATATCACAGAAAAACAGCGTGGCGTCCAAAAAAAAAAAGCAGTAGCATATTGTCTGACAGATATGAAGGCACACCTCCACCAACCTCAATCATGAATACCTTCTCAGCTACACCTTACAATGCAGGAACAAGACTGCCTTACATATTAAATTGAAGAACACATGGTGCTGATCATGGCTGATGTGGGCTGAACATACCAAAATATTTAGACAGCAAAAAAGGAATGGATGAAAAGCTTCAATCAAACTTTATTATTCAGGTAAGTATTCATTCCATCAATCTTATAATTTTTTAGCGTATCTGTACCTTTAGAGAAAGAGGGGCCAATCATATGCCAGTTAGGCTTAGCTCTCATGCAAAACAGGCAAAGCAACCCATCCTGTCAGGTTATTACCCCTATGAATAGGAACACAAGCTGTCCAAGTCCTTTTTTGGCTTTAATGGGTCTCAACTTTGAAGTGCACCTCTAGCCCTATATCATAGTGAGCTTGAGACTAATGTCTTGTAATACATGCAATTACCACCTAGGACAACTCATTTAACAGCAAACAAGCAATGAAGCATTGTCAAGGTCTTTCTGAAGTCTAAAGCCACAACATCCTGTGTGCATCCTTGATCCCAGGCTCAAATCATATGGTCATTTGATCCATTGAGGCTGCCCATTCAGGCAGGCAGTGTTTAGCCATCTCTATGCTTCCACCACCATGTCCTATCATTCAGCACCATCCCTGAAGCAAACATTAAAATGTGTATGTGTGCAAATTAATATATTCAGTTCTGCCTATGTTGGGTGTTACACAGTGTGGCACTGAAAAACTAAAAATGTTATGACCGTTGTTGGAAAAAGAACATGTGAAGATCTATTTGCCTCGAAAAGCAACAGGAAGAAACATTTGAGAACTCATATTGGTGATAATTGCATCAGCACAATTATTAAAGTGGTGAGAATGTTTTAATCAATGTGTAAAAATAAGTAAAAGGTATATGCTTATCAATTCTATGCGCTCCAGCACTACTAAGCGTGTTCAAGGGTGTTCACAGGTGATGTGGCTCACCTTCCTCAAAATGAGCAATAATCTTTAAACGGGAAGTAACGCTCACTAAAAAGAGAAAGACATGGAAAAGGCAAATACCTGTTGCAGTGGCATTGTTCATGTCATCTGAAGACAAGGTCTTCTGAAAAGACAACTTTGCCTGCGTTCGCCTTCTCTCATCCGGTGAAGAGTGTGCAATCATATCACCAGCAAGATCTTGCTCTTCAAATGCAAATGTTTGTTGTTCTTTATCTAGGACCTGCCCCAGTTCTGGGACAGACTTTTCTCGGTCATCACGATGCTGCTCTATGGTCACTTCCAGTTCGTGGCCTGCAACCTGCTCTTCGGTCACTGTGTCTTGGTCACCACTTAGTTTCTCCTGTTGCTCAGGGACTTCTTCTTGGCTTGTACTTTGTTTCTCAATTTCTCCTGAGGTCGGTTCCTGATCATCCGATTGAATAGGTTCAGCTGCAACAAGAGATTCCTGGGGCATATCTGGTTCTTCCTGTTGCACCAGAGGTTCTTCTTGTGCTGCACTTGGTTGCTCCATTTCTTCTTGGGTTGGTTCCTGATCGTCATATGTTAATCCGCCCTCTGCAAAACTAGGTTCATGTTGTGTGCTTGGTTCTTCTTGCTGCTGGGATGCATCATTTGGATCTATGTGTTGCTGTTCCTGTTCTGGCTCCTCATCAATACTTGGTTCTTGTGCAAGTTCTGCCTGGACTTCTGTTTTCTCATTAACAATTGTGTTAGATGTTTCAGCCACTAATGTAGGCTCTTCCTCCACGGCCTCTTCGTCCATTTTTGGGTTACTTGAAGATAGTGTTCCTGGATTCTCCATGCACCTTAAATGAATAAAACAAATAAACAACCATAAGCAAATAGACCACACTGTCCACCACAATGCACTGTTACAGAATTGTGCTTAACGCACGATACATGCTGAGGAAAATAATTTAAGGCCGTTTGTTTAATTTTTAATATGTATAATTGTGATGTTTTTAATTGCGATTCTTACCGAATTGCAATTTGGAAATTGTAATTCCTAATGTAAGAAAACGTACAAATTTTAGATAGCGATTCCTAATGGTGCTCAAATTGACCTAACACATGAATATTAATGAGGTAAGTCGCAATTTGCCACCCATTAGGAATCACAGCTATCACAGGGATGGCGGCCTGTTGAGGTCAGTGGCTACCGGACTACTGTGATTGCTTGTTAATAAAGCAATAATTTTTTAATGCCACCCGTTTTCCTTGAAGGAAAACAGGATGTGTTTAAAAAGAAAAAAATGATACTTTAAAGTTTCATTTTTGAAGAGTAGGCAGTGGTTTTCATGCTGCATGATTCATAGCTCAAATTAATGATATCTACGTTGTTTAATTTCAAAGTAAAAAGGCCATAGAAGTTTGACTATATACAACGAAAAAGGAAGTCACTAGAACTTCAGAACTCAGGCATTGCACATCATGTGGCTAAAGTAAAAGCAATAATTAAGCCACAAATACACAGTACCTTTGATCATATCAAAATTAGTTAAGTAAACAGGTGGAGTCAAGGATTCAGAAGTGGTAGGAATTGTCTCACAAATACTTACCGCTAAGCATGGGCGCAACAATTGATGGCGCTTAGAAGGAGCCAGAAACGGCCCGTGATAGTCTCCCGGGAAACTTTTGCGTTTCGGCTATCTCCTATCTAGATTCTAATTTTGCTACAATCTTCGGGCCTTTGATCGTGTTACCAATATCACTAGATACCATATCTCGGCGATCTGGAAATTGGTTACCCCGCCCTACTATTGTGAACGTTTTATTTGTATTTAGATCAGGTCCCCTTTGGAAATTCTTTAAAGGCAGCACTTGACATAGTTTATGCCCCCTGTGGCATGCAGGCATTTTTTGTCAGGCATGACCAGTTGTATCCTGATGATGATCCCCCTATTCTGTTATGGGATCGAAATGTCGTAAACTTGAGTACTTTGACTCCACCTGTTTACTTAACTAATTTTGATATGAGCAAAGGTACTATGTATTTGTGGCTTAACTATTGTTTGTATCTAAGCCACATGATGTGCAATGCCTAATTTCTGAAGTTATATTGACTTCCTTTGTCGTTGTAACTAGTCCTACTTCTATGGCCTTTTTTACTCAATTTTTGATTTAATAAACTCATATATTCCATTTGAAATTCACAAACATAGATTTTGTATCTATGTGTATTATTGCTTTGTAGGACCTATTTTGAAAGGGACCGTTGTTCCTTTATAAATATAACATATGTAAGAGCATTTTTGCAGGTGGAGTTTCCAACCGCAAAAATGCTTCGAACATATGGCCATTAGATTCTGAAGTGAATTGTTAAAATCTGGGATATGCATGATTCTCACAAATGTGTGAAACTACTATAATCCACAATGAAGCAGAAACTTCTAATTAGTTAGAATATATAAAAGTGTTCTAATACACTTAGTTTTATATCCAATGGTATTTCATAAAAACACTTAGTTTGTGTAAATATGCTGCAAGAATGCTAAGCAATAAAAAAAAAAAATGAGTATTCGGAAGGGGGAACCTACTTACATTTACACTAACTACACAAACAGCTTAGGTACAGTGTGGCATTGCTGCTGAGGACTGTTGCCTGCCAGCACGACATAGTCAAATTGGTTACGAACAAGTTCCCAATTGCTAAAGGGGTTCACCAGGGGTGTGTCCTTGCCCCGACCCTGTTCTCCCTCTTCATCAACAGGGCCGTGGAATATTACTCAAATCACCCAACAGATGCCCCCACCCTAGCTGGCTTGAAGATACCCCTGTTAATGTTTGCGGACGATACTGGGATATTATCTAAGACCCAGAGAGGGCTGCAGACAGCCCTTACCAGGTTCGAGGAGTTCTGCCACAATCATGACCTTGAGGTAAATGTGGAGAAGACCAAGTTTATGGTCCTCCATAATCGCAAGGCCATTAAAGGGAGTGTCTTCATGAATAATGTCCAGCTAGAACAGACCGATGTTTTTACGTATCTGGGAATCACCCTAGACAGGAAATTGAACTGGAAATCCCAGATCGATAAGTTGGTTCTCAAACATGCCCAATTGACAGGAGTCCTTATGAAGGAACAGAGACTCTCCCATAAAAAATCAGTGGCTCCTGCCATAAAGATATATGAAACTAAAATTAGTACCTCTGTACTATATGGGGCGGAGCTGGGGGGCTTTGAAGATCTAACACCTCTGACTGCAGCGCAAAACAAGTTTGTGAGAGCTTTATTATGTCTTCCATCATCGGCTCCACTGATGCCTCTTTATCTTGATTTGGGCTGCAACCAGATTAAGGACATAGACCTGTGGCTTATTGGAGAAGGTCATGGGTTACCCCCCAACTGTCTCTGTACACCCAGGCTCTTCTTGAAACTAGGCGGGCTGACAGCTCCTGTAGGATATCCTGGTTGAGAAGGATAAAAGATACCCTGACTGACATGGGGATGAGCAGCTTATGGGAAAATCCCATAGTAACTCTTTTCCCTCAAAGAAAGAGTTTAAGATGGCCTATTGGAACATGGCTATGATGAAACGATTCTCATCCATAACGAGTCCTACCCTGACGAGGGATTTTCTGGAGAACAAACAAGAGTATTTGTACGAATGCTATTGGGATTTTATCACTGTACCAAAAGATAGGAAACTGTACCACCAGTTCAGAGTGGGTTCACTCCCAATCAAGTCTTTTACATGCAAAGGGCACCCCCTGAATGAAGACAATTGTATTGCATGCCCATAATGGAAGGAAACAATAGCACATGTTCTGTTTGTCTGCCCTGCTTATAAATCCCCCCGAAACAGATGGCTTAAACCAGTCTGTTAAAATTTTGGCACTAGGTCGGGCACAGAGGCACTAAGGATTCTAAAGTCAGATACATGTGAGCCCATAGCGATAGCTCTCGCTAAATTTCTGGGATGGATGTGGACCATTTGTGCAAAAATTACAAGGTCAATGCAACAGTGAATATATTTTTTTTTTATTACTTATTGATTATGCATTTGGATCTTCTCCCCACAACTGAGCTAGTGTTGTTACTCATAAAATCATGAATGTTCTCCAAGATGGTATATTAACGGCTTTATGTAAATCATTTTTATTCTGCTTTTATTATTCTTATTGTTAAATGTTTTATACTTGTGATCTAGCATGTTATAAATTTTAGTATATGATGGAATGCAATGGTTTATATTATGAATTTTTAGATGTTTATCGATGTATAATGTCTTTAATGATTTGACAATCGAAATAAAGACCAATTGACTTGACTTGACTCAAATTGTTCACTGTAGATAGTCATCACAAGCACTGATTGTGTGAACGCCATGTCTTCAGTGTGTGCATTTCCAGTGCACACTTCAAGAGTTCCTAATGTGGCTACATGTGCTTCCGATACACATGGTTAAGAGTTACCCAGCAAGACACACCCAATGTATACTTTCAAGGTCTTAGGCGGACAGCAGGCCAGCTGCACCAGGTCACAATATGCAGAACACTGATTAGGTTGTCACAGCTTTGCTAAAATCACATAGCATGGCATGCCTTCGTAGAATCCCAATCAGACTAGATGAACAACAAAAGGGTGTCCAGGTCTCAGGGGTGGCAGTCATCAAGACTCCAAGTAGAGGTTATCAGGGCCGGACGGGATCGCAAACCAGCCCTGGCAATTACGTCCGACATGGGGGGACTAGGTCCGGGCGGGAACACTGCTTCTCCGCTTTTGTTACAAGGGCCTGATTTTGCAGCACTGCTGGAAAATCAGCCCCCACTAACAAAAACAGCCCCCACCCTTCCGGCCTACTGGGGAAACGCCCAGTGCCCGCTACAGCCAGTTCAGCCCTGGAGGTTATGAATATATCACATTTGGTGGTTAGCTCTAACTACAGCGCACGGATGTCAGGATGGAGGATTAGCATCTAGGGCAAGCCAGGTTAAAACAACGTTTCACTTCAACAATATTGTCAGGCTGGGAGTTATTAATTTAGCAAGGTTGTACACTCACCAACTTAATAAACACACTGTGGTTATGCCTCAACACAGTTCACACTGAAACTTAGTTCACCCCTGGAGCTGTGCCGAGAGAGAAATAATGAGCCACTAGACACCAAAACAATCAAAATAGAAAAATGGAAACGAGATATATATTTTTTGTAATTTTAAGGCAAAAAGTACCACAAAAACACAAAGTGCCAATGGGAAAATTTTGTTTGAGTTTGTCCTGGACCTAGGGACAATTTCAGGCCAACCGTGACTGCACTGGGACACCGTGAAAAGGTTTGGAGGACAAAGTCTTACTGAGGGGCAAGGTCTAAAGCTGAAGCCGGCAAGGTTCCCTTGAAGTCGGATAAATCATCATCAAGTTTCTAGGAAAACTGCTGGTATTGGTGCCAAAAACTCAGCGTGGGACAAGGCAGGATTTCTTAGATGTCGAAGCTGCTTTACTGCTGAGATTGATTTGCCATCTTGCTCTAGTTTACGGTTTTATATCTAGACTTAGTCACTTTTTGGTTCTTAAAATCCACCAGCGAGACAAGGCTGGAACCTTTAGCTCCACCAGATTTGAAACATTTACTGTGAAATCTCTCTGACCCAGTTTTCAGCACGGCAAAAAGGTTGGAGTGTAACGAGACGTGTTTTCTTTCCCACTGAGGGTGCGCCCTCCCTGGGATGCCTTGACACCTGGTCCTGTTCCCTTATTAATTCGACTTTTCTCCAACTGCTGGGAAAGTTCATCAGGGCCCTCCTACAGATCTCAGGGTGGCCTTCTATGTACCAGCTCTCTAGCCAGGCATGTCTCCTGCAGTGCTCAGTTCACAGTGGTCACCATGGCCTTCTTAGAGTCAGGAATCCTTATGCATTTTGTGTCACTGGAGCAGGCAAACAGTAGATTAACACTTGACCATTGGAGAGCAGCTCCAGCCCATGGGTGTCAGTAATAGGAGTCCAAGTGTCTTCATCTTCCAGTAGGCAGACAGAATATTCTTCTTGAAAGAGGCTTTCTTCAGAGGAGGTGGTGAGATGCCATTGTTATGACAACAGGTTATGCCTCTCCCCCAGATGGATAACACCTCATGACTACTTGTTGACAAACGTCCTGCCTTCCTGGTCCTAAATGCCAAGCCAATTTCTTTCTGGAGCTGGGTCATAAACAGCTAGCTATGAAAGTGTATTTAAACTCTGGATTAGGGCTAAGAGCAAACTGCTTCTAAATACATTTTCTCTCAGACAGCACAAGGTACATTTCCTACTTTTCCACAAACTTCTCCAAAATTTAATTTCACCGCAAAATTATTTTTTTTGTAGTGTACCTGAGCCACACTACTAGTATGCTCCAACTGCATGACCAAGCACTCCCTTTAGCACTTGAATTTCACAGGGTGAATTAAACATAAGTATATGATACTATGCAAAAAAACTAAGATATGCAGCGAAAAGCAGAAGTGTCAAGCACCTTCATAGCAAGAGATCAGGCCCCAAATATACTTCCTAAACCCTAAGCGCTATCAATACAGTTCACTTAGGGGCTACCGCCAATGTTATTCTATTGGAGCTCTGCGATGCAACTGAGCCAAAGCAATGATTCTCAATGGATGTTTCCACATCACAATATGATAGCTGAATCAGTGTTTTCAGAGACACATTTCAAAGACAGGCGTTCCCAGTGCTACACTTCAAAGTCAAAGCAACAGAACCGTGTTTGGTGAGGAGAACTAGTTTCAGTATCTGGTGCTATTTATGAGGTTTGGACACAGCCACTAAGAAACCTCACTCAGATGCTCTAGACTACCCGCAGACCCATATCCCAACGAACCAAGTGCCTGGTTTACAAAGTTTTTAACCAGTCTCAAACCATCTAATTCACTAAATCAAAGAGTTAAAAACCAGTAAAAAGCTTTTTGAAATGTACTAAACCCATTTAACAACTCAGAAAACCTTTTCCAAATCGCTAAATAGGATTAGAAATGGTTTCCTTATTTCTATTGAGAAGGGGCGTATTTTGGGTGACCCTCACAAATAGCGTTGCCGACCCTGATGTATCAATAATTTGCAACAGTAACTCTGGTCACAAATCATTCAACTGTTACTAACTCCCATGTTGGGGTGGTAATTGATTCGCATAAGGGAAGGGCTCCCCTTGGGACCCCAACCGCTTAAGGAATCATGTGGTTGCTTCAGGGAGAATAGGCAGCAGTTCAAGTGATCATGCCTGCTCTTACTGAAGTTTTCCAAAACACAAAGTTTTTTTTAAAGCAAGCCCTGGTTCCCTAAAAACGCTCTGACTGCTTTAACAAAAAAAAAAAGGTTTTCAATTTTGGAAAGCAATCCCAGGGATGGTGGTCTGCTGTGACTTGTAGGTCCTCACACTTGTGATTGTTTGTAGCTAATCGCACTGGGTCACAAATCGCGATCTGCTCATTGCTCAGACCGCCTGCATTGCTGTATTTTGTGATCCAACCTAGGTGCCGATTCCGATCCGTTAAAAATATTCCCCGTACGAATCGTATCCGGATTTTTTTACGTACGAATCGTACAAGTCCCGTACAAACTGGCAAGTACAATTCGTATGTTAAAAAATCCATACGAATCGCATTGGGAAAATGCCCCGACACGTCCTCGGGTCGGAAAAAGTGTCCGACACGTCCCCGGACAGTTTTACGTACGAATTGGTAAACTGAAGTCCGAGCGCGCAAGTACGATCCGTCCCGTCCGTCCGAATGCACAACCGTATGGAAAAAACACCGTACGGAGCGAACTCCCATAGCAACCATGGAGACGTCCAAACATGTGCCCGCATACGCGCCGAACACCCCCCCATGTACGCGCTGTACCCCCACCCCACCCCACCCCGTAGGTACGGAGCGTACCCCCACCCCCGTAGGTACGGAGCGTACCCCCAGCGCGTAGCGCTGGGGGTCCGCACCGTACCTACGGGGGTGGGGGTATGCTCCGTACCTACGGGGTGGGGTGGGGGTACGCTCCGTACCTACGGGGGTGGGGGTACGCACCGTACCTATGGGGGTGGGGGGTACGCACCGTACCTACGGGGTGGGGTGGGGGTATGCTCCGTACCTACGGGGGTGGGGTACGCACCGTACCTATGGGGGTGGGGGGTACGCACCGTACCTACGGGGTGGGGGTACGCTCCGTACCTACGGGGTGGGGGTACGCACCGTACCTACGGGGGTGGAGGGTACGCACCGTACCTACGGGGTGGGGTGGGGGTATGCTCCGTACCTGCGGGGTGCGGTGGGGGTATGCTCCGTACCTACGGGGGTGGGGGTACGCACCGTACCTACGGGGGTGGGGGTACGCACCGTACCTATGGGGTGGGGTGGGGGTACGCTCCGTACCTACGGGGTGGGGTGGGGGTACGGTGCGTACAGGTACGGGGCTGTGGTACGGAGGTGGGGTACGGTGCGTACATGTATGGGTGCTGGGGTACGGTGCGTACATGGGGGGGCTGGGGGTACAGTGCAGACGTGTAGGGATGGGGGTACGGTGTGTACTGTGCCCCCTTTTCGTCATGCATCGTGGCGTACTTAGCTTTTCCGGCACTTTTTGGGTCCCGTAAAAATGTTGCCGTGCGAAGTGTTGTGGGTACGAATCGTACTTGCTGATCCGTAAAACGCTGCCTGACTCCGTGCGAATGTCGCGTACACGGTGTCCCGGATCGGACTTGTGGGTATATTTTAGCCGGTCGGTGTTTTTTTTTACGAATCGTACGGACATGGTGTTTCTGTACGAATCGTACTTGCGGGTTTGTAAGGTGGTTTTCCCGGGTACGAGTCGGACGGAGAAAACGCTCCGTCCGACGGTTCGTACCCGGGTTTTACCGGATCGGAATCGGCCCCCTAATAGTATATAGTTAAATTTGCAAAATCACAGTGCATTCGTAAAAACGTTGGTGGGCATTGTGCAACCACTTTTTGGAACTATAATCTTTGTACATCAGGCCTAAACGGCCCACCCAAAACGGCACAAAACAAAATAATCTACTTTTAATATTTTTATTGAAAAAACAAAATGTTGTTGGACGGCAGTCAAAACCAACAGCGGCAGTCCACCACATTTTTGGTACCTTCAGATGAACCGCCATGATATTGAGTGCTCTGACAGTACAGAGATCCTTGCTGGGTCAGTGGCAATCTCAAAATCTGAATTAGGACTACGTTGGAAATTCGGTCTTAATGGGGGATCAAATTACCATATTTCAAGAACCGTTTGGTCTAGAATTCCAACTGTTCTGGAATCAGAGCGAACTCTTCTGAGGGGCCAGTAGGTGAGGTCAAGGAACCCTTAAGACCTTGAGAGCAAAGGGAACAATGCAGGCTCAGTAAAAAAAGATGCTCACTGCTGTTGTGGACATCCCTTGGGTCCAGTTGATTTTGTGTTGTAAACTTTACTTTCTGATCCGTTGACTAGGAGTGACCTTGTGTCTCAAAGGCAGATGCATTATTTTGAGCTGGTCCGTACAGGTCCGTTATGGCAGCTGAGCTCTGCACTTCACTTTCGGTGCATCATGTGTCCTTACAGTCACTGTCCGAAGGCTCACATGGATAAGCAGGTCTTCCTCTCCATAGAGTTCAACAACAGCAACACTACCAAAGTATTGTCTGGACTTAATCCCAGTCCAGGTTCAGACGAGATGGACCATACAAGGGTTCCCCTTGATCTCCTTGGGAGCATAGCCACATCTTGAGGACAGTTTGATTGTATAGGACCCAATGCTTATCCTTGCTAGATGACCACACCTGACCAATCAAGATACCTACACTTTTGAAATTATGGAGGATTATCCAATCCTTGAGGAGCCTGACTCTGAAGTTCTGCCTGGGTAATGAAGTACTACAGAAATTACTGGGCTTGTATGAACTTGTTCTCTTGAAGTGGTTCTTGCCCTCAGAAAGGAAGCTGGCATCTTAAAGAATGCAGATCTTGGAAGGAATATTGGGTAGGAGTAAGAAGTAGAGAACTGTGGGTAGTTCCCAAGGTTAGGTAGAGAGCAACTCCTGTATAGAGCACCCTACAACACCCGCGACACTCTGAATTTGCTCACCTCAAATGTTTGCTTTTCTACCAAAGTTTTTAAGCCTAGGATTAGTCACATTGCCATCCACGACGAGATAGAAAGGGCCATAGGGGCATATTTAGAAGGATATATCGCCACCAGAACGTTACTTCCAGGGACTTTTGTGGCTTATGGCCGCCTTGTAAATGAGGACCTTTTACATGAATAACACAGCATGAAAGGGATATGCAGTGGGTGTTGCTGTGAGTATTCCACCACAACACCCATTACTTTTGATACTGCCCCAGATTTACAAAGAGTTGTAAATCTGAGGCAGCTCCAGAAAATAACGCCATGCAAGAGCAGGTGTTAGAATTGCAAAACGAGGAGAAATACAAGTATTTCACCTAGTTTTTGCTTTTTCAATGTGTGTTGCATGGGGAGCTAATAAACAATGGATTTAGGCCCAGATCTCTGTACTGGGGTGAATGTATGACATTGTTCTGCATTCTGTCCATCAATTGTTCTTTTTGCATTTGATACCCCGAGTGAGATAGGTATGCCCAGACGTGGGTCCTATGCTCTCCATGCCACTCGAGTCAAGATAGCCGGGCTGATGAGGGGTGAAACCCTAAAACCGGTCCTAGGATGCTTGTTTCCAGTCCAGGGAGGACCTGGCCTGGCAGTTCGGGCTGGACTTTTCCTATAGGGAGCAGGGTCAAGACAGATTTGCATATGGCTGGGTTCAAACTGGAATGGCACGGCAAGCAAAAAAACGATGGATTTAGGCCCAGATCTCTGAACTGGGGTGAATGTGTATGACATTGTTCTGCATTCTGTCAATCAACTATTCTTTGTGAATTTGTCACCCTGAGGGGGACTGGTATGCCCAGACGTGGGTCTCATGCTCTTCTTGCCACTGGAGTCAAGCTAGCCTGGCTGATGAGCGGAGAAATCACAAAACCGGTCTTAGTATGCTTGTTTCCAGTCCAGGGATGACCTGGCCTGGCAGTTGGGGCCAGACTGTTCCCATAGGAAGCAGGGTCAAGTCTGATTTTCATATGGCTGGGTTAAAACTGGAATAGCATGGGGAGCAACAAGAAATGATGGATTTAGGCTCAGATCTCTGTACTGGGGTGAATGTATGACATTGTTCTGCATTCTGTTCATCGATTCCTTTTTGCATTTGTCACCCCGGTTGGGACAGGTACGCCCAGATGTGGACCCCATGCTGTCCATGCCACTGAAGTCAAGCTAGCCTGGCTGATGAGGGGTAAAACCCCGAAACCGGTTCTAGGATGCTTGTTTCCAGTTCAGGTAGGACCTGGCTTGGCAGTTCGGGCTAGACTGTTCCCATAGGGAGCAGGGTCAAGACTGATTTGCATATGGCTGGGTTCAAACTGGAATGGCATTGGCAACAAATAAACGATGGATTTAGGCCCAGATCTCTGTACTGGGGTGAATGTATGACATTGTTCTGCATTCTGTCCATCAGTTGTTCTTTTTGTATTTGTCACCCCAAGTGGGATGGGTTTGCCCAGACGTGGGTCCCGTGCTCTCCATACCACTAGAGTCAAGCTAGCCAGGCTGATGAGGGGTGAAGCCCCAAAACCGGTCCTAAGATGTTTGTTTCCAGTCCATGGAGGACCAGGCCTGGCAGTTCTGGCTGGACTGTTCCCATAGGGAGCAGGGTCAAGACTGATTTGCATAGGGCTGGGTTCAAACTGGAATGGCATGGGGAGCAGAAAAACGATGGATTTAGGCCCAGATCACTGTACTAGGGTGAATGTATGACATTGTTTTGCATTCTGTCCATCAATTGTTCTTTTTGTATACTCCACTACGCCACAGAACTGTACAGCCCAGCAATCTACTCTGCACCTCTCTACTCTACGCCACTGCACTCTATGCTACTCTACGTCACTGCACTCTACACTAATACACTCTACACCGCTTTACTCAAAACCAATGCACTCTATGCAACTGCACTCTATGCTGCTCTACGTCACTGCTGTCCTTTATGCCACTTCACTCTAGGCCACTCTACTCAACTTTTCTACACCCCACGTTACGACACTCCACTCCATGATACTCCACTCTATGTTGCTCTACACCATTAAGTTCTGCTCCACTGACACTCAATGCACAGCACTCTACTCCACTCTATGCCATTCTACAACACTACTCCACTTTACACCACTCTGTGCAACTCCCTCTATGTCATTCCATGCCACTTTACTCCACTCCATTCTATGACATACTACTCCACTTCACCAATGCCACGCCACTCTATGACACTTAACTCCACTCTACGCAGCATCCTCTATGGCTCTCCACTCTGCTCTACACCACTTCGCGACACTCTATGCCACTCCACTCTATGACACTCTACTCAACTTTGGCACTGTGCTCCACTTTACGCCACTCAACTCTATGCCCTTCCACTATATGACCCTCTACTCCCTCCAAAACACTGTGCGCTACTCCATTTCGCTGCTCTCTTCTCCATGCCACTCAACTCTACTGCACACCACTCCACGCCACTCTACTCCACTTCACAACACTCCACTTCACACAACTCTCCTTTACCCTACTTTTAGCCATGCTGAACAGTAGCCACTCTGGTTTACAACATGGCTAAAACATATTTGCAAAGCCAGTAGCTCTTGCATAGGCGAGTCCTATTGGCTTTGCCAATGCTTGTTCTACTGGTTGTTTCCCCAGGAGCTGAATTTTGAAACCACCCCTTCATGTCTTCTCACAGACTAATTAATTGACACCAACTGTGTTCAGCATAATGCTATGCCAATTAAAGTTAACATAAGGACGTTTCCGGTTCTTACACACATAGTTCATAATTATCTCATTATTTAAACACCCACGAATCCGGAACAGGCTGTATATGAGTCAGTGGCCGCCTAAAACCATCAATGGCCAGTGACCCTCTGCTGGGTACACCATTTCTTGCCGAAATGCTCCTGCTGTTGACAAACGCAGAGAGAGGATGGGGTCTCACGGCTAGACTGCCGACCTTGGAGCTGGGAAACCAAGGTCCGAGCCTCGGAGTCGACTTCAGATCCTGTGATTCTGGGCAAATCAAGCAATCTCCCGGTGCCTACCCAAAAAAAGAAAATGAATGGGTCCTTGTGTAACTTAACTACTGCTCATGCAAAGAGCTCCAATAGCTTGGGGTCGAGTTCGCGCTATATAAATCTGCAACAAAAAAAAAATACATATGTATGGTACTAAATGATAATCTTGCAAACGTAATATCGCTGCTACCAGTCAACACCACGTGTAAGCTTGTCCTCAAGTGTCTCTGCTTAGGTTGCATAGATCAAGGGTTATAGTAACACGAGCTAGGTGGTACTAACATAAATACAAATTGTGTTTTTGTTGGGACACTTGTTAACAGAATTGTTATGCCCCGCGTACACTTTGCAAATCCCCGCCCCACCGCCCTCCTTGTTTTCTGTGTGCATTACTGCTTGTGTGCTAAAAGGCCACATGAATATGCCAGTGCGACGAATTCAGGGCTTTGTTGAACTAAATGGTGTGGGTGGGTTTCCTCGTCAAAAGGTTGCTGTTTTAATTAAACGTAAATCCACATGACATCGCTTGCTGGCGGAGTCGATAAATCAACGGAGACACACACTTTCAGGGGTAATCCTTGATTTCTAAACAGCACGCCATGCCGAGGATGGACTGCCACCTAGTGGCCACTGGACAGAACCGACAAAAGATGAAATATCGCAACTTAATTCATAAATGCACTGTCCAAAACAAATCCATCCTGGGAAAATTAACATTTCCTGCTCAGATTCATGACCATGGCCACAGAGTAAACGCCACCCAAGACATGAGGAATTGGTAAAGGTAAAAATTTGTGGAAATCTAATCAGCCTTCTTGTTTGCACGGCATCATACATTACAGCTCATCTCTATGTGAAGAAAGTAAACAACGACCCGACATGAACGTAAAACTTAATCCCAATAAAATAGACATGGATTGTGCAAGATGGCGCCACAATTAGTCAGGGAAACCATAGGGGTAGCTATTGGTGGCATGCTTTGTGATACCTATGGTACTGAGACTGAGTGCCCTTGATATGTCTTATAGTTCATGAAGGCAGAGGCAGGAGCAAAGCGAACAGGGTTGTAGTTTACTTTACAGGTCCATCAATGCAGACACCGTTGGTTGAAGGGGAAGGAACCTGCTCAACCATTACCAATAAATTGCGCAGAGAGGAAGGCACACATCAAAAACAGCAATGCAGCTCGAAACCGGATGCAACCTTTATACAAGGGCACTTACTCAATTCAACGTCAGCAGGACTCACCACTGAAGCCGACAAACACCACAAGACCGCCCTCCCTATCGCTCGGTCGGATCACCAATCAGTAAGGGGCCACAATTATCCAACCATTACAATTTCCAATATCGGAGGAGACGAGCATCCCGCAAACTATACAAACCCAGAACAAGACAATATAAGAATCAAGGCCACCGCCATGGAGGACACAGACAACCCGTCTTGTGCCAGGCTGCCCTGTACTGGGCAAGTAGCGAATATAAATCTTAGCAATGGGAGTACGGCAGAAGGAGCAACTACCCTAAGCCTTTCAAGAACCAATAACTGTGAGCCCATCAACTGGCAACAACTGGACAATCAAGTGAATGTCCTAATAAAAAAGGGAAAACACTGGAGTTCATACCAGTATATAGATCAAGAGGGGCATACGGCAAACTAAACAGAGGGAATATACTGCGGCTACTGTCGCACATACCTTCTTTATCAGAGGTAACTTCTACAGATCTGGACTCAGTGGAGTTTGTTAATCAGGCCGACTCCAAGGGAGGTGAGGCCACACGGACTACCTGGACACTGGCAAGTACGGCACAATAAATATTACGGGAAAGTTCGACATTCAGAAACTGGGGCATAAAGATCAAACCTATTAATACACCAGGCTACCCCGAGCCACTAGCCCAGCAGCGTGCAGATAGAAGGTCAATAAATCGGGCTAATATTCCAACGTTCGTATTGAGAAGGGCAAGAGGGTGCTCACCGGCAGCCAGGAGGCAGTCACAGGAGACACAGATATATCACCCAGAGTTCCCACAACAAGGAATTTGTCATGAGGGACCGAGATGGCCAACAAGGACAATTACTAACCAACCAAGAAACAATTGACAGATCAGCAAGCACAATCGACCAGGAGGCGAAATCAATTTATTACGAATATGCTCATGGAACATTAATGAGCTAAATAGAAAGCTTGCAGACCAGGACTTCATAAACTATCAAAGGTCATTCCACATCATTGCCTTACAGGAGACGTGGTTAACTGATCCGCCGCACTTACAAGGACACTTACGCTTCTTTTCACCAGCACTAAAAAAGGCAAGATATGGACATCTGCAGGGAGGTCTGGCAATATACGTGATAAATACATGTACAACCTCAGCTCATATAGTTGGGTGAATAACACCAGAATCCATGGCCATGAAAATCTCCACCTCAATTGGGCCATCGGGGAACAGGAACAAGGAAATTGAAGTAATAAACACTTATATTCAACCCAACAGGAAAATCAAGGATACAAAACAATTGGTGAATTTTGTAGAGCTCTGCATGAGTGAGATCAAAACACCAGATACAATACTCACAGGGGATTTTAACCTACATCTATTTGGCTCATCATTAGCGGAGGAAGTAATGATACAGAACCAGCTATGGAACATCCCACAACAGCGTAACAATTCATCGGAACTACCTACAAAAACCGGCCAGAGCCTCATAGAGGATCTTGAACATCTAAACCTCAGAGCTGTGAATGGTAGAAGCATAGGTGACACTCCTCCGGCATTCACTCATCATTCACTAACCAAAAACTCGACGCTAGACTATACGTTTTTGTCTCTAACACTTTTTAATGAAATCTTTTCATTCAGTATGGGTGACAAAGCCGACAGCGATCACCGGCCTCAGGAGCTCACTCTTCATACAAATATTTATTATTTATTTATTTATTTGAAAGTTTTATATAGCACGGACAAGACTCTTGCGAGTATCAGAGCGCTTTACAAGCAGGAAGGAGGCAAAGTACAATATACATAGACAACAGACAGTTAGACAAAATCACAATGAATAGATATAGAGTTCAAGTGAATTTAGCCATGAGGATAGCTTTCACTTCTTTTTTGAAGGAAGAGGTGGAGGGGTTCATTCTTGTTTCACTGGGCAAAGCGTTCCATATCTTCGGAGCCATACCTGAGAAGGTACGGTTATAGGTTTTTTTCTTGGCAAAACGTTGAGGTTGAAGGAGAAGAGTTTTGGCACTCCTAGAGGCTCTGTTGCCCGCAGAGAGAACTAGTTTCTGTGCAAGGTATTGTGGAGTTTTGTGGTAGAGGGCCTTGTGTGTCATGCAGGCAATGTTTAGGTGAATTCTGGCTTCAAATGGAAGCCAGTCGATGGCTCTCAAGTCAGGTGAGATGTGAGCGTTTCTTTTAGAGCCTGTGATGAGTCTCGCAGCTGCATTGATCGTGGCTCTTAATGGTGCTGTTGAGGATCTTGGGAGGCCGCATAGCGTAACTGCTCCATACTCTACTCGGGGGATTACTAGGGCTTGAACTGCTTGTTTGAAATCATGTGCAGGCAGAAAGGGTTTCAGTTTTCTCAGGGTCTTTAGTTGGAAGTTCGCTCCCTTAGTTGCGGAGCTAATGTGTTTCTGCATCTTTAAGTTGCTGTCTAGCGTTATTCCCAGAGATTTCGCTGAGTCGACTATGTGCGTGTGTCCATTTAGGGCTGTTAGGTGTTTCATCCAGTCCCGGATAGTGTGGGTTTTGTTGGGGGGGGCGATTAACAGGAATTCCGTTTTGAGAGAGTTAAGTTTCAGATGGTTTTCTGCCAGCCATGTTTGGGTTTTTTGAAGTGTGGTGTTGAGCGATTTGATGTCCTCTAGTGAGTGTATCTTGATGTATATTTGTGTGTCGTCTGCGTACATGTGGAAGTGAATCTTGGTGAGGCGTAGAAGATCTGTGAGAGGTTCCATGAAGAGGTTGAATAAGGTGGGTGAGAGAGAGGAGCCTTGAGGTACTCCTAATGTGACTGGCATAGGGTTGGATAGGGATTGGTTGAGCTTGAATCTTTGGGATCTGTTTTGGAGGAAGGATGTGAACCAGTTCAGAACCTTTCCAGAGATACCCATTCTGTGTTTTAAGAGGTCAAGTAGGTTGTCGTGTTTGACAGTGTCAAAAGCTGATGACAGGTCGAGTAGGATTAGAAGACAGGCTTCATTCTGGTCTAGGATTTTAATTGCGTCGTCTACAACATGAGCCATGGCTGATTCGGTGCTGTGACCTGCTCTGAAGCCAGATTGAAATTGGTTCAGCAAGTTGTATCGATCGATGTGACTGTTCAGTTGTACGTTAACACATTTTTCCAGGAGTTTGGCTAACATAGGTATATTAGATATCGGACGGTAGTTGTTGGGGTCCGAGGGGTCAGCCGTGGTTTTCTTAAGGATAGGTGAGACCTGACCGATTTTCAGGATGTCAGAGATGGAGCCTTGAAGGAGGGAAGTGTTAATGATCTTAGTCCAACTGGGTAGTAGGAGTGGGATGAAGTCTTTAAGGTAGTCCGCAGGGAGCGGGTCCGTGAAGTGATTGGAGGGCTTCAGAGTGTTGAGTGTTTTTAATATGGAGTCTTCAGAGTAAGTGTCAAAATGGAGCCAGTTTGTATTGTTTTCGAGTTTAAATAATGGGCGGATATTAGTTAAATCACCATCCAGGGGGGTTGAGGGGCTCTTAGTCCGGTCCGATAAGGATTTCAGATCCTTGAGTAAGTCTGATTTGATGGATTCTGTCTTGGCTGTGAAGAAGGAGGCAAACTCCTCACAATTGGGTGGGGAGAGTGGGCTGGTGTTGAGGGCATTAGGTAGGCTTTTAGTTTGTGACTTGATAAGGTCGAATAGCTTTTTGGGGCGGTTCTTGGCCAGGTCTAATTGCGATCTGAAGAAATCGGTTTTTGATTTTTTGATCTTTCTAAAATAGGCGTTTCTGGCTGTTCTCAGAGTTTGGAGGAGGTCCGTTGAGGGATTATGTCTCCATCGGCGTTCAATTAATCTGAGCGAGCGTCTGTCGTCATTTAGCCTCCCATCGTACCATGGTTTGGAATCTTTAGACGATGTTCTTTTCAATTGTAATGGGGCCATTTTGTCAAGCAGGGTGTTCATGGAGTGAAAGTAGTGATTTGTCAGTCCTTGGACATCATTCATGTTTTCCGGGGGACGGAGGGGGTTTGCGTTATCTAAGGATGAGAGGTCAGATCCGATGTTTTTCAAGTTTCTTTTCCAAATCTTAGTTCTTAGGGGTTGTGTCGAGAGTCGTTTAAAAGATTCAAGGATTTGGAAAGTAATGATATGATGGTCAGACCAGTCGCATGGGAGTATCGAGTCTAGCTGACTGGAATCAGCTTTGGAGATAATTAGGTCGAGCGTTGCTCCTTTCTCGTGTGTAGGGCTGTTGCAGATTTGAGTGAGATTGAGGTCTGTGAGGAAGGCTTTGAGACTGTTAACCACAGGGTCGTTCTGGTCGTCCCAATGAAGGTTAAAGTCCCCTAAGAAAATTTGTTTAACCGGTTGACTGTCATTAGAGGCTAAGATGTCCATGAAGTGTTCTATGAAGTTGAGGTTATCTCCCGGAGGATGCGGAGGATGGTACAAGGTGTGGAGAGAACAGATTTGTTTGTTGTTGTTGGCGATGTTTAAGCATAGGTATTCACAGGATGGTGTAGCCGGGGCAAAGGAGTTGGTCACAGTTGGGTTGGTTTGGTGTATGCAGGCTATCCCACCGCCTGGCCTCTCAGTTCTGTCGAGTCTGGAGATATCATAGTTAAGAGGTAACAATATGTCCAGTATGGGAGTAGAAGTATCCTTTAGCCATGTTTCTGTTAAGATCAAAATGTCAGGTTCGTTCGTGATGAGTAAGTCGGCAATATCAGCTGCGTGTCTGGAGGCGGACCTGCAGTTGAGGAGTATGCATCTTAGACGTGGCTGGATGCTTACAGTGGTAGGTTCAACTGTGATGGGGATTCTAGTGAGGTTATTTTCAACAATGCCTCTGTAGTTGAGTCTCGGGGCTCTGTGTGTGTTGATCGGGATGGCATGAATTCGGGAGTCGGATTGCGGGCTCACTGGAGGTCCTGTGTCGAGAGAGGGGTGAGCTGTATCGTAGGATTGGAGGAGGGCCATTATGTCTAAGTCAGATAGGGGGTTTAACCCTCTGACCGGGCGGGATGAGGCGTTAGGGAGTGGGATTGTGCTCCAGTGTGGAGATCCATGTGTTAGGGAGTTTGCATGGGGATGTTGGTTGTGGTAGAGGGTCTTAGGGTGTGGGGACGGGCTGTATTTTTGTTTAGTACAAGTGGATTTAGGTTGGTGAAGGATAAGGTTTTGAAGGGCTCCTAAGCCTGATTTGATTTGCTGAAGGGTTGATAGTATCAGGTCAAGTCTCGTATCAGGCAGGATGGAATCGTTAATGGATGGGTGGACCAAGGGAGTGACTTGTGGGGTAGTTTCATTAGATATGGTTGTGTCAGGAACCGTGGGGGTAAGTGAATTGTTTGTGAGTCTCGGGGAGGAGCTGTAAGAGGAAGTAGAGCAGGGGGGGGTGAGATAAGGAGGGCCCGGTGATAGGTTCAGGTGGTGAAGGGGGGGAGGTCATCCTAGGGTTTAAGTGGGTGGTAATGGGGCTGGTAAGTTGTTGAGAGGCGCCGGGAGAGGAGGGGAGGGGGGTGGGTGCAATAAGGGGGGTGTGGGAGAGGGTAGGGAGGTGTCAGTGCTGGGGTCCGAAAGGGTAGTGTTGGGGTTGTTGCAATGAGGGGAGGTGTTGGGGGTAGTGGAGAGGGGGCAGGGGGGGTGTGAAGGTGCAGGGTGAGGTGGGATGGGGAGTGAATTGGCGATGTTAAGAAGTGGTGTGGCGGTGAGGTGGTAAGTGTCGTTAGGTGGGTTGTCTTCGGGGTCTGACGATGAAGTTGTGGAGGGAAGGGTCATCTGGGAGTACTGATTAATATCATACGAAGGATGAGAGTTGTCTGGGACCAGATGAGTTGCGGGGGGGGGAGGGCCAGAGTGACTCTGTCCTTAATGAGCGGAAAGATATGATCGATCAGATTAAGGTTGTGGTTGGAGGATTGGATCAGGATGATACCATTATGATATATAGTGACTGTGGCAGCAGCGTTAAAGAATGAAGAGGGAAGGATAGAGAGGGTGATGCCGTGAGCTGTTTTCTTAGAGTTAGATACCTTAAAAAGGGCGATAAAGGCTTTCCTCCATTGAGCTCTCCTTTTCGTGTAGAATATGATATCGTTCTTAATGAGCCCTTTGTTCATACAGTAATAGGGGTCAGAGATGGGGATTTCAGGGTGGGATTTTAATAGGTTGTGTTTGAAGCCTTTGGCTGCTTTTTTTGAGAGGTTAGGAGGGTAGGTGATGGAGTGGGTGCATTTCCCGGTGCGTTCCATCGTGAGTGTCCTAAAGGGGGGAATATTCGGGGGTTAGACGTGTGATAGATCTAATGGTGTCCCTGGGTGAGGGAAGTTGTCTTAACGTATGGCGGTACCGGGGCTGAGAGAGAGCAGCGCTAAGCGCGATGAAGGAATATGGGTTAGTGTAGAAGAGGAATGGATGAGAGGTTAGAGCGGAGAGGTTATGATGGGCCGAGGCTAGTGAGGAACTAGAGATGTAGTCCTTTGTTATAGATCAGGCTAATGATTCTCATGGTGGCGGATCTTATTTAGTGTTGAATTAGTGAAGTCCAAGATGACAAAGTGGTTAGCTGTCTAGAGCAGAGCAAGAGATGAAGTCCTTTTTCTATTGTACCTCATTAGTCTCTGGGAGAAGTCCTTTATCTGTTTTGGTTATGTGGTCCATTATCTGTTTCCATTGTCAGTGGGAGCATCCGAGTAGTCCTATTTCGCTGTCCAAAAGATTGTAGGGGATCTATGGGAAAGCCTGAGTAGACCAGTTTCTCTGACCATTGTCTGTTTCCATTACCAGTGGGAGAATCCGTGAAGTCCGTGAAGTCCTATTTCACTGTCCATAAGATTATAGGGGATCTATGGGGAAACCTTAGTAGTCCTGTTTCTCTGTCCGTGGGCCTGAAATGGCAAGATAGTCCTTTTTCAGTGGTGACTGATTGAGGGCAGAGGAGGAGTGAGTAAACAGAAAAAGGAAGTGACCGGTGTTTGGAGTAGGTCCATTGACCGAGTGATTTATGATCTCGGCCATTTTAGAAAGAAGAAGCCCTAGTCGTAGCCATCTTAAAAAGTAAAAAGATGAACATGAAAATGCATCGCAAAAGATAAAAAAAAAAAGATAAATGTCACATAGGTATCTTTACCTTGGCACGATGTCTCCGCTGAGGTCGTTAAATTCGTTTTGGCTTAGTAAGATTAATCTGCTGGCTTCATCCAGGTCGCGTTTGTAGGAGGATGTGTTGTGGTCGCGATGAATAATAAACCAGATCTTTACCGTTGAGTCTTCCGATAACCATCGGAGCAAACCCAGAACACTGCACACTATCGGCGTTGTTTTGGGCCAAATATGCCAAAACTCATGAGATGGAAGGGTCAGCCAGGTATGACCACCACAATCAACTATAGAAAAATAAAGTTTGAGCAAGCGACGCAAGAGAACTTTCAGCAAGCAGCAACACTTTTATTCAAATCCCGTGAAGGTAGCGATGAGATGGAAAAATGGACAAACTATACGATCTCCTTGGCAAAATCATTTGCCGTCCCAATTAAATCAAGGACACAGCAAAGTTGCAGCGGCAATTCCAACTTTACCAGGATCCAAAAGAGTAAGATAAGGTCAATAAAAAACACTATCAATTATACGTTACAGCAGGTACGGTGGTCTCCAACTAACATCTCAAAACTAGTTGAACTACAACAGCAGCGAGCGATTTGGGAGGCCAGGAGAGACAATGAGGACTCTCTATGGGCGAAATTGCATGCAGATTCCAAGTGGAAAGACAAGTGCAAGGTTCTGGGAGACTATAAAAAGATTCACCCACCCAACACACGATGTATCTGTGGAGGACTGGGCCATCTACCTTCGAAACCACTTTCACCAAGAAAATATCTTATTACATATTGGGACCAGCTTGGAGACAATACAAGGAGAATTGCCGAGATTCATACCCCCAAACGATCACCTGAAAACGATAAAAAGCTATATAAAGACGGGAAGACAAGAAGGGTCGCCGGGCCCAAATGGAATCCCACCTGTGCTTTATAAACAAAATATAGATTATTGGGCAAAAGCACTTAGTCCACTGTTCATGGAAGTAAGGCAGACAGGCCTACTTCCTTCGTCCTGGCGTCCCTCGATAATTTCACCTATATTTAAGTCGGGCGATAAGACTCTGCCTAGGAATTATCATTTAGTTGCCCTTTTGGATAATGAGGTAAAAATATTTGCAGGCACTCTGCTGGACAAATTGCAAAACTGGGCAGAAGACAACTCAATTATTCCCTTAAACCAAACTGGCTTCACCAAATCTGTTGGAACGGTAACAAACATAATCACCATGGCTCTATTAATAGATAAGGCAGAGACTACAAAAATGCCACTACACTTGTGCTTTATCGATTTTGATCATGTGAACCGTAACAGACTTTGGTCAAAATTGGCCGGCTGGGGCATACCACAGAATTTACTAAACCTGCTAATTAATCTACATACTGGAACCTGGATCCAAGTAAAGTTGGGGGACGGGTCAGCACTATCCAGGAAGATACCAACAACAAAAGGTCTCAAACAAGGCTGCGTGCTGGCCCCGACCCTATTTAACCTATTTCTTGCAGACCTTATCCCACTGCTAAACGCCAGCAATTCGCACTCGCCAAAAGTCAGAAATCTAGCTCTACCATGTCTACTCTATGCTGACGATTTAGTTCTTATCAGCCTAACGAAGGTGGGTCTACAGAACCTTCTTAATACTACAATTGATTACTCTGAGGCGAATAACCGGAGCATCGACTTGGAGAAAACCAAAACTATGACAATCAAAAAGAATTCCAAGAACACACCTGTCTGGTTTTGGGGCAAGACGCGCATAGACTCAGTAAAAGAATATAAATATCTGGGGGTGATCATTGACAAAGGGGGGGCATTTGGCTGCCCAAAGGGACACAATCAAAAAGAAGGGAACAGCCCTAGCAATTTCTTTGAGAAACCTTAACTCCAAATTGAGTGGCCCCTCGCTTGCCCCACTGGTCGAAGTAATACGTGCAAAACTCCTGCCTACAATAACCTACGGGAGCGAGGCACAGAGGGGGAGGGACTCCAAGATCTTCGATGGTGTGGTTGCAAAAGTGTACAGAATAATTTTTGGTCTACCAACAAGAGTCTCTCCGGCACAGATTAGGCTCGAGTTTGGTGTTCAAAAACAGACCCTTGCAAGACAAAGTGCGACAGTTATTTTTTGGGACGAATTAAGAAAATCAAAACCAGGAACCCTAAGCTGCTAATTGTGGTTAGAACTACAACAACAAAAAACATCACCAGCAACAAAATACCTACTAGCAAGCCTAACCACCCTGGGCCTTCTTGAGCTTTGGGAAACATCAATAAGTCATTGCCTCCTCAAAAAAACCCCAAAGAAAACAGTAAAGAGACAATCCTGGATTGAAGACAAGGCAGCCCTATCCAGAAGATCGCACGGCTAGATGGTCCTGAACTCCTATACTTCTCCCGCTGCTCAGAAATACCTAGCCCTAGGGTTTGCCAAATCCATTAAAATACAATTCCTGAAGTACCGACTTGGCTTGCTACCATGCATAAAGCACTATTCACATTGGCTAAAAAACCAATCCGATTCCATCTGTCGCTTGTGTGGCACAGCGCAAGAGGATATGCTACATCTGCTCTGTACTGGCAGAGAACTATGTAACGCCCTGAACGTCTCAGGATCGTTTAACAGACACGACAATGAGGACGCAACCACTTGTGAAGGGTTAGTTCTTTTAATGAAGGCAAATAAAATACAAAGAACAAACAAAAGTTATAGTCACTGGAATCCTCCAGGCTAAGTACGTTACCAGCCCACAGCACGGATGGTCCTAACCGTCCTCTGCATATACGCCGATCCCGGCGTATGCCAACAGAGGGCAGAAATGAAATGGCCGACAATGCCAATCGGTAGGCTGTGAGGGGCACGAAGAGTGTTGGGGAGAATCGAGGAGTCAGGGAAACACCCAGCCGGGGTCTCTACCTGAAGGGAGCAGCCGCTCAACCTCTTCCTCAGACTGCACCGGGACGCGGAGTCACCTCCTGGTGATGCGTCACCGATACCCCAATCACAAGCAAGAAGACTGAACCGAGAGCAGCCGCTCGATCGATCCTGTGGACTTCCGAGTCTGTAACGCGGCAAACACCTCCTGGTGTGCGTTACAGCTGGCAGTCCCTGTGTCTCTGGTCGGGCTGGGAGTTACGACTCCAACCAGCAAAAGCGCCACTGCGCTTGGACTCAGCCGAGTCAAAAAGCGAAGCTCAATGGTTGACCGGTAGAGCTTCCGGGTCCTTCACAGGTGACCATGGGGCAAGACACGGCCCAGGGAGTAACGACTCGACCTACCTCCGTTCTTGCCTTACTGGAGCACCACTCCGGAACACTGCTCTTCACGAAGCAGGTACGTCGGTGTAAACACAATATCCGACAGCCTTGTACCTCCCGGTTCCTCCCTTTATAGGGCGTGTTTTCCTTGAGTTATGTAACAGCTCTCCTGTTTACATAAGGGCGTGTTTCCCTTGAGTTATGTAACAGCTCTCCTGTTTACATAAGGGCGTGTTTCCCTTGAGTTATGTAACAGCTCTCCTGTTTACATAAGGGCGTGTTTCCCTTGAGTTATGTAACAGCTCTCCTGTTTACATAAGGGCGTGTTTCCCTTGTATGACAGGAATTCTTGACAGTACATCCTCCCTCTCAGCGGCTCCCCACGGGTCCAGCGCTGGCAGGAAAACGCCGATGGAACAAGGAGACCAAGCGCGGAGCATGAACCCCTTCAGCCGGTTCCCATGAATGCTCCTCCGGGCCATAGCCTTTCCACGCAACCAGGTACCACAGCTTCCCCCTGCGCCATTTGGACGCCCGTATGCCCGACACTTCATACTCCACCTCCGACTCCACGCATACCGGCCTAGGTGTCCCAGACGGCTTGGAGGGTGCTGGTTTGAGCAATGATACATGAAAGACAGGGTGTATCCGCAATGACTGGGGCAAGCACACCTTCACGTTCACGGGACCCATACACTTGGTAATTCGATAGGGGCCCATGTACTTGGGATGGAACACACTGTTCTTTCGAAACCTCATGTTTCTTGTGGATATCCAGACGTAGTCTCCAGTGCGGTACAGTGGCCCGGGCCTTCTCTTCCTATCTGCCGCAGCCTTGTATCTTCTCTTGGCCTCTATTAGGACAGCCCTTGAGCGCATCAACGTGTCTTTTATGTGTGCCACCCTGTCCGCTGTGGCGGGAATCCTGTCCTCTCTGAACGGATGTAGAAATGGCAAGAACCTGGGATGTTGGCCATAGTTGCTATAGAACGGAGATGACTGTGTGGAGCTGTGAGTGGCGTTGTTATAGGCTATCTCTGCAACCCATAGCAAGTCGACCCATTCTTCCCTGCCCTGGTCCACAAAACATCGCAGATACTGTTTGAGCGTTTGGTTCAGGCGCTCGGTTTGGCCGTCCGTTTGAGGGTGGTAGCTGGTGGACAGGGCGGTCTTAACATGCAGCGCAGTGCACCAAGTCTTCCAGAATTGCGCAGTAAACTGCGACCCCCGGTCCGACACGATCACCCCAGGTAATCCATGCAGTCGTACCACATTCTTTAGGAGTAGTGACGCCAATTCCCCGGCCGTAGGGACTCTCTTGCAGGGGATGAAGTGCCCCATTTTCGTCAAGTAATCCACCACCACCAGTATTGCCGTCATCCCCTGGTCTACCGGTAGGCCCACCACGAAGTCCAGTGATATGCTATCCCATGGTCTATCCGGGGTCGGAAGTGGATGTAAGAGCCCTTGGGTTCGGCCATGGTCGGCCTTCATGGTAGCACACGTAGGACACTCCTGTCCCCACCTCCTGACATCCACTCTCATGGTTGGCCACCAGAAATGCCGTCCCATGCTAGCCACCGTTTTTTCAAAGCCCAAATGACCTGCGCATGGAGAGTCATGGCACCAGATGAATGCTTGTTTCCTTAGCCTAGGCGTGGGTATCAATAGGCACCTGCCCTTCAGGGGTATCCCGTCCTTCAGCTGCCATTCTCTGTGACTGAGGAGCCACCTCCGCCATGCGAATGACCTGATCCCTCTCTTTATTCCCCTCAGGAAAGTATCCGGTTGGATAACCCCCAATACCATCCTCGGGGAAATGATGGAACGCTCGGTTGCAGGCAATGGTTCCTTAACTGCAGATTGACGGGACAGGGCGTCCGCCTTCCGGTTTTCCGTCCCCGGCCGATATGTGATGCGGAAGTTGAACCCCGCAAAGAAGATCATCCACCGCAGCTGCCTGGGAGAAAGGTGTCTAGTGGCCGTCATGAACTGTAGGTTCCGATGGTCCGTGTACACCGATACCACATGTCTTGCCCCCATCAACCAATGCCTCCATTCGGTGAAGGCGTCCTTGATTGCGAGAAGCTCCTTCTCCGCAATATGGTAGTTGCGTTCGGCGTCGTTGAGTTTGCGGGACATGTACGCAACGGGATGAAGCACCCCTGTGTCGTGGTTGCGTTGGGACAAGATAGCCCCCAGCGCCACATCCGACGCATCCGCTTCCACCACGTAGGGGAGATCCGGATCGGGGTGAGCCAACACCGGCGCCTTACCAAAGGCGCTTTTCAGGGCCTCAAAGGCTTTGTTCGCTTCAGGGGACCAGACAAACTCCTTGGACTTCCTCAGTAGCTGTGTGATGGGGCCACCACTCCTGAAAATCCATCTATAAACCGCCTGTAAAAGTTGGCGAAGCCAATGAAACTTTGGACGTCCTTCACGCTTTGGGGCACCGGCCATTCTTTCACCGCCTTGATCTTTCGTTCTGCCATCTCCTGTCCCTCTGGACTCAGCATCACTCCGAGGAATTCCACGGATGTGACGTGGAAGTCACACTTGCTGAGTTTACAAAACAGCATGTTTTCCCTCAGCTTTTGGAGCACAGCTTTGACGTGGTGTACGTGCTCCTCCACACTGGACGAATAGATGAGGATGTCGTCGATATATACGACCACGTAGATATCCAACTCCTCTCTGAATACCTCATTCAAAAAGTACTGAAAGGCTGCCGGGGCGTTGCACAGACCGAACGGCATGACGAGGTACTCAAAAAGGCCGAACCTGGTCTTAAAGGCGGTCTTCCACTCGTCTCCGTCCCTCATGCGCACCAGATGGTATGCCCCTTTCAAATCCAACTTGGTGTAGATACGAGCTTTCTTGACCTGTTCCAGAAGTACACTGATGAGAGGCAAGGGGTACCGATTTTTTATGGTTATCGCATTCAATGCCCTAAAGTCCACACAGGCTCTCAGCTCCCCATTAGCCTTCGGGATGAAGAAGAGTGGCGAGGCGGCCGGAGACTTGGACGGGCGGATGAATCCTAGCTTGAGGAGTTTATCCAGGTACCCCCGGAGATGCACGTTTTCAGGCTCCGTCAGGGCATACAGCCTGCCGCTGGGAACGCTGGCCCCTGGCACCAGGTCGATCTGGCAGTCAAACTGTCTATGTGGTGGTAGCACTTCCGCCTTCACCTCATCAAATACATCCTCAAAACTGTGATAAGCCTGGGGGAGAGCCACATCTTTTTCTGCCGCTGTAGCCACCGTCTGACTCCCGCTCTCATCTGCGTCAAGGAATTCCGTTCTTATTCCACAATGCAGGATGCAATACGGTGACGTCATTTCGATGCGATGTGTTGGCCAATCCACAAAGGGGTTGTGTTTCTGTAGCCACGGCAATCCCAATATGACGCCATATTGGGGCGCTCGGATGATGTTAAAATCGATTTGTTCCAAATGGTTCCTCCCATATCTCATCGGAAGGACCCCCGTGTGCTGTCCGATGGGCCCCGTCACCAATCGCCTTCCGTCTACCGCATAGACGTCTTCGGGTACTGCTTTGGGAAGAAGCACTAGCCCTAGCCTGCATGCCTCGTTGTGGTCCATAAACATGCCAGTGGCCCCTGAATCCACCATGGCCACAACGGGTATCCACTGGTCATGCACTCCCACGTGCACCGTGATAAACAGGTGTCGTTGTCCCTTAGTGACCGAGTTGGAAAGTGAAGGGATGGATGAGTGACTCCGAGATGCCCCTTCTCTGGTCTTGGAGTCCTCTAGTTTTCCGCCGGTATGTCCACCACGGCTGTTACCGACCGGTTAGCCCGATAACGTGACGTCTTCGGTTTGGCAGGGCATTCACGTACGTAGTGGCCTTTTTTGCCACAATATAGGCACAATCCTTGTTTACGGCGTGACTCTTTCTCCGTGGCTGTGAGGCTCGCTCGTATTGCGCTGATGTCCATGGGTTCTCCCTTGGATGCGGTGGAAGTTTCAGGACTTCCCACCGTCACATAGGATGGAAGGGATTTTCCTTTTCTCCCATGATCCCCCTTTCTTTCACTTAGCCTATGTTCCAGCCGTAATACCAGGTTGATAAGGCCCTCACATGTCTTGGGTTGAGGGTCAATATGAGCCACGGCGTCCTTGAGCTCATCGCACAGCCCTTGATGGAAGAGCGCCGTCTGTTTAGCAACAGGCCACTTGGTTTCCGCAACCAGCCTTCGGAACGCGTTGAGATACTGCACCAGGTCGTTGGATCCCTGTCTCAACTCAAGCATTTCACGGTCCGCCGTGTACGAGTCAGCCCTTCTGTCGAATACCTTCAGGAATTCCTCGCGAAAAGCACCCCAATCACATAAGAGGGGGTCGTCCCTGCTCACCAGAGGTACGGCCCATTGTGCCGCGTTTCCAGCCAAATAGGATATAAGGAAAGCCACACGAGCCTGACTCGTGGGGAACGCCTTTGGTTTGCACGATAAATGTAGCGCCACTTGTGTGAGGAATACCTGCACTGTGTTAGGATCCCCACTGTACCTCTCTGGTGTTGCCAAGGGGATGGCTACCGGCATCTCCACTACTACCGCAGGGGTCTGGTTCGTGAGGGAGGTGCTGGGCGTGAGCGGGTCCATTTGGATAGCATCCAGTCTGGCTTTTACATCGGCTGTTTCTTGCCTAGAGGCAGCCACTTCAACTTGCATGGCCGCTAAAGCAGCCAGCACATCATCAAGTGTTGCCATGTCTGTTATCGACCGGGAGACAGTTAGTGTTATTACGGTCGGATATTTTGTAACGCCCTGAACGTCTCAGGATCGTTTAACAGACACGACAATGAGGACGCAACCACTTGTGAAGGGTTAGTTCTTTTAATGAAGGCAAATAAAATACAAAGAACAAACAAAAGTTATAGTCACTGGAATCCTCCAGGCTAAGTACGTTACCAGCCCACAGCACGGATGGTCCTAACCGTCCTCTGCATATACGCCGATCCCGGCGTATGCCAACAGAGGGCAGAAATGAAATGGCCGACAATGCCAATCGGTAGGCTGTGAGGGGCACGAAGAGTGTTGGGGAGAATCGAGGAGTCAGGGAAACACCCAGCCGGGGTCTCTACCTGAAGGGAGCAGCCGCTCAACCTCTTCCTCAGACTGCACCGGGACGCGGAGTCACCTCCTGGTGATGCGTCACCGATACCCCAATCACAAGCAAGAAGACTGAACCGAGAGCAGCCGCTCGATCGATCCTGTGGACTTCCGAGTCTGTAACGCGGCAAACACCTCCTGGTGTGCGTTACAGCTGGCAGTCCCTGTGTCTCTGGTCGGGCTGGGAGTTACGACTCCAACCAGCAAAAGCGCCACTGCGCTTGGACTCAGCCGAGTCAAAAAGCGAAGCTCAATGGTTGACCGGTAGAGCTTCCGGGTCCTTCACAGGTGACGATGGGGCAAGACACGGCCCAGGGAGTAACGACTCGACCTACCTCCGTTCTTGCCTTACTGGAGCACCACTCCGGAACACTGCTCTTCACGAAGCAGGTACGTCGGTGTAAACACAATATCCGACAGCCTTGTACCTCCCGGTTCCTCCCTTTATAGGGCGTGTTTTCCTTGAGTTATGTAACAGCTCTCCTGTTTACATAAGGGCGTGTTTCCCTTGAGTTATGTAACAGCTCTCCTGTTTACATAAGGGCGTGTTTCCCTTGAGTTATGTAACAGCTCTCCTGTTTACATAAGGGCGTGTTTCCCTTGAGTTATGTAACAGCTCTCCTGTTTACATAAGGGCGTGTTTCCCTTGTATGACAGGAATTCTTGACAAACTAACACAGGAATGTAAACAGCTCTTAAAGCCACTTTTTAACCAGAGAGGCATCCGCACACGGTGGCAGGCCGCGATGCATGCTTTGCACCAGGCGACATGCAGCTGAACTGCTGCCTGGTAAAATATTTGAGCCATTACAAAAATGGGGCTACCCAATCATGGTCATGGACCTGGGTTCAGTGTGATACAGAATACAATGGTCCTGGACCTCTATTTTCAAACTGATATAAATCAAAGTCACAGTAGTAAGTATAAAAGACAGATTGAAGAGCCTGAATGGGTAAGCTCGCAGTAGTCAATACTTCACAGAAATTATTTTAAAGGAGAAGAAAAGTGCAACAACCATAATGCTTTATCATACACCGGGTATTTATTAGGATATATATCACTAGGTGAACAGTTAAATATTCACTGTATTTTGTTTGAGGCGAGAGAGGGAAAAATAGGTTGCTCCAGTGGAAACGTGCAAAGAAAGGGGTGAGGGGTGCTCAAGTGTTTTAAGAAGTGAAATTAGAATCACAGAAGAATGAGGGGGAGAGCTTTAAAACCATTTACTCTTGGACTGGTTATACATTCCCAGTCTTCTGAAAATCTGGTCACATCAAAAAGTAATCAACACTTTTTCAGTACAGTTCATAAACACAAAAATGTATTAATTGAGTGGCACGTCTTAAGGTAGAGCTAATGATCCAGGCCACTTATAGGGGCGTTGACGTTTCGACTCGACTTGGGGCTATGAGGGAGATTCGTGGCCTCAGCCTTGCGGGTCTTCTTCAGGACTAGATGGGCAACCTAGATATGCCTGATGGTTGAGTCCTACACCAACAGTGTATGTGCGGGACGTGCGGTCATCATATGGAGTAAATCACAAGTGGGCATGTCCTTCCATGGTTGGAGGTCATGGCGTGTTATTAATTGCACTATGCTGGTGGCGGTAAATAGGGCATCCAAAACATGTAAGATTAACCTTAGTAGTAGATCAGCTCGGTATGGCGACTCCCTTTCGTGAGTCCCGTTGTGGCAGAGCCAGGGCAGTAAATGCAGGAGAGCTTTCTGTGGTCCGCGCTCAGCAACTGTTTCCGCTCGACACAGTCTCCAGCCGACACAAGTGGAACTGTGTCCTGAGTGCTGAATGGCAGTGACCCCAACTCTGTGAGACAACAACAGCACCAGACTCTCTTCGATCAGTGAGACATATTTCCATATGCAATGGCGGCGACACGTGGTGCCAATAACTGTTCAACACAAGCTGAACAATCCCACATGCGGAACTGTGTCCTGAGTCCTGAATGGCAGTGACCCCAAGTCCATGGCAAAGAGCACAGCAGCATACTCCCTCTGATTAGTTAGGCATATTTCCATATGCAACAGCGACGACACATGGTGCCAATAACTCTGTTCAACACAAGCCGATCCCTCATGTGTAACTGTATCCTGAGTCCTGAATGGCAGTGACCCCAAGTCCGTGGCAGCGACCACAACACCAGACTCCCTTCTATCAGTGAGGCATATTTCGATATGCAAGGCCGGTGACACGTAGTCCCACTAACCCTCTTTAACACAAGCCGATCCCACATATGTAACTGTGTCCTGAGTCCTGAATAGCAGTCACCCCAAGTCCGTGGCAGCGACCACAGCACCACACTCTCTTTGATCAGTGAGGGGTATTTCCATATGCAACTACAGACTCCAGTAGGCAAGTAACTATCACAGTCCTACACCCTACATATTATCTTTTTAGTATCCTCGCTTCAAGAACTTTTTTTTTATATCAGTTATAGCTTTACTACAATGACCAAATTAATCTTCAAATGCAAACTAACATGGAATAGCAGTCTACACTGCAGGCAGTACAGCTCGCAATTCCAATTTTAAATGCTAATTTCTAACAACAGGATTGTACTCAGAAAATACAGCACTTCGTCAGTATATTCTATACTTATTTAATCTTTTCATCATACGCCTATACTGCACTCTGTAGGGCTCACAATGAAAATTATTTCTTCATTCCTTAACTACAGAGTCCACTAGGCAAGTAACTATTACAGGCCTCAAATCTACACAATATACTTTTAGAATCCTTCCTTCTTGACCATTTTTTATATCAGTTATAGCTTTAGTACAATCACCAAATTCATTTTCAAGAACAAACGAACACTCAGCAGTCCACACTGCGGGCAGCAGACCTCGCAATTTGATTTTGGAAACGTGGTGCCAACTAACACTGTCCAACACAAGCCGATCCCACATGTGTAACTGTATCCCGAGTCCTGAATGGCAGTGACCCCAAGTCCATGGCAGCGACCACAACACCAGACTCCCTTCGATCAGTGAGGCATATTTCGATATGCAAGGCCGGTGACACGTAGTCCCACTAACCCTCTTTAACACCAGCCGAACCCACATGTGTAACTGTGTCCTGAGTCCTGAATGGCAGTCACCCCAAGTCTGTGGCAGCGACCAAAGCACCAGACTCCCTGTGATCAGTGAGGCACATTTCCACATGCAAGGCCAACAGCACGTGGTGCCACTAACCCTGTTCAACACAAGCCGATCCCACATGTGTAACTGTGTCCTGAGTCCTGAACGTCAGTGACTCGAACTTCGTGACAGCGACCAGTGCACCACACTCCCTTCAATTAGTGAGGGGTATTTGCATATGGAAGGCGAGCGACACGTGGTGCCACTGAACCTGCACTACGCAGGCCGATGGGCCCTTGCTCACCACTACCTCTTGCCTACACTACGGTCAGCAGGCCTCACAATTCAGATAGAGTCCTGATTCCACATGACGCAGTCCAGTAGCCAAGACACATTGCTCCCAGTGCGGCCCGTCCACACCAAGCATCATCACAGGCTCATACAGTCTCAATGCTTCTGGCGCCACTAACCCTCTTTAACACAAGCCGATCCCACATGTGTAACTGTATCCGGAGTCCTGAATGGCAGTGACCCCAAGTCCGTGGCACCGACCACAGCACCGCACTCCCTTCGATCAGTAAGGCATATTTCGATATGCAAGGCCGGTAACACGTAGTCCCACTAACCCGCTTTAACACAAGCCGATCCTACATGTGTAACTGTGTCCTGAGTCCTGAATGGCAGTGACCCCAACTTCGTGGCAGCGACCACAGCACCAGACTCCCTTCAGTCTTATTTGTTGTTCTTTTCGTTAAATAATTTTATTTGTATGTAAATATATGCATGACTAAGATTCTTCTTTGGCCAACCACACAGGGACACTTCCAGGACCAAGAAGGTTGTTGGGGGTATGATGGTAATGTGGGAAGAGGGTGCGTTACCTGCTGATGTGGGGAGAGGCAGCGTCAAAGGGGTATCTATCACAGAAATAACTCAGATATGTTTTCACAAATGCCAGCTGACGGACTGAATCACAAAATGGTTTTTCAATGCTTATGTAGTGTGAGTTATGAACAGTTTGCACCCAGGCTCGCAGAGGGAAAGCTGCGGCCCGTCCGCTCGACTCACAGACGCAGTACTACGAGCCGTCCATGTCATTGTAGCTATCCGTGCCCGGTTCCGTCGTACGCCATGCCACTCCGATAATGTTCCGACGTTGGCCCCACATAGCTACCTGACGCAGGCATACTCGCTGTTGGTGTGCAGGTCAGTGGTCTAGTTCCCAACATCTCACGGCCACTCCCTGAGGGCAGGTTTGCACACACATCCGGCACATGCGTCACAGGCCATGTGACCACGCAAATATAATAGATCGACAACGTCACATCCTTTATTGATGGTGCGGACTAGATGGTGGACGCTCCACATGTCTCAACCATAAAGAGTCTTTGAAAAGTTGCACAGAAGGTTAGTCGCACCCTGATCTGTATAGCCATCAGGGGTCTACCACCCCCTTGGCGCGGACTTCAGATGCACAGGGTGATTGCCACCCAAAGCACATATGGCCATCAGGGGCCTACCACCACATGGCACGGACTTGAGTGCCACAGGCTTAGCGGCCTCAAAAGCTGATGTGGTCTCCGCCATTGATGACTCACGACTCAACGACATGTGTGAGATCTGCCAGGCCGCGGAGAAGCTGATGTGGTCTCTGCCATTGATGACTCAGCGACATGTGTGAGATCTGCTGGACCGTGGAGAAGATGATGTGGTCTCCGCCATTCATGACTTAGTACTCAGCGAAATCTGTGAGATCCGCGGAGAAGCTGATGTGGTCTCCGCCATTCATGACTCAGGACTCAGCGACATATCTGGGATGCGCGGACTTTTGACGGGCACGTGGAGTGCCCACTGCTGCACACTCTGGTGGCACCAGGTAATTATTTGCTCATGGATGCACAGGGGCGGCAGTGTCTGTCTGTCTGTCTGTCTGTCTCTGTCTCTCTCTCTCTCTCTTCCTTCTATCTCTCTAACGCTCTCTCTTCATTCTCCCTTTCTCACTCCCTTTCTTTACTTCCCTCTCTTTTTCTCTCTGGCTTTTTTTTCCTTCTCTGTTTCTCTGTGTCTCCCTCCTTTGATATGCCCATTACACACGTCCTTATCTTGTGCTTTATTTTCCAGGCTCTGTCATCGACATTCATGGTCCCCACAGGAGTGTTCCGCCTTGTTGTTTTGTATTATTTTTGATAAATTTTGTTTATTAGTTTATCGTTCATATATATATGTTAAGAAAAAAATAAAGTTTGAAAATAGTTTATCGCAGGGGTCTCCAACCGGTCGATCGCGATCTACTGGTAGCCCGGCCCGGTAAGTAGCTCGCGCTGGTAGCGTCACAATTTAGTAGCCTATTTACATCGTTGTAATATTTCGGCCTTTTTTATGGCGACGTTACCCGCCCTCACCCAAACCAGCTGCTCAAATTGAGCTTAGCTGGGAGGGGCAGGCCAAAAAGGATTGGTTGTTCCTCCATTAGTCTCTGCGCAGCCGCCACCTGCCTTTCAAACCCTGGCGGCGCGTTTTTCTTCCTGCGCGTCGAGTGCCGGTGCACAGCAGTAGGTATGGCAGAGATGTGGTCATCTAACTCGAACACCAACCAACATGGTTGGTTCAAAACATCTACACACAAGTCCTGGCGCTGTTTGTCATGGTGCTGGCGTTGTGACTTTTGGCAACAGATTCCTGCGAGTTCCACCCGCTCCTGTCAAACTTACTCTGTAGTTATCTGAGAGCACACAGGAGCGCAGAGAAGAAAGTCAATGCTCTGGTGGCGCTACATTGAAAGAAGTGTTATAAATATTATACATAAAACGTGAGATAGTAAAGCACGGCGGTGCCCTGGCCAGCTGCAGAAAGGGAGACACAAACAAAACCTCGTAGATAGTAATCTGCCAATCCATCCCGCCTGTGCCCGAGGCCAGTCGTGTCTCTAATGCTGCCCACTGATGCTGCCCCCCACCCGCCCTCTGGTGCATCTGAAATGCGTTTCACTGTTGTGATCGCAGACAGGGGAGGGGGCTCTATTCCCCAGCAGGTGCCTGGAGGGGGGAACTGGGATGCTGCCGAAGCAGACCGGGCTAATTACCAACTGCATTGGAGGGGAAACTCCTGCCCATCTGTCAGTCTCAGCAGAACCCCCAACCCACCCGCTCAGTCCCCTCCCGCTGCTCCCTCAGTCCTATCAACCACACATCAACTTGAGACGGCTGGGGTGCGGATGGCTCTTTTTCGCATTTGTTTCCAGTTTTGTGAGGCTGGCCACACCCCGTGGGTACCAGAGTCCGGCATCACGGATAACGGACACCGAGCGTCCTCCGGGGTAGATGCGGGGGAGGCTGTCCCTGACTGGACTGCGCTCGCTCTCTAAAATTTAGAGTTTTTTGTTTTTATTTTACTTAATTTAAGCAGCATTATTTTGTTTTTTCATGTCATATTTTGTCGAATTTGTAGGATGGTATGATTTGGGAGGAAAGGAGTGTGCGCTTATTGCTCATGTGAATTATGGGTGAAAACTGGGGATGATTACTTTTTCGTTTTCATGCAATGATTATGAAGCTGTTTCTTGAAGTGTTTGCAGTGCACGTAAATAATTTTCAAAGCGGTCTCTTAAATGTTTAAACTTCTAGCTGATCAGGTCACGGGGTTAGAATTACACCTGGTTTTTTGGCGTGTACGTGGTTTAAAATAACGCACGGTAGTGGTTTGAACAAGACGTAATGCTGGCAGCAGGGAATGGAAGTGCACATGATGATGAGGTTGCCGGTTGCGGCTTTTTAAGTGATTTATGTGTTTATCCATTTGTTCAGAGATTACGAGGCAAGAAAAGTGACTTATCTGCAAAAGAGTGATTTAGTAGCTGGTTGAAAGCGGGACGCACTAATAGCTGAGAGAACAGTTTTGGGGTTTCCTTTTAAGCACATGCGAAATTAAGCTGGAGGGATTGGATTAGTTTCTGCATTTACAATTCTTAATTTGCAGAGAAATACTTCAATTGCATAAAAGAGGATACGTGCTCAAATTACCAAGTTTACCTGAAATGTTATAAAACAGTGTTTCTTATGAGTGTCACTTTCTAAGGCTCACTTAAATAAAACATTAGGCATGCTTGCTGCCGTGTTGACATTCCGTCTCATGGCAGATAATTTGGTGATGCAATGCTTATAAGAACGTCAAAAAGTGTCCATCACGTGGAGGGAAGTTGCATCATGAGCCATTATGTACCAAGTGTTCTTGATGCTGGTGGGTGTTCTCTCTGCATCCATTATGTACCAAGTGTGTGTGCTGACAGGGTGTACAATGCACATCATGCAAAAACGTGCCCATTCTCTGCAGTGAGGGTAGCTGGCCAAGTGTGATAATGCACAAAACAGTTTTGAAGAGGGATACTTTATTTTAAATTAGGAAAGTTTTGAATCACAAATGTAATTTAAGTAGCACACTAATACAAAGGCTGGAAGAGCAACGTGTAAATGTGTCTTAATACAAATAAATGTCCATCTTCCATTTCCAGAGATGCCAGTGGACACGTCACATGCAGCTCTCAACCAATCTTGGCTTTCTGCGCAATAGAACATTGCATTGTGGGCCTTGTGTATGTGCTTTTTGGATTGGAATTTTGGGCGCTAAATGTCGCCATGCAAAACTTTATCTAAAAGCCTGAACTGTCTGAAAGTGTTACAACCGATATTAAGTCACTTGGCTAGGCAGGATATTATTATATTCATGTCAGTACAAATATAAACCTCCTGCCCTCATCAATACACAAACTACACTTAGCGGTTGCGCAGCCAACTGTAGTTCAAACACTGTAGTATCCTTACAACTGGGCGTGGGGGGTCTCTCGGAAAAATGCGCGAGTTGCTGGGCCTTTAGTAGCTCACAATGAATTTGATTGACCAGAAGTAGCTCTCACTACAGAAAAGGTTGGAGACCCCTGGTTTATCGTTGACATATTTATATTTATAAAAAACTAAGATTGGGAAAAAAACTGGGGGGGTTAAACCTGGCAGATTTTAAAACCTTCCAAACGGCCTTCTTGGCAAAACAGGGGAACTATTGGATCCTGCTCGACCAGGAATACACACCGGTATGGCTGGGACTAGAGAGAGCCATACTAAACAACCTTGAACCCTTAGCCCTACTAACAGCCAATAAACATATGCTAGCAGCAAACCCAATACTCAAAAATACGAGGAACGCCCTACTGAAGGGAGACCAGAAGATGGAACACAGCATAAAAAACTCAAGATGGGAATCTCTGTGGGCAAACACAAAGATAAAATACAGATGCAAACCGCTCTCTATTGACTCGTGGAAAAAAACTGGTATCTCCCACCCTATCCAACTCGAAGAGGGAGGGAATCCCACCACCTTCAGTATGCTAAAAAACAAACATAACTTATCAGGCATAGAACTATATAATTTCCTTAAAATCAAAACAGCACTGACCAAAGTGAAGCTCTCTGATGCCAAGCCGTCAATCATCCAATATATGACCAACCTTAATAGAATAGGCCACCAGGTATCACACCTCTATAGACTACTACGGCCCAGCTCAACCAAACTTAATGAAAAGACACGCAAATACTGGGAGTCCCAACTTGGAGACACACTCAGCGAAAAAGAGATCCAGATGCTATGGACCTCCCCCACACAAAGTAAAATATCCCCGGTACTAGCTCAGACAAAGTTCTGGATATTACACAAAATCTACTGGACCCCGGCGCGCCTGGCGTCGCTGGGACTGAACACCAATGACCAGTGCTGGAATTGCAATAAGGGAAAGGGGGACCTGGCCCATCTCATATATTACTGTCCCAAAGTCAAATCATTCTGGGAGAAGATCTTCACCTTTTTAAACAAAATGTTAGGTTATACTCTAAAAACGGAGTTTGCCACCCTGGTAACTGCTTTTATTAAGACAGATGCAGACTCACAACAAGACAGAGACCTACTGGATCTCCTTCTGACAGCAGGAGTCAAAATGGTACTCAAAAAATAGAAAGACACCTCCAAGGCAACGTTTAAGGGATGGCTCAACTAGGTGACGTATCTCAGAGGAGCGGGCACAGTGGCCCTACGTGAATCACCATGGAAACAGCCCTGCAGGCAAATGTGGGCAACCCTGGACAAGTACCTAGACCCATATGACCCGCCCTGAAAAGGCCTAGTATAACCACCCGGAAAGTAACCCTCATTAGACAATAGCGATTAGGCTAATTTCTCCCTGCATGCGATATCTCTTCTCTCTCTCTGCTCTGGTCCCTTTCCTTGTCCCTCCCTTTGCTTTCTCTGATCCATACGAGGACAGTGGATGGGGGGCAGCCAAAATATGTATATTGTACTACAACTAACCCAGTCAATGTGGGCTGCCCTGTAACAACAAGCGATGCAGAGTACATGTTATATGTTAAATGTCATATGCTGTAAAAAAATAATAAAAATCTATTGAAATAAAAAAAAAAAAAGATTTTGGTTGTTCTCTTAACTGCTGTGTGACTCTTTCTTGTTCTTTGATGGAGTCCACCATGGTGTTAAATTTTGGGGCACTTATCGCGGGAATACTGGTGATGTCTGCAGTTTGCACCAACTTCTGAATAGTGTTAGATTTATCTCAACTTTACTTCCATTAAAGTGCTGATAATGAAATGCAGACTAGCCGTTCCCGTGTAAAAAGACACGATGTGCACCTTTGCGATTTATTCTAAATACTAAAATCCTGTATTGAATTGCACTGAGGTTGTGGCTGCACTTACAGTGTACACACAAATTTAATTAAGAAATCTCATTGTATTTATATTGATTGGGAATATTGCATCAGGTGCTGGATCTTGACGAGATATACTGCTCAGTTCGTATATTGTTCTGCACACGAAAAAAAACATATCACAACTTTCCCACCAACTGCAATGCGAAACAAATTCCGGCGATAAGCCACGTTAGTACCAGGGATTTTACACCTGCTTTCTGCTGGTGTTAAGCAGGACGACTACCTGCACCATGAAAGGGAACACAGCCAAGAGCCACACCAGAACACCCACAGGTGCCATAGAGTCAATGAGCATGATACAGGGATACCCATGAGGGCCACAAGACTCATCGTAACAACTCCAGGACAGCCAACGCCCCCCAAACCCACATCTAAGCATGTGTGTCCCTGTGGTCATTGTCTTAGCATGATAGGCACAAGCCCTGCAACATCACAGTGTGCTGTCCCCTCAGCGTTGGCAGTGAGCATGGACATGTAGCTACGCACGCATCCTCCTGCATGCACAACCGGCGTGTGCTGGTCCGGGGTACACAGGTCAGCGCAGGGGTGTGCCTATCCGGCAAGGAGAACGGGGTGTCTCGGACATGTCCGTGTACAGGAAGTGTGGTAAGTGTGTCTCTGTGTTCTGGTGTGACCTGCCACAAGGGCCACAGCAGTCGATGTTGTAAAGTGGCATGCACCACCTCCAAACGGCATTGTGATGGTGAAGTTGGAATGTAGCAGGACCTGCGCGAATAGGCATTACAAAGGTGTGCCGTACGAATGCACGAGATACAACAGCGCACCATACAAAAGTGTGGGGGCTCGTGGGAGGGAGGAACAGCTGTTTGGCAACGTAACACACAGTGAACTCGCCCATGTGCCACGTGCTGGGCATCTCATCCATGATGACCACGGTCGCAGACATCATACAACACCAACGACCGGCCTTTGTACACATCCTGTATGAATGCAACGTGGTTTTCACTTCTATGCTCGTTCAGTGGTGTGATGTTGGCGGGTTGTGTGACTTGTACTCCTTGTTGGTGTGTTTAATTTTGGCCACTGTTTGTCTATACTTGTGCTGTACTTAATTGTGCATGTGTGCCATTCTGCCCATCTCACCCCGTCCCCCCCACTCCCTGCTTCTTCCTCTTCCTGGTGCTGTTGTGTCCATAATTGTGTTGCTCCACACATAAATACATGTAAAGAACAAATTAGAATAGTTCCTTGATTCTTTTAGGTTTCAAAACTTATCTCTATTGGTTTCTTCTCAATTTTCCATATAAACCGTTTTTTTAATATTCAACAACACATAGAAGTCAGAAGTACAACGTATTCTGTCAACACACTTTCTAGAACATTCTACAACACGTGCAGGTTAAAAGTTCATCAATTTTTTTTAAACTTAATGATATTCTTTTGCAACATTTTCTCGAACATTTAACGGCACGGTCAGGTTAAAAGTTCACGATTGTTTTAAGTTCGAACAGTGCCTTCCAAATGCAAGTAGCAGGTGTGGTTGAGTTGAGCAAATTTTATCCTATGATATGTACTCCACGTTGAAACTGCTTTTTCTTAACCAATCACAAAGATGCTTTTTCCACAAAACTAATGTGCACCCTACTTTATAAAAAGAATGCTTTTCATCTCCCAATCAGGTATCGTTTTGTATGGCAAAAAAAAGTAGTTCCCCATCTTTAAGCATATCTATTATTCTACCAAGGAACTGCATGAGCTACAGACATCTTTCTATACCTTCCAGCCATACCTTCAAAATGCTAGTATGGATCGTAGGACATAACTATATTTGTTTGGTGCAAGAGGTATGCAGAACACAGACGTATTGACTTAGGTTTACAAAATGTGGCCATTAAATGGTTTGCACAGAGAAGATTGAAGTGCCACCAATTGCTACCTTTGGTTAAAACCTCTTTGCATCTTCCACACCCTGACCTCATGATTGTGCAATGTGGTGGAAATGACCTAGGCACATTGACTGGGGTAGGTTTGGAAATGCTTATGAAGGACACCTTTGGACACCTCAGCTCAGCACCATGTGACTCCGGGCAATAGCTCACTTAATAGCTCACATAATTTCCACGCCGGCCTCGGGGGCCTTCAGACCCATAGGGGTGAGTAGTTTGCGCTTTACAAATACCGCATTGATTTAATACGCGCAAATTTACCTTCGCACTCCCTGTACAACACCCCCTAAGCACCTTACACAAGTTACAATGTTCGAAACAAAGGTTCCTCCGAGTAGGTATAACTACATGCTGACACTACTTGACAGATGTGGCCCAGCGGCTAGAGCACATGACTTCACAGCATATGACACACAGTTTGGACTCACGCTTTCATCCCAGACTCCGGCAGCACCTCAGCTTAGCACCATGAGACTATAGACAATACCTCACATATTTTCCGTACCCCAGGACTTTCAAACGAGTAGGAGTCAGTAGTTCATCCTAGTAGGTATAAACACATGCTGACACTACTTCCACAGGTATGCTGCAGCGGCCATTGATCATGAATTCACACAATAAGACACACAGTTTAGGCTCACACTTTCATCCCCGACTCCCGCAGCAGCTCACCGTAGCAGCATCAGACTCTACGCAATACCTCACTTAATTTCGGTACCCAGCACTTTCAGACCGGTAGGTATGAGTAGTTCGCTTCACACCCCCTCTATAGCACACCCTAAACACCCCACAGAGGTTACAGTGCTCCTACCCTCCTCTGTCCTACTTTTTTTGCCTTTTTTCCCCTTACTCGCTTCGACAGAATCACAAAATGGCGGCCAACACTTCCTAGTTGCAACCACTCGCAGTGCTCCCAACCAATAAGCAGCAAGCTCGTGCTCGTAACGCCTCAGCCAATCAGATGACAGAATTGCCAAATATCGATATCTGTAAATTTCGATATTTCTCAAAAACTACTGAACGGATTTACACCAAATAAACAAATGCGTGCTTTCTAGACCAAGACCCTTCTCCCTGCCAAATCTGGGGTAATTCCTTTCACCCGTTCAACCTGTAGCCGTCTAAAGTTTCCTACGGAAATTAACATGGAGAAAACACGTTTTGGGACCCCCATTTTTTCCCGGCCCCCCTTGACAAATCACCTTCAAACTTTCAACATAGGAGCTGATATGAACAAAGAATTTGTTTGGAAAATTTCATGAAGATACATCAAACGACGCCAAAGTTATAAGCAAAACAAAAAAAGCTCTTCCTATGGAAACTTGGTCCCAACTATAACTACCTACTGGTGACCGCCAGTATGTAATATATATATATATATATATATATATATATCCAAATGAAAAGTTGCTCACGCAGATGAAGCGCCCACTCGACGTTTAAGATTTCACCTCTTTATTTCAACTGACAACAGCGCGTCCAGCGCACCGATACAGGCAAAGTTACTTGAAGCCTTTCGCCGACGCGTTTCTGGAGACCTTTCTCCCTTCCTCATGGCAGGCTTATGGAGGAGAGATTCGGCTGCCCTGCATTTTCATCTGTTAGCCAATTACAAAGTCCCACCCCCAGGGGCGTGTTGCACCGTGGCATTCTGGTTCTTACAGTCAAAGTAATAATCATCCATAGTGGAGGCAGCAGTCACTCAACCTTCCCACATTAATATCCATCGGGTCGCTTGTACCTCATTGCGCTGGGCGCGTTGCTTCTCTTGTGTCAGAATGAACGGTGACGCCGTTCCACTGTGGTGTTCTCTTCTAAGAACATCCGGACCTGCACAATCGGCAGTAGGGCAGCTTCGTGACCAGAGCGGGCCACTTAATATCCAAATGAAAAGTTGCTCACGCAGATGAAGCGCCCACTCGACGTTTAAGATTTCACCTCTTTATTTCAACTGACAACAGCGCGTCCAGCGCACCGATACAGGCAAAGTTACTTCAAGCCTTTCGCCGACGCGTTTCTGGAGACCTTTCTCCCTTCCTCATGGCAGGCTTATGGAGGAGAGATTCGGCTGCCCTGCATTTTCATCTGTTAGCCAATTACAAAGTCCCGCCCCCAGGGGCGTGTTGCACCGTGGCATTCTGGTTCTTGCAGTCAAAGTTATAATCATCCATAGTGGAGGCAGCAGTCACTCAACCTTCCCACATTAATATCCATCGGGTCGCTTGTACCTCATTGCGCTGGGCGCGTTGCTTCTCTTGTGTCAGAATGAACGGTGACGCCGTTCCACTGTGGTGTTCTCTTCTAAGAACATCCGGACCTGCACAATCGGCAGTAGGGCAGCTTCGTGACCAGAGCGGGCCACTTAATATCCAAATGAAAAGTTGCTCACGCAGATGAAGCGCCCACTCGACGTTTAAGATTTCACCTCTTTATTTCAACTGACAACAGCGCGTCCAGCACACCGATACAGGCAAAGTTACTTCAAGCCTTTCGCCGACGCGTTTCTGGAGACCTTTCCCCCTTCCTCATGGCAGGCTTATGGAGGAGAGATTCGGCTGCCCTGCATTTTCATCTGTTAGCCAATTACAAAGTCCCGCCCCCAGGGGCGTGTTGCACCGTGGCATTCTGGTTCTTGCAGTCAAAGTAATAATCATCCATAGTGGAGGCAGCAGTCACTCAACCTTCCCACATTAATATCCATCGGGTCGCTTGTACCTCATTGCGCTGGGCGCGTTGCTTCTCTTGTGTCAGAATGAACGGTGACGCCGTTCCACTGTGGTGTTCTCTTCTAAGAACATCCGGACCTGCACAATCGGCAGTAGGGCAGCTTCGTGACCAGAGCGGGCCACTTAATATCCAAATGAAAAGTTGCTCACGCAGATGAAGCAGATGAAGAAGGGCGTATCTGCCCGAAACGCGTTGGCCAAAGTTAAGAGGTTGTGGCTGCAAAACCTACCTGTAATGAGGAGCGATCCCGAGTGTGCCCTTCACCGGAAGGGGTAACTTTTGAATATATATATATATATATTTATATTTATATTTATATATATATATATATATATATATATATATTCACTGAAAAAACCATAGGTTACACACATGTTATAGTTAGCGGAAATTTTACTGATAAAAAACCAATGAAATTCCCCCGTTATAGTTAGTGCAGGCAACTATAACTCACGCGACCGCAATCCTCTGCTGATGCTAATACTGTATTTAGACACTTATTTGCCCATGTCTTCTTCCATACATTTTTAGCTATACATATATTACAAATATTTTTTTTTCATAAAGACACATATGTCATCAGCAGAAGATTGCGGTCGCGTGAGTTATAGTTGCCTGCACTAACTATAACGGGGGAATTTCATTGGTTTTTTATCAGTAAAATTTCCGCTAACTATAACATGTGTGTAACCTATGGTTTTTTCAGTGAATTTGCAAGGTTTTTTAAATGCTAATTCCTAACTATAACGTGTGTGAAACCTATGGTTTTTTCAGTGAATTTGTATGGTTTTTCAAATGCTAAGTTACTTTACGCCATTCGTGGCGTGCGCGCCCACTTAACGCAGTTCGTTCCGTGCTTCGTGCACCGTGCGCGCACAGTGAGCACGCGGTGCGCTTCGCGCACCGCGCGCCCACTTTACGCAGTTAGTGCCGTGCGCGCACGGTGGGCACGCGGTGCGCTACGCGCACCGCGTGCCCACGTTACGCTAGATGGGCCATGTACGCACGATGCGCTTCGCGCACCGTGCGCACATGGAGGACATATTATGCGCTTCCTTGTGATAGGTAATCTGTTGAAATTTTTTTGGGAAATGCTGGGCACGAATAAGCCATGCACAAATGGTGGCCTTCGACCACCATTTGCAGACGGGGTAGAGAGAGTGTGGATTTTTTTTTTTATAATTTTTTATCGTACGCGTACGGTAAGCGTACGGTAAGCGTAATCGGCGAAATTTTCGAAAAATTAAAAATTACCGTTTTTTGCCTTGGGGGATCTTTGAAGACTCAACTACCATGGTTATGTGCATGGGCGCTGTCTAAACAGCCCCTTTATATGTTTTTGGCATTTGTTTATCAGCTCCCCCTCAGAGTGCGAGAGAGAAAATGGCGGCCACCGCTTCCTGGTTTCGACCGATTCGAATGTTTACTAAGATCTAAGGGCCAATCAGAATCGCGCTCGCGCACGCCACCGTACGCGTACGGTAAGCGTACCGTAAGCGCACCGTAAGCTGGCTCAGATATATATATTGATTTAAAGGCTATTTTCTCAGAATCTACTGAACAGATTTACACCAAACCTACAAAAGGCACTTCCTTGACCTGAGGACTACCTCTCTGCCAAATTTCTAGTAATTCTGTTCAGCCGTTCGGGCTGTAGCCCTGTCTAAAGGTCCTATGGAAAAATGCATGGGAAAAACGCGTTTTGGGACCCCCCTTTTATCTCAGCCCCCGCTTGATGAATCCCCCCGAGACTTTCAGGGTAGGAGCGGAGCGTAGCGCCCCACCTATTTTGAAAAATTCGCGAGGATTCGTCGACCGGCGCCAAAGTTATTCAAAATAGAATGTTGAGGTTTTCCTATGGAAACGTGGTCCTAACTATAACTACCTACTGGCGACCGCCAGTAGGTAATATATATATATCCAAATGAAAAGTTGCTCACGCAGATGAAGCGCCCACTCGACGTTTAAGATTTCACCTCTTTATTTCAACTGACAACAGCGCGTCCAGCGCACCGATACAGGCAAAGTTACTTCAAGCCTTTCGCCGACGCCAGAATGCCACGGTGCAACACGCCCCTGGGGGCGGGACTTTGTAATTGGCTAACAGATGAAAATGCAGGGCAGCCGAATCTCTCCTCCATAAGCCTGCCATGAGGAAGGGAGAAAGGTCTCCAGAAACGCGTCGGCGAAAGGCTTGAAGTAACTTTGCCTGTATCGGTGCGCTGGACGCGCTGTTGTCAGTTGAAATAAAGAGGTGAAATCTTAAACGTCGAGTGGGCGCTTCATCTGCGTGAGCAACTTTTCATTTGGATATATATATATAGAGAAGAGTTCGCACCGCCCTATTCAAAATGCACAGGGATCGTCTTTCCTGAACCCTTCAGGGATCGTGTGACGGCGCAGCCAGCATGCCAATTTGGGAACAGAACTTGCTAATCTGAGGCCCACTGGAGGGCTTACATTGGTCCTCAAAATCGTTTCTATGCGCACACCTACTGAAAGGTAAAAATTACATGGAAATTAACTGCAAGTCCCAGCGTGCACCTTATTACAATTAATGATGAAAAGGCACACCGGAGGCCAGGGAACTAATTCTGAATGGCGCAGGGGACTGTGGGTATCCGAGAAAGCGTGTGCATTTAAACTGCCTCTGAAGAAAGAGCAGAAGAGCTCTGAAATGCGTCAGGCAGGAGGACAGAAATTATCGGAATGGCAATGCCTGCTCCTTTCCAATAAATGATTTTGTTGAAATCACTGGCTGGAGGAGTGCGTCTCTTAATGCAGGGGCATTTTGAAAGGAGATTTGAACACGGCAGGTCCCGCCGTGAAGAGTTCGCACCGCCCTATTCAAAATGCACAGGGATCGTCTTTCCTGAACCCTTCAGGGATCGTGTGACGGCGCAGCCAGCATGCCAATTTGGGAACAGAACTTGCTAATCTGAGGCCCACTGGAGGGCTTACATTGGTCCTCAAAATCGTTTCTATGCGCACACCTACTGAAAGGTAAAAATTACATGGAAATTAACTGCAAGTCCCAGCGTGCACCTTATTACAATTAATGATGAAAAGGCACACCGGAGGCCAGGGAACTAATTCTGAATGGCGCAGGGGACTGTGGGTATCCGAGAAAGCGTGTGCATTTAAACTGCCTCTGAAGAAAGAGCAGAAGAGCTCTGAAACGCGTCAGGCAGGAGGACAGAAATTATCGGAATGGCAATGCCTGCTCCTTTCCAATAAATGATTTTGTTGAAATCACTGGCTGGAGGAGTGCGTCTCTTAATGCAGGGGCATTTTGAAAGGGGATATATATATATATATATATATATATAAATATAAATATAAATATATATATATTCAAAAGTTACCCCTTCCGGTGAAGGGCACACTCGGGATCGCTCCTCATTACAGGTAGGTTTTGCAGCCACAACCTCTTAACTTTGGCCAACGCGTTTCGGGCAGATACGCCCTTCTTCATGGGCCATAGGTGAAGATGACGACAAGGAAGCACTGCCAGTGAAATCCCTCTTTTATTGCAATCAGCATGTTCAATATCACCCAATGCATTCTGGGACTGGTAGTGCGGAAATAACTAACCCATGTGGGCGTCGTCAAAGTCACTCCTTAAAACAATCAAAGTGGGATTACAATGTGCTGCCCACCACACTGTACAATATATTTGGCATCTCCCGCTCCACTCAAACTGTGCAATCCAAACAGCAAGCAGACCCGCGTGGTCTCGGGGGTGGAACTCCGATGTAGCGGCGGCCACACAGGAAATGCCTCTTCCGTGTAGCTGATCAATTTCAACAGCACACGGACCCACGAGGCACAGGCGGTGGTGCTCCTCCGTGACCAAGGGCTGGTCGCTAATTTGTTTTCAAAAGTTACCCCTTCCGGTGAAGGGCACACTCAGGATCGCTCCTCATTACAGGTAGGTTTTGCAGCCACAACCTCTTAACTTTGGCCAACGCGTTTCGGGCAGATACGCCCTTCTTCATGGGCCATAGGTGAAGATGACGAAAAGGAAGCACTGCCAGTGAAATCCCTCTTTTATTGCAATCAGCATGTTCAATATCACCCAATGCATTCTGGGACTGGTAGTACGGAAATAACTAACCCGTGTGGGCGTCGTCAAAGTCACTCCTTAAAACAATCAAAGTGGGATTACAATGTGCTGCCCACCTCACTGTACAATATATTTGGCATCTCCCGCTCCACTCAAACTGTGCAATCCAAACAGCAAGCAGACCCGCGTGGTCTCGGGGGTGGAACTCCGATGTAGCGGCGGCCACACAGGAAATGCCTCTTCCGTGTAGCTGATCAATTTCAACAGCACACGGACCCACGAGGCACAGTCGGTGGTGCTCCTCCGTGACCAAGGGCTGGTCACTAATTTGTTTTCAAAAGTTACCCCTTCCGGTGAAGGGTACACTCGAGATCGCTCCTCATTACAGGTAGGTTTTGCAGCCACAACCTCTTAACTTTGGCTAACACGTTTCGGGCAGATACGCCCTTCTTCATGGGCCATAGGTGAAGATCCTGGGTAGTGCCCTCCATTTAGGATTAACTTGTGTGAAGCATTAAAGTGGCCAGCCCTTGGCCACGGAGTGGCACCACTGCGTGTGCTTCAGCGTGTTCGTGTACTGCTAAGATTGGGCGGCCACACGGAGTAGGTGATTTCACTGTGCAATTGGTGCAGAGGAGTCCCGCCGCTGGAGCCATGCGGATCTGCTTGCTGTATTAATTATTTATGGTTTGAGCGGAGCAGGAGATGCCAGTAAGAGTGCACAGGACATTGTACATGACATTGACATTCCATCGCCAATGATCTTTGAGGGTGAGGATTGGCGGCACCTATTGGGGTTCGTAATTATCACTACCGGTCCCAGAATGCAGTGGTATCATCCATTTGGGCGTTGATTGAAATAAAAGAAGGATCTTGCCGGTGTGGTTTTGTTTGCCGTCATTCTTTCACATCCCGCCATGATGAAGGGCGCTCTCCGCCCGAAACGCGTCGGCAACACTTAAGAGGATGTGTCGTTGGAACTTACCTGTGATAATGGAGCGATCCTGGGTAGTGCCCTCCATTTAGGGGTAACTTGTGTGAAGCATTAAAGTGGCCAGCCCCTGGCCACGGAGTGGCACCACTGCGTGTGCTTCAGCGTGTCCGTGTACTGCTAAGATTGGGCGGCCACACGGAGCAGGTGATTTCACTGTGCAATTGGTGCAGAGGAATCCCGCCGCTGGAGCCATGCGGATCTGCTTGCTGTAATAATTATTTATGGTTTGAGCGGAGCAGGAGATGCCAGTAAGAGTGCACAGGACATTGTACATGACATTGACATTCCATCGCCAATGATCTTTGAGGGTGAGGATTGGCGGCACCTATTGGGGTTCGTAATTTTCACTACCGGTCCCAGAATGCAGTGGTATCATCCATTTGGACGTTGATTGAAATAAAAGAAGGATCTTGCCGGTGTGGTTTTGTTTGCCGTCATTCTTTCACATCCCGCCATGATGAAGGGCGCTCTCCGCCTGAAACGCGTCGGCAACACTTAAGAGGATGTGTCGTTGGAACTTACCTGTGATAATGGAGCGATCCTGGGTAGTGCCCTCCATTTAGGGGTAACTTGTGTGAAGCATTAAAGTGGCCAGCCCTTGGCCACGGAGTGGCACCGCTGCGTGTGCTTCAACGTGTCCGTGTACTGCTAAGATTGGGCGGCCACACGGAGCAGGTGATTTCACTGTGCAATTGGTGCAGAGGAGTCCCGCCGCTGGAGCCATGCGGATCTGCTTGCTGTATTAATTATTTATGGTTTGAGCGGAGCAGGAGATGCCAGTAAGAGTGCACAGGACATTGTACATGACATTGACATTCCATCGCCAATGATCTTTGAGGGTGAGGATTGGCGGCACCTATTGGGGTTCGTAATTATCACTACCGGTCCCGGAATGCAGTGGTATCATCCATTTGGGCGTTGATTGAAATAAAAGAAGGATCTTGCGGGTGTGGTTTTGTTTGCCGTCATTCTTTCACATCCCGCCATGATGAAGGGCGCTCTCCGCCCGAAACGCGTCGGCAACACTTAAGAGGATGTGTCGTTGGAACTTACCTGTGATAATGGAGCGATCCTGGGTAGTGCCCTCCATTTAGGGGTAACTTGTGTGAAATATATATATATATACAAATTTGTTCATCTGGGTCCCATAGCACCGGAGTCATCAGCTTTTTTGAATATTCACTGCAATATAAGAGTTGGTTTATTGCATTTTTTAGCTCGACTTTCTAATTCACGGCATTGCAAGTCAGTATCTAATTACCGGCAGACCGTTTATCATCCGAGCAACACATTCAGTCAGAGGGGGTCTGAGATGTAATGCACCATTACTATCATGATTTATGACAGCGTGTTTTAAATCCAATTTTAAAGAATGTATTTGTCTTAAAGTTTATATATACTGCGATATTTAGGTGACACATTTAGAGTGTTTTGGTGCTTTACGTATATTGTGTCAAGTTCTCCAACTCAGGCTGGTGACAACAAGACTTTTATATGCATCGACTCTTTTTTTGTATATCGTAACAAAATAATGTGATTATGAGGATTGAATATGTGCTTTGTGCAGCTGTGGGTTATTCAATCATATTGCACTTGCAATAATGAGGGGTTTTGCTTACACTGTTAAAAGTATTTTTTTCATTTTTACTGTTGCCTGAAGTGGGAGTGACTATATATATTGGTAGAAAAAAAGCGCCAAACTGATTGAGAAAGGCTTCATCGAAGCCGAAACGTGTCTCTTGTGTCTCGGGGTCGTGGGTGACCTGATTAAATAACAGAAGCCGTATACCAACTACCCGATGTCCGTGCCTTCTTCATGGGAGTTTCCTGTTGAAGTTTGGAGTTTGTTTACATACACACACACATATATATATATATTATCTACTGGCGGTCGCCAGTAGATAGTTATAGTTAGGACCGTGTTTCCATAGGAAATCCGCAACATTCTATTTGGAATAACTTTGGCGCCAGTTGACGAATCCTCGCAAAATTTTCAAAATAGGTGGGGCGCTCCACTCCGCTCCTACCCTGAAAGTCTCGGGGTGATTCGTCAAGCGGGGGCCGAGAAAAAAGGGGGGTCCCAAAACACGTTTTCCCCATGCATTTTTCCATAGGGACCTTTAGTCCAAGGTACAGCCCGAACGGCTGAACAGAATTACTTGAAATTTGGCAGAGAGGTAGTCCTCAGGTCAGGGAAGTGCCTTTTGCAGGTTTGGTGTCAATCTGTTCAGTAGTTCCTGAGAAAATCAAAAGTAAAATCATATATATGTGGGCGGAGCCTAACCACACATCTCATCCTGAGATCTGATTGGCTGTCAGCACTTCATCCAAGAAGTGTTGGCAGCCATCTTGGGACCAATATACATGATAGCACCTCATTAAAAATGATTGCAGTTAATAGAAGGTTTTAAGACTTTAGTTACATTATAAATGATTTGTTGATGGTACCATACTCATTTTAGGAATTGTGGTATGTTCTAAGGTGATTTCACCATGTGAAAAAGCCTTCTGCTGGGATATCATGATTGAGAGAAAAATATTTTCTCATGCTTTTCCCACAGAGGTTTGGAAGGTGATCTATAAGCTAAACTGAGGGCATATTTTCTGTAAATTCACATTATCTTTCTCAGTCATGTGAGAATGAAGTCTGACATTCTCAGTAAAACATGTACATCCAACAAGGGCAGAGACTGTCAGTTGATTCCTTTGTATTCTACTGCAGCTTCCCAGAGTGTTCCAAAGAACAACTAGAGCGCTAACAGTTCTACTTATGATAAACGTATGGCACACCTGAAGCCATCTTGCTTGGATTAAAGTGGTAACTCTTAAAACATTTAATTTAAAAAGGAACAAAATGAGGGGGTTCATTTTTCCATAAAAAGTATGATTAGTGCTGCAGAAAGAAAAATTAGGGCACATTTTGAGTGACTTCTCAAATCCTCTTCTATTTCATTAAACAATTCTGACATGCAGACTGAAACATGCACTTTCAATACCAGCAGCAGTTTTCCCTGGTGAGCAGTAGCTTTACTACAGTGATCTAATGAGCAAAGAGAGTGCTAACATTCTGAATTTATGGCAAATGTGTGACACATCTGAATGCCTTCTTGATGGAATCAAAGTAAAAAACTGAAAGTATTTCCTACTGAGGAGACTGCAGTAAATGAGGAAATTAGGAAACTTCATAACAAATAAGTCTCCCAAGATGGCCACCAGAGACAAAAGAGCCCAAATGTAGCCCACATATCACTCAGATGTAGCCCAAGTATAGCCCAATGACAGAATGTCCCAGAGTGTTCTTAAAAACAACTAGAGCGCTTACTGTCTTCATTATGACAAAAGTATGGCACACCTGAAGCCATCTTGATTGGAATAAACTGGTAACACTTAAAACATTTAATTTAAAAAGGAACACAATGAGGGGGTTCATTTTGCCATAGAAATTATGATTAATGCTGAAGAAAGAAAATGAGGGCACATTTTGAGTGACTTCTCAAATCCTCTTCTATTTCATTAAAAAATTCTGACATGCAGACTGAAACATGCACTTTTAATACCAGGAGCAGACTTCCATGGTGAACAGTAGTTTTACTACAGTGATCTAATGAGCAACTAGAGTGCTAACATTCAGAATTTATGGCAAATGTGTGACATATCTGAATACCTTCATGATGGAATCAAAGTAAAAAACTGAAAGCATTTCCTACTGAGGAGACTGCAGTACATGAGGAAATTAGGAAACTTCATAACAAATAAATCTCCCAAAATGGCCACCGGAGACAAAAGAGCCCAAATGTAGCCCAAAATCACCCAGATGTAGCCCAAATATAGCCCAATGACAGAAGTGTGCAAAACACTTATTATTTTGTGTTTTTGCAGTGTTATATAGTGCAGACTTGTCAGGTATTGGAGTGCTTTACATGAGCATTGGTTACATCACACAAGAACAAATTCATTTTGGTTGTAGACATGGGGAGACTAAGTGATTTGACCAGAATCACAGAATGTCGAGCTGAAGCAGAAACACCAACCTGGTCCCCAGTTGCAAAGTCTGCAGTTCTGGAAGTAACACCACATCCTCTCCCCTAAGTGCAAAATTTAATCAAGTGGTCAACTGGATAAAAAAACATAAAGATAACAAATAATTTAAAAGTGCTTTGTCGCTATTTGAAAACTCAGAAAATATGTCCTTATTTTAGTCTTTTAGAGCACTAACCATAATTTTGATGCCAATAAGACCCTCTCATATATGTAATTTCTAAAGGAAATGCTCTAGGTATTACAGTTTTGATTACATCAAGATGACGTCAGGCGTTCCACACTTTTGTAATAAATATAGAATGTTAGAAATCTAGTTGTTCATTAGGATACTGTTGAGAGGCAGAGGCCAGGGGCACGGACTCTGAAAATTGAAGGCAGGTAGGAGGGTGCAAAGGCAACAATTTAACCACACTGAGCAGGCAGGAAGGGCCGTGGCAGCACAACAGACTATGGAGGGCAGTGGAAAGGGGGGCAGGGGCAACAAACCAACAATACAGGACTTGCAAGAGAGGCTGTGGCAATGTAATAGACCATTGTGGGCAGAAGGAAGAGGCAATGGTAGTACAACCATACATGCCAACAGACCCGATTCAGCCAGGAAACGTCCAATGTTTTTAAGCTCAAATGGGCTTTATTTGATCTGTCTCCTGTCTACAATCTCCTCTTTTTCAATGTAACTCAAAGGGGAAAATCAATACCCCAGCTTTTTTTCAAAATCTCCCTCTTACCAAGTTCAAAATGTTCGCAAGTATGGTGCATTGGATCATGGAAGCAAATGGGGTAGGGACATGGACTTGGATAACAGAGGACAGGAGGGACATGGAGAGGTGCACCAAACTGACCCTGCAGGGCAGGCATCAGGGTTTGCAGCAGCACAATACACCACACAGGGCATGCGGGACGGGAGTGCAGCACAACAATCCATAGAAAGCAAGAGGGAGGGGACAGGACCATGCACATGGACAACAGAGAACAGAGGGGCAAGAGGCAATGGTAGCTAGCTGACCATAATGGACAGACAGGAGAGAAAGCTGCAGCATAACAGACCATAAAGGGCAGGAGGGACGGATCAGGGGAATTACAATGCAACAGACAAGCCAGGAGGGAGGGAGTAGGGGTCTGCACATGTAAACAGAGGCCTGGGGGCAAGGGGGCAGGGCAGGAGCAGCAAGATAGCCATGGAGGTCAGGCAGGATGGGCACTAGAAGCAAGACACACCATGAAGAGCAACAGTGAGACTGTGATGGCATACACACAGACCATGGAGGGAAGGTGGGAGGGGGTCAGGGGCAGCTAACTGACCACACAGGGAAGGTGGGAGGGGCCATGGCAGCACAGAAGACCATGCATGGCAAGTGGGAGGGTTAGTGGCAGCACAATGGCTATGATGGGCAAGAAGGAGGGTGCAGGGGCATGCACAAAGGACGATGGAGGATAGAAGGGAGGGTCAGGACCTGTGTACAGACAAGAAAGTTCAGGGGAAGGGGCCTCACAACAGACCGCACGGGGCAGGCAGGAGGAGCAGTTGCAGCACAACAGACCAGGGAGGGCAGAAGGGTGTGGCAGTACAATGAACCATGTGGACAGGAGGAAGAGGATAGGGGCATGGCATGTGGACAGGCAGGGTGGAGGTGGCAGGGACAGGTTACAGTCATCTGACAATGCTAGGCAGGTGGGAGGGGAGTGGCAGCTCAACAGAACACACAGAGTAGATAGGAGTGGCAGGTCCATGGAACATGGTGGGCAAAAAGGATGGAGCAGGGGCATGCACAAAGACATCGGAGGGCAGGGGGAAGGAGAATAGGGGCAGCAAGCTAAGCACAGGGTTTAAGAAGGAGGTCAATGATGGGACATAGAATTGGGCAATGGAGGGCAGGAGGAGTGGACTGGTACATCATACTAAATTGAGGGCAGTGGCAGCACATCAGACCATGCATGGCAGGAGGGAGGAGGCTAGTCCATGGATTCACACAACAGAGGATAGGGAGGAGGGGGATGGGGCAGCAAGCTAACTGTTCAGAGAAGGCGGGTATTAGGAACTTTATTGTTTTTAAAATGTCTGTCTGTGCGAACTACTTAAAATATGAACAAGTATGCAGCATAATCTCACTTTTATTCAGGAAGAAGAGGACGTTTGTGACTGTGACTCCGGGTTCACTTGGCAGAAACACCCCCTGACCCTCCACCCCCTATCGCAAAATGTAATGCCCGTGAAAAGGGTAGGTGAACACAGTGTTATATAGAACATAGTCCTGAGAGCACGATTGAAAATGAAAACTAGATATAGTGTATGGTATAAACTATGCACCAAAAAGTGTGATATAAGATGAACCGGGCGTGAAATATAATATGCAATACATTGTGCGCAATGACAGATTCATTGGAGAGCGCGAGATAGCACAGGCACTAGCGCGTGCTATGCGATATGCGCCTTGGAGTGTAATATGCACAGGGCAGTGTTGTGTAACCTAACTAGTCTCTAAAGTTGTAATATAAAATATGTGCTGGGGAGTGTAACGTTGCATATGCACTGTGACAAAGATATGGATCCCAGATTGTAATATGTATGGCATAGCACTGTGCGTTATAACATAGGCATCGAGGAAGGCACGTCAGATGGGGCAATATAACCCGTGCGAAGACAAGTGTGGCATGACATATTCACGGGGTGGTGTTACAGTGCACATGGGCTAGAGAGTGTCATAGCATATGCACTAGCTAGTGGAATACAACACAGAGGTGTGTGGCACTCAGCAGGCAATGGTGGGTGTAACACAGCATTGGGCTCTGCCAGGAGCACGCTGTGACTCTCAAGCGATGTTCGTCCCCTTTCCAGAGAGTAAAATAAAAAGTATTACACATCCGGCAGTGGATGTGTGTTTTATTAATCGTGAGGGGGGTTTCTTGCATAGTTTTGGTCGAATTTTTGTCGAATCCCCTTTGAATGGCTTGGTGTGCATGTGTATTAAATGTGCCCTTCAATAGCTACCCATGTTTGTATAAATAAACGACAAGGGTGTCTACCGGGATTAGGCACGGTAGGGCATCAGACATGTCAGAGCTTCACTAGTGGTGTAAATACATTCCACGTGGATTCATTGTATGCATAGTCGCCTTTTAATGAATGTCACGCAAATCGTCATGGTGATAGGTATGTACGGTTTGTCCAGCATGTCCTAGGTGTGTCTATAAATATATATTTTTTTAAAATAATAAAAAACAGTGGCCGGCCCTGGGGATTGGGGTCAAAAAAATATAATTAGGAGACAGGCCCTGGGGGATGGGGTCATCAGGGCCAATAAATTAGAATAAGAAGGGGAACCACACAGGCCCCTTCTTAAAAAATTAAAATAAATAAAAGACTGGCATCGTGCCGGAGGCGACGCCCCCTCCTTGCAGCACTCTGCAAACGCGCCCCCTGGCGAGTTGTAAGTTGGGGAATTAATTCCTCTTCAATACTGAGGGTCCCTGAGGGCCAACTAGCCCAACAGGCATCTCCAGTATGCGCCAGGGAGCTGCGCTGCAGACAGGTGTTCTGCGGCCAAGCCCCTTTTTACACCTCTCTACAACGCAGCTCTGTGGCGCTTACTGGAGGTACCTAGTGGTCTAGTTTGACCCTAGGGACCCTTAGGATTCAAGGGGACTTAATCTCTCAACTTAGAACAGCCACAGGGCACGTTTACACAGTGGTGAAGGGAGGGGACGGGGCCTGAGGTGACGTGTGCAAACACGCACTATGGCACGTTTTAAATTGGGAATATAATTTCCCTTCAGTACTGAGGGACCCTGGGGGCTAACTAGCCCACCAAGTGCTTCCAGTAAGCGCCATGTCATGAGTGATGTCACTGACCATGTCATGAGTGATGTAATATGTGACGTCATCAGCAGTGCATTGTGGGCGCGCGAGTTATAGTTAGCTGAACTAACTATAACGCTGGAATTTCAATGGTTTTGTACAAGTGAAAAGTCCAGCTAACTATAACACCCCTGAAACCTATGGTTTTTTCAGTGAATATATATATATATATATATATATATATATATATATAGAGAGAGAGATATATATATACATACACACACATATATATTTATATATATGTATATATGTAAAAACATTGTATTTTTTATTCAATAAAGGGGAAGATGTATTGTCTGGTGAGTTAGCAATGACAGGACCCTTTTTGTTCCTGATGGACTCCGTAGAAAAGTGATGTAAGTGTTCGGGTGTGGTGAATACAGTTCATGTTTAGAATGATAAGTTTGCACATAGAGGAATAACACCATGCAATAACAAGCTCCATGTGTGGCATATTCATTTATGAGTACCAAGGCTGGGGGGAACGCTACACACACTAGCTCTCAGCTACCGCCTCTCTCTATTCCTCCTCTCCACTACTTCCTTCTATATCGGCCCCATTGAGGGCAAGCTCATGGATTTAATGCTTGTACTGGTAATAGGAAAACCCGGTTGGTGGCAACCTAGGCTTTCCTGTCCCTACAAATTGGCCCTGCTCTTTCCTCTGTATCAAATCATCTTCTCTTCTCAAAACTACTCTCTGGTACTATGTTATCCCTTACCCTGCTTCCACTTCTTAAAACACATGATCCTCACAGTTTCCTTTCTCGCCCTTCTCACGTACCATTCCCACACCCATTTCTGTGCATCCGCTGATACCCGGCTCTCGCTGTCCTGCTCAATTCCCTCAAGCTCACAATACACATTACTATTTCTTATAGACATCTTAATATTGTATCCCACGTGTACATGGGACCAATAGTGATTTATTCTAGTCTCACCTTCTCCTCTTTCTTTTTTCTCATACATCCTCTTTCTCTTTTCTGTTCCATACACAATCCTCTTACCATCCCATTCTCAGGCACCATAATACTCGCATCCTTACCTCTTAATAAAATATTCATCCCACAAACACATATTAAGGCTTTGAATGCGCTTGCAACAGGTGCTGTGCAATCCTAACCTCGGTGTTGCACCTATTCAAAATGTTGAGTGTCAGCAATGGGTTCCCCTAAAACTCTATCCCCAAAACATTTTCAATCTCTCCCAGGCCCTTAGTTGGCGGAGGGGTTAATTTTCAACAGAATTGTAATTTTCTTTGTAACGTTTTCATAAATGCTAAAGTAGCTGCATCGCCTGATGTGGCTGAACATCAGGCGATTGCGTCCTTGTGCCTCATGGCCATGTCCTTACCTTTGGGCAGGGAACAAACATTCTACCACTTCCCTTGGGCAAGGAAGGGATGTGGGAAAAAAGTATATTCCTTCAACCTTTGGCAAGGCAGGGGGTGCTAAAGCACCCACACACACCTGACCATTGGGTAAGGGGGAAAGAGAACACCCATCCCATGCCTAACATTTCTTTTTTAGTCTATAATTGACTTGATTAATTTCACAGCATCTTTTTCTCATTTCTTTCTTGGAATGTGGCAGAAATGTATAATAAATCGGGGTCCTAACAAGTGTAGCTCTTGCTCACATTTATCTTGGCATGTGATTGTGTTGCGCGATATGTTGCTTGATCTTCAATGCAAACATATCTTTACGTCTTACTCAGTATGCTGATTTTAAGAGACCTGGGACATAAACCCTGTACACTTACAAGGGCATAAAGCATACAGTACAAAGAAATCAAAGTTATTAATATTGGATTAATGGGCATATTACCATTTGAAATAATTATGCCCGATAATTAAATCATGGTTGCGCATAATTTGTATGGTAGTACAGAGAGCATGAATGTGAAGTATATAACACTTACTGGACTGGGAAACGTTATAATTGAACATGGTGCCTTTGTAGTAGATTTTTCTAATTTGTTTACTTTCTTTTTTGGCCTTAGTACACATTTTGACAACATGGGAGCATTGTTGTGGGATTTAATGCCCAAAATTGGAGGAGTGGCCACACCACCCACCCCATTACCAACCGTGTTTTGTGGAAGCCTGGTTAGTTCAGTTATTAATTACTGGTGTGCTCCATAGTGCAAGTCAATATACTATTATTATGTTTATAATGCATACTTATTAAATGAGGGCTTCGGATACAGGGACACTGCTTAGACCAGCTCATATTGCAGATCAAGAAAGAGGTAGAGCAAATCGATTGGCTCAATACTTGGAGACCAGTGCACAGTACAGGTCAGGATACAGACCTGCTGTGGATTTCCCCAAGTCAGATGGGTAAACTATTGCATTCCAAGACATAGATGCATTATGAGAGCCTCAAGCCTTTTTTAGACCTGTGAGATATGTACGGTTGTCTAGAAGTTCAGAAGAGAGCGGCACTGCAAGAGCCCTGTGGATGTCTTCTTCCTTGTATACCAGTACATGCAGCATTCATCGACGTAGGTTTTGCTTCTGTATGTCTAGGTTCTTTGGAACCATTACACAATACAGGTTAACTCAGAGATGCATCCCAAGAGGTCAGCGGATGTCTCCATAGTTGGATATTAGTGGATGTTCGAATAGAGTTGCATTGTAGGATCTCTCTGGTTGTCTCAGTAATGAGTTACCAGAGCTGGTCATACAAGAGATGCATTGTTGGAGCTCGGTGGATGCCTCTGAAATGGGTTACCAGTGCAAGTCAGAAAGGAGTTGCTTTATTAGAGGTCTGTGGATACCTCAGATCTGAGATATCAGTGTATAGTGCATGTCAGAATAGAGTGGACATTGCTAGAGCTCTGTAGATATCTCAGAACTTTGCTAGTAGGGCAATGACGCATGTCATAACAACAAAGGTAATATGCACTGTTAGAGCTATGGGACGTTTCCGTAATGGGAAACCAGTGAAATGCAGCACAGAGGGAAATTGTTAGAATGTCTCAGTACTTGGACAGATGCATAGTTAGGGCTCTGAGGATGTCTCAGTACTGGATACCAGTGTTTGCTTTATATGAGATGAAGGTCCATTTAAGGAGCTATGTGTACATCTGAGCTCTGGTGTGCCATTGCAGGGTGCATGTTTCAATAAAAGCAAATTGTAAAAGTACTGTGGTTGTCCTGGTAGTGGAATACTTATGCATTGTGCACATTAGAATACAGATGAGTTGTATACAACAGCGGAGGCCATCTTGTACTGTTTATTCATATGTTTTATGAAAAACCATCAAATGAATGCCACAGTTCATGGGCAAGTATGCATAGCAGCTGTATTGTAATTATTTTCATAAACCATATGAAAAACATAAAAATATGGCAGACGTGTATCCACACGTACCCGTGGTAGCCATCTTGTAATGGTTTTTACAATAAACAATGGTAAAAAACGAAAAAAATCCCCGGCAAATCTAGTGGGTCTGTGAATCCATGTCAAACGCAAGCCCTATTTTCTTTGGCAATACTTGTTTAATTTAGCTTTACAACAGAAGTTTATAATCCCATTCTCGGATTGTGTGCATATATAATCCCTGATGGCATACCTTACTTCTCAAAAAGGTTCTCCATTATCAAACAAATGAAGTGTGTGAAACATCCTTTGTGAAAATTCCCTTTTTCCCCCTTCCTAAGTATTCATGGTGTTCCTCAGTCTCCTCCTTTCCCTGACCCTCCTCATATTCATTGTACTGCTCCACTTAGTACTGACCCTCCTGGTCCGTATGACCTGGTTCTTCCAAACCTAATTCTCTAGTTCCTGGTCATCCTGGTCCCCCTAAAACTCCCCCCCCCCCCTCCTCTGTGTTCTCTTTTTATTCAGCTGGTCCTATGAGTCTTCTTTCTGGTCATGTTTCCTCTTGTTATACTTATCTCCTGGTCCTGCTTATCTTACTGGTCTTTAACGCCTACCGGCATTCATGAGCCTAGTCCTCCTGGTACTTTTGGTCCTCCTGTCATTCTGAGCCTCCTGCCCTCTTCCTTCTCTTGGCCTTTCCATTCCTCCTACTCTACCTAGTCCTCCTTCTCCAGTTCACCGTCTTCATCCTCTTCCTCCTGGTCCTCTACTCCTGCCTTCCACTGAACTGAAGTCAGGGAGGTATGACTTTCAAGCCGGTCAGACAGATCCTTGAGCAGCCATGGGACTATCCCTTTCACAGCCCTGCACACTGAGAAGTTGAGCTGTGCATAAGTCCCTATTAGCTAGTATTTTGTTGTAATTGAAGGTCACTTCTAAAACCACGTACTTGAAGTGAGTTCATTGTACAGAGAAAAGAAACTCCACACCGCAGTCCTACCAGTCACAGCTCGCAACTGACTGGCAATGTTAAAACCCAATGTTACCCATATGAGATAACAGAACGTGTGTATGTCAAAATGGAATCTGCAGCCTCAGCCTGGTCCGAAGCTGCCTAAGCACTTTACAACACATCTCCCTTTCTTGGGGAAAAAAGAAGACCACAACAGTGAAACCAACCCCACCCCAACAAGCACCCCTACAAACCAAAGACAATACAAACAGATATACAAATGAAACCTGAAGTTTACTGTAGTTGCTTAAACACATTATGACCTGAACGAGTGCGTGCCCGTGGTGGCAACTCCAAGACTCTCCGGTGATTGCTTCAGCCTTCGCCGGTGAGCTGCCCGGACGCCGCCCGTAACTTGTCCCGATTCTTGCGGGCTGCTCCCGGATTTTCGCGGGCGCTGGTCCGTGGTGGGGACGACTGTGGCCCGTGACCACACACCGGACACATCGTTTGCCTGCCCTCGGAACCCAGTTACCAGTGCCATGGAACCCGAGGCGCTTGTGTCTGAGCCCCGGCCCCGATCTGGGATGGACCTACCCAGCGGCCATTTTGGTATGCCAGAGTCCACCATCCTGTACACCGGGTTGCAGCAGGATTGGGAGGGTGCGACTCTGAGGAGCGTAGCGGAGCGAGCGCCGGGAGCTGTACTGGGGTACGGTGACCTTCTCGAGGCTCTCGGTGCCCTTCACTCCACCCTGATTCACGGAGCCTGGGTGTTGGGGAGCAAGCTCGATGGAGTGACATCAGCGTCGGAACAGTTGCCGCCTGCCTATCCCCAGGTACACTGGGACTTCTCACGCCGCGCACGGGGGGACAGTATCGTGGCCGCCCCTGTGAATAGTGCACGCCTGGACTCTCCGGACAGTATATTAACGTGCGATCAGCTGGCTGTGGATTTGGTCTGTCCCGGAGGTTTCGGACCTGAGTGGGGGGTGGTGGCCTTGTCCCGTGCGCGGTCTCCGACGACCCAGGCAACGTCCAAGCAACGGTCGCCCGCCCTGGCTGATTCCGCCTTCCTGGGCCTGGTGTGCAGTGTAAATCCTGGCTCGGCATCGGGAAAGACGATCCTCCCTAGAGCTGACTGTGTCGATCTTCAGAGCCCTCTACCCTACCTGTGTGTGTCGCTTCCTGAGTTTTATTGGACACTTCTCTTCCTGGTAATATTGGACATGGCACTGGGACTGGGGGTATGCATGGGTGGGTTTGCAAAGAGTGGCCAAGGATGATGCTGACCCTTCCGAGGTGGTCACCTACTAGGCGGGCGGGCTCGGGAGTTGTGTGCTCTCACGGCATAACTGTTAGTGTACCAAGTGCGTAATGCTCCTTACTCCTCTTTGACAGGGTCGATTTTGTGTTCTTTATTGTTTGCTTTATGGGAAACCGTGTGGTGCGGGAGGGAGAAGCCGGGGGCGTGTTTTGCAGGCCCTCCTCCAGTTTATTAATACTCTCTCTACCCCCCCGTCTGGTGGGGGCTCTTTTCCCACTTCTTTTCTCTGTTTCTTCTATATTTCGGGTCTGGTTCCGGGGCGACAGGCACACTGCTGGGGGGGGGGGCCGTACTCATCTGCAGAGGTGCAGGGTGGGGGGTTGGGGGGGGGGATCCTTTAGTCTTTCACCTCCTTTTTCTATGGCCTCCTTTTCTTCTCTTATTCTCCTTTGTCTTTTTCTGGGATCAGCATGGTAGTACTCCTTTGTTGTTAATCACTGCTGTTTCCGGAGTGCCATAATTTCCGTGGAGTTTCCTGGGTCTTGGGGCAGGGGGTTGCGGGCGCAAATGGCCGTGTCATTCCTCCACATCCTGAACTTCCTGTTTCAGCGCCATTGCTTAGATAGACTGCTGTGTATTGTTTACGTTCATCGTTCTGCCTGCCATTTTTCGCTGCTGGGAAACTGTTTGGCACCTGATCCTTCCATCCTTTTCTATTATAAAATGTAAACCTTGATTATCCTGGTCTCCTACTTGGGCTGTTCAGAGACTGAGAGAATGCTAGCGTCGAGATTTTGCTCCCCGAGGTACTGACTGTGATAGACCTGCTTTATGTTATTCTGATTGTTTAGCGGCCGGCCCCGGGGGTTGTAGGCCCATACGTGTAATTGATTGAAATGTCAATAAAGGTTTTAAAAAAAAAAATAAAATAAACACATTATGACACTTTGCCTACTTACGTCGCTATGTGTAATAACAGTCATGACACTCCAAACACCAGAGAAAATAAGACTAGAGCTCAATCGCAAACATAATCTCCCAAATAGCCGGGAGGTCTTCTCACTCTTACCTTCCTCCTGCCCTGTGGAACCACTGCCCCATCTCCTCTTCCCGACACATCGGGAGTGCCTTGACACCTACCACTTCCCGAATCACTAGTAAATTCACTGTCTTTCATGATCAACCAAGGGGAACACAAACCAGATGTACCTTACTCATCACCCGAACTCCTCTGCACCTCGCCTTGTCTCTGGTACAAGGCTACTCTCCTGAGGTTCGAAGTTTGTCCATTTTCCAATTTGGCACAATTGCTACCCACCATTCGGACCTTATAGAGACCTCAAAACTTGATTAAATCCTTTACTCCACCTCCTAGCCTAACCTTGATTTAATCTCCTGCAACAATAAAATGCTTCTCCACAGTCTCATTTAAGCACGCTTCTCCCCTTGTCACTCTCTCCCACATCCACGACAGTACCAATTTGGTTCCTGGACACCTGCCATGCATCCTCTCGAATGGGGTCTTTGCTGTACTGGTGTAAACAACAGTGCGATAAGCCCAGAGCATGTCCTTAACGCCCCCTCCACGGATAAACCAGCACCACACACCAACTGCATTGTCCCTTTGACATGCCTGTTGACCCTTTCCACTATACCATTTCCCTGGGGATTGTACAGTGCCAAATATGCATGCCTCACAACAAGGCTGTCCAAAAAAATATATATTTCCTGAGACCTCAGCTGTGTACTATTAACTGTGAGTAAAACAGAAGGTATACCCTCCCTTCTAAACACTTCACTGAGAAACTCAATGGTAGAGGTGGTGGTGTGATGCTTCTCATGAATGCATCCTCCACCCACTTGGATTTGGCATCCACCAAGACAGCCGCAAACCTATCCTGTTCAGAAAAAAGGAGAAAGGCCCAAAAAAGTCCAAACACACCTTCTCTCATACCTCCTTAGCTTCCGACACATGCTGCTCCTCATCCAATTTTCCTACTCTCAAACACTACTGAGAATCCTTACAAATGCCACAATTTTGATTCCATTTTTTAACCTGAACATCCATGAGAAGCCACCAAAATCTTTCTCTGGCTTTCTCTGACTCTCTTGGTGGTGAACGTCTGGCCCAAGTGATCCTCATGTGCCAAGCTGATCAACCTAGACCTGAGAGCATTGGGTGGCCCATATTTTTCAAAACACATCATGACACTTTAACAGATGTACCTTCTTCATCACCCGAACTTCACTGCACCGCTAACATATTTCACCCAAGTAAAAGTTTCAAGATGGTGTGGGCCTTCAGATGTATTACCTACCAAGCACCAACACCCATAACTGTCTCACCTTTTAACACATTCATCATTTTGCATAAATTTGTCTGCAGATAATCTTTTTTGCCACATAAAATCTTAAAATGTCTGACACGCTTCTTGACCCGATGCTGCTTTACACTTAATGAAATAATCTGCATTCCTACATATATGCCTTTTATTACTCAAAAAATCCATTCTTGTATTAATATTCAACAATAGCTCAACCCTTGTGGTGCAAAGCCAGGCACCTATTCGTTGTATTACTGACTTGTATTCAAACCTTCAAATTGTTGAACGAATACAGCATTAAATTAGTATTCTGGATTAAGTTTTCAGTAAAAACAAGATGATTCATAATACTAGCCCTCATAAAAATAGAATATCTCATATTCAATAGCTCTGAAAAATGGATAGCAACTTTGTAGACTAACTAATTTATAGGGGGACTGCATTAGAATACATTTTTGTTGTGTTATCTGTTAGGCCGAATCGTAAAAAGGGATCACGTTCCAGGTGAAAAATCACCTTGAATTTAGAAAAAATACCTTTGGTGCTCACCAAAAGTAAAAATATATAGTCTTAAACAGAATCCCACTTGCAGCTACATGAGTAACTCATTCATTTAAGTTTATTTCGGATATATAAAAAAATCCATAAAACACATAACATAAATATACACTTATAGATGTTGAAAATATATTAAATGAAAATACAGAGGGACTTATTCACAAAGGTAAACTTACACCTTTGGTTCAAGTTTACAATGTTGTTTCTATTCACAAACTACGAGTGTAGTTTTACGTATACTATATTTACGACTACAGAGACTGCCCTACCTTTTTATGTGCGGGGTTCTCTGCAATAGTATAGATACTACACATAAAACTACACTCAGTTTGTGGATAGCAAACAAATTGTAAACTGACACAAACAGTGTTAAGTTTAACTTTGTGGATAAGCCCCTAAAAGTTTAGACATCTCATTTAAAACTGATAGACTTCATCGAATCAACAATAAGGCTTAAAATCAGAGATGGTGTGCATTTATAATTTCATAAACTGCTAGTGCCAGTATATAAAATTAAACAAAATCTCTCCCACCACTTCCCCTACAGCACATGCCTATTAGTTACCTTTAGACAAATTCATTCTCTACACGAATGTAGATGTACACCTGTTTAAGAGTTTTTTTCTTAATACATTTTGGCGGATGATCCCAAGCAGAGAGGAGTTGTTTACAAGTGACAACATTTATTGTCCATAAAGTGTCTGTCTTGTACAACCCAACCTTCGTACTGCTTGGAATCGTCTCAGACCTATGTTCTGAAACACTTGCAATGTATATTTCTCTCAATCTTGTTTAATTGTGAACAACAAACAAAGTAAGCCGCTGTTTCAACAACCTCTAGACAAAACAAAGAACATTCTGATGGACAAATAGTGTGCATAATGTCAGTTGATTTGGAATATCTCATGCAATAAAAAAATCTAGCACGCACATTCCATGGGCATCCATTCTTAATTCTAGGGAGGAACACAATTTTGCATAATTACCCGTACACCTCAACTATTAGATGCCCCGCTCTACTTTAGCATAATTTTCAAATTAAATTCACCTGTTACTACTATGATTGCATTTTGGGAGATTCAAATCTATTCACGATTCAGGTAGCCTTTTATACATTAAAAAAAGAATTCAATGTATATGTCTGAAATCCAAAATCATTAGCTAACTTAAGAGCATGTCCCCCAAATGTTGGTAGGACTTCTCTACAAATACTTATGTATCAGACAATAAATACTGTTCTATTTGATACCACTAGCATGGGTCTGCAACAAACCCATAGAGGGTTAGAAAGCTATGGTATAAATTAACCTTCTAGTAGTAAATCATGGAAAATCGAATGTGCTATTCTGTGGCAGAGTAAAACCAGGGACAACTGAATAGCTGATACATAATGATCAGATAGCTTTGGCAGACTCCTAAATACTTGAGGGTGTGGATTTAAAACGTGGGGAACTTTTCAAAACAAAATGACACTCTTAAAGGTGCAAATACGCTAAGAGCTTTAATTTTATTAAACAGTCTCTCCAGCACGCATCCTGCATTTTTAACTTTTGGTATAGATGGAAGGCTGCGAAGCAGGGTACTTAAAAATGGTATTTGTGGGCCGAACTGAGAGCTAGCCGAATGAGCAATCAACGGTATAAAACAGCACTTTACAACACCTTAGAGCTTTCAAAAGTGCATGATAACTGGGACCCTTATTTAAAGCCATTTTTAAAAAAGCAACTGAGCCTATGATATTTTAATCAGGACAATAAAAATTGCATTATATTAAAGCTCTATCACAATTCATTAGATCCTTATCTCAGGTCAAAATAAAACCTTACCTCACTGAAGCAGTTTCATCAAGCCTGTAAAAAAATATAGCTAGATTTAGATTCGGCCTGTTTGATATTGGTGAATTACAGCAAGTATGGAAACGCATTTGGTCCACACAGCATTGCAGGCTCTGCTATTACACAACAGATTATCTGACGCACATTATATGTTGCTACAACTGTCATATCTGAGGGAGTCATTTGTCAAATCCCATCACTCCAATACTTAGGCATTAGGCTTTGTGCCGAGGTGGTTAAAGAATGATTTAACGCGACAAATATGAATCTAGCAAGCGGCTTTGATTACCATTATTTCAGCAAAACTAAAAGCTGCTACTAAAGCGCAAAATGAATGTTTATAACCATTCTCCATGAAACATATATGTTTGACCAGAGTTCAGTGGCATACACATACAAAAATGCTGCTGCAGATAGTGGATAAAGCTGCTCTGTAAATCTTTCGGAGACATATTTCAGAAATGAACTCGATTTAACTGAAACTGTTTAATAGGTGCATCTTATTTTATTTATTTTCTAATTAAGTATGGTTATGGTGACTTGCAACGGTTTTTATTAAATTTGTAATGAATATTTTTTATATATACACGCCAGTGCTTCAATATGGTCAGAAATATATACTAATGGTCAAAAGCACATTAGAATTAACTCCTAGATGGATCTCCCAAAGGTACTCAGACAAACTTGAGTGTTCCTGTACTTATTTTAGATATGTATGGGTAACATGAGGGAAGCCAGCTTCAGTCCTAGCCTAGTGAGATACATCAGTGAGTTAATGGACCTACTGTGTTATCTAATAGTCTCTCCCATTCTAGTGGGGTCGATTGGATAGTTAATGTAGCGACTTCATAGATCCATGATTTATTTTAATGTCACTAGTTCCAATTCTCCGTGACCGATCAATGTTTTGAAAAGACTTGTGCATGGAGGGTTTGTCCTATAGCACAGTCTGGCAGTGCTAGATGGGGAAAACTGACAGGTAAGTAAGTGTGTGGACCAGTTTTGTAGTTGTGTATGGGCTGGTGTTGTAAGCATCTTTAAATAAACCCGAGAATACTGTAGCAAGCTGCACTGTGTAGAATGTGGATGTGTTCATCTCACTGCATGCGGCGTGGATCGACCAACCACACTTTGCGGGTTGAAGAGCAGGAACATGTCCATGTTTTTACCTTTTTGATAGGGAATGAAAATGGCTAATTTTACTGCCACATTTCCTGAATATGGTCTACCACACTGCCCTCAGGAAGCTCAAATACGTGCGGTTCCCAAACCCTGAGAGACCATCTAGACAGCCCATCTTAAAAAGTCAAGAGTTACTCTGTTTACAAATGTGGTACACATTTATTTTGATGCCCCGGTCTATTTTCTGCCCCCATCCGAACCTGCAAGTTACATCCTCTCTAATACCAGAGAGGAAAGACAATGCATCCACCATCTCTTGCAGCTGTGTGTAACGGTTAGGTCAATATAATAATGAGCATAATGTGAAGAATACATATGAGTGAAAGTACTTAAGAGAGGAAGACGATGAGGAAAACATGATGGGGAGCAGTACAGGTGCGGGTGGGTTACAGGGCAAGGGAGGATAGTTATTAGGACAGCATAGTAAAGGGGGCATGGCAGGACCGCAAAGGAAAGGGGCAGAAGAGGTTGGGAACTGAGACAGTGAACTTGGTTTGATACAGTAACTGTTGCAGCATGGGAAATTTCCAGGAAACGAGCCTAGGGGTGAAGAGGTAAGTCACTCTGATCCTAAGGGAATCTAAACCACTAGCCCGTCGTTCCTCCAAATATGGGTCATCAAAAATTGCCCGACAGCGTTCACCTCCATTGAGTGCATAAGGTCACCCATTACCCCTCTGCCCCGGGATGCATCCCTCGCTCGGAGTTGTGGGGTGGAGTTTTTTTTTGTTTGCATGTTTATATAGCGCGAACTCGACCCGAAGGTATTGGAGCACTTTACATGAGCACCGTGTTACATTACACATTCAGGCACGGGGAGATTAAGTGGTTTGCCCATAATCATAGGATGTGGATTGTGGACGCAACCTCGAGGCTCGAACTGTGGTTTCCAGCACCAAAGTCGACAGTTTAGCCTACCTGGTTCCTTTGGACACAACTTTCTCCCGCTTGAAGTGGGGCAGCAGCACCCACTCTTTCAGGTACGCCCGTGCAGGCTCCCAACTCTGTTATCAGCGGTGCCATGGCAACCGAAGCCGGAACTATGGCCGCTTGAAACACTAGACCGAGCGTGTACACTCTTCTACGCGACGGCCATGTTAGAAGCGGAGGAACGCGCAGAAGTATGTTAGAAGCAGGAAAGTAGCGCGCGGTCTGACGTTGAGAGCTTTGATTGAGCTCGTATCTGCCGTCTGCTCCCAAGTGGCTTTACCTCTGCACTGCAGCTTCGCTTACATAGCAACGGAGTTCTTAGACAATTAGATGTCGTGGGCTACGTCATAATTGCCAATATTTTCATGACGACAAAAGGTAGAAGTTTTCCTGTTTCAATGCCACTAACTAGCACAGTAATACCATCAATTAAAAATACATCTCTTACCGCTCTGTCTGGATGATGATGATTATTTTACATCAGGGGCAAAACCAGACCCACAACTGAATTTTGGGGGAGGTTAACGGGGGTGAGGGAGGGAGAGGGCTGATGGTGGGACGGTAGGGCACAGTCGTTTACACTTCAGACGCCGGCAGGACCAAATTTAGAGTCCGAGGCAAAATAACACGCGAGGGTGCCCCTCACTGTTGTGGTACTGCAAGTATCTCACTGTTGGATTTAATAAACGGTTACAAATAATTTAGAATGCTCTCAAATACTTTTTAGGAATCTTCTTCGTGTGTTTACTCATTCCATTTCAGGGTTAAAGCTCAAAGGGAAAAAAATACCGGATTTGTAGATTTTTTTTACCACCACTGACATAAAAAAACAGGCCAGGCTTGCAAAATACCAACCAAGTGGTAATCTTGACTGTATGCTGTGAGAAATTGGCCTGGTATATGCTGTCCACTAGTTATAGTGGGTACCTTTTACCAGTCCAAACAACCCTTATTGATGATAGGTTTAAAGACAACCTTTATTGAAAGCTATCCTAGTGGTAGGTATGGAGAGCAGCCTTCAGGCTAAGACTTGAAGGAGTGTAAAGCAGCTTGGTTTACCAGATTATAACCTCTTGATTTACCAAATGAAAGGAGATCCACACAAGTTATATATAAAATATATGGATTTATTTCTAAACACTCACTACTAATCTCTTTGAGATTAGAGTCTAAGATACACAATAATACAGTTCTAAAACGACAGTAAATAGCACAATATACAATGGGCCCTAGGGGTGGACCAAACCATATATTAAGAAAGTGGTATAAGAACCACGACTTGACTAGACACAGTGCCTAGAGCAAGTAGAATCGCTGGGACGCCAAGGAACCACCCAAGGTAGTGACACAGGAGACCCACGAGGGACGCGTGCAGCGTCAGAACACAGGCGCGAGCCAGATACTATTCTATGGGAAAGTCGCGGGTGGAATTTTAGAAGTTAAGGACACTTAGGAGAGGACTTTGAGCAAACCCCTTTAGACTTAGGGGGTTCTAGGGCCAGCACCCACGGGAGCACCGGAGTACTCGAGTTACCTCACCCAGGGAAGCTGGGTGCATAGGTGTCAAATGGTGTTAGGATTCGTCGTTGATTTCAATGGCGATCAGCTGCAAAGGGCTGCTGTCGGGAAGGAGAAAAGTGTCCGGTGTGATCCAAGCCTGGATCGAAGATCAGAAGAACCTGAAAGCAGAGGGGACAGAGTCTGGGTCACTTGCCAATGACCAGGGGCATGATAGACGAATGGCCACTGATGTCAGGTGATTCAGGTGCGAAGAGGTGAAGGTTGACTCTGCAGCCACGAGGACCAGGAGGCGTCGACAACGACCAGGAGCTAGATTCGAGCTGTCCCACGAAGGATGTCGGGTGCTGCGGTGTCGGTGCTCTGATTGAACACAACAAGCCTTGGCAACAGCAATCCACGCAGGAAGAGAAAAGATGCTTCGGTGCGGACCAGCAAGGTCCTGGGGACTCCCCAAGCGGTGGAAAGTCATGGCACGTCTGGAGCAGCCAGGTAAGCCCAATTAAAGTTAATGTTGCCTTCACAGGGGCCCACCAGTCAACGGACTTGGGATCGCAAAGGGACCTCGAGAGAAAACACAAAGGGCCAGCTCACGGAACACTCGTGGAGTGTAGGCGGGCAATCTTTGGTGCAAATACTGCTCAGGTTCAGGACTACAAGTAACCCAAAGCTCAGCTGCAGGAGTCTTTGGAAAGCTGATACTTCTGCAAAGAGACGCTGTGTCCAGGGGTTCGGGTTGCACGGTCGCCACGAGGGATACGGGCCTCAGACTTGCTGTGAGCACTGATCGACCTCCAAGACCACGGAAGCCCACCTCCTCTGTTGCAAAGTTCTTCGGAGTCCTCAGGAGCTTCAGAGATGCAAACCGGTCAAATGCGTCTTTGGTGCCTGCCTTGCAGGGGAGTAGCTCCTTTACTCCAAGGGAGATTCTTCAGTCATCTAGTTCAATGTAGATCGTCGAAGTTCCAGGATTCAGTATCAGAGTTCCGTCCAGGTGTAATCTAAAGTCCTGTAGCCAGGGATTCCTTTCTTATACCCAAGGAAGGGGTGGGACGAACTCTAGGGACCCACCTATGGGAGGGTCAGGAAAGAGGGGCGGCTACACCCATTTCCTTTGTCCAGTTTCACGCCAGAGCAGGGGCTGGTAGCCCCTGCAACCAGTTTGAGCTGGATTATGCACAGGGACACCAAATGTGCCCCCAGTGCTAAACCTCAAAGCACTCTTGGAGTTCACCCACCCAGCCCCAATACACTAAAGCATGTCTGGGAGGTGGTGACACCTCCCTGTGACAGGAAACCTATTGTCCAGGCCTCCCCTGCCAGAGATTCCTCCAGCAGCAGGAGTGCAGACTTGTGTCTGTGGCTGGCAGCATCCATTTTGGGATGCCAGGGCTCTGTTAGCTGGTACCGGGTATACCGGTGCTGTCAGATCTCTCCCTCTAGAAGGGTGGGATCATACTCCCACACCAGTTACTGGTGTGGGGGTATGATTCCAAGGTGTTTGACACCAAACATGACATGTTTCCGTGCAGCAATTCCAAAGTTAGCATTTACCGTTTGGTTAGAATACACTTAAGAGTATATGGTTTGGCTGCATCACAAAATAACCCCGGAATAAAGGTTTTAAAGGTTGCAGAGGGGCTCTGCTCCTGCATGGGCACCCTCTCACATAAAACCCAGCACCCTGCCTTCAGGATTAGTAGGGTCTGCCATAGAGGTGACAGATAGGTTTATATGTGCAGTGATATGGAGAGATATAGTGAACCTATATCTCAGTAAGGGGGGCATGCACCACCTTACCCAGGGTGCAGTAGCAGTCCTGTGGTGTCATTTTGGAAGGCTTCCCAGGGGTGGCATAATACATGCTGCAGCCCCTGGTAGGCCTCTGGGATACCTATGTCCTGAGTACATAGTATACCATATACTAGGGACTTATAAAGGTACCCCAGAATCCAATCTGGAGTGTACCTAAAGTACTGGTAATCAATTTAGAGAGAAAGCAGCTAGGCTGGGGTCCTGGTTAGCAGGCCTCCAGCCAGACTAAAGTCGAAAAACAGTGAAACATCAGCAAAAAGTGGGGGTAACTATAAGAAGCAGATCCTACTCTCCTACATATGCCACAAGGAATTCCTTTCAAAGAGAGTGGATTACTTATCAACAGCCTGTAGCGTCCTCCCCAGCCCGGGCACTCGTCAATGATTATGCCACACACGGAGGTTAGTTTTACACGTCTGTATGAATCACATGTAAACGTGAACCCAACATTCTAAACCAGCATTCATTTCATTACACTCTAACACTTAGGTGTAAAGACGGGCTGACACTTTGAGTTATAGAAGTTGTACTTTATTCCATATAACTGACACGGTACAGGAAACTAGAGCTGATTCTCTGACCAGCTTCCACTCAACTGTGCAACCTCCACGTCATAACATTCCTACATTCCACCCACGCTCTACACGCCGAATCTCGTGCAGGAGGCACGAGGAGGTATGTCACCACACATCCCCCTCTTTTAATATACACAACCAGGAATAAGAAAAAAGGATATAACAATTAGAACTAAGATGCTCACTATACAAGGTAAATTAACAGGAACTAAAATGGATCACTGAACAAATCAAAGGACATTCCCCTCCCTTGATATAAAACACAAAAAATATATCAATTTGAATCTATTTACAAATATAGTCCTTCAATTTGGTGGGTCTTTTCACAATCCTCCCAATCCTTCCCACACTACCACCTGTCTCAACTCCGGTAACTTCAGGAGCTTGAATACATGGTGACACCTCCATGCCTCCCCTCTTTTCATTTGAGATTATGTGTGTTGTCTCCTTTTCATCATCTTCCATCCACCAATCACACCCTTTCCAAATCTTACTATCTTCACTAACTACATGCTCATCACATATCGACAAATCACTAAAATGCCTAACCTTACCATTGCTCAATAAAGCGGCTTTGTAAAGCAATTGGGTAACCTTATTTATTTATTTATTTAGCACCTGAATCACCCCGCAGGGGTATTTCTGCGCTTGCGGACATCTATGTGAGGCATCTAGAACAGGAATATTTTCAGGGACTTTCTAAAGTGAAGATGGTCTGTGCACTGCCTCAATGTAATATGAAGCGAATTCCAGTTCCGTGGGGCAAGGTAAGAAAAGGTCTTCCCAGTCCTAGCCTTAGTAATACGGGGAACTTTGAGAAGGGATTTAGAGCTGGATCAAAGGTCTCTAAGGGGAATGTATTGGCTAAGCTTCTCCGCAAGATATGTTGGACCATTGCCATACACCGCCTTATAGACGATGCAGCAAACCTTGAATTGTATTAGTTTGCGCACCGGAGGCCAGTGGAGCTGCCGTAGCAGCGGACTCTAGGGTGATCTTATGCGGTCTTGAAAACCTGTTCTGCCCACTCCTTAAGATTCCAGCCCCCTTAACTCTCACCATATTACCAATCTGTAACTTGACTGGCTTGCAACTATGTTTGTGATCATATTATTCCTTATATGTTTGTTTGGCCTTGTCAATACGTTCTTTCACTGCATTCGGTTCCCAATTAACTCTGCTTGTGCATGGCATCCACCCAATGTTGTCTTTCATGAAAGCCGTCCTCCCTCTCATGAATTCAAATGGACTATGTCCTGTTGAAGCACACAGTGCTAATCTGAAAGCAGTTACGGTGTGAAACAACTCAGTTACCCACTCAAAACCATTACACTTGGCTAACTGGATTGCTCCTTTTATCACTCGGTTAAAATGTTCAACTGCTCCATTACCAGCCGGTTGAAAAGTGAAGTGGTACTGTGATTCACTCCTTAGACTTCAAAAACTTCTCAAATGCCTCAGCTACAGATTGTGTTCCATTATCATCGGTCACTAATTTGGGTAAACCTTCTGTATGGAAAATCTCTTGCAAAAACGTTATCACAGTGCCCACATTGACATGTTCAACTATAACAACTTCAGGCCATTTTGAAAAATGGTCTACAGCAACAATAATGTACTTCTGAACTGGGCCATCCCAAATAGGGCCTGTGATGTCTACACTTAACTTCTCACGGGGCATGTCTGGTGCACTAACGGGGCATAAAGGTGGTCTTAAAGTAATCTTACTCTTATCTGCATTCTGAAACTGCACACATTCCCGAACCTTTCTTTTGATGTACAATCCCATTCCAGGCCACCAGTACAACTTCTTTAACCTATTTTTAGTTATACCTAAATGTCCTTCATGACATACATCTACAATTTTGTCCCTTAACCTCTCAGGTGGTACAATTCTACCATTCCTTAATATTTTATCTTCTTCTACTGATAATTCACCCCTGAGTTCCCAAAACACCTTCACTTGTGGGGAAACTTTATTCTTAGTGGGCCAACCATTAGTGATCCAATTCTTCACCTCAGATATATCACAATCTTCTTCAAACATTTGACTCCACTCCAGTGAAGAAATTACCCTTGCACCTTCATTCAAAAGTGCAACAATGAATTGTTCAATAAAATCGTTGTGTACATTAGTCTCAGGAGTAGTCAGGGGTAGTCTACTTAAAAAAATCTGCTACTTTGTTCCATGCACCAGGCATGTACTGGACAGAGTATTTAAGATCAAAGAGTTTAACAGATAACCTTGCCAATCTGGGTGAAGCCTTATACAACCCCCTAGTAGACAAAACCTTGGTAAGGGGTTTATGATCACTTCCAAGCAAGACATGGCTTCCCCAAATGAATGGCCTGTAGTGTTCTAACCCCCAGATGCATGCCTCTCACTCTATCACTGAATATGTTTCCTCAGTTGCAGTAAGAGAGCGAGAGCCAAAGTCTACAACACATTCTTCACCAGAATCATTTCTTTGGGTGAGAACTGCGCCTATGCCTTTCCCGCTCGCATCAGTTGTCACAATGGATTTCAAAGTAGGATCTAATCTTTGCAAGGGTATATTCATGCACAATTCTTTTTTGATGGATATAAACTCTTCTTGGCATTCACTAGACCATACAAATGTACATTTTCAAAAGTTGTTTTATGTTATAAGTTTTGGATGAAAAATTTTCAATGAACTTTGAGTAAAACTCCACTAGGCCTAAGAAAGCTCTCACATTATCCTTACTGTCAGGAACAGGCGCTTTTCTACAGCATCCAGTAATTCTTTTTTCGGTTTGATGCCTTCCACTGAAACTTCATTACCTAAATACGTCACCTTTTGTTGTGCAAACGTACATTTTTATACTCAGCAGTAAGGCCCTTATCTTTCAAAATATTCATCACTCTTTTTACAGTCACATCATAGTCCCTTTTAGTTTCCCCATCACTAATATATAATCTTGAAAAAACATTACATTTTGTTTGTCTTTGAACAGCTCAAACATGATGCGTTGAAACATTGCAGCAACAGATGCCAACCCAAACGGTACTCTTCTGAACCTAAAACACCCAAAAGGTGTTACAAAAGTAGTAAGGCTCCTGCTCGTCCTATGTAGAGGGACCTGGTAGTATGCAGCCGTGAGATCGATGGTCATGAACCACTTTACACCTTTAGTGGTAGAGAGCATCTCCCTTATTTAAGGTAAGGGGAATTGGTCTACAATGATACTCCTATTTAAATCCCTCAGGCTCACACATAACCTGAGTTTACCGTTGGCCTTCCTGGCAATCACCAAGGGAGAAACCCAATCTGATGCTTCTACTCTCTCAATAACTCCTTCTAAACACAATCTATCTAACTCTCCCTTGACCTCATCCCTCAAAGCTAAAGGAATGCTCCTTACTTTGTGTACTTCTGGTACGACATCCCTCTTGAGCAAAATTTTGTGTTGGAAGCCTTTCAACTCTCCAATAGCTCCTGTAAACACTTCAGGATATATATTAAGAATTCATGTTCTAATTCCCCTTGTTGTACAACCATAACTAGTTCAGGATTATTCAGGTCTAAAATAATCCCTAACACACCTTGAGCCCCCCAACCGAGAACAGAAGGTCCTGTAGCAGCTACAAAAAGTTTGCACCTACCTTCTGTTTATAAATGTAAAACTTAGTACTTTAACTCCTAGCATCTTGATGTCCTCACCCATGAAAGTCTTGGGACAAGCCTCCATGGGATCTAAAACATTCCCAAAAACCAGAACAAATATTTATTTCCAAACTTTCTCATTCACAATTGTGTAAGGTGATCCTGAATCAGCAGTAACAGTGATCAGGACCCCGCCCATGACTATTTCACACTTGGGTTTTTTCTTACATTGTTCTACGTTAGAAACTCCCTCGTCTATGTTCACAAAGCTCAGATTTCCCTCATCTCTAGAAGAGTCATCAGAATCAGACGAACGATCTAGAGCAGAGGTCTTCAAACTTGTCGGCTGAGCCCCCCCATCTATACCTTTTTACATGTCAACCCCCCCCCCCCCCCCCCCATCACCACCACCTGACAAAAAAGTTCTGGAAGCTGGTACTCTGCATCTTTGATAGCCATTCCCTCCTGCAGAGCCCAGGTCGTAAGGGCAAACAATATTAAATAAAGAGCCCCACTTCCAGTCTTGAGCAGTACCTGGAAACTTGAGTGCTCACAACATTTTGTAAAATATTTTTGCAGTTTTATATAGCCCAAACATGACCCAAAGGTATTGGCGCATCTTTTACATTACACAAGCACACATTCATTTTTTGTAAGCACAGGGCGATAAAGTGATTTTCCCAGAATCACAGGATGTTGAGCAGACACCAAGATTTGAACCTGATTCCCCAGCTCCACAGTCATTAGATCTGGCTGGTGCACCACATCCTTGCCCTAGACAAGATATCAGAACAAGCATTGTTATACACAAATGTATTACTACTGATTGCTGAGACCTATTGGCTTTGCCATTGCTTGTTTTAGAAACAGAAAACGTGTCTGGAGTTGTTCTCACTAAAGGCAGGTCCCTTTTGGAGGGGGAAGGAATTGCCTTTTCGGCACAGAAATGTGAGGGCTCGAAGACACAGGTGTCTGTCTTTGAGCCCTCACACATGCACATCTGTACATGTGTGTGAAGCGCACACATGCACAGATAGGTTATCACAATCCCTCAGCAGAGCAAAGCCCTCTTGCCTACACAGAGGGATGTTGACAATCCCTCGGAGGAGCCAAGGCAAACTCCCACTCTGGCACTGCCAGGCAATGTTACAAATTGGTTGGGCAGGGGGGGTTATTGTCATATTAAGTTTTGTCACAAGAGGCAAATGGGAAGAGAGAGCCCAGACTGATCGAGGAGGGAGCAGGTTAGAAACAGAAAAGTGAAGGAGAGACCCTAACAAAAAGCAAGAGGATGCAGCGTGGGCCTAGCGTGGTCTGGCTGGACAGGAATTTGGAAGGAATTCAAGACTAAGGAAATAAACAGCAGGCTAAACGGTAGACATATTTTTGCAGTTGATGTTAAAAGACGGATTTTACAACCTCATGGGGAGACGAGATGGGCTAGTTTGACCACGTTAGGATGTAGTTCCGTCAGTTTAGAATGTACGTCTAAACCGAAGGATGTTCTATTTGTGCACTCAACTTGCTTCTGAAACAAAGGCCTTTTTCATGAACAGCAAATGTTGCTGTAGTCGTTCTCTGTCAGTGTGAACTTTCGAGTCAGAACCCAGGTCTGCATGTGAACATCATGTTGCTCAGTGTCGGCATACTGCGCTTTTGAGGGAACTCTTTGACCCTAATGGGTGGTGGGAATTCCGTTAAAACAAACTTTCCCAGAATTTCCCTTCATTGTGTCCCTCGTGTCCCTCTTTGCTTTAGGCATTTGGGTAGTCACTGAAGCTAAAAAATAAGCATGGCCAGTTTCTGTGTTTTTATTTAACGCTTACCTCTATGGAGGAACTAATATGCTGGCTCTCAAGCTGCCTCCTGTTGTTTCCCCAACCTAGTCCAGGTGTCATGCAGGGGTTGATGGTGCAGAGCCCTGCCCCCTTGGACTCCTGCAAGAGGGCAGCAAAGATTCATTTGTCCGCCACAGTTGGCGACTCGTGGACCAAGCGTCTTTGACAGCTGTAATTAATCTAGCAGCTTTAGAATTATTTAAATTGTATTGTAGTGTTGTAATTGCATTTATATAGCTCTTACTACCGAGGCATTGAAGCACTTGTCTTCACACCTTGAGTAGCCCATAAGGGGCTCCTAAAATATACTCCCATGCATTGATCTGTTACTGAGACATATGGTGCATAGTGTACATGAGACCCCTGTATCTAGTTTCTGCCCTACCCTATGAAAGAGGTTTTAGGGTAGGAGAGGTACACAAAGGTGATAGCCAGCTAGGCTGTGGAGGCAGGAGTAATAGCAAGCATGCCACTAACTTGAGGTTAATTTTAAAAACAAATACCCCAGCAGTAGGCACCCACATAGAATTCTGACATCACCGCCGCCCTTGTGAATAAATATACCAGTTCCGACATCAGTATTAAATAAAGAGAACAGTGGATTTCCAAGACTCGCATTTGCCGTTTCCTTGTAAAAACTGATGAGCACAATGGCTCTGCATCTGAAGTCCGGCTTCCCTTCAAACGTAAGGAATAGGCAGAGTGGGGGCCTAGGGGGTACTGGAACCAGAAAACAAACTGCGTCTGGTAGCCAGTTTGCAACAGTATGTAATTATGCACATGGTCTTTAAAGACCTGTGAAAAACTCGGGCGTGTCGGAGAGAAGACTCCAGACACTGCCCAGCCGAGCCCCCAGGACCGGCTGAGACACAGGACGGCAGGGGCTGAAGTCCTTTCAGCCTAATAGGCGTTGCTCGCCTGGAATCAACAATTGAAAGTGAAGTGGTAGGGTGGCGTACGCGCCTCCCCCTGAGGTGATGCTGCGCCCCCCCAGTGGGGCGCTGCCCACAGTTTGAAGACCTATGATTTAGAGTAAGAAGGTTCACACCTTTGTTGCTTTTCTCATGTCTACACACTTTTTGAAAATGACCAACAAGACCACAACCTGAACATTTTTGATACTTTGCAGGGCATTTTTTTTTTATAGTTGGCTAAATGCCCTTTGTTGCCACACCTATAACACGCGCCAGTAAATGTAGGCTGATCAAACAGTACAAAAGTTTTACTTTCATTTAACCCCTTTAAATTCTAAATTTCACAGTGTTATTGGATATATTATTCGTCTGTACTTTGGCTACCACAGTTTTTTCTAAATCTTCACCTACTCTCTCACCCTTCTGTGTAACTACAGCCCTGGCACATCTACCCATTAATTCAGCTTTCTTCACTACATTTATAACATCTTGTAAAGATTATTCACTCATTGTCCACAGTTTTTCCTGAATATTGGTATTCGAGCAACATAACAAATTGGTCTCTTATGAATTCATCATGTAAATTGTCAAATCTATACGTTAATGCCATGTTTTTTAAAGTAGCTACATAATCCTCCACAGGCTGTTCTTTTTCTTGCCTTCTCCTAAAAAATTTGTATCGATCAACAGATTCACACATGGTAGGATTGAAATACCTGTCGAGATCTTCTAGAGCATGTTCATAAACATTACCTTGATCTTATGCCTGACCTTCTTTTGAACGTGGTTGTAAATTTTCAATCCACCAGCCCCTAGGCAATGTAGTAGAATTTTCTTCATCTTTACAGGTGTTAATTCCTCATCATCAGAGAAGGTGGAAATATAATTTGCGAAATGTTCTTTCCATTCGTTCCACTTCAGTATGGGTTCCCCCTTTCCTGCTAAAAATGCTTGTGGAGGTGACAAGTTCCAAATATTGCCAGTAGCCATACTAAAGAAGATGTGCAGAAAGTGTCTGAACAAAAAAATATATATATATATCTATATAGTGTGTGGACCAAATAACATGAAGAAAAAAAATATGCAGTGAAGTAAAAGTACAAAATTACATTTCCTACAACAAATACTTTATTTTTTTTGTAAAAGTGTGCCTTTCACTGAATAAATAATAATAGGCAGGCATAAGTAAAGCGTGCCTATCGCTGATGAATTATAACCCAGTGAAGCGTAGACTATAGTAAAGCGCGCCCATCGCGGATTTAAAAAAGCGTGCCCGACGCTGTATAGATCAGTAGACAGGCGTTTGTAAAGCGTGACTACCGCAGCAGCACAGTGAATCGGCTCCGCGCTAAGGATGGCCAAGTCACACACAAGAGTACACTGTGCCAGTATCGCTCCCGCTCGTCGACATTTCTGTAAAGACGGGCTGACGCTTTGAGTAGTAGAAGTTGTACTTTATTCCATGTAACTGACACGGTACCAGAAACCAGAGCTGATCCTCCGACCAGCTTCCACATAACTGTCCATCCTCGTGCAGGAGTCACGAGGAGGTATGTCACCAAATTAGGTCACAGGTCTACAGTATCCATCAGGAGCCAAAAGGGTTCATCATTGCTCAATCATACAACATTGCATCTCCCCTTTGTTGAATAAAAAAAAAAATGACGTTTTACAAATATATACACAATTAAATATCTTCGATGAGTCATCGTGGCACTCTAATCACACATCATCATTGTGTCTTTGGAAACTTGGTACAGGCAGTCGAAGTGGTGGCAATCTGCATTGACGATGTAGAAGCAACAGCAGTCAATGGACTCTCAACTGCCTGTTTAGACCCAGTCTCTGCGTTGACATAAATGTTTGGCAAGCGATTGGCCACATGTCGGAAGTGCAAGGAATCTCGCGTAATGGACTTCCCAGGACTCTCTGCAGTCACCATGTGTCCTTGCTGGTCACAACATAATAGATCTCAGCATCGAAAAGGAGCTTCAGATTTCCCCTTTCAAGGCTGATGTACAAGCACTAGATCTCCACTCATGAAAGTAATATCTTTTGCATGTCGTCTCTTGTCAGCATAGTCTTTCATTTTCTTCTTACGACCCAAGTCATTGGTATGGGTATCTTCCTGAGGTAAGACCCACTCTGAATCCAAGTGTGAGACAATACTTTATTAGGAGCATCCAGGTACCAGCCAATATATTCTCCAACTGCTAGAATCCCTCCACAGTTTAGAATGCCCACGGAGAACCAATGAAAACAAATGTAAACACTCTTCAAGTGCTAAGCGCTATGGGAGAATAAAACTTGGTTATAGAACATAGAGTTAAGAATACAAACACATCACGATCTAATCTTAAAGTACAAACTACCACACTTCCTCATTCCTCATCTCTGTTTGGTCCAGTGAAGTAACTTGATTGTCATGGCTCTCCCGTACATCAGGGTTGCAGGGCTTTCACCAGTGGTCGAACGATAAGCTCAAAGAGTCGAATTCAAAATGTCTTAAGGTTGAGCTTCTCGAACATAGAACGTTGAACAACCTTCTTCAAAGTGCTCATGAAACATTCGACACAGCCATTGGCATGCAGCCAAAGAGAGTTGCTCTTCTGATCCACCCAGACATGATATTCGTAACAGCAGAGCCAGAATGTTTGTTCTTTTCCAGGTTTGTGGCATTTTATGGCTTTAAAAATACAATGGATTGAACGGAAGAGGGTTTATGTCTGATTAAGGTTGGAGCTAGTGTTCACAACACTTTGATATGTTTCACTGCTTCTTAAAGGTCATGTGTCAAATTCTTGATAAAACAATCAACCAGGCCAATTCTAGGATTTCAATAGAAAAGAACAGTTGTATTTCTTTCTGAGAAAAACATGAACGTCCGGATATTTTTTACAAATGTCATGCAAATTTTCGAATTTTATTAGTATTTATTGTATCCAAATAAAAATACTAAGGCCACCAGGAGAGGTTTCATTTTATATCGTACTTGCATAATTTATTGCATATTTCGTTTCATTTGAATACGTTTTTGCCATTTCTCAAATATTATCTCTTAAGGTTAAAAAAAAAAAGGTGAGCTATGTAATCAGTCGAGGTACTACAGGGAGCCTGTGCATGTTTTTCAACAGGCTGTGTGATGTAGCCTGGTAGGAACATGCAAAGTTTGCATGACTGTTTGGCCGGCCAAAGAGGGCCGGCCAAACAGTCATGAGCACTAAGGAAGTGCAAACCACTACTCCCCCTGCTGTGGCCAGCCCCTCTCAGCCACTGACTGCAATAGGAAAAATAAAATGTTATGTTATAGAAATTTATAAAGCGCACTTATACCCAAAGGTGTCCTGGCGCTACGCTCTGACTCACAGGAAACAAAAGAGCGGTGCCTTATACCGTGAATAACCATGTCTTCAGCCCCTTTCTAAAAGAAAGGAGCTCCGAGGCATTCCTGAGATGCAACGGCAGACTGTTCCAGGCTTTCGCAGCACAAAAGGAAACTGTTGCCACCCCAACTAGCTTTTTTTTTTTATTCGGGGAACAGCAACTAGTCTTCCTTCGGAGGAGCGCAACGCTCTACCCGGAACATACCATTCAAGGCATCTGCTCAGAAATACCGGGCCACTGCCCATCAATGACTTAAAAACAGTGCACAGTGCTTTAAATTGCGCTCGTTTTGTTACTGGCAGCCAATGCAGTTGCCGGATGCCCGGAAACCTTGGTATACCTGTTAGCAGTCTGACCGCTGCATTTTGTACTAGCTGTAGTCTGTACAGATGTTTTTTTTTCAAGTTCAGGTACAGACTGTTACAGTAATCCAGCCGAGACAAAATGAGGGATGAGACTACTGTCCTGAAACCGTCAGCTGGAAGGAAAAATTTGATTTTTCTCAATATTCTAAGGAGGTAGAAGCGAGTAGATACAACTAGGCTGACCTGGTCACCAAAATCAAGTTTGTGATCCATGACCACACCCAAATTCTTGGCTTTAACTGTGGGAGCTGGTAACTTTCCCATTACTTCAGGCTACAGGTCATGTGTTCAGAGATTGGGATTGTTCCCAAATATAATGACCTCAGTCTTGCCTGCCTTCTATTTCAGGCAGTTGGAGGCCATCCAGCCAGAGATATCTTTCAGGCAGTCATGGCATCTGGAGGCCATAGCTTCTTCGGTCCCTCGTTGTATGGACAACACAATTTGTGTGTCATCTGCATAGGATGTTAATTGCAGTCCGAAGGATCTTATCAGTGCGGCCAACGGGCTGACAAAGGTTAAAAAATGCTAAAAACGTTACATTATTGTCATTTTCTTTTTGAGCATTGGGGGATGCTACTTCAAATTTGCGGAGGAGCTGCCACTGGAAGTACTTCAATTGAGACACTGCTCCATTTGCTAGCTACTCAACTAAACCACCTCTCCATCTGAGAAAGATTGAACCCTTGAACTGAGCTCAAACTAAACCGCAGCTCCAGCTGAGCGTCTGATCCACATGTACCACCATTCGCAACTGAGCAGATGCTTCAAGTGAACCAATGCAACAAGTGAACTAATGCTCCAAGTGAACAATTGCTTCATGTAACCAAACCACTTATCCAAATAAGCTACCCCTCTAACAAAACCACTGCTTCAACAGATATTGCTTCAACCGACCCACTGCTCCAAATAAGCAGCTATTTTAACTGAACCACTACTCCAAATAAATGAATACTTTAATGTACCCACTATTGCAACATCTTCAAACAAACTACTTCTGTGTAGCAGAAGTGTGAGAGTAAAGGTGACACTTCTAATTCATTCAGTAATAGAATTGTAAGATGTAAAGATACGGCAGAACTAAAAAAATAAATCTTTGTTAGGACTATTGTAACACCCCATTCATGGGTGTTACAGGGGCTACTGTGTCCCAAACCATGGTGGTTTGAGGTTGTTTGCCATTGATGTCAAGTGTGTTCGTCCTACTGGGTTTCTGCAGACTGGGCAGAGTACTGCCCTCTCCCCACTTGACCCTCTGGGTAATGAGAAGCAAGCAGTCACAGGCCTCTCAGGGAGGTAGAGTGGGGGGCAAGAGCTCAGAGCTCAACAGTCAACCTATAAACTTAACATAACATCCAGCCCAGTGCTCATCGTTCATGTTAAAATACAAAGCTAACTGTAAACAACATACATTGTTGCAAACTAATATGGGTTAAACAGTAAGGTGCTACACTACCTTATTTTTGGTACCCCCTTCCACCTGCTATGGTTGAAGTTTGCAGAGTTTTCGGTGAGGCAGCCTGGCTGATGAGGGGTGATGCCCCGAAATCGGTCCCAGGATGCTTGGTTCCAGTCCAGGGAGGACCTAGCCTGGCGGTTTGGGATGGACTGTTCTCATGGGGAGCAGGGTTAAGATTCATTTGCATTTAGCTGGGTCTAAACTGGGGTGCCATGGTAGCAAAAAACGATTGATAAAACCCAGTTCTGCGACTGGGGGGTGAATGTTTGATTGTTCAGCATTCCATCCATCATCTGTTCTTTCTGCTTTTCTCACCCTAAGTGCACCGGGTAGGCCCAGACGTGGGTCCCATGCTCACTGTCACTGGATTCAAGCTAGCCTAGTTGATGTGGGGTGATGCCCCAAACCAGTCCCAGGATACTTGTCTCCATCTAGGGGAGAACCTGGCCTGGCAGTTAGGGCTGGAATATTCCCATGGGGAGCAGGGTCAAGACTGATTTGCATATGGCTGGGTCCAAACTGGGGTGGCGAGGTGAGCAAAAAAACAACGGATTAAACCCAGATCTGTGAAGGTTTCATTTGTTCAGCATTCCGTCCATCATCTGTTCTTTTCGCTTTAGATATGTGCAGCAGAACTCTTCTTTGGTGGCGGCCCTCTAGGATGCTTGTAGACACCTATTCTTGTGTGATAGTTGCAGCCTCCAAGCTGAATCCCTCGCGGTGGTTTCTCTCTCACAGTTGTGGCCTCCAGGTCTATCAGGGCTTTCCACATTGGCATGACTTTCACTCACAGAATCAGCAGTGGCAATATTGGTCGCTAAAGCCTGTGGCAACCTGACTGGATACCTGGGGTACTTATTCTAGTACAGTGTTAAGCAGTTCACTAGGAAACTGAGTGGACTGACCAGGGGAGGACCTCTTCAATGACCTGGATCAATCCTGATTTAATTCTCTGCAAAGTCAGCTTTTGCTTGGTCCACCCACAAGTCCAGGCACACGCTTTCCTGCTCATGGCAGCCATGCAGGCTCTTAGGCATATCAGGCAGACACTCTGCTTCTACAGAAGAAAGTGCTGGTTTCAGATGATGTTCTCTCACCTCTCGGAAACAAGATGTAAGACACCAGTCCTGGCTGCACAGCAGCTCTTTCACTACACTGCAGAACACTCCCTTCCTACGGCAAGAAGGACCTAGGACAGGATAGGGTGTCCACCTCCCTCCAGGTTATTTTGGACACAGTTTCCAGTCCTGGACTTGTGTGATGGCCTAATACAGAGGTTATTCCTTGAGGTCCAAGGGCCCCTGGGGGACATAAAGCCTACTCAGGGGTCCTACAAAGCCTACTCAGGGGGCCCGTAAAGCCTACTCAGGGAGTCCACGACTGTTTTAGAGAATAAAATATTAAAATTAATAAATTAAAATAAAGTATATGCAAAAAAAGACAAAATTGCAAATCTGAAATCTTTTTCTATATTGGATTGTGAATTAAACTAAATATTTCAATATTTGAGCAGGAGTTTGGTGTATACTTGTTTCTTTGTTTTTGTGTAATTATTTGAGGTATAAGTCATTGAAATTGCTGATGCCGGGGCTCACTAGCTTTCAGTAATGGCTCAGTGGTGGTTCCCAGTCTCCAGAAATGATTTGTTGGGAGTTCACAGAAGTCAAAAGGTTAAGAACCACCAACCTAATATATTGTGGGTAGTATAGTTTTGTTTCCTTACATCAAACTCAGACTAACACATCGGAAATCGACGATTTGTAGCTTAAATGGTCAGGTCTGAAGACCATGTCCTTTAGACCTGGAGTGAGGTGGCCGTTATAGACTGGATCAAAGTAGGGTGCTTTGTATAACACTGTAAAGTAAGTTTTCTAGACAGGGGCTGTGGATCCACTTTGCAAGATGTCAGAACCCGTTTGGACTGTCTCTTTCAAATGCAATTCTCATGCTGCTCTCCAGTTGCAGCTTTGTGCAAAATGATAGTTCTCACAGTGTTCTATCCTCAGTATTACATTTACATGTACTCAGCCTAGGTTCTCCTAGCGGCTCAGCCTGAGTGAGAGATGGTAACGGAATGTTGGTGTGACTGTGATGAATGGAATGCCTGTGTGGATGAGTGGTGACAGTTGGAGATGAGCTGAGCAGCTAGGCAGGCTGCTCATGGTGGGGCTGGTACATGGCTAGCACTTGACCAGAGCTGGCTGGACAGAGATCGAAGCTACCTTGACATGGAACCAATAAAGAAGACTTGAAATATACTACATGGTCACCAGTGTCTCTATGTACAGGGTAAAATTGCTACACATAACCATGTTGACCCCAAAAACATACTTGGACGACAGTAAAATAGTATGAAGAATAACATGCACACAGGCAATCAAAGTCCATGGTGTGCCTGCCAATGGGATCTTGTTGGAAAATTTCACACCAGGAGCAAATGTGAGTAGGACTCCTTCGAAAACAGCAATGACCAGTCAATTTCATCTGTGTCTCCAGCCGAAGAGAAAAACAGAACCAAAAATATTCTGCCACGCGCCACCTAGGCAGTGTCCAGATGCCTCCATGCGTATGGTAAACTGTCCCCAGAGAGCACAAAATGATCCTCTAATTCCTCTGACATCATCGTGGAAACAAACAAAGTAACTCTGAGGAAGACATCTCTTTATGCCGAACTTGCCGCATAATAGTTAACAGTTAAAACGTGGTTGGCAAAACGAAGGTAGATAACAAGCAGAGTGTGCCAACCCCAAGATGGCGGTACGCTTTTTGCATCATGTCGGGTAGCTCACGGCACGTCGGTGCTTCAAAACATGGTAAGCATACCATAGTGCTTATCCTCGAATGTCACAGAAGATCTTCAAATACACTGCACGATTGAAAAATACAGGTGAGGTTGCGTGCGCTTAGGCTGACTCGCGCTTCATTCTTTTAAACAGCAACTCGGCGGTTGTAAAACGCTCGCAGTCTTGTCTCATAGGACACCATCAATGAAAGGCAAAAATTCTCCAACCTTTATTTTGACTCAAAACTATTTTCACGCTTATGCTGCCAAAACAAAGTTGATCCAGTGTACAACACACAGCTGGTAGCAATGGAGCTGGCTCTATATAAAAGTATCCAGAACAGGGGCACATGAAGTGTGAGGTTTCAACACCTTGCTGTCATCAGCCTATCCAAAGCAGTAATCCGCGTTAAATCCTTCCTAGAAACAATCTCAACTTGAACTACTGAAACTGCAGTTCCACCCCTTCTCATTCTACCTGACTCCTACCAAATGGAAGTGCCCAGGAAGAACAAACCTACAGCAATTAGCTAATACAGTCCTCTTTAAATTTCTCCATTTCACTTGCCTTCAGCCCCTACTTCAGAGCCTGGATTCTCCATTCTCCAGCTACAGGAATTCAGGCAATCGACTTCCACTGTCTAGGGGAAGCTGGTCTCACCCTCCATCTTGTGCCAGGCTAAAACCAGGGGCATCCCAGATGGATTCCACTGGCCCCACTACTCAGATTATGACAACACAGAGTTCTACTGCCATATATGTGCAACACACTCATTGCACTTGCAAGTGAAACGGCTTGGTCACCCTATAGATATGAATAACAGCATACACTGTGTCAGAACCCCTTTCATTGTGCAACAGAGCAAGCAGGAGTTACTGGGCCCACCTGAGGTGGCTGAGGCCTTTTACTCCCAATGTACTGGTGTCCGGCCTACTATGGATCCTGCTCAACAGGGCCAGGCACCCCTTCTGCACCCGACTCTCAGTTAGGTAGCATCAGAGGAGCAGTCAAAGCTCCTTCAAGGAGAAACGCAGATACAGATCAGCAGAGAAGCGAGAGCAGTAAATCAATGTCCAGTCAAATACTTTTTAATACAGAAAGTATTTTAATTCTTATTCTACACATGCTAAAGTAAACAACTTTCAAAAGCAGTAACACAATCTCCCTTGAGGTCTGGGCTCTAGTACTTGTCAAGGCACTTAAACAGTTCAACAGATTTAATGTTATTCCCCAGTCACCCCAGGCCACATCCAGGCAATGTAAACTATTAGGCCATACTCAAGAATTCAATTCTCGCTTCTGACTCCTTTTGGAAATTCAGTCACAAGATTCGACGGGGATACAGTACCGATCGCAGCATGTCCCCCTGGCAACAAAGGCCCAGTCCATGGCTTACCCACTCCAGTGGTGTGAAACCCCTCAGCGGCACAGCAAAGTCCTGCACTGGATTGGCAAAGTTGGGCTGCGCGCTGTCACAAGGGCAGCACCCGGCATGCACAGGCTCTCTCCTCTGAGCCAGGATACCAGTTGGTTCTAGCAATCAGGGTTGCTCCCACGATCGTACGGTAATTCACACTTCCGTCTGCGGGGAGGGGGTTGATCTCATTGCTTCTAACGGGGCTCCAGTGAACTCCTTTGCTCCTCAGACGTCTTTCGGTGCAGTTCACAGTATATTTGACGGACTCGCCTTGGTCAAAACAGCACTTTCTCGGTCCCAGGGCTACATCCCGAACCCTTGGCCTCAGTGTATCTGGCAGCCCCTCCTGGCATACAGGGTCGCTGCCACAGCACCTCAGTCCGGTCAGGCTGATCTGGCATTGATGGTCATAGTGGCCTCCACTCTGGCACCCAGGGCCACCCACCATGAGGTTGTGCAGGCCTGTAGCCCTCCACACAACCTACCTTGGCTCAGTCCATGGCAGCCCCTTTGGACACACGACAGTCACTGAATCAATCCAGCACACGAGCTATGGCCCGATCGGGGCAAGAATGGATTCCTCATACCTCGCACAGGAAGTCCTCCAGAAAGGGCGCCCCCCTGGATCTTGCTCCACCCAACACTCTCCTCTTCTTCACAGGGAACAATGGTCTTGGTGAGCAGGCAGGCGCTGGTGCTCCCGGCTAGGTGGTCATGGTTTCCCTCAGTGATGTGCCCTTACCCAGCAGATAGACTAGCAGGCTAGGGCCCCCAGTCCTGGTTACAGGCAGAAGACTTGCCGAGCTTCCGGTCATCACACAGCCCGTCTCGTTGCTCTGCAGATGACATGGTTTCGGGTCTCAAATTCCCCTACTTCTAGTCCTTTTCCAGACACAAAATGTAATTTAGTGCGAGTTTTTGAAGTTTCATGTTGGGGGTTATGATTCTTCTAAATGGACATCTTTCCCCTTTCCTCTTCCTCCTAAAGGATGACTGTCACAGCAGGCAGAGCTACGAAGCTGATTAATCCACAAGATTCATAGGAGTGACCAGAATTCACACCTAGATGTCAGCCATAGTGATATGTGTATCAAAAGGTTAATCCTGAGCTTCCAGCCATACTCTTTATGATTTCCTTATCAGCCCCCTATCTCTCTTCCTGAGATGCGTCCAGGCCTTTCCTTGTCATCTATCATTAAACCAAAGAGCCCTTTGAAACACACAGAGAGCCTGGCTCTCCCGTCCTCCAGTGCATATCCCTTCCAGCTTACAGGAATACAGCAATACACAAATCTGTCTGGGGGAATTTCTCTGCTTCTCTTGTTTTCCACTAGGCAGGCCTTGGCTTCCCAAAATGGAACCAAAGGTCCTCCATCTAATGTACCAGTGCAGGCACACTTGCACTCATTGTGAATCCACAGCACACTTACTGCAGAGCACTGTTATCCGCATTAATTATTCCACCACAAGTATAACAACATGCAGCACACACATTCAGTTTGCGCACACTGTTAGTACTGCACCCTTTCTGTATTGTACCAGTGTGTGTTATTTTAAAAAACACACACTGCCAGCATACACACATTTACCTTGCTTGCTATGTACCACACTTCACCCCTTGTGTAGTGTACTTGTTGCAAGCACACATACACTCAGTACTTTTCCATCACGCATGTCTTTCCACAGCTACCTGATGTAGGCCAGGGGTGAGTTAAGCACACAGCAGTGGAACTTTTAGAAAATGAAGTGAGCCTCTAGGCCTCACTCCAGTGACACAGGGTAAAAAGGTCCTGTGCACTACTACTGATCACTACATAGTATGCTAGCACCAATACACTTGTGCTGCGTAACTCCTGGTGAAGGCAGTAGCCTTCCGCCACTATGAGGGCAGTGCTTTGGGCACCCCTCCCAGTCCAACAAGACCACAATCTGTGAGGCATGCCTATGTCTTGGCACACACGCATGATCCGGGTTTGCCTATGACAAAAACAAAATCATCATTAGGGAGCCAGACATCCGTACAGTTCGGCTCTTAGGGCACGGGTACACGTCTCTTACCATGCAGAGGACTTTTCAATCCCAACACACTGACACCACCACGTTATGTGATGCACCCAGGGCATGGACATTTGTCCAGTGCCCAATGTGATGGCATACTTGGTGCACACCTCCATGTCACAGAACAGGTTCTGGACCTCTTTTCATAAGGGACAGACCTGGACCCTCTGTGCACACTCTAGATTAGTGTGACACCAGGGCTAAAAGAAAAGTCAGGATACTAGTGTCACATGCTGTCAAGCACTTAGTGTAAGTTTTCCCCATGCAGGAGACATTCTTGCCCTAAAACCAAAAATCTTATTTCTTCTATTATGAAACTGGTTTCAGACACAAGCCTGCAGGTAACACCAAGACAGCAGCAGTGCAACCTTTATTCACACTAAGAAAATCTACAACATGGGCAGTAGCAGGTAAACAGCTCAACTTGACCTCCCCAACACATGGTGTATCTCAAGCTACAGCACGACAAGATTTACACACAGATACCCTGTTAGAACACGTGCCGTACGTAATGCAACTTTCCCCAGATATAGTGAAAGTATATCATAAGCCACAGCTGTGCAAGCTTCCCTGAATAGCATACAACACAGGTTCCTCCACCAAAGAGTCATAATTGACAGTTTACCTGCCTCAAAATTGTGTGTTATGATCAAGCTCAAATGGTAAATTTTGCGGTAAGTCTTCTAAATACCAAGTCCCGTTAAAATTAGAAATTGTTTGCTTGGTAGTGTCAATATAGTGGAGAGTTAAATGCTGTTAGTACTTTGATCCCCTTACCAGAAAGGTGCATAGATTTCTAAGGTGAGATTAAACTTTTGAAGCAGCGTGCCCCAGGTAGCTCTATCATTCTTGCATCTTCCCAGCTTCTAATTTCCCAAGTGGATTGTTCCTCTGTGTTTAGCCCTCTGTCCCTCTGATGGCTGTTCCCATGCCAACTAACTTACAGGATGGTTAGGCAGGCTGGAGATGGAGCCGGTTTGTTCCTACTCCCATTCCCAATTCTGATGGAAGGCTGCAGCAAAACTGGAGGGACTGGGACTGCTGGTGCTGCTGATCCTGGATCTCCCCAACAGCTTCCATTCCAGCAAGGCTCATGGGTGAGGGGTTTCTTCCCACAGGAGACTAGGCACCAGACAAAGCTAAGGAGCCATTACTTCTAATGCATGTGTTCCTGGACAGGGGTGGTGTGGGTTGGAGGGCAAGTCTCGAGCCAATGTCACCAAAACTGTTCACAGCATTAATGGCCACTGTGCAGGCCTTGAGGCAGAGACTGCACAACCTTTCTCAGCCCCAAGGAGGTCAGTAAAATCAGCAGCAATGTGCTATTCTCCATCCCAGGATATGATGGGGACATGATGGAGACACCTCTCCAAAGTTTGGGTATCTTCCATGCAGAAACACACCCAGTATGCTGTCAGGTGCTCCTTCTGGGTGGGCTGAAGGAGTTTATGCCCTACTCTGGAATCTACCCAGGTCAATGTAGTCCTCATCCTTTCACACACAGAAAGTGAGAGAGGAGGTCACATGCTGCCATATGTAGTCTGTACTGGTATTACAAAAGGTTTTGTATTTTCAGGCTACAGGCGGAACTTTTCTGTCAACGGGGATTATAAGAACTTGACGATCCATCAAATACACCCAAATCGCACACCCACCTGTACTAAAACAGCCTGGGGGAAATCTTTCTTCACCAAACTGAAAGGAATGAGGAGGGGTAGGGGTTCTATCCCCACTCACTGATGGACGACCAGCCAGAGGGTTAGACCATAAAACAAAGAGAATTGCTGCTTTTGAACTGTGTTCTTACAGGGTTTACTGCACACCGACTTGCATTTGCTGTTTATCCCCTTAATCCTGACTTCCAGCAACCACACAGGAGCCACAAGAGGTAACCCACAAAGTCTCTCCAAAACTTTACCCATAATACCCCAGGCTTCTCCTGGTGACAGTCCAGTCATACAGCTTCACTATTCACCAGAACGCACCGTGCACCTATACCAGGTTACTTTCTGATGTGTAAGCCAGGCGTACCAAATCCTTACAGTCTAGGGTCTCTTACTATTGAGCCCAGAACCTCTCACCATTCGGTGGCATCAACTATGCACACAGAGACCTACCTCTGTACCGAATAGTGAACCTCCAAGCGACCAAAGACAGCAAACCAAACATGTGAGGACAGACATTTTGTGAGAAAGCACTACCCCTTCACACACCAATATAAAAATAAATATTATGCATTCTTAAACTTTAAATGGAAAAGGGTCCAGCCACAACAAAAGCAAACATCTGGTTATGTTTTTATTTAGAAGAATGAATCACATTAATACACTCTTCGTGTGTGTTCCTATGGTCACACCAGTACACTCCAACCAATACATATATATACACAAATCTTGTACACTCTGCATTTAGATTGGCCACTTCCACTGGTTGGCTGGAGGTTCTTCAATTAGTGGCTCCCAGGGTTTCCATTCTTTCATTTTTCGTGCCAGTGAGAGTTCATTCTCAGCCTGTAGACAAAATCATGAACATGAATTACATTTAATGCACTTCTGTTTTTAGAAAGCATTTCTTGGAAATGAGTTTAGAAAGTCAACAGTCCACCATACTTCAATACTTGAGTAATGTATACAAGAACATAACACCCACATTAGGGTTCAGAATAAGTGCGCAACACTCAATGCATTCAGTGATTTTCTTCACATGCCAACAAAAATAAAATCCTCCGATTACTGAATTTCAATTAAGACACCAAATTTCACAAATGCCCCCAGTGAATGTGCCCTAGAGTCGGGATGATGTTCTTTAGAAGGGTCCCTAATGTTGCTCTAACTGAGAGGCAACAACCCTTTTCAGGATTTGAACTAGGAACGGAACATTATGATTTAACCTATATTTGGACAGATATGAACCACTTAGAGTGCAGCTGGGACACCAAGGAGTCTATTTGGTAAACCGTCCATGGATAGTTTGCATTTGAAAGTGTGAGCTGCATTACATCAGTTTAAAGTAGAGTGGTAATTCAAGAGTAAACTCTGGAAAATATGAAATGGAATATTCTTAAGAGCCCTGAACTTGAATTTTTCAGGTTTAACCTGACTACATTTCAAACGGAATCCTCCAATGTGCGATAAAAATCACAAAATTGTCAGTCAATTGTCTGTTAAATCAAGAGGGCACGTGGCAGCCTGGAGAAATTGCAAAGTAGTTAAGGGATATTATAATTTGTTCGTAGCTCAAAACACCAATAGGTCTTATTGGAGTTAGGGGATTTGTTTTTTAAACGTATTTTTATTGGTATTTCTCACTCTGTAGTTCAATACACAGACATTGAATAAGTCTACAGACAGCATCGTCCTTTAAATCAACACATTCCTACAAAGTATATTGGCCTAGAGGAACTCTGAGCAGGGAGTTTGAGGATTTTAACAATATTTTTCGAGAAGCTAGCAGATTTTTAGACAGAAAATCAGAGAGCTGCTCTGGGAATATTCTACAAACGTTTGTATTTTGCCTAGGGCACTCAATGTGGTACGGTCCCTGGTGGTAAAAAGTATACAACATAAATAAAATAACATGAGGCCGATATATCACATATTATGGGGCTGAAATGGGAAAAGTTACTCAACTTGAATTCTACAACTTCATCGTGGAATTTTCCTTCATCTAATAGTATTAGAATAACTATGCCAATGTGCAAGACCCCAGAAACAGTTTTATAGATAAAACCATCAGTCATTAAAATCCTCTTTTAAAAATAAAAGTGTACTGGAAGCAACTTTTTCTGTCCACGGAGACAATTCACAAGGATTACATCTATGCACTATACAAAACCCACTTTAATTCTCCCTCAAAAGAAGAAAAATCAAAGCAGATTATGGTTCTGGGTAAGATGGATAAGTGGGCTATTGCATCCACTCCAGAAACCTGTGTTTGACCTCATTGCATGTGGTTAGCATACCAGTGGATCCACTCAGCCTTTCTTTCTTTCGGGGTCAATAAAATGAGTACCACTGAGTTCGGTAACAACGAACGCCTGCTATTTCACATCGAGGTGTCCCAAGTGGTAAATATACAGTTTATGAATACGTTGCGTTATATACAGTGCATACAGGCTTCATCTGTTACATATAAGAGTTAACAGCACATATAAAGAAAGCGAGCGCCCAACTGCTGCAGAATTGCCAGCAGTGTTTGAGTGTTGTTTTGTTGTTGTTTTTTGACCGAATGGTCCAATTAAAAAACGAATCCACTAATTCCGATTATTCTGGTTTCACACAAGAAGCGAAGTTTGGTCACAAATTCACAGTAGATACCCATGATGGAAAACTAGGATTTCAAGTATATAACTTATGGTTCACCATCATGAGCTCCCCTATAAGAACTGTAATCCTTCGAATAAAATATCAGCTTCATGTTTTCACTCTGGAAACAGGGATAGTAGTAGAATACGGAGAAAAGAGTGCACATCTAATAAAAATAAGTTGTACAAAGGTACCTAACCCACTAAGGTGTCCGTTTTAGCGCCAGAATTAATGCAGTATTGCCGTCCTGCAAAGCATGGAAGCTGGGACACAGCAGTAGCTTCTATCTCTTGTTGAGTGGCCCCCAGTTGTACCCGAAAGTGACTTGTAATAAAAGAAGTAGTGCTTTATGCCATCCTTGAAGGGTTTGCTCTCGTCAGTTTTCTCTGCTCATTTGCACGTTAATCGCTTTTAACCTATATCAACATCATTGCTAAGGATGTTATTTGTTGCCATTTGCACTGTTTGAATCTGATGTGTTAGACTACTATTTGAGGCCTCTGTGATACAAGACTTGCACACTTACCTGAGACAGGCTGCAGTTTCTGGTTCTCTCCTGGTCGACAGTTAGAGACGGCATTTTGCTCAGTGCGCTCGTTAGTTGTCGGAGGGGATTCCCCATAAGTATGTGCGCTGCGCGGACGCCAATGCCTTGAGCGGTTTGCTTGCGTCAGTTTTCTCTGCTCATTTGCACGTTAATCGCTTTTAACCTATTTAAACATAATTGCTAAAGATTTTATTTGTTGCGCATTTGCATTGTTTGAATGTGATGTTTTAGACTACTATTTGGGGGCTCTGTGATACAAGACTTACACACTTACCGGAGACCGGCTGCCATTTCTGGTTCTTTCCCGGTTGACAGCTAGAGAGGCCATTTTGATCAGCGGGCTCTCTAGTTGTCGGAGGTGATTCCCCATAAGCGTGCGTGCTGCACGGACGCGCTGTTGGCGCGCCGAAGACACCCCTAAGCAAGCCCGTCTGCACTTGTCAGCGTCCCGGATGTGGCCAGCGCCAGCCACGTTGCCCGATCCTGCTCCCACCTTGAGAATCCTAGGATATACAGTCGCAACAAACTGGTTATGCTTCGCCCACGCCCTTGCTTTCCTTCATAAAGTTGGGAGGTTTTATCTCAATCTTCCACGGTCTGCCAGAAATGCGATTACTGCCTTGAGTCAGGCTTGGATGGCTGTCCCCGGCCCTGTACCACGTTCAATGATAGTAAGAAGGGGCCCATCATTCGTGCAGCAATGATTAATACCCGCTCATTAGGGAAACACCATCAGGACATCTTTGACCTCTCGGATAAACCGGTTGATCTTCTTTTCATTACCGAGACCTGGCTGAATGAATTTTCCAACCCTATAGTGAAGATGGCCATCCCAGAGGGATATAAGATCTCCGCGCTGACCGTAAAAGCAGTAGAGGTGGCGGTGTAGTAGTCATCTATAGGGATAATTGGGCTTTTCATCACGGCGAGGCCTTGCTGTTGGGAGAGGGTGAAATCTTGGACCTCAGTATCAGCATTTCTCCTCAATCCTCGCTGGATGGAACACTGGTCTATAGGCCCCCAGGGCCGGCAGGGGCTTTCCTTAAAGCCTTGGAGGATGTTATCGTCCCCCGTGCTCTACGAATCACCCACTATCTCCTTCTTGGGGACCTTAATATTCATCTAGACCAGACTGATGTAGGGGCTACCCGGGAATTTTGGGAATTTATTAAGCCTTGCTCAGCTTACCCAGTGGGTTAGATTACAGACTCTTTGTGGTGGTCTCATTCCGGACCCCCTTTGCTCAAACTTCCCCATTATGGTCGAAGATCTTCTTCTAGTGCCCTGGTCTGACCTTTTCCGGTCTTATTTTTCCTGGGCCTCGAACGGCAATAATCTTCTGGGACAGGTTGGAAATGGCCCTGCCTCCAACAAAATCGACCCTCTGACTTTTAGCCATACTCTGGCAGAGTCAAGACCAGTTCTTAACACTGACCTAGAGGGAGCTCTGGCTAGATTCTCTGGTTGGATCATGCGGGTGGTGGAACTTCGCTCTCCTCCTTCCCTTCATAGACAAGCCAAGGAGCCCCCTCAAAACCTTGGTTCTCGTTTAAACTGAAAGCGTTAGCACTGCAAAATATTGGAACATTGCTGGCGGCAGGATTACTGCCCGCTAGCGAAGCTGACACTTAGGAAAGCCCAGAAAATGTATTACACTATCATAGCGCATGCTAAAAGCCTTTACTATGCGGATCGCATTGATTCAGCCAGAAATAACTCCTAGGACATTTTCTCCATCGTCCAGCGCTTTCTGGCTCCAAGAGCCGAGTCTATTAGGCCCCTGCTTCGGACGCCTGGTGCGAGAAACTTTCAAACTTTTTCATTAACCAGCTTCGCTCTATCCAGACGTCGTTTACTATTCGGAATCAGGCTATGGTGTATTCTCGCCTTCCGAGGCTCCACCTGTTTCATCTCCTTCCCTGGTGGCTTTTACACCCATTGATTTGCCGAACTCACTTAGGATTCTCAAGACCTTGAAATCAGGTTCTCCATCTGACCCTTGTGCAGCTAGGCTACTGGCTTCAGTAGCAGAGACAGTCAACCCTGAAGTCAATAGGCTAATTAATTTGTCCCTCCGTGAGGCTTTTGTTCCGGTTGCATGGAAACAGGCTAAGATTCTGCCACTCTTAAAAAAAAAAACGTCACTGGACCCTCTGAGCTATCGTCCCATCTCCCTTCTACCTAGTGTGGCTTAAATCTGTGAGAAGGTCGTCAATAAACAACTTACTGAATATATCGAAAGCTCCGGCTTACTCCATCCAGCCCAATCCGGGTTCACAGCCTCATATATTACTGAGTCTGCTTTAGTTGAAGTCTCTGAAGCTATTCGGGATTGCTTGGACGCTGGCGGAAGGGCAGCCCTGATTTTGCTGGACCTTTCGGAAGCATTTGATACTGTTCCCCATTCTCTGCTACTGGCTCCTCTGGTGGACATAGGTATCTCGGGCACTGCCTGGAGCTAGTTGAAATCTTTTCTGGAAGGTCATACGCAGCAGGTTTAGCTCTCCCCCAAACCCCCCCCCCCCCGTTTGCATCCCCGCCACAGATGGTGACCACTGCACTGGAGTGCTGCAGGGGTCTTCTTTGAGCCCCCTTCTTTTTTTAACATTTACATCACTCCCTTGATTCGGCTAGTGGAGGATCTGGTGCCAAAATTATTGCATACGCCGATGATACTCAGCTTTTGTTCACTTGGGCCAAATCGGATTACTCTACCTCAGAGGCGAAAAACTGTCTGACAGCAGTCTTTCATTGGCTTTTCTTAGCGCAGCTAAAGTGCAATGAAGACAAATCGGAAATCCTCCTTTATGGGAATTTGCCTCCCCAGTTTATAGAAACACTCTGGCCACCCAACTATCCCTTGCCTTCTACTTCTTCAGGACAACCCACTAAGAACCTGGGAGTCTGGTTTGAAGAGAACTTGTCCTTTTCCATCCAGATCAAGAAGCTTGCTGGAAACTGCTTTGGGATACTTAAATCCCTTAGGAAATTTCTCCCGCTTCTTCCCAGGGCTGCAAAGCAACGGTCACTCAGGCTTTGATACGGTTGCGTATCGACTACTCCAACGCTTTGTACGTTGGTTTACCGGGTTACATTCTCAACAAATTGCAGGTAGTCCAGAATGCTGCGGCCAGGCTTCTTATTAATATCCCAATTAGAAGCAGCGTTAGACAACCTCTGCGAATACTTCACTGGCTGCCTGTTGCCGCACATGTTAAGTTTAAAGCCCTGGTGTTGGTGCACCACGCCCTACACGCTTCCGGCCCAATTTACTTAAGGAAACGTTTTATACTCCAGCTAGACAGCTTCGGTCAGCTTCTCCAAAGAATGGGTGGCAGCTCTCTTGCTTTTAGGACTGCCACGGCCTGGAACTCTGTTCCATTTGCTCTTCGCAGCATCCAGGACCATACTCTTATTAAAAAAAATAGCTCAAAACTTTTATTTTTAACTAACCGGTTCTTCTTCACTTCTCAAGGCTCGCGCCAGTACACTCTTTGGAGTATCCATGCGCGCTACAAACTTCGATAACATAACACAACATAACATGTAACTATTGATGCCATTTATGCAACAGGTGAGCACATTACAAATAGTCGCTATTACTTACATTTGCTCAAGTTACTTATTCAATGCTCTTAACATCTAGGTTATGAAGCAACTATACCTCTGGACAGCTTGGATTCGTAATGAAGGAAGGAAATAGTATGTTTAGTGACAAAGTCCAACATGGCTTTTGGAAGTTAGGAAGGTTGAGCCCTTAAGAACATCTTACTGGGATGAAATACTGTGTATGGCACTTGCTCTCTGCTGTTAGAGATGGATTTTCTTGCTAAACACAGAGAAATCAATTAGGATTCCCACTCAACAGAGTTTCTAGGCTTTCTAGTAAATCCTTGAAGTGCTACCCTTCACCTTCCACAACCAAAGGTAAAAGCAATCAAAAGCGAAATTCTTCAGATGCTTCGCAGTTCCTAAACTTCTCTCAGATCACTGGCCATCTTTCCGGCTAAAGATGTGTCACCTGCGCGAACACCTCATTTACTCAGATTCTATCAGCATCAACCCAGAGTCACGTTTAGAGCTTCAATGGTGGATGGATCATTTACATGGCTGCGACTACCTTTGCGTCAGGCCTCGATCTTGTGTTGGAATCAGATGCAAGTCTCTCGGGCTGAGGCACTCGCTGTGGTCTAATCTCAACTGGGGGGACATGGCCTCTTGAGAAGTCCAATTTGCATATCAACTGTTGAGAGAATCTGCCAGGCTCCTTTGCAATCAGAGGTCTGGCAAAAGACAGGGTGCAATGTTCCATTTTTCTCTGCATGGACAACGATTCCATGGTCTGTTATATTAATCATCTGTGCGGCACTAGATCCAAGCCTTCAGCGGAACTGGCAAAACGATTTTGGGAATTATGCCTGGTCAACAAGATCTCAGTCTGGGCAGAATACTTACCGGGTACTCTCAATTTAATAGCAGACTGACACTCCCGTCTTCTGTGGGACTCCAGCAATTGCAGACTTCATCCCTCAGTGTTCCGGTCTCTGTTTCACAGGTGGGGTTCTTTCAGAATCAATCTTTTTGCTTCCCTTCTCAACTCCCAATTACCTTTTTTATTCCAACTGGCGTCCAGATCCTCTAGCCTTAGCTACAGATGCTTTCTTACAGAACTGGTTGCTTTCAGTCACTTATGCGTTTCCTCCTTCTCTTATGATCAGCAGGATTCTTGCTCAGGTCAGACGTCAACAAGCTACTTTGGTAACAGTGGCCCAAATCCTGGCAATCATTTCCCCCTCTTCTTGAACTGGCTATTGACTTCCCTGTCCTACTCCCGTCCCTTACCAATCTTCTTCTGGACCCCTTGGGCCATCCTCACCACCTAGTTCTCGAAAACTCCCTCAATCTCTCTGCTTGTATAATTGCAGGCCTGGCCAATCTATCAATCAATCTCATTTCGCCAGAAGCTTCAGAATTCATTAGCAAGGCCTGGGATCCAAGAACCACCAAAGCTTAAAAATCCACTTCGGCTTTATGGTCAAGCTGGTGTTTGAGAAAAGGTCTAAATCCCTTTTCAGCTGATATAATTTATACTGTTAATTTATTGGCAGCTGACGCTAGTGGAAGTCATATAGGATCATCAACCCATGCAGATTGGTGATCTTCATGAATCATCCCTACATCAATGTCAAACCAGCGGGACAGCATCTGCTCATCTGTCATCTTTTAAAGGAGTACAATTTTCTAATCCTCCTCCAAAGTATGACAAACTGTGACATGTTAATGTAAGTTTATTTCCTGGCCTGACAATGCAGATCTTTGTCTAAAACTTACTATGTTGTTATGCCTCATCTCTATTAAATGATTGTTGGATGTTAAGGCTTTGGATGTTCCCTCTCGGCAATACAGTCCTACTGGGGTGATGTTGACACTTAGACATACAAAGACTGATTTAAACACCGTGTTTTACCTTTATTTCCTGTTCCAACCCAAACTCTATGTTAGACAATGTCTTAAAGTGTATAAACAGCAGAATTTCTATCTCAAGACACCCTCTTATTTCCAAATCCTCATTTCCTTTCAAAAAACCTATAATTCAGTTTCTTCCGTCATCCTTCCTCGCTGGGTCAGATGGGTTCTGCCTTAGCAGGAATTGATACCTCAGTTTTTAGGGCTTGCAGAGCTTTTTGGGTGGGTTCCAGACTGGAGTACACTCTGAGATCGGCTGACTGGTCCAATGATAAGGTCTTTAGGACATTTTACTGTAAACTCTTCATATTGCAACTTCTATTGTAATTGACAAATTACTAATTGTTTTAAACAAGCATAATAGGAGCCTCCAGTCTTGACATAAAATGTAGATTTTCCTGGTAATTTATGAAGGAAAGTCTTCATTTTATTAAAGACACGGAGGCAAGCATTATCCCACCTCAACACTTGGTTATTTGTGTTTGTTTCCCTCCCTGACAGAAGTTCCAGCGATGCCACCTGCTTCTTCTTAAGGACATTACAGTTCCAGCAGGATTCTCAACTTCCACTTCTGCTTCAGCGCATCTCCATGGAGTTCTTCCTACTGTTCCATTGGATCCTTCTAGGAGTTTCGTTCTCATTAACTTTTGCCAAGAACTTTTTACATTTACTTTAGCATTTTCTATTGTGTTAACTACTTTTCTTTTGTTTTCAGGTTCTATTTAACTTCTCGCACAAGAAAAGAGGGCTGTTAGCAGTCAAGTATGGGGTTATACATGTTATTGGTATACTATTGGTGGTTGCGATTGTGTTTTCCTGTCCCATTGGCTAGCCTTTTGCTAAGCCTCTTGGGATTTGTAGTTCCACTGTTCTTGACTGCTACTATATAAATGAAGGCAAGCTTAGAGAAGCATAATACTCGTCTCCGTGTCTTTAATAAAATTAAGACATTCCTTCATAAATTGCTAGGAAAACCTACATTTATAGCCACTTTTCATGACAAGGGTTGCAATTCAAAGCGGCGCATGAGTCCAAATGAGAGGTAAGCAAGCTGAACAAGATTATTTTTTACTCCAATCAAGGAACAGAACGGTTTACAGGAGGAAAATCTGTATTTCAGCATTGTAGGAAAGCCTTATTAACAGGAAGGCAAAAAAAGAGGTCAGGTGGACCTATGTGATAAGTAGTAATAGGAAACAAGTTCGCTATCGTAGTGTAAAAATGGAGGCTAAGTCAATCTAAATAGAGAAGACAAGGTATTCTGTTTTATTTTAGTCATGTTTTTCGGTGTCAGGTTTTATAGAAAGCAAATACATAGAATGAGCTCATGGAGAGACGAATAGCCTATTCTTTCAGATAAGCAAGTAGGCCTGATCCACCTGTTGTAGTCTAGATACCCAGGAGCCAGATTTAGCTGTGTTAGGCTGTACTGCAGGATCCTACGACCTGCAATAAATCTCCAGCTGGATAGAAAATCAAATGAATACCAACCACCATTGTCATTGCCATTGAGGGGTAACAAGAAGAGAATGCTCTCTCGTTAGTTTCACTTTGATGACCACATTGGAAGAAGAGGAATTGGTGGCAAAAGTGGGTAGACAACTTTCTTAACAATTTATTAAACGGGTATTTCCCTTGGGCTTTGGCAACCTGCAGATAAAATCCTGTCACTGTATGTGTTTTGCAGTGGCATAAAGATAAAGATCCTGTTTTTCCTGTTTAGAGAATTCCTCTTCTTGCATTGCATTGCGTTCTTTCAAGAGATGCTTCCTCAGCCGGTCCCTGGAGACCTGGAAGATGAACCACTCATATTTAAACATCTCAAGCCAGGGCTAAAATTCTTTCATCCCCATTTGAGCTTACCTTGATTGATGCAGACAAAAGTACGATAAAAAGTAAACATCAGAAAGGTTAAAAAGGACTTTCAAGCTAGAAGGATTGATTCAATATGTTTTAGTGGAGTGACTGTAGTCTGGTAGACCATTAACAATCTAAAGTGTGTTAGTCCATGTAAGCACTCTAATTTTGCATCAAAATGTCATTCACAAAAGATTGTGTGAAAAAAGAGGATCTCCACACATCATTTTCTTTCCCTTGCATCAACAAATTAATAACTGTAGAGCTGCTGTTGCCAGACCCACTTTATCCTGGAAGCATCCTTTTCTCTGAGCCACTCCGGGGTTTCATGTGACGTTTGGCATGCAAGACCATGAAATTGCAAGACACAATGGAGCCCAGAAGACAGAAAACTCTAACAGACTATTAAATGCTTGTTAAGCTCAAAAGATTTCTAGTGTATAGAGAACAGCATGTCCTCTTAAGCACATGCCTTTGTGATCCAGTTATTCAGAACTGCTCCTAGGTATCTCTCATTTGAACTAAATTGGCTGTCTATTTGAAATAGTTATATAAATCACAAAGAGTTTAAAGAAGCATCCAAATAGCCAGTTTCTCCCTAAAAATACAATTTTAACACGAAAAGGTAAAGGTGGTCTATGAGACGAATTTCAGAAGATCAATCTCAATAGAAGCAGGGGTTTGGGGTGGGGGGAATTGGGGGAGGGTTCAGTCTCCGTACTATTGGCAAGTAAAGGACAGTTACCCTCACCCACCTTTAGGTGGCATGCTACACCATGGGGGTCCTCACCCCCTCCCCTCACTAGGACCAATGAGGGCTACAACACTCCAAACCCAGGGAGCGCTTGAAATGTGTTACACAAGTTACTTACCTTCAATAACGATATATCTGTAAGAAACATTAGTAGTGATAGATTCCTTACCTTAGAATTTAACCCCAGGCGTCGGACTGGATCCGAAAAGTTTTCGTCAGCAGTACCCCTGCGCGTCGGTAGGCGTCGTCATGCGGCTCCGCGTGCGTCGTTGGAGTTGGGATGACGTCGCTGGAGCTACTTAGACGCGCCCACACACGCTGATGTCAGTTCTGTACACTACTTTCTGCGCCAGGAACGCAGAGCCATGCAAGAAACTGACCACTGGTGCCATGAAACTAGGGCCCTGAAAGGGATGACCTTAACCCTAGAAATCGGTTCGCAGAACGGGGAGGATGGGTGAGGCGGTAACGAATCTATCACTACTAATGTTTCTTACAGATATATCGTTACCGAAGGTAAGTAACTTGTGCATCTGAAAGAAACACGTAGTGATAGATTCCTTACCTTAGAAAAGATACACCAGCAATACCAACTCCGGTGGTGGGTCTGCGAACCAAGATCACACCAGAAAGTCCTGGAGAACAGAACGGCCAAAGAAGCAGTCTCTCCGGACTTGGCCGTCCAGGCAGTAGTGCTTGATAAACGTGTGCAGCGAGGCCCATGTAGCCGCCTGACAGATGTCATGCAAGGGAACACCCCGTCCCAAAGCAGAAGTGGCTGCCGTCGCCCTGGTAGAATGGGCGCGCAGCCCCACTGGAGGCTCTTTTGTAGCCAAAGAATAAAATGCCTTTATGCACAGAACGACCCACCGAGAGATGGTCCGCTTGTGCATGGCCCAACCTTTCTTGGCGCCCACGTAGCCAACAAGGAGCTGGTCATCCACCCGGAGCTGTTGTATGCGGTTTAGACAGAATGAGAGCGCACATTTTGAGTCCAGACGGTGGAGCCTCTCTTCCTCTTTCGAGGGATGCAGAGGCGGAAACAAGGGAGGCAAAGTGATGGTCTGCCTGATGTGAAAGGCAATGACAACCTTCGGCAGAATGGATGGACGAGTCCTTAGAACCACTTTGTCTGGATGAACAGAGCGAAAAGGAGGTTTAGGAGAAACAGCCTGGAGCTCACTCACTCTTCTGGCAGAGGTGATGGCCACCAGGAAAGCGGTCTTTAAAGTGAGAAGACGAAGAGGACAGTTGTGAAGTGGCTCAAAGGGAGCACACATCAGATATGTCAAAACCAGGTTCAAGTCCCACTGAGGCATTATGAAAGGAACAGGAGGAAAAAGATGAGTAATGCCTTTTAAGAATCTATTTACAACAGGGGACTTGAAAAGGGAAGGCTAATCTGGAAGCCGTAAAAAGGCTGAAAAGGCCGAGAAATAGCCCTTGATAGTGTCCAGAGCAGAGTCCTGCTGGGCCTAAGAAAGAAGGAATAGAAGGACCTCTGAAAGAGGGGCAGAAAGGGGATCCACAGCCTTTGCTGTGCACCATGCCACAAATTTGTTTCACCTGCAGGGGTATACCGTCTTAGTGGAGGGACACCTGGCTGCCAAGATTACGTCACAAACTTCGGGAGGCAGGTCAAAAGACGTAAACTGCTGCCGCTCAATCTCCACGCAAGGAGGTGGAGGCTGGACAGGTTCGGGTGGAAGACCGTCCCCTGGTGCTACGACATAAGATCCCCCCGAAGAGGCAGTCGGCTCGGGGGATCGATAGCCATGCTGAGTAGCTCCAGATACCATACTCTTCGTGCCCAGTCCGGAGCCACAAGAATGACTTGGGCCCGGTCGTGCTTGATCTTCTTCAACACTCTGGGTAGAAGTGGTATAGATGGAACGGCGTAGAGTAGAATGCAACTACACTCGCGTTGAAAAGCGTCGCCTAGTGAGTGCTGCCTTGGAAATTCCAACGCGCAGAACTGATGACATTGCGCGTTCTCTTCGGTGGCGAATAGATTTAACCAAGGCTCTCCCCACTGCTGAAAGAGACCTTGCGCCACGTCCGAGCGCATTCGTGATCCATCATACACCGGTGGCTGAGTTCGTCCGCCCTGGCGTTTAGAGAACCTGCCAGGTGTTGAACCACTAGGTAAATGCCCTGATGTTTCAGCCATGTCCAGAGACGCAGAGCCTCCTGACATAGGGTCCACGACCCCAACCCGCCCTGTTTGTTGCAGAACCACATGGCGGTGGTGTTGTCTGTGAACACCTGCACTATTTTCCCCTTGACAGAGGGAAGGAATGCCTTCAGTGCAAGTCAGATCGCCCGAAGCTCCACAAGGTTGATATGGAGCCCGGACTCGGCCAGAGACCAGAGTCTTCTGATCTCCGCCTCTCCCACGTGGCCGCCCCAGCCCAGAAGGGATGCGTCCGTCACATCTGTGTGTTCCGGTTGGGGAAGGGAGAGGGATCTGCCATTGACCCAATCGCGATTCGTGAGCCACCACTGCAATTGTCGTGCAGTGCCCTCCGAGATCTGGATGTGATCGGACAGGTTGCCCTGATGTTGTGCCCACTGGAACTTCAGGTGCCACTGCAGAGCCCGCATATGCCATCTGGCATGACCCACTAACAGGATGCAGGAGGCCATCAGGGCCAGTAGCCGGAGGGTCATCCTGACCGAAACCCGGGATAAAGGCTGAAAGATCGGAATCATAGTCTGAATATCCCAGACTCGCTGCGCCGAATCCAGAATCGCTCCGATGAAGAGGAGCTTCTGAGAGGGGATCAGGTGCGACTTCGGCACGTTGATGGAGAACCCCAGCAAATGCAGGAGGTCGGCCGTAGTCTGGAGGAGGGAGACGACTGCCTGGGTCGAGCCCGCCTTCAACAACCAGTCGTCAAGATAGAGGAAGACTGGGACCCCTGATCTGCGCAGATGAGCTGCGACCACAGCTATCACTTTCGTGAACACCCGAGGGGCGCTGGTAAGGCCAAAATGGAGCATGGTGAACTGAAAATGCTCGTGGCCTACCGTGAACTGCAAGTCCAAAGCTACCATCCAATCTTGCAGGTCTATGGCAGACTAGACCTGAGCAAGTGTTATCATCTTGAACTTCTCCTTCCGGAGGAGGCGATTGACGTTCCGAATGTCTAAGATAGGATGCAGACCCTTGGCCTTCTTGGGGACCAGAAAGTAGTGGGAATAACAACCACAACTTACTTCTGGCCCAGAAACGCGCTCAATGGCCCCCTTGGCCAAGAGGGCCGTGACTTCCTGCTGAAGAAGCGCAAGATGGTCCCCTGACATGCGGTGGTATTGAGGTGGCATGGCTGGAGGGGAAGTCTCGAAGGGGAGGGAGTAGCCCCTTCGGACATTTTTCAGCACCCACTTTTCCGAAGTGATGTTGCGCCAGTGGGGGAGATGATGGCGAATTCTGCCACCCACTGGCGTTTGATGGGCCTGAAAGGTCGGACTAGGAAGGCTTTGCAGTGGATGCTGCGGGGGTGGAAGTGGATTGACCCGCCCGCTGGCCCCCTGACCACCTCGACGGTTCCCACGTCCGCGGCCGCACTGTTGTTGCTGCTGCGCCAGCCTGTGGCCCTGCAAACGTTGTGGGGCACCCCTTCCGTGGCCACAAAAGGAGCGAAAGGCTGAAGGCAGAGGAGGCCGAGTGGCCGACAGGCCCAAGGACTTAGCTGTAGCCCGTGAGTACTTAAAGCGCTCAAGCGCACTATCTGCCTTATTGCCAAAAAGGAGAATGCCATGTCCATCAGAGTGTTCTCGACATCCCCCGAGAAGCCAGTTGTTCTCAGCCAGGCATGGCGCCTAAGCGCCACCGTTGTGGAAATCGCTTAGCCCAGCGAGTCGGCGGTGTCAAGCCCACAACAGATGGTGAACTTAGCTGTGTCTCTCCCAGCAGCAATAGCTTGGGCGAGTACGGTCTGGGCCTCTTTCGGACAGCTAGGCAGCACCTGCGCAACCGTGTCCAACACAGAGTGGGAATAATGGCCCAGGAGGCATGCGGTGTTCACAGACCGCAGCCCTAAGCTGGCAGATGAAAACAGCTTCTTGCCAAGCTGCTCCAGCTTTTTGGATTTCCAATCCGGAGGTGCGGAAGGGAACACGCTCTGGGACACAGAGGCTTAGACAACCAAACTCTCAGGAGTGGGGTGTTGGGAGAGGAAGAGGGGGTCGCCCGGAGCCGGGCGATGGCGTCGGGCCATGTTCCTGCCCACAGGAGCCCCTGTGTTGGGCCTGGACCAGGTGCCCAAAAGAACGTCAGACAGAGCTTCATTAAAGGGCAGCAAGGGCTCCGAAGAGGTCTTCGCCGGCTGGAGCACTTCTGTCAGGAGGTTAGCCCTGAGGGCCTATGCAAAACCACTGCATAACTGGCTCCCTCCTCCATGGCCATGGTAGGAGGAGACAGCATGCCAAGGTCAGGTAAGGTGTCAAGACCACGGGCATCCCCCAAATCCTCTGCCCAGTCTGGGTCATAAGCACAGTCTTGTGCGAGAGGGTCCTCAGACCCCTCCCAGTCCTCCCCTTCCTCTGAAGTCTGTGGAACAGGCTGAAAATATGGAGGACAAACATAGGGAAAAAATTGCCCCATCAGCGTCGGAATCGGCGCCGAGCTGCGCCTATCCAGCACAGTGTCCGGTTCAGGGCTGAAACTGGGGACGTCGTCCCGAGGAGCGGGCGACGTCGGAGGTGGTGCCGACGTCGGTGGAGGCGTTACAAGGTCCACCGGCGTCGACCGGGGTCCGATCCCGGATCCCAGGGGGTCCTGCGGCACCGGAGCCACCGGCGACGCCGGAGCCGCCAGCAGGACAGGACCCCCAGTTGGGCCCGCGTTGCCCGGAGGCACACCGGCTGGGCCAGACGGCCCAAAGAATCAGGCCATGACAGCAAGAAACTCTTGCAACTGGGCAGGTGTCACAGACCCGGGAAGGGCGGGTAGACCGGCGGCGACATCGCAGGCTCCGCCGGAGCCGCAGGGGTGGCACAACTCGCACCCTCAGCCACATCGCACGAGGGGAAGTCTAGGAGCGACAACGCTTCTTCGACTTCTTTTTAGAATGCTTCGACTTACCTGACCCCGAGTGCGAAGATTTAGATCCAGAAGAATGATGGTGACGGCTCCGCGACTGGTCCCTCGACTGCAGGACTTCCAACAACTTTCGGGGCCGCTTCCACAAAATCTTCGGCGCCATGGCCCGGCAGTCGGGGCACAACTTGGAGTCGTGGTCGCGCCCCAGGCAGTAGAGACACACGGGGTGTGGGTCCATCACCGACATCATGCGGTGACAGTCCCCCACAGTTCTTAAACCCGGGCATCCCTACGATACCAGGAGTCGATCAACTCGAGAAAAAGGAGACAAAAGGCCTAAAAAAACTCAGTCAAAAAATGACTGGGGGTACTAGCTCTTCCCGGATATGCGCTTACTGGCGCGGAAAAAGAAAGAACTGACGTCAGCGCGCGTAGGCACGTCTAAGTAACTCCAGCGTCATCGTCCCGGTGCCAACGACGCCCGCGGAGCCGCACAACAACGCCTACCGACGCGCAGGGGTACTGCTGACTGCTGCTACGGCTGACTGATCCAGCCTGGGGATAATTCTAAGGTAAGGAATCTATCACTGCACGTTTCTTTCAGATTTGCGTAATTAGGGCCCTAAGAGAGTTTGTGGTGTGGATGAGGAACACAGAGTGCAGGATATGTGACAGGAAGAGTTAAAACCACCACATGGTGGGCTGAACAATGTTTTTTTACTGGTGACCCTAAGGAATAGATTAAAACAGAGCGGAATAGAACTTCAACCCAATAGGAGAGGGGGTAACTTGTTTCTGCCTGGCTCGTGACCTAACAAAGGTTCTAGACATTCTTGAAGACCATACTTATATATTGTTACTCTGCATTACAGCTGAAGCATATGCAGGTATAAATAAAATTGAAGTATAGGTAGCTATAAATAACATTGGAAAACGTGACCTACAGTAGTTGTAGGAGTCGTCTACGGTCGTAGTTACCTGAGTAAATGTAGTAATGAAGAGACATACAATTAGAAAAATAATTTAAAATTATACTTCACTTGTGCATTTTGTGCATCTTGGGTGTAAGTTGTGGTAATGCATATGTGACATCACACAGCGCGCATATGGCACTTGTACTCTAGGGCTTTATTCTGAGTGTACGTCTTTGTACATTTCTTACCCACAAAAGTATGTGTTAGACTCAAATCAAGCCTTATTTTGGAAAACCAAGAAACAGAGCTTCATATAACAGAGAAAGGAGCGACAAACATTTGTATTTTTGGATACTATGCCATGCAGAAAGATTGTTTGCGAATCATGTGGTGGCAGTGCATTTCGGTAATTGGCTCCCAGTGCTGCTAAGGACTTTTGTTGTACTCTGGTGGATTGTTTCTGTTTTTGCTAGTTAAACTGCAGCTATTAATGGTAGGTTTTATAAGCCAACAAGCAGTAAAGGCCTTTCCCATATGTTCTAAACTGAAATTTAGAGACCCTCTTTCTTTCTGTAATCTGGCAGACTTAGAAATCTAGGCCTCAGTTATTACCTTCTAGATCTTATCATTTGCACGCTATCTGAAGCCGGCTGCCTAAGAAAAGTAGGCCATGCATTTTCTGCTGTTAATTTAGAAAAAGTGTGAAGATCACTAATTGGAATATCCACGGGTCACCAGCTCTGCTGAGTGTCTTTTCTGTAATTATCATTCCTTTCTTCAGAATTTTGCACAAGTCCTCTCTAAGGTACCTGACGAGGAGGCCTGCAAATTACTCCACTTTGTCCCATAATCAACCAGAAAGATTTTAAGGCATTCAAGGCGGCTGAGGTCAGTGTGCGCCCTTGTTAGACACTGCTGGCTAAATCTTATGGGGAGGTCCCATCGCATCCCCTTGCCCCTGATCTCAAACCTGTCTGCCTCGATGCAGTGCTTTGTTTGTGGTTGAGAAACAGATTTCTCTGATCTCCCTTCCCTACAAGGCCCAGCTTGGTCTCCGCAAGTTACTTCTTTGTCCTTCAGTGTTCTAAATCATATCTCCTCGAATTCGTCGCACGTGGAAGTCACACCACAAGAACTATGTGATTGTAATTCTGTCCTATACACCAGAGGAAAAGAGCTGGTGAAGCATCCAAATAAAAATAAAATCCTTACTGCTCAAAAACACCATCTAAAAAGGTACCTACCCAAAGACATTTTTGATTGCTTGAGATATTGCTGGGGATCATCCTTCACCATGGAAGGAACAGTAGGTGGGAATTTGCTGTGACAAAGTAGAAGTGCTAACCTGGGACATGATCATTCTGCTTAGAAGCAGTTTTGAAGACGTACAGGAACATGGTTTTATAAACCTACATGGTACATAATGCACTCCTGGCTGTTTAAGCGTATGACGAGCAGTTTGGTGTCATTTTCACTAATTAAACCTGTCAGATGCAACTGTTTAAAAGTGAAAAATAAAATTTACTATTCGAATTCAATTATTTATCTAATAATGTCGTCTGTGTAACAACGTCAAAATGAAAAAGTCAACATCACCTGTACAATGGCCTCTTCTATTTGACCACAGTTAAATCTTTCTTCCAACTTCTGCACATCTGGTTCCTGTTAAAATAAAGATACAGTTGTTTATCACTTTTCAAGCATGCAGTTCTCACACAACACAAATTAAAAATAGTATTCAATTAAATATTCCTTGAAATAGATGTATTTAAATCTATTCACATGAATTTAGTAACATTTGATTTTACTGAAGTATCCTTTTCATTTCCAAAACTGTACCAGTGGCTTACCGAGTGCTCTTACAGTGGTTAGCTTAAGAATCCTGACTTACATACGCAAAGGATATCTAAACATGCAGGCAAAATAAGAAATATCTCAGCAGTTTCAATTAAAAAATAAAAATAAAGAAGGCCTGTCTACTGCACTCTTTCTGTGCTCCGATATAGTGCTCACAGATTAGCAATCACAAGTGTAAAAATCCCTGCATGGGGCGCAACCAAGTGCAATACAGACCAAAGAGTTGTAGGAAGGTGGGTTGGTGAAAGAAGGGGGATATGGTAATCTAAGTATAAAATCAAGATTTGAATGAATAATTTGTCCATTCTCCAGGCTAATGAGGGAATTATAAAACATTTCCTACTAAATAAGACTATATACAATTAAACACTAGAAGAAACCTCCCCTATTGACCTCCAGCTAGAGGGAGAAAGTTAACAGGTGGGGTTCATAAAGACTGGCACGGCTGAAGCAAGGCTTTACCACAAGAGAGAAGCCCTTGACCTCCTATCCAACTATCCCCAATGTAATTGGTCAAACCAAGCTGGACCAGGGAGTCAGAAACACCAGTCCCCTTCCAACCCACCATGCCCCCCCACCCCAAATAAAAAGAAGGGTTTCTGGGAAGGGGTCTACCAACAAAAGGGGAGGTGAAAGTCCACTGCATAAGAATGGCCACAACTCTGAAATGTAAGAACGAAAAATAGTGAAAATGAATATCTGAAGTAGACTGAAGGACATCGATTAAGAGTTAAAGCAGGAGTCCCAAACGGGTCGCATAAGGAGAATAAGATATGACACCAAGGACAAAGGTGACTCAGGTGTGGGATATAAAAAGCTTTACAAAAAGTGTAAGGTCCAAAGGTGTACGACCATAAATACAGAGCACACAACAGCATAAAAATTAAAATGAAAGACAGATAACTACAGCCACTACTTTTAAACAACTATTAGACAAGCAACAAAACAGAGTTGCAATTAAAAAAGGTATGTGTATTCAATAAATAATAACCAGGGACAATGCAACCAACAAACGGCCTAGCTAATTTAGGTGTAGACGCAATTAAAACAAAACAAAATATGGTATACAGTGGCTCAGTCAGAGCCTAAGAAGCAAAGAGGGACACAGCAGAAGAAAAACAAAATTAAAACCAGTACTCACAACTTGAGCATCAACTACTCAAGAAGAGACCAGTTTCCAACCCCTCAGAACTTAAAAAAAGATTGCCTGCTCAACCTCAGAAATGGCCCAGACTGGGAGAAAAAAGGAAATCTTCAGACTTCATGAACACAAAACTTTGGAAAGAAAACTAGCCCTGCCTGCTTCATACATAGCCAAAAATAAAGAGAATGGCCATTTTCTCCAACACTTTAAATGTCACCAGACCACCAGTAACGGACACCACTCTTTAAGAGTTCAAGTCTTTCTTGACATCCGCGACAGTTGTTTTTTAGGCAAAATTGTTTTTGATATTTGAGTCAGAGAATGAGGTGAATAGGAGGAGGCAAGACCCATCACCAACATCACCTTTTACTTACAAGCCTCTACCTGCAGCATCCTCTCATAGCATCCAGCAGAGTGCTAAAGCAGCACTGTTAGGGTCACTGTTTAGCATGTGAGAACAGTCTAGGTCTTCCACCATGCCTTGCACCAAACCATCTTTTAAGTCCACAAGCTAATTTAGTGTAGTTGCCATCAAATACGTTGCATACGCCTCAGGAACTACAGATGGGAAGTCCAGCACTTGCAGGACAACATCCATGTTCAGGTTGTCTAACACTCATCCACAAGTCTATTCTCACTAGGCTTTCAACTGTATAATTCTTAAAGGCCAATATCTCTTCTAGCGGTTCTTAAATCTCTAGTCTCTCTCATCCACATGCATATTCTCACTAGGCTTTCAACTGTACAGTTCTTAAAGATCATTATCTCTTTTAACGGTTCTTAAATCTCTAGCTTTCCTCTTTGGTCTCTAGTGTCTGTATCTTGGGGCCTTAATCCGCTAAGTCTTGTTCAACCCCCCCCCCCCCAACACGCTATTAGAATTTCCATCTACTGCTCTCACAGCCGCCTCAATGTCACCAGTCTTCCCGTTACAGTACTGGCAATGTTCAGTTTCAACAACTTTGCTACCAGTCATTAGTCTCACACAGTGAAAGGTCCATTAAGAAAACCTCAGTTCTATTAAGACTAAAGCTCATTACCCATGGCTGTAGTTTCATCAGCATGCCTGCCCACCTCTATATGATTTTTGGTGGCTTTGGTTGGCCTGCAGTCATCACAGCAATCACCTCTCAATTCACTCCTCTGGTCACTTCAAAGGAACCAATGCTGCTCTGGTGATATTGCAAATTAAAATTGTTTATGGAGGCAGCTGAGCTCTTTATCACCAGCTCCATTAGTTCAGCATGCATTGCGCAATCACTGGTTGGAGATCCATGAACATGCGAGTGGATCTCATATGTGGACCACAAAACTGAAGCATCCGCAGGGCAGCAACATAGCTGTCTTCACTGGGCTAGCATCTCCAGCCGCCTCAGGGCACCTCAGCTCTGGTCGCTTAGGTGGAAAAGTGAGGCTTCAGTGGGAGCCTTAAGAAGCAGAGGGAGTCTTGTCCTCCTGCTGGCCAAGCTCCCCCAAGACATACAATTTTTGTTCCCAGACTGTGAAGGGTGTGTAAGTTGAGGGCAATGCGCCACCCAGAGTTCCTCTTCAGTTAACTCTGAAGGAAGCCAATTAAGTCACTTCAAGTGGATGCAAAAGGCAGCACAAAAAGCATGACCTTCGGAGGGGGGGAATATTTAAGAATGTTTATTACAATGGGAGGTTCAGAAAACATGATTTAGCTGTAAATCACAGAGGAGTCAAATAAAATGCTACCATTAAAGGAATGATCCAGACAGTTGGCAAGTTGGTTTTGTTGTGAAACATCCCCTGCGAGAAACAACATGAGCCCCTAAGTCCGCATCCAACAACCTGGATTTCATACGTACAGGACTGAAGGAAAAAGGCATCACGAATTAGACAGAACAGTGTGGTCCTTCGGCTAAGCATAGAACTCACACATATCCTCAGCAGAGTGCACTGGTTCCAAATCAAGGAGAAGGAAAAGACAGCAGTAAGGACAAATGAGGGTGTCAACATCCAGTTATACCAGTACCTCTCCATGGTTACTTCTCTAAACAAGCATTTGCAATGCAATAGGTCTCGGATTTACAAGACTTTGAGCTATTAGCACTGTAAATGTCAATAGCTTAAATTCTCACAAATGCGAGACCTATTGAATTGCAAATATTGTTATGTTTTCAAGCACCTCATGCCGCGCTTGCACTTAATAGAGCCACACCCCTTTCTTTAGACGAGCCGCGTCTAAAGAAAGGGGCGTGGCCTCTATTACGTGCAAGCACGGCATGGGGCGCTTGGAAACAACCCCAAAAACAATATTTGTAAAATCATAGGTCTCGCATTTGTGAGAGTTTAAGCTATTGTCATTTACAATGCCAATAGCTCAAGCTCTCCTAAATGCAAGACCTATGGCACTGCAAAGAAGCGGCTGCCATCGTCCTGGCTGCTGTGAAAGCGCTCATGGCGCGCTGAATGGAAGGAAAGCATGTTGTGCTCTAAGTAAGACAAAACTCACTAAAAATAGTGTATACATACTAAATAACAGACGGAGTAACAGGAGTAAAAGGGCCAGTCCTCATGGGAGGTTACAAATGACGACAAAGCGGTACTAGGGAGGGACTAACAAGCAGATTACCAAATCAGAAGCCAGATTTTACAAAGGACAAAAACGCAAGCAAATGAAAAATATGGGCGGAGAGTGGGCGGAGCTTCAAGTGCATACACTAATACAGCATGCCTCGCAGAGCAGCGCATGCGCTGCCCAGGCTCGACCTAAAAACTTGAAGGTCCTTCCATTATGTCACAGATGTTCCGAGAGGGTGGCATCCAAATTAATTTGGGTCGGTAAAGAACCCACAATAGGAAGGCGTAACACGGTGAAACTGGGGGGGGGGGGCGGGGGGGGGGGCGGGGTGGGGGGGGGAGATGGGAGTTGCAGACAATGCATGTTTTATCAGGCTTCGCAGCCATGCCTCCCTGTGGAATAGTGACAGGCTGAGTCCCCAAAGCAGTAGTGCTTTATTGATTAGGGGATGTTTGATACCCCCATATGGAATGTGGAGTGACTGGAGACAAGGCACAGGCCACAGACACTGTATCAGTCGCTGGTCACCACAGACACACAAAGTGTTAGACTAGCAGTGAGGAAGGGACGAAGCATATTCCCATTCCCAGATTGTTGGCAATCCGATGTTCTCTTCAGCACCGGAGAAACGTGCATTTCAGAAAGGATGGATGCAAGGTGTGCCAGATTAGGGGTTCTCCAAGGGAAGTAACTCTGATGGAGGATTACAAGAGAGATTACAAGGGCTACAGCAAATAGAAAGGGAGCTGAATGTCAGGTTGATGGTGAGGAATGGGCTCAAATCAACATCATGACACAAAACACATACGATCGCGGAAGACGCAGTTTAAAGTAGTCCGCTACTGGTATACACCAAGAACTACCGCCGCATCTCTCTGCTGCCCTTTCCCACCAAAGTCCTCAAGAAGTCCATCAACCAGCAACAGAACATCTGGAGACCGACAATCTTCTGGACAGCTCTCAATCCGGATTGCGCGCTAACCACAGCACCTAAACCGCCCTGATCACAGACATCAGATCCCTCCTTGCCCAGGGAAAATCAGCAGTCCTGATCCTCCATGACCTCTCAGTAGCATTTGATACAGTATCTCACCACACCCTCATCAAAACACTTCACCACATTGGCATCCAAGGAGAAGCCCTCAAATGGATTGCAAGAACCCACAGAATCCGCCTACCTCCCATCTTCTCGGAACCCAAGAACACCATCTGCGGTGTCTCTCAAGGTTTGGTCAACATCATCAGAACATATGGACTAAGCATCATATCCTACGCCGCCGACAGCAAGCTCATCCTCTCCCTATCGGAAGACCCCTGCATCACACTGACCAATTTCCCCAAGTGCATAACGAGAGTCGCCGACTGGATGAAAGACAACGACCCTAAACTCAACACAGACAAGACAGAAGTATTAATCTTTGGGAACACCACCTCCTCATGGAGCGATCCCTGGTGGCCTCCCGAACTTGGACCCTCACTCACTCCGACTTATCATGCCTTTAACCCGGTCATCATTCTGGGCAGTAAGTTCACCATGAAAAGAGATCAATGCAGTCTCAACCGCCTACTTCCGTACGCTTCGCATGCTACGCAAGATTTTCAAGTGGCTCCCCACCGACACCAGACGGACCATCACCCAAGCCCTTCTCACCAGCCGACTGTACTACAGCAACACACTCTACGTAGCAATCACCTTGCACCTCCCCAAGAGACAGCAGCCCATAAAGAATTCAGCAGACAGACTCATTGTAGACCCCCCCCCCCCCAAGCATACCCATATCACCCTCCACCAAAAAAACCTCCATTGGCTCCCCATTAAAAGGAGATGTTTGTTCAAGATGCTGATCCACACCTTCAAAGTCCTACACAACCAAGGACCAGCATACATCACCGCCGGAACTTCCACCAGCCCTCCAGACACTTGTGCTCAGCCTCCCTCTTGCTTGCTCACACCTCACACATTTGTCGCAGTAAGAGTGGAGGACGCTCCTTCTGCTGCCTCGTGGGGAATTCATGGAACGACCTCCCACTTCATCTCTGGACCTCTTCCTCTCTGCTGGACTTCAGAAAAGGACTCAAGACCTGGCCGTTTAACTGAACTCTATCCAGCAGCATTGTTCTCAGCGCCTGGATACCTTCACTGGTGATTAGCCACGCTTTACAAATCCTGATTGATTGATTGATAAACCTACAAAGTGACATAAGTGGGTGCAATTATCAAGGACAAATGCTGGAGGAGATGGAGATAGATGGGACACTACTGCATCTACTGTAAGATTGCCTCTCAGTCCTCCAGGAAAGACGGGTCCAGACACTATGCAAGGATTGATGAATTCGCTGTCATTAGGGCCCAGGACCCAAGTCAAAAAGAATAGGGACAACATATCAAACAAGAAGCTTACCCTTTAAGTTCAAAATTGCTTGGAAAGACATAAGGGAAGTCACGATTTGGGCAAAACAAGGCAAAAGATGTAATTATAGCCAACGGTAGTGCGGTGCGGAAAAAAGAGGAACAAGCCCTCCAAGAATGAAAACTCTTGGAGCCCTGTGCACAGCCAAGTACCTCAGCCTTGCATCTAAGCATGCATCCTGAAGGGCCCACTTATATCAATTCTCTAGACGGGCCGTGCAACTCAACATCATTGCCAACTTGAGAGGCTTACCCTGCAGAGTGCAAAAGACAGTAACAGCCATGTCACAGGTGCTGAATAACTGTGATAAGGGCTTAGGGGTGGTACTCTGACTCATGTATAGCATAATTTTCCCACAATGAGCAGGCAGAAGACTGAAATAGAAGGTAAGTAGGAATAAGCAAGTCCTGGAGACTTCCAGTTCAGAATAACCTTACGGAAACACACCCCAAGATAAGGAAAAGACACTGGCCCAAGACTATTACCGTCATCAGGTTTCAATCCCACTTGCCAAACTTGTGACAATATCAACCCTCAGCCTTGTACATCATAGTAGGATATAACATACAGTCTCAAAATCGAAAGAAATATGGGGTAAATGTGGAGAGCAAAAAGTGACTGATTTGAAGGCTCTTCAGCTGCATATGAAGTTACAGAATAACTACAAAGAAAGGTATCGCGGTTCGATAAGATATACAATACAAGCAAAGCCCTCTATTTTCCCCCCAGCATTTGTTTTCCTAGAATGCACTTAAATAAATAAAGCAACAATCAAGTTTAGGAATGTCACAGGAAAAACATGGAACATTAGTAAATGAAAAATGAAGGAGAAAACATTAACATTGGAGTAGGGAACCAGATTTGAATGAGGTGTAAATACAGAAGAGCCACTGTAACATGACGAGTTAGAAGGCACTTTTCTATCCAAGGTTGCATTGAATGGGTCCAAGGGTGGTTATCCTTCACATTACCCAACCTCCACTTAGTTCAAGGGTCATATCGGCAATTGCCTACATAGGGCTATGGAATACCCACTAGGTCCTGGATGTATATGCCCTTGCATAAAACCGTAAGCCTATAAATGCTGGTAGGATGACTGCTCTGTCTGTGCTTCCCATTATAGAGCTAGAGGTAGCAGGGTAGGATTGCAGGTGGAGACTGAGTTAGACTCTTTTCCGAGAGTGCAGGGTTGATTATACAGTGCATGCACAGGGGTATGTTTATGCTCAGTGCACATGGCTCATTTAAGTTTAGTGTTTGAGCCCAGTCAGTGGGTGGAGGCTTCCCAAATGTTCCATTATTATGCAGTAATTAAGAAAAGATCCATATGCTTGCACCCACATATACTCCAGGTATAGGCCAGGCCACCCAAAGGAGAGAGAATGTGCTCAAGGTTTCTCCCGTTTCATGCCTGCATACTGGAATTTCTCTCTATAGAGAAGGACTGCCTCATGGGAGTCCGTGTTGTAAAACTTGCTTCATCCATAGAAAATCCATGGTGTACTGATGAAGTTCAGAAAATAGCTTCCCTTCAAATGTTCAGATTTGCCACACCTAGTAGCACATCAGCAGATCTCTCAGTCTGTGCTTGTTTTATACTTACACGTTCACTTCTACTGTACCACGAGCGGAATTGGCTCCTAGAAGAGTTGGAGTTTTAAGAAGTGCTTATATTTATATTTTTAAGTGTTTACCTGGCAAGAGGGGCCCATCTTGAGACTCCACCTACAGAGAAATACTTGGAGAGTCTGGACTTCCAAAAGGAATGTACTGAATGACTGATTAGCTTTGGTTGGAGTTTTTGGTTGAGATTTTTGATGTGAAAACAAAAGGCCTTATTGGTAAAGGAAAGGGCTTCGAATTCAATCAATTTGGCTCATTAAAACTAACTTAATGTAAGAATTACTGGGGGATCTCTACACCTTGAACCCATCCAACCGTGAACTGCAACGTTCTGCATTGTCTCCAGGAGAAGGAATACTTATTCGAGAAACATAATGCATTCCAGTGTGATTGAACCAGACGATCGCCACTCTTTCTTTTTGAGTAGGGTATGTGTTAAATATGTCCTTAAAGACTGTAGGTGTGAAAAGACTGTCATGGTGAATCAATAGCTCTGTATTTCCATCCACAGGTCATGCTCAGTTATAAGATTCACTTCATTGAAGGTCACGGAGGAGATCTGGCCAAAGAGATGGATTATCTACAGTTCAATTGAGGATCTCTGTGTTGGGGACATTAAATTTCAATCAGTTGGGGCTCATTCATTAAGAAATAACAAACGGTCACACCTTCTAGGTTGCTGTGAAGGACAACACAGCAATGAGCCAATTTCACCCATGGAGTTCACCATAGGGAAGACTAACTATGACTATTTAGCCATAGGGATCAACAGGCTGAAATGGATATGTATTAAAAAAAAAATAAGTAAAAAAAAAACCAAAAACCGGGCAAGAGCACACAACAGTTGTCACTTTTAATCTGTAATCTGTATGCAGCAGAGAGACTGGAACTGAAGAACATCAGCTATACTGCTGAATTGCTCTTTTAAATTACTCAGACTATTCTATTTTTGAAGACGTTTTGGCTGTGCTTCACGTCTCCTATATGGAAAGCAGCGGCAGAATTTAAGTAGCCAACTAGCTGAGAATTTCGGAAACAAGCAGAAACTTACAATAAAAGAGTAAAAGTAATGACACCGAACCGGACTTTAAACCCTTCAGAACCTGTGCATCTTCGCCTCCCTAAGCAAACCTCACTGCATTATCACACCAAAAGCGCCTTTGATGTCCTGGGCTCTGTGGAAATTCACCACAAAACATGTTCTGATGTGTGAATTCAGAGTATACACTGAATTATGGTTCATCTCTGCACAGTGTGGTGTACGAAACAGATCAGCATGCTGGTTCTCATTATCTCCCCCTTCATACAAGACCATTATGGCAGGGCTTCATCGGCCATTCACACGCTACACTCATCTCTAGGTTTTGAACCACACTAAATGCGCTTCTTCTGTTTCCATCCCCTGTAATCATGCAATAGGCTTACTATGGGCCTCTCCCTACCAGTGTTTGCTCCTGCCTATCCCTCACCACGCCATCATTCCCTGTTATGTCTAGGACCTGTGACAAACGTGACAACAGTGCTTTACTAACATTCACTGATGAATACCACTAACAAATATGGCACATTCCATAGTTCTCACATGGTAGGAAAATACTACAGGAAATAACACACTCTTTCCTCTATTCACCTGCATTATAGAACGAGTTCAGTTTAAAGAAAATGTAAACAGTTATTCCCTCAAATAATGCTAACAGTTTTATGAGAGGACTACAGTAGGAGAGTCAATTTACTGCTCGATGCCCCAGTTAATGATATCACTGGGTATTCATATTCATGCTTCCGGGGCGGAATCCATTGCTAAGTAAGGAGAATGAGGTTTAATGCTGTAGCCTGATGGTCTCAAACAATGGGGACAAATGTTGTGCAGCTCTGTAGCTAAAGAGTCGCACTCCCCGTGGTGAGGGGCAGCCTTGTCACTACAATGGATGTAGCAGCCCATAAGTCATGCTTCAGCCCAGGGAAACATTTGTGCACAGCACTTGAACTTCCAGTGCTCGATTTATAGAAGTCATAGTGCAGTGTTGCAATGGAAGAATGCATTGTATAGCCAAGCCAGAGCGCTCAAGCACAGACACTGATTCAAGCATGATTCGACAGAAAACTACAATGGTGCACGGATACATAAAGGGGAACAAACCGAAGCTTACCGTCTTCACCGCATTGAATCGTTCATTTATAATCTGCTCTGTGTATTTTCTGTAGGCTGCATCTTGGGGGACAGTCTGAAGTGTGGCGAGAATTTTTGTGTACAGGATCCTCAGGCGCTGAAATAGAAATTAAACACCCGAAACTAGCATCAGAGTTTAATGTTCTATGAAGAAAGCCCTTCACAAAGCACAACGACAGAAGAGTGTACACACTACGGCAGTACTTCACAAACTTGGAAAAACCACGAGCTTTAATAGACATGAGGCAGGTGATTTTTTAATGTAACTAAAGCATTTTGTGGTAGCGCATTCTTATTTCCAGATAGCCCATTTTCCATTAAAATTGTCACTTAATTTGCACAGACATACAGTTTTAAAGATAAAACTATATTGCACACAAACGGTAATATGTGAAAATCGTGTCTCAGTGACTATTAATTATCTGTTCATTATCAAGTGTCTTGATTTATTTTGATCCCACTAAAATCTTTGTTTCCTTCACTAAGAATTACTAAAACAAGCATTTGCAATGCAATAGGTCCAGCAATTGCGATATTTTGAGCTATTGGCATTGGTAATGAGACTGCCTTTTATTTATGTGTTTAAAAAACCTGCAATAATGAAAGGCATTGTCATTTACAATACCAATATGTCAAAGTTTCTAAAATGTGAGACGTATTGCATTGCAAATGCTTGTTGTTTACAAATGCCCCATGCTGCACTTTCACGTTAATAGAGGCATGCCCCTTGTCTAAAGAAACGTCCGCGGCCACTATAAAAGTGAAATCGAGGTATGGGGCACTTTCACACAAAAAACAAGCATTTACAATGCAACGGTCTCGGCATTGTTAAAGTTAGAGCTATTGGCATTGCTCATGACAATGCCGTTTCTTTAAATGTTTTAAAAGAAAAACAAACAAAAATAATGTCATGAGCAATGCCAATAGCTCTAACTTTACCAATGCCGAGACCCTTGCATTGTAAATTCTTGTTTAAAGGGGGCCTTGAACCGGGTCCCTATCGGGCTCTGTTTTGTGCCCTGGCACAAGAGGAATTTTTATTTCCGGACTGCAGTAACAGCAGGCACATCGATGTGTACTGCTAACACTGCTCACTTCTTACTAGTGGAGAAGTTATGGCATGACGTCATGCCAGGTGAGCGTTGAAGTTTGAGAGAAATCCTTTAAAGAGAGTAATTTTCACTCTGGATTCCCCTTCTATTATTGAAACTCGGGAGCAGCAACATTGTGGTGTCACACAGACACATGTAATAGCACACAATCCAGCTGCTTTAAAAAAAACAAAAATTGGCAGGGAGATGCTGGAACGCATGGAAACAGGTATGCACAAACACATTTTGCATGCATTAGCACATTAAAGCCAGACCAGTTGGCGTTGCCAGGGCTTGTTTTGTATTAGTGAAGGGTGAACGGCAGCATACCAGCATTGAGAGGTGACTAGAGGCACATAATATATGCATAGCATAAATTCACATATTCCCCTAAGCAGCAATGGACCCACGAACATTAAAGCGTTACAGAGGGAAACAAATGGCTACGGATTCCCACAGAAATTACATTAAGGTTCACAACTGCCAACCTGGAACAAGAACAAATAAACAAAGCCCGGCAGTATTAACAGCAAATAGCCGTGAAATGCTAAACGCTATTTTTCGCGAAAGAGGCAGAAAGTTTGTTGGCAGATGGTGAGGGCGTTTAAAGCAACATTGTATCCCCAGGCAGGCCCCAAAACAACACAGCAAGACAGCCATTCAGCCATCGCCCCCACAGACACAGCCTTCGCTTGCTGCCCGACTTCCGCAGAGCTTCGTGACTCGGAGACTGGGAATTAAAATGATTAAAATGCTGATCGGCTCTGCGCGGCCAGGCCTTTTCTTTCGCACAAAAGCCTAGCTTGAAAATGTTTCTCTAGCGGTCAAAAGTCTATAGCGACCGCGGTTGCCTTTGTGTCGCACTCGTCAATGGGCCTCTGTCTGGGCGGCACGGCCAGCCTCTCTTTAAACGCTATTTTTCGCGAAAGAGGCAGAAAGTTTGTTGGCAGATGGTGAGGGCGTTTAAAGCAACATTGTATCCCCAGGCAGGCCCCAAAACAACACAGCAAGACAGCCATTCAGCCATCGCCCCCACAGACACAGCCTTCGCTTGCTGCCCGACTTCCGCAGAGCTTCGTGACTCTGAGACTGGGAATTAAAATGATTAAAATGCTGATCGGTTCTGCGCGGCCAGGCCTTTTCTTTCGCACAAAAGCCTCGCTTGAAAATGTTTCCGGTTTCCTTTGTGTCACACTCGTCAATGGGCCTCTGTCTGGGCGGCACAGCCAGCCTCTCTCCGGACCAGGAAAAAACTAAAGCCTTCCCAGAGGAACAACAAGGCAGAGCAAAAGGCACACCACTGCCTTTCTCCGAGGTCAAGAAGAAATGCCTCGGAGAAAGGCAGCGGCATTTTCGGATTCGGGGGCGTGTTTGTCTTTTCTCTCCTCCAGCCATTGGCTGGAGGAGATAATTAGACTTTTTGCAAAAAACACGCCCCCCGATCCGAAAAGGACGGGGCCTGATCGGAGAGACAAACCTCTTCTCCAATGGCTGGCCAGCATTCAAGAGGCCAGCCAATGGAGAACAGGGGAGAAGAGGGGCGGGTTCAAGCCCCTCTTCTCCAAAACATTAAATCTCTCGACTTCCGGTTCTGCCTTCGGCAGACCGGATGGTCCCGAGACCTAAAAAAGCACTTCATTGTCAAGTTTTGGGTATAAGACTACTGTATAACAACCGAAGTAAAAGGGCCAGTCCTCCTGAGCGGTTACAAATGAAGACAAGGTACTAATAAGCCTATTAACAAATCAGAAGCCAGCATTTACCAAGGACACGGACACAAGCCAATGACAAATATGGGAGGAGTGTGACCAGGGCTTCAAATCCATACTCCAATTCAGCATGCCTCGCAGAGCTGCGCATGCGCTGCCCAGGCTCGACCTAAACAAGCATTGGCATAGCCAATAGGTCTCGCCTTTGGGACCTTATAAGTGTTTAGCCATGTAACAGTTGCATAACTAAATACTTATAAAGGTCCCAAAAGTGAGACCTATTGGCTATGCAAAGCGGCCGTGCGGCCCCGAAAATGCGGCCCTGCTGCCGCGAAAGTGAAAGTAATCGCGGTAAATCGTGGCGCGCGCGCCCGCGCACATGCACTGTAGCTCTAGGCTGGCCTGGTAGCACTTTTTGGAGCCCTCTCAATAAGTCTCGCCAGACGAGCGCATGCGCTGGGTCAGGCGAGACCTAAAAAGGGATTCATTTTGCTCTTCTAACTGCTGTGTGTACACAATTCCTTTGCAGGTATTTACATTTCGTAGTGTAAGGAAAAAATGACATCCTCTAGCTTTCATTTCACACTTCATGTACCCCCACAGGACTGTCACAAAATTCGCTTTACTTTTCTTTCTCTGATCACAGAGCGGAGTAAGTAAACACCAGTCCCAGCAGCATTAGACATAGTCTGACATCTGACCTCTTTCTTTGAAGCGCAGGAAATGTGACCAATAAATACAGATTTTAAAAGAGTCTTTAATTATTGTCTGGACTTTGGCAACACGCCAAAAATCGGCTTGCAACCCAGAGTTTGAAAAAGGTTCTTATATATCAAGACATTACTGCACTGACACAGAATGGGTAAAACCAATTGATACACCGGGCCATAAATGTCTAACATGGCCATTGCAGAGTTTCAGCTCCAAGAACATGAGCGTCAGCGGCAAAGTGTTCATAAAACCGTGAATGACAAATAGAGTAGTGACTTACTTGTCCCCCTTAAACACACTTCGAGCACCACAATGGAGTCTAAAGGGCTTTGTTAACGCTAAAACAAGACAATACAATAAGGCTAACATCACAAATTCACTAGGGCACAGAGTTTTTTCCAACTGCAGCAAGAAGCCAAAGGGAATCCACAGGCATGCGTAGGTACTATTTTAACAAGTTCAGCAACATATTTCTAGTGTAGCATGTATCCACCATAGAAACAATAGACTGAGCAATAGTTTAAAACCCCGGCTGCCTACACACATTGTAATGTCACACACAGAGCTTTTGTTATGGACAAGTATACAGAAAACCTGGCTTGGTGACAGAATACCTACAGCTGAAATGGAGGCCACTGTGACTACATTAGCTCAGAATTCTTCAAACTGTGGGGCTTGCCCCCTTCGGGGGCCATGGCTGCATTCCCAGGGGGGTGCTAATGGTTCTTGAAGTACTTGCAAATAAGGAAGGCCTGGATGCCCGACTTTATTCACTTGACGTATTTCCAGGTAATCTTGATTTGCACACAGCAGCTGAAGGGCTTTACCAGAGAGTATGAAATGTGATCCTGGATGCCCCGAAGTTGGGGTCAGGGTCAAGGATGTGGCTAAAAAGAGCAATAAATTCTCTAACAGGTTTTTTTTTTTCTAACCATCAGGTAACTGCCTACAAAAAATGGGCACACTTTAAAAATGGAAAATAAATGCAAGTTAAACTAATCAATTTTACTACGAAATATCAGTTGCCTAATCCAATCAAGGCAAATGTATGTTTGTGGCCAGGAAGCAGCACCAATAGAAGTATGCATCAGGAAAGGACTAAAGTTATGCGGCAGGGTTAAATAAATTATGTTTCAAGAAAATGCAAATAATAAAACATAATGTAGCACATTTTATGATAGTATATCATTATGTTTCCATTTGCATACTGTTAATACTGTCTGGGCAAATATTTCACTTCATTAGTACCAGTTTACCCCCGAAATACAACAATGAGCAACCGAGAGGTGACTAATCACCTTCTGTGAAGGGCTGTCCACTGTGTGGCAATATGTCGCTACATTTTTAATACCTTTTAATCCGTTTGAACTAGAAACATTTTGTTTGTTTGCAGATTATGCAGCAGATGACTGATTAAGTGGAAAATGCGGTCAAACTCATAATTATGTGGAAAATGCAGCACAATCGCTTAAATTCATTGGTCCTGCCAGAAAATCACAAAACTGATTCCTAGTTGGCGCAGTGGGGAATAGTGTAATGTGTATATATAGTGCTAAATAGTCCAAGCCTGTAAGTAATCAAACTACATCTAGAAACATTGTGATGAGTGTTCGTTAAAAAGACGCACTCAAGAACTCAACAGGTGACACCCTCACATTGCAAACACAATAAGATGACGGACGGAGCGCTGAAACTTTTCGGACACTCAGCTCCAGTCACTATTAGATCTGGGTTGAATCCATCATCGTTCTTTTGCTCACTTCGTCATCCCAGTTCAGACCCAGCCATATGCAAATCAGTCTTGATCCTGTTCCTCAAGGGAACAGTCCAGCCCGAACTGCCAAGCTAGGTCTTCCCTGGACTGTTAACAAGCATCCTGGGACCGCTTTCGGGTTAACACCCCTCGACAGCCAGGCTAGCAGTGACAAAGTGAGCAAGGGACCCACGTCTGGGCATTCCCTGCCAACATAAGGCAAACAAAGCAAACACAATAAGATGATTGACAGAGCGCTGAAACTTTTCAGATACCCTCACATTACCTCCCAATAATAATAAACATTCTTGGAGCTACAAGTGGCTCCATTAGTTCAAGCCTTTATTGGTTCTCGATGTCGATTCAATGTCTCGTTGACAAATCACCTAATCTCCATGTGCCTAAAAATGAAAAAAATATCTAACCCTGTGTAATGTAACTGGTGCTCATGTAAAAGAGTGCTCCAATGCCCTTGGGCCAAGTTTGCGCTGAATACAACTCCCAAAAAACAAATGGTACAGAGCCTGTTTCAAGACTAGCGATTATCAGGCATTGGTGGGAGACAGAGGAGATATCCTCCTACTCATGGCCACTGCTATCTATCACTAGTGCAAGAGGTGTAGTTGCATTGGGGCCAGGTGTGCAAGGTGAACAAAACACACTTATTACAGGGAGCAGAATTTGTTGGCCAATTTCGGTTTTTGTTTGATGAATTTGCTCTTTGTAGGTTTTAGATTTATTGTGGATTATGAGTTACTGAAAAAGTATCCATTAAATAATCTCATATGCCCCGACCCCGTACGCTCAGTCCTGACCCTCTAATACCCAGTCATTGTCATAGAGTTCTGAAGGGGGGACCCAACTTTAAAATATTTTGCTTTGGGTGGCCTCAGGGAAAAAAAAGTTTGAAGACCTCTGCATTAGCTAGATAATAGACACATTTAAACAGCACAACAGCTTGCGGAGTCATTGTACAAAATGTCCTCACCATGAATGGTGCTTTGCTTACAGCACTGGCAGGGTTTCTCCTTAACAATAATAAACAAGCATTGGCATAGCCAAAAGGTCTCACTTTTGGGACCTTATAAGTATTTAGTTATGCAGCACAATATCCTTGGTGCGACAACATCAACTGTTGCATGGCTAAACACTTATAAGGTCTCAAAGCGAGACCTACTGGATATGCCAATGTTTGTTACTGTATATTGAACGGAAAAAAAAGCATTGTTGTCCTCATCTCTAAATTAGATATACAGTGTCTGATGTGACAGACTATCAAGTCCTGATGTTGACAATTAAGTGCCAGTGCCAAGAACCGTAAACCACCGGCTCATATTAAGCACTGGTTGGAACACAGTTCAGAAGCTGAATTTTATGACCCAATTCTGAGCGTTTCAAAGTTGCAAAACGGGTCCATGCATTTCATTATCCTGAAACTGCGATATCTGCAGCGCATACATTAACTGAAAAAATTGTCAAGTTAACGTATGAAATACATACAGCACAGCTCGGAGCCACAGTGAGACAATTAAGGCTGTCAGTTTCAAGCGCTGTTGTCTACAGCTCATGCGCTAATTGAGAGGTTTTTTTCGAGTTCATTTATACACTGTGGGCTGCGCAATTTTGGGAAACACTGATTTGTCCGCACAGTGATCAGAAGAGGATCAAGATACGACACTAGGCAATAATATCGGAAGGATTTTTGCAGCCCCAGCAAAGTGACATTTTGAAACATTGGACCATATTTGCTGTTAGTCGAAGCAATGTAGCATTCTCCATGGTGGCAGGGTTCATAGGCAGTTAAAATGCGGCCACATAGTACTGCCTAATGGAAACCAGAGTTGTGATTTACAGGTGGTGGCACAAAGCAGAGCTGCGCATTTATTTTCAAGACTTGCATGTTCTGAAGCGCTTACACTTAACAAGGAATGTCACCGAGCTAGCACCTCAGCTGCAAAGTTCACAAGTCGGAAACCGGAAGAGCCAACACTGCTCCTAGTTTCGAAATATTGATGTCTGCTTTATTATTTGCGCTTCAAACTGTCCAGTGTCTCAAAGCCAGCATTAGCAAAGCAAAAAGGTCTTTCAGTATGGCTAAAGAATAATGAAAAAACAAGCACTCGTGCTTGTGCTGCCATGCGCCTTGCGTCCATGAAAGAACCTATGGCTCCTGCGTGCCTGCAACGCTCGGTAAACAAGTGGGAGGGGTGGGGGGAGTGCGAAAGCATGCGTTTCCATTGCGGGAGCGAGCAGCGCCAGGAGCTTAAATTGCTAACCTATGGCGCCAGCTGCTCGTTCCCGCAAGTGAATCGCCAGACGTGCACGCGTTGCCATTGGAAGCAATGCAATGCGTGCACGTTATTGCCGGGAAAGCTGTGCCGATTACTAAAGGTCTCTTTCCTATGCAGCGCATATGCGCTGCGTAGGCAAGACCTAAAAAAACTAGAAAAAGGTTGCATCCTGAGGCATCGCACTGCGATCGTGCTTGCAGCCTCATCTGTAAAGCCCAATATGGAAGAATTGTGCTTGCAAGGTTCACTAATAGGCTGCCGTCTCTGTGAGACATCTGAAAATGGGGCAAACAAGAATGCCGGAGGGGGATGCGAGGTGGGTGGGGGGCAACCAAAACAGGAGCGAGGGACAAACATCAACAGGGCAAGCAACGATGGGATAGCAACGCAATGAGAAGCAACTATGGGGAAACAGCAACATGCAGATGGAGGAGGGAAACAACCTGCAAACACATGCACTCTTAAGGAGCGTATAACTAAAATTTAAACAAGCTTGCATCAAAATCGGAGCACCACTAAATTTGTTGGAGTGGGGGCCAAGTCTCACATAGGGTGAGGGGAAGAAGGGTGCGGGATGGGAGGGTTCAGACAAAAAGTAGAGTTTGATATTTACAGATCCAGAGGCCACACATTTTGGCTTCAACTCTGCCCAGTGTGTCTAAATCAGCCGAAGGGAAACAGAATCATGGACATGGAGGAGCACTTTACCTTAAGTAATGAAAGTGATGATTCCAAGATGCCCGTGGGCTGCGTGAAACTGATTCCTCTTTCACAGCAGCCATCTTGGAAAGGTGCAGGTCACAGGGAGAGAACACCACCAATCTCCTCCAGCAATGTTTGATGAAGATGCTGCGAGTAAGAATTGTTAAAAGGGGCGTTTTCTATCTGGCATCGCACGTATTACTCATATTTTAACTGAAATTGTAGGTGGCAGATACATAGGCTTTGTGTGGTGTGCTTTGCTACACAAAACAGCGTGCCTCTCAGCCTTAAGAATCTTAAGAGGAGACACCTGCATTTGGGCGATAGGCTACCCCACTGAGGAGTTGCAGAGGAAAAACTAAACAATTATAAAAGCAGTAACAAGCGTTTGCAATACAATAGGTCTCGCATTTATGCCGTTTGAGATATTGGCTTTGTAAATGACAATGCCCTTTATTTATGTTTTTGTTTTTAAAACATAAATAAAAGGCATTGACATTTACAATGCCTATAGCTTAAACCCGCGTAAATGCGAGACCTATTTTATTGTAAATGCTTGTTCATTTTTAACTGGTGTGTAGGCCAGGTCCTCAGTGTCAGTTGCAGCTGTCCTTCACAACTGGGCCTGGCTGTCCAGCCTCCGCAGCAGTGCGAGAGTTAACTGGGATTCTGGACCTGGCCAGCAACCTCCTTTGTTCAGAGCGCCTGTGGTGTCGATGAAATGCTGGCACTTGCCAGTGCGTGCTCTTTTTACTTTGTGCTTTATGGAGGAAGAAACGGGTTTGTACTTTCGTACAGCTGTTTCACGTCGGCGTATTTGCTTGCAGCGCTGGACACTGGGTGATGGTGAAACCAGACCACAGAACACGGCAGACTACTGAGGCCAGCATGCAGTTACACATGTACAGAAACTGCCTATAGGGCGCATCACCATTACAGCGCACGCTATAGATGGAGACGGAAACTAAAACACAGCGTTTGATTTCAATGGAGAATCAGTGATTCGCACCACGGGGCTACTCGTTCACAAGTGTTAGACAGGTGGTCACGGAGCTGCCAAGCGACCCTGTGCCAGTGGGCCACTTATTCACCCCCCACAGCCCGCCCTCTGGGGCTCCTAGGCGCAAAACTCTAAACCCCAGAATGAATTCAGTGCTGCTGGCCACAGAGATCTAATTACATCACAGCTATTAACTTTCCCGGGACAGGACTTTGAACCCCTGCCAATTCAGCTAGCATTTAATGCTGTCCAAGGCCCGATTGAGCAAAATTAAACTGTGTAATGGCAACAGCCATTGCTTACAGTGCTTATAAATAGAAGTAGTGAGGCACTATATAAAAAGCTATTACGCAGGGTGCGTTCAGACTCCGTGCGTTTTGGGGGGGTGTGCGTGTGTGTGTGTGTATATATATATATATATATATATATATATATATATATATATATATATATATATATATATATATATAAAAGGGGCTGTACAGGTTAGTGAGTGTGTGTATGGCTGTGCTGGTGGGTGAATGGATGTGTCAGTGGTATATGGAAGCGTAACTGCATATGTGAAAGGCAGTATAGGTGAGGGCTGGAGTATATGAGTGACTGTATGTGTGACAGTGATTGCAAGAGTGGCCGTATGGGTGACTGTATGCTTGTGTCAGTGACTGTATATGGGAGTACGTTTTATTATCTGAATGAATAAATGAGTCGGTGCGTGTAGAACTGTATAGGTGAGTAAACTGCTGTGTGATTGACTATAGGTGAGTGAGTAGCTCTATGAGTGACTGTGTGTGAGTGGCTGTATGGGTGCATATATCAGTGGCTGTATTAGTAGGTGAGTTGGTGTATGAGTGGCTGTATGGGTAACTGAGTTGATATGGGTGTAGACCTATGAGTCAGTGAGTGGGTGTGTAAGTACTGGTATGGGTGTGTCAATGGTTTTGAGAAAGCTAGTGTCGAAGATGGAGTGTGCACGAGTTATAGTTAGCTCAGCTAACTAGAACTGCTGAATTTCTCTGGTTTTGTACAAGTGAAATGTCAGCCTAACTATAACGTCCCTGTAGCCTTTGTTTTTTTCAGTGAATTTCTAGTTTAAAAAAAAAAAATGCTAATTTGTAATTATAGCGTCCCTGTAACCTTTGTTTTTTTCAGTCAATTTCTATGGTAGCAGTCACGTTTGCAAAGTAGTGGAGAAAGGGGGCGGGCCTCCGACCAGCTCTCAGGAATTCCGTAGTGTAGGACTTACAGGAGGGCTTCTTGGTCCCCAAGGTCCCTCTGGAGCCAAGTGGACTTCATTCCCCAACTAGTACTGCTAGTTGGGGGGTGTACGTTTGCAGAGTATTTGAGCAAGGAGGTGTTCTCTCACAACTTCTCAGTAATCCTGCTTTGTGGGACTTACTGGTGGCAACACACCAACACCAACACCCACACCCACACCCCCACACACACACACACACACACCCCCCCCCACACACACACACCCCCCCACACACACACACACACACACACACACACACACACACACACACACACACCTGTTTCATAAGAAAAGCATTCTTTGTTTTGCTAAAATCTTTGGTCTTGTTTGACAAATCTTTTTGAAACTTTCCCCAAAAAATACACGAGAATTTTGCAATTTGGGACTCCCTTTTCCTCGTCCTCTGCTTTACGTATCACTGTGAAACTTTCCATGCACAAACCAGTAAACAAGTAGGACTTTTTGTTTTTTATAACTCTCAGGAAGATTAATCAAAAGGCGCCAAAGATATCAGCAAAACAAAAAAGACATTTCCTCTGGAACCGCTGACCTAACTATCAATACTCCGTAATGAATAACACTGGATACATTTTTCGCTAAAGAAAACCCAAAGGGTACAGGAACTTTATAGTTCGGCTCAGATTTCACACGTACAAAACCATAGAAATTCAGCAATTATAGTTACCTGAGAGAAGTATAACTTACAACCCCGCAATGCACGGTTTAGGACATCACATATTACATTACTGATAGCATGGTCAGTGACATCACTGATGACATCACCCAGTGACTGTTTCGTAAACGTTTGAGACTTAAAGATAAATACTAAGCTACAGTACAAGTTAAATTGCTATTCTTTCTGCACTACTAATGAATAATACTATAATATATTTTCTGAGTGGCAGTGTGACTGTATGTATCCGTGTGCAAGTGGCTATCTGAGTGGCTGTCTGGGTGTGTGAGTGGCTGTATGGCTGAATAAGTGTGTGTGGAAGTAGCTGTATGGGAGAGGGGCTATATTGTTGAGTGAGTGGGTCAGTGAGTGGCTGTGTAGGTGGGTGTATGAGTGGGTGGGTGTATGAGTGGCTGGGTGGGTGTATGAGTTGCTGGGTGTATGAGTGGGTGGGTGTATGAGTTGCTGGGTGTATGAGTGGCTGTATAGGTGGGTGCGTGAGCTGCTGTATGGGTGAATGAATGGCTGTGTGAGTAGGCCTATGGGTGAGTGAGTGGGTGTGTGAGTGGCTGTATTGCATAGTGTTTGTGCAAGTGGCTACATGGGTGAGGGAATGGGTGTGTGACTAGTTTTATGGATGTGTGAATGCGTATGGAAGGGGTTGTGAGGGAATGGGTGTGTGAGTGGCTGAATGTTGAGTGAGTGGATACATGAGTAGCTGTATGGGTGAGTGCGTGGTTGTATAGGTGAGTGGGTATGGGAGTGGCTCTATGGATGAGTGGTTGTTTGGGTGTATGAGAGGTTGTATGGGGTTGTAAGTGGGGGTGTGAGTGGTTTTGTGGATGATGTGATCAGTGAAGTCACTGACCATGTCATGAGTGATGTAATATGTGAGGCCATAAGCAATGCATTGCGGGGGCATCAGTTATAGTTAGCTCGGTAACTAGAACTGTTGAATTTCTATGGTTTCGTACGTGTCAAATCTGAGTCTAAGTGTAATGTTCCTGTAACCTTTGTTTTTCTCAGTGAATTTCTACATTTTTTTTTAATGTTACTTCATTGGGTATTTTCTGAATTTGAAAGGTTATTATTTTATTTCCTATTTGCAACCTGTAACCTTTGAGAGTGGGTGTGTAAGTGGCTGTGTGGGTCGGTGAGTAGGTGTGTGATTGGCTGTATGGGTCAATAAATGGCTGTATGGGTATGTGAATGGGTGTGTAAGTGTCTGGGTATATGAGTGCATGTGAGAGTAGTTTGGGGTGTGAGAGTGGCTGTATGGGTTTGTGGGTGTGTAAGCAGCTGTGTGGCTGTATGGGTCTGTGAATGGGTGTTTGAGTGGTTTTGTGGGTATGCGAGTGAGTGGAGTGTGGATATGTGAGTGGTTCTGTGAGTAGATGCATCAGTGACTGTATGGGTGTGTGAGCAGCCATATGGGTGTGAGAGTGGCTGCATGGGTCTGAGTGCTTTTGTGGGTGTGTAAGCGACTGTATGGGTGTGTGAGCGACTGTATGGGTGTGTGAGCGAGCGACTGTATGGGTGTGTGAGCGAGCGACTGTATGGGTGTGTGAGCGAGCGACTGTATGGGTGTGTGAGCGAGCGACTGTATGGGTGTGTGAGCGAGCGACTGTATGGGTGTGTGAGCGAGCGACTGTATGGGTGTGTGAGCGAGCGACTGTATGGGTGTGTGAGCGAGCAACTGTATGGGTGTGTGTGTGCGACTGTATATGTGTGTATGGGTGTGAGTGCGTGTGCGCCACTGTATGGGTGTGTGTGTGCCACTGTATGGGTGTGTGTGCGCCACTGTATGGGCGTGTGTGCGCCACTGTATGGGCGTGTGTGCGCCACTGTATGGGCGTGTGTGCGCCACTGTATGGGCGTGTGTGCGCCACTGTATGGGTGTGTGTGCAACCGAGTGGGTCTGTGAGTGTAAGTGAGTGGCTGAATGGGTATGTGAGTGGGTGTTTGAGAGTCTGTGTGGGTGTGCCAGTAGCTGTATGAGTGACTGGGCCAAAACAGAACCTCACCTGCCCCTTTATCCAACAAGAGTCAAAAGTTTTGAACAAGAGGTCTACCGAACTGGAGTACTTTGTATTGGCTAATTAATAAGCGCCTCATCATTGGGTAAATGCCTAGCACATAATCTACTCAACAGCTGTGTAAAGGACCATGAGGAATTGTCTCCAGTGACCATGTGTGCATGCAATTTCGGAAACGTGAATGTTCCTCAAGGTCTTGATCTACAAATCTGTGATAATATGAATCCTTGATAGAGAAGATGTTAGGACTACAAAGAGGAGAATCTCCACCAAACAAGGGTAATTCCTTTTAACTTTATGAAGTAAGTGCTTCTTTGCTAGGTGGAGCGGTCCCCAAATTCCTCTGCATCAAGAACATGTCCCCAAAATCGGCGGACAATACACTTGGGGGCCTTTAAGTTGTTCATCAATGTGGGAAAAGGCTCTGTATATTTAAAGAACTTGGCAGGAAAACTATCGGGACTAGGTGTTTCCTACTTTGGTTGTCTTTTAATGAATTTGTCATCTCATTCTCACTTATTTCCTTATTAAAGAGATCCCCTTCATCCACTCTTTTTCATTTTGTTGGAAGATACCAAATAAAGTCCTGGAGTTGAGCAGTTCTGGATCACACATTCGGAGTGCGTAGCTGCTGGTAGTACTCAACAAAGACCCATGCAATTGGGCCACTGCCAGGCAGCAGGTGTCTCTGGGAAAGTTGTATATGACTGATATTATGTGTAGTGTCCTTGCCAGTGTAGCAACTTGCCAGCTTGATAGCCACATTGATGTATACGTGACTGATATGTCAGCCATGCAGTTCTTCCAACAGCAGCTGCCTAAGCTTAGTTTTGTAATATTCTATATTTCTAAAGATAACAGTGGGTTATCTCCACTTGGATTACCTCCTTTCTGTGATGCCGATTAAAACTGGTTATATAACTTCTGACTCTGCCCCTGATAAAAGCTTCAAAGGCTACCCAGGGGGTGGCAAGGGAGGTTACTGAGCAATTATTTTGTATAACGTTGTTGTTTGCATCCTGCAGAAAAAGAGATTTCAACTTAGGGTGTCAGCTATCAGGCATTCAAATGCCAACCCTTCCAGTATCTGTTGCTTTGTCTACCTAGTAAAACCTAAAGAAGTGAGTGGTCTGAAAGGCCACAAGCCAAAAATCTGTACCTGCCTGTCAACAGGCAGGTCTGAAACAGGCAGGATAAAATAGTCTATTCTGGAGGACAAATTGTGAGCAACAGAGAAGAAAGTAAGCTCCCTCTGATTAGAGTAAAACTCTACGCCAATCATCATACAACACTGTTAGACCAGGCACCCTTGGCGTCGTTATCACCGGTATTTTTGCCTCTGTCTTCTGTAATTTTGCTGTGAGTCGAATTTCGTTTTGCTGGTCTAGATGCTTTGGGCACTTTGCCACTGCTGATCAGTGCCAAAGTGCAAGTGCTCCCTCTGTAAAGTGAGAGTATGGATTGGTGTTTCCATGATTGGCTTATCTGATTTACCTTTAAGTGCCTAGTACAGTGCACTGTGTGCGCCCAGGGCCTGTAAATTAAATGCTGCTAGGTGACCTGCAGCCCTGATTGTGCCACCCACACAAGTAGCCTTTTCAAAGGGTTCTCAGACATGCCACTGCAGTGTCTGCTCGCTGTTTTTACTGTCATGCGACCTGGCACCCACTTGTCAGGCCCTAACTTTCCCTTTCCATATGAGAGTCATCCCTAAGGTAGGCCCCAGGTACCCCTGTGGGCAGGGTGCAGTGTATGTGAATGGTAGGACATGTACTGATATGTGTAACATGTCCTGTTGTGAACTACAGTGAATTTCGTTTTTCACAACTGAAAGGCTATCTGACCAATAGGATAGTATGGGAGTTTATTTATAACATCTTATAAATATAACTTCCCATTGGGAACAGATCGGAAGGTAAAGTTTAGAATGCCTGAACTCCGAATATAAAGATGCATCTTTTAGTAAAAATTACTTTTACATTCTGTGTTTGAAAATACCACTTTTAGAAAGGGGGTATTTTCTTGCTTAGCCCTCCTGTCTGCCTCTTTTGGTTTGTGGATCGACTGTCTGACTTTGGAGTGACAGGGGCTGGGGATGTGTACACTGTAGACACCATTGGGGGGGGGGCAGGGGATGAGGTCTGTCCTGCCTTTCCTGAATGAGTCAGGGCTGGGCTGAATAGACATGGGCTGCATTTAGAGTAGGGGGAGGAGATTTTCTTGCACCTGAATAGGCCTGGTCTGCCTTACACAAAGCGGTCTTCACTTCCTGCCGAGGAAGCTGGACCAGAGAGGACATAACTGGTTTTGACCAAGCACGGAGCCTCTCTGCCACAGGAGAACAAAGAGAAATGCTTTATAAATATTGGGGCCCAGACTCCAGAACTTTAGATCACTTCTGGAATTTAAGAGGGACCTTCGCCAACGAGAAGTGCTGGAGAAACTGAAGAAGTACTGCTCCTTTGTTGAGTGCTGCCTGGGGTTGGCCTGCAGTGTCTGTTTCTGCCAAGGAAAGGGCAAGGACTTTGCTGTGTGCTGTATCCACTGCTTCAGGAAGAGCTCCATGGGCTTGAAGTAGAGCTTACCTCCTGTTCAGAAGTCCCAGGGGCAGAAAGACTTCACCCCAGTCCCAACCTGAAGTACGCTGCTGGGAGTTCTGACTTGCCAAGAGGTGCCTGACAGTGTTCTGGGCCTCTGGAGGTTGTTTCTGGGGCTGGGACCCGCAAAATACTAAAGAACTGTGAAAATCGACAAATCGCCTGGTTCTGAGGGATCGCAGCAGTGCGAGAAGAGTTTGACGCATCGCAGCAGCCAAAGAATCGGCACAGAGCCTGCCCGCAGCTGAAGTGTCTGCCGTGTGACGAGTCCATGCACCGATCTCCAAGATCACCACACAGACTGACGCAGGTCCTGCTGTGTAAGAACATACGCATTCAAGGGGACGCGGCTGAAATCGTTGCAGTGCCCGTTTGCCACCGCCCGACCAGCAGCGAATCCCGGATCTTCACTCATTGCATCGTTCCGGATCGTCACACATTGCATCGAGACGCCAGGTCTGTCGCATCGCTGGAGGATGCAGTAAGAAACCGACACATCACATCCCATGCAGTAAGAAACTGATGCATCACCGCCTCTCTGGTACCAGCTACCCTTTTTGCTTGTGGTTTTGACGCATAGAAGATACTTTGTGTTGAAAGTGTTGCATCCATAATTTTTTATGGACAGAACTGTTTTTACCTTCTAAAAGTCGTATCTTGATATTTGTCCTGGATTGCATTAGTTTTGGTCTTGTTTGGTTTAGATAAAGATTACATATTTTTCTAAATTGGTGTGGTGTCCATTTGTAGTGTTTTCACTGTATTACTGTATGTGTTCACAAATGCTTTACACACTGCCTCTGAGATAAGACGGTCTGCTCATGCCAAGCTACCAAGGGGGTGAGCAGGGGTTATTTTAGAAGTATATCCTTCTTATCTAGGAAGAAGAGTCTCTACTTGAACAAAGGTACCTACTTCTGCCAACTTGAGAGCCCCTTTTTTAACAATCCCCATCACAACTATGATTTGGGTAAGTCTGTGAGTCCTCTCTTGTCAAGTGACTTCTAGGTTCTGTCAATATGCCAGCCAAGCATAGATACATTAGATGACCTCCTAGTATCAGTACCCCAGCTGGAAGTTGAGCAATATGTTCGAAAAGGAGACCGTCAATGGGGGAAAAGCATTATACACAACAAGGATAAAGGTACGCTTATCATAGGAGAGTCACTCAACACCTGGATCTGTACAAAAGAAAGGGACCACCTGATTAATACTGCCACAGCTCGAGAGTCTCTCACAAACCTTGCATCGTCCACTGTGGGGATATCCTAGCAAGCAAGAAATGGGCAGTTTACACCCATCAGATGAGTCTCCTGCAAGAGGAGTGTGTCAGCTTGATATTGCTTAGTGGTTTTAAGCACTGTGCCCCATTAAATTTGGTTTAGTAAACTGTTTATGTTCCAAGTGACCACGCAAAGGTGATCAGATTGAGATTCCACTGTTTAACTAGAAATGGCTTATATTGTACGTTGTTACGTCAGCCTTTGTGCAAATGCCCAAATGAGATATAAACACATCAATATGCTCCAAATACAAAGTCAAGAATGGAAATCAAAAACCAACCACACCTAGTCCCCACCCTAAACTTCCAGAACTTGAAGCACATGTCAGTTGAGGTGGTCAGTGTACCAACTAACATGGATAGTGCACCTCCACTGGCCATGCCTCAAAATGCCCAAATTGTAACCATTAATTAACCTACACAAATGTATCAGTCTTCATTGAATAAACTCAGGAACTGGGAGGGCTGACTTTGTGTCAATCCCAATTCATCAGTCAGATCACCCCTACCCACTATCTCCCCCCCCACCGGCCAATGATGTAACATTCATAAGCTTCTAGTGAGAGCAAGACACTATCAAACAATAAGACCAGTCAGCCTCATACCACCACCCACTGTCGTGGCCTAGAGGCACCTCACTGCCACAGCCAATTCTGCACATCAAACATTCTTTCAACAAGTAACCCATGTATTTGGTTGGTGTTGTAGGCATTGGGAAAATGGATAGTCAAACAAGACGTTTGAAGGCTATCTATATAGTTACCACAGACAGCAATCTCAAGTTTGTCCAGTCACATTTAAATTTGAGTTCGGAAGTCTTTGTTGCTGCTCTGGTTGTCTTCCATAGAGTCCTGTAATGCCGCTATACCACAGTAGTTACACCTCTCATATCTGTGGTGTTTCCTCCGTTCTCTCGGCTCAGTTTTTACCAACGCAGCATCTCCAGGCGGGCAGAGTCCCTGGGCGCTCACCTCCCTTCAGTATCCTCTGTTCGGACTATTAAGTTCCAAGTGACCTAAGGAGTATCGAAAAAGGTGGTCTCTGACTGTTAGATCACTGCGCTTGGCAGGGTAGAGAAGGTTTCAATACAACTGCATGGATGTAAGTTTTTGCTTAACCCCCTTGAAAACTTCCGCTAAACTAGTTTGGTGTAATCGGGAAAGGGTCTAGTGGATTAATATTTGAGAGATGCATGCTTTCAGGACTCCGGCAAGGATTGGTCATGGATGGGCACTGGGAAAGGGTTTCTGCTTTAGCACCTCAATATCAGGATTCAGAATTTGAACCATTCCAAGAGGAAGTGTCACAGCTGTGCAGCTTCTGCTTTGACAAAAACCTACCAAGCACACTGTTCCTACGGAATCTGCCCTGTATGTCCTCAACTCTATCCAGGAGACTCTCGGTTGAAGAAGTCAGTCCTGTTTAGCTATTATTTTGGATCAAAGACTATGTCCTCCAGTTTAGAGATTTTGCCCTCTGCCTCAGTGACCCTATCAACAGTGCTACGCAGATCCTCTTGTAGTAGGAACACTTCAGACCCCACTTCCCCAATGTGTGTCTCTAAGACTCGTTGGTTACTCTCAATGGCCTGCAGAAAATACCTAGTGTCCGGATTTTTTGCTTCCCCTTTGTTGGGTCCTTGTCCCCTAGCATCCTCACTATTAGAAGGATGATTCCTGGTGGTAGTCGTTTGGCAAGTTTCTCAATTTTGGCTTGCGAAGAAAAGGCTTATTCTTCACCATTAGGGGTGAAGCCTGTGTTGGAGCAGGGGTCGTTGTATGATGCATGTGATACACACCAAAGGAATCCAGGCTGATTAGCCCCTATCCAACTTTCCCAGACCCCCCCCAAACTGGTCACAAAGTCATGTAGAACCAGGCAAGATCTTGAAGAGGCCTTCATAGTCGCCAGGGCCACCTAGCCTGCCCTTCTTTAGGCAGCTCAATGGCAGCACAAATCAACCCTCTGCTGTTCAGCTTCAAGGTCTGGCAGCTCCCTGGATTTTCAGGGGGATGGAACTCTGATGCTCGACCCAGTAACAGCAGTCAAGTGGATCACCACACCAGCAGTTTCTCCTTTTGGCTGTCCTCAGCCTGTGTGGCACAACTAGACCTGGATGTGGATTTCCTCTCTCTGCAAATTCCGAAATGTGGAGCAGAGATTTTTCCTCGCTCGCACTCGCCAAAATTAAGTTGGCGAGTGTGAGCGAGGAAAATCTTACTCCAGACCACGTCCCGGCGAGGTCTCCCAATGCAGGCTGTCACGGATGGTCGCTACCGCTCACGTAGAGAAACCTTCCGTTTGCTTTTAGGAAGCTGCTGCTCGAGTAGAACGTCTACTGCAGCGGCAGAAAGAAGCAGCGCCCTCTTGCGCACGGTGCCATTTGCGCTGATTTTCCAACATGGGACAAACACCAGCGTTAAAAAATCAGCACGAACGGCGTGACCTAACGCACGCCGCCTGTGGAACTCCACGTAGAGCGTTCGAGTTTTTTTGGGTCACTTCGTGGAGTTTCGCATTCTGCAAACTCCGCTCAGGCCTAGTCATAACTTCTCTCCTCCAAGTCTCTCTGGGGAAAGGGCAGTGACCCATCACATGCTCCTAGTGGCACAAGGGTGTCACGCACGCCCATTCAGGTGGCACCCGCTGAGCTCTCACCTCACCACTGCAGGCCTCACTCCGTTATAGGTCAATTACATCCTGAGCCACAGGAGAGATGGGCAGTCTCAGTCACTACAGGAATCAAGAATGCCAACGTCAGAATTGGGGTTTTAGGTCAAGGTCTTGCATTGCATTGCATTGCATTTTAATTTCTAGAAACACAGTCCCAGTATGCTCTGGAACGACACAAGAGGAGTCTGCTAGAATAGTTAGAATTGCAGTGGAGATTGACTGGAGTTGGACATTGCGGTCACAGAATTGTCACCAAAACAGACCTTAGAGGGAAACTACATAAGGCCAGTGAACAGGCAGGCTTTCATCTTCAGCTGATAATTGGGTCTGTTAGAAACAAAGCTGGGCATTTCCCCATCTAGACTGAAATGGCTGACATCTGTTAAACTGGCAGTTGAAAAAGATGGTTGACAGATTTAGGTCTTGACCAGGAGGTCAAGAAAGAAAAACCTATAGTTGATCTGCAGTATCTTTTTTAATGTGTTAATATAATGCTCCAGTTAAATTTTTTAAGGTTGGTCAAATCACATTATTACTGAATGGCAGTTTTGGGTAGAGGCACTCACTTTATATATGAACAGTGGAGTATACTACTTTAAGAAAAATGTAGTCAACATTAAACCAATAGAGATTTAGTTTCAGATAATTGGGTTTGGGCTCGATTACGGAGTGCTGCAGGGCCTAACGGGTTTCACCACCCCTGCGCCACTTTTTCTTAAAAGAACTGTGGGCATCCCCCTCTGTTCAAACCGGTACAAACTATTCATTCCTACACAGGTACATGCTAAACCCAAAGGGATGTATCAGTGTTTGAACGTGCATGAAAGGTACTGCTGATGCCTAGGGAAAGCAACAATGGAAAGGGCGAAGGAGATTGGGGGACTAGAAGTGTTCCTCAATAATAAAAATATTTATCTAAATAAAAAGAATACCCATGCCCATATCACAAACAAGCATTTGCAATGCAATAGGTCTCGCATTTATAAGAGTTTGAGCTATTGGCATTGTAAAATTACAATGCCTTTTATTTATGTTTTGGTTTTAAAACAAATAAAACGCATTGTCATTTGCAATGTCAGTAGCATAAACTTGCATAAAAGCAATGTGTGGAGTGCAGTAGTGTGCGGCGTGCAGCAGTGTGGCGCGTGCAGCGGTGTGGCGCGTGCAGCAGTGTGGCGCGTGCAGCAGTGTGGCGCGTGCAGCAGTGTGGCGCGTGCAGCAGTGTGGCGCGTGCAGCAGTGTGGCGCGTGCAGCAGTGTGGCGCGTGCAGCAGTGTGGCGCGTGCAGCAGTGTGCGGCGTGCAGCAGTGTGCGGCGTGCAGCAGTGTGCGGCGTGCAGCAGTGTGCGGCGTGCAGCAGTGTGCGGCGTGCAGCAGTGTGCGGCGTGCAGCAGTGTGCGGCGTGCAGCAGTGTGCGGCGTGCAGCAGTGTGCGGCGTGCAGCAGTGTGCGGCGTGCAGCAGTGTGCGGCGTGCAGCAGTGTGCGGCGTGCAGCAGTGTGCGGCGTGCAGCAGTGTGCGGTGTGCAGCAGTGTTTCATGTAGCAGTGTGAGGCATGCAGCACTGTGTGGCGTGCAGCGGCGTGCAGCAGTGTGCGGCGTGCAGCAGTGTGCGGCGTGCAGCAGTGTGCGGCGTGCAGCAGTGTGCGGCGTGCAGCAGTGAGTAATGCAGCAGTGTGTGCCGTGCAGCAATGTGTGGCGTGCAGCAGTGTTTCGTGTAGCATTGTGCAGCGGTGTGCGGCATGCAGCGGTGTGCGGCGTGCAGCAGTGAGCGGCGTGCAGCAGTGAGCGGCGTGCAGCAGTGAGCGGCGTGCAGCAGTGAGCGGCGTGCAGCAGTGTGAGGCGTGCAGCAGTGTGAGGCGTGCAGCAGTGTGAGGCGTGCAGCAGTGTGAGGCGTGCAGCAGTGTGAGGCGTGCAGCAGTGTGAGGCGTGCAGCAGTGTTTCGTGTTGTTATGCTATGCTATGCTTTTTTATGCTATGTTTTGATATGCTATTCCATGTTTTTTATGCTATGCTATGTTTTGTTTAGTTATGCTATGCTATGTTTTGTTTTGCTATGCTATGCTATGTTGTGTTTTGTTATGCTATGCTATGCTATGCTTTGTTTTGTTATGCTATGTTTTGTTTTGCTATGCTATGTTTTGTTATGCTATGCTTTGTTATGCTATGCTGTGATTTGTTGTGTTGTCTTATGCTATGCTATGTTTTGTTATGCTATGCTATGCTTTTTTATGCTAAGCTATGTTTTGTTTAGCTATGCTATGTTTTGTTGTGTTTTGTTATGCTATGCTTTGTTGTGTTTTGTTATGCTATGCTATGTTTTGTTATGCTATGCTACGTTTTGTTGTGTTTTGGTATGCAATGCTTTGCTTTGTTTTGCTATGTTTTGTTATGCTATGTGTTGTTGAGTTTTGTAATGCTGTGCAATTTTTTCTTATGCTATGCTATGTTTTGTTATGCTATGCTATGCTTTGTTATGCTATGCTTTGTTTTGTTATGCTATGCTATTTTTTGTTGTGTTTGTTATGCTATACTATTTTTTGTTATGCTATGCTATGTTTTGTTGTGTTTTGCTATGCTAGGCTTTGTTTTGTTATGCTATGCTATGTTTTGTGATGCTATGTTTTGTTATGCTATACAATGTTATGCTATACTATGTTATGTTTTGTTATGCTATGTTATGATTTGTTATGTTATGTTATGTTAGGCGAGGCTATGTTTTTTTATGTTATGTTTTGGTATGCTATGCAATGGTTGTGTTTTGCTATGCTAGGCTTTGTTTTGTTATGCTATGCTATGTTTTTTGATGCTATGCTATGTTTTGTTATGCTATGCTTTGTTTTGTTATGCTATACTATGTTATGTTATGTTATGTTAGGCAAGGCTATGTTTTGTTATGTTATGTTTTGTTAAGTAATGGTATGCTATGCAATGGTATGCAACGCTAGGCTATGTTTTATTATGTTATGTAATGGTATGTTTTGTTATGTTAGGCTATGTTCTGTTATGTTATGCTGGTATTTTATGTTAGGCTAGGCTATGTTTTGTTATGTTATGCTATGTTATGGTGTATTAAACTACTGTGGATTTTATAACATCCAAAAGCTGATGAATGGAGCGGGCTTGCACGTCTTTGGGCTTGTGCGCGCTCCCCTCCCTCCCCCACCACAGTACTTTGCATTTTGCCCTGTGTCTGTTTAGTTATGCTACGTTTTGTTGTGTTTTGTTATGTTATGCTATGTTTTGTTATGCTATGCTATGTTGTGTTATGCTATGCTATGCTTTATGCTATGCTGTTATGCTATGCTTTGTTATGCTATGTTTTGTTATGCTATGTTTTGTTATGCTATGCTATGCTTTGTTTTGCTATGCTATGTTATGCTACGTTTTGTTGTGTTTTGGTATGCCATGCTTTGCTTTGTTTTGCTAGGTTTTGTTATGCTATGTGTTGTTGAGTTTTGTAATGCTGTGCTATTTTTTCTTATGCTATGCTATGTTTTGTTATGCTATGCTATGTTTTGTTATGCTATGCTTTGTTTTGTTATGCTATGCTTTGTTATGCTATGCTTTGTTATGCTATGCTATGTTTTGTTTTTATATTTTTTGATATGCTATGCTATTTTTTGTTATGCTATGCTATGTTTTGTTGTGTTTTGCTATGCTAGGCATTGTTTTGTTATGCTATGCTATGTTTTGTGATGCTATGCTATGTTTTGTTATGCTATGCTTTGTTATGCTATACTATGTTATGTTATGCTATCAGTGGAAGCAAAGCGTGAAGGCGATACACTGAGGACAAATGAGTGTGTGGCAAAGGAGCAGAGAGTGATGTAAAGTTAACTAAGGACAACATAGGAGGAAGGGAGAGATGGAGAAACATGATGCAAGTGTCTATGTATAGTCATGAGCGAGGAAACATGAAAATCTGCTGCGCGCTGACAAACACACGTGCTGAAGACAAAGTTGAATGGAAGCACAAGCGATTATCCTTACCGTTTGTCAGATCGTGCCTTTACATTTATTTACATGTGTTAGAGGACACGCGCTGTAGATGATATGAAATGAAAGTACAAGCGATAATCCTTCACGCTTGGCTGCATGCTGTTAGTTGAAGATGGGTAAGACTTCCCTTGAAATCGGAACAAGCGCGTATGAATCAAGGCTCAGCAAAATAAAAGAAAATCAAAGGCGGTAAAAGGCTTGAAAAGTTTGTAGCGGCGAAAGGGAAAGTAATCGAGCAGAGCATCAAAGGGCTGGGTGAGCAGGGAGGGGGGAATGCAAGGGTCAAAGCGGCTAAAGTGAAAGAAAGCTATAGAGAAGGGAGGGGGAGTGGGAGCAGCTGTGCACGTGCATGTGATCGTGCACTCAAGGTTTAGGCCAGCCAAAACTGTGGGTAGCACTTTGAAAATCCCACATACAAAATGTCTCTTCGAGCCTTTGGCTCGCGAGACCTAAAAAACGAAAGAAAAATTGAGGAGATTTTTTTTTGTTCTGCCCGATTAAAGAATTACAAGAAACATCGGAAAATACAACATGGGGACCTTAGCCAAGTAGATGTAAGATTCATGTTGCCTAGAAGAAGGAGCCCTCAATCAATGTCCCTACTTTTAAAAAGCTAAGATGCCACACAAGATTTTATCACCCAATGTTCAATCAGTTATTCAGTAAAGTAGCGGCCAAATCTTACGATGCAACTGGAGCACTGAACACAAAAAAAGGTTCCCAGCACAGTCCCTGTATGGCTTCAGACAGAATCTTGACAAAGTCTTGGAAAGTCAAACAATGTCTTGATTTTACATCTTTAGTCAACAAATGCACTCTGACCCAGAAAGGTCCTCTGCATCCGCCTTTATGGATCCAACTGTCCCATCTGACCTGGTTAATATGGGTAGGCTGTGGTTCATCCTGGATTCAATGTGAGTAGAGCTCGTCTATCAAACCTATCAGTCACAGTAAGGTATGTTCTAGGTGGCTAGTACTCTAAGCTTCTGCATCAGGGTTGCATTGAGTCTTGGCGCCCTTCCACTTTACCTTACATATCAATACACAGAAGTCAACTTAGAACGAGGGAGCTCAAGAAACTCTACATCGGGCAAGGTAGTATTTAAAAATAATATAATTACGGTAGACAAAGCCATTGTCATTTGTATTAAAGGCTATGGGGTATTCATGGATGGACTAGAGCTTGACAGAAGACATTTTGTAAACTGTAAAGTCAAGAAATACCAAAACAAGAATGATGCATATACAAGTCACAATTTTAGAGAAAGCGAAGGCTTTCCCTTACCTGGGCATTCTGTTTAACTCTTCATTTAAATGGGCTCACTTGCTGGGCAATAATGACACAATGTCATCTATTTACAACAATAAATACATCCCTATCTCACGTATGGAGCAGCTACACCGAAAAGCAGATTTATTAGCCCTTGAAAGAGATCAACAAATACAGCTTGGGATAGGCTCCATGAAAATACAAGCTGAGAAACAAGTTTGTTCGTGAAAGATGTTTAGATAGACCAAAAGAACACAGCAAATATAAAGGAGAAAAAGAAAAGTGAAGCAACTATTACTAAATAGCTCTGTTAAAAAGTGTTGATTAAAAAAACTGACAAATGAGTAGCAAAGATAAGTTTTAGGGCAACCTTAAGATGACAAAAAAAATAATCTTTAGGGACAGCAATGGCTACTCTCTAAGATCTGCTGCCTTTTTTGTACTTGCATTTGTTTCTTCACTATAGCGACTAAGTAATTATTTCTGGATACATTAGGAAAAATATTATTTGCAAAATTGTGATTTGTAAAGCGCACCACAAATGTCGTTACTTAATTTCTGGGGATATGAGAATTGGGTTAAACATACAGTGAGATCGAGTTCGTGAGCAGATGTTAATACTGTGAAGGTAACTGGTATTGGCTAGTGTAACAAGCATTTGCAAAGCAATAGGTCTCGCCTTTACATGAGTTTAAGCTATTGCAATTGTAAATGACAATGCCTTTTATTTACGTCTTAAAAACCAAAACATAAATAAAATGCATTGGCATTAATAATGTCCATTGCTCAAACTTGCGTAAATGCGAGACCTACTGTATTGCAACTGCTTGTTATTAATGAAATGAAAAGCCCATAGGCCTCCCTTATTTAAAATGACATCCTTTTATACTGTATCTGGTATAGGAAGGGGATATTGTGACCATGGGGTCCAGGAACCACTAGGAGGGTAGTGCCATAAGGGTGTCATGGGGGCTGGGGGAGGGGTGTATGTGCACGTAATGTGCTATTTATTTTTAAAAGCAATGAACATATAATGTTTTACTGAGTTTTTCCATGCCCACAAACTGCGATTTCTACCCCACACCACCTCCCACCGACGTGCTCATACACGCACCCACAACTTCACACACACTGACTCATGCTTGCACATACTCTGACACACCTACATTTTGCACACACACGGACTCATGGTTGTACACACACACACCTACAGCTTGGCACAGCCAGGGCTCTCACACGCTGCTCCGCACACACAGTCACAGGCAGGCGAGCACACGCACAGCCAGGCATTGTACACACATGACACTCACACCGGCAATCGCATCCCAACAACTGGTCTCGCAAACTGACACATTCAAACACGCAGACACCCCGGAGGGCACTCACTCGCAACCGGGCACAGCAAGCCGCATCCAGACACACCGACCTACCAGAGATTTGACCGGCATGCCACAGACTCACCCACCTATCACACACCCCTCTAGACACACAAACCTACCATACACTGAGGTCTCGAAATCCTCTTCCACACCATGTCAATTCAGCGCAGTATAACACGCGCACAGCATTGGTTTGGGAAACACTGAATTAGAAGTACTGGGAACCAAATGGAAACTGCTATGTGCCAGACGTGCAGAGTAAGACTTTGTTCACTGCGCACGCGCGTCAGCCGTTTTAAGCCTCATGTAGTTTCACTTTCTCAATGTGCCCGTGCAGTTTTCTGTAGAATTTACTTACGTATGCGACGTCTCTCAGCTCAACATCTATCACTACGCACGCGTGATAACAAAATTGAATGCTTTTATCTGGGCAGTGACCGGCTTGCGAGACATTTCACCCAGATACTGCTGGAGCAGTCGGGAGAGACCGGCAGGTGAGTGATTCTGTGCACGCGTACTAGGCAGATGTGAAGATCGGCCGAGCACAGTAATGGTGGCTCGCTGGTTGGTATGGGGCGGGGGTCCTGTTCTGATAAACATGCGAGCTCAGCTCGGGATGTCCTTAATCCCCCATGAGTCTGGAGCACTGGCACGTGTTCTTCCCTTCCTATGCGACTCCCCCTGGTAGGCTTTGGAACGACGCAGTGAATATCGCGTGGGGAAGAAATAAAATAGTTGAGTATGTGAACAATCCTTTGTAACCAACCAAACGCGCTCTGGGGAAGCTGGACAGTGGTAAAGGGCCAGGGGTCAACGTGGGTAGTGAAGACGTCCAAGGAAGGAGTTGGCGTTTGAGCCCATTAGATGGGGTGCGCTAAGATTGGTGATGTGATTGAGACTGTGATTTGAGGCTATTTGAACGGTTGTTGAGCGGTAGTGTCTGGACCGCTATGATGGCGTGATGTTGTATAGTCTTGTATCTGCACTTATCGGGAGCACCAAATCAACCAACAGTGGCTTATTGGCCTAAATTAACGGATGTGGTTAGGCCGGAGCAGCTTCGGGACGGCTTTTATGTTAAAGAAAACCAAATGCTGCGTCCCGCAAGTAGTGCGAGCGTGTCCATGTGGCGTCAGGCTGTATATGGGAGCGCGGTGGGAGCGTGCATTGGCAGAGAACAGACTGCGTGAGCGTGCACATGGTCTGTCCAGGGGGTGGAGGGGGGGGGGGGGGGGAGGGAGTTCACATCTCCTGTTGGGTGTCCAGGCGAGCGCGGTGGGAGCATGCATCAGCAGATAACAGACGGCATGCACTTCACCTGTCGGGAGGAAAGTGCACATCTCCTGTCCCACTTCCAAACGAAAGTCGACAACAATAGATCTCGCTAGCGACAGCGCTTCGCGTTGCGTCGCTAGGCGAGACCTAAAAATGGAAGCATTCAATTTCAGATGAAACGCAACCTTATGTTTCCTACTAGGGATGGTGCAAGGTGGATGCAAGATGAAAAGGAAGGGCAATTTAAAATGGGATAGATGAAGATGTTGCTGAGGATATAAATAGCGGATTCTCAGAATTCAATATTTAAGCAAGTAGCCAACCGAAGGTTGTCTTCTGTTATTTTAGAAGGTGAAGAATATCTTTTCCAGCAGGGGGCAAGTCAAAAGAGAATGATTAACAGCATAAAAGTAGTGTAAAAGATATAAATGTGATCCGAGACAAACCCCTACTCATAAACACAGCCTTTCTACTCTGGTGCATGTGAAAAAATCCATTACTGTGTCCAAGCTGAAAGTCCTTCAATAAATAAAAAGTTTTCCACTGATTTTTGGAGAAAAAAAACACTCCAGCAAGTTCACAGCATTTATAGGACTAAGCTTACCAGACAGCACAGCTGTCTGGTATGCTAACGACATCTTGGGAACATTCAGAAAGCTTCCCTGGGAATGCCTTCTGCCCATTGCTTACAGTTGGCTTTGTGGTTTGTAACACAGATGTGCTTGCTTTCTCTTTGCTGACTATTTGTTTTAGGCTGACCAGCTTGAGTTCGTCCCTTCCCTTGCCCAAAACCCTATGTACAATATTCATGCACCATGATTGATTTCTGTAAGCAGCCCTTTAAATCTTGTTCTTAACTTGGCACATTTGCTTTGCATTCAAAGACAGAGGCCAGGTGTCAGACTCAGTCTTCCAGGGAGCTTGGTGTTTACTTTTCTTTCTCTGACTTCAAAGTGAGAGGATTTATGTGACAATCATGCTGGCTAATCAGGGTGTGCTGTAGGACGTTGTTTTTTTCCTAGCACAAAACAAAATGTAAATGTCTATAAATGCACTCTGCAGCTATTTCAGAGTATGGAATACACAAATTAACCACATATTTAGGTACATCTGAATTGTGGTGGAAACATATTTTAATACGATCAAAACAAATACATACACTAGGGTGATGACACTTCCACACATTGTTTGTGCACTGTATACTTTTGTCAGTAAAACTGTATGTCTGTGCAAATATAATGGCCACATCAATTGAAGATGTGTTGTCTGTAATGATAGTGCACTACCACACCATGCATACTCCGATTTACCCGACTCCACATCAATGCACTGTACTCTGCACCACTCCACTCTAAGCCACTTCACAAGACGCATCTCTACTGTATGCCATTCTACGCCAATGCAATCTACCCTGCTATGCACCACTACACTCCCACCACTGCACTCTAATCTACTCTGTAACACTGCACTCTACGCTACTTTATTCCGCTTCACTCTAATCTGAACCAATCTACTCTGCACCACTGCGCTGTATACCACTATACTCTACACTAATGTACTATAAGCCACTCCATGCCACTGCACTCTACAACAGTCTGCTCTGCAACACTGCACTGAACTCTACTCCACTCTGCGCCACTACACTTCGCGTCACTCCACTGCACTCCTCACCCCTCAACTCAATGCCACTACACTCTGCACCACTCCACTGCACTCCTCACCCCTCAACTCTATGCCACTCCACTCTGCGACATGCCACTCCACTCCTCACCCCTCAACTCTATGCCACTCCACTCTGCGACATGACACTCCACTCCACACCCCTCAACTCTACTCCATGCCACTCCACTCCTCACCCCTCAACTCTAGTCTTTGCCACTCTACTCTGCGACATGACACTCCACTCCACTCTATGCCACTCTACTCTGCGACACTCCACTCCACTCCATGCCACTCCACTCTGCGACATGACATGACATTCCACTCTATGCCACTCCACTCTGCGACATGACATGACACTCCACTCTATGCCACTCCACTCCGCGACATGATATGACATGACACTCCGCGACATGACATGACACTCCGCGTCATGACATGACACTCCGCGACATGACATGACACTCCGCGACATTTCACGATATGACATTCCACGACATCCACATGACATTCCACGACATGACATGCCACGACATGACATCCACGAAATGACATGCCACGACATGACATGCCACGACATGACATTCCACGATTTGATATTCCACGATTTGACATGACATTCCACGATTTGACATGACATTCCACGACTTGACATGACATTCCACGACATTCAACATTTCACGGCATTCCACAACATGACATGACAACACATTCCACATGACATTCCACGACATGACATTCCACAACATGACATGACATTCCATGACATTCCACGACATGCCATGACATTTCACGACATGACATTCCACATTACATGACATTTACGACATTCCATGAAATGACATTCCACGACATGACATTCCACGACATTCCAAGACATATTCCACATGACATGACATTCAATGGCATGTCGTGGAAGGTCATGGAATGTCGTGAAATGGCGTGGAATGTCGTGGAATGGCAGGTTATGTCGTGGAATGTCATGTAATGATTTTGTATAGTAATAAATATGTTGTATTTTTCTATCTTTAGTGTCACTGCCATTATTCATATAAATCTGTTTTAGATTATACCTGAAGTAGCCCTAGGAATTCACAGCATGTATTTCCCTACCTAGGTGTACTTCCCACCAGTATCAGGCCCCCCCCCCTTTACATTTTAAACCCTGGGGCCAGACAGTTATCCGGCAGAGTACAGCTCGGTATTTAGAGAGATCTTGGTGCCACGCCCATAGACCCTATACGGAGAAGCGGTAGAACGAGGAGGTTTCCCACGAGACATACCCAAAGCAAATCCACTGTCCACTTCTTGTTCGGACTACCGATCGATCTCACTTATTAACACTGAAGTCAAAATCTACGCCACAATCCTCGTCACCCGCCTCAAACATATACTCGCCGCCTTAATACATCCCAATTGATGTGGATTCATTCCCCGTCGTAGTATGAGGCACTGCCTAAGGTACCTACATGTGGCACTGGTACATCGACACCTCCTGCCCCTGTATTTGGCCCTGCTCTTGCTAGACTTCTAGAAAGCCTTTGATATGTGGATGGCCGCTACATGGAGGGGATGCTGGTCCAGGCAAGCATTCGCCCATACTTCAGGGGGCTGCTGTGAGCACTATACTCTAGTCCATCAGCCCAGGTATTGATCAACAGGGTTCTCTCGTAGGACTTCCAGATTCGGCACGAGACAGAGTTGCCCCATGCTTTTCACTCAGGCAATACAGCCACTAGCCCAACTCATTCGATGCAATGCCCAGATCCAAGGATGGCACTGGAACACCTCTCACAAAGAGCATATCGCCCAATTTGCGGACAACGTTCTCTTGTTATGACGGATCTTACCCGTACTGGCCCCTGATGTCTTAGAACTCTTTGAGGTGGTGTCGGGTCTGAGGCTCACGCCTGTCAAATCGGTTCTGGTTCCCCTTCACACCTCAAGGGAATGTATAGAATGGCAGTCAAGCATTCCCATTAGACGCCTCAGTTTCCGATACTGTGGGATCTGGGAAGCGATCCATCCGGAACTGACCTGGTCCCTTAGCCTGACCCAATTAGTAAAGAAATTCAAAGATGACCTGCGAAGTGGCAGACCCTTCCACTAAACCCGATGGGAAAAATGGTTTAGCTCCTTAAAAAAACTAACGACATCGTTCGTCTGGGAAACTCTAGACCAAAGGTGGCGATGACCCACTGTTAGGAAGTTCCATAAGATGGTGGAATGGAAACAACCAGCCTCTTCCTTTACTATGTTGTAACGCGACTCCTGGTAATTAACGACTAGTTCTCTGGGCGGTGGTCGTATCCCGGCCTACCAACTAAAGCTGGAAAGCCTGGGGTTCTCGCGTATTCAAGCGATGCTCTATGGGTCACTATACTGTTCAGACTTTCACTAGAACGGTCCTCCTAGCTTGGTGGTCGGCACTCGGGTACACTCAATGGGACACCAAACTTACAGTCCAGACATCGTTGTGACGGGGTACATGGATGGGAGGCATGGGGGCCCTAGAAGGGTTCCAAAAGTGGGACCTTATTGGCATTTCCCAGATCGAAGATGTGTGGAAGTGAGAACATATCAGTACCTTTGAAGACCTACAAGGTCCATACTCCCTCAATGCCACTCAGTTCTATAAATACCTACAGCTCCAACACGCCCCTACTCCGCTCATCCCCACAGGTACCACACTCTCAGAATTCAGCCCCTTAGAAGCCAAGCTCCATAGGGGAGCCCTGGGGAGGGGGTCTCAGATTTATCAGCCCCTGGTTAATAACTCACCCAATACACTAGATCAGTTACAGTTCCGATCGGAGTGATGGTTGGGTCCCCTAGAGGACGAGGATTGGTAGGACTCCCTTATGGCCCCCCGAGTGATCACTATCTCAGCAAGATTAAGGTTGATCTAGTTCCACTATCTTCACTGTGCATATCTCACTCCTGCTAGGCTTCACCGGGCAGGATACCTGCAGAACCTAAGTTGCCCGTGATGGGCAGGTACGCCCGCAGATTTTTATCACAACATGGTCCTGCAAGGTCGGAATGAGATACTGGACACAGGTGGTTGCAGAGTTGACCGGGGTCTTGGTCTGGGAGGTCCCCCCTTATCCACCAAGCCTTGGTCTTGGGGGTGATGGAGGGCACAGGAATTACGGGAGCAGCCAAGGTCTTCTTCGGCACGGCCACCATAGTGACCAAAAGGGACATCGCGGTCAAGTGGAAAAATCCCATCCCACGATTTCCCAGTGGCGCAAAGGACTGGACTGGTGTGCCACACAAGAACAACCGAAATATGAAGCTCAGGGTGTCCAACTAATCACAGAAGGGTATGGGGCAAATGGCTTGGCTTGTTGGGCTAATGCGCAAAATAGATGTACATTGGTCTGAGGTGTGGGTCGCTTTGAATACCTAAACTGTTTATGCTAAGATGTGTGGAAATGGTGTTATGATCTACTGTGTCTGATGGTTTTTCACTTTGTTAAAACCCAATAAAATTGAGTATCAAAATGTTCCTGTTTTGTCCACCCAATAGACATGACACAGAGACTGGCAACCTGTGCACTTACCCTTTTATTCTTTCATTGGTTGCTCATCTTCGGAGGAGCATGGTTTTAATTGAATTTATTCGTCCAGGTGATTCAGAGAAGCTTGTATATCTCTGCTGCACATGACACCAATGACAGTTGCTGTGCATTAGAGGAGCAGTTATCAATTACTGATCCACACAAGGTCTTCTGTCAAGTGTGGGGAACCATCATTTATATAAGTTCTAATTCTTTGTGAACTTGAATTCAACTGAGATAATTGAGATACCAACATCACTTCCAATGTGCCCCTGGTCTTCAGAAAGGAATAAAAGGTGTTTCATCTAGGGTTGAGCATTTCAGTATTGGGAGTAGTCAGTCAGTTTGCAATGCCAAACATAACAGCAAGAGCCTCTCTGCCGGAGGCCTTCTAATGCCCTTTCTGAGCATCTAAGCACATACTCTTATAAAAATATATTCAGGGAAAAGCACCCAACCACAAACACTTATTCTTGTATGGTAAATGATCATCTTTTCACTGCAGATCCAGTCTGAGAGAAATGAACTTGTGAATAGTGACTGTGCCAGTCCAAACTAGGAATTCTCAACTGTTTGGGAATGATTGATAGAAAGATACAATAAAATGAAAAAACGTAGCCTACTCAAGAGGTCTTAAAAAGACATTTTCAATTTAGGCAAGTCTTTGCATCCTTATTCAGTTGTTTAATTTACGACTGTTCTAACATTTCACAGCACTACGATAAAGTGATAAAACAAATTCAGATCTATGATTTGGGAATCAAACCAAATGTTTTAGCTTTCCCGTCCTGAGGCAGTCAATCAATGAATTAATATCTACCCTTTAGGACTTGTCAGTGCAAAACAAAGATTGATAGAACATCAAAGATCAAGTTTGATATAATACAGTAATCCTCTTATCTACCATCATTTTTAGTGAAGGTACTCCTTAACAAGTGAACTACCAATCTGGCATATGCGAAAAGTGCCAAAGAGCACATATAAAATAAAAACAGCTCTAAAAAGGGACAGTCAATTGAAGATACACAATAGGATTATCCTTTTAGACACACTTGTGTCCTCTCATACCTCATGGGGGTTACGGGCGACTGCGAGACCAACTAATCCAGTTGTCTGCAAAAGAAAAAATACATGTATATTATAAATAAAATATGCATTAATTTATTAATTTAATCATGAACAATGGGTAAATGCAGCATGCATTGCTTACATTTATTCAACGTCAGAATCACAAAAACCCTAAATTAACTTTTAGGATGAATTAATTTGTGAACGGGAAGAGTAAAATGGCACTAAAGATTACAAAACACACAGATTCATGTTTACTACATGCGTTGAAAGCACAAACTACATCAAAAAAACGGTTTAAAGAAAAAGGCAAGCATGCATCCAAAGAAACAATGAACACATACTGTTACAGGGTTTAGAAGTATTACGCTTTTTATGAAACAATATCTCCAAGGCAATAAAACAGGACTTTACACTTAATGTCATTAGTCAGGATAAACCACTGTACAATGAGACTATACTAAAACACACAGCATACCCAGCTGTGAATGATAGATAAAGGGAAACACATCATTCTTGTCTGCTTATTTCCACATGCTTGTTTCCAAGTCTGCTTTTGCTTGGACAGGTGGAATTTCCTCCACTTTACATTTCCTCTGGTGGAGAACACCAACTGGAGGCCGGGTTGGGGAGGTTGACTCCCAATTTAGTACATCCTCCAGAAATCAACAAAATATGGCATTACGACCAAAAACGAAAGTAAGACTTAATCAAGCCACGCTCATGATTCCTAGATAGCGGATGTTATTGGATTTAGGGAATTCCAAGATATTAAAACTTTGCTCTCTCATGACAACATATATCACACAGTGGCAGTCGCGACTATGCAGCTATAGTTAGGACCCGGTTATCATGGGAAGAGGTTTTTAGGTTTGCTAATAACCTTGGCGCTGTTTGTCGAATCTTCACTCAAAAACTCAAGAAATTAAAAAAGTTCATTCACCTCAACTCCATCTTTGAAAGTTCTGGGGTAATCTGTCAAAGCTTAAGCTAAGAAAATAGGGGGGGGGGTCCCAAAACGCAATTTCCATAGAAAAATTGAACAGCGATACTCCAAAAACAGATGAATGGAATTACACCAAATGGAGCAGAAAGCTAGATCTGAGTCCTGAAAGTGTGCTTTTAGTGATTTGGTATAAATACATTCAGTAGTTATTCAGAAGTTAAGGTTCGAAAGTGTTGTACATCAGGACGGCTGAGTTTGCAGGACACTCTTGAAAGTTCCGCAAACATGCAACTTAAAAAAAAAAAAATAGAACAATTGATTTTAGCTGAGGGGGCTTGTTTTTCCCCATGTCGGCTACCTCGCTCCATCTAGGGTGAGGGCTCCTGCCGGAGTTCACACTCGGACTGGATGGCCGTAACATGAAAAGAAATGTTGCAGCGTCCATTCCAGAACTCTGATACTTGTTCTCCTGGCCTGAGATTTGATTAAAACATAATGATATAATGGGGAAGGGTGGGGATACTCTTACCCCTAGCCCTCAAGGAGGGACACTCCTTAGGCTATATTTTTTTGTAAGTTGTTTTTGATGCAATTCTGCAGTATCAAGGGGGGAAAAAAGCAGCGGACGCATTTTTTCTTCAAAAAGAAAAAAATTGCCCTCAGGGAGACCCAAGGTCAGCCCTGAGTGACCCCATCCCCAGGGGCAAAATGTATAATCAGGGCAAGTGGGCGTACGCACCCCCCCCCCAGGAGCCTCCTTGAGGCCTACCCATCCCGTTTTATTACATGAAGGCTAGGGGCATGCAGCCCCCCACCTCAAGCCTCAATGATGCTCCACGGATCCCAACCCCCACAACCGTTTTTTAGGTCTCGCCTGAGCCAGCGCTTTAGCTTTAGCGCTGCTCTCGCAAGAGCTTTTGTAAATGGGGGATTTGGAAGTGCAAACGAGTGCTTTCAGGCCTCCAAATACAGTGCATGTGCGCCGGGCGCGTGCACCATTTGGCAGCCTGTGTCATTCATTTCGCGGCCGCTTTGATGTTCTCAGTGAGCCGCACGGCCACTGAGAACATCAAAGCGGCAGCAAAAGTGCTCACCATATGCCGGCCTGCGTGCCTCTCTCCCCTACCCCCTCCCTTATCCCACTTCCTGCTTGTTTTTTTTAACTGCAACATGTTTTTGTCAATGTTTGGAAAAGGAATCATGTGCAAGTCACACATATATAAACACATATTTTAATTCACACACACAAAAGGGCACACAATCCAGCTGCATGAAGCAAAACAAGCATTGGCAAAGCCAACAAGTCTAACTTGTATGTGCTAACACATGTAGTACAGGTATGCACACATGCAATTTGCATGCAATAGCCTCCTTAGGTCAAATCTTTTGTCTTTGCCAATGCTTGTTTGATCTGGCAGACACATTTCAGTACCAGTATCCTGGAAACAATGGTCCTTCTCAGGCAGGTTATGTTAGAAGATTTACCGCCTACTGGTGGCCTTAAAGGTCCTGTGCTTGCGAGCCGTCAGTGTGTTTACTTCAGATCCAACTCCTCCTGCATTCGTCCACTCCAGGTTTGGCAGCAGGCTTGGTGTCACTGTGCTGAGAGAAGACAGCAGCGTGCTGGCCTCGCCTCCATCATTAGTGCTCCCCGCGAGCCACGACAGAGGGAGATGCGGAAGCCGACGAGAGCACGCGCCACTAGCTTGCTTGAAGGGAGCCCGTTTTCAGTGACTGTGGGCGCGTGATTTGTACAATTAGATGCAACTTGAAACGATTCAGCTCTCTGAACACTCATTCGATTTTATGATACTGGCAACAGAGGAGTGACCTGACATAATTTTGTTGCGTTTCCTTAGCAGCACAAAAACAGAGGCCTTCAATTTAAAGGAATAGCTGAATTATTTATTACCCAAGTCAGCAGTTCTCATTACTGACCTCGGAAGGCTGATTGGCTGATACAGCTAAGAGTTTGATGGCTTTCAAATCCGTGATTAAACTACTTCGAACCCGCTCATCGACCCACCAAGCAATCTAGGCCTTTTGTTTTTTTGCATATTTATATAGCGCGAACTCGACCCGAAGGTATCGGAGCGCTTTACACGAGCACCGTATTTACATTGGCACAGGGAGACTAAGTGTTTTGCCCAGAATGACAGGATGTGGACGCGACCCCGAGGCTCGAACCCTTGTTTCCAGCACCAAAGTCGGCAGTCTAGCCGACGGACCACATCCTCTCCCCTGATAGTTTGACTTGGCACCGCTCTGTGAGTCACCTGTAACTTTTGTAATGCAACCCATTGCAATATTACAGACACACTACACATCACAACAGGTGTATTTTGTGTTTAAAAAGCTCTCTTTTATTTAAGTCAGTAGTCTTGATATCAGCACTGGAAGAATGAAAGGATGAATAGGCATAACGCTTTGCAGAGAAACAAGCTTATTATTAAGGTGCTGATTTACAATTGTGCAGACAGCGTACTCTGTCACAGATGTGGCGGAATACCCTGTCCCCCAAAACCTTGCCCCTTCCACCTTATTTAGACTTGGGTAGACTGCCAGCTTCCGTTGACGGAGCCGCTGTAGGCTCAATCGATGGAAAGCTTCCGCCGACGGCCTGATGGAGAAGGGGCCATTAGAGGAAAGACTTTCCACCCCTCTCCTTATTAAAGGAAAATCCTGCTGGTGAAGGACGAATAAAATAACAAGCATTTGCAATGAAATAGGTCTCGTAATTACGCGAGTTTGAGCTATTGGCATTATAAATGACAATGCCTGTTATTTATGTGTCTGTTTGTAAAACATAAATAAAAGGCATTGTTATTTACAATGCCAATAGCTCAAACTCGCGTAAATGCGAGACCTATTGCATTGCAAATGCTTGTTATAATATTGGAAGGAAGGGACTGTAGCCCCTCTCCCCGGGTCTCAAAAAGGCCCCAGGGACAGAGTATTTTGTTTTTTGTAGGCTCAGGAGCGCTATGGCGAGCCAGATTCTATCAGGTCGAACTATATTTAGGACCTATTCACGTGGTCTGTAAAGTTGACAATTAACAGGTGTTCTGTTCAGCCAGACAGTAAAAGAGCAATAAAGATGGCTTTAAATCTTCTAACATTTGTGCTGTGTTCAGAGGCAGATGTCAGAAGTTGGTTTACAGTTACTTTTCCTTCTCGGACTGCAGCCTTCCAGGATTTTGTAAAGTGAACTGTCTGACCTGAAAGGCTGTTTTTCCTAACACACATTTAAATAGCTAATAAATCAACTGTAAAAACATTTCAAAATATATTACAGTAGCTGTGGAAGCCCATTTTTTGTACTTGGGTGCGATGAAAAAAAATATTTTAATAGGATGAAAAAGAAATCAGAACACTTTACCTGATGAAAATTATGAATATGTTTTCTGAAACCCAATTGTTACAGATTATTGTTAAAACACTATATGGTTTTATCAGTAAAGCTGCATGGTAGTGGGAAGGTTTTTGGCCATTTCTTGGAAATTTACTGTCTGTAAATGACAGTGCACTACAAAATCATGCCTTAGTAATAGATTTATTAAAAGGGAGTGTTTAAATATGTACTGAGAAACACTCCTGCCTTGCCCTGATGATAATGCGATTAGTAAACTGAAAGGCAAGTCAGGGATCATAGGTACCCTATATGTGGGATAGTTTCTTATTAAACATAAAGCAATTTTGTTTTGTACATCAGAAAGGCCGAACTCACATATTTGAAGGTGCACTAATGTGTGAGAATGACAAAAAAGGCAACTCTGTAAAACATTTTTTTGCCAATGATCACACAATTTGAGACCAGTTTACGGGTCAAGTACAATACAGTTAGGTATGGGTCAGGTACATTAGAGTTAGGTCGAGTAGATTACTGAAGTTACTCGACCAGCAGGTCTATTAACATGTTTATGATTTTTCGAGGTCTGATGATGCCCCCCTCTAAAAAGATCAGCTCTGGGGAACCCATCCCCTGGAGCTCAATTACGGTGTCCAGAGGACCCCATAGCCTGGTATTATGAAATTTACTACCTGAAAGGAGCCAGAGAGGGAAAATAAATCTATTTCCTACCAGCATTCCCCAGGGGGGGGGGGGGGGGGGGGTGTGTGTGTGCGTATATATATATATATATATATATATATATATATATTACCTACTGGCGGTCGCCAGTAGGTAGTTATAGTTAGGACCACGTTTCCATAGGAAAACCTCAACATTCTATTTTGAATAACTTTGGCGCCGGTCGACGAATCCTCGCGAATTTCTCAAAATAGGTGGGGCGCTACGCTCCGCTCCTACCCTGAAAGTCTCGGGGGGATCCGTCAAGCGGGGGCTGAGATAAAAGGGGGGTCCCAAAACGCGTTTTTCCCATGCATTTTTCCATAGGACCTTTAGAACGAGCTACAGCCCGAACGGCTGAACAGAATTACTCAAAATTTGGCAGAGAGGTAGTCCCTAGGTCAAGGAAGTGCCTTTTGTAGGTTTGGTGTAAATCTGTTCAGTAGATTCTGAGAAAATAGCCTTTAAATCAATATATATATCTGAGCCCGCTTACGGTACGCTTACCGTACGCTTACGGTAAGCGTACGGTGGCGTGCGCGAGCGCGATTCTGATTGGCTCTTAGATCTTAGTAAACATTCGAATCGGCCGAAACCAGGAAGCGGCGGCCGCCATTTTGTGTATTTCACTCTGAAAAAAAAGAGTGAAAACAAGGAAAGGTGGCAATGAGGAGAGTTACAGACCCCCTTACATTTGTGAGGGGGTCAAAGAAGGACTGTAAAGTACAAAGAAAACATTTATTGATTTTAAAAAAAATCACGGGGTACGCGTACGGTAAGCTTACGGTAAGCGTACGGTAGAAAAAAAAAAAAAAAAAAAAAATGAAAATCAGATTTAAGTGTTTAGATATTAGGGGGCTCTAAAAAGAGCCGTTGTGTTTATGAAATGATTTTTTAGTGGTATCTACAAGTAAGTACCGATGCAGAGTCTAAGGTTTAAGAGGAAGACTCTGTTCCCTTCATCATTGAAGTGCACACCATCTCCTCTATAAATGTCTTGCATGTCATAACGCAAGTTGTTGTGGTAAATGGCACCCATACCATAGTCACGGAGGAAAGCAGAAACAGATTTGTTGACGTGCTTTCTTGCTTTGTCATCGCACCGCGTGCCCACCGTGCGTGCACGGCACTAACTGCGTAAAGTGGGCGCGCACGCCACGAATGGCGTAGAGTAACTTAGCATTTAAAAAACCGTACAAATTCACTGAAAAAACCATAGGTTTCACACACGTTATAGTTAGGAATTAGCATTTAAAAAACCTTGCAAATTCACTGAAAAAACCATAGGTTTCACACATGTTATAGTTAGCGGAAATTTTACTGATAAAAAACCAATGAAATTCCCCCGTTATAGTTAGTGCAGGCAACTATAACTCACGCGACCGCAATCTTCTGCTGATGACATATGTGTCTTTAGGAAAAAAAAATATTTGTAATATATGTATAGCTAAAAATGTATGGAAGAAGACATGGGCAAATAAGTGTCTAAATACAGTATTAGCATCAGCAGAGGATTGCGGTCGCGTGAGTTATAGTTGCCTGCACTAACTATAACGGGGGAATTTCATTGGTTTTTTATCAGTAAAATTTCCGCTAACTATAACATGTGTGAAACCTATGGTTTTTTCAGTGAATATATATATATATATATATATATATATATATATATTTTTTTTTTTTTGGGAAAGCAGTATAGGTGTGAGGAGCAGGAGCAAACAAATGTGGGGGCTAAAACAACACAAAAGGTGTGAGTGGGGGGAGTAATACGGAATTTAAGGGAGAAACAACAGATGAGTGAAGACAGTAGAGCACAGGGGGGAAGAGAATCACACTGTCTAGAGAGGAATGTAGATATGTTGGGGGAAAACACACAAAGTGGCAAAAGCACACAAGGGTGATCATAACACACAAGAGGCAGGGAGAAGCAAACGGCCGAGGAAGAGCAACACTGAATGAAGAGGAGGGAGGAAGAGAAGTACATAAGGGAGAGAGCTGGAAAACACATGCACTCTTGATTAGTGTTTACCGAAAAGAAAAAAAGATAGTGCTTCAGAAGCGAGCAATGGAAGGACAGGTAATGCATACATGCTCCTGGGTAGGGAAAACACAAGAAGAGGAAGTAATGCTCACTAAACGCTGACAAATAAAGAGCAAGCAAATGAAAGTGACAATAAATCTAACCAATGGTTAGCAACGGGCAGGATCCAAGTCCTCTGTAAAAAGACAGTAGCTCTTCTCACCAACAGACAGCTTGCACTGTCTGGTAGAGCAAACATAACAAGGACACGAATCGGACAAGAGAAGATCTTGTCGACCACACTCAGGCTAGACTGCTGACCAAAACCTCATGGTTGCTTGCATCAAATTAACCAGACAGATCTAATAACAAAAGGCAACCTTGTCCACCTTCATCATCGACAGTATTTCATTCAAAACAGCTAATGCCCAAGCCTCAATGCTGCACCTGGAACGACAACTTGCCTGAACCCAATCCAAAACACCCTGGACCTCAAAGTAAATAGACAGTCACTTTTCAACGTGTTTCACCATTGCTTTAGAAATGCCTGTAGGACAGTGAGGAGGAGATAGTTCTTGAAAATAGCCAGGTGGAGGTCTGGTTTCTTAGGTGTGGCATGACAATGCCCTTTTTCTGAAGGGTATGCATGGTACCAGAAGACAGGAAAGGACTGATGACTTTACAGATGTGCACACTATTATTTGGTGCAAAAAGAAAATATTAACTGTGCAAGGATTGTCTCATGTCTCAAATTTTGAGCATTTAACCCAAAAATGGCAGCTTCCGACCAGTTTTATACGAAATTCTTTTACACCTACAATAGGTGTTATAACTGTTTTAATTTCATTTATCCTAATTACCTTACTCTATAGACACGGATAAACCATCAGTAATCCAACAATATGATTTTTAAGGTAACCTCCTGCACACGGGAAAGTTAAACCTTTTTAAACCAACCCTAAAGCACACTATACCCTATACAGAGTGCTGCACACCTTGGCAATCACAATAAGTACAGTGCATCAGAAAGGCATACCAAGCAGTTCAGCATCACTTAACCAGCCAGCACTCATCACTTTATGCAGTACACACTTTCTATAGAGGCCTAATTGATACCTATGGCTCAGGAAATCTAGGGTTCTTGTTCTGAATCTTTCATCCTTGTTGGAAGGCGGACCCCGGGGGAGTCGGAGAGACCACCCAGGGGGGACCCCACACTGTACGAAGTAGCCGAGCGCTGCTGAGAAGCCTCCTAGGAGAGGTCCTTCTCCTATACCGTACCAGCACAGTAACACCACCACACAGGACTCAAGGCTGTTTATCACGATGAGCAATTCTTTATCAGCATTTAGGAGGTTACGGTTATCGATGTATACAAAGTCTTTGGTAGGGACGGGGTAGCGGGACAGTCTTTGGTAGCAGCGGGGTACGAGGGTACCTTAGGCCCAGTTCTTGTTCCTCAAGCTGGAGGGACTCCGTGTCCCGGAGTGGTCGAGCCGCGACGGCGTCAGCAGGGCTCTGGTGATCAGTTTGTGGAGCTTGAGCCGCGACTAAGTCAGCAGGGCTCTTCAGGTGGTTCAGTTCAGCTCGAGCCGCGACGTCAGCAGGGCTCTGGGGGAGGCTTCAGCGAGGTTGGGCCGCGACGGCGTCAGCAGGGCCCCGATGTTTTGTGAGGTTCCTTGTCTCAATAAAGTGGAGCCGCGACGCAGTCAGCTGGGCTCGGGGTATAGGGTCAAGCAAGAGTTCTTCTCCGTAGGGTCAGCCGCGATTCCATCAGCAGGGCTATTGACTCCGGGATACAACTGCCGTTCCCTTGCGGGGTTGCCCCAGATATAGGTCTGGAGCTATTTGATGTCCGGACCCTCGCGCCTGGGGGGGCGGAGAGGCTGGGCTGGGAGAGGCCAGACGCTCAGCGGGAGAGGCGCCAGGCCCGGAGAGGCCGGAGGACGATCGCACCTAGGTGTGGGGGGGACGGTGGGGGTCCCATCGAAACTCTCCTCCTCCGGGAGCGGTGAAGTGGCCATGTGGTGCCCCCTGGCCAGATCTTGGTGCCTCGATGTCGGGGCTTCGCTGGGGCCGAGGCTGGGGGGAGCCGGGTTGCGTGGGCTGGTGCGTGGAGCAAGCATGGGGGGGAACCCCGAAGAGATGAGGGGTTCCTGTGCGGCCTGGAAAAGGGGGCCGCTGAGGCGGGTGTAGGCAAATGTATACAATCCAAGGGGGGACCTCGAAGGGAGGAGAGGTCCCTGGTGGCCTGAAAGGGCGGCCCGTGTAGGCCGGTGCGGGGAACGAGCACAAACCAAGGGGGTTAAGACCACGCCACGAGGCCGGGTCCAACAGTCCTCCAATGGAGAAGGCATTTTTTAGCCTTTCTTCACTAGTTGCATGCTTACAAAACCTACTTCTGGATGGACTAAGCCAGTCATCGGGTCACCCCCAAAAAACAAGCATTGTCAGGACCAATAAGCCTTGCTTATGAAAGAGCTATTGGCTCTGCCATTGTGCTTTAGCTGTGTTGCACACCACTGTGGCTGCTGTTCAGCATGGCTAAAAGTGAATAGTTTAGTGATGAGTAGCGTAGAGTGGAAGGCGAAGAGTGGAGTAGAGTATTGCAGAGTGGAGTAGAGTATTGCAGAGTGGAGCAGCATAGAGTGTCATGTATTGGAGTAGAATAGAGTGGAGTCGCGTAGAGTGGCATACAGCTGAGTGCCGTAGAGTGGACTGGAGTAGAGTGCATTGGCGTACAGTGTTGCACAGTATAGTGGCGTAAAGCGCAGCACCATAGAATTCAGAGGCACACAATGCAGCATTGTAGAATGCGGTGGTGTAGACTATAGAGTGTTGAATAGTAGAGTACAGCTGTGTAGAGAAGAGTTGTGTAGAGTGGTGTGGTATGGTGTAGAGTGCAGTGGTGCAGAGTAGAAAGGCACAGAGCGCAGTGGCGGAGAGTGTTGCAGACTAGAGGGGCGCAGAATAGAAAATAGTGCCGTAGAGTGCAGTGGCAAAGAGTGGAGTGCTGCAAAGTGCAGTGGCATAGAGTGGAGTGATGTCGAGTAGAGCGCCATAGAGTGCAGTGACGTAGGGTTCAGAGGCATAGAATGCAGTGTTGCAGAGTATTGGCTCAGGGTAGTGTTGTAGAGTGCAGTGATGTGCAGTGCAGTGCTGCAGAGAAGAGTGCAGTGGAGTGGCGTAAAGTAGAGGACTGATGCAGAGTGTTTCCGAGTATAGTGATGTAGAGTGCAGCAGTATAGAGCGCAGCAGCGTAACTTAGCGGCGTACAATGCAGCATCGTAGAACGCAATGGCATAAATTAGAGTGGTGCACAGTAGAGTGCCGTGGTGCGGAGTGTTGCAGAGTAGAGTGGCTTAAAGTGCAGAGGTAGAGTACAGTGGCGTAGAGTGCAGTGGCGGACAGTGAAGTGGTGTAGAGTGCAGTGATGCAGAGTAGATTAAAGTGGTGAACAGTGGATTGGCGTAGAGTGCAGGGGCTTAGAGTTGAGCGTTACTATGTAAAGTGGATTGTGTGGGTGTATTGGCAAGATTGCAAGGACATAGAAAGCAGTGCTGCAGAGAGAGGTGGAGTGGAGTTGTGCAGAGTAGACTTGAGTGACCTAGACTGGAGTGGTGTAGAGTGCAGTGGCGAAGAATGTAGTGGTGTAGTGTATTGGCATAGAATAGAGTGATTAAGAGTAGAAGAGAGGCGCAGAGTGCAGTGACAGAGTGCAATAGTGCAGTGCACAGTGCAGTGGTGTGGTATAAAGTGGAGTAGAGCGCAGTGGAATGGAGTGGTTCAGAGTATAGTATGCATGGTGTGGTAGCATACTGTCATTGCGGACTACACATTTTCAATTTAAATACCATTTACAGACATACAGTTTTACTAATAAAACTACACAGCACACAAATGATAATGTGTGGAAATGATTTCACCTAGTGTATTGATTTGATCATATTAAAGTTTCTGTTTCCAACACAATTCGGAATTAAGAAAAACTGAACATTATTTGTCCGCTACTAATTCTGATATTTTCTGAAATACTTGTACAGTACATTTAAATGTTTTTGTGTGCTAGACAAAACCTTTTCCTACCCCTGCATCCAGCAGGTTTGGTAGGCTTTGACCCAAAAAGGAAACTTATCTGTTCATGATTACAAGGTACAGATATAGTAAAATAGAAACTCTTCTTGATCAGCCTCTTCCACTAGCACAACTGTATCTCATTCTGCTACTTGCCTAACATTTCATCGGATCATCAACATTCAAAGCTTGGCAAGGGGGACAAGGAAGAAAGAGGGAAAAAAAGACCCATTTCCTTTTTAAAACTAGAAAGAGAAATGGTTACAAGAATACTGTATTTAAGTGCAACCTTTCCTTTTCTGCCATATATGCTATATAGACTCCTTCTGGTTTTCTGAGGAAACCCTCTTGCATTAAAGTAATTGCGTAAAATGAATTAGTGGCTGCCATAGTTGTGCAAGACACACATTCTGTAAGGGAAGGAAAATGTAGTAAAAACATGTCCATTGTGTCGAATTTGCTCTGTTGGCCTAGTGCCAGTTCTATACATCAAGCACTTTTCTTGCCAAGGTTTACCAGAATAGCCACGATTTCAGGGTATTGACAGGAAAAACCTTTCTAAGATTTCTTAGGGAAAAAAAAGTTGAGGACGTGACCGCATTAACCTGAAGTCCAAAAGTCCGCTTGTTATCCATGAGCGCTCCCAGATTTCGGCCCTTAGACACAGGTACAGGAAGGGAACCCAATTATTTTGGCCAACACGACAGTGTCCATAAGGAAGGGGAATTACTAACACAATGACCTCAGTTTTCCCTAAGTGTAGTCTTAGACAGTTCGTACTCATCCAGTTTCCTATGGCAGTCATACAGTCGTAAAAAACTGAACCTGTGTAGTGAATGAGCCACTTTTGTGGTCTGACACCCTATGATGACCCTCAACCACCACCATGTTAACTGATTTTAGTGTGTTATGTTACCCTAGCCTTAATGTAGGATGGGTTTGCATATACCTGCTTCTCTTCTGTCCTGTAATCTTGCTGTCGTTTAGTAGAATAGTCTTGCCAAGAATAGGAGGTGTGGGATGTCGAGGTGCAGTGTTGTGGGTGACGGTGCACACATGTGCTCAATGTTGGATACTGAGGGATTAAGTGTATAATGTTATTTGGGTTAGGTGAATTATGACTTTGACCTATTGGCTTTGACATGGTCTAATGTCATTCTGTTTTCTGACTTTACCTTGCTTTCTGTGTGCATGGCTTAACTAACTCCATTTTCATGACTGAAGCCATTTTCTGTGCCTGCACGAAGCTACGAGGTGGGGAGGGCATGTTTTGCTCTTCTCCTGTTTTTCGCACTTTACTGACTAGAGAGAACTGGTTCTTGTCAGAGGAATGTACATGGTCTGTCTCGGAGCCATAGCAAAAGCCTGAACAACGATGCAGTGGCCTTGGAGAAGGCTGGTACGGGCTCTCATGAGAACGAGGGGGCGAGGCTTGCTAGAAGCTTCGTTGTGTTTGAATTTGTATTAAAAAGGGGAGCCTACACTGGCCTGGTGGAAGTTCACGCCGTGGAGCAGACGTGTTGTCACGGAAGAGTGGGGGCTGGTGTCACCTCTGAGCTTTCACCCGGTTCAAGCAATGGACTCCCCTTGAGCGAAGTGGGGTGAAATGATGGCGCAGTAGGTGAGGTGTCTCTGCTACTAACTGTCTCTTGATTCTTTACTGATTCTTTCCTTTCCTTATTTTCTGATTCTTATATCCATACATATATATTTCTACATATATATTTGCTTTGATTGTGTATTTCAATCGGTTATTTGATATGTGAGAGTCTGCCATGATCAATATATATATATATATATATATATATATATATATATATATATATATATATATATATATTCGGCCTGCCCGTGATTGAAGTATTGTGTTAATAAATTTATATATTCCATGTTTGAATTCGTCTTTTCCTTGAAGCAGGAGGTGTGGTCTCTTCTTGGCCAAGTATTCTGTTGTAGAAGGATGGGTGAATTCCCTTCTAGCAGGTAATTGTGTTATAGGAAGTTGTTCTACTCCTGGCAAGTGATGTGCAAAGTATATCTCGCTCTAGAGAAGTGTGTGTGTTACCTTGGTCTAGAGGAGACTCATGTGGTATTGTTTTCTTGCCTTGCCTTGCCTTTGGGGGAGTGTTGAAAGTTTGCCCACCTTAGGAACTGCTGTGTAAATGTTATATTCCATAAGTTTGGAACTGATACTCTCTCCCTGGGAAAGTGACGGTACATACCTTGATCCAGGGGAGATCTGAGACCCTTCATTACAACCTGCCTGGCTGTTTAAAGCAGAAAAAGCCATTGGGTATTCTCTGCGTAAGAGGTAAGATTTGAGCTCAAATGATCTGATGATAGAGGCAAGAGTTTTAACATAAATGTTTAACAGCGTGGGGCTGCATGCAGAACCCCAAGGGATCCCAACATAGTAGTGAGAAGGGTTTAGCCACAAATGGGTCCAAAGCTACCACTTGAGATCGTCCACACAAGAAGGATTTTAGTCGCACCAAAACCTTATGGTTGACCGGGTCAAAGGCTGCTGAGGGATTGAGGAGTATTAGCTCCGCGTTATCGCCATCTTCAGCTATGGACCGGATTTCTTCGATGGTTTTGATAAGAGCGGATTTAGAGTTATGATCGCCTTCAAATCCAAATTGGGTGGCGTAAAGCAACTGAGATCAGACAACAATTTAGTTATTTGAGTATTACTGACCTTTTCTATTATTTTAGCTGGGAAAGGTATATGGGAGATAGGCCGATAATTATTTGGATCATTGGGTTTCAGATTGGACTTTTTCAAAAGGGCAATATGGAAGTTTCTTTCCATGCAATGGGGAAATACCATGTTTCAACATAGGAGTTGAAAATGTTAGTCAAGCAGGCAGCTACAGTTTCTGTGACCTGAATTGTGATTGTCGGGGAGCAGGGGTCCATAAGAGATCCCGATTTAGTGGATCTGAGGAGGAAAATCACCTCTAGTATGGATAATCGTGAGAACATTGCAGGAGAAGGGCTATTACGACTGTCTTGCATGTCACCCTTCTCTGCACATCACACTGCTCCACTCCTCGCCCTTCTGCTGTTCCTGCAACCATCGCTCTGCTTCTGCACGACACTCGCATAGCTGCCAACTATCCCGTTTCTGCCGGGACAGTCCTGGCAAGTTGGAGACTTTCCCAGGTAGTTCACTATCCAGACAGCCCCGGTATTTGCACTTCCAGCCCTGCTAAGTTCTTCCAGTCAGGAACTTAAACTCGTGGCCTTGAGGCTTCAAACAGGTTCTCAAACCACTGAGCTGCCTCCCGAACCACATCCATGAAAGAAATTCATCAGTACACTTGTGCTGATAGAAGTTATGAGCCCCGTGGCCTACTTTATTTGCAAGTTATTTTCGGGAATCTCTCTCCACCCTCTCTTGCTCCCCTTTTTCCGGTTCCTGCGCTTGGAAGGTGCAAACTTTTGATTTCAGGATAGGGCTCTGATTCTGGATGACAAAGGCATAGGGAGGAGCTGCCGGGCACGTTCTCCTTCCTTACACAATGGCCACTTCCTTTCAAAAACAGAGGTGAAGAGGCCAATAGACGGAACTGAGGAACAGTGCAGAGGCGGAAAACTGAGTTGAGAAAGAGAGCAGACAGGCAGTGGTGGGGCAGCTGCGACCGAGGTGCTGAGATGGGAAACTGTAGTCAAGAAGAGACCTCCTATTGATGAGTACCTGATTCTAAGACATGCCTCCTAAGGCTACAGTACTGCCTGGAGCTTGCAAACCTGCCCCAGAATTGGTACTTGTAGTTCATATAGTATATACCGCCTTACTATTCCTAAGAGCTATCAACTGTTGCAGCTAAGGGAACACATCCTGGAATTGCACTTGTCCATGTTTTATATACCTCAATACCAGTGGCGCTGGTGACATTTGAAAGTGGTAGTGTAACATGATTGTCGCACTGCTAGTTTTGTTTCGGAAGGAGATTCTTGTTTGCACCTGAAATGGAATTCCAAGTTGAGCAGTATTTACCCACCTGCTAATTGCATGTGTGTCATTTGCCCATTTGTAAACTGCGTACCCCTTGCTATTTTCCCACGGGCTTTCAACAGGTAAAACCTGGCAAGAATCTTGTGGGAAAATAGCATAAAATTACGATCCACACAGACTGGTACTATTTTCCAAGATACACAAATCAGAATTTTGCACCCATTTTCCTTTGCCACTAAGATCCTCACCATGTTTTACCTGCTAGGTGCTTATGGACAGAAAGTGTGGGGTACATAATTTGCAATGTGAAATAGCACGTGGGCAATCACTGCCCGATTTTGAATCCAATGTCAGGAACAAGCATTCGCAATGCAGTAGGTCTCGCATTTATAAGAGTTCGAGCTATTGGCATTGTAAAATTACAATGCCTTTTATTTATGTTTTGGTTTTAAAACAAATAAAAGGCATTGTCATTTACAATGTCAGTAGCATAAACTCGCATAAAAACAGTGTGCGGCGTGCAGCAGTGTGCGGCGTGCAGCAGTGTGCGGCGTGCAGCAGTGTGCGGCGTGCAGCAGTGTGCGGCGTGCAGCAGTATTTCGTGTAGCACTGTGAGGCATGCAGCACTGTGTGGCGTGCAGCAGTGTGCGGCGTGCAGCAGTGTCGTGCAGCATGCAGCAGTGAGTAATGCAGCAGTGTGCAGCAGTGTGCGGCGTGCAGCAGTGTGCGGCGAGCAGCAGCGTGCGGCGTGCAGCAGCGTGAGGCGTGCAGCAGCGTGCGGCGTGCAGCAGCGTGCGGCGTGCAGCAGCGTGCGGCGTGCAGCAGCGTGCGGCGGGCAGCAGTGCGCGGCGGGCAGCAGTGCGCGGCGGGCAGCAGTGTGCGGCGGGCAGCAGTGTGCGGCGGGCAGCAGTGTGCGGCGGGCAGCAGTGTGCGGCGTGCGGCAGTGTGCAGCAGTGTGTGGCGTGCAGCGGCGTGCAGCAGTGTGTGGCGTGCAGCAGTGTGTGGCGTGCAGCAGTCTGAGGCGTGCAGCAGTGTCGTGCAGCATGCAGCAGTGAGTAATGCAGCAGTGTGCAGCAGTGTGCGGCGTGCAGCAGTGTGCGGCGTGCAGCAGTGTGCGGCGTGCAGCAGTGTGCGGCATGCAGCAGTGTTTCGTGTAGCAGTGTGCGGCGTGCAGCAGTGTGCGGCGTGCAGCAGTGTGCGGTGTGCAGCAGTGTGCGCGTGCAGCGGCGTGCAGCAGTGTGAGGCGTGCAGCAGTGTGAGGCGTGCAGCAGTGTTTGGTGTAGCAGTGTGAGGCGTGCAGCAGTGTGCGGCGTGCAGCAATATTTCGTGTAGCACTGTGAGGCATGCAGCACTGTGTGGCGTGCAGCGGCATGCAGCAGTGTGCGGCGTGCAGCAGTGTGCGGCGTGCAGCAGTGTGCGGCGTGCAGCATGCAGCAGTGAGTAATGCAGCAGTGTGCAGCAGTGTGCGGCATGCGGCAGTGTGCGGCGTGCGGCAGTGTGCGGCGTGCGGCAGTGTGCGGCGTGCGGCAGTGCGCGGCGTGCGGCAGTGCGCGGCGTGCGGCAGTGCGCGGCGTGCGGCAGTGCGCGGCGTGCGGCAGTGCGCGGCGTGCAGCAGTGCGCGGCGTGCAGCAGTGCGCGGCGTGCAGCAGGGTGTGGCGTGCAGCAGTGTGCGGCAGTGTTCGGCGTGCGGCAGTGTTCGGCGTGCGGCAGTGTGCAGCAGTGTGTGGCGTGCAGCGGCATGCAGCAGTGTGTGGCGTGCAGCAGTGTGAGGCGTGCAGCAGTCTGAGGCGTGCAGCAGTCTGAGGCGTGCAGCAGTCTGAGGCGTGCAGCAGTCTGAGGCGTGCAGCAGTCTGAGGCGTGCAGCATGCAGCAGTGAGTAATGCAGCAGTGTGCAGCAGTGTGCGGCGTGCAGCAGTGTGCGGCGTGCAGCAGTGTGCGGCGTGCAGCAGTGTGCGGCGTGCAGCAGTGTTTCGTGTAGCAGTGTGCGGCATGCAGCAGTGTGCGGCGTGCAGCAGTGTTTCGAGTAGCAGTGTGCGGCATGCAGCAGTGTGCGGCGTGCAGTGGCGTGCGGCGTGCAGCGGCATGCAGCAGTGTGTGGCGTGCAGCGGCGTGCAGCAGTGTGAGGCGTGCAGCAGTGTGAGACGTGCAGCAGTGTGAGACGTGCAGCAGTGTGAGACGTGCAGCAGTGTGAGACGTGCAGCAGTGTGCGGCGTGCAGCAGTGTGTAATGCAGCAGTGTGTAATGCAGCAGTGTGTGGCGGGCAGCAGTGTGCGGCGGGCAGCAGTGTGCGGCGGGCAGCAGTGTGCGGCAGGCAGCAGTGTGCGGCGGGCAGCAGTGTGCGGCAGGCAGCAGTGTGCGGCAGGCAGCAGTGTGCGGCAGGCAGCAGTGTGCGGCAGGCAGCAGTGTGTGGCAGGCAGCAGTGTGTGGCAGGCAGCAGTGTGTGGCGTGGTTTGTAAACAACAAGAAAAGCGGACATCAAAGGAAGGGTGGGAGGGAACGAGCATATGGGGTGTGAGTTATAACGAAAGTTAATTGTTCTAAGAGCGGATGCAGGAAGTGAGGCCGAGCGTGCGCTGGCGAAAGCAGTCTGCTGCTTTCAAGTCCGATGCCAGATGCCAGCTTCGCGCTTGAATGCCTCACATGCACTGGCCATAAACCGCATTCCTAAGGTCTTGTGCCCCTTACTAAATCTCTCTGAATGCGTGAGGCGGCGCACGCGCAGGAAGTAGTTGGTGGCAAATGGAATGCGCGTGGTTGTGCGCGTAACCGTCACCCGATCCGCCTGGGAAGACTTTGGGAGCATTTTCTGAAGCCCCTACATAAGTCTCGCTGAGCGATCGCTTACGCGATAGCCAGGCGAGACCTAAAAAACTGGAGTTTATATACAAAATGGAAAAGTTGTAATCAGTAGTTGTAGAGAGACCAAGAGTGAAAAATAAATAAATAAATACTCTCTAAACCCCAAGATATATCTCAAAACAAGGACCTCTCTTGCTACCTTTCACTTTCCTATTTTAACTTTGGGTAATTAAAAAACACAAGTGCATAAAATATATGCTGACGAAATGTTGTGTTTGCAATCTTAAACCTAAACGCACTGAAATGTCCCACCGACATACTGCTCATCATCTCACAAACGTCAGGATCACACGCATCACTGATGACATCACCGTCATAGACCATGCCCATTGTGTTTTTGGTTATGTGCCCACATCATAGAGACGTGCTCTGTGCCACGCAGTAGCACAGGACATGCCTGTGTGCACACTGCAAATAAACAATGGCCAAATGCCAACGTCTACTCTGTATCCTACAAACAGGTGTGACTGTGAACCTTGGTGGCTACACTGTGTGTAGGGTCACCTGCTGTACTCAACATGTATAAACCACCAAGGATTTCATTAGTGGTTTGTAGTCGAAATGTCGTCATTGTGATGTCCTGTGTAAAACGATGAGCAGTGCATTGGTCTAAAGTTGACCTCACACCCTAACTCTAATTATTTCAATTTACGAATTAGGGAATGCGTACAATTTACACAAACGGCAGATTTAAAAGATACAGAACCCGTTTCCAAATTGGCTTCCAAGGTACGTAATCGGCGGAGAAATGGCGGATCCAAGGAGTCCATGCCATTTCCCAGCCATCACTTTGCACCCATAACCACACCTCAGAACAACCGCTAGCCTTGCCATTATTAAAGAAATCACAACAAACAAACCACGCTGCCTTGTTATTAACAGGTGCAACTAAATTATTTACTCCGTGCAGCTTCCGTGGTCCAGGCCTGCATCTGCTCAGCATGCGCACCAAACCCCGAACTCCTCCCTAACAAGCCCAAGCCCATCGCAACCCTTCTGCTCTTTCCAACCCGCGCTCTCACCTCTCCGTCGAACGGTACTGTGGAAACTGGCAATGGGGTGTATCACTACAAACAACCTGCTCAGATGAGATACCCTTAAATAAAACTTAACTCACCTTTCCCGGGTCCTACGTTTTCTGAGCTCCAGCTCTGGCTCCTGCTGCTCCCGCTTCCCGGCCAGGCCTGCGTTTAACTGAGGCAGCCTCCCTCCCCTAAGGCTGCTGCAATGGCAGCGTTGTGATTGGTGAGGCGCAGCAGAAAGCGCCCCAGCCGGGCCATTTTATCTATGTAGGCTGCATGCAGCAGACTACATAGAGAAAAGGGGGGAGTGCGCAAGACTGCTTTGTTCGGCCCTGGGACCGACCAAACAGTCACTACCCACAACAGTGGGTAAGCCGCCCACCCGCCCTCCCACAACCAGGCACTTCTGCTTTTTCGCAGTGCGAGAAGCAGAAACATAAAATGGTAGCTTTTAACATTCTATGTTTCTGCTTCTAGCACTGCGAGAAAGCAGTCGGCCGACACCCTCACGCCCATATGGAGAAGCCGCCACTGCTCAATACTGTTTCTAAGCACGATCAACTGTTGCAGCAGCTAGGAGAAACAAAGGTCTGTAACCAAAGTGACTTTCCTAAAATGGTGTGGTGTGTGTGTGATGTAGGGGAGCTAGTTTCATGTTTTCCAGGGCCCACCATCCTTACTTTATGTGCTAGGCCTTATTCCCAGCAGTAATCTGTTAGTCACTCAACAAACGTGGAACAGGCTTTGGCCATTAACGTAGTGGTGTTGTCTAGATCAAGCTAATAGCTCAGTAGGTTAATGCACCTGCTATTGACTCCGTCTTTGCAACATGTATGTGCTATTCTTGGTTACTATCTGTCTGAGAATGATCTTGTTCTCCTTTCAGGAACAGTTTATGTTTAATTAAACAACCTCCATAGTTTTTATGATACTAATAAATGTTTCCTGTTTTTCCAGACACCTCCCACATTGTACATAAGTGCACAAGCTCTACCATATAGCCGGTGGCCGATTAAATAGTGCAACGTTTACTCTGCGGACAAAAAAAACACCTGCCACCAACACTAATATGTGCATTATCAAATGCACCAAGAGTGCATTTCTGTGTGATGAAGAGTAAAAGTGTTGTTTAATGTTCTTGCTGGAGAGAGATTAGAGTTTTGTCTATTCCAAGCTTTGATTCAACAGTAGCGCAGAGGGTTAATTGTGCCTTCTGCAAAGTTTAGTGTATAATGCATATCACAGAACCTAATGTTGCTAAAGAGTTAGTTTGGGTACAATGCATTCTTATTAGTAAAGCTAACCCCAACCACGGTGGTATGTTTTAAAGCAGTTTCTACTTCTCCATACCAAACACCCTTCAAATATACTGCCTCCTAGTATCTGCGACACGTGACTCCTACACCTTGAAATGCTCATTGTTTTATTTAACATTTCCTAGACTGATTTACACAGCTAGGATTCATTATCTCTGTGTAATGTGTCTGTGATGTAAGTGCTCCGACACCCTGTACTGTTATCAGCAGCGCTATACAATAAATTAAATATTTGTGACAGAGGGATTATGGAGAGAGGAGGGACACTGTTGGCCAGTGGTTGTGTGGGAAGCTGTGGAGAATGAGGTCATGGGGCACCAAAAAAGATTATTGCACTGGGCGCCATCTGCTGGTACTGGGAGAGTGAGTTAGTAATATCTGTCACTGTGCAGTTTGAGATTGATAGTTTTGTCCAGTTGGGAAGGTATTATCGGTCTTGACTGGATGTATGAACTCTAATATCATATTGCTTATTTTGTAACGCAACTAATAATACATGGCAGTATTATAAGTAGGCAGAGTTAAATTATGCAGGTTGGGCAGAGCTTGAGGCAGTGGGTGTGGTACATTTTCAAGTAAGTAATTGATAGCTGTGGTGTCCCAGGATTAGTTTTCCAAATGTTGACAACTATGCACCCACCACTAACCTCTGCATACACCCATGCACAGACTCTACTCCTGACCTTCACCCTGCTCTTGTCTACGCACACCACTCTTCTCTAATTATAGCCCTCATCCCTTAAACCATACCACGATCTTGTACATCGCAATCCTCGGTCTGCATAATGCTCTGTACTGCTCCATGTCCTTGCTTGCATACCCCACTCCTTTGCATCACCCCTTACTGACCTCCTGCACCTGCTCCACTTAGGGTGAACCTGCACAACTAATTTTTGTCCTTGCACCACACACTCACTCCTATTGTCCGTCCACTTTATCTATGTATTCCACGCTTCTTGGATTTCGATCTGCTTTTCTCTAGCACTTCCTTCTGTGCCTGTCCTTGCTGATACGCTCGCGTCCATTCCCAACTCAGGTCCCACGCCTCAGACCGGGTTATTTCTTTACCTCTTCTATCATCCAAACAAGACACTAAAAAAAAACCCTAACACAAAACTGTATGACCTCCATACAATTACCTTCTTCAGGACCCCAGCCATGTCTGCACAGCGGTGAACTATGGGAAACCGGTGTTTTCGTTATGGCGGTAGAAAGAAGACTGCACGTCAGGGCAATAGAAAGAAGACAAAGCGTAACGGCAACAGAAGGAAAACTGGCGTCCACATAAAGAAACTTGTAATTTGATATATTGGTATTTTTTAATTTTCCGTTGCGCTGAGCCCCCGCGACAGCTGTTGCCCATATTGGGACCATACACAAAATGACGTTGCACCCCGTTTTAGTATTTAGTGGCTATATAGCTTACCCCTAGTATTATATGACAGGAGTTCGTAAAGTTAATCAACTGTTTTGTCGTTGACAAAACTCTGCAGGTCTGAGCGGGCAAACGAAGGACTAACAAATAAAATGTAATGTGTAGTAGGTACGTGTACTCACAAGATGGCCGCCGCTAATTTTTGATAGAACGCCATCCCACATTAAAATACTATAGCTCTTCTGCTCTAGTATAATAAACTAAAAGGTGGGAGGGGGTGCGTCAGCGCCTAAGGATGTGAGAGTTTTAGAATCTTGTACATGGATGAAAAGAGTTTATGTCTGAACTACTACCAATTGTAGAAACGTAGGTGTACTCGCAGTTTTTGAAGTGATTAAAAAAGTATCGAACTATGATGCAGGGCCAGTGAGTTTGTCATTTTTTTGTAGATTTATATAGCGCGAACTTGACCCGAAGGCATTGGAGTGCTTTACATGGGCACCAGTTGCGTCATACAAGGACACTTTTGTTAGGTCTCGCCTAGCTATTGCGATAGCAATCCTCGCCTAGCTATTGCGATAGCAATCGCTATGCGAGACTATAGTAAGGGGCTCCCAAAAGTGCTCCCAAAAGCGGATTGCATGGCGAGCACGCGCACAATCACGTGCATCGTGCCGCCATGCAATCCGCTTTTGTGAAGCGCTTCAGCCCACTGGCGACGGGCGTGCGGTTACGCGCACAATGACGAGCAGAGGCGCCATATGGCTTTCATCTCTCGTCATGGTGCGCGCACATCGCACACCACTCGCCAGCCAGCCTACTTTCACTTTTGCGCCTCAATGCTCCTCCCCCTCCCCACCACAGAGCGCGTCTCTCGGCCTCTTCCTGTATGCAAGGCTCGCCGGGGCCGCACTTGTTTAATTTTTAGGTCTCTCCTGAGCCAGCGCTTTAGCGCTGCTCTCGCGAGAGCTTTTGTAAACGGGGGATTTGAAAGTGCAAACCAGTGCTTTCAGGCCGCCAACTACAGTGCATGTGCGCCGGACGCGCGCACCATTTGGCAGCCTGCGTGATCATTTCGCGGCCGCTTTGATGTTCTCAGTGAACCGCGCGGCCACTGAGAACATCAAAGCGGCCGCGAAGTGCACACCATTTGCCACCCCCTCCCTTATCCCACTTCCTGCTTGTTTAACTTTAATGAGCGCGGCGCCCGCTTCACGGACACCGCGCTCTGTACGAAGCTTGCTCTGCCGCAACAGCACATTTTTGTGCACGAGAAGTGAATACCTCAAAAGGCAGAGGGTTGCGTATCAGTTCGCAGGCATCATTCACACGGTCACTCTTTCACAAATATGGTTTTCATGAGTCAATATGGACTAGAAATGATGAAAGAAGTGCACAGTTGATTGAGGGTAATACACCATCAAAGAAACATTTTGAGTCAACATTTGCTCATTTCCAATTGCTAGTGTTCACTGCCTAGCGCTAGAAAGTAGTCTTCCTTGGCGCTAGTCTGGAGATGTGTAGTAAAGATGCTTTATCTCTGCCTGTCAAGCTGGCTCTGAATATGGTCGGCTTTTGGCTTCCTTGGTGAGTACAACCCACTTCTCCAGGACGGTTTATAGAGCGTGCCATATGACCACTTTTTATGGACCCTCATGTGAGCATTGATCTTGCTTTCATTCCTCCTGGGGAAAATACATAGCCCGGCTTTGTCCTCCCCACACCCCAGCAGACATTCTACCTTTTGCACTTTGAACTCCGCACGTCCCAATACGCCAGTATCAGACGCAGGAGCTCACCCACCCTATAGATTCTAACCTGGGCCTCGCCCTCCCTCTTTCATGAAACTGGACTTATTTAACACCCCTCCCTACAGATCTGAAGTATTCCTGAGTAACAAGTGTGAGGTTTTAAATCATAAATAGATACACAAATGCTATATGTCACTCAGCGCTGCTCCTTCGGTCGCTCTTTTCTTCTCTACCTCGCTTTCTCTTCTCCTCTCCTCTTTCCTGATGCGCCCTTTCTCCTCTCATCCTTCTCCCTGTAGTTCCCTCCTCCCACCCCTTGTCTGTCACACAAACCCTGGGAAATTAGTGCTTCACTTGAGCCAGCTCTGCATGAGATGCCCGCCTCTCCAATCGGCTAGATTTAAGTGAATTAAAATAATGTGGGGCGCCTGATTCCCGAAGTGTACTTAAGACCGCATTTATTCCATAAGAGCAGTTTCATTTTTATTCTGCCTCAACGGAACATACCAGAGAGCGTGTGCATGTTATCATTTCTTTTCGGAATTCCAACCCACATGAATTATAACTGTTCATAAAATGGTTTTAAAAATCGTAATGAACTCTTAAAAACAGTAAGGAATGGCGTGGTCGGGGGAGCCGCGGTGTCTACGCACTTACCAACAATTTTTAGGTTTTTGCGAGAGTTTACGTTATTGGCATTGTAAATAACAATACCTTTTATTTATCTGTTTTAAAAAACAATACATAAATAAAAGGCATTGTCATGTACAATGCCAATAGCTCATACTCTCATAAATGCGAGACCTATTGCATTGCAAATGCTTGTTTATTTAGCAGATCACCAACGTGACCCACACGTTTGCTTTCTGTCGTCTTAAACTTCATATAGACGCGAGGTAGTACTTTTGACACATTTCATTAAAATTAAGTATAACGTGTACTGATAAAGAGTAACTTACTTTCCAAAAACAAAGATTTACACGTTGTTTAGTCCGGATGAAATTGTTTTGCCAGGAGCTTTTGGCTCTTTCGAGAACATCTGCTTCATAAAGCCTGCTTCCAAACTTGCTGTTGGGCTTTGCCTGAGCTCATTCCCTGCAAAAGTATTTGCTGAAGGGCGCGTTCTTCTTTCTTGTGTTTTGGCACCAACAGTACAGCAAAGCAAGGCTAAAGAAACCTGCAAAGATTTCAAATGTTTATTCAATTAAGAATATCCTTGTCAGCGCCTGGCTGCCCGCGCCTACATGCTGGCTGGTTTGCAGTAAATGCGTGCCTGGACAACCACAAAATCCGAGCAAATGACAATTTTCTGCAGATGCTCACATGCCAGACATGAATTTAGCTTGTTTTCTTACTTTTTAAGAGAGGTGTATAGTGAAGGGAGCTTCACATGTGTACAGTTTGCCATAACACAGCTTAATGATCGGGTCGCCTTCTGTTCATATGCTTTCTCCCGACAGCGGTGAAAGCAGCACACTCTGTTGGGCATACGTAAAACTGCATTGACTGAAACATACTGAGAAATATGCTTACATACAAACAAACTTGATGCAGGACACCGAAATGCGGAAACTAAATCCGAGTGCAAAAATATTGCATTGACGTGTTTAATAGTAGAAGCCAAAAGTATAATGCAATTTAAAATGATTTCCGAATCACAGTATTTGCCCTTTGTGCATTGCTGCGGCAAATCATCCCCGATTCGACACCACCCATTAAATCATCATAGACGCACGATCCTCTGTGTCAGAGAGCCAATCAAGGCTTTAAGACACGAACAAATAAAAAAAACTTTGCCAACTACATTACAGTGAGCTCTCGGCATCGGGAAACATCTGATTGTTGAGTGTCTTTGAGAGGTGACATTCTTGATGTTAGCTTAGCAATGTTTAAAGTGAGGCTGCCTGTAAATTAGAGCATCGTTATGCGGTTAGTCACAACATGTTTTGAGGAAATGAGATTGCCTATGAACGTCAGTGAATAGTGGAACAAGTCTGAAAAGTGTTTAACTTCCGAAAAAGAAAATGTGTTTTAGGACCCGGGCCGGGTAGGCAAAGCCGGACCCATTAGAGGCCCGGGCAAAACGCCATCCGGCGGCGGAGGCCCTCCCCCGTCCGCCCTCCTCCTACATTAACATATGGGCTAGGCCAACAGTGGCCAGGATTGGCCCCATCGGCGGGAACAAGCCCCCCCCCAATCAGGGGGCGAGCATAGGGGCCAGGGGGGGGGATAAAAGGGGGACGCAGGGCCCTGTTGGCGTCACACATCCCCCCCCCGGGCCTTGGACAAAGGAAGAAGAAAGGCAGGGGCATACCTGGAGGCGACCGTCGGGCTTTTGTTTGGCGCCGAAAACCAGCGCGGCAAGGACTCTGCAGGCTCCAGCGAATTTCCAGCCCACGCTTGCCAAGCGACGGCGACTCCAGAGCGCGGGGGAACCCGTGAGCGAGCACGGACCGGCGTCGGCGATCCTTCAGCGGCGGAAGAATGGGGCAGCGTGCACAGGAATCCACCACCCCCGCCAGCGTGGTCCAAGCGAAAGGGGGCCGAGGCATCCGGTTTCCCTCCAGCGGCAGCCAGCCACAGTTTCCCTCCAGCGGGCGTCCACAGGGCGGCACAGGGAACCCCCCCCACCTTCGCTTTTCCCAGGGGAGCGAGGCATCCGGCCGCCAAGTACCTTCGGCTGCGCATGACGACGCGGTGCCGGAAAAGCACGAGAGGAGGGGAGCTGAACAGCCCAGCTTAAAGCACTGGCAGGGGGAAGATCGACCTTACAAGGGGCCGAGGCATCCGGTTCCCGCCAGCGGCAGCCAGCCACAGCTTCCCCCCAGCGGGCGTCCACAGTGCAGCACAGGGAACCGCCCCCCCACCTTCGCCTTTCCCAGGGGAACGAGGCCCGCCACTTGCATATCATGGGAGCTGGGGGAGCGGCGCCAAAATCTATGGCAATTGTTTTCAAAGACTTTCCAATCGGTCTTGGGAACTTAGGTACAGCGACCGTCTCCACCGTCAGGACCCAGGCAAAGGAGGATCCCAGCCAAACAGGGAACCCAGCTACAACAGGTTGCATGCCCCCGCCCCCGCCGGGGCATGGAAGGTTGGGACGGAAGGGTCACGCAGGCACGACCCTCAGATCCCCAGGCAGTGTGACGAGGCTCGCGGCGCCGAAAGCAGTGGTATCGAGACGGATTGTCCCCCAAGCTCCAGTGCTGGGGAATCATCCTGCCTGCTTCCCTTTCAGACGTGCAAGGACCGGGACTGGGCGACAGCGACCGAGGAAGGAACTGGTCAGAGCAGCTGTCACAAGAGGGCAGCGATCCCTGCAGCGACTAGGTGCACCGGAGGGCCTCTCAACACACCGCCACGACCCAGGCATGACAAGAGTGGCCCACACCAGCAGATGACCGCGGAACTAGTGGAGGTGTGACACGGCAGGGGCAGGGGGAGCTGGGACGCCACTGGGTGATCAGCTGCCTTTCTCACCCCCGGCCTGCAATATCGGCCGGCGCCGGAGTCGCAGAGCGATGCGAAGTTTCCAGGGTGCCTGGGGGGAGTTCTGATGATGCATCAGGAGCAGCAGCGGCGACCTCGGGCCGGTGGGGAGAACAAGGGTCGGAGCCGACATCCCACGGCTGCAGAACAGGAGTGCTCGGTAAGCATCAGCTCTGCAGGGGCACCATTACGTAGGCTAAAAAGTCTGGGGTGCGATATTAATCTTGCCTGCTATGGCTGGGTGGGGGTTGGCAAGCAGCTGGGTTATTGCCTTGATATGGGTAGCGTGACTCGGATGAGAAGTTGCTAGGCCCGTCCACACACGCAGAGGTCAGAGAGCCCAGCACAATGAAGCTAGGGTTATCGCTTTTCCAGGGTAGACGATGTATGCCTTAAGGCAGCGCCCTGTTAGCTAGCGCTCGGCCATCCAGGAAGGCGTGCGTAGCTGGTAGAAGGCACCTGAGCAGCTGCCGACCCCCAGGGGCATGAAAACAGACCCCCCCCCCCCAGCATTGGTCCCCCACCCCCTTTTTTATCCATTCATAGGCACTTGCTTCAGGAGGTAAGCTCGCGGGCGGATGCGTAAAATTGGGCAGAGGATTCGCCTTTAAAAAACAAAGAATAAGAATAATAATTTAATTTAATACCGTTGTGTAAGTTAAATATTACACAATATTACACATTGTGCGGGAAGACATCGGAAGAAAAATGCACTTCACGGAAGGTGTCGATTATTAGATCTCTAAACGCTCGAAATTCGTAGGTCTGCCTTGACACTGTTACCTCCCTGCAGGCTGTGGGCTCGAGATGGAGATCAGTGTTCGAGCCTCAGTTTCGGTTCAATAGGTTGTAAATATTAGTACATTTTCTTATTGGTACGGCTTACTTTCAAATACTTTGCAAAGTAGCGAATATCGCGCTGGCCCATAGAAAGCCCACCTTTCAGAGGATCAGCTAGAGCTAAAAGCCCGGGGAGCAAGTACACCACGGGGGTTGGTTACCTTGGAAGAATGATAAATGTGATCAAATGCTCCTACAGGCAATAGAGGATTGACTATTTGTTTATAGATGCGAGGTGTAGCGCGCTGAATGGGGCGGATCGAATGAAACTGTGGGTGGACGCTCGCGTAGCGAAATAGTTGCAAAAATGTAGAGCCCAGTTACTACACATAGGAGCAACCCAGTGAGAGCGGGTACAACATGGTTTACCCATTACACGAGCACAAAGGTTGGTGAAGTCATACCTCGGTTGGGCAATGGCTGTGCTATCCACAACAGTAGAACAGAAAAGTAAAGAAAGGACTTTGTCAAGTTAAATTGGAAGTAAATGCAATTAAAGAGAATGAAACGGGTGGCAGTACGCGACTAGTTTAACTGTACACTGCCAGCCTGGGAGTGTGACCCGAAAACACCATGTTCTGAGAACTGAGCAGAGTGTAGGGGGCCTGTGGCCATACCACCACAGAGGTGCCTGATTTCGTAGACTAAGCAGGGTCAGGCTGGTTAGGACCGAGATGGGAGAGACCGCCTCGTAATACCAAGCGCTGTGAGCTCACACAGCATGCGCATGGGCGCTTAGCATTGTCAATAACTCTCCACAAGTTACCTGATTGGTGATAGCAAACGCCGATCATTCGCTAAAAAAAAAAAAAAAAAAAAAAAAGATAAGCTGTGTGGCTTATCGATTCCGTGCTAAACAAACTGCAGCGACAATAAATAAGGGGATTAGAAAACACCCTGCAGACCTGCGGATAGTAATATGGAGTAAGGAAGCTGAGGGACCTCTCAAAGATGGTACAGCTGAGGTAGCTAAGAATTAAATAAACAAAGGCGAAGGGGAAAAGGACGAGGTCAGTTATTGAGATCACGTTCACTGCAAGGCGCAACTCTCTTCAAGGGATGGGATATTATACACATAGTTAAACAAAATCCCTGTTTGACTTATACCGCTAAGATGGCGCGCATCAGTTTTATATAAAAAAAAAAAAAAAAAAAAAGAAAAATTTGTACCGGGTGGTGATAAGAGGGGTGAGAAGCATGCACGCAAACCAGAGAAGGAGAGAGGCATGTTACACAAAGTCCTGAGTACACAGAGGCCTACGAAGGTTATTTTATTTGACTGTTTTCTAACATTGTCATCAGAACCACCGAGGGGCCAGAGAGAATTGTAAGTGAGTGGGTATAGGTGCAGAGCAGTGCTGGATTACGTAACATGGGAGATGGCCCTGTGCACAGCAAGTAGATGGAATGAAAGAGAGACGGCATGGAATCCTGCACAGAAGCGGGCACAATGTTGCTCCTAGAATGGCAATCGAAGAGAGGCATTTAACCCTCGGACTAGTAAGCAACCCCGCAGAGACAATAGTCCACAGCGAACTCTTTCGGAGCCGGGGGAAACAAAAAAAAAAAAAAAAAATTATGTACATGACAGTAAAAGTGATATTGGCGCGCAGAGATCTGACTACCCAAGTCTCGTGGGTCGGCGGTCGGCGACCTAGTTGGCACGCATACGAACCAGTTCAACAAGTGTAGTGTAGGCTGGAGGAAACGGCCTTGCGCATAGGGGTTGGGATTTTCTGTTAAGGACTGATGGCTTTGATAAATGGGGAAAAAGCGAATACCACACTTGACTTAGTTTACAACCACCAGCCAAAAGCGCACTTCGGCACGGAGGAAGCGATGAGTTGTTGCAAAGTGAAGGAGAAGCAGGCTAGGGTTACGCAGCAAGAATCAGAAGGGGAAGGGTCACTCCATCTTAGTTCTTACCCAGCACCTGCAGCGTGTGATGTTCTGCCGCAACCATTGACGGTCCAGAAAGAAGTGTAGTTGTGTTAAAACCCCAATTCAGAGCAACGGATCTAACAAATTTATTTATTGGTTTGCAAAGTTTTATCTGGCGCTGGCTGGGCCCGAAGGGGTCGGAGCGCTTTACATAATGATCAGCGAGTTACAGGTTACATAGTTACATCAATTACAGGAACCAAGTATAGGCATGGTATGGATAGGTTATGGTCTGAAATTGGCTAAATGGCAATAACTAAGTCGCTTAAATAGGAAATATTTAACAAAGCTGCACATCCGGGAGTTAACTAGTTCATCAGGGCTAAATGAAGGCCAGGTCAGCTGGCAGAGTCGCGAATAAACACAGTTGGAAAACAGCAACTTCATTTATAGATAGGAGCAAGGATGCTACTGATAAACCCCAAGCAAGGAATTAAACCGGGTCAGGGGCAGCAGGCTTGCTGACAGTAGGCACTTTACAAGCAAATCTTTTATTCATCCTGGCGCCTGCTGCAGCTTCGCCCCTTCACCGCGGCGGGAATTCTGCCACGGCGCTGGGGGGGGGGGGTGTGGGGGAACAGCGGCGGCGCCGTGGTCGGGGCCGCTCCGGCATGGGGCACGGTTCGTGGCTCGTGGCAGGGTGGTTCCGTCAGGAACAGGGAAGGGGTTGAGTTAGCTGCATGGTCTCAATGGAAGATAAACAGACAGGGAGAGGTTGGCAGTAAAACATGCCTTCACCCATGGACAAAGGAGACCAGCCTCCTGCGTCCACTGCCTAATTTGCAATAATTGTAGGGGTACTAGAGCAGAGGGGTTTCTCTGATGGTAGGGCAAGGCAGGGGTCGTGTGGGGGGGAGCTCCCTCTGATCGATAAACCATAGGGAGCGTGGCGGAGCTAACCTAACTAAATCAGCAAACGAGAGGGAAGAACTCACTAGAAGATAGATGGGAGGCTCTCACAGTGTCCTTGGGATGCCGCACGGCAGGGGCACTGGGGGAGCCAGAGGGCGGCACGCCGCCAGCAAAGACTAGAGATAATGCTCTCCCATGACCCCTGGGATGCCTCACGGCAGGGTTTCAGAAGGAGACAAAAGCAAAGGACCCAGTCGCAAGAAAATAGAGTAGTTGCTCAAGAAAGGTCCTTGGGATGCCATCCGGCAGGGACCTCTGGGTGAAGGGAGGGCCCACGAAAGGGTAAAGGGCGAGCGGGACGGCGCTTGCGGCCCAGACAGGTCCAAACGGAGACCCGCCAAATCGGTAGCAAGCTGAAGCCTAGACCCGAAATCAGAAAACCCAAAGAAGGGTTCCCTCCCCCCCCTGGTGATTGATAAAGCTGGGTCAAGAATACTAATAATGCAACATGTACCTAAACATGAACAATGTGATGCAAAGGTATAAATTGTTATTATGCCAATAAACTGCGACCTTTTCAGGCACCCAATAAAGTTGTCAGTGGTGATTTAAGGGAGCAGAGCGCAGTTGGATGGAATGAGGGGGGAAGCGGGGAAGGGAGACTCGCCGCCTGGAGGGGGTTAAATGTTTGCAAACTGTGCACGTAGCATTACCCGTGCAGGGGGCCTTCTTTCTCCTAGTCATGCGTTATGAGCCACTTTGCACTCAGTCTGTCATGGCTTGAGTGACCATTTTATGAACTTAGCAGACTTAACTCCTCACGTTTCGTTACGCCACTAGCATGGTGCCCTTTACTGTGTTCACTAAGAGCCCTTCAAATCGTTACTGCTTCCATGTAGCAGGAGACATCACTCGCTAGAATGGAACACACGTGTGTCCATTTGAGAGTCCCAGAATCCACTCTGCCCCCAAAAATAGTAGGGAGGTGGGTTCCCTACCAATTCGTCTTTAATTATCAGTCACACAGTCAAATAGCAGCCCGTAGCATGGTGCAGAGGGCCTTTCTGCCTTTTATGCCCTCTGAAGGTTTAACGACTGAAGGTACTGGTAAGCCTCATTCACTAGTGCACATGAGCCACAGAAGAGGCCCCCTCGCCCTGCTGGTTTAGAAAAACACGGACCTGCCTTTTCCATAACTTTCCCCTCATTTCGAACCTTCATTAGAGTTGTCACTCGCAGTGTAAACGTAGTAAGGCAAGCGCATTTTCACAAGAAAAGTTAATGAAATGCTAAAACCGTTTAGCAAAATGCTACTTTTATGTAAGCAAAGGAGAAGCAGTTTATCAAAGCTAAGGTAGAGTGAAATTATGTTGTCTGGCTTTTTAACAAGTTCCTTTCCCAACAATAAGGCACAGATACATATACCCTGGTTTAGGAAGCAAAACTAGGGAAACCAGTGTTACCCAAGAAACCCGAAAAATAGTGTGCACGTTATGGCTGCTAATTTGACTTGTACGGGCTCTCTTTGTAGATTTTATTTTAAAAGGTGCTTTTTTCGCGATAATAAATGGAACTCGGCTACAGCCACAGCACATGCCTTGAGACAGCGATGTGGCTACGTTGAAGTACTTCGTAGTATTTTTTTAATTTTACTTTTAATTTTATTTAAATGTTAAAAAAACATGAAATTTAAGTTTGATTTTGCAAATTCAGATTTGCTTTAATAGTTTTAAACATTCTTTAAGAAGTTCCAGTTGAATGCGTCAAGAGTAAATTCTGTACTCGTTAGTTTAAATCCCTTTTTTAGGTCTCGCCTGATCCAGCGCATGCGCTGGTCTGGCCGAGACATTTTGTAGCTGCTTTGAAAAGTGCTACCAAAGCGGCCATCAGCTTACTGTCGCATGTACAAGCGCGTGCACATGCGCATCCCTAGCATGCTTTAGCGCGTCATCGCCATCGCGATCACTTTTGCTTTCAGAGTGATCGCGATCGTGATGACTTTCGCCTTTACGGCCGCACGGCGTTACTTTTACTGCTGCGCGGCCAATGCTAGTTCAGTTTGCTACATGTTTTGTGGTACAGCATTAATCTTTATATAATGTGTTTATCATTTTACTCGTATGGAGTGAAGTCGAGCCACCCTGTACTCCACCCACACATCTGTGGGCCAGGCAGCTCCACTTCGGCTCATCACTGTTTACTTCCAGCTGGCTCCGGAGACCCGTCCCAAGCTCGGAGGTAGGATCCTGAGTTAGCTATTTCACTTCGGGCTGTTTTCATCCATGGAGATTCCTCTATGTTGTTGACCAGTGATGTGCACATTCCTTTTCGTTGCTGAATAAACAGAGCAGAGCATTCTGTTTCTGGAGTTGCTCATTTTATCACTTTAATGACAGCACGTTAATGGAAAGAATGCATGGTTTCTTTAATAAATGAACACTGTCATTTCCTTTCATTATTGTATAAAACGACACAGATTACCTTTTTATAATTGAATACAAACTATACGTTTACTTTACTTTGCTGGTTAAGACCATGCACGTTTCTTTTTTAATGGCTGAGAAAGAGTACACATTTTTTGATGAGTTTAATTTTTGAAGTTTTACATAGCGTATACTCGACTCGAAGGTATCGGAGCGCTGTGTTTACATGAGCACCAGTTGCTTTAGTGAAAGACACATTTATTTTTAGGCACGGTAAAATTAAGTGATTTGCTCAGAATACGGGATGTTGAGCCTCCCACCTAAACACCAACCCGGTTCCCCAGCTTCAAAGTCTGCTGCTCTAACCGTTACACCACATCCTCTGTTGTCTAGATGATACAGCTATTGGCAAAGCCAATAGAGCCTCTGCAAAATCTATTGTTTTTTTCAATGTTGCACAGCAGCGCTGGCTGCTGTACAACATAGGTTAACATTTAAAAAAAAGAGCTATGATGTGGACAGCGATGACCGCGCCATAGTGGTTTTATATGTAACTTTAAGACATGCTGCACAGCACCTAGTGCTGCTGTGTATCAAACCTAAAAACAATGATAAAAACAAGCATTGGCATAGCCAATAGGTCTTGCCTTTGGGACCTTATACGTGTTTAGCCATGCAACAGTTGATGTTGTTGCGCCAAGGATATTGTGCTGCATAACTAAATACTTATAAGGTCCCAAAGGCGAGACCTATTGGCTATGCCAATGCTTGTTTTGTTAGACACAGGGAGATGAAAGTGATTTGCCCAGAATCACAGGATGTGGAGTAGGCCCGAGGCTCGAAGCTTGGTTTTCCAGCTCCAAAGTGGCTAAAAAGAACACAATAACCTGTAACTATTTTATTGGCTTGTCGCCTTTCTGTGAAAGTGGCCTAACGGCTAGAGCGGCCGACTTTGAAGTTGGGGAACTAGGTTCGAGTCTGGAGGCACAAGCATCCTGTGATTCTGGTCAAATCACTTAATATCCCCGTGTATAAAATGAATGTGTCCGTCTGTAATGCATCTAGTGCTCGTGTAAAGCGATCTGATAACTTCGGGTCGAGTTCACGCTTTTAAAAACTGCAAAAATAAAAAATACATTTAAACTGTAACACACTTCTTAAATGAAACAAGCATTTGCAGTGCAATAGGTTTGCATTTAAGAGAGCTTACTACCCCTGATGAGGTGTCAAAGCGCTTTTTCGTCGAGTGGCACGCTACTCCAGAACCCATAAAGGATTAGTGTTGAATTAGTATAGTGAAATATGAAAGTAATTTGAGTAGTGGATAGGTTAGTCAGTTATTTGGATTCAGATGGATAGCGGAAGGATAGAAGAGGGAAAAATAAGGTTTGTATTTATATAGCACTTGTTACCCCTGATGGGGCGTTGAAGCGCTTTTTTAGCGAGTAGCACGCTTCTCCGGAAATCCATAAAGGATTAGTATAGTGAAATATGAAAGTAATTTGAGTGGTGGATATTAGTCAGTTATTTGGAGTGAGAAGAATAATGGAGGGATAGAAGATGGAAAAAGGTTTGCATTTATATAGCGCTTGTTATCTCTGATGCGGTGTTGAAGTGCTTTTTTTGGCGAGTAGGTCGCTACTGCAGAACCCATAAAGAATTAGTGTTGAATTAGTATAGTGAAATATGAATGTAATTTAAGTGGTGGATATGTTAGTCAGGTATTTGACTAGAGAAGGGTAGCGGAGGGATAGAAGAGGGGAAAAGGTTTGCATTTATAAAGTGCTTGCTACCCCTGATGAGGTGTTGAAGCGCTCTTTTGGCGAGTAGCACGCTACTCTGGAACCCATAAAGGATTAGTGGTGAATTAGTATAGTGAAATATGAAATTTGAGAAGTGGACATGTAGTCTGTTATTTTGATTGAAAAGGATAGTGGAGGGATAGTAGAGGGAAGGATTTAGACTTTTTCTTTTTTGTTTGTTTTGGAGGTCATAGCAGTAGGCTTACTTCCTTTATGCATCTATATACCTTCCATGTACTTGGATCTATATATTTATTACTTTTCTCCTAAAAAGCATATTTAATGCACTATCCTATTTCTCATCCTTTACCTCTATCAATATCTTTAATCTACATATACCTACCTCCTTTATGCATCTATATACTTTCCATGTACTTATGGATCTATATATTTATCATTTTCTTCTAATTGAGCATATCCAATGCACTACCCCATTTCTCACTCTATACCTCTCTCAATATATCTTCTATCCCAAGTTTCTGACTCATCTCAAACTTCTTTCTACTACTCTTTCCAATGCACTACCCTATTTCTCATCCTATACCTCTATCAATATATCCTCTACATCCACTCTCTCATTTATCCCTCGCAGTGTTACACCTTCTTGGGTGACTGCTAACTAATCATGTACATTTGTGATTTTTGGGAATCATCGGCAAGGGGCCGGGTACTTCTCCTTCACGATTGCGTGGTAATAAGTTCTTTGATTATGGTCATGTCTTTATCTTCATTGGTGGCAGAAATTATATGTTCCACCGATAGAGCCACTGGTGTGTTGAATCTCACAATAATGTTGAGATATGCTTCAGCTGTCCTTGAGGTCGAACTGTGAAAAGGTAGCTGTGCTCGTGAAAAGTAATATGCCGGTTTTTGATCCTTCCGCGGTTTGTGCACTATCTCATAGTCGCATTCTTGCAGTCACAATCCCCACCTCTCAATGCAAAGGGGCATCTTAGCCTTTTGGTTTCTAAAAATTGTAAGCAACGGCTTGTGATCTGTGATGACAGTGAATCATTTTCAGTAGAGGATTACATGAAAATGTTTGCAGGCCCACACCACAGCCGGACTCTCCTTCTCCGGCTGAGAGTAGACATGTTTTCTTTCAGACAGGCTTCAACTGGCGTAGGTGTTGCAGCGCGGAAACCTGGGTAACGGGGAACAGAACAAGACCCGTACCAAATATCCTCCCTTCGTCACAGACCAGATATCACATTAATACTTTCACACCTTCAGTCATTGGTGGGGCCCATAACACCAACATTCACACGTCACTTCACACTGGTCTGCACTTACAGGAGAGATGAGTGGTTCAAGCGCTGACATGAAAGGAATACCTTATAACCTATAGGAAGAAAAGTTATATTACATATCTATACATTAATATCCTTACACCTACAGATCTCAATCCTAAACATCAAGGTACTCCTCCCATGTGATCAATGGATCATTTAGTTGGATTAGTTGATGGTGATTTAGAACCAGCTAAAACACATCTTTAAGATTTTGATCTTCCCTCCCTTAATAAATCACAAACGCATTTGCTTGTTAATCAATATTTGTTTATCTATTTTATCGCAAAGGTTAAAATTACATCTAGAAAGTTTTATTATTTTTATGTAAATCACAGAACACCATATTTACCTAATCTGGCTATCGGGCGTCCTCTAAGTCATCAAATTAGTCATCAATCGGTCAGAATTCAGAAGTTCTTCATGCAGCACGCTACAGTCCCAAAGAATGGGCAAGGACCAGAGACGTGCAACTATCTATCAGTGCCCATAAATCTTATAAAGTTTGCAGTTCATCAGGAAAATGGGCAACATTCGGACTGTCAAAAGATTCAGGAACCCATCAGTCACCCTAGATAGTAGCGTCGCGTAGCGTCACCGTCGTCTTCGTCCGCAAAAGGGAAAGGGAAAGTATGCGCATTTCTCTCTATTCTACCACCATTGTTATAATAAAAGTAAGGTCAAGATGCAACAATTTACAACATTTTGGACATTTCTGATTGGTCGGTTGAGATCGTCCGGTGAGGTTTATTACAGTTTGAGGGGTTATGTCATAGTTTGGTTTATTCCGGTTTCTTGTGCTGTCACTTGGCTGATTTCCCACCGTGGCCTTGTTCGGGTACAGTAAGGCAAGGGTCATGACGAGGCCACAGGAACAAACTGTTGCGCAGGCGCACTTCACCCGATACCTCGTGGAATGGTGGCCATCACGTTGTGGCGCGCTTGGCCATTTTGATTTTAGGCCCAAAGGACAACTTAAGTGAAACAAACACAAAAGACTAATTAATACATAGAAATAATGAATAAAATGTTAACCCCTTACTAATCCCTCTATGGGCTTGTAATTATCTAGCAGATAGCGACATTTAAAGCGTTCATATTCACCCATTTGATATCATCTTGGGCAACATTACGAAAACATCACAAAAGCCACATATATCATGCAATATTCTATTTAGTACATATACTACGGTTAGTATGCGTACGGATTTTAGTAATAACAATTATTTAGCCATGCAAAATGCAAATCCCACGTATATTTTGTATATTAATAAGGTTGATTAATACACATGCAAACTTATTTAGTAATATTATAACTAATAGATTATTCGACTAGTATATTCATGCAGAATAGGGGAGGGTACACAAAATGTTGTATTACCCGCTCCATCAATCCCCCCTTTGGTGATTTTATCACCACACCATTAAAATTTTTTATTAATTTACATAGAGTTGAAATTAATTCTTGCTTTAAGTTACATCTCTGTTTCCCTAATTTCCTCTCTTCTGGCTGTCTTATACATGTTCTCTTTCATCTCTTCTAATTCTACTTCTTCAAATTCCCTCTCTTGTCTCTTATCCTGTCTTCTTCTTAAATTTTCTCTTTTTAACTTTTTCTAGATTTTCTTTCTTTTACGACATAAACATCCTAATCTTAATATTAATACTACAAAAATCACACACGTTAATGGAAATAAGATTTTACCTTAAAAGGTGCTACCTAGGTTTACTAAGAAATCTTTAATAGAAGATATGTTCTTTCCAATCTTTTCCCAAACACTTCCAACCTCCAGTGGTGCAATTTCCTCATGCAGATCAGTTATATTTTTTATATAAATTTTCAAATCTTTACTTTCTTCTGGAATGTAAGTACAACAATGTTGAACTTTCAGCATTTCACAGACTCCACCCTCTTTTGCCAATAATATATCAAGGGCAAGTCGATTTTGCATTACCATGGCACGCATGGCAACCATTTCAGTATTTACCAATAAAAATCCTCCAGCGGTGCTTGTTGACAAGCGATCCACTACTGTTGCTAGTCTTCTAATTTTGTTTGCATTCAGAGATATTCCCACTGCTGGTATCAATGCTCCAAAGATGTCACCTACAATTTCTGACCAAGATTCTCTCTTTCTACGTGCTAAATAACTACCTAACTTATGTACACCATCTTCTCCTCTTCCCATGTGAAAAATCTTTGGGAAAACCAGGCCTACATAACATGTGCCATACCAATGGTCTGTCAAACGATAATATGCCTTCCTCCCACAGATAAAATATAACCCAGGAAAAACTGGATCATTTCCTACTTTAAATCCCCATCCACCCATGATTCGGTATGTATCATGGCACTCACCGTTACCTACAAAGTAATTATCATATGCAGTTTGATTCCTTCTAATACACAATTTTCCTTTCTGAGGCCAATCTAAAGCCATAGTTGGACTAGCTTCTCCCTTCAAGTGTTTTTCCATTTCAACATCCCAAACTGTCTTTTCCAATTTTACCTCAGATGCTTTCCTTTGCATTTTCAATCTCCTTTCTTCAACCATATCCAAAAACGTATTTTCTTCTTTCTTTAAACTGCAAGTCAAATTATTTCTAAATATATACTGCAATGTCAGTTCTTTAGTCTCTAAGAAAAATTCACCTAATACCTTTGCAGGTTTTACCTTATTTAGCTTGTTAATTGAAGGTACTTGTGAAAATATGTTATCTACATCTGAGAAATAATATTCTAACTTCCCTGTTTGGTAAAACAAACTAGCTATTACACTACATGTTATTCCATAAGTTACTGGAAGGTGGGGATAAGTCACTCCCTCCGATACAGATGCAGGTAACTGCATACAAACCTAGCAGTCCCTTACATCCATTGTCTTTACATATTCATACAGTAATTTTGAAAATACATTGTTAGAAAAATCAGTTATAGACCTGTCTTTATGCAAATAATCTCCATCTATTTTAGTCGGAACTACCTTTTGAATCTATTCTATATTAGTTTTGTTTTCACTATGTCCTTCTATTGTGTCTATGGTAACCTTAAATGAGATCATCAGAGCTAGTACACTCCACAGAAGCATTAGTAATCCTGTACAACAACAACACATTTTACACCATCGCTTCAAGAATATACATCTATCTTTTCTACTATCTGTGTTTGCCATTTTTGTAAAAATGAACAGTGTCTTTTGACTTAGCCTCTTCTACTTCACAACTAGTTTGTCTAACCCAAGGCTCTAAGCACCTACTTGGTTCTACCAGTTTTGTCTTTTCCTGTATTTTATTGTATGTCCATTAGCAGCATTCTTGTCTTATTCAGTTTGGCATCTCATCGTCCTTCACCTTTCCCTCGTGATCTGAATACAGAATTTCCTGAACATCCGTTTCTTCTCCAATGTCGGACAAGATAACTCTCAGGATTTCCGATTCTTCGTCTTCCTCAACCACTTCCGGTACAGTCACCTCTGGGTTTTCTTGGCTATCCGCCTCTTCTTTTATTTCAGGCAGGGCCACATACGTCCATTCCGGCGACTTACACTTCTAGTTAGGTTTTCTCGTTCTTTTGCTTTCCTCTATTACAATTATTTCTTTGTCTTTTGATTTCTCTTGACTAGTTACTTTATTCACTTGTTCAGCTCTTGGTGAATTTACTCGTGTCAGTCGATATCTCAGCCTCTTTATCATTCTTTTCAGTTCTCCATGCTCTCTTTCTCAAACTCAACCTTCTGGTACTTCGTCTTCACTTTCCTCCGATTCTGTTTCAACTTGCTTTTTACTTTCAACAGCTTTTCTTTCCACCGCTTCTTTCGTTTTCCCTACTTCTGTCCCTCCTCGGGTTTCTTGCGCACAATCTTCCTGCTGACTATTTGTCCCTTCCTCTAACTGGATGTTGGAGTTCCCTACACCTCCCCGGGGGTCTTCCGCAAGAATCTTTCCCTCTCTCTCTGTATCTGGCACCTGTCCATCTATTTTTGTTATCTCAGGTGGGATTTCTCTCAATTTTTCACCTGGAATTTCTTTATCAACAATTTCTTTAATTGTCTTTTCACCGTCTTTTTCTTCTCTCGAACGTAGAGTTACTTGTTCAGTCTCTGAGTCTGAGCTGGTATCAGAAATCTGTAACCTTCTCAAGGAAATACTTCTTGGGACAAAAGTTAGATCTGACTCTGATTCCCCCCTTTCAGGGTTTTCTCTTGTTCTTGTTTCTTCATCATCCGATTCAGAACTTTATTCTGATTCATCGAAATATTCTCTTTCTTTGTTATCCACTGGATTTGGAATCCTCAATGTGTGACTCGCATGAATCCAGTTCTTGATTCCAGCACACTTCACAGCTGTTGTAGTCAAAATCACCTGTCGTGGTTTTCCCCACCTTGGGACCAAACAGTTCCTCCTTCTGTGTACTTTGATTCTCACCCAGTCACCTGGGCTCAGATCATGAGCTTGCTTCTTTTCAAGGGTGGTGGCATCCGCTACAACCTGATGAAACACAGAATGAACTGCGTCAGCCAGGCCTTTACAGTAATCCAACACCATGTCATCAGTTATAGGGAACAGCTTGTTGACTGGTATGAACACATGACCCATTGCTCTACCCATGATAATTTCATGGGGACTCAACCCTGTAGTTCTGTCTGGAATTGATCTAATAGTCATGAGTACTAGAGGCAAGACATCAGGCCATTTCATACCCGGGGCTAAACACATTGTCCCTATTCTGTTTTTGATAGTACCATTCATTTGTTCCACCACACCAGAAGCCTCTGGGCGATAGGCACAATGTAGTTTTTGCTGTACATTCAATGCTTCACAAATCAATTTTACGGTCTCATTATGAAAATGTTTTCCTCTGTCTGACTCAATTGTTACTGGAAACCTGAATCTGGGAATTAATTCCCTCAAAAGCAATTTTGCCACTGTGATTCCATCACTTCTTCTTGTTGGGTATGCTTCTACCCATCTAGAAAACAAACAGACCATGACTAGAACATACCTCAACCTGTTGCAGGGAGTCATCTCAATGAAATCTACTTGCATTCTGGTGAAAGGCCCTCCTTCTCGACCTATTGTTCCTAGACTCACCAATGTTTTTCTTCCAGGGTTGTACTGCTGACATAAAGGCATCTTTGACAAAGACTTTCTGCTACAAGTCTAAACTTTGCATTTTACCAGGTCTGTTTAAATGACCTTATCATAGCGTCTCTCCCTATGTGTCCCTGTCCATGATACATCCGTGCCATGGCAGACACCATGCTATCAGACATAACTGGTCTTCCATCCCGATAGACCCACACATGATCCTTCTCCCTTTGTGCACATCCTGCTTTTACCCACTGCTTCATTTCCTCATCTGCTTCTTCCTGCAATCGCCTCACTTCCTCCCAGGTACCCACAATGTTAGTAAACATTAGGGTGCAAGAATTCATATCTCTCTCCTTCGCCTGATTCACAGAATTCTGATTACGTGCACAGTATTGGGCCATATCGTTGGCGTATTTGTTGCCGATGGCAGTATAATCGCCAGATTGACTATGTGCAGCACACTCCCAACCACTTCAGCATTCTTGATGGGAGTTCCACTCGATGTCAAAAATCCTCTCTGTAGCCATATTTGGTCGAAATCATGCACCACACCGAAACCATACTGACTAGCAGTTATCACAGTCACTCTCATGTTCTTTCCAATCTTGCATGCTCTAGTCAAAGTAACAAGCTCAGCTACTTGGGCTGATCTTACTCCTTTCAGGTAGGATGCCTCCATTACTGCTGCAACTGTGCATACTGCATATGCTGCACTCAACATTCTGTCATCTGTTCTCAAGCAAGTCCCATCTACAAACATCACAAAATCACTTTCTGGCAATGGTACATCTTTTATATCAGGACGTGGTTTGGTACAGAAATCAAGTACATCCAGACAATCGTGATCCGTTTCATCTCTAACTTCCACATTCTCAGCATCAGGCAACAACGTTGAAGGACTCACGTTCAAGCATCTCACAAGGCTCACATTCGTTGCACCTAATATGACTTTCTCATATTTAGTCAGCCGACTATGTGTCATGAACTGAGTGCGACTCCTTGTTAAAAGGATTGCCACATCATGAGGTACAAACACTTTCACAGGATATCCCATCACAATTCCTTCACTCTGTTCCAAACTCCTACAGGTAGCAGCCACTGCTTTCATGCACCCAGGTAGAGCTACAGCTACTGGGTCTAGCATAGATGAAAAGTATGCAATTGGTCTCCTCGGTTTTCCATGCTTCTGTATCAATACAGAGAGTGCACACCCATTCCTCTCACTGCAGTACAACTCAAATTCTTTCTCATAATCAGGCATACCTAATGCTGGCGCTTCACACAAACCATCTCTCAATCGCTTAAAAGCTGCCAATTCCTCTTTATTCAAATCAATGGGATCTCTCACATCACTCCTCGTCAAGCGTACCAAAGGCTTTGCAATCAGGGAGAAATCGCTTATCCATTGTCGACAATACCCGACCATTTCAAGAAACATTCTCACCTCTCTTTGCGTCATGGGGGCTCTCATTCCTTTTATTATTCTGATTCTGTCTATTGTTATCTTTCTCAGTCCTTTTTCGATGTTATGGCCTAAATAGTGTACTTCTTTTTTGCAAAATTGTAACTTTGATGGTGACACTTTAAGTCCTCCATCGGCCAAATGATTCAGCAGGGCCATTTCACGAGTCTTCGAACGCCACAAGAAGGTCGTCGATGTACTGTAATAACACTGAATTCTCGGGCATTTCTAGGCTTTCTAATGACTTTTTCAATATCTGATTAAATATTGAGGGGCTTTCTGTTTACCCTTGTGGGATTCGGCACCAAGCCAAAATACGTTCGCCAAAACGAAACGCAAAAATTTGCTGGCTGTCATGGAATGGAAAAGAAAGCATGGCATAAGTCAATCACAGTATACCATTCTGCATCATGGGGAATCTGATACAAAATCACAGATGGATTTGGTACAATGGGACAACATGACACAACAATTTTGTTTATCTTTCTCAAATCTTGCACTATCCTGAACTTCCCATTAGGCTTTTTCAGTCCCATAATTGGGGAATTACATGGACTACTCATGATTTCTCTCAAAATGCCTTGTTTTATCATTTTCTCAATTATGGGAGTAATTCCTTCAATTATCTCAGGTGTCAATTTATATTGAGGGACATTTGGATAGCTTATTCCTTCCTTCACTGTTATTTTTACTGGGTCCCCATTTCTCATTAGTCCCACATCTTCTCCCGTGAAATCCCAGACTTCTGCTTTTACAGTCTGTTTTAATTCTTTAGGTAATTCATCAGGGTTAAATACAGCATAGGCTTCAGTAACCTCAATTTCCCTGTTTGCCATAGTCATTTTATACAGTACGTCTTCATCAGGGGTCTCAAATGCTATACCATCAGGGGTACAGAAAATTGTGCAATTCATTTTGCACAACAAATCCCTACCTAACAAATTCACAGGATTTGTATCGCACACAACAAAGCGGTGCATTTCGGAGAATTTCCCTATGCTAACTTTCACTGGTTCTGTAAGATAAGTTTTAATCGGGCTGTTGGATGCACCAACTACTTGGATTGTTTCATCCGAGAGAGGAAGATTCTTAACATCAGCTGACCTAACAGTTGATCGAGTAGCACCAGTATCTACTAGGAAAGTAATATTCTCATTATTTACCTTTCCGTCCACAAATGGGCCTGTCTGGTCTACTTCTAGAGTTGTGCCAAGTACGCACTCTTCTTCCTCCCCTCGGCACCGTCAATAACCTTCTTCTGACTCGCTCTCATCGCGTTGTAGCCAATACTGCGAAACAGCGCTAGCACGCGGCAGCTTAGTTACCTGTTGTTCGTTGTAGAATCCTGTCTCATTACTGTATTTCTGTGAATTTTTGCTTTGTGGAAAAGGCGGTTTTGGCACCTGATTCTGTTGGATAACAACCTGCTGCTGTCGCTGCGGTTGACCACTCACCTCATTCTGCACCTGTGGATTCAATGATGCATTTTCATTATTAGTACTTGGGGGATATTTACACTCGGATTTCCAATGCCCTACTCTTCCGCAATTAAGACATGGGAATTTCTTTTTAGCTTCTTCTACATTAAAATTTCCCTTACCTTTCCCAGGAGTGAATTTTGGTCTGGATCCTGTATGATTCGCTTGTTCCATTAACTGAGCTTCCTGTCTTTCTGCCAATTTACTTGTGCCCACATAGCTTTCTCTTTTAATTTACGCTGTTTGGCTTCAATCTCATCACTAAAATATTTTGCATGTCTCAATACTTCATCTATTTTCTTGTTTTGCCAATCTACAGTATGTTGCTTGATCATTTCACTAGTTTCTGGACGTAGATCATATACAAATCTGTATACAAAATGGCTCAAATCCTTTTCACTCAAATTTTCATCACCACTGAACTGCTTAAAGGCCAGGATTAATCTCTCGTAATATGCGTGTACTGACTCCTTACTTCCCTGATGAGTTCTGTCAATTTTTACCCAATCAGTTTCTTTGGGAGGTACTTTATTTTTCAGAAAGGCAATAACCTGTTCATATTTCTTCATAACTTCTGGGTCAGGGGCTCCTGTCTTTGGATCCCTAGGGTATTCTTGTGTAGGCCAATTTATCATGAGCTTGCACTCTGTCCATAAATCTGCTGGTACTATTATGTCAAATAGACTGTTTAGATCAATCCATAATACTTTAGATCATTTCACAAATCTGTCCACTTGCCTATACCACTCGACAGGCTTTTCGCGTAATCGAGGGAAATCATTGGTAAATGACAAAATATCTTGCCTAGTCCATGGAACATGTACATATCCTCCCCCTGGAATTTCTCTCATGGGGCATTCTGTTACTACTTTTTCTTTTTCTCTTACAGGGAAAGCTGCAAAGGTTTATCTGAGGCATCATCTCATTTTCGGTACCACCTGCTTCTCCATTTATCCACATCTCCCCATTTTCTCAAGAAGATAATTATTTCCTTAATCTGACTTATTCGTCCTGTGGTATTCAAATTTTTCAATATCTTTTTCAGTAAAATCTATTCGATATGGTTTTTGTAGAGCTTTTACCTTTTCAATATCTATACCCATTTCATTTGCTACTTCTTCTAATCGTTCATGCACATTTTTTGCTCTCCAAGTTATACTTTTGCACAGAAATAGTAACTCCTCGTCCTGATAAGTTTTTAACTTCTCTGTGGGGATAGTTCCTACTATTAATTCTTCCAGAACCATTCGTAGCTTGGCCACATCTATTGATTGGGATTCTTTGTCTTTTCTCTGCAAGCTTCTCAACCATTCGCTTAATTCTTCCGAAGTAGGACCCACTGGTTTCTCTACATTACTTCGTTCTAAGTCTTTTTGAGTCTCTAATACTGATTCCATTGTCATTGTATGTCTTTCTACTATATTTGGACTTAATATCAGGTTTTTTGGAACATTTGGCTCGATCGTACTCATTGTTTGTCTCCATGGATTTTCATCTATACTCTGCTTTGGCCTCTCAGTCTGTTTATTACTGTTATGAGGAACCGTTAAACAATGTTCACTATCTTTCTGTTTATCAAAAATAGGCATCACAGGGCCTATAGTCACTGGAACAGTCACAGCTTCTAAATTTTTAGTCAATTCTCTAATCTTTTCAGTTAATACTAAAGTTGTTTTTGCTAATTCTGCCGAATTTTCACCACTCACTTTATCATTTGATTTTCTCTCTATCTCTCTGAAGGAATTATTTTTCCCTAATTCTTGGGGTACTGGTTCAGTCTTAATGATTCGCAAAGTTTCTCTCATTGGGGCACTTGGTGTCAACATTTCAGATTCTGGTTGATACGGGGTGGATTTTTATAAAACATGTCATCAAGAACATCATCCTCCGATTCATGCACTCCTTACTCTCCTGATTCTATATTATGTCTCTTTTCCGTACATTTTCTACCTCCAACTTCTTCAGCATTTCTTACAGGAAACAAACCTTCAGTCATACTTGCATTCCGCCACCTCCTCATTCTGTCATCATGATTTTCATGCCCATATCTACCAAACATGTATCTATATCTTCCGCCACTCCTCTGTCTCTCTCTGTCATGCATCTCATCTTTCCATTCTGTCAGTGCTTCAAACTGTGTTGGGCTAGGTCTTGGTTCTAGATTCATAATTTTCTCTCTCAAATTTCTCAAAACCGCTAAATTAAACGAACCATGCTCTGGAAATGCCAAAACTCCGTCATTCTTCGTGTATTTTACCCAATTGTCTAACCAAATACAAGTATGATATCAGTATTTCACAACCATAAAGGATGTGGGGGTTTTCGGTGGGGGAAGTAACTGTCCCTCCCTAGTCCCAATCGGTTTATTCTTTTTAAACAATTTCTTGATTTCTCCAAACCAGGACTTTTTCTCCTTTTCAGGTGGATCGTAATACATCATTTTTTGTCTTCCGTGTATCGCTAGTCTTTCCTTACTACTGTTCTGTTGTTCTGACCAATCGTAGCGTGACTCACACTAACGCACCAATCCGGAGCGTCTATGTCACTCCTGCAATTCTCCTATCCCAGCGCGTCTCACACTTACGTACCAATCAGCAACGTCTACGTCACCCTCTCATTCTCCACTCCTAGCGCGGCATACACTAGTGCATCACTCAGGGGCGTCTACGTTTCTCACTGACTAGCCAATCCCAGCGCGGCCTTTCTGACGTCAGCATTTCTCGCTGTCGCATCTCCTGCTCCTGCTGACCCCTCCTTTACAAAATTTTATCGGTAACTTTTCTTACTTTCTTTTTATTTACAAATCTGTTAGTAACGACATAAAAACGCCACCATTGTCCGCTTCGCTAACCAAAGAATGGTTAATTACCTTTTTCACAAGAATTCCGTCTTTCCCGAGAGCAGCGCTTACCTCTGCCCTACTACGGAATCGTTACTTCCGTTGATAAAGTAGCACATCCCTCTACCTTACCCTTCTAGCAAGCATTAGCTAACTGTTTCTCCAGAGTTAAGACACCTAGTTGGAGACCCAATGCTCCCGAGAAATAAAACCAGAGTTTCGCAATTAACCTGAATGCCTTTTCATTCACGCACTTTCACATGGAAAAATGTAGTTCATTCACACAGAATTCTGTTTTTCCCCAGAACAGCGAACAGTCTGTCCTACTACAGAATTATGACACTTGTTAACAAAGTAGCACTTCCCTCTACTTTATCCTTCTAACAAGCTTAGGGAACACCTATTACCTTTCCAGTGATAAGCGTTATCAGAGCTCCTTCTGAACTCCTGGTACCTAAGACCAAAATTTCACAGGTGACCTTCGCTACCATACACTTCTTTCATAAAGGAGATGTTTCTAATGGCAACACACGACAATGTCACCGAATCGAACCCAGACAATGCGTTGTGCAACTTCAATCGTTACACGTTTTCCCCGTGTACCTTCAGGGCAACAACAATTCCATCTTTCCCGAGAGCAGCGCTTACCTCTGCTCTACTACGGAACCGTTACAAACTTCAGACTTCCTACCTCCCAGAAGCCGTGCAAACAACATAGACCTCAACGCGACTCAACATAGAGTGTTAATACATAAATCAAAACCAATCAATAATCAATAATCGATAAGCAATGTACAAGCAATAATCACCAAACCAAAACAATAAAAACCATCATCTTGCTACCAGAAAAACTGTTGCAGCGCGGAAACCTGGGTAATGGGGAACAGAACAAGATCCGTACCAAATATCCTCCCTTCGTCACAGACCAGATATCACATTAATACTTTCACACCTTCAGTCATTGGTGGGGCCCATAACACCAACATTCACACGTCACTTCACACTGGTCTGCACTTACAGGAGAGATGAGTGGTTCAAGCGCTGACATGAAAGGAATACCTTATAACCTATAGGAAGAAAAGTTATATTACAAATCTATACATTAATATCCTTACACCTACAGATCTCAATCCTAAACATCAAGGTACTCCTCCCACGTGATCAATGGATCATTTAGTTGGATTAATTGATGGTGATTTAGAACCAGCTAAAACACATCTTTAAGATTTTGATCTTCCCTCCCTTAATAAATCACAAACGCATTTGCTTGTTAATCAATATTTGTTTATCTATTTTATCGCAAAGGTTAAAATTACATCTAGAAAGTTTTATTAATTTTATGTAAATCACAGAACACCATATTTACCTAATCTGGCTATCAGGCGTCCTCTAAGTCATCAAATTAGTCATCAATCGGTCAGAATTCAGAAGTTCTTCATGCAGCACGCAACAGTCCCAAAGAATGGGCAAGGACCAGAGACGTGCAAGCATCTATCAGTGCCCATAAATCTTATAAAGTTCGCAGTTCATCAGGAAAATGGGCAACATTCGGACTGTCAAAAGATTCAGGAACGCAGCAGTCACCCTAGATAGTAGCGTCGCGTAGCGTCACCGTCGTCTTCGTCCGCAAAAGGGAAAGGGAAAGTATGCGCATTTCTCTCTATTCTACCACCATTTTTATAATAAAAGTAAGGTCAAGATGCAACAATTTACAACATTTTGGACATTTCTGATTGGTCGGTTGAGATCGTCCGGTGAGGTTTAGCACAGTTTGAGGGGTTATGTCATAGTTTGGTCTATTCCGGTTTCTTGTAAATGTTCATTGTGCTGTCACTTGGCTGATTTCCCATCGTGGCCTTGTTTGGGTACAGTAAGGCAAGGGTCATGACGAGGCCACAGGAACAAACTGTTGCGCAGGCGCACTTCACCCGAAACCTCGTGGAATGGTTGCCATCACGTCGTGTCGCGTCAGTGGCCATTTTGATTTTAGGCCCAAAGGACATCTTAAGCGAAACAAACACAAAAGAGTAATTAATACATGGAAATAATTAATAAAATGTTAACCCCTTACTAATCCCTCTATGTGCTTGTAATTATCTAGCATACAGCGACATTTAAAGCGTTCATATTCACCCATTTGATGTCATCTTGGGTAACATTACGAAAACATCACAAAAGCCACATATATCATGCAATATTCTATTTAGTACATATACTACAGTTAGTATGCGTACGGATTTTAGTAATAACAATTATTTAGCCATGCAAAATGCAAATCCCATGTATATTTCGTATATTAATAAGGTTGATTAATACACATGCACACTTATTTAGTAATATTATAATTAATAGATTATTCGACTAGTATATTCATGCAGAATAGGGGGGGTATACAAAATGTTGTACTACCCGCTCCATCATAGGCCACAATGTGTCTCAGAAGCATTCGGATGGCCATTGTGTTGAGCAAGGATTGCCCATAGTCCTACCGGGCTCGCATCAACCGTTATTTCGGAATGTAACTTTGGGTCGAAGTAGGCGATTTCATTTGCTTTCTCAATCGCATCTTTTGTATATTTGAAACTCTGATCGCACCTCGGAGACCACTGAAATGGTACATTTCGCTTTGTCAAGTCTCTCAATGGGGCATTCCCTGTAGCAAATTTGCAAATGTATCTTGAGCCATAGCTGGCCTTGCCTAGAAAGGATCACTGCATGGTAACATCCTTGGGGAGTGGGGTGCAGGGGGGCAAGTGGATGACAGCGCTTGCACATTTTCTGAGACTGGAGTCAATTTCTCATCAGAGAATATGTGCCCACAAATCTTGAGTTTGGTTTTGTGAAACTCACACTTTGCAGTGTTCGGAGTGAGAACCGCATTAGCAAGTAACTGTCACACTTGGGTAAGACCCAGAGATACTCCAATACTCAGTCTCTTATATCTGAACAAACCAACATGAGTCAAAAAGGAAGTAACGTATCTGTACTTCTCCTCCCACTCAAGTTGATGTTATCCTTTGTGATTTTTTATATTAGTGATTTTGCTGTGTCTTGTATGAATCATTTTTAATTTGAATAAAGACTTATGATGATGAGGTTATCCTTTATTCAGGTCAAGTCAGGAAAACACTTTGGCTAAGTTGAATTAAATGATCATGTCCGCTATATGTGGACCAGGGTGTCTCTCCCTCTCAATGGCTTTGTTTGCCTGGTGCATATCAATGCAAATACACACTGCTCCACTACTTTTTTGGGACTACTACTATGGGTGAAACCCATGGCGTGGAGCCTGTGGGGCGTTCAGTGATGTCATGTTTTAAGACTGCTTCTAACTCCTTCTCTACAGTTTCTTGTAGATGAAAAGCAAGTCTGCGGTGCCGCTGAGCAACATTGTGGATTTCTTCTTTGATATCAAGCTGTACTTTAATTTTTTTAGTTTTCCCAGGCCACGGAACAACTATGGGAATCGGCTTGTGATCTTTGACTGAGCACAGAGATTGTAGTTGATTGATATCAACCCCATGTCAGCTGCTGTGGCAAACTGAGCATGCAGACACTCAATGAAGTCCCTTGTAGAACATGAATAGTGGCTCACACCAATGTCTTTTTGTGTCACATTGTCGCTGTGAATGACCCTTGACTTTTGAATGGCTCAGAAGCGGCCCAGGTATATACCTTGATGCCTGACGGAGTGAGGCGAGACACATGGGATAGGCTGTGAAACTTTTCTACTGGCACGATACAATCAACGCACCACTGTCTATGATGAAAGTTATTGGGTGATCGTTCACTTTCAATGTGATTTTAGGACAGTGTCCAAATGAAGTTTGTTGTTTTTTTGGTGAGCTTTGTTTGAACTGTAATCTTCTTTATAGGCAGCTAACACCACGTCATCCTTTTGTAGATATCATCAGTGCACATCCATCTTCTTCATTGGTACTCTATAGTGACGTTGACGAACCTTTGTACGATGAGCTTGGTGATGACTGATTTTGCCTGGCTTCTATTTGTCATAGCTGATGTTGCTTTTTGGTTTTAGGGACATGACAAGAAGGCTTCTAGAACATTCTCGCATCCATATTTTATTACTGTTGGTGCGAACTCGATTTTTCTTTCTCTCGGCACACAGTTATGAAATGGTTCTCTTTCCAAAAACGTTTGCAGACTTGTCCCATGGCTGGACATTTACCTTCATAGGGAAACGGAAATCCACATCGAAAGCGTAGCTTTGTTTTCTTTTAAGACAGCGACATACGTATATCTTGTTTATGCTTGTGCTTACTTTTTACGGTCAATGCCAATTCATTGTGTGCTGTTCCTGCTTCCATGTCAGCACCTTGTTGGTCTGCTCGTTCTTCTGCTCTCTCAGCTATCGGCATTTTCTCTAGACTGTGTGTTTCTCTCAGCATGTGCCTTCTAAACGAATCTGAAAGGCATCCATCGTTGACTCTGAGTCGCTTGGCTTCTTTGTCGATGAAGTCTCAGAACTTGCAATGTTTAATAAGTGCATCAAGTTTTTCAACAATCTCATCCATTGTTTCACCAACCTGTTGTTGTGCTTGGTTGAAGCTATACCTTTTATAGTATACATTCTGCATTGGAATTGAACTTGGCCTCCAACACTTCTTTTACCATTTGGTACAATTTTACACCAGTATGTGAAATTTTCTTTAGCTGTTCTTTCACTTTATCACTTGCACAGCTTTTCAAATATTTGATGTACTTCTTGTCATTTTCTTCCTCAATGGCATCTATGGAGTTAGCGAATGTTTCGATGCATGCAGCACGCCTTCCACCAATGTTCTGCTTCTTAGAAGTGTCAAAAGGTGGTGGTGGCTTCAGGAACATGGCTATGTTGTATTACACACTCCCTTCTGCCGCCATTGTGTTGGCATGTTCCGTTCAAACAATCGTGATGCAAGCTGGCTCTGAAAACCCCTGCAAGCAGAAGGTGCTTTCAAATCATGGTCACAGTATGCTTCAGTCACCCATGATGGTAAGTTGTCTGTTTCTCATACCTTGCTGACTTGATTGTTATTTCTTCCTTCGTCTGATTAGTTGCTCTGTAGTTCGGGCGCGGCGCAGCATCTCTGTCGACAGACCTCGCCGGCCATATTTGGCAGGCGTTTTGAATATGATCCTCTGTAGGACCTTAATTTTCTTCTGTGGCCTTGTATGGACTGGATTAGGTCTTTGACTCCACATGAACTGGTCGCAGACTATGCGTTGATTCTAGGCACACGTGGCACGCATGAGCAATTTGCCGTATTGTTGAAAACTCTGAGGTATTATTGTCTTCTGGGGCACATATCCCCTACTCGTCGCCAGTTGTAGCGTCTTCCCCAGCCCAGGAGCATGCAGATGAATTACACCACATGGCAGCTGCGGTCAATCATTACTTTATTCTTCAGCATACACTCACACACTGCGCATTACATCATACTTTCCGTTAACCACACACTAACTCCTCCCTGCATATTACATATTTCCTGTTCAGTCTGCTAAGAACCATGAGCGTCCTAGTGCACATAACATCAATATGCCACAACAGGCACCCTGACAAGAACACTTGTGTGTCAGGGACCCCTATACGGCATGGCCGACAAAGACCCACTGTGTGAGCAGGCAGCGCACTAGGCAATGGAGATGACGCCTGCCCGCTGGGAGAATCCACAGTCGAAGGGAGGAGCATCCACCTTGGAAGGACGGCGGGAGAGCTGTGGAGAGGTCTGAAGGATGTAGAACGTTAGGAAATGGAGATGCAGGAAAAGGAAGGAGAGGACCAGCTGCCACGTATCGCCAGAGACTAAGAATCTGGGCAAACAGGAAGAAAAAGGACCGTGACTAGTATGGTAGACTGACAACCCAGGAAGAGGAGAGTTCCAGGAGATCGACATCCCAGGAAGGGGAGAGCGTTGTGGAAATCTGAGAAAAGACCTGAGGACCTGACTGCTGCGGCTCGGCCATCGAGCAGCGGCTTAAGTCAAGTGTTGAACTCCAGCTTCCCTTGTTTTTCCATGTCTCAGGGATTGGTAGGAGTTGGCGGGCTACAAAGAGGAAGGGTGCCATCCTCCCTATCCCTAAGGTGTTTGTGTGTGAATATTGGGAACAGAGCACTATTCAAAGCACAACCGCACTAAAGCAAAACACTGTGGGACTGATCACAAGTTTGGTGGTGCAGCAGCAGACTGCCACCCTGGCGGCCTGCTCCTGAACTGCCAACCTGTGTGTGCACCGTCCCCCAGATTACAATTTTCCTCGTGTCTGGTGGACTTTTTTGGGCGGTCCCACAGCGGTTCCTCTGAAAATGGGCAATGGGAATGCCAAAAAGAGTTCCTGCACGGCATGGACTGTAAAGTCTATATAGTGCAGGGACTGGGGAGCATGCACACAGGGGTGCACATTTTGTGAATGGGCATGGGGGCAAAATATGTGCCCCCGTGTGCATGCCCCCCTGTTCCTGCATGGAATGGACTTGCCGTGCAGCAACTGGGGTACATGCACACTGGGGGGGACATGTTGTGCCCCCCTGCCTGCATCCCCATGTACATGAGCAACAGAGGGCCCTGTAGGGCCCACTTTGTTTTAGCAACACTAGCCTTTTCATGGAGTAAAAACCTCTATGACACCGCTGGCGGTCCTAAAACTCGTAATATTCATGGTGGTGCTGCCGCAGCACCATCAGCTTATTGCTGAGCCCCTGACTGCCGTGCCACCGCCAGGGAACGGCAATTGTGGCATTGCAATGGCGGTCTGGCCGCCAAAGTTGCAATTGGGTGGCCGGACCGTCGTTGCAGCGGTGGCTGGACCACCCTCTTGAGTCTGGCCATCCTGTGTGATTCACAATGGTGTTGGTGATGGGACTAATTCCCCTGACATTGAGTAGACCTCTCAGGACCTTCTTTTTTCCAGAGGGCCCGCAAGTAAATCTATCCAAAGGAAGGAAGACAAACCCAGGACTAGAAGGCACATATGAACAGACCGAAGACCTTATTCCTTGGATCGATTGTTTATTTGAACAATTGAGGTTCTCTATATATATTCGTAAAGGACTCTGAAATAAGAAACAAAACAGAGAAAATAAATAGAAAGAATGAACACGTACCTCTAGTATGTCGACATATCTGTCCTGCAATTGCAACTTGTTTCTTCATTTAGCTGGCTGTCTATCTCTTGGCTTCAGAGAGTAGGAGACCCCTCCTTTCCCTTTCATCCGGAGACATCTGAAGGTCAGCATTAACCACCCAGAGACGGTTGTGTTTTAACAAAAAGTAAGGGAACTGTTTTTGTTAAATTAAAAAAGATTGGGAACGTCGTTCTCATTAGATCCTGCCTACTTCAACCACTGTGTACTCGAAAAGCCGGCTTTAGTCTTCCATAAGTGTGTCAAAGAAGAAAAGCAATTTCAGTGTGTGGATGGTTTTTGACCTGGTGGAATTCATTCATGGTTTCATTGTTAATAAAAGAAAGCCTGCACTTATCTTTATTAGCACTGTCATGGTTCTTTTGCAACAAAGTTTGTAGATCTAAAATTAACTATAATCAGGGCCAATGGAATTATGTGATTCTGCAACAGTGGCTTCTTTTTACTTAGTTATAGGATTGCCGCATTTGCCATATAATCCACCATATGCTGCATAATCTGCAGATTTTAACCTAAAAGATAGTTTCTAGCTAAAAACAGATCAAAAGTTTCTGAAAACATGGGAACATACCATGTACTGAAAGGCCCTTCACAAAATGTGACTGGTCATCTTTCAGTTAATGTTTACTGTATTTGGATGTTAAATTGGTAATAAGGTTAAACTTTTTCCTAGACGGCCCTATCAATCAATCAATCAGAGCATTTGTAAAGCGCGCTACTTACCCGTGAGGGTCTCAAGGCGCAGGTGGGGGGGGGAGAGGGGGGGATTCTGCTACTGCTCGAAGAGCCAGGTCTTGAGGAGTCTTCTGAAGGTCAGCAGGTCCTGGGTCTGCCGTAGGAGGTTGGGGAGGGTGTTCCAGGTCTTGGCGGCGAGGTAGGAGAACGATCTGCCACCAGAGGTTGCTCTTCGGATGTGGGGGACTATGGAGAGGGCGAGGTCGGCGGAGAAGCTGAGTTGTCTGTTGAGGTATGCTGGTCCGGTGTTGTGGAGTGCCTTGTGTGCATAGGTGAGGAGCTTGAAGGTGATCCTCTTGTTGACGGGGAGCCAGTGCAGGTCTCTCAGGTGGGGAGTGGTGTGGTTGCGACGAGGGATGTCGAGGATCAGGTATGCAGAGGCGTTTTGGATGCGTTTAAGTCATTTCAGGAGTTTGGCCGAGGCTCCTGCGTAGAGGGCATTTCTGTAGTCCAACCTGCTGCTGACGAGGGCCTGGGTGACCGTTCTTCTTGTTTCGGTGGGGATCCACCTGTAGATTTTGCGGAGCATGCGGAGGGTGTTGAAGCAAGAGGACGAGACGGCGTTGACCTGCTTTGTCATGGAGAGAGTAGAGTAGAGGATGAATCCTAAGTTGCGTGCGTGGTCGGTGGGTGTTGGAGCTGTTCCCAGTGCGGTCGGCCACCAAGAGTCGTCCCAGGCCGAGGGGGTGAAGCCAAGGATGAGGACTTCCGTTATGTCTGAGTTCAGCTTCAGTCGGCTGTTCTTCATCCATTCGGCGATGGCTTTCATTCCTTCATGGAGGTTGGTTTTGGCAGAGGGAGAGGATCAGCTGGGTGTCGTCGGTGTAGGAGATGATGTTGAGGTCGTGCAGTCGGGCGACGTGGGCGAGCGGTGCCAAGTAGATGTTGAACAATGGCGGGCTGAGGGATGAGCCCTGGGGTACGCCGCAGATGATCTCGGTGGCTTCGGAGCGGAAAGGGGGGAGGCGGGCGCTCTGGGTTCTGCTGGAGAGGAAGGAGGTGGTCCAGTCCAGAGCCTTGTCTTGGATCCCAGCGTCGTGGAGGCATGTGCATAGGGTGCGGTGGCAGACAGTGTCGAAGGCGGCTGACCGGTCCAGGAGGATGAGGGCCACTGTTTCTCCATTGTCCAGCAGGACCCTGATGTCATCGGTGGCGGCGATGAGGGCGGTTTCGGTGCTGTGGTTGCTGCGGAAGCCGGAGTGGGATGGGTCAAGGATGCTGTTCTCCTCCTCACCCTACCATGTTTAACAAGCATTGGGATAGCCAATAGGTCTGGCTGATGGCTTTGACAGTATGTTTTAGTTTTGTTTTATATTAGTTATTACTATTTAGTATGTTTGAAAGTTTTTGACGTAAAAGGGCATTGAGTGATGTTTTATAAAGTAAGGTATAGTGTAGTGTTATTGAGTGGTGCTTTAGTGTTGCGGTGAAGAGTTGAGTTATATAATGTGTTATGCAGTGGCACAGAGTGTTGTGTTGTATAATGTAGGGAGTTTAGTGTTGTATAGTGGAAGGGAGTAGTTTTTAGTGGAGTAGATTGTTAGAGTGGAGTATAGTTTTGAGTGGAGTAGAGTGTTAAGTTGTATAGAGTGTTGTGGAGTGGTGTAGAGTAGATTTGTGTGGTGTGTAAATTGGAGTAGAGTTGCTTATAGTGGAGTAGATTGTGAGTGTGGAGTAGTATGACGTGGAGTATTGTAGGTGAGTATAATGGTATAGAGTGGAGGAGAATGTTGTAAAGTTTAGTGGTTTTGAGTATAGTGGAGTGGCGTATACTGGAGGTGTAGTGTGGATTAGTATTTTGTATTCCTGAGTGGATTAATGTGATATGGAGCGGTAAAGAGGGAGTTGCGTAGAGTGTTGTTGAGTGGAGTAGTATTGTAGAGTGGTATAGTGTGAACTTTAGTGTTGTAGTTTTGATTTGTATAGAGTGCTGTAGAGTTTTGTTGAGTGGAGTGATATAGATTGAAGTTGAGTTTTACGTTGGAGTATAGTTTAATGGACTTTCCACTTTTTATAGTGAAATATTGTAGATTTGCGTTTTGTTGAGTAGAGGTAGAGCAGAGTGTTGTAGGGTGGAGTGTTGTAGAGTCGTTTTACTTAAAGTTGTGTAAAGGATAGTAGTTCAGAGGAGTAGGTTGGTGTTGATTGCAGTGGTGTTGAGTGCATTGTGTGAGAGTAAATTCACACAAATAAAATAGACACTTTTTTTATATGTGACTCAGGTTTTTATTCCTCCTTGTAGTTTTATCGCATACATATTTAGCATCATAATTTATGTGCAAAAAGTTTTGATAGCAGTAAAAAAAAAATAAAAAAAATATATATATTTACATGTTTTTTATGTATTATTTACTCTGTGGCAATTTTGTTAAGAATGTTCTTGATGCATCTATTGTTGTATATTATTTTGTATGTTAATGGTAGATGCAACACAAATTCATCGCCCAAGTCTTCCGCTTGTGGATTGATAAAGAATCAATCCATTAGTTTTTTATTATTTATGTCCGTAGATTGTTAATTGTCATTGTTAGCAATTTGTGTTGCGTTGCTAATGTAGTTATTTCTGGTGTGGTTTTTTCTATCCCTTATATGTGGATGGTAATCTTTCTGATGGTTCTTCTGTAGGCTGTGAATAAACGTGAGGAAAATATTTGTGTTATATAGTAATACATACATTTAATGTTAAAAAATACTTTGAATGCATTGATATAATTGGATATACTAAGCTGACTTAAGTTAGCAAGTTAAGAAAATATATTTTTTTAATTTTCAGGAGTTAATGTTTTGTTTTTACAACTTTGTGGCAAGTTTTTTTGTTTTAAACTGAAGGTGTTTCTAAAGTTTAGTGTTTTAGTAAAACCTAGTTACTGTTTTTTTAAACTTTAATTATTTTTCCAAAGTAAGGCTTGCCTGTATATTTTGCTTTTTGTAATGTTACTGCTGAATGGAATGATCAGTCTGTTTAAAGTAAAAGTGGGGAAAACGTTTATGACCGGTAAGAATTTGGTTCATTGTTAGCACCGTAGCTGGTTGTCATGCATTCATACCTTTCCTAAAAAATCGACTGCGGGATGAAGTGCGACATAGCCTAAGGAGAAAATAAAGTTAAGGAATCGCTGAAACACGCAGCATTTGTGTTTTTTCCAGACACAACTAGGTAGCCTAAAGTAGTATAAATCAAAGGATATGAAACCTCCCACAAAGACACAGCACTGGTTCCCAAAAAGCAAAGTCGGTCACTGTACTTAGTAAATTACATATGGTGTTTAATAAAGGGGTTATTCCTTCACATTAAATAAATTACATTTTTTGTAAAAGTACATATTGGAAAGGTTGCTACCTTTTTATTTTAAAAAAACCTAATCTAAAACGAAAAGTGCAGAATCCGTGAAGCGGCGCTGAACTGATATAATAAAAGCTGCGTGGGCGCTGGGTTGATAAAATGAAAGCCACGCGGCCTACACAATCACACATACTCCCTTGTTAATAAAGCAAAAAAACATAGGCGGACACATAACACGCAACGTCCATGAAGCGCTGGTTCTGGGTATATTACCTATTCTTCCTGTGCCTAAGAAATCAATGTGTCCATTTATTATTCAACTGGTGGTCATGTAAAGCAGCATAATACCTTCAGGTCGAGTTCGCGCTATATAAAACTTGATCAAAGAAGATATATAAAAAGAGTGTTGTCAATTATTGTGGGCAAGAGACTAAACAGGTCTTGATTCCGGGCAAATTAATTATTCACCCTGTGCCTAAAAAATGGATGTGTCTGTATGTAATGCAGCTTGTGCTCATGTCCATAAAGCGTGGCGTCCGTGAAGCGGGCACTGTACTAATAAAATGAAAGCTGCATGGCGCCGATTTGATAAAATGAAAGCCCCACGGCCTGCACAATCACACACGCACCCTTTATGATAAAACAAAAATAAGCAGGAACATAATGCTCAGCTTCCATGAAGCACTGACACTGGGCAAATGACCTAGTCTTTCTGTGCCTAAGAAATAAATGTGTCCGTCAATAATACCTTCGGGTCGAGTTTGCGCTATATAAAACTTTATCAAAGAAGATATATAGAAAAGATTGTTGTCAGTCTGTGGAAACTGAATTATAGGGTTTTGCATATACAAAATTATATAAATAATTTATAATTTGCTGCTTGTTTTTGCCCTTTTTCTAAAGCTACTCAATTTTCTTTATTTTGTGTGTATTAAGCACAGAGTACACCACGAAATATTGGAGCACTGTATATGAATACACGTTGTGTCATTGTGAAAACGTAAATTAGGAAATGTGGTAATCCTCCCTCTGAGATTCCCAAATAAAAGTAAAGCGCAATACAAAAACACACACTTACATTACAACAATGCTTTGAAGCTACCCTGAGCAAAAATGAAAGGAAAATACTATATCCACAGAGATATATGCTGCCGTCTTGATATGAAATAAAAAGAAAGTTTATTTATGGTTGCAAAAGTCAAACTAAGCCCAATGCAGGCACTGCAGTGGCAGGCCTGAGATCTCTTTTTAGGGCTACTTATGTGGGTGCCACAATTAGTGCTGCAGGCCCACTAGTAGCATTTGCACTACCAGCTCTGGCATGCATAGTGCACTTTACTAGGGACTTTACTAGTAAGGCAAACATACCGATTATGGACAACCAATTCCCGTAACAATTTATACAGGGAGCACTTGCACTTTGACACTGATCAGCAGTGGCAAAGTGCCCCAAGCATCTAAGTCGGCAACACAATGTCAGAAAAAGGTCGAGGAGGAAGGCAAAAAGTTTAAGGAACTTTAGCCAAAAAGGGACAAGTCCAACAAGGCCCATTTTTACATTGGTTTCTGTGCTGGCACTCTGTATGTGTATGAGATGGGCATGTAGTGTGTCCATCATCATAGATTTATACATTGCTATGATATGGGTTGATCCAAGTGTACTCTGTGACATGCTGTATGGGCTCTGCTCTCCATTGATGTATTAGTTTGCTATGTATTTTCATGTTCCTGTACTGTCACACAGTGGTACACAACACAGTGTTACAAAAACTTCCTCTTCTTGTGTCCCATACCTGCAGCTCAAGGTCCATCAGCGTAAGTCCATGTGGATGGCCATTGCCAGCAAGGTGCAGTTTCTTGGTGTCTCAAACTGACGACATACACACTGCCACAGAGGTGAGATGACATCTGCCTCCTGAGCAAAAACATCGCTGAGATGATGCTGGGGCTGGTCCCTCAAAGTGGCAGGTTGGCACGCAGGAGCATGACACCACTAATGGCCCGCATACTGGCAGTGGCACAGCCAGAGCTGGATGGACGCTTGATGGCCCATCAGCAGCAAGTTGGGGGTGAGTATTGTGCAAAGTGTGACTTTGCATATGAGTGACTGCATGAATCCCAGCCCTGAGCCAGTGCGGACCTCTGTGATATCTCTAGTGTGAGGCAATGGCTTCTAAGTGGCCTCAGTGTTGAGTGCAGAGGTTCTGCATTCGAACAACATTTTGTTTCTCATGTGGAAAAACCATGAATGTTGTAATAGCAAATCATCTTGCCATGTTTTCATCTCAATTTTTGTGAATGTTGTCTGAACTGAGACCTTCCTACACATGAAAATTAATTGTGTGAAGTATGTAGCCCAGTACACTTGTCAGGCATGTGTATGCTGTGTGGCTACCACAATAGTGTGCTCATGTGAGGATGTGTAAGAGACTAGAGACATGCACAGATGTGGACTCAGGGACCAGTGAGTTGGTAGAGGTCACACCTGTCCCATGGGTCCTTTTTTCATAATGATAGAGATGACAGCACAATTGAAAAATATATTAGCCTAATATCAGCAGCATGGCATAACATGATGTAATTTCCTGCCACAGTGACAACAAGTGCACAAAGGTGCTGATGGGGTAGATGGTGATGATTCCAGTGATGCATTGGCTGATTTACATTTGCCATTTGTGCACATGGCAACATGACTGGGATGGTTAGACTCTGGGATTTAAATGCAATGTAGCTGAACCTGGCTATTATGAAATTGTTTTGGCACTATGGCTTAACATGGTTGGATGTGATCAGTGGGTATGGCAAATTGTGATGTGACCCAGGTGTTGTACAGTATTTTGAAAGATAATAAGGAGCAAAGTTTACTCAGAGTGTCTGTCCTCAGTATGTGTGCATTGTGGAGGGGTGTCCATGTGTATCAGTGCATGGTGAAGTTGTGGCTAAAGCTTTTAATCAGTGAGTGAATTTTTGGCACATTGATGTGTCCTCAATGTCATCAGTCAGCACAACGTAGGGATGTCATATGCCAGACCCTAGGTATTCTCACACATTAGCTGTCCTAATGGAGGCCACTGACTTCCTCATCTACAGAATACACTATCATGCCTTGGATCAATGAGGGCTTGTCAGGCACTTGTGGAGATGTTGGTATGTGACATGTCACAACCTATGAAGGCCTTGCATTAATTTCCCATTCTCATGCTATTGTGCATTGTCAATGTGATTACATTGTTACATGGGGCTTATTTGCAATTCATTATCAAATAAATAAGATGTGTCCTTGTGACATGCTGCAGTGTGAGTGTCAGAGACATCAACTGGCATTGAACAGCAGTGAGCATCATGTCAGTGTGCATTTAGACATGTGTGCTGTGCACATCAAATAAATTGTACCATCTACACAGCTGACACCAATGGACAACTATAGTTGTGCTTCAAAGCCGAACACGGTGGATTTCAGGAAGTGGTCTCCCTTGCAAAAGGATATATTTGACTTTGTATCTGTGATGTTTCATGAAATGTACTTCATATGTGGCTGAGACAACATGTTTGGATATATATCTATATTACCTACAGGCACGTAGGTGTGACTATAGACAATTGTATGTGTGGTTACAGGTAGGCAAAGACCCAGCTATTTGGCTGTGTCAACGCAACATGGAGCATGACTATCAACTAAGCATGTTTCCATGCATCAGCTGATGATTGCATAAATGAGGCATATGCTGAAAGTACATGGAGTAGTTCAACATGGGAGTTTCATTCGAAGGATTGGAGTTTGTATTGCATATGATGTTTGTGAGTATGGCACTATACTGAATCTATATCTCTTGCAGCATCTACCGAGGGCAGGGAAGGACAGGGGCCCGACTTCTTTGGGGAAGCTACTGGCATGACTGGTACACAGGAGTTCAGTGACACTGAGGGGAGCAGTGCCTCGGAGGGGGACAGGAGTGCCCTGGAGGATTCCCGCCTGGAAACTCTAACCTCCACATCTTCACAGTCCAGTGGTGACTCCTCAATGTTGGCGGGCACCGGAAGTTCAAGATCTGCATCTTCTTCCGCCACACCTCGTCCAGTGCCCACCCTCCCGGATGCTCCCCCAAGTGTTATCCGTGCCCGCAGCCTTAAGAAGGGTAGAGTCTCGGTCTCCTTCCCCCCCAGGCACCGCTGCACCTGCCCCTGTCTCCTCTACTGCCCTCAGTGTGGAGGCCATAGACATTTTGCGGCAGCTGTGTGTGGGTCAGACTGCTCTCCTGAATGCCCTCCAGGATCATGGCAACAAGTTGTCACAGGTTGTTGCATTCATGGAGGGCATTCATTCGGACGTGGGTGGCCTACACCGAACTGTCCAGTCTTTGTCCTCCACAGTGACAGCAGCCATTCAGCAGTCCCAAGCTCCCAGTCCAGCATCTGTCCCTTCGGCAACCCCCCTGCCAGTGCCCCCACCTGACCAGAGTACACACACACCAGAGCCCTCAGGCACCCAGTTATCCACACGCAGCACACAACATCAGCACTCTAAGCGTACCAGACACCATACACCATCACCACAGCACAAAAAGAGCACACATGACCGCAAGACAAAAAGCCTATCACAGGACACTCAGGGACATAAGGCAAAAAAACATGCATCCACATTACATTCCTCCAAGGGAACTCCCATCTCCACACCTGATCCCAAAAACACACAAACACTTGCCCTGTCTGCAGTGAACCTGGTGCCTGCCACAACACATTCCGAAGGTAGTTTCACCTAAAACTTCGACTACCACCCACACCCCTGTGAAGCATGGACAAGAGAGCAAAGTGGGGAGTGTACCTCAACAACAGGGGCTACAGGGGAAAAGGCAAGTCCACCCCCAGCGTACCACCAGGTCCAGCAAGTCCCCAAGGGCAGAGCTACCAGCACCTGCTATACCTTTGGGGAAGAGTGAGGCTGTTGTACCCACCTCACTTCTCACTCCTTCCAAGACACTTGTGGAATATCAGATCCCCAAACAATTGAGACCCAGCCCTCAACATTCACCCTCAGCCACTGAGCCTCCACACAGCATGTCTCCACCTCCCCGTGCCACCACTCCACCTGGTCCAAGCAGCCCTCAGACTCCCACATCTATGGATCCCTCTAGCTCAGCAAGTTCTCTCCCTCCCAGGTCCAGTCCTCCAACTGGCCCCGACAATCAGCTCCCTCCCAGTTCAACTTCAAACCAAAGTTGAAGCCAAGTCCCCCTTCCCACGCCATTTCTCCCTGAGTGGTGCCTGGACTGCCTATTTGAAGTCCCTGACCTGTGGTGATTCCCATGGCAGTGGACTGTGTTACCTATTTGATGTGCAGGTTTTCATGCACACATGTGCAGACTTGAAATTTGGACTGGCCAATGGCCTTGATGTTTTGCACTTTTGATGCCTATACCGAGTTTTGTAATAAAGACTGTTACTCATGTTGTGAGCTTTATTGCTGCCCTTGCTAATGATGCAGAGCAACGTATGTGTATATGTTCATGTGACACATGCTCTGTATGCCATATTCACATTGGCATATACATGATTTTCTTTTGCAGAGGTTGCCAGAGGTTACAGCCCCTTTTGTGCTCTTGACTCAGGCTTGAGGGTGCAATGATGGTTGTCTGTGATGATCTACTCTTATCCTAATCATTCTATTGTCAGGTCTCCAATTGTGTACACTTGTCATATTTAGATGCTCTACCACAACAGAAAATAATTCTATTCACAGGATAACTTGCAGGGTGGACAGGGTCCGTCATATCTGTGGGATCTATCTTGATGTGTGAACAGCAGTGTAGATGTATAGTCATCTTGTGTAGCCCTGGCTACATAGTCACATGGGTACATTTGAATGTGTGCACTTGAGTAGCCATACAGTGTGATTGGCCTGTCATTGGCTGAAGTGTTGATGTTTATGTGCCCCTGAACATGACACCTACACACATGTATGATCCAGGTAATGAGTGCCTGTTTGTTTATGTTATCAGACACCTGCTTTAGATTGTGGGCATATGTAGGAGTTCGTGGTTGAGCACTGCTTAGTGTGTCGGTATGACCTTGCAGTCCAGAGGCACACCTACTTGTTGTCGCTGTCATTTGTGAGTATGCAGAGTGTGTCACTGCAATGTCTGTGTTGTGGTTTGATGGTCAGCCATGGCTCTTGCTTACGTTTGTGCCCACTGTGCTGACCTGCTGAGGCAAATTGACATTATAAGTGACTTTTCTCATACATTGATGTCATTTTACACTTTATTTGGACAACTATGTGGTATTAAGAGTCATACCATCCCCAAGAGGGGCTTTTGATGCCTACACATTGTGAGTTACTCCTCTATGTGTTTTTGCTCTGTACACTCCTCACCTGTCAAATACTAATGTACACACCACTTCGGTCTAATATCTTCCACTTCATGCCTTGCCAGTGTGTGACCCTCCCCACCACTTCATAGTGTGACACTATACTGTGGGAGGATGATCTGTGTCCAGGACCAATGTTCCACTCAGGACTTTTTCACTATTTGTTATGTGCTATTTTCTTCTACTTGATTGCAGTAATGGTTGCTCATGTACAGTGCAGCTGTTTTTCCAGCACAGGCCTATAGTCATGTTCCGTGCATCTGTGTTTTCCAGAGGTGTGCAGCTGTAGGTGATAGCTAAAGTGTATGTATGTTTGCTGAGGTAATGCTACCCATCCTGAGTGTGATGTGATCTGTGCCCTGTGATGATTTGTGATGTTGAAGTTCATGGTGGAGCACTCAGATATGTCTGATTCTGGATTTGTTGCTGTTCACACACTGCTCACTGTGCATGCACTGCTGTCATTGTATGTTGCCTTGTCCTTGCCTGGTGCGAGTCCCCCTGATGTCCAGCTGAGTTTGCTATGTAAAGATTTGGTATGTGCATATGTTGTGTATTTTTTGTTGAGGGATGCAGTCTTTGGCCTGTGTTGGTTCTTTCTACTGACAGGTCCATGTGTGTGTAATGTTATTTTTGCATGACATTGTGTGTGAGGAGTTTGTCTATTGGAATACATTCAGATGTGTATTGAATTTGTAGTGTGCATTTCTTGTGTAAATGTCACATGCAGCAATGTGGAGTCTTGTTCATTAGCTTGTTTTGAGTGCACAATTGTGCTATGGCCTCCTATATTTGAACAGTCACTTGTCAGGAGTGTGCATGTGCATGCTTGTGCTGCACATTGACACCATGCTCACTTTGTAACTGGTGTAGTGTCTATGTCTGTGTTAGCAGATTTGTCCTATTGCACACAGTTAGTGTTCATGATTGGCATTTGATCATGTATTTTTTGATTGGTTTGGATGATGGTGTCTGTGCAGTTGGCCAGAGTAAAAATGTCCTCTATTCCGGTGCTGTCTAGGATCACATTGCCTATCCACTGTTAGCCTGCACATGGCTGAGCGTGTTGGCCTTCTTTTGATGTTTGTGATACATGTGTTTTGCAATTGGTTTGTGATCAGCATTTGTTCAGACATCCCTGAGTGGGATTCTGACCTTTGTAGATACACACTAGGGTGTGGCATTGGTTATCAGGAAAGTCACAGGACATTATTTTCACCTTTATGTGTGCTTCTCACAGGTGTGGAGTAGTGAAGGTGTGAGATGGGTAGATGTTGGGTATGTGTGTAGGTCATACTTTGGTTTGACAGTCAGGGAGTGTCACAATGAGCCATGAGTGTTGTGCTGGTGCCATACACATGTCAAGATAGTTGACACAGATGAGGCGCTGGTGACTGTATGACTTATGACAGTTCTTATCATTCCTGGGCCAATGCTTGCATTGCTGTATCACAGGGATATTGTACAGATGTTGCTTGAGTTCAATTTCAATCACTGTGCCACCCATGTATGATTTAATGGCGTAGGTGTAGTGTGATATGTGGTACCTCTTGCATGTACAATGTAAATGTACAGATATTTATATAGCGCAAATCACCAACCGGTCTCTAAGCGCTTGCTTAGGGAACCCGTCCTGGTATTCCCCTGTGAGATAACCCAGCAGGGAATCCACAAGGTGAAAGCCAGGCATCCCGCCGCGAGGGGCCATTGTGGAGATTAAGGAAGCTATTGCCCAGAGTCGCAGAGTGTGAACCCATGAATCGAGTATGCACTGGAGCGAGAATTATCGAGTCCATGGACAATTTATGGACTCAAGACCCAGCCGAGCCAGGAATTGAACCCTGGTCCCGGGCTGACCTCTGCTTCCAGGTCTGCCTACTCTAACCAGTGAGCCACACTTCTCCACATGTCATGTACAAATGGTATCTGAAATATCTCCATGTTGTTCCTGCACTGTGCACTCCACTTTAGGCTAGTTTAGTTATTGTCATACATTGCTGATGACTTATGGTATGTGTATGAGGCTAAGTTTAATTGTGTGAGCTGTCTGAAGGACTTGACATGCAGTGTGAACAGTTCCAAGGTTATTAATTTGCACAGTGACTCTTCATGTCTTTAATTACTCACTTTGATTCACATGAGTGGAAGGCAGGTGTGAGGAGGAGCAGGAGGGTTGTCATGAGTCTCAGGTCAGAGTTTCCTGCTGTTAAGATGGACTTTTCCTGACACTTTGGCATTCATTCACTACTTTGTAGTTGGTGCTCCCTTTGTTGAGGTAGAGTAATGGTGTGTAAGTGTTCTGTGAGTTGGCAGTGTAGTCAATGTTGTTGATGTACTGGACATACTCATATGGAGTCATTTATTGCAGCTGTACACTTGTAAGTCAAATGCACATTGGTGCTTCCTTTGAGTTTGCTGGTTGAGTCAGGAATTTCATACTGTGTTGCATGGTATGGGCTGTCATTGTGTGATATGGTCTGCCATTGTATGTGATGGGCCTATCAATGTCTGCTTGGGGGCTGTGGTGATCTGTGATTGTGTGGCAGTGGTGTCTAATATGATGTGTCATCTACCTGGGCTCCCTGACTCATTCCAACACCTTGTTGGACTACTGTGAAATACACATACACATCCTGCTTGGTCTGCCCTCCTCTGTTCCACATTGTATTTGGACTGACCCTTATTTGTGTGCAATGATGACTATCAACATTTTAGAGGGACTCTTGCCTCACCCCACACTCATGTCCCTATACAATTGTTGATGATCCTAATGAGATGTCACTATAGACAGTGTCCCTGCACATGACTTCTTGCTGCAGATATGTTGTGCTGAGTGGTGCTTCTTTTATGATATATGTGGTGTGGATGTTATGATTTTGGTCTTGCTTGTCTGGGACAATGTCCTGTACTCCTACTATATTGTGGGCAGGTTTTCCCGCAGCTTCACCGCTGCGGTGACATGACCAGCACTACTGGGCTAGTTGCAATAATTTCTATGGGGATGGGTGATCCCGATGCAGATGTATCAATTTGTGACGTGCGGGACATGTGTACTTACACTGGGGTATATGTTCCTGTCTCCACCAGGGTGTCTGATGTAGACAGGACACATATTTCAGTGCAACAGTTGTGTGTTGGGGTTGTATGCGGGGATGTGTTATTGACTTATCTGCAGTGTTGACTGCGACGGCGTCTTATCTGCTGGTAGTGGATGAGGTACAGCAGCGGAAAGGCTTGTGGAGCTGGATCCATGGCGGCCAGGAACGTGTGGAGGTGTCTCGGACTCGGGTTTCTACCACCGCAGTTGTGCTTTCGACGTCTCTGAGTGGCTGGTTTCTCCGCTGCGTTCTGACGGGCTGGTTGAGGCATCGTGATTTGTCCGGCGGTTGGAACGTCATTCCACACGGCGGTCTTTTTATATTGGCTACCTCCGCCACGGTGGCGGAACCAAATATCTGACGGATCCAGAGACTCTGCGACAGACGGGAAATGGGCTATCTTTGCCAATTGTAATATGGCAATCAAACAGACCGCTGCAGGAGTAACTAAATGGAAATTTTCTGCCAGCACCGCGGAGGTGCCTACAACCGCCATTGTAATCGGCCCCTAAGTCCACAAACAAATACGTTCACCCCCAGTCACAGATCTGGGTTTAATCCATTGTTTTTTGGTCACTATGCCACCCCAGTTTGGACCCAGTCATATGCAAATCAGTCTTGACCCTGCTCCCGATGGGAACAGTCCAGCCCAAACTGCCAGGTCCTTCCTGGACCAGAAACAAGCATTATGGGACCGGCTTCGGGGTATTACCCCTTATTAGCCAGGATAGCTTGAATCCAGTGGCACAGTGAGCACAAGATCCATGTCTGGTCATACCCTACTCACCTATGGCGACAAAAGCTAAAAGTACAGATGATGGATGGAATGCTGAACAAATCAAACATTCACTTCCAGTCCCAGATCTTTTTGCACAAACAAATAATACACTACCTCTTTAATACAAAATACAAGTAAATAAAGAACGGCGCCTGTGAAGCAGGTGCCATGCAGATGAAATAAAAGCTGTACAAGCACTGTGTTGTGAAAATAAAATCTGTGTTCTCTAAAAAAATCACAACCACTACCTTCTTCATAAAAAAAAATAAAACAGAAACATAATGTGCAGCATTCTTGAAGCGAGCACCGTGCTGCTAAAATCAAATCTGCTAGGGCGCCGTGTTATTAAAATTAAACCCTTACATCCTGCAAAAACACACACACTACCTTCTTAGTAGAAGAAAAATAAAAACATAACATGCAGCATCCATGAAGCTGGTGCTGTGCTAATAAAATTAAATCTCAAAATAAGAGAGGGGTCCTCCTTACCAAAGGGACAGGACACCAATTATTAGTTATTAGCGAACATGAAAACTATATGATTCTCTTTTGAGAGTTATGACTATGAAACATGGACGGTGGCTAGCAGATATTTGACAATTTTAAGCATGAAACACAAGGTTTGGGTTCGTTTATCGAACTCTTTATAATAGGAAAGTCTTTGGTATAAATATTCAGCAACAGTTCAAGATGGCGGTATTGAATGAATTTAGAAATAGGATAGCCTCTGCATATTACTCAGCACCCGTTCAAAGATGGCGGTCACGTTTCTAATAACTAACCCCCTTTCTATCTCCAAAAACCTTGATGGGAGGGACGTATTTATAGAGAGCCTTGCGCCGTCCGGTCTCTTGTGTACAACTAACAGTGACCGGAGGGTGCCAGGACGCTGTTCAGTGCCGGTGAGTTTTCCCGCGAGTACGGTCCGGCAATGATGTATCAGGCAGTTGGGACCCTTTGAGTTCGCATACTGAGTGGGGTCGCAGACAGGCTGATGTCCGCATACGGGGCATCATTGTTCCCAAGTTGACGGGGAGTATTTGTGGTTATTAACCCCCGCTTTTGTTCAAGTTTTAGTTTCTTGCCACATTCCCGGGAGTCCATAACGTCGCAGGGGTGCTATTTTGGCCCGGTGATTATAAAATACGAGGGGCTGTCTGGGGCATGTATCTCTGGATAGAATTGTGTCCGCATATGATGTAGTATCAGTAACGGGGAGTTATTGGTAATATTTACCCCTGTTCTAGATTCTTGCCACCCTCGGTAGGGTTTCTTTTATAGTTAGCTCAGCATAATATTATGTGTGTACAATGCGCTAGGAGGCTTTTTTGGCCCAGTGAAACCCCACGCTTATGTGGTTGGGGGTTTAGCATGTATGGGTTTTTTCTGAGGCCCTGATTATCCGATTTGGAAATTAAGGTTTTTTTTAACCTTCATTGTTTCCCTATAGATTAAAAGGGCATGCAAGGGGATCATAGCCGTCTTAGCTATTTTAGACAAGCCTATGACATATGCTTGGGAGGCTGGTTCATGAGATGTGCTTTTAGCATACTAATATGATTGTGAGTCACAATAGTTACATATAAATGTACCTAGAGATTGGCTGACATTGATTTTTATACAAACAGGCAACTGGCTTAATGTTAAGGAGAAGTGGGTGCCATAAGGAGAGTTCACAAAACTGGAGATTGTCCCGTTTGATAACTCAAGGCAGGTTTTATTTGTACCTGCACTACTATCTGCTTGTTAAAAAAAAAAACATAACACACCGTCTGTGAAGCAGACGCTGTGCTGATAAAATAAAATCCGCATGGGTGTCGTGCTCATTAAATTAAAGCTACACGGCCTCCACGCTCACATTAGAGCTATGCCTTCAGGCTGCCACCAGCAGCAAACTAATAAGAAAATAGGGCCCCAGGAATAACATATAATCAATCAGGTGGAAAGATACAGGTAGTTAGGCCCTACCACGTAGGAAGAAACAAATGACAAAAGGGCCGGACAAAAATAACAGATTAACCACTGGTAGCAACCGTTTTTAAAGAACAATCGATTTAACAAAGAGAAAGACAATGGGCAGGCTGTAAGCCCATAAAGTATATACAACATGTCTTGAAGAGAGCATGCAAGTGCTGCCTAGGCTCGACCTAAAAATGACAAAATAATGAAGTATTACTGTCACAAAATGTGCCGCATTACATTGCATAATTCGCTTTTTCTTGCCACATAATTACATAATTCCGGAATATCATTGCAGGATATGAACAGGCACATGCAGAGGAACAATTATTACAGTACTGTGGTAAATGAGTAATCCATAAGATAGGGCTGAATCGGAATTTCAGGTTCATGAGGCTTGTAAGATGAAGAGGGATTAACTGAAACATCCTATGAATAGGGGGTATTTCAATGGCACAATGTAAATTATACCTGCCTTGAAAATACAATAAGCGTTTACGATGTAATAGGTCTCGCAATTGTGAGATTTTGAGCTATTGGCTTTGAAAATGACAATGCCTTTTATTTATGTTTCGAAAACCTGCAATAATAAAAGGCATTGTCATTTTTAATACCAATAGGTCAAAGTTTCGAAAATGCAATACCTATTGCATTGCAAAAGCTGGTTCTAGATTGAATTCGATCTCCATAATAAGTGCGTTCTGATATCGATCCCCATAGAGTTGGCTAAACGAAGCCCTTCTGTTATCTGCAAGAATAAATATAGTTGGAGATGTAAGTGCTCAAATACTGAAGGATTGTGTCTTGGAGAAATGTGTGTGTGACATCTTTGTATGACTTTTAGCTTGCAAGCAAGTCCTTTTGCGATACTTCGAGTATCAACTGAAAAGTGCCCTGTGGATATAGACATCAATGTAGTGCATATCATTAAGGCCTAAATACAAACAGATTATACTTTTGCACCGAAAAAATGACAGCGCGCGTTAGAATAGTGAACTTTTTTCTCGCAATTAATGGCATTGCAGTTTTACACGCTTCGTAAATTTAAGATCACTTCACCAGCCAAAAAAGACCATTTATGCCCAAAGAAAGAATCGCATATTTTGTGAAATATTAGCTCAGGGAAGAGGGGTTTGGGGGACAGCAGAGCAACGCGAGGTCTGCCCTCCGGGCAGATTGGGAGGGGAGGGGCTGGTGGAGTAGCGGCCATTTTGGGGACTTTGGGCTACATTGGGATTAGCCCAATTGTAGCCCAATATGAAGTTTGTAGCCCAAGGGGTATATGTGGGCTTTTCTCGCTCCCCCAGCCACCATTTTAGGTTTGGTGACCTGGTGGCTGGGAGCGCTGTAAGATTAGCTTTTTTCTGGCTTTTGGCTAGTGGTTTTAGTGAGGTTTAGCATAGTGTTCAGGTGGTGTGAAGAACGGTTTATAATGGCCTGCGAGGATCATCGGGTGCTGGAGGCAGTACGGCTCCTGAGAGAGGCCGGCCGGCTGGACTTAATCATGCCGGAGGCCTCAGTTGGTGCGCGTCAGGCGAGGCGCTCATCAGCGGGGGTGGCGGCCGCCGTCGCGGCTTGTTTGCCCCCCCCGGAAGGCGGTAAAGAAGACGGTGAGTGCTCTGGCCCGCTCTGATGGCACGGTGAAGGGTAGAGGGGCCCGGCCTCGCGTCTCCCCGCCGCGGTCACAGCATTCAAGGGGCCGCTCCTATGTCAGGAGAGCGGCCCCGCGTAATGGGGGGGTTGCGGGACTTGCAGATATTGTGTCAGCGGCTTGCGGGGGAGGCAGCAGTTATGGGCAAGGTGGGCGGTCGGGGGCACTGGGGGATATCTGGGGCAGCAGGTAGTGGAAACTTGTGCACACAGATCTCCCGCGTAGGCTGCAGAGCAGCCGGGAGCCGGTATTGGGGGGAAAAGAGCCCTGAAAGGCCCGCGATCTTTGATGGGTGGGGACTGGCAGGTTGAGACCTTTATGGTGTCTGGGGGCTCTAGGGTGTGGGTGGTGGGCAGGGTAGAGGCCCGTGGGGGCATGGGGGTAGCTCTGGTTTGGGGACGGGGGTCGGGGGAGTGGGGGGGAGTGGTGAATGGGAGGTTGACAAAAGGGGGGTGTCTCCCCCCTTGTTTCAATCCGAGGGCAGTGAGAGGGATTGGGAAGGACTGAATGTTTTCTCCTCGTGGGCGGTGGAGCAACGCAGGGCGCCAGACTTGGTAGGGCTGGGAGCGGCCCGGTGGTGTCAAGGAGAAGAGAGGGTGGAGCCTCGGTGTGCCCAGTACCGGCGAGGGATCCTGTCGCGGCTCGCCGGGCCCTACACCCACTGGGCCTCAACGGTCCAAGGGACACCGCAGAAAGAGGAGCACTGAAGAAGAACTGTTGAGTAATGTAAGGAGGGTGCAGTCGGCACCTCCGGCTGGGAAAGCCTGTGGTTCCAAGGAGGAGGAACTAGATTATGATGAGCATAGCATGAAGGAGGGAGAGTTAAGGGACATGGAGGACGAGGGAGTGGGGGGGGCCGAATAATGTTGTGCGTAGTGTTTTACTGGTGTCATGGCGCCAAGCGGAGTACACGGCTCGGGCATCGCGTTGAGAGGAGAGATCGGGCCCCCTTGGCAAGAAGGCCAGAGGAAAGACGGGCGGAATCATTAGCGCCAGGTAAGCAGGCGGCGGGATTGCGACCTTTAATGGTGTCAGTGGGCATGGGGGGTTGACCAAGAGGGGGGGAAAGGGGGTAGGTTGCAGAGGGGTACGTATGTGCTGGATGTGGGAGTAGGGACGGACGACTCAGGTAAGGGGTCAGCGGTGGACGCAGGTAAAGAGTCCAGAAAGACAGGTGACAGCAAGCAGGACAAGAAGGGGACGGTAGAAAACCCGTCAGTGGAATTGGAGCACACATTAGAAAGTAAAGAGTTGAAAATAAAACGGTTGCCTTACATGGGCGTCACTAAGCCAATGGGCGCACATCTAATGCTGACCACGAAAGAACGTATATATGGAAGGGCGAATATGTGGAGATGCTTAAACTCCTTCCCAGAGAAGTGAGGGCAAAAGAAGGGTCAAAAGAGGAGGAATTTGAGCTGGTCAAAAGGCCGAAGGTACCTCTGACAATAGAGAACTGGACGGCGGCATTCCTCATATTTGCCAGTGTGTACTGCGAGAAATACCCAGAACGGTGTGTGGCCATGTTCAAGTATATGGACGTGATCAGGAAGGCCCAGATTACAGGGGGTGGTTACGCATGGGCCCAATATGATGAGGAGTTTAGAGCACGCATGGCGTGGGACACAGAGGCCAAATGGGGTGAATTGGACACAGACTTATGGCAACATATGATGGGGCTGGCCGGGGCTGGGAAAACCATTTTCACGGCCAGCGGCCTCCCGCTAGTGTATCGGCCCTTTCAAGGGCGCCCCACCTGGGAGGAGTAGGTGGTGCAAGTAGAGAACAGGCAGGACCAAAAGAGGCTTGCTGGGACTACAACAAGGGACTTGCACTCAGGAGTACTGCAGGTTTAGGCATGACTGCTCGAGTTGCAGAGGCAGACATGCGTTGGTCAATTGTTTTGGGGGAGGGCAGGGGCAGCAACAGGGGAACCAGCAGTGGCAGTCAGGGGGGTTTAGGACGGGGGGACAACAGCAGCAGCCATTCTCCGGAGGGCATGGGGCCAAGGGGCCTGGGCCAAAAGGCTCTTACTCCGGTTAAGATTAACAATTTAATCGCAGCCCTGCAAGATTACAGTGACGTAGAGGCTGCGAAAGGACTGCGGGTGGGGTTTCTAGAGGGGTTTCGTCTGGGATATGAAGGACCTAGGACAAGAAGGTGGGCGGACAATTTGAAGTCAGCAAAAGAGCAAGCGGACATAGTTCAGGACAAGCTGGATAAAGAGGTGCGTGAGGGCCGCATGGCGGGACCCTTTGAAGATTGGCCTCGAAAAAATTTGATTGTGTTACCCATAGGAGTGGTGCCGAAGAAGGAACAATGGCAGTTCCGCCTGATACAAGATTTGTCGTGGCCAAGGGGGCTCAGTGAATGATTTCATAGACGAACGCGAGGCCACGGTGTACTATTCACCAGTTGACGTGGCCATGTCACTGGTAGTGCCCGCAGGCGCAACGGCGATGATGGCAAAGTGCGTCATAAAGTCGGCTTTCCGGTTGCTTCCAGTACATCCGGATGATTGGGATCTTCTGGGTATCCATTTCAATGGTAATTGGTAGGTGGACAAGGCATTACCGATGGGCTGTTCTATGTCCTGCGCTCTTTTTGAATGCTTCAGCACGTTCCTACAATGGTTGTTTTCGGAACGAACGGGTCACCAAGGAGTAACACTCAACCTGGATGACTTTTTCTTTGTAGGCACCTCAGACTCCATGGACTGCAAAAAGGCACTGGGCAGTTTCAATGAGCTCATGAGGGAACTGGGGGTGCCGCTGGCACCAGAAAAAACAATGGGGCCCTGCACGGCTCTGTCCTTTTTGGGTATTGAGTTGGACTCTCAATTGATGGAGGCGCGCCTTCTGGTGTACAAAGAGCAACAAATGTTGGGTCTGCTGGCGACAATGTTGTTGAAAAACAAGGTTATTGTGAAGGAGATTCAGGTGCTCTTGGGCCACCTTAACTTTGTGGTGAGAGTAGGGAGGATGTTTTGTAGGCGACTGGGCAGGGCACTAGCAGGACAGAGACCTCCCCATTATCATGTGCGTATGTCTGCGGGGGTGAGAGAAGACTTGCAAATGTGGCAGAGTTTCTTGCGGAACTTCAATGGCATCCCCTTGATGCGGGAGGGTGACATGGTTTGGGATGTACAAATGTTTTCTGATGCGGCAGGGAGTAAGGGCTTTGGACTTTACTGGCAAGGGAAATGGTGTGCGGAGCAGTGGCCGCCAGAATGAGTGGGGGGGCAGGAGTATAGCCTTTTTGGAATTCTTCCCTCTGGTGGTTGCTGTCACTCTTTGGGGGGAGCAACTGGCGCACAAAAAGTTAACTTTCAGAGTTGACAACATGGCCTTAGTGGAAATTGTGAACCGCCAGTCGGCCAGGGATACTCAGGTCTTGAAATTGCTGAGAGTGTTTGTGTTGGGCTGCTTACCGCATGATATTGCCTTTCGCGCAGTGCATGTACCAGGTATGGACAATGATATAGCGGATGCGTTGTCTCGTTCACAGTGGGGGAGATTCCGTGGGCTAGCCAAGGACGCGGAGAGGACCCCGATCAGCATACCACAGCATTTGTGGTACGTAGGCAACACAGGATATTGCAGCTGGTTTTAGGATCTCTTGCACACTCCACGAAGACAGCGTACAGGACAGCATGGGAAGAATTCTTGCTCTCAGGTGCTAAGCGTCAGGACTCACCAGCGCTCTGAAGGGAAGGTGTGATTCGGTTTATTCTGGATATGATTGAGAGGGGACTTTCTAGGGTTACAACTGCGGGCAAACTGGCAGGGATTGCCTTCGTGGGTAAATTGTTGTGGGGATATGCGCCAGGAGAAATCGGGATGCGGATGCTGGAAGGTTGGGCCCGGGAATGTGGCCGTGCAACCAGATTGAGGACCCCCTGTCTTGGGATCTGTTGGGGAGGGTTATTCAGATTTTGCCTGGGGTATGTACAGACAAATATGAAGTTTGCCTTTTCTACACTCTGATGTCGTGGATGTTCTTGGGGCTTTTCGGGTGTCAGAACTGTTAGGGTCGAAATCTGGGGAGGGACTGGTATGGAGCGAGGTGTCCGCTTTCAAGGACAGGATCTGCATTTGGCTGCGGAAATATAAGACAGCTCAGAAGGGCGGGGAAAAATGGGTGTCACTTCAGGCTGCCGAACCACAGCTGACTTGCGCATGTAGGTGGGAAGCGCTGTGGAGGCCTCTGGCTCCCTGTCCAGTTGGTTTAGTTTTCTTACATGCAAACGGGCGGAGTGCGAAACCTTCCCAGCTTTTAGCAGTGTTGAGGAAAGAACTGGAGGGGCTGGGGATTGAGGGCAAGAGTTTTGGGACACACTCATTCAGGATTGGGGCGGCATCGGAAGCGAGCAACAGGGGTTGGGGGCGAGGGGACATCATGAAGTTGGGTAGATGGTCATCTGATTGCTACCAGCGTTACATGTGCAGCGCAACCGGGGGAGTGTAGCGTGGTCCTGGTGTTTTTCCCCTGTTCATTCATGTTTCTCGTTGCAGGTTCGGTGATGGGTCCCCTCGCCAGGAAGATGTCTATCTGGCTTGTGGGACATTCCTTTGTGAAGTGGACACAGGTCCAGGCCCGCGCCAGTTATTTTGGGGAAAACCTTGGTTTTAATAAAGACTTGTTTAACGTGTCTTGAAGGGGCAGAGGGGGTATGCAGTGAAAGGAGTTGCTACATGTATTAAATGGTCTTTTGGTGGCTGGTAGGTGCCCCGACGTGCTGGTGATCCATCTTGGGGAGAATGACACTGTAAGAGAGACTGGGTTAGCTTTAATGAGAAGCATGATTTCTTTGATAAGACAACAGTGGTCCGGGTGTGCTGTTATCTGGACGGAATTTGTTCCTCGTAGGGTCTGGAGTGGAGCGGTAAATCCAGCAGCAGTAGATAGGGCCAGGAGAAAGCTCAACACGGAAATGGTCCGCTTTTGTAGGCACTTGGGTTTTGCTAGGATCAATCACAGGGACATCAGGTATGATACTCCGGATTTTTTCAGGGGGGTTGGGGTTCATTTGTCCAGGCTGGGCATGGACTTGTACCTACTAGAAATCAGGGAAGTCCTGGCCAGATTGCTGAATGTGCAGAGTCGCTAATGGGGCAGACCTCGGAGGCGGGGGGTGCAGGAAAAAGGGGAAGCGACGTTTCCGCCTACCCTCCCGCCTTTTCCTGGGTGGCGGGGTTGTTGAAAGTTGGCCAAGATTGGCTGAAGTTTTTAGTTAAGTGTTGGTAGTTTGTGAGCATGGACAGGGAAGGGGTAACCAGGTAGGCTAAGTTTAGGCTAGAGGTTTGGTAGTTACAGTTGCACAAAGGCAGGTAGGGGTTTGGGTCATTGGAGGATAGGATTGGTAAATGCAATATTGTGTAAGATTGTGTAATATGGTTGGTATGTAATGTTATGTAATGTTATTTTGTATTTGGCAGGGTGGGGTATTTGATGTGGGGATCGTACGGGTGGGGGGGGGTACAAGGGGTCAGGTAAGCTATGTATAGTGAGGTTTTAGTTTTGTAAGGCAGTTGCCAGTGTTAATAAAATGTGATATGCACCTGTATCAATAAACCGGCCTTGTACACACACAAAAATGGGTCTCAGTTTGGCTTGCCCCCCTCCCTCCCAAGGGAGGTTTGGGGGGCAGCCGAGCACCGCGAGGTCTGCCCCTGGGCAGATTGGGAGGGGAAGGGGCTGTCGAGTAGCGGCCATTTTGGGGACTTTGGGCTACATTGGGATTAGCCCAATTGTAGCCCAATATGAAGTTTGTAGCCCAAGGGGTATATGTGGGCTTTTCGCGCTTCCCCAGCCACCATTTTAGGTTTGGTGACCTGGTGGCTGGGAGCGCCGTAGGAATAGCTTTTTTCCCCTCCTGCCCTCCCTTGTTTTCGGGGTTTGGGTGGGTGTTTCATCCTTTGGGTTGGGGTTTTTACCATGGGCGGTTATTGAAAGAGGTACATAGGGGTTTTGGCTAAGTTGTACATTCGTCGCTTGGAACAGGTGCTGGCGGGGTTGTTGAAAGCTGGCCAAAATTGGCTGAAGGGAAGGGGTAACCAGGCAGGCTAAGTTTAGACTAGAGGTTTGTTAGTTACAGTGGCACAAAGGCAGGTAGGGGTTTGGGTCATTGGAGGATAGATTTGTAAATGCAATATTGTGTAAGATTGTGTAATATGGTTGTTATGTAATGTTATGTAATGTTATTTTGGATTTGACAGGGTGGGGGATTTGATGTGGAGATCGTAGGGGTGGGTGGGTACAAGGGGTCAGGTAAGCTATGTAGAGAGAGGTTTTAGTTTTGTAAGGCAGTTGCCAGTGTTAATAAAATGTGATATGCACCTGTTTCAATAAATCGTCCTTTTACACACACAAAAATGGGTCTCGGTGTGGCTTGCCCCCCTCCCTCCCAATATAAATAGGAGCTACTTTCTGTATCTAGAGTGAAGCAGGCAAGTACACGCTCTCTCACAGCTTGCCCCTCAGTTGTGTATATTGTTAGTAGAAGAGGTGTAGAGACAGGAGAGGGCGAAGGAAAGGGGGTGCTCTTTAATTTTAGAATGGCTTCAACTTTTTATTTTGCTGTTGCGTATTTTTTTAAACTACTTTATGTATCATTGCTTTATCTAGCTAAATTTTGGCAAGCTACACGCCCCTGTTCTGTTGGATGTTCGAAATGCGTGTATTGTACTAGAATTAGGCAGACGGCACATTTTCTAGTAGGGGAAGGACCTCTGCAGTCCTGCACTGCCAGATTAATTAGTGTGTTGAATATTAAAAGGGGAGAGCTGTGCCAGTACTGCCGCCAAAAGCTACAAATTACTTGAAACGCCAGTAAGTCATTAGGCACCACAATAAATAAGAAATACTATTAAAATATGATCCTGTGCCATTTACCTCGCTTGCCGGCCGCTCTTCTTCCTGCACCGTAACTCCTGGCTTTTGCTGCTGAGTAGTGGAGGCGGGGAGAGGGGGGTGTCATGTGAGTCCGGAAAGGGCGGTATGGAGCACTCTCATAAAATAAGAAATAGGTATTTGTAAAGTAGTTTGTGGCCAGCCAGCAGAAGAAAACAAAAGTATGACTGACATTTTATATATTAAGTGTAGTCTGTGCACTACAATAAAAGTGAAAGCGCATGGCGTGCTGGCATGTCGTGCTTGCAGTAGGTGAAAATGATTAAAGAAAATAGTGCTTAGGCCATTCCTATAGGGTTCCTACCTATAAATGTAAATGTTTTGTACTTGTATAGCGCGCAGCTACCCACATGGGGTCTCCCGGCGCTTGTACGAATACCGCAAGGGAACCCTTCCTGGTTTTCCTTGTGAAGTGTCCACTCCTGGGCACCCCCGTGGTGAAACCAGGCATCCCTCACGCTGTGGGGGCTGTTGTGGAGACTAAGCAAGCTATTGCCCAGAGTTGCAGCGTGGGACCCATGATTAGAATAGGCACTGAGGCGAGAATATCCGGTCAGAGGAATTTATGAGCCCGAGACCTGCCGAGGCGGGAATTGAACACTGGTCCCTGGCCAGAGCTCTGCATCGAGGTCTGCCTGCTTTAACCACTGAGCCACACTTCTTCACATGTAACAGAGGCACATTCCGGACACAAGGTCATGTTTACCCATGGGGCTGTAGTGTCTTAGATATTGTCTGTCTTCTGTTTGCACTGCATCTAAACTCGGTGATGTGATTCCGCATCCGTGCTCAGATGTGCAGATTTGAGTTTGTGATTTCTCCAATCAAGATTCTATAATCTCTCTTAAACAAGTCACAAGTGTGTTGTTGTTAATAAGCGTGTGATGGTAAATTACGAAAGAAAGTTTCCTTCTTGCTTTATTTTCCTTTTACCATGTGTTTCTTCAACTGAAAAGGAATTTTAGTAGCTGCAATGTGTTTTTTTTTTTTTTTTAAACCTTTATTCGTATAAGTCAGACACACAGCTATTCAGCCGACATCCCGGAGGTTCGGCAGCTCATCAATCGACACATGAAGTCATCCATAGCTCTTATGCAGGATAAAGACAAAGGTTTCATTTTTGAAAACTATCTAGAATGAACACAACAAGCAAGGCAGTATACATCATAGGTTCGTGTCAGTTCCCTACGGGGGGGCGGCCCCATTTCCAACATCAAATCAAAGCCACCGATCGAAAGGATGAGGGAGAAGCAGAGGCGCTAACATTCTAACGGAGGTGCATCAGAAAGACCCAAGTCGGAAGTGAGGCTAGGGGGAAAGTTGCTCCTCTGGTGGTTCAGTGGCAGGAGGCAGACATATGCCCCCCCTATACTGGTTCCAACCTCCCCATACCTTATGCCATTTCTTAGGCCTCCCGCGCGCACTATACACCGTTTTCTCCCGAAACATGCTCCAGTCCATGTTGTCCTTCCATGCATCCAGGGTGGGCGGGCTGTGAGAGCCCCACAGTCGTGCTATATCTCGCTTAGCCACCATATTGCCTAGGGTCACCCATTGAGTCTGCGCAGCGTCATAATCTGTAGGACCCCACACATTCAAAAGACAGCGCCACGCCTCTGGATGCAGTACAATACCCGTGACCTCCTGCATCACAACGTGAATCCGCTTCCATAACTCCGCAATCACACCGCACTCCCATATAATATGTAGAAAGGTGCCCACCATCCCGCAGCCCCTCTTACACAGCCCATCCTCGGAAAAACCCATATGGACCAGCCGGGGCCCAGTGACATAAACTCTATGCAGTATCTTAAGCTGGACCAGCCGTAGCCTGGCGGGGATTGCGACCTCCTTAGGAGAGGAGACGGCGTACTGCCAATCCTCATCGTCCAGCTCAAGGCCGTCCCTAGTCCACTGATCCCGCACCCCCAGGAGGAGGTCGGTCCGAACGTTCACAAGCTTTTTGTAGATTAGGGAGATCGTACTCTCCGGCATGTGGCCGTCCAGGATCCGGTCCTCCAAAGGAGAGGACTCAGGCACCTTTTCCCCCTCAACGAGGACCGACCGCAGCGCATGGCGCACCTGCGCATACCGGAAATATTCCGTGCCCTCCAGCGCATATTCCGTCCGCAGCTCGTCAAACGACTTAATCCGCCCCTTGGTCAGCATGTCCCCCACCCTGGAGATGCCAATCAGATCCCATTTCTCAAATCCCTTAGAGTGCCAAAGTTTCCCCAGCATGTCAGAGTCATACAACGGAGTGGCGAGGGTGAGCCTATCCTTCCAGCCCAGCGAGTTCGTGACTGTCCTCCACACGTGCACCGCCACCCCGGTCGGCCCCGTGAGGGACCCAGCTGGGGGCCTCGAGTAAAGTGCTCTATAGTAGCCACCCGCACGCAGCAACCACCGGTCCATAGCAAAGCCAGGGCCAAGCGCCGGGCCGTAGACTCCATGATTGATCGCACTCAGTTGGGAGGCCCAATAGTATCTTCTGATGTCGGGAAGCGCGATACCCCCATCGTACCAAGGGAGAGTTAGTTTTGCTATCGCTATACGCGGACGGCCGTCCCACAGCAGCGAGAGCTGTAGACTCTCAACCTCCCGAAAGTAGCTGGCCGGAACCAGCTCCTGGGTGTTCTGCAGGGCATAGAGAAAACGGGGAAGAGACATCATTTTGAATAGCACAGCACGGCCAAGGAGGGAAAGCGGCAGCCGCCGCCAGCCCGCCACATCCCGCCGCAGGCGCGCCAACGGAGGGAGCAGGTTCCTCTCATACCGTACCGTTGGGTCAGCAGAGATATAAATCCCAAGATACATGAAACCCTCCCGGGCGATCTGGATCGGGCAATTCCGCGGGGGAACCGGGACGTCTCCACACAGGGCATACAGATATGACTTCCCCCAGTTAATGGTTAGTCCCGAATTCCTCCCAAAGGAAGTCAAAATGTCGCAGACTACTATGAGGGACTTCCGGGGTGAAGTGAGATAGAGGAGAATATCATCGGCATAAAGGGAGATGCGGTCCTCGTGGTCAGGCGACCATCGAATCCCCCTCACATCTGCGTGCCATCGTATCCAGGCTGCCAGCGGCTCAAGAGCAAGAGCGAACAACAGCGGCAACAGAGGACAGCCCTGCCTGGTACCCCTCCCCAGGTCGAAGGGACGGGACGCCCTACCGTTGACTGCGACTTTAGCGAGAGGTCCTTCATATAATAGTCTCACCCAGCCCACAAATCCGGGTCCGAAGCCGAATTTCGCAAGCGCAGCCCACAGATATGCCCACTCTACCGTATCGAAAGCCATCGTTGCGTCGAGCGCTGCCACAATGTCCGGCTCCCGCATCGTCCCCACCCTTGCGATCACTCCGTGGATGCGCCTAAGGTTCAACGCGGTGTTACGATGCGGGATGAAACCAGATTGGTCAGGGTGGATCAGATCACCGATCACCCTGACCATACGGTTAGCGAGGATTTTGGCGAGGATCTTCGGCTCGGCATTAAGGAGCGAGATCGGCCTATATGAGCTGCACCTGTTCCTGGGCTTGCCATCTTTATGAATGACCACGATTGTTGCCAGGCGCTGGTCGAGCGGGAGGCAGCCCGTCTCCCGCGCCTCCACAAACATAGCTCGCAAATGCGGAGCGATCTTATCCGGCCGGAGTTTGTAGAACTCAATTGGCAGGCCATTCGGGCCCGAGGCCTTGCCCGGACGCAATGAACGGATAGCCCCCGCGATTTCGTCGACTGTGATATCGCCATCAAGATCGTCCCTGTCTATGTCGGAGAGGCAAGGCAAAGCAAGATCGCGCAGGAGTTCACACGAATCCCCCACTGGCCTATCCGACACGCAGGTATAGACCGTTTGGAAGTAATCCGCAAAGCACTGGACTATGCCATCCGGCTCCGTGACAACGACGCCATCCTCCGTCACGAGGTCTGGCACAACACGATTGACCCGCTCCTTTTTATCCAGCCACGCAATTAATTTCCCGGCCTTGTCCCCGACGTCGTACAGACGGCCCGCTGTTTCCTACTCAAGGCTTTGGCCGCGCCCGTCACAAGGGCCTTGTACTCCGATTGCTTAAGGCTCAAATTGTGCAGCGCCGCCGCCGTGACCTCCCCCTCCAGCGCCAGCTCTAGATCCGCGATCTCCGCCTCAATCTGGGCGACCTCCGCGTCTCTCCGACGCTTGGCCGCTGCTATCAAGGAGAGGGTCTCACCCCTAAGCACTGTTTTGAACGCTTCCCACAAAGACACCGCCGACGTGACCGAGCCGAGATTTTCCTGGAAATAACGATCGACCGCCTTCAGCACCGCACTACGAGTCGTAGGGTCCCTGAAATACCACGGGTTAATTGGGGCCACCCTACCCCCCACTCCTCTACCAACATCCATACAGATCCACACCGGCGAATGGTCAGAGATACCCCGTGCCATGTGCCTGGCCTCAGAGACAAAGGAGGCGTGTGCAGCTAGGGTAAGCACATAATCAATTCTGGAGAGACTGCCATGCGCCCCTGAATGGAAAGTGTATTGTCGCTGTGTGGGATGCAACAGTCTCCAACAATCAACCAGACCAAGGGTATCTACAAAATCCGGAAGCCACTTCTGAGCCCCCCCCGAACTCCTTGGCGGGTGTCTGTCAAGCAATCCGGAGCCAACCGCATTGAAGTCGCCACCCACCACCAACATTCCCTCTGGGAGATCCAACAATGTCCTCTCCAAGTCCGCAAGTGTAGAAGGCTGCAGTGCAGGAGGGACATAAACCGACACCAGGACCAGCGTCCTGCCCTCCCACCTCCCCACTACTGCCGCAAAGTGTCCCCTATCATCAACAGTAGTGGAGTCGACCTCGAATGGCAGAGAGGACCTGACAAGTATTCCCGCCCCTCTAGACCCCGAGGAAAACCCGGAGTGTGCGACAAATTTGTAGCCTTTCCTGTTGAGTGCATAGCACGTGTTACCAATCAAGTGCGTCTCCTGCAATAAGACAATATCAGGGGTACATCGCTTCAGAAATTGCAGGACAATCCCACGCTTAATACGATCCCCCAAGCCATTTACATTCCAACTGAGTATTTTTAGGCCCCTACCCCCCATCCCAACATGTAAGGAGACCCCCACCCCCCGCGTGGAACCGCACCCGAGTCACAGAAGCTTGCATCTTTACGCCTTGCATAACCAAAAACAACAACAACCCCAACGACAACCCCCATCCACCCCCCACCCTGCACCCCTGCGTAAGCTCTAAAATGCCCCCCAACTTGCAGTGTGCCTGTCGCCCCATACAAAGACTAATCTACAAAAAGAACCCCAGAGGAGGAAAAAGCTCCCATACTGCCCTCGCTACCCCCCGGACTATCACCCTCCCGGGGGAACCGGATTTCTAGTACTTAAGTCCTGGCTCATTGTTCATCCCCACCACCGTCTGCTCCACCGGAGCGTTCCACGCCAGTCCGTCCTTGGAGCAATGTGTCCAGCCAATCTCCGACCATGTCCGGTGATTCAAAAAAGAAAGTCCGCTCTTCGAACACCACACGCAACCTGGCCGGGAAGAGCATGGCGTATTTCAGTACCATCTCTCGTAGCCTTCTCTTGACCGCCAGGAAGCCTTGTCGTTGCTTCTGCACCATCTGGGTAAAGTCCGGATAGAAACTTACAGTAGTGTTCTGGAATGGCATCGGGCCGGACACCCGCGATGCTTGCAGAATGGCATCCCGGTCCCTGAAGTTAAAGATCCTGGCGACAATCGGCCTCGGAGGGGCCCCCACCTTGGGCCTCCCGCCAGGGACTCTGTGGGCCCGCTCAACAGTAAAGAACTTACTGAGGCCTTTGGGCGCCAGATGGTTCACCACCAGGTCCTCCACAAACAGGTCCACCGACTGCTCCTCCGAATTTTCCGGGACCCCAATAATGCGCACGTTATTGCGCCTTGCACGGCCTTCGAACTCTTCCAACCGTCGGGCAAAGTGATCATTTGCAGTCCGCAAGGTACGGACTTCCAGCTGAAGGCCGGAGACGTCGCTCAGGAGGCCGGCAGTCTTGAGGTCCAAGGACTGAACCCGCTCATTAGTTTTCCCCAGGTCTGCCCGAATCAGATTGACGTCGATCGATATGGCGTCCACTTTATGAGCCAGGGTCTCAAATTGTTGCCCGATAGAGGATTTCATCCCTTCGATGGCCCCCATGATATCTTGCAGGGTTGGTTCCGCGGAGGGGGGCGACACGTCCTTCAAGGCCTCCAGTGCCTGGCCCGATCCGCCCAGAGACCCCTTCTGGTGGGCATAGCGGTCCATGTTGTTAGTCTGGGTGTAGCCTCCCCGCCTGGTACTCTTGGGCTTCTGTTTTTCGGCGTCCGATTTGCTCGACATCGCAATCTGCCGCGGAGACAATCTCCTTTCCCATACAGAGTAGACAACCATGCAACCAGTGACTGGCACTACTCACGCCCAATCCCGGGCGCGGTGGAGACAGGAAAGCGAAAGTGAAAGTGAAAGTGAAAACACCTTCCTTCCGACGACTCGCCCCTCGCACGGCCGCTGTTGTTCAATTAGTGCACGGGCACTGTGCCAACGCAAGTCCCGGGCACCTTTCGGGGAGTAGGCCACAAACTTCCAGGCAGTACAACTTCGGTCTCCGGTGGGCGATTTCGATCCGGACAGCGGCTCTCGCCTCAGCAACGGCTCCCCTCCAATATTCCGGGCGTCGAAAGCAGGATAGTAGACAGGATATCTGCCGGAGGGAGCGAGGGTCTCGGGAGCTCTAGGCTCACGCGGCCATCTTGATCACGCGCTAAGCTCCTCCCCCCTGCAATGTGTTTTTTAATGGAATTTTTAAGTGGACAAGATATTGCCGGCGTCGGTGACAGAACATGAAACATCCAACCTCTTTCATGTATGACTGAATGCAATAATTTCCCATTAGTCCTACTAACCTAGGATTTCTGTTTCAAGTGTTTATTTTGTGTGAAATTTGTTGTTGGTATTTCTTTTTTTCTTTTTCGTAAAACATTGTGTTCGAGGTATCTGTGGCTGTAGCTACACATGCTTTGCATACTCCTGCCATCAAGTGTTTGGTCCGGATGTTTGCAAGTTGTTTTTCTTCGAAGAAGTATTTCGGGTCGCGAGGTGGGGTGACTCCTCCTCATTGTGGTCATGCACATGGGCATCGACTCCACTGTTAGATTGTCATTCACTCCTCGCCATTGAGCTTTCCGGAGTTACCCCAGATGGAGGACACAGCCCGAAATGCATTGGATTTTTGTAACATCATATCACATATGACGAATTGTGAATTCCGACATGTTGCAGAAATGCACCTGGATTGGATACATTTGACGCAGGACGCACACAGAGCATCCAACTGCCTCCCTTCACCTCCGCTCCTAAAGACATCATATGCAGCCTACCACAAGGATCATCCCTCAGCCCCACCTTATTCAACATCTACATGACCCCTTCGCAGATCCCACGGACTCAGCATAATCTCCTGCACAGACGACACTCAACTGATCATCACCAAGGACCCCTCCAATGCCAAACAAACTTCTGCAACGCCATGACCAATGTAGTCAAATGGATGTGAGACAACTGCCTTCAACTCAACTCTAACAAAATAGAAGTATTGATCTTTGGGAAATACACCCCTGCATGGGACCACAGCTGGTGGTCTGCATAACTTAGACCGACACCCACACCGACCGACCATGCACGTAACCTCGGCATCATTCTCGACAGCCAACGGATCATGAAACGACAAGTCAACACAGTCGTCTCCCTCTGCTTCCACACGCTTTGCATGCTCTGCAGAATCTTCAGATGGGTCCCAAACAACAACAGAAAGACCGTCACTAAGGCCTTTGTCACCAGCCGCCTTGACTACAGCAACGCCCTCTACTCCAGCATCTCCACCCAGCTCCTCAGAAGACTCAAGGCCATACAGAACCGCATGACGACTCACGGTGGAGCTGCTCCGCCAGCTATAGGGGAGACTGATTCTGGCACACTGCTATGGCTGTCACCTACCCAGCTGGACATATGTCTCGTCTCTTTTTCCGCTGCTGTCTCCTTCATGTGGACTCCCTGCTCTCCATGGCCTTTTTGGATCTTAATTCTTGTGTTCGCTAATAACTCCTGCATTGATTATGTAATCATTCTGTAATTTTATTGTGAATATTTTCGTAACTTGTCACACGCTGTTTCCTTATGTAAAGCGCTCTGATACCTCCGGGTATAGCCAGCGCTATATAAAACTCAAATAAATGAAAAAAAAAAAAGTCAATGATTGGAACCTCATGCTGGGGCCAATGAGAATAATGATCTCTGAAGTGGTGCATTAAAGGCCAGATGTGCCCACTCAAATGAAAAAGAACCTGCTGCAATTACCATCTATTCATCATTGAAGGTCAAAGCACATCTGCAACGAGTGTCTGATGAGACAACAATCTAGCACCACAATTTTGTACTGGCGACAATGACCAAAGATACAGATGTGTTGTGCATTTTCTTGGTCTACTACTACGAGTTGCGCGGGGTTTAATTTAATAATAATAAAACAAATTAAACTTACCTTCCCGCCGGCCGGGTTCCAGGTCGTCTTTGCTCCTCTCTTGCTCTCCTGCCTCCGGCAGGAACAGGAAGCATGCAGCCAGGCTCCCAGTCCCAACCTTAAGCCAACCACAATGCTGCAAGCAGCGTTGTGAATGGCCAGGATGCCGCCCAGCCAGGGGCTAATGGCACGCCCATGTTCTCCATGTAGGCTGCCTAGCAGCCTGCAAGGAGAAGGGCAGAGTGCGCATGACTGGTTCGGCCGGCCTCAGAGGGCCGACCAAACCAGTCATGAGCACTCAGGATTGGGCCTACCACTCCTCCCCTTCCCAGCCCTGCTCGCAAAGCAGCACCGCCCACCCGCCCACCTGCAACCAAACCCTTCCGCTTTCCTGCAGTGCGAGAAACAGAAACATAAAATGGTAGTTATTACCATTTTATGTTTCTTCTGCTCGCACTGCGAGAAAGCAGTGGGGTGGTGCTCCTCTGCCCTAGTGGAGGAGCCGCCCCTGGGAAAAACCTAATATTGCCTGAACAAGTTGTTGGACTGAGAGTGGTCCCTGGGGGGTGTGCAGTCATGATGTTCTGAGTGCTTGACTGTGACTCATTTAAATCTGAGTTTTTAATTTTGGCTGTAGGCTCATGATAATAATGTGCAGAGACCTACACCTGTTCCTGACACAAATGAAGTCCTGCAACTGTCCTGTGACCTGGAGGGGTAAACCAATTGTGCTCTCATTTTTCTGACAGTGTACTGCCACCCCTTTCATGGGTTTAGCATGTTCAGGAGTGGTGGCAGCATACCGTGTTTCATGAATCCACAGTCGTAATCAGACCTTCAATCTGTATAGCTGGCCCCACTTCAATCTGTATAGCCGGCCCCACTTGTGTAAAGTTCTGCATACATGTGTAACCTAGATCCTAGTAATAACATCCAAGTGGATTGTGTGTGCTTGTGGCTTGTGTAGTACATGCAGTATGTGCATGAGTTAGCTGGAGTAATAGAGGCCTGCAGATCCCATTTTGAAGACAAATCTAAGTGAGGTTCACAAAGCAAGTGACTTGCCTCTTGGTTCACGACTGGCTAGGGTCACTGGAACTATGCGGCAGAGGAAGACCAAATCATGCAGCACTGTTGACTAAATTATGCATCAAGAAAAGCCGAATTTTGTGGCGTAATGCGGCACATTTTGTGATAGTATTACCTCATTATTTTGTCCTTGTCACACATGGTAAAACTGTCTCTGAAAGATTTCACCTTATTAATACCAATTTAACATCTAAATGCAGCATTAAGCAACTAAAATATGAGCAGTCAACATTTGCGAAGAATCTTCCCGAGCCTAGGAACACATCGCCATGTTTTTAGTAACTTTTGATCCATTTGAGCTTATAAAACTATTTTCTAGCCTGCTCTTGTGCACAAGATGTAGGTGAGACGTCACAGACAGTGGAAGAGTATTTTTGGCATTCCTGAAAATGGAGAGAGGCGACACGGCTCCTTTAAAATTGACTAAAGCAGCTCCTGCTGAGGTGAGTTGCTGATTAGTTTTCCTGCGGTATTGTCATTTGGTAGGTGTTCAGGTAGGACTCTCATCTTTGTTGTTCAGGGTGATAGGGATCTTTTAGGTGAATCCAGCCTTTAGTCTTCATCCTGATCACTATTAAGTGTGGCTGGTGAAAAGTCACTTGCAGAAACTTCATGCCTCTTTGGGCCTCTGTTGTGAGTACTCTAAGCTGGAGACTACCCTGCTGTGAAGAGCATCACTCTACCCAAAGGTTCTGTCTGGAGAAAAGCCTAGATAGGACACTTGACAGAAGAGCCACCACATGCGCATTCGTGAGGAAGAAGCTATCCAGGAAGCAGCAAGATGGAGCCCCAGGACGCGGCAGCTCAGGTAAGTAATTTTCTTTATGTAATTGTTAGACCTGGCATCATTGGCATGAGTCTCTCCTCCATTTTTTTTTCGTTTGCCTCCTCTGTTTACGATGTTTTTTGCTGGAATATTGCTTTGGGCACTGTGCCACTGCTGTTCAGTGCCACAGTGCAAGTGCTCCCTATGTTAAATTGTTACATTGATTGGTGTTACCATTATTGGCTTGGTTGACTTACTGTTCAGACCCTAGTCTAGTGCACTGCGTGTGCCAAGGGCATGTAAGTTAACTGCTGCTGGTGGTCTTGCAGCACGGGTTGTGCCACCCCCAGAAGCAGCGTGTAAAATGTGTCTCAGGCCTGCCATCGCAGAGCCTGTGTGCAGTCCCTGACTGCCATGTCGACATGGCAAGGAAACCTACTTGCCAGTCTCTAAAACCTTCACTTTGCCACATTTCAGACACCTCTATGGTAGGCCCTAGGGCTGGGTGCATTGTGGGTAAAAGGTAGGTCATGCCCTGATGTGTGTGGCATGACCTAATAGTGAATTACAGCCATTTTCGTTTTTCACTATTGAAGGGCTACCTGCCTCCAATAGGCCAGACTGGGCAGACTGATTATTAACTCCATTATAATCTATCTGACTCAGGGAGCATGGTAGCAGGTCGAGTTTAGTATCCCTGAACTCAGAATTTAATAACACACCCTTTAGGATGGATGGTTTTTAAATTCTGTGTTTGAAAATAGCCCTTTTAGAAAGTGGCTATTTTCTTGTTCAACTATCCACCGGTCTCTGCTGGTTTGGTGTGTGTGTCAGGGGCTGGGTGGCTCCAGAGGTCTGAATGAGTCAGTGTGGGGTGAATGAGGCATCTACACTTAGAGTGGGGGAAGGGTAGTCCCTGATAGCCTTACTGCCTGACACAATGCTGGCTCCACCTCCTGCCGGGCGACTGATAGCCCTGCTCCTGCCAGTGACAATACTGGCTCCGCCCCCTGCTGGGCGGCTGAGGACCCTGCCCTGCTCAGTGAATAGGCCAGGTGCCTCTGCCTGGCAACACCCACAACAAACCCAGGATGGGGGGAATTTCCCTGCTTGGACAAAGGGAACAAAGCAGAAAAGGGGTATAAGAGAAGGACCCCTGAACCAAGAACTCAGATCACTTCTGACAAGGAAACCTCTACCAAGGACAAGAAGCCTGCTGATCTAAGGACTTGCCTCCCCCTTCTGCCAGTGTGCTGTTTGCTGGGGGGAACCTGAAGCTGCTTCTTTATTTTTGCCAAGGAACAAGGAGAGAGGAACTGGGTGTGTACTCTCAAAAGCTTGCTAGAAAATCTCCAAGGGCTGGAAGAGTGCCAGCCTCCTGTTGAAGTCACAGGGCCAAAGGACTTCACCCTCTACTGAATTGCTGGTTGCTGGAAAGTGTTATTTCCAGTGCACAGGGGAAATCTGCAGTCTCGACGCCGCCGACGCCGCCGAATCCAGCTCGACATCGTGAGTAACGGCTCCAGTGTTCCGAGTCTTCGCCGCCGGCCGCCGGGCCCGATCGACGCCAGTAGCGACGCCAGGAGTAGTGAGTATCGGCTCCAGCTCCAAGTGACCCCGTCTTGACGCCGGTATCGACGCCAGTGAGTAGTGAGTATCGGCTCCAGCTCTAAGCGACCCCGTCTCGACGCCGCTGCTGATCGCATCGACTCGACGCCCTTCTTGACGCCGTGAGCGCTGCTCCGGCCCGACACCTCTCGACGCCGCTGCGGATCGACCCGAATCCGAGGCACGATCGACTCCGACCTCGACGCCGACATCTCGACGCCGTGGATCATCGTTTTCTTCATTTCCAAAGGTACTGTGTTTGTGGGTTCTGTTGCGACTCCAGGCTCGACGTAGCGCTCCTCGCGGTCGACGCCGAACCTTGGGAATATCGTAAACTCGACGTCGTGTGACTCCTGTGGGGGTCACCTTGTTGCCAAGAACTGTGTTTCAGAAGAATACTTATTTTTTTTTTGCTAAAGAACTATTTCCTAAGTAGAAACTTTACCTGAACTATTATTTTTCCTTCCAAAGAGTATTTATTAAGATTGTGCTATATTTTTGTCGTTATTTGGTCTTGTGCTAAGCCTTATATAAAAATACTATTTTTATAATACCTCCTGTGTTGTGTCCATTTGTAGTGTATTCACTTTATTACTGTATGTGGTCATAAATGCTTAACACACTGCCTCTGAGATAAGCCTGTCTGCTCTGCCAAGCTACCAAGGGGGTAAGCAGGGGTTATCCGAGTGTGTAATCCCCTTGCCCTGACTAGAGTTGGTGGGTCCCTATTTGTCAGAAGTGCATACCTCTGCCAACTAGAGACCGCCGGTTCTAACAGTAATGTTTATAAGTAATTGTAAAATGAGGGCGGGAGGGAGGCAGGCAACTCTGCTCCACCGCGGGGTGTGCGTAGTCTGCCCCTGCTACGCCTACTTTGCGAAGTGCGAAGTGGGCAGTACTACGCACACTCCGCGGGTGGAGCGGAGCACTGCGCCCACCTTTAGTACATGCACGTGAGCCTTGATTAATGTCTCACAAAACTAACCTAACAGCGACTTCCCTAGACTCACAAGAGGAGGGAGTCATGTGAAAGAGAGAAGAGAAAGATAGTAAAGGCAGTATCCCAAGGTGCAGTAGCAAATTATTGTACCTACGTCAGTATACCGTTTTAAGCATGTCTATTAAAGTATGTTTCTCATCTAGAAGGAAGAGGTGTGGCGCCATGGCGACTGACTCCAGAATCTGGGGATCACGGTTCGATCCCCGGCGCCGCCGGCAGATTAGCCCAGCACCATGTGACTCTGGGCAATAGCTTGCTTAATCTTCCCGACGGCCCCCAGTGTCTAGAGACCCTTACGGGTGATTGTTTGCGCTTTATAAATGTGGATTATCATTATTATCTAAATGAAGCACTGGGTTATACAAAGAGATATTTCTCTGCTGGGTGATCTGAGTTATGAGTTTCCATACCCATACACTGCCTCCCTGAGAAGTGTGTGAATGCTCCAAAGTGCTACCACTGAGAGTCAGTTGTGGAAGGGATTGTATGTGACCCAGTTTGTGAAGCCAAAGTAGCATAGACTCTGGGACATCCGAAGTAAACCACCCCTGCCCCTAATCAATCAATCAATCAATCAATCAAAACACTTTTATAGCGCGCTACTCACCCGGAAGGGTCTCAAGGCGCTTGGGGGAGGGGGGCCGCTCCTGCTCGAACAGCCAGGTCTTGAGTTGTCTCCTGAAGGCGAGGTGGATGGGGAGGGAGTTCCATGTCTTGGCCGCAAGGTAGGAGAAGGATCTGCCTCCGGCGGTGGCTCTTCGGATGCGTGGTACGGCGGCGAGGGCGAGGCTAGCGGATCGTAGCTGGCGGGTGGGCGTGTGGAAGGTCAGGCGGTCGTTGAGGTACTTGGGGCCCAGGTTGTGGAGCTGACACCCAGCAGCTCCTGCTTGCCCCATGTCCCTTGATATGAATCTGACACATGCCCTCTGACAGAAAGGATGTGTATTCAGAGTGACCAACTATACAATGTGTCTATTTAGTCAGTGTCATTCACTTAATACTAAGTTTTCAATGGGAGGCAAGGGCGCAATGGGTTCAGGTAGGAATGGTGCAAGAGGCACTAAAGGCATTGAAGGAAAAGAATGAAAACAATTTTTTATAAATAAAACTAATACTGTTTTAAAAACCACATCTCAACTTTTGGATAAAAACCATTACTCCACAACACATGACATAACTCATTGTGTTATTCTTGAAGCGTTAATGTACTTAAGTTAATGTATAGTGCTATGATGTGAGTTTTAAGTACCATATTGGATGTGTTTCAATACTTCTGAGATGCACTTTTTAGGTCTGGCTATCGCCATACCTTGTGTAATCAACAGAAAAAAGCTTTAAGAAACACAACCATCAGAGAGACTTTGGCTCCTCCCATATTTTTACCTTGATTACAGTATTTGATTGGGCAGAACTTGAGTGGTGCTGCCGAGAAAGAGTGCAGTGCTTGTTGCACTTTTATTGACTCCTGAGTGGTGTTCCCTCACCTAACATGGCTACCCCATTAAAACACAATAACGTTACAGTGTGAAAGAATAACACTCCTCCACAATGATGTGATAGTATTGGCTATGAATATAACTCTGTGAGCGTCCAGCAGTACAATTGGTAGAAGTATTGGCGAATAGAGCTTCCCAACAAGGGAGTTCCCCCATCCAAAATGGTTGCTATATACAGCGTGATGACACAGCAGCATCTGATCCTGTTTGCTTTTTCTTCCCCATTTGCATTAGTGACATTCAAAATAAAGAAAGTGTGCTTGCCCGACCTTTCTTGCATTCCGAACGTTCTGCTCACGGCAGCCTTAGCCTGTAGCCCTGCGTCGCAACAGCCTCATCCCAGTCCCTCCTACACCAACCTACAGCTTCACTTCACTCTCCTCAACTTCACTGGTTCCTTCATGGACTGCTCCCATCTCACACACTAGCTGTAGCCTCAGCACGCTCTCCCCTCCAATACCAGCCCCTGCAGTGCACTATTGCTATACAGGCCAAAAGGGCCCAGATGTTGGTCAACATCATAGCTTCAGAAGCAGTAAAAACAGCATGTCTGGCCACAGGTGATCCCCTCACCTTTCTTCACAGTGGCTGTTATGAAGGTCATGCAGTTCAGTGCAGGGCCAACAAGTACCCTTTGAGTTGTAAATCCCCCCCCCCCACCTGCACCACACCCTTAGCCTGCAGTACCAGTCAACTCCCACACCAGATCACAGCCACAGTTGCACTGCTTCACCCTTAGCCTGTTGAGCTGCTCCCTGTCATGCTCTCTTCACCTGCTTTCACCACTCCCTCTTGGCTGACCCACACAGCCTAAGACTAATCCCGGCTCCCACACCAGACCCCACAGGCCCAGGTCAATCTCCTTTCCCGTACCATCCCAGAGTCTTACACTCTACCCTCTTGCATTGCACCTGTAGTTACAGATGAAACTGACTAAACATCTAGTATTGCGGAAGGACAGATATTCTGGGACTGCATTTGTAGACGTGTGCATGTTCACAAGTGTTCAGTAGTTTAATGTGTGCTGTTTTAGAGGTGTGGTCTGGAAGTGCTGAGTAATGGTAAGTGGTGTAAGTGCAGGGTGAGAAGAGTGAGTGCAGGGTGAGTGGTGTGTCTGTGTGAGAACTTGGTGACCAGCGTGTTCTTGTGAGTGGATGGGGAGAGTAAAAGGGGAGTCTGTGTGAGCGGAGGATGACTCATAAATCGTGGGAATGTAGTGTGATCTGTGTGACTGCAAGACACTGTAAGCAATTCACCTTATCCTTGGCAGTTGCCAAGTGGGGATTCAGATGTAATTTGAACTGTGGTTATCAAAGCTGATCCTGCAGCAAAATGTCCGCATTTTGGACATGCCGAAAGCTACTTTTCCAGAGGCCATTGACGGCCAGACCCAGATGCTGAGCTCTGGCTGTGGAAGAAGTTCTCATGGAACTTCTGGCCAAGACTTCTTGTGAATTGTACCACCCACACCCTTATATCAGTCAAGGAGCCACTTCCCCCCCAGTGGCTGAATTGTGCACCTTGGTTTCAAACACGGTTTACCTGCTAGACAAAATTGGCTTCACCCCAGGCAGTTACCTTATTTCACTGTGCCATCATGTCTTCTATCGTCCCTTTTAAGAATACCTTTAAAAAAACTTAATTTAGCATATGCCCTCTACAAAAACATCACTGTGGCTCCATATGTTCTAAAAATGTAAGTGGAGTTCACATGACAACTGAATTGCCCCTCAGTTCACTACTAGCCACTGAAATTATGCAGCAGAGAAGGTCCAAATTATACAGCAGTGTTGACTGAAGGATGCATCAAGAAAAGGCTAATTATCCAGCAGAATGCAGCACATTTTGTGATAGTATTAGCTCATTATTTTCTAATTTTTACACATGGTAACATTGTCTCTGAAAGATTTCACCTTATTAATGCCAATTTGACATCTAAATACAGCATTAAGCAACTGAAATATGTCCATTCAACCTTGTTAAGGGTCTTCCAAAGCGCAGGTACACGTATTGCTGTGTTTTTAGTAAATTATGATCCGTTTGAGCTAGATACTATTTTTTGGTCAAAATCTACACACTAAGCAGCAGACAAAGGATTATGTGGCAAATGTGGCAAATCCAATATTATTCGAAACAAGCTTGAATTGCATAATTCCAGTGGCCGAGCTAATAGCATCGTCATCACAGACATGAATGTTTAAAAGTTTACGTCTACATGCCCATGTTGGTATTGTAATTGAAATCCCTTCATCCGGTCTCCCACTCTGGCAGCAACAGTCCATAACAAGAGTAGGGACAGCGGGGGAGGGGGGGACATTGGGGGATGGAGTAGCAATTAAAATACACAAAGAACGTGAAATGATAAATGGTCTTTTAAAGACCTGTGAAGTACTTTGGATGAGGCCGAGTCTGAGTCGTCAGCCTATGCCCAGCCCTAGCCCATGACAACTGATGAACTGCCTGTGCACTCCACAGCTCAGGCTATGGCAGAGGATGGAGGGGTGGGGTTGTGAGGGGGCTAAAGCCTTTTCTGCCTTATGAGCGCTGCATGCCTGCTGAACTATCAAGGCACCAGAGTGTGTTCTTATTGTAATTGTTTGATTTGAACTTTGCATAAATGTTGGGTGGACATAATAAGTTAGGGATTCCTTGTTTCGCAGTCATGCTACATCCGAATGTGGTGACATGTTTCCAACTCCACACTCTGAGGCGCAAGCAGGGAAATAGTAAAGCAGTTGGGACTCGGGTAACATTGAACGCGAATATGAGTTTGTGCTCTCTCACAAGTACATGCATTTGTCAAGGTAAATCATCAATGATATTAATTTGATGAAAGCCATATATTGAATAATAGCATGAGAGAGCTTTTTAAAGCATTCTTTGCATTCCTTCTTGTTTGGTTTACCTCACTACAGGTGTTAGACCTGTCAGCCTTAGGGTGGTATTCCCCCAAACCTTTGGCCTTAATCGTCCATACTTTTCTGATCTCGTTTTTGTTGGCCTTAGGACTCTCTGCACTTCACTACTGTTAACCAGTGCAAACGTGCGAGTGCTCACTCCTTAAAACTTACTAATATTGGCTTGTCCCCAACTGGCATGATTAATTTACTTTAAGTTCCTAGTAAAGTGGTACTACATGTACCTAGGGCTTGTAAATTAAATGCTACTAGTAGGCCTGTAGCACTTGTTGTGCCACCCACTTAAGCAGCTGTGCAAACCTGTCTTAGGCCTGCCATTGCAGCCTGTGTGTGCAGTTTGAAACTGCCTTTTCGACCTAGCAAAATAAACCGGTTCCAGCCTCAAACCTGCCTTTTTAATATATATGTCACTCCTAGGGCACACCCTAAACAGTCCACAAGGCAGGGTGCAATGTATTTAAAATGTACGACATGTAATTTTAAGTTTGCATGTCCTGGTAATTAAAAACTATTTATTTCATTTTTCACCACTGCAGGGTGTGCTTCTCTCATAGGATAACATTAGAGTTGCCTTATTACATTTAGTAAACTGCAACCACCACACGGTAACAGGTAAACAGTTCATGTTTGGTGTCTTTGAAATTGTAATGACAAATCCTCTTCTATGGTGAAGTCCGATTTTTTATTACAATTTTGATAATGCCACTTTTAAAAAGGTGGCATTATCCTGCCATAGCAATTTAGTGCCTGCAGCCTGTCTCTGAGTCACATGACCGGGTGTAGTTGGAAGTTGGCCTTTGTGTATTTCTGCTAGACAGCCACACACGATAGAAAGCTTAGGTGTGCCTGGATGGGCCATCACTGGCACGATTGGAGGGCAGAGTTAGACACAGCCCCACTTACACCTAACTAGGCTGTGTTCTGCCTTCACACAAGGGATTGCATACCCCTTGTAGTTGTGGTAGTAGTATAAGCTTCATTCGATATAAAAATATCATAAAAGCAGTACAATTCCAGACAAACACATTATTTACACAGATAAAAATATTTAAAAGGGTATTAAATCGTCAACAAACAGAGCTTATACATACATTTTCCAATACAAGTGTTAATTCATAGTTTGGTTATTATATTAAAAGGACCTAGAAAAGTCTAAATCTAAAATATGTAAAACTAGAACCCTGCATATGAAAAAGATTCCATCCTTAAACCTTAGCTAAGTGGATACTGGTCACAGTCAGTGTCTACACTGGTTCGACAGGGAGGCTTCCTAGCCAGTATATTGCTTCTAATGAGCCAGGCAGATCCCAAAAATGTGGCCACCCCACATATCAGGGTAAGGGAAGAGGTATCTGTACAGAGGATGCGGAGAGCATTACGATGGCACATTGGGCCTAATAGTTTGCAGACTGGTTTTAGCCACCTTTTTCTAGGGAGCCTATATGCCGAGCAGGCAAACAAGAGATGTGCCGTTGACTCATTGTTATAAGCACATCCCGGGCAGGGTGAAGGTGTTGTGATTTGCCCTTTCCAACGTGCGACAAAGCTGTTAGTCGGAAGAGTCCCGAATCTCAGCTTCATATAAAGTACCCTATGTCTCGGGATCTGGATGAAGTCCAAATAGGGTTCCAATGAACAGGTGTGTTTGTGTTGGAAAAAGCCCTCCGCCAATTTTCCCAGTCTAGGATTTTGAATAATCTGTGACTGTACCCATTCCCAATAAGTTCTTTTTATGACCTGGTTTGTAGGAGGTGTCTGGGAGTGCCAAGCCTCATTTAGACCAATAGCAGATAAAAGTTTTCGAAGATCTGTCAACCATTTTATCTTGCTCCCAGAATCCGCTGCAACAAGTTCGTCAAAGGCTGCAGCATAATAGGACAATTCAGCAGTACTTTTAATACGGGCCCAGAACAAGAGGGGGCGCAGGCGTGCTATATCTTGGAATGAGTGTCTCCCTAAGTCAAAAAATAGGGGCTTTAAGGGCGTCGAAGAAGGTAAGGAGAGCATATCTCTCATGAACTTATTCTCCGACGAGACAAGATCACTCACATTCTGGAAGCCCCAAAGCTCGGAGCCATACAGGGCCGATGAGAGTGCTTTGCCGGCATAAACCTCAAGCACAGGGGCGACAGGCCTACACCCGGTAAGACGCTGTTCTCTCATAATGGCACCGGATGTCCTCTTATGATTTAAGAGCATCTTTGCAAGATGGGGGCCCCATTTAATATCTTTAGCAAGGGAAATTCCCAAATAATCAAAGCCCTCCATATTATCCAACGGGACCGCGTCCAAAGTAAAGTGATTTTTAAAACGTTTGGGCGGGTTGAAACACATGGTATTAGTTTTGGTGGTGTTAACTATCAGGCCATGCGAATCACAAAAAGAGCCAAAATTGTTCAAAAGTTTCTGCAGACCCCCCGGGGATTTAGAGATCAAGAGAGTGTCGTCGACAAACAGGAGGGTCGGGATCTTTTCCCCCGGCCAGTGATGGAGCATCGGCCGGGTGCTGGCGTAAAAAATCGACCACCCCATTGATGTAAAGAGAAAACAGGGTGGGTGCCAGTACACATCCCTGGCGGACTCCCCTGTTCACAGCGATTCGCTCAGTCAGTTGCCCTTGGGACCCCCATCTTACTTTGGCATAGTTACCATGGTGAAGGCGCTGGATGATGTCAAGGACCAATGGGGGAGCGCCAAGTCGTTGTAAGGTAAGCCAAAGTTTCCCCCGGGGCACTAGATCAAAGGCGGTCTTCAGGTCTAGGAAGGCAAGATACAAACTGCCCCTTCCCAGAAGTACTGTCTTCCAATAAATCATAAGAAATCTGAAGACCTGATCGATTGTTCCCACCTTGGTCCTAAAGCCTGCTTGGAAGTGGGACAAGATATTGTTGTCTTCCATCCAAGTTCCCAACCTGGCTAAAAGGACCCTGCCAACCACTTTCTGAATCACATTGATTAAACTAATCGGTCGGTAGTTGTCATGGTCTTCCCTATTCCCCTTTTTAAAAATGGGAACCACCTCAGCGCCCTTCCAGGAATCTGGCACAGGTGATCCTCCTGCTATCAAATTCAGGGTCAATAGAATAAAGACTGCCCAAATCTCAGCAAAATGTAAAAGAAGATCACCGGGGAGTCCATCTGGACCCGCCGCCTTGCCTGGGGCTATACCTTTGATTGCTGTCATTACCTCACTTAGGGCAAAGGGATCCAAATGGTAGGGAGAAACGCTAATAGGGGATAAGTAAGTCATATTAAGGGGGGAGGGCAAGTTGGCATCATCAGAGTACAATGTAGAGAAGTGAGTCAGCCATTTGCTGGCAGTTATGTGATTGGGCATTGGGGGGTGGGTACTAGTGGCCCTCTTGTTGATTAGATCCCAAAAGCCTTTCGAGTCTTTCTTGTTTGATGCAAGTTTTAATTTGTCCCAGTGGTCCTCATCCCAACTTTTCTTAGCCTCCCTTTGGGCCTCTGAATACTCCTTCCTAGCTCTAGAAACAGCCGAAGAATCTTTTTTCTTGACTTCTAGGATAAGTGCCGCCCTTTTTTCCTTGCATTTGGTGGAATACCAAGGGTTCCCGGCCTTTACCTGCGTGCCTCCAGTGCTAACATTACCTCTAGTGATAAAAAAGGCACTCAAATTAGAAATAAAGTCTTGATACCCCTTGTAGTTAGTCTGGAGCCAGGACAGGGGAGGCAGGGACCTGAACACTTCAAAGGGAATCCTCTAGATGTTTCTCTCACTACAAAGAAGGAAGCAGGTATAAATATTGGACCTCAGATGCCAAATCTTCAGTACACCTCTGGACCTGAGGATGCTACAGAAGAAGGAATGTTGTGCTGTTTTGCTGCCAGAATGACTGCCACTCTGCTGCCTGCTCCCCTGCTTGCTGAGAAAGAAGATTGGACCTGCAACCTTCATCCCAGTCTGAAGTGACTCCAAGGGTGTTCTGCTTGGGTTTTCGGATCAGATAGGACCCGCTCATCAGAGCCTCTCTAACCCAGCCAGAACGTTACCCTCTCCCTAGGGCCTATTCACAACAAGTAACCACCGATATATACATATATACCACCTAAGGACAGGGAATTCCTACTATATACATATATATATATATACACACATACATATATATATATATATATATATATATATATATATATACACACACATGTATCTAGACCTCTTATAATACAAGTGGCGGCCTCGCGATCCCAGACGGACCCAGGACTTCCTACCCAGACGGCAGCCTTAGCCTCGCGGTCCCAGACGGACCCAGGACTTCCTACCCAGACGGCAGCCTTAGCCTCGCGGTCCCAGACGGACCCAGGACTTCCTACCCAGACGGCAGCCTTAGCCTCGCGGTCCCAGACGGACCCAGGACTTCCTACCCAGACGGCAGCCTTAGCCTCGCGGTCCCAGACGGACCCAGGACTTCCTACCCAGGCGGCAGCCTCAGCCTCGTGGTCCCAGACGGACCCAGGACTTCCTACCCAGACGGCAGCCTCAGCCTCGCGGTCCCAGACGGACCCAGGACTTCCTACCCAGACGGCAGCCTTAGCCGCGCGGTCCCAGACGGACCCAGGACTTCCTACCCAGACAGCAGCCTTAGCCTCGCGGTCCCAGACGGACCCAGGACTTCCTACCCAGACGGCAGCCTTAGCCTCGCGGTCCCAGACGGACCCAGGACTTCCTACCCAGACGGCAGCCTTAGCCTCGCGGTCCCAGACGGACCCAGGACTTCCTACCCAGACGGCAGCCTCAACAAGTTCATCCTATGATTACCATAACATACAACAGGGGAATCAGTTTTACTATTTATCAGATCACACAAGAACTGCCAGTTTGAGCACAACCTGTTCTCTGGTTCGAGAGGCTCCTCTCTCCCTTGTTCAGTTACCACTTACCTGATCAGGGTTAACATCTGTTCATGTCAAGTCACAGCTGACTAGAAGAATAGGCTACCCTCTTATACAAGAACACGCAGCACATGTTGATTCACTACAAACTGGATACTTTATTATTTATTATATACGCAATCACATAACATTACTGTGTAACACATAACCTGCAAAGAAAAGTGAAAGATTAGGTTGTACACTCTAATAAGAAAGGGGTCGACATCACCTTAGTCGTGTGTAGCCTGCACTCAATGGTCATCTAGGTTCCCTTCTCGTCTGTGTCTCGGCTCGCCTGGAGGTCACACCTCCGTAGTCTCCCTTCTCCGAGTCACTGGGACCTCTTCCTCATCGGCTACTCTCTCCTCTCTGGCAATTCTGCTAGAAGAGTATCTGTCTCTCGGTTTTTCTCCGCCTTCAAGTTTGTCATCTGTCTTCCCTGGAATAAGTAGTAGCTTTACTGCTAACGGCTAGATGCCGCCTACGGACAGAAGTAAGTGTGTCTCGTAACTGCCTCAGACTTTCACTAATATAGAGGTGCATTTCCTCATGGAAAATTCCGGCCCGTAACCTGCCGCCCACCAAATTCTTGTACCTCCCCGTACCAAGGACACTTTCCCAGCCGGCCGGCCTGATGTAGTGTCTTCGGCATGAAGAAAAATACAATCCTTCGATAAGGGCCGGTCTGAACCGGTTCTCTCCAAGCGAATAACACCTCATAACTAAAACATCCCCTTTAACCTAGAAGCATCTCAAGCTGCCGGAGCAGAAAGAAAGATGGAGTCTCTCCCGTTTGAGGCCTACCAGGCCTGAATTCAGCACGGCTCCATGAAATACCCTCACTACAGGGCAGGTTATCCCTAATACTAACGAATCTATCCCCTAGGATATGTGTGCAAGCCCTAATCTATGGGGAAGAACACAGGATCATGTCGAAGTGCCTAGTAAATAGACTTCATTCACTACTCTAACCCTTAGGCTTGAATGGTAATAGACTGAAGTCACCCTAATCACCCATCAACACAATAGGGCCGGGAAAATCGAGCAGTACATTTCACCCTTGACTTCAGTCTATTATACATTCATTAAACAGAACTAACATCTGTGGAAGAATAATATGAAACAAAGCTAACTGATCTATGTCTAGTACCAAATGTGCAAAATTGAAGTAGTGAAGGAATACACTGAATAAAGCAACAGATAGAAATCAAAACAGCGATGGTAATCAGAATACCTCCTAATACTTGACGTAACAGATACAAATCAGGTAACCAATTAAAGAGCCAGTCAAACCAGCCCTTGTCAATGTGTTTTCTAACTTCCTCCGTCAAGTCATGTAGCCTGTCAATGTGAGCGCGAATGGATTGTGTATGATCAGACAAGTTAAAACAACAAAGACCCTCGAAATCAGAACAATCATGCCCATGTTTAAGCAAAAGATAATCAATGGCCGCTCGATTTTGCAAGATGGCTCTCCGTTCACCCTGGGCGTCTAACAGCATGTCAGACAGGACTGTAGAAGTATGATTAATGGATTTTACCATCCAGCAGGCCATTTTCTCAATAGATTTAGCATTATAAACCGCCAAAGCAGGAACACCAATAATTGAAATAGCCAGGCTAAGGTATTCAGACTTGGAATATAAATGCAAAGATGAGTCACAATCCTCCTGTAACATCACTGTATCTCGAATCACACGAGAATTGGCATTCGGATGTGACGAGAACATCAGTAAACTGAGTCTCGTAATGGCACAAGGGCCACCAGAAATATTTGCGGGGACATATGGCCAGGAACTATTACCACATGAGAAAAGCCATCCGGCAGGTAGTAACATTGTGCGATAATGACTAGGGGTAACTACCAAACTCTTGCAAGTCATATTGTTGTGGACCGAAGCACATGTTTTCGGTGTCCTCTGAAAGCACAAAGTTCGCTCATGAAGGGTGAAGGAAGTAGCACCTTTCAATTTTAGACGCAGACATTCAGAAATTGCACTAGGATTACACGTAAGGAAAAAACACATATCTCCTTGTGTGATATTATAGGTAACTATTTGGGACTGGAGGGGGGGTATCTGGTCTGGTAGTTCAGTACATAAGGGGCAATACGCATGGGTGGCAAAATCGCCCAGAAGAACATTGGGGCGAGCCTTTGAAATGTTAAAAATATTAGTCAAAGTTTCCAGCGAAGCAGGGACAGCAACCAGCCAGGTCGCTAAGATGTCCTGTACAGATCTCATCGGCGTCAAACAAAAGTGAGGGGCATCGGTCACCCTTTTCGCCAGTAAGGTCCAAAAGTTCGATGACGAATCCCACGCAGCGAGGGAACGCGACACTCGGGTGCGTAGCTCATCCCGGGTCGACGGGATTCCTCCTCTCTCGTCGAACCAACCCGAAAATAGTCCGACGACGACACATCCTGCAGCAACAGTCCAAAGAATGATCTGAAAGAGAATCAAATACAGGCATTAATCATTCTCGTAAGTAACATTTGTCAGCCGGGACCGCTTCCCAGCTATCTTTCCCTGGTCTCATAACTAAAATGGTGTTGTCATGACCGGTGGCGATGACCTCTGCTTGTTCAGGGGGATTCTTAGGCGACTGCACCCAAACCCTGGCCCCAGGGTTATCTGTGGAGCCAAAACCTTTCTGGCCTTGTACAGTTAGCAAAGTTGGGGCAGTGCCTTTTACCATCCCACCACTGAAGACAGGCATTATGAGTAATTGAGCCACTCGGTCAGTTCGATGGATCAGCAAGTCAGCCTCACTGCTATTCAGCAGGAGCACCTTAATCTCTCCCTGATAATCACTGTCAATGACCCCTCCAAGTACCTGAATGCCTTTTACAGCCAGCCCCGATCTAGGGGCGATTAATCCAAAATTCCCGGGTGGTATATGAACACCAACCCCGGTCGCGATGATGACCCGATCTTTACCTTTAATAACGGTGTCATCCATGGCATGCAAGTCTAAACCTGCCGACCCTGGGGTCGCTCTACATGGAGCCAAAGCTCCGGGAGTAATTTCCCAGTACATCACAGTCTCTCTGATTTCATTTGGCTGAGCATTAACATTCGGAGGGAACAAACGCATAAGTGGAGATTCAGCATTTAGAAAAGGACGATTATTCAAAATTAATAACGCTTGGGGCAAAAAGTCTCGCCAATTCTTATATTTGTCATCTGTCAATTTACGCAGCTGCTCCATCAGCAGACCATTCAATCTCTCCACAAGACCCGAGGCCTGCGGATAGTATGGGATATGAAATACCCAGTCAATATTGTTTTCCACACAGAATTCCTGTACCAATCTTCCACGAAAATGGGATGCATTATCAGATTGAATTTGGAATGGCACCCCATAATACATCATAATCAATTCCAATGTTTTAATGGTATTCAATTGGGTAGCTTGCTTACAGGGAAGGGCTACCAACAGGCCACTGTATGTATCGACAATAGTGCAAACATAATGACAATTCCTACTCATGGGAAGTGGACCGATGTAATCAATCTGCCAAATTTGAGCGGGCAGTTTCCCGCGATGTAAATGACCTTTAACAATTTGGGGCACTTTGCGCTGTCTGATATGCTGACAAATGGGACAATGTAAAATAACATTCTTAATCAAATCTAGGGGAATATAAATTCCTCGATCAGCAGCCCACCTGCTAGTGGCTTTCTCTCCAAAATGTCCTGCCTTCTGGTGGGCCCATTTCGCCAATCCCGCAATATCAGAATCTTGCCTGTCCACCACTGCCTCAGCAATTTTAGATTTCTCATCTGCAATGTCATGAAAAAATTTGTCAAGAGAATCTATCGGGGTGTGTGCATCCACATGGAAGATTGTAACAGTACTCTGTGGGAGCATCTCCCAAATCTCCTGCCATAATTCTTTTCCCCACAATTGTTTTGAATGCAATTCCCAATTATGGGAATGCCAAGTCGGTAACCAAACTGCCAGTCCATTGGCAGTAGACCAAGAATCGGTGAAAATATGACATGTGCCAGGTAACTCTTGTTTCAGAACTTGATAAACAGCATAAAGTTCAGCAAATTGACTGCTCTTACCTTCACCAGTTGTGCTTAGCAGTTTTTGTGTGATCGGATTATAGGACACCGCTTTCCAGTGCCGTTTCGTCCCTATGAACCTTGCTGAACCATCCGTAAACCAGGCGTGGTTTCTGTCCTCTGCGGACAAATCATCAAAAGGTCTACCCCACTTGACAGGAGACTCCTGTACTAAAGGTACGGAACATTCACTCTCAGTCTCAGTCGATGGCGCTCGCGCCACCTGCTCACGTAAAGATGCAACTCCTTTCTGTCCCACACGTGCCCTGTCTTGTATATACCATTTCCATTTAATCACACTCGCCTCTTGAGCATGTCCAATTCGGTGAGTTTTCGGCGAACTCATAACCCACTGCATGATAGGAATTTCAGGTCGCAAAACTATATCATGACCCAAAGTCAGTTGCTCGGTATCCACCAGAGCCCAATAACATGCAAGTAACTGTTTCTCAAAAGGTGTATAACGCTCACCAGCATCAGGTAACTTTTTGGTCCAGAAACCCAACGGCACTCTACTCCTGCCTTGCTTCTGCCACAAACTCCAATTCGCATAAAGGCCCTGTACAGACACATTCAAATCCACCTCACCATCACGTACGGGCCATAAATCCAAAGCATGTTGAATTGCCTCTTTTGCTAGGTTGAACGCATCTTGTTGTGGTTTATCCCATTCAAATGCATTCTTTTTACGAGTGACACGGTACAAGGGGGCCAATATTTGACTCAAATGAGGAATATGCTGACGCCAAAAACCAAATAAACCAATGAAGCTTTGGGCTTCTTTCCTATTCCTCGGAACTGCAAAATCAAGAATTTTCTGTTTAACCTGAGGGATAACTTCACGGTGTCCTGCATGCCAATTAATACCCAAAAACTTTACAGCCTGGGACGGGCCTTGTAATTTATCCGGATTGATTTCCCAACCTTTCTCACGCAGGCACTCAATGACTCTGTCCAATTGGGTCTGAACTTCCTCTTGTGTTTCGCCTTGGATCAAAACATCATCAATATAATGACACATCTGAATTTGTGGATGAACCGGTACCTCAGCCAAATGCTCTGCCACCAGCCGGTGACATATTGTAGGGCTATGTACATAGCCCTGAGGAAGACTTCTAAACGTCATCTGACGCCCATTCCACGTAAAACTGAACTGTTCCTGACACTCAGGGGCAATCGGAATCGAAAAGAAAGCATTAGCAATATCAATGGACGCATACCATGTACCTGGATGTTTTTGGATTCTTTCAATTAGAGTAATGACATCCGGTACCGCAACGGTCAAGGAGGGTGTATGTTTGTTCAATTCTCGATAATCAACAGTCATACGCCAAGAATTATCACTCTTACGTACAGGCCAAACAGGATTATTCCAAGCAGAAGTAACCGGGGCTATAACACCTGCATCCACCAACTCCTGAATAGTGGTACTAATCTCCTCATGACCACCTGGAATACGATACTGCTTCTGACAAACCACTTTTGTCGCCTGAGGAACTTTTATGGGGGGCATTCGTAAACGACCAACCCGTATAGGCCTGGACGATATATAATGCGTAGTTCCAAATTGGTAACATCCATCATCTAAATGCAAAGTCATTCCTCTCAAAATATCAATTCCAATTATGAATTCCAAGAGTGGCACCACTAGTACAGAGTATTCTTTTCTAGGGATTCTACCTATTCTCATTTCAAGTAAAGTTTGAACGGCAGGAGTTTCCTTTCCACCCAGTCCAGTAATTGTAAAAGACTGACCTGTAAACCTCTTTGATTTTCCATGAATAAGAGTGGCCTCCGCTCCTGTATCCACCAATGCTCGGGCCCTTTGGATATTACGATGTCTCCAATAAATTTCAATATCTACATAGGGTCTATTATCTCTGTGAGCCCATCTGTGTACTGGAGCTTGACCTATTTCCTAGTCATGCTTACTGCATTCCGTGTACCAGGATAAATCAGGATAAAGACTCTCACGTTTCTTAGGTATCGGTACCTCCTGTTCATATCCATTCCCAGTACGAAATGGATTCGTGTCATCTGCATTGCACTGCTGGTTTCGATCGGCCAAACTATGACGATCCTCTCTCCTCCTCAACTCAGGGGATTGATCCCTATCATCTCTACGTCTGCTGTAAACATAATCATTTTTTCCCCTATCTCTTTCCTCTTCTCTCTCCCTATCCCTCTCACGACGGGGGGACATATCACGTACATAACGTCGATCATCACGACGAACAGAGCGCCCACGGCGGTCGTCATCACCGCTACCGTCAGAAAAACCACGATCACACTTAGTCGTCCGAACACGCCGGGCACCCTCCTTCCGATCCAAGCCACGTTTGCGAAACAACTCCCACAAACGAGCAGTAGTCTCACCGTCAATGTCCTCCCTCCGCACACCATCGGCCAGAAGACCAGAAAAGATATCACGTCTAGTAAGTTTATTGTCACCAGGAGTACGAGTGTCAGGCCGGGACTGACGTTCAGGTTTAAACCACTCACCCAACTCACCGAGTTGGCGTACCGATTCCAGTACCGTAGATAACACGTTACCAGTCTGATTAATCAATAAAGTCATCATGACCTGCTTATAAGCAACAGGGGAAGAACGAATAATACGATTCCGCACAGAAGATGTCAATGAACCATCAAGCAACCTGTCAGCAGTACCCAGAAAAATTGCCGTTTTCATCACCTCCTCTTTGAGACGTTGTGCAGCGTCGCGCAAAGTATACCACGGTTTGTCATTCACAGGCCAATCAGACTCAGTAGGATACTTTATATTACAACCCTCAGTCGCTAATTGAAGTAAAGAAATTTGACCACCACCATTATAGTTACGAAAAGGATCCTGTACAGTAGAATCCGAACTCAAGGAACAAAACTTCAAACAATCGCCATTATCTAACATAATACCAGCAGCGCCCAGTTCATACAGGCGCACCATCCATGAGAGCAAGGTCTCACCAGCTCGCTGCCGAAATCGCTGCAAAATATCACTAATTTTCTGTTGAGTAAAGTCCTCTAAAGAGTCTAAAGAAACACCCTGCGGAGCAGCGGGAGACTGCTGCAACTTCCGACGAAAAACTGGATGCACCGAGACCGCGGGATGAGCATCACAAGGAGCTCGACCAGCACACGTAGAGGAACAATCAGCGGAAGAAGCATCAACCCCGCTCGAAGGACGAGCACAATCACGGGGTGCACCATCAGAGGTGCGAGAAGCAGGCTTACAATCATGGCGGGAGCGAGAGGACTCGCGCTTGACAGATTCCTCACCCGAGGAACAAGAATCACTCGAATACCAGATATTACCATCCCATTCATCAGGATTCCAATCCAGTCCGGCTTTCGCCACGACCAGACGCACCTTTCGCGTCGAAACCCGACCGCGCCGATTCTTGTATTTATAACGAGCAATTCGCACAGCCGCCCTCTCGGCAGTAGTCTGGTAAGTCTCAAGTTTGTCAGCAAGCAACTTACTTTGACACCGCAACAAAGTATGAGAATTCTGAATCTCAACAAAGTGCGCTTCCACATCCTTAAGAGATATCTGTAGCTTCAACAATCTCTCATGCAGAATCCTGTACGCAGACAGAACAATCCAACCTCTGCGCCCCAAAATGGGAATCTCCTCACCCTTCGAGATGGGTGCCTTCTGTAAACAAGTAATCACATTAGCCGGCTCCGCCAGCTCCAATGAAGAATTCCAATTCTCACTCAAACCAGTAGAATCAGCCCACTCACGGGCTAAGGCTTCATAAGGCGTTGAATCCCATCCGGGAATATCAACGGGCAACTTAAAAGTAGATTTTGACTTTCTAGAAAACATTGTGAAAAAGAAAGAAGAAAAGAAAGAAGAAGAAAAAACTATACACACAAGTATACCACAAATAATATACAAACAAAACCGCGCACACGCCGAAAGCAAACACGAGACAACACGACGCACACAGGTTTCGAAAACGGTTCGTGACGCCAAATGTTCTGCTTGGGTTTTCGGATCAGATAGGACCCGCTCATCAGAGCCTCTCTAACCCAGCCAGAACGTTACCCTCTCCCTAGGGCCTATTCACAACAAGTAACCACCGATATATACATATATACCACCTAAGGACAGGGAATTCCTACTATATACATATATATATATATACACACACATACATATATATATATATATATATATATATATATACACACACATGTATCTAGACCTCTTATAATACAAGTGGCGGCCTCGCGATCCCAGACGGACCCAGGACTTCCTACCCAGACGGCAGCCTTAGCCTCGCGGTCCCAGACGGACCCAGGACTTCCTACCCAGACGGCAGCCTTAGCCTCGCGGTCCCAGACGGACCCAGGACTTCCTACCCAGACGGCAGCCTTAGCCTCGCGGTCCCAGACGGACCCAGGACTTCCTACCCAGACGGCAGCCTTAGCCTCGCGGTCCCAGACGGACCCAGGACTTCCTACCCAGGCGGCAGCCTCAGCCTCGCGGTCCCAGACGGACCCAGGACTTCCTACCCAGACGGCAGCCTCAGCCTCGCGGTCCCAGACGGACCCAGGACTTCCTACCCAGACGGCAGCCTTAGCCTCGCGGTCCCAGACGGACCCAGGACTTCCTACCCAGACGGCAGCCTTAGCCTCGCGGTCCCAGACGGACCCAGGACTTCCTACCCAGACGGCAGCCTTAGCCTCGCGGTCCCAGACGGACCCAGGACTTCCTACCCAGACGGCAGCCTCAACAAGTTCATCCTATGATTACCATAACATACAACAGGGGAATCAGTTTTACTATTTATCAGATCACACAAGAACTGCCAGTTTGAGCACAACCTGTTCTCTGGTTCGAGAGGCTCCTCTCTCCCTTGTTCAGTTACCACTTACCTGATCAGGGTTAACATCTGTTCATGTCAAGTCACAGCTGACTAGAAGAATAGGCTACCCTCTTATACAAGAACACGCAGCACATGTTGATTCACTACAAACTGGATACTTTATTATTTATTATATACGCAATCACATAACATTACTGTGTAACACATAACCTGCAAAGAAAAGTGAAAGATTAGGTTGTACACTCTAATAAGAAAGGGGTCGACATCACCTTAGTCGTGTGTAGCCTGCACTCAATGGTCATCTAGGTTCCCTTCTCGTCTGTGTCTCGGCTCGCCTGGAGGTCACACCTCCGTAGTCTCCCTTCTCCGAGTCACTGGGACCTCTTCCTCATCGGCTACTCTCTCCTCTCTGGCAATTCTGCTAGAAGAGTATCTGTCTCTCGGTTTTTCTCCGCCTTCAAGTTTGTCATCTGTCTTCCCTGGAATAAGTAGTAGCTTTACTGCTAACGGCTAGATGCCGCCTACGGACAGAAGTAAGTGTGTCTCGTAACTGCCTCAGACTTTCACTAATATAGAGGTGCATTTCCTCATGGAAAATTCCGGCCCGTAACCTGCCGCCCACCAAATTCTTGTACCTCCCCGTACCAAGGACACTTTCCCAGCCGGCCGGCCTGATGTAGTGTCTTCGGCATGAAGAAAAATACAATCCTTCGATAAGGGCCGGTCTGAACCGGTTCTCTCCAAGCGAATAACACCTCATAACTAAAACATCCCCTTTAACCTAGAAGCATCTCAAGCTGCCGGAGCAGAAAGAAAGATGGAGTCTCTCCCGTTTGAGGCCTACCAGGCCTGAATTCAGCACGGCTCCATGAAATACCCTCACTACAGGGCAGGTTATCCCTAATACTAACGAATCTATCCCCTAGGATATGTGTGCAAGCCCTAATCTATGGGGAAGAACACAGGATCATGTCGAAGTGCCTAGTAAATAGACTTCATTCACTACTCTAACCCTTAGGCTTGAATGGTAATAGACTGAAGTCACCCTAATCACCCATCAACACAATAGGGCCGGGAAAATCGAGCAGTACAAAGGGCTAGCCAGCTGACCTGCTGCTTGAACCTGCAACTTGAACGGCGACTGTACCTGCTCAAGCCCTACTTACCTCTGCTGGAGTGATTTCCTGACCTCCAAGCGGTGCCCCTCAGGTCCTGGACCCTTGGTGTGGCCTCAGTTGAGGTCCCTTGAAGTTTTTGGGCTTCCTGCAAATCCGCCCATCTGTGCCAATAACCAATGCAAAGTTCTGGTGCACCAATTCTTTGTGCTACAGCATCGACAGGCGCTGTGACCGCCAACATGAAGCTCCAGCCACGACCATCTGAAACGCCGACAGAATCGTCGCACTACAGCACAACTGTCCACAAGGCCTGGCCGGCCCTTCGCTCTACTTCAATGGCCATTCCCGACGCTCTCCCTGCTTTTCACAGCCCTTTCCACCGCGAATGTAACCCTTTGCGCTAGATTGAGAAGGTAAATCTTTCAGTGGGACTAACCTAGTCCTTGTATCCTACCCATGCTTCATCGCGGTCCTCCCGACCATGTGACTTTCTACCGATCTCACACGACCAGATAGCCGCGAGTGGCACTGTATGCTTTTAGGTGCTATTTTCACCTAAAACTTTAAACTTGCATAAGTATGGTTCTCCTGATTGGATGTTTGTAATTTGGGTGTCAGAATATTTATTAAATACAACTCTATTGTTCTAATTTGGTGTGGGATTCTTCTTGTGTTGTGTTTTCACTTTATTACTGTTTGAAATATTGCACAAATACTATACAGATTGCCTCTAAGTTAACCCTGACTGCTCTGTGCCAAGATACCACAGGAGTGAGTACAGGTTAATTTGGGGTTTGCTTGTGACTTCACCATGAGAAAAATTGTGGTTGCTGCTCGAGTAGGGGTTAATCCCTCTAAATCCAACCCCTAAACCAATTTCTTACACTGGTGTTCCACTGTGAGGATCTGGTATTTGTGCAGTGCCATACAGTAATTATACGTTACACTTCCATCCCATATAAATATTTTGAGATTTAAAAAAATCTTATTGATTGGCTTCTTTTGCTTTTTCCAAATCTAATCTCATTACTTCTACCTGACCATCTGTAACCAAGCCTACAGCAATGGAATTTGAGCTGAAGAACTTGGAAAATTACACTGTGGTTGAGGTCAAAGAGTTCTGAGAGGAGAAGGAACACCCCACCAAGGTGCAAACCAGGACGTTGGAGCTGTAGAATGCTCTAGGGCCTGATGGGAGGTTCACCAGTCACCAACAGCAGCAGGGGAGCAGAATGAAGAGGATGATATGGATGAGCAGGATCAGGACCTGGATATCAGCCCTGAAACACAGTCTTCATGGGAGATAGATGCCCCATCTCCTGAGTTGGAACTCCCTGCCAGAACAGGAAGTAGTGTGTCCTCACATTGCCTGTCCCAAGGGAGCTGGTGGACAGAAAGGCAAGAGGGAATTCAGGCTACATACAGCCAAATTCAAGATGGTGGAAAAACCTGCTTTGAAGTTATTGGCTCATGAAAGGAACCTTAAAGAGCTGGAACTTAAGGCAAAGTAAATGGATTCCAGCAGCAATGGTAGCAGCAATGGTGGCAGCATCCAGACATTGTTTGAAGGAGACAAAAAGGTCTGCATCCCTAAAGATTATGTGCCCAATTACTTGATGGGAGAAAACATAGATAAGAGCTTTTCTGCTTATGAGGGGAGCCTGAGGGTGTACAGGATCCCAGAGGAGCACTAAGGGGTAGCCTGTGGAAACATATGCCTCCAGTAGGGAGGGACACACTTCTTACACAAGAAGTAGAGGACCAAACCAGGAAAGCCATACTTCTCGCTAAATTTGAATGGACTCCTGAGAAGTATTGCCAGAGGTTCAGGACCAGCCACAAACATCCAAACCAGCCTTGGGTGGATTTCTTGGACTACTCTAGCGAGGCATTGAATGGCTAGGTGGGGGGCAGCAAGGTTAATGATTACAAGGGGCTATACTATTTGATTGTCAGGGAGCACATGCTCAATATTTGTTTTACAGAGCTGCACCAGCACCTAGTGGACAACAAGCTGACTTACCCCAAGGAGGTTGCTAAGGAGGCAGAACTCTGGGCCAGCACTAGAGTGTCAAAAAAGGCATCATGGAAGACTCCCACAAGGGTGGTCGGAAGTCCCACCAGAAGAAAGAGGGGGGACCTAAAATAATTCCCAAGGGAACAGCAGTAACCAGTCCCAATCTGAGCCAATGAAGAAAGGGTTCTTTCATAAACAGACAGGGAGGTTTGCCCCCATGTACTGAGTGCCACAAGTATGGGCACTCCAAGGAAGACACTACATGTCCCAAGAGGCACAGCCCCCCACCGGTGGACAGACATCTGGGATGGTGAATGTAGCATTTCGGGAGGAGGTAGTCCCAGTTAGATTTGGAGAGCAGACAAAGGTTACCCTAGACCATATGCCTGCAAATACTTCTAAGTATAGGCAGAGGGTCACCATCAGTGGGAAACGGGTGGAGGTTCTGATGGACACAGGAGCCAGCAAGACTAATGAAAGGTGTCAGCTGGTATCTTCAGAGCAGGTCCTCCCTAACACATTCTACCAAGTCATATTCGTAGATAACCAGAAGAGTCCTCTACTGGTGGTCTAATTCCCTTTGAATGGGGGGGGGGGGGTGTGTTAGGTTCTCAAAAAGTATCTGTGAGCTCTGCCATGCCTTTAGATTGTCTGTTGGGTAGTGACCTAGAACACACTATCTGGAGAGGGGTAAAGCTCAGGTCACACTTGCAGATATTGGGTTTGCCTACATGGGTCTGTATAACCACAAGGTCCTTGGCTGCCCGGTAAGGGAGTCAAGGGAGCCCAGAGTCTGGAAAAATTGTCCAGGAGACTGCCAAGAAGAGGAAAGGCAAGGGACGCAGGACGTTTCCATGATCTAGATTGATGGGTAACCTTTGGAGGATGCTCCTGAGCATACCGAGGAAGACATTGCTCCACTGACTGACCTGCCTGAGCTTTCTGGATGGCAAGTTGAGGGTATAGCTGCCAGGGAGGAATTCTGCAAAGAGCAGAAAGAGTGCCCCACTCTAGAGGACTTGAGGTGACAAGCTGAGGCCCAGGCAGCAGTGGAGATCACCTTATCTATTGGGAGAATGGTCTCCTTTAAAGAGAGCCTAAGGGTCCTGGACCTGTGGCAGCCTGTGTGCTGGTGGTCCCTTAGTGTTACAGAACCCTCCTACTGTGGTTGACCCACAATATCCCCCTGGTAGGACATCTGGGACAAGACAAGACCTTTGCCAGGCTTGTGGCTTATTTCTATTGGCCCCAGATGAAGACGGAGTAAGATGCATTCGGTATGTCCTGCCCCACCTGCCAGGCCAGTGGGACCTCAGGGAAAAAGCTTAAGGCTCTCCTGACCCCATTACGTGTTGTTGGCATGCCCTTTGAGAAGGTGGGCATTGTTGGTCCCTTGGGCCCCAAGACAGCTTTAGGCAACAGGTTCATCCTGGTTTTGGTGGACCATGCCACCCACTACCCAGTGGCCATCCCTCTGAAGTTGGTGACTTTCCCTGCAGTGGTCAGGTCCCTGGTAGGGATTTTTACCTGGATGGGGTTCCCCAAAGAATCGTGTCTGACAGAGGCACTAAATTAATGTCAGCGTGCATGAAGTTCCTTTGGGGTGAGTGTGGAGTAGTTTATAGGTTCCTCACACCCTGTCACCTACAAATCAATGGGCTTATGGAGAGATTCAACATGACCATTAAATGCATGATAATGGGCCTATCTGAGCCCGTAAGGTATAAGTGGGACGTCCTTCTGCCATGCCTTCTGTTGGCCTTCAGTGAGGTACCACAGATGGGGTTTGGGTTCAGCCCATTCTAACCCCATCTATGGACTCCCTGCCAGGTGACCTCTCAGCTGTGTAAGAGAGTGATGGAAACAAACTCCTAGGAAACCCCCACAGGATGTGGTCAGCTACATGCTGGTGCTCCACAACCAGATGCATTGCTTCTTGAAAAAGATGAAGACAATCCTGAGGCCAGTCAATAAGTCATGAAACTCTGAGATGACCGGAAGACCACTCTGGTAGAGTTTGAACATGGTCAGAAGATGTGGGTTAAGGAGCCAGTGGAGCCCACAGCTCTCCAGGACCGCTGCACATGCCCATATGAGGTGATGGAGCGGAAAGGGGAGTCCATCTACCTGGTGGATTTGAAGACCTCCTGGTATCCCTTAAGGGTGCTCTACATAAACCTACTCGAAACCGACTTTGAGAAGTATGAAGTCAACATGCTCCTGGTGACAGATGAAAGAGTGGAAGAGGAGAGTGAACCTCTACCTGACCTCCTGGCTGCCCAAGAGAATGATGAGTCAGTAGATGGCATTAACCTTTCCCCTGCTCTGACCCCAAACCAGAAAAGTGACTGTCTCCAGTTGTTGGAGCAGTCTTCATCTCTGTTTTCCCTCCGGCCTGGACTTACACATTTGTGTACCCATCACGTAGACACTGGAGACAGTACACCTGTCAAAAATAAAATGTACAGGCTGTCGGATAAGGTGAGGGCCAGTTTCAAGGAGGAGGTCTTCAAGATACTGGTGTTAGCGGTGATTGAGTCTCTGGTCCAGCCCTGTTGTGCTGGTACCCAAAGCTACCCCACTGGGCGCCACTTTGAAACTCTGGTTCTGTGTGGACTACTGAGGACTCAATTCCGTCTCTAAGACTGATGCCCATCCCTTCCCCTGAGCTGATGAACTCATGGACAGTCTAGGTGCTGCCAATTTTCTCAATACTTTTGATCTTACATCAGGGTACTGGCAGATTGCTCTGACTGAGGGCTAAAAAGAGAGGTCTGCATTCTCGACCCTAGAGGGTCACTTCCAGTTTAGGGCAATGCCCTTCGGCTTTCAAGAATGCCCCTGCCACCTATCAGAGGTTGGTCAACTGGGTCCTAGCTGGGAAGGAGGCATTCTGTGCCACCTGCTTAGACGACATAGGTGTCTGCAGCTCCAGCTGGGAGGAACACATGTACAACCTCCAGGAGGTGCTTCAGGCACTGCACCAAATGGGCCTGAGGGTCAAAGCCATTACGTTTCAGATTGAGCAGGGTTCAGTAGTATATCTGGGCCAAATAGTGGGCGGGAGCAAGGTGCAGCTCTCTACTCCAAGATTGAGACTATCCTGGCCTGGCAACCCCCTAAAACACAGACTGAAATGAGGGCCTTCCTGGGCCTTAGAGGATATTATAGAAGATTTTCTAAGGGATATTGCACTGTTTTTGCCCCCTTAACAGACCTGACTTCTAAGAAGCATGCTGAAGTTCAATTTTTGATTACAATTTTAAAAATGCCACTTTTAGAAAGTTGGCCTTTTCCTGCCTTAGCCATTTAGAGCCTGCAGCCTGTCTCTGGGTCTCATGACTGAGTGTAGTTGGCAGTTGGCCGTTATGTATTCCTCGTAGAAAGCCACACAGCATAGAGGGCTTTGTTATACCTAGATGGGCCATCACTGGCAGGATGGGATGGCGGACTCAGGCACTGCACTACTTACACCTGAATAAGCTGTACCCTGCCTTCACACAAAGTAAGCCTACCGCCTGTAGTTAGTCTGGATCCAAGGCAGGGGAGGCAGGAAATCTAAGCAGTTCAAAAGGAAACCTTTAGACGTTTCCCACACTTCAAAGAAGGCACCAGAAATAATATTGGACCTCAAACAACAACTCTCCAGTACACCTCGAGACCTGTGGATACTACAGAAGAAGGACTGCTGTGCTGCTTTGCTGCCAGAAGGACTGCCACTCTGCTCTGCTGCCTTCTGCCTTGCTTGCTGAGAAGATTGGACCTGCACCCTTCATCCAAGGCTGAAATGACTCCAAGAGTCAGCCAGATGACCTCCTGTTCTGAGCTACAAGGACATAACAAGCTCCAGAGGCTCCTTTTAACTGTCCAGCTGACATGCAGCTTGGACCTGCAACTGAACCTGCCTGAGCCCTGCTGAGCTCTGCTGGAGTGAGTTCCTGACCCCCAAGTGGTGCTCCTCAGGTCCAGAAACCTTGGTGTGGCCTCAGTAGAGCTCCCCTGAAGTTCTTGGGCTGCTCGCAAACGTGAATGGACCTGTTTGCTCCAAGACCATCAATGCAATAAAGACCTGGCTATGAGAGAGTTTCTTCAATGTCACTCTTAGGAGCTGCTTCTAACGTGTGAATCCCTTTTTCTACCCACTCTCTGGCACCCTGTCCAATTTCCTGCAGTCCTAGAACTCTCAAATTAATATTTTTATAAAAAATGAAGAACCTCTGTCAGTCAAGCCGCCCAACCATGCATATCCTCCCCCACAACATGTGAGTGAAGAACACTTACTGAAAAATAAGTGCAAGAGTGAGAGGGCACCTCACGTATGCAACACCAGGGAGGCTACCAGCAGGTTCTCGCCAGTATGGCCACGTATATCATCATCGGTTGCCCACTCACGGAAACAAAGAAAATAGTGTCCAACAGAGAGACAAGAAGAGCAGAAAAAAAGAGAATTAACTGTCCCAAAACATAAACCCTGTGATATGCAGAGAACAGTGTCTCTCACGCGATTAAAATCGAGTTAAGACTCACTGTTAAGTTGCCCTCTTTATTTGCTTGCAAATGTGAGCTTACTCGGGTTAAAAGCACTGCATATTGCTTACCTTTTCCAAGAAGGCCAACATGTTTCATTGCCAATTACGTATGTTGTGGCAAATTCGTCAGGGCGTGGGGATCAATCACTCGCCTCTCTGGACAATGCTTTGTATAACAAAGGCGGAGAATCAAGATAAACCGCCATACGACCTGCATATGTGAATGAGGGTTTTTTAAGTACTCCGAAGAGTACTGACGGATAGAACACGTTGAACCCTGGTTGCAGATACAAGTGAAGTGATCCATTTTGAATGACTAACAGGAGGCTGGATGGATCACAGCTCCTTCTAACCCCCCCTTCCCTGATTTGAACAAAGATGTAAGGTACACACTATTTGTAGTGTTGATGTAAGGCTTTGATATTATTTCCACAGGTGTAACGATAAGCAACGGTAGTGCTTCCTAATCCAGGGGTAAGAGTGATGAACACACCCCTGTTGGACTGGTGTAGGCTGGTATGAAAGCCCTCTGCCGACACCGGGTAACTATATACGATTGAAGATCCAAGACTAAAGAATATAAATTTTATCTGGTTGACCAGGTTTTATTGAGATAGAACTGCTGTTCTTTTTGTTTTGTCAGCCTATCCGCATCACACAAAGCATTGTCCAGAGTGGCGAGTGATTGAACCCCACGTCCCTGACGAATTTGCCACAACATACGTAATTGGCAATGAAACATGTTGGCCTTCTTAAAAAAGGTTAGCAACATGCAGTGCTTTTAACCCGAGTAAGCTCACATTTGCAAATAAAGAGGGCAACCTAACAGTGAGTCTTAACTCGATTTTAATTGCATGGAACACACTGTTCTCTGCATATCTCGTGGTTTATGTTTTGGGACAGTTAATTCTCTTTTTTTCTGCTCTTCACTATTTTCTTTGTTTCCGTGAGTGGGCAACCGATGATGATATACGTGGGCATACTGGCGAGAACCTGCTGGTAGCCTCCCTGATGTTGCATACGTGAGGTACCCTCTCACTCTTTCACTTATTTTTCAGTAAGTGTTCTTCATTCGCATGTTGTGGGGGAGGATATGCATGGTTGGGCGGCTTGACTGACAGCGGTTCTTCATTTTTAATAAAAATATTAATTTGAGAGTTCTGGGACTGCGGGAAATTGTACAGGGTGCCAAAGAGTGGGTAGAAAAAGGGATTCCTATGTTAGAAGCAGCTCCGAAGAGTGACATTGAAGAAACTCTCTCATAGCCAGGTCTTTATTGTATCGATGATTTGTGAGAGGAGGATGGCCTGGTGATTTCCCTCTATAGCTCCTTGTAGTGAATTGCTCCAAGACCATGCCTCCCACGCCGATCGCAGATGCGAAGTTACGCCGAACCAACTCTTCGAGCCACAGCATTGACCGCTGCGGTGACTTCCAGCACGAAGCTCCAGCCAATATGTTATGAAGGTGGGGCCCGCAAGCGAATATCGGATCCCCACATGAAAAATTACATACTGCACCTGGTGTCCCCACCTTCACACTATATAGAGTAGGCACCATTCCGGTCCTGATTAAATGCCAATTGACCATCCTGGCAGTTGCAACATGAAACATGTTGACCCTACTTCACTTACACTATAGCTATTAGGGTACATAACCACCTCAGATAGCTTCCTTTTTTTACTATCTCAAGGGACCACTACTCTAATAAAGTTTGCTTGGCTCCCTTAGACTTTTCTTATATCACCTCATCACCACCCTATATCACCCCCTCACCTGCACTTATCATACGGCTTTTTGAATCAAAAGATCTCCGCCATAGAGCCCTCAGGCCCATCAGGCATTGGAGACCCGGCATAACGAGGAGTGCCCAATGATGAAACATGTCACCCTACCAGGTGTGTGAGGGCACCTTGATCTGATCACTCAGATCCCCTGTGATCCGGCTGGTCAAACCTTTGACTCCACCTATTTAGGGTCTATCTAGCCCATTACCTGAGGAACTGCTCCCTCTATCGTTATCGTACATTGACTTTGGACAAGTAAGGGTACAGGACCTTGTTAAATAGTACTCCTTGTCCCTCTCTTGATAATTTGCACAAGTGTTTTACACATTGCCTCTACATTTAGCCTGACTGCTCTGTGCCAAGCTACCAGAGGGTTGAGTACTGGAAGAAAGAGTTACTAGTGAGCTTTAGAACTAATAATTTCACAATGAGGAATGAGGGGTAGTTAGCAAAGGGACAGATGAGGATTGGTGCTCCAGAGGCTTGACAATGTACCAATTTGCTTAAAAAAAGTTCTGAAAATGTTGAGACGTGCCTGTGATCCTTCCAGAACTTCTGTTGAGAAGGGTCCTTTCATAACTTTTGGTGAAAAGGGATTGTGATTCCACGGACAAAAGCAGAAGAGCTTCCCTTCCTTGCCTCAAGTCTTGACCCAGACTAAAGTTGGTCAGATGGGAGAGCTTGCTTCCTACTTTCCCGTGAGGTCTGTGAGGTCCAGTTGGTACATCCCTTTGGTGCATTGCATGCATGCTGTTTGGAAACCCAAGTGCCAAGATTCCCAAGGTCTGGCAGATGTGTATTTCCCAGACAGAGAAAGCTCCTTAAAGTTGAGTGTTCAAGGTCCAATTTCAAAAGGCATAGGAGGTGTGATATATGAGTGTTTCCTTTATTTATTTGTATTTGACAAATCAATAATCATTTGCAGAGCACAGAGGAGCATTAAAGAAAAAAGAAAAGAAAAACAAAACGGAAACAACCATGTTGTAAATATAGCTGCTTACACTCAACGACATACAGAATCAGAGAAAGCAGTTAAATATATAAGAAGAATACATTCAATCCTTAATCCCATTGAAGACAGGACCATACCCTTCAAAATTTTAGTGAAGACCGAAGGCCTCTAGCTTTGGCTAATGCAGTTTCCATTTAAAAAATCTCCCTCAGCAAAGTCCAAAATTCATTAATGCTTGGAGGCGCACTATGGCCAAGAACGAGCAATACATAAACGAGCACAGGCCGAAATAATAGAAGCAAGACATTTCGTAAGACCACTAAGCTCTGAAAAAATTCCCAATAACAACTCTTTCCCAGAAACTGGATTGTCATAACCAACCCAGGTTGCAAGAGCAAGAGTTATGTTAGACCAAAATCCTTCAACATTGGACATGTGATAAACATATGGTATAAATCTGCGGCATATTCTTAACATTTCGGACAGTGTGTTTTAGTGGTAGTTAGATTGTTAGCCCATTTAGACATTCGCTAAGGGATATAATAGAGCATAAAAATAATTCTATGTTGTTGTAATTTTAAATAAATTTTTTTTTTTTTATAAACATTTTTATTGGCATTTTTGGTTTTTCTTCGAAGCACAACATAAAACAACCTAACAAACAGGTCAGCACTGATCAGCACACCCACCTTGCCCGCCCTCCACCCCCCCCTCTCTCTCATTACACAGGAAGTCTGCTCCGTACTTATTCCGCGGGTGGCATCCTTATCGTCAGTATACATCACCGCCCGTGCCCCAGGGCTGTACACACCGTCCTTGAACCTAGAGGCCCCCTTCCAGGCCATGATATCTCCGCCACCGGGACCACACCCTGCTGAATTTTTTGGGGCAGCCCCGCGCTTTGTATGTGACCCTTTCGGCCGCCATGTATACGTCAAGACCCCTCCTCCATTCCTCCAGGCGGGGTGGCGAGGGCGCCCCCCAATATTTTGCCACGTCCCTCTTTGCCACCACCAGTGCCAGTACCAGGAAGGTCTGCAGCGGGCGGGGGAGGTCCACATCGTGTGTCATACCCAGTAATACTAACTTGGGGTCCTCTTGCAGTGGCACCTCCAGCACCTTGCTCAGTTCCCCCAGGATCCCCGCCAGTACCCCTGAATCTGCGGGCAGAGCCAAAGTACGTGATAGAAGTTCCCTCCTTCCCTTCCGCACCTCAGACACGACGTGTCCCCTATCCGTCCCATTTTGTACAGTCGGAGTCTGTCAAAGTATGTTCGATGCAAAATATTGAATTGGATCAGCCGCAACCTGGACTTAATCGCCACCTCTCGTGGATGCATGAGAACAGTATCCCAATCCACCTCGTCCATCTCCCCCACGTCTGCCTCCCAGGTTGCCCGAAGCGTCCCCATGGTATCGGGCATGTTGTTCATGAGGGTCCGATATGTGAGGGACACCGCCCTTTCCACCATGTGTTCCTGCAGCAGTCTCCCCTCCAGTGGTGCGTATTCGGGAAGAGAGACAGTCTGTAACCCCTCCGCCTGCCAGGCATGTTTCAGCTGTGCGTACTTATAGTACTGCGTGGGGAGCAGGCCAAACTCCTTGCGGAGCACCGAAAAGGATTTCAGTTCCCCCCTCACTAGCACGTCTCCCAGCGTCGACACCCCGATGTTGTCCCAGTGCGTGAACCCCCTCAGCTTGTTCAGTTCTGGTAGCCACGTGCAGCGCCATAGGGGCGTCTGTCTACTTAGTTTCCTGTCCCAGCCGATCTCCCGAGTCGCCCTTTTCCATATCGCCAAGGTGATTTTAGTGGCCGTCAGTAACCGTCCCGTACCCTTGCCACCATATAAGTAATAGTGATACGAGTGGGCGCTCATGACATGCCTCTCCAGAGCATACGTTGGATGCATTGCTGGGGCATGGAGCCAGTCAGTTATGTACACCAGGTGCTCCGCCCAGTAGTAGGCCTCAATGTTGGGAAGCGAGATCCCCCCACTATATTGGTGCCGCTGCAGGGTCTTTAGCGCCACCCTGGGTTGTCTACCTAACCAGAGAAAGCTACGTATTTCCGAGTCAATCTCGCGAAAGACCCGCCGAAGAACCGGATAGTATTCATTCTGAAACGCATACAGGAACCTGGGCAGCGTTATCATTTTAAACATGGCTGCACGCCCCAGTATTGTGAGCGGCAGCCGGCACCATCTGTGTGCGTCCTCCACGAAGTTGATCAGAACCCTCCCAACATTCTTTTCGTAGGAGACAGTCCGGTCCAGTGTGATAAACACTCCAAGATATTGAAACCCATCCGTCGTCGTCTGGAGCCTGTCCGGGAGACACGGCCAGTCCTCCCGCCCCTCCGGGGCATATAACACCGACTTATGCCAGTTCACCCTATATCCCGAATGGGCACCATACCGTTCTAGCTCTGAGAAAATTATCGGGATCGTCGTGTCGGGGTGGGTAACATAAAGAAGGACATCATCTGCATAGAGGGATATTTTTTCCTCCAGTTCGTCTAGCGGGCCCTTCCGAAAACCCCGAATCCCCGGATGTTGTCTGACCCGCGCCACCAACACTTCTATCGTCAACGTGAAGAGCAGGGGGGACAGCGGGCATCCCTGCCGCGTGCCCCTGCAGATAGGGAATTCCCCCGGCGTGACCCCATTTACCCTCACCCGTGCCCTCGGGTCCGTATACAGTAATCGCACCCATTGGCGGAAGACAGGTCCGAAACCCATGCGCCCCAGAACTCCCTCCATGAAGGGCCAATGCACCGCATCGAACGCCTTTTCCGCGTCTAAGGAGAGAAACCAGTGGGGGTCCCGTCGGCCATTCACCGCCTGCAGCCAGTTGTGCGATCGCCGCAGGTTCAGTCTCGTCGCCCTGCTGGGGAGGAAGCCCGTCTGATCCAGATGAACCAAATCTGGGATCACCCTCCTCAGCCGGAGGGCCAGCACTGTTGCCAGTAATTTCACCTCGGTGTTAAGCAGTGAGATTGGGCGATATGACGTGCACTCCTCCGGCGGTTTCCCTTCCTTGAAAATCGGAACGATCGTGGCCAACCTGAGATCCGGGGGGAGGTGCCCCTCTCCTTGTGCCCCCTCAAATAATGCCAACAGATGGCGAGCCAACAGATCCGCCGTTTTTTTAAAGAATTCCGCGGGGAACCCGTTCGGGCCCGGCGCTTTCCCTACCCGCAGCCTGGCCAGCACCTTTTTAACCTCGTCCAACGTAAGGGGGGCCTCCAGCTCTTTGATGTCCCCATCCGCGAGCGTCGGTAGGTCCAGGTCCGCCATGTACTGTAGCGCGTCATCTTGCGAGCCCAGGTCTCGAGCAGCATAGAAAGTCCGAAAGTGCCCTGCAAAGGCTTCCGAGATCTGTGCATCGGAATTGACCAGATTCCCCCTTTCGTCTCGCACCTGCTCTACCCATCTCGCATCCCTCTCTTTTCTACTGAGCCACGCCAGTAGCTTGCCTGACTTGTCCCCGACGTCATACAAACGGTGGAGTGTCGCCAACGCCTGCTTTTTAGCGGAACGTCAAGCAACCGGCGCAGTGTCTCCCGTGCCTGGTCCGCGAGGTATTCCCTGTCCAACTGAAGTACTTGACTCTCCAGCGCCTGTAGCTCCCTGTGCCGTTCCCTATTTTCCTCCGCAATCCTAACCTGGACCCTACCCCTCACGACTGCCTTCATGGATTCCCAGAGGGTCACCGGCGACGACACCGAGCCTACATTTTCGGCGAGGCAGACTCTAACATCTGCCCGGATGCCCTTCAGCACCTTCGAGTTCTGGAGGTCCCATGCTGATACTCGCCACTGCCCCCGCCCCAGTACCCGGGGGGCCATTGTCACCAGAAGGGGAGAATGATCCGACAAGCCCCTTGCTTTATATTCGGCTAGAACCCCCCTATTTAACATGTGTCGCGCCATAAAGATATAATCCAATCTGGAATACACCCTATGGGCCCCCGAGAAAAAGGAGTACCCCCGCCGTGTCGGGTGTAACCAGCGCCATACGTCTGTCAGACCTAAAGTCTCCATCGTCAGAGGCCGGTCCCGCCCCCTATCTCCCGTCCTGTCCAGCGCCGGGTCCAGTACATCGTTAAAATCACCCCCTAGCACTTGCATCGTGTCTGACGTGGCAAGCAGTATTTCCGCCACGCCTTTTAATGTGGACGCCTGCAGCTTAGGTGGAGCATAGACCGACACTAATGTGTATTCCTTCCGCCGCCACACTCCCCGGACCCCCACATAAGTCCCCAGTGAGTCCGTCCATGTCTGTGTCACTCTAAACGGGTGTGTTTTCCGTACCAGTATTGCCACCCCTCTCGAACCTTGGGTAAAGCCCGCATGCGCTAGGACAGTGTATTGACCTCGGGCCAGGAACCCCATAAGGTGTGTTTCCTGCAATAACGCTACATCTGGGCCTGCCGTCTTAAGGTATGCGTTTATCAGGCCTCTCTTAATTTTACTACCAAGACCGTTGACGTTCCACGTTAGGATCGAGATTCCTTCCCCGGCTACTCCCTGTGTTACCTGCGTGTCCGGCATTGCACCTCCATCTGTTTGGACTGCTGTGGGGGGACCCCACTGGCGGTCAAGCCCCGTGTTGTGTCGTGCGTGCCTGTAGTGACCCGTCCCCACCCCTTCCCCACCCAACCAACCCCAACTGTCCCGCCCCCCCTCCCATCCCCCAACATCCCCAAAGTGGAAACCCCCAACAAAATTGAGGAACCGTGCAATGACGGGACGCGGTCGCGCGCCCACCGGCGGCTTCACCAGGAGTGCCCTATGTGCCCTTTCAATCACAAAGCAGTTCGAGAATGGGGCCTGTGGAAACGTGTTCATCAGCCAGGTTCGGAGAAACAGCGCCATGTCCGATCCCTCGATGCCTTCCCTAAAGCCCACAAATCGGAGGTTGTTGCGTCGCGCCCTGTTTTCCGCATCGTCCACCTTCCAGAGCAGTTGTCGGTGCGATGCCTGCAGTTCCGCCACATCTCTACGGAGATGGGTGATGGTATCCTCGGCCTCGCTGATCCTGGTTTCGGCCGTCTGCACCCTCTCCGACAAGTTGCGGAAGTCCTGCCTCAGTAGCATGAGTTCAGAGCCCACCTCACCGATCTTGACCTCCAGCGCCGCCCTTGACTCATGAATGTCCGTCCTGGAGGCTTGTATGGCCTCCATCAGCAGTTCCGTGTCAGATCGTGTAGCAGGGGGGAGAGGCGGCGCCCCCGTCTGCGTCCGAGTGCAGGTATAGTCGTCCATGGTCCCCTGCCGGGCAGGCTTCTCCGGCGGGGCCTTCTTCCCCATGTCCGGCCTCGAGATCAGGTCCCCGACGGGGCCCCAGTCAGCCCTCCGCCTCTAGATCCCGGGGGGGCTGCGCCGTCGTCTCCCGTCCCCGCAGGGTCTTGCCGCAGTATCTACTCCGCCCAGGGTGGGGGGGGGAGGGAGGGGAAGCAGGGGCCCAGTCCAGCCACACCGCCCCCGTCCGGGCAAAGATGTGCCCAGGGCCTACCAAGGCCCACTCCTCCGGTCCGCGGCCCCTCCGGCGGCCGCAGCCTCAGAAGACCGTAGTGCCGGATGTCCCTCCGTGTGGCCCCACCCATGCAGCTCCAAGGGCGTCGCACCTGTGGCGTCTGTTGTGGGACGAGGGTGCGTCGCTCGGATGGATTACCCCGCGCCTCACTGGCCGGCCGTGTCCCCCCGCAGCAGTATACCGGTGCGGACGAAGTCCGGGTCTCGCCGGAGCATCGAGGGGAGGCGACACACGTCCCAGCCCCCCCACTTCAGCCCGTCACCTCCTACCAGTGTTAGGCGAGTCCCAGCCAGTCCATTCGGGGCGCCCAGGCGGCCTCTCGCTTTTCGGCGCCGCCCTCCGTCCAGCCGCCGCGTCGTTCCCTAAGTCTCGGGGGCCGCCTCCATCTTGCCGCCTCCTGGCCTCGCTCGTCCCTCAGGCGGCACCTCGCTGGGTTCGGCGTCGTTGCGCTCCGCGGGTCTTCCCCTCGCCTCCGTGAGCGCCTCCGGTCCCGGAGCATGTGAGTCCCGTTTCCAGCGGACTGCCAGTTTCATGTAAATCGCCGGATTCAGAGCAGCTCTGCCGGAGCTGTCACGAAGCACGTCTTAGTCGGCCATGTCGCTGGCCACGCCCCCATGTTGTTGTAATTTTAGATTAACAGATGTTACGGCTAACTCTATAGTTTGAAGGGATTCCTGTATTTCCTCTTTAGTTATGTCACAGCAAAAAATCTGGTTTCGTTTAGCCGCGATTTGTATGGCGTCATCACTCACCATCTCAGTAAATTTTAGATACATTTTACCTATAGTTCCTCTTCCCCTAATACCAAAAAAATTAGACAAGATCTCAGAGGGATTATACAACTTTAACAATCCCCTACCGCGAGTGAACTAATCCCTAACTTGTAAGTACTTGAAAAAATTAGTTTGTGACAGATTGAATTCTTCTTTTAAAGATGAAAAAGTTTGAAATCCCTGTTCGTTATATAACTGACCCACCCGCCCCACACCCTTAGAATGCCATTCCTTCCCGATCTGGTCATAGAATATATTAGGAAATAGAGGATTCCCCCATTATACAGTATGACCATGTAAATCAGGTAATAAATATGCCTTACAAATTTCGTGCCATATATTAGTAATGTCCCTAACTACCTTAAACCGTACCCGCTTGAAATAATTGGGGTCAGATGTTTTGTACAGTAGAAGCCAACTGGTATGAAAGCCAACTAGGGTTAGTGTTAATTCCTCTAAGTAATCTCTGTATTTACCCTGTAAATGCTCCCCAAAAATACAACTTAAAATCCGGAAGCTTAAATCCACCCTGCTTATATGATAATTTTAAGTATCGAATAGCTCTTCTCGTCGATATCCCCAAATAAAACTGCCGACAGCACTGTCAAGACGTTTAAAAAAAGTTGATGGCACTTTTAATGGGATTGTACGAAAAACTTGGAAGAACGTTCATTTTGACCACATTACATCTCCCATATATACTAAGGGGCAGTCGATGCCAGCATCTCAGCTTTGCCTCTACTTTCGTCAGCAATGGTTCATAGTTTAATGAGATAATATCATTGACTTGGCTGCTAAGACTAACTCTCAGATAGATAGCCGTCCTTGTAACCCTAAGAGTTATCGAAGGAGTGTCTAATTGGAAATTAAGTATCGTCTTTGTTTTATTCACATTTAATTTACAACCGGAAAAAGAACCGAATCGCTGAGCTTCATAAGTTATCGCAGCCGTGGCTTTGATTGGGTTAGCCGAGAAGATAGCAATGTCATCTGCATATGCGGTTAATTTTAAATTCGTCCCGTTTAAAGTAACTGGAGTAATATCACCATTTAGCATTAAATGCTTAATAAAAGGCTCAATATATATGGCAAACAATAAGGGGGATAATGGACAACCCTGCCGGGTGCCCCTTTGAACTGAAAAAATGTGTACGTGTTTGAAAGAGTTGAGCAACATGTATAACATTTTTCCCCATATGATGTGTCCATATTTCTTTTCTTAGGGGCAATGCTAGCAGGGCCACCAGATAATAACTAAGCCACTCCTAAATTCACTTTCCCAATCATTACCATATTTTGAAAAAAGGTAGCCATAGATTTACTTTATGGGACTATTTTTTATTTGGGACATAAATATCTCAAAATTAAGAACGTAATTAAAGACCATTTTTTGGAAATGGAGTTTAAAGAGATTCTGGATTTATATAGTGTATTCATCCACTATCTGGATACTAAAAAAACAAGCATTTGCAATGCAATAGGTTGCGCATTAACACGTTTGAGCTATTGGCATTGTAACTGACAAAGCCTTTTATTTATGTTTTGGTTTTTAAAACATAAATAAATGGCACTGTCATTTACAATAAAAATAACTTGAACGCGCGTAAATGCGAGTCCTATTACATTGCATATGTTATAATGTTGTGCCCCCCCCCTTTGCTTGGCCCTAACGAAAGCGGCCTGCACTATTAATAAAATAAATAAATAAGTGCATCCACTATAGTTAAAACGGACGTCCTATAATTTTAATAAATACACTATGAAAGCGGCCAGCGTTAAGTAAATAAATAATTAAGCGCGGCTGCCATAGTTAAAGCGGACACGCTATGATTTAAATATATACATTAGTAAAACCAGAGGGCCTGCTGAGATGTCATGGTGGAATAGGGAAGAGCATTAAAAAAAAGTGTTTACCAACTTATGAAGGAGACCGTGTAACGCCACAAGTAAAAGATCCAGGCCTCATGGGCAGTACCAAATGGAGACAGGGCGGTAACAAGGCGGGACTAACAAGCCTCACAATAAATCGGAAGCCAGCATTTACCAAGGACAATGACACCAGCCAGTGAAAAGTAGGAGCGGAGAGTGGGCGAGGCTTACACAGCATACTCAACTACTGCATGCACGCTGCTGCTAGGCTCGACCTAAAAAACAATGTCTAGAGGGAAAACAAATTTTAAAATGCGGCTGACAGTTGTCAGAAAAGCATTACCCCCTCAGGGGTTATGAATACGGAAAAAAATAGTGAGTAGGTGTTATGTATTTTGGTATAGCGTTCTGGAGATGTGAGGAACATGAATTCCTACGTGTTCTCGTGGGAGGTGGGGAATACGTTTAATGTGTCAGATGCCAAAAACCTGCCGGTGATAGATGTTCTGCTCTTCTAGATATTTAATTCATTACACACAAAGACCCAAGCAGAAGCTAGCCAGAAATGTATATGCACATCCACTATGTCATCTATTTCCCTCAATAATTCAGGGATAATAATTAAGATCCATAATCAATCGAAAATTTGAGGACAGCTAGGCCAACCGGGTAATATGTAACCCTTAATTTATATTGGTATTGGCGCTCCACGGAGTTGGCGTCTTGACTCTTGGAAAAGGAGATGGCGTATGACTGTCATACGCCATCTCTTTTTCCAAGAGTCAAGACGCCAACTCCGTAACAGGTTTATCACGACCTGAACAAGGCAATCTCAGAAACGGAAGGCATATGATTCGTGGAGCGCCAATACCAATATAAATTAAGGGTTACATATTACCCGGTTGGCCTAGCTGTCCTCAAATTTTCGATTGATTATGGATCTTATCAGTGGACTTCTGAATACTTATTAGCCTTGAAAAAGTCCTTTTGGACGAAACACGTGTCGGCTGTTTTGTACACACATGTGGTTGGTAAAAGAAGAAACAATAAAGAAATATGGAAAGGAAATCCTGAAGTATTTTGCGGACTTCAATTTGATATACACAAACAAATGGTGGAAACCAGCTTTGCTCTCCTAGATATAATTGCCATTTTAGCAATGTGCAACAGCTCTGCCACCTTGGGAGAAAGAGAGAGAAAATAGCCAGTGAGAGTTCCATGACCACAAATCTAGTTTCATATGATTTTGTTTACAATATACTATAGCTAATGTGGTTTTAGGTCATTGCAGGGCAACTAAGGGCAGGCTTATAGTTACCAACAGGATAAAACCATGACTCTCTGTCTTGCCTTGCTAGACCTACTCACTTTTCAAAAGAGAAAAAAAGGGTTCCATGTAGCGCAATCATGTGGAATTATCCATAAATTCAGCGAGATTACGCGGAATTTCAGAAGAAGATTAACTCTGCATTTAGCGCTATTTTCTTAGCTCAGAAATACCCCTCATGTCTAAAATGGATATGAGGATGCTTTTTGCACTAAGAAATAGCACCAAATACAAGAGAAAATGAATAACAAGTAAAAATAGCCCCCTGCGCTCTCTAAATATGCACTTAGGGTAGAATTTTCCTCCAACTTACTCCCAGTACATTTAGCGCTGTTTTCTCGGTGTAAAATGCACCCTTGCTTCCAGAATAAATGAGAGGATGCATTTTGTGCTAAGAAAGTATTGCTAAATGCAACAGTAAATAAACAGCAGTGCAAGCAACAGCTACCGCTCACTAAATGTGCTTTAGCTGTAGTATTTTTCCCCACCAAATTGTTTTAACTACGGAGCAGGCATTATCATGGTATTATTAGTAATTCTGCATCAAAGGCTAGAGTCGAATTACCAAAATTACTTTGATTCCTTCAGGGTGATTGAAATTCCACCCAGGCCTAATTTTGGCTCTCAGCTAAGACTTTCTACGAGAGCATGGAAGGCGCTGATATGACTCACAGGTCAAGCAATCCTTGGTTCTCTGCAGTGCCTTCAAACTACAGTTGAAGCCTAAGTACCTTCAACATGGAAAGTCCAACCTTGTTGTTGAGACAGGGGAGAGGGCAAACTAAAAGCAAAACTACCAGTGACCCTGTTATTTGCGGAGTCTAGGAAGAATTTTGGGTTATTTTGCAAAACCTTTTCTGATTTCCAGGAGTTTGTTACCCTTAATCCTAATGACATATGTAGGCTGTGCTGCTGCTACTACTAAGAAAATATCCCCAAGCAGCAAGTTTATCTCTGGAGTATAAATTGAACTTTTTCAGAAGACAATGACGAGTTCTGAGGGAATCCAGCAGGCTGACCTGCTACGACTTCAGGCATACAAAAAGGTGGTACAAAATGGATGCTGTGGAAGGCATCCACTTTCTATCCTGCATCCGCAGATCAAAGTCCCCATGGGTAAGAATTTTGGATTGAAAATCTTTCTCTCCATTTGTCGCTGCTTCTCAGCATTGGACACTCTAAAAACTGAGCTGATTTTTACTCTTTGAATATAAAGAAGCTCATTTTGCGGTAGGTGGTAGTAGGCCACTGAGCAAAACTGACAGATGCTCTCAGTTCTCTTACTTCATTTAGTTGCAGGAACAATGCTTTGTTTCCAATGGTGGAACCATAGACAGATCTGGGGTAGGAATCCAGTTTAACCCTGGATGACGGGTTGACACAGCATCAGTAGGCCACCCCGTTTAGGGGGCGCTTTGTCCTCTTTTATTGTTCCTGTCTAATAACGCACGGCCGGCGCAATCGGACGAGATAGATCACTCAAGGTCCTCCCAACTGCAATGTCCATGCTGGAATACACTAACTACCAGTACTGTCTATGCTGGAGCAAAACTACCAGTACTCTCCACGCTGGAAGAAAACTACCAGTGCATCAAATGACACTGCTTTTATATTTCCCATTAAGAACCCCGTTTTTTAGGTTGAGCATTCGAGACCTCTTGTATATACTTTAGTATATACTTATATGTATATGTACTTTGTGGGCTCTGGAGATCAGCTCTAGGACTTGTCTGCTTCCGCTTAGGGACTTTTTTTCTGTTCAACTGCTTGTATTTAACTGTCTTGATAGAAAATGACCAGCAGAGGTCAGTAAAATACCAGAATTGCTTTCTGCTGAGTGACTTTATTTTTTTTTTATTTTTTTGGGCAGCTGCCTCTATTTAACAAAAACACAGATTCGGTAAATATCGCTAAACGCGTTAGCGAAAATACCCCAAGAACTCGCTATTAACTGAAAACACACATATTGCGATCTCGCAATTAGCGAGATCGCTAATAGCGAGATCGCTAATAGCGAAATCGCTATTTGCAAGATCGCTATTTTAGAGAGTCGCATTGGGAACAGCCTGATGACATCAGAACCAGGAAGTAACTCTTACCATGGTGCAGTCTGTGTCCATAGGAAGACAGAGCAGGAAGCTGAGTGCCTGTAAAGAGCTGTGGAGAGGACTACTGAGCATCCAGACCACTGCAAACCCAGGAAATGGCCAATACATCAGCTGAGGAGGGTGCAGGTGCCAGGAAAAGAAAACTAAAGTTCAGTGAGAGGGAACTGGAGTACCTCATTGAAGATGTAGTGAAGAGCCATGACAAGCTCTTTGGGAAGCTCTCCCTTAAAGTCCCAGAGGCAGAGAAAAGACACCTCTGGAAGAAGATAAATTCAAGGGTCAATGCTGTGGGTGTGACACACCGCAGCATCGATGATTTAAAGAAACGCTGGTACGATTTGCGCAGCCGTGCCAAGGAGAGAATTGCCCAGAGGCTGAGGGAGGCTAAGAGCACCGGAGGAGGACCATCGACAGTCCCGGACAACACAGCCCTGGAGGACCTGGTGGAGGGCACAATCCTGCCGGAAGCTGCTGTGGGGGTCACGCAGATGGATACATCCGCCGCAGCCTGCAGTACTGAAGGTAAGAGGCACTATGATATACCCATCAATGTACATTATATTAGCGCCCATACAGTAATAAGAAGGCAGGCAGCTGTAACTGTTAAATGGTAGCGGCAGTTTCAGTCGATAATCTTTCAAGTATTTGCCCGGCGGTAATCGCCTCTCATACCACTCGATAATTTACCAATAAAAGAGGCAGGCGCCGGAGACTGGAAGGCAGGAAACAAAGTTTTATTCCGTCGGAGCAGAACACATCAGATCAGACAGCAAGGTATCGTCACGAGGTGCTCTAACTGCATCTCTGAGACCTGGTCTCTTATACACTGGTTTATTGCTTTATTATACATAGTATATTCTTGAGATTCCCTTGATGCCTGAAAGAACATCCCCTGAAGCCCCGGCTCAGATCCGATCCCACACATAGATACAGTAGAAGTTCCCACCCTACCCGCAGTGGGAGATGGCTATCGCGCAGCAGGGAATTCCGCTAACTCCCGGGGGTGTGTGCAACCGGCCGGGTCTCAGAGGGTAGGGGCTTTGATCTACTGTAATCCCTTTGATGTGGGGTGTTTCCCTTACAGTAGGGGCAATAAACTGCATCCGCAGGGCTAGGTGATGGCCTGGGACTAGTTCAGACAATGGGGCGCAGAGGAAGGGGGTTATCAAAGGAGAGGCATGACCATGTATGGGTTGTCGGTCGGAAGTGGTTCCGTAGCAGGGTCGCGCAGAAGGAGAGGGTTTATGGCCTGTATGAGAGAGCGGGGGTGGCCAGCGCGCGGGGGATGCTTGCAGCGCCAAGGGGACCGCGCTGGCGATTGACAATGAGTGGGGTGCCTAAAATGGCAGCCGTGCGTTCGCTGTGCGTGGTGCTGGGGAGGGGCAAGATGGCGCAGATAATGTTCAGTTTGCAAGCTAAATTTCCACAGTCCTCCCTTTTAACATATCTCGCCAGCTTGTCCGGCCAATATTCACCTTTGTTAGCCTTTCAGTTACAGTATCGTCAATGTTCGTCACACATTTTAAAGATACAGAGTCGTTAGGGTAGGCTGGAGTAATCTGACACATTTGTACATTGTCTCATACAGTTTGATAAAGTAGGCGAGGAGGAAGTACATTCAAAGTTGCAGTATAGTCGTGTACATGGCTGGTGTTGTATGAATGTTACTATACAAAGTTACATTTTCTTAACTTCTCAGTGTATAGTCGGAAGTGATTGATGCAACATCATGAAAACTTGATAAGAAGATAGTTAATATAATAAGGTGGTTGGGAGAGGATTTTCAATTTTTACATGGGTTCTTCTTTCCAGTGTCCTTGTTTTATAAAGAGCTATCACTGGTAAGCTCTCATTGTTGTTCTTCTTTCGTTGGCACTGTTGAGCACCGGCGGTGGAACTAAGGTCCAGCTCAAATCCGATTTCTTCACGTGGCAGGGTGTGACCACTCACTGTTCTTTGATCACAGTCCTGTTCCTTAACACAGTTCACCACAGGTACTTTTGAGACAGGGTGCCGGCCTTTTGTTCCTCGGTAGTAGGTCAAAGTCATAGTCCAAATGAAAGAGGAAGAGAGAATGGGGTGGCATGGGATCGGATCAAAAATGCGGACCAAAGGGGGGGCAGAATCTTTTCAGCACTGGGCCCATCAATCGGGCCCGACGGGTTGAGACTTCAGGCACGCTGGTCAGTGAGCAGGGGCCTCGATGTAGCCCTTCGCGCTCATCGTTCTGATAATGGTGTCTCGTCTCACACCCTTGTTGCTTCGTCGCTTCCCCCTTGGTCGATGTCATAGATGCTTTATGATCCGCAGCCAGACTGTGCGTCACGTCCGACCCCTCTCTTCCGATGGCTGCAGGTTATCCTTGAATAGGTTATAAGAAACGAAAGTCTTAGAGATCTTGGCAGGGAAGACATTTACATACTTCATTCTCTCTCCCAACCACTGAGTAGTTGCGGAAATGCTCTTATCTGTTACTACATGATTGGTGCCTATTAACTCTGATGTTAATGTGCGTGTTACTAATCTATTAATTACTGCTGTGGTGCAGGGTTCTGTGGGTGTCCCTGTCCATCGTCTGGCCTTCTAGGTGTCGGTTTCTGCGCCTTATAATACAAGGTTTGGTAATACCCGTAAGTGCGAGGTGCTACTGTCATGCGTTCATGAGTATCCTTTTCATACAGTAGGTGACCCTTTATCAGTTTAAAACAGGGCCATCAGCTGTTTCGTTCGGGATACTCTGAGACGGCTAGTATAGGGCTGGAGTTATCTCTGGGAGAACAGGGTGCCTTAGACATTCTATTTCGGGCTAATTGGTCAGGGGTAATTCTGGGTGGTGGAGATGGTGTCCTTTAAGAACAAAAACCACTGACATATAGTCCCCGTGTTGAGGGTCAGATTGGGAGACATCAGTCGTCTTACCTGTCCTTTCCTTCTCAGCCGATTAGGCTTAATGTTTGTAAAAAGGAGAGGTAGTAACGTGGTAAAGTATGGTCGTTTTTGTTTCTGTCAATTTGTTCGAACACCACTGTGTTCAGGCCAATTATACACTTACCAAAGGGGTGTATGTCGTTAATTTATTCAAGAAGAAAAGAGGGCAAGAGAGAGCCTTTTGCGAGGGAGGGGGAGAGAGAGAGAGAGAGAGAGAGAGAGAGAGAGAGAGAGAGAGAGAGAGACGTGTGCATCAAGTAGGCTATTTTGGCATACATACGACACAAAACGAGAGAGAGATGGGTAAGATAATAGGCCACTTGGTGCACACACAACATGGAGTAGCATGGGTCTGTTCCATGTAAGAAAACACAAGCGGGGAAAAGACATAAATTCGGTGATCACGTACACACAAATGCCGGATAGGGTGTGACAGTACATGCATCAAGACGGAGACTCAGGGCTGCGTCGAGCACGGGGACCTCTCCTTTCCTGTCCTCTATTCCTATGCATGCTGCGTACCTTCAGTATTTTGTAGTTCATCTTATGGGTTGTCTGACCCTTTATTCTCCTCCCTTTGATCGGTGGACGCGCACTTCAATCATACAATGACGCTCTCTTCAAGTGATCTGAACATGAAATGCATACACATTCATATCGTATAATCGTAGTACACACGCACAATCATATCATACAGTTTTTCATGTTCCCAATGGTGGTCTGTAATTTTACGCACTATCTCACAACGTTTGTCTATGTTTTCCCTGATATTGAACTTGGTGCGGTCCATGTCCACTCCACTCTTCAGTCGGAACTTCGTCGTGACCTATAGAGGGGAAATAAGAGGGGAGGGGAGGTGCAGTATTCAAAATACCCCAGCGCGCGCAGACACGAAAGGTTCTACTTACCATGTACCAGGCTAGCCGCAGGGGTGGGTAATACCACGGACCCATTATTCTTTAGTTCGAGGCAAAGATGCTCTAGTTCATTCATCTCCTAAATTCGCGTTCCCTGGTCGTGCATGTATTTCTCAATTGGTCGTGTATTATGGTGCAGGATACCATACCTTGCATGCGACATATACCTTAAGTTATAGTTCATTATTGATTTGACAATTCTTGGAAAAAGGGCAGGCGTGATGGGTACAAATTCCGTTAAACAAAAAGATTTTTAGGCAAATTGTGTCTGTATTATCTGTATGCTTTCGCTTAGGAGTAACAATCATTTATTTAAAAGAAAAAAACTTTCAACAACCCAGATGATTAGTCATGACACTGATTTCGTAATTCCTGTTTAAGAAGCCCTTTATTTAAAACAATGTCAGTATGGAAGTACGGGCCTACAGCCGCCATAGACCGGCCACGGTGTGAGAGGCGTCGAGCAACATGAGCAACACTGGATTAACATAAAAATCGGTTCCCCCCTTTTCCCCACCATCATGTGTGTAAGCATCGCATATATATATATATCTCTCTTTTTTAACACAAATGTCACGCGACTGGAACGCCACAAGGAGTTGTAGGCCACTCCTACATCAGCGCCATCTTGGGACGGGGTCGGGTCAGTGCACAGTCTAAGTCTTTCCATGAATTAGCTGTTGAACCAGGATTCCTTTCGGTAGTTCGAGAACTTTCGTTAGCGTCAACTTTGCGTCAGCATGGCGTCACTGCAACCTTGTAGCAATGCCATGGTTCGTTCTTAGGGCGGGGCAGCAGGCGGGTTCTTCCGCCGACGCTCTACTTTCTCACTGCACCAAGCGGAGGCAAGGCGGCTGCCGCCCGGGGGCAAAAGAGCAATGGCGGTGGTTTTGTCCTTACCGGAAGTCCGCAGGAGTCGAATGTCAAATGACTCCAACCAATTCTGCAAGGCTGAGGGGAGCGTTCTGTCAAGGGTGGGGCCCATGCCCTAGCAAACAAGCTTTCGAGTCCAGAATTGTCTCACGGTGGGCCAGGCCTGGAACCGGAGGGGTCAACCGCCGGAGTTCAATGGCAGCAGTAGCAGCAGCTCTTCGGTACGGCTATCGGAGAGGGGCCAACAGCAGCTACAGCGGCAGTTCAGATGGTATTGCCACCGGAGTGGTTCCAGTAGCAGCGACAACAGCAGTTCGGATGGTATCACCATCGGAGTGGGCCCCTACTTACTTGGCTGCGGGGGCCCACTCCCCGCGTCGGGTGCTAGCGGCAGTCTTGGTGAACCCTGTGCCTGGGTGGTTGCCTGGCGGTCGCGTGCAGGGGTGACGGCTCAGCCGAACGGCGAATGAAGTGGCAGGGCGCAACTCAGCTGGCTGATGTGTGAAAGGTGCGGTTGGGGTGCCCTCATCTGCTGGCGAGCCTCCACCTGGGGAGGTGGGGGAGGCCCGTCCGCGTCGCCTCCCCCCGCCAGGGCACCCTCCGTTATTGAAGGAAGAAGTGACTGGGAAGACCCGCACAGCGTGCCAGGGTGAAATTCAGCAGGCCGATGAAAAAGATGGCTGGGTGCAGCTTAGCTGGCCGGCGAGTTAAAGACGGTTGGGTGCAGCTTAGCTGGCCGGCGAGTCAAAGACGGTTGGGGTGCCCGGCGAGCCTCCACCTGGGGAGGTGGGGGAGGCCCGTCCGCGTCGCTTCCCCCCGCCAGGGCACCAGCCCTCATTAAAGAAAGAAGAAGAGAAAGCGGAAAGGCCCGCACAGCGTGGCGGGCTCCGCCTTGGTGTTGCCAGAACTTCGGCGCTTCGTATAGCCTCCGGCCTATTCGCACAATCGCTCGCCACTGATGTCAATGGATTTTTGCATGGCTTTTATAGCCCAAAGTCAACTAAGAGGGACCGCCCAAAACAGGCCAATGTTGCAATTTCGAGGAAGGAGAGGCGAGGACGGTGTCACGTGGACGTTAAGGCTTTGGGATGGAGGTTGCAGCAGACTGTCATGTAAATAGTTGTTTTAAAACGTGTTTTAACCTGTTTACCCTGTTGGTGTGTTTGTTATATCCTATAAGTTATTAAAATGTTATAACTACATTACTTCGTTGGAGTGTTTGTACATATTTGTAGTCTGATGACGAGCACAAGGAGGTTACTGTGCAATCGGAAAAATAACATAGCCCAATTGTGCGCGATCTAGCCCTAGTTTGGTGACGTCGATGGTGGGTGTCAGCAGGCTTCCGTTTGTGCGGGATTTTGTCATGCTTATTGGGCGGGGTGGGCGGTAGGGCAGACATGTTTAGGTAGCGAGAGTAATGGAGTCGGGCTACCTCGCGGTCGTCTCGACCGTGAGCTTGACTCCTTCCCTTGGTTTCATATGTCCCACAAAGGGCTAACTCCTAGCGTTATTTTAGTTTTTGTAAGGTCAGAAAGGATCCTACCAGTGCCTTTACTATCTTGTCGATTCCTGTTCGTTCATCCTTAGTTAATCGATTCATTCTGGTGGACTCTTTCTTTCCTATCTCATGGTCGTCTAGCGTTGTAGTCGACGTTGGGTTCGGCACAAGAGGCTCAGCCGGCGCGGAGGCCGTGAGGGCCGAGGCCCCTGTACTGCTTTCGCTCGTGTTCGGGGGTTGTGGGTGTTGCACTACTGATTGGGAGGGTGCATACGGAGGGGGCATGTAAATGATCGGGGGACCTAACAGTAATTCGTCATTCGTTCGCTGCTTGGAGGACAACTCAGGGTGGAGCAAAGAAGGGGTCCTAACAGCGTACTGGCCTGAGGTTTCGGGCTCCTGTCTTAGTTTAGTTTCCCTTCTCTCCTTTATGTCTTCTTCTAACTTTCTAGCGGCAAGGTGAGCTGCCTTTCGTAATTCCTTTTCTGCTTTTACTTCTTCCCTCTTTTTCCGTTGCGTCGCTTCTTTGCGCCACATGCCAATACTGTCAAGCATAGTAGGCGTCGTTTTATTGCTACGCAGAGCTACTTCTAGCGCTTCTATCTTGCGGTCGTCGAAGGATCCCATCAGTGGCCACTGACTTTCGGGGTCCTTCTTGGTATATTTATGCCACAGCTTGCTATAAGCTACGGCGACTAGTCCATATTTAGTGAACATGTCCTTATTAGGGGTGCCTTCCAGTGGAGCCGGGTGGTTCACCTCTAATAAGCGGTCCGGGCAGAACCAACTACCAATCAGTGGGGAGAAGATAGGCATGACGGGTTTCAACGGGGACAAAAGTCAGCACTACCTATCTTTTCACTGCTTGCAAAGACTAGACAGAATATCTCTATTCCTCGTTATTTGTAAGCAGAGAATACCTCCAAAGAACCAATATCGAACAACTAGTGTTCGGACAATCAATCAATCAATCAATGGGGAGATAAAGATAGGCACGACGGGTTTCAACGGGGACAAAAGTCTGCGTTACCTACCCTTCACTATTTGCAAAGATTAGACAGAATATTCCTATTCTACGTTATTTGCAAACAGAGAATATCTCAAAAAGCACTATTCTTCAAAACAATCAATGTTCGGACAATCAATCAATGGGGAGATAAAGATAGGCACGACGGGTTTCAACGGGGACAAAAGTCTGCGTTACCTACCCTTCACTATTTGCAAAGGGAGAGAGAGAGAGAGTATTTCTACTCCTCCCCGTTTGTAGACAACGAATATCTCAAAGAGAACAATCAATGAGCAATACTAGTATTCAAACAATCAATCAATTATTTCGCACTTTTGTCGTATTTCACGACCTTACCCGGACCGCGTGGACAGTTTCTCGTCTTCCGCCTCCAGCGCCCGATCGTCCTCTATTCTACGTATTTGCCGCGGCACTCCTGATGGTTCCCAGTCAGGACCGTAGATCACTCGAGAGAGGTCTGCTCGGAACCAGTGAAGTTCGGATGATCGGCTGCCAGACGAGGGTCTATTGGGCAGGAGCTCTCCCGATCGTTGCAGTCGTTCACTCTGTCGTCGGGACCTCTCCCACTGGATCCACGTGTCGCTGATGGGCCCCACGTTGGGCGCCAATTGTTAAATGGTAGCGGCAGTTTCAGTCGATAATCTTTCAAGTATTTGCCCGGCGGTAATCGCCTCTCATACCACTCGATAATTTACCAATAAAAGAGGCAGGCGCCGGAGACTGGAAGGCAGGAAACAAAGTTTTATTCCGTCGGAGCAGAACACATCAGATCAGACAGCAAGGTATCGTCACGAGGTGCTCTAACTGCATCTCTGAGACCTGGTCTCTTATACACTGGTTTATTGCTTTATTATACATAGTATATTCTTGAGATTCCCTTGATGCCTGAAAGAACATCCCCTGAAGCCCCGGCTCAGATCCGATCTCACACATAGATACAGTAGAAGTTCCCACCCTACCCGCAGTGGGAGATGGCTATCGCGCAGCAGGGAATTCCGCTAACTCCCGGGGGTGTGTGCAACCGGCCGGGTCTCAGAGGGTAGGGGCTTTGATCTACTGTAATCCCTTTGATGTGGGGTGTTTCCCTTACAGTAGGGGCAATAAACTGCATCCGCAGGGCTAGGTGATGACCTGGGACTAGTTCAGACAATGGGGCGCAGAGGAAGGGGGTTATCAAAGGAGAGGCATGACCATGTATGGGTTGTCGGTCGGAAGTGGTTCCGTAGCAGGGTCGCGCAGAAGGAGAGGGTTTATGGCCTGTATGAGAGAGCGGGGGTGGCCAGCGCGCGGGGGATGCTTGCAGCGCCAAGGGGACCGCGCTGGCGATTGACAATGAGTGGGGTGCCTAAAATGGCAGCCGTGCGTTCGCTGTGCGTGGTGCTGGGGAGGGGCAAGATGGCGCAGATAATGTTCAGTTTGCAAGCTAAATTTCCACAGTAACCAACCCCAGTCCACTGTCCATATACAGTTACTAATGCATCCTGGGAGTTGTAGTCCCCTGAACCAATTAGTGAGTCACATTGCACTTAGTGTGACCATTGTGCCCAATATGCATTACAGACAGCGAATACAGAGAGTGAGAACGTAAGAGCAGACATAATCACCATGTAGCTAAACATTATCCAATGAAATTTTAATCCTGCACTGTTTCACACCACAGGTGCTGAGGAAGGAGACAGTGATGGGAGCGAATGCAGGGAGAGCGCCCAGTCCACCGCAGAGCCTGCCGTTGCAAGACCAGTCACACCTCCCAGCACATCCCAGGCACCCTCACGACACAGGGCTACAGTACCTCCCATGCAGCCAATGGAGAGCCCTCCTGAACCTGAAAGGGCAACTGCAGAAGGCCCGCCTCGTGTCAGGTCCACCACCACCACCCCGCAGACACCCGTCCCGACGATGCGTAGACGCAGGGCAAGGGGCCACACAACTGCGCAGGACCCATCGACTCCAAATGTCTGGGGACCCGTTGAGCTGTGGATGACAAGGGTGCAGCGCCTGCAGGCACGCCACATGGGATCCATCAGCCTGCAAATGGCCAAATTGAACAAAAACCTCTCCACCATGGCAGAGCGCATGAGTGACCTCACTCAAGCAGTTGTGGAGGGCAACAGGGACACCAACGCCACATTGCACGAGCTTGTGTGTGTGATGCAGGAGGGACAGAACACCGAGCGGAGGAGGCATCGGCAATTCATGGGGCGCCTGGCTGGATTGACATGCTCCAACCACAAGTTGAGCAACGCCACTGCACTGCTGTCACGTTGGTCGGTGGCAATGCAGATCGACATGGGGCATTGTTGTGGGGACGTGGCCAGGGCCCTTGGCCAAGTTACAACAGCTGTAGAGCAGATCCAGGCTGGTGTGGGTGGCCTCAGCAATGCCACTGTAGATGAGGGGAGTGAGGGGGCATCCAGCGTGAGCAGCATGTCTGCGCCAGTCAGCACCGGCAGAAGGTGTAGTGCACGCCGTTCTACACCTACAATTCCACCAATGGGTGAGGATGGCGCTGCAGGAGATAGGCGCCTCGGTGTGCATGGGAGGAAGCGCTGAGCACTCACATCCCTCCGGACAATTGGCCATGGTGGCGTAACCATGGTCAGGACATGCAGAGGGACTGCCAATGGAGTCCCAAACCTTATTCTTCATAGTGCCTCGGTACATGACGTTAATGTATCCTTAGGCTACATGTATGTTTAGACACACAAGAGTCCATGTGCAAGTGCAAATAAAAACTTTGCATTTGATGGATGATCGTTTCTGTCTCATGATTACGTATCTTTGAAGTGATGTGGGCACGTATTAACTGCCCCTCCGCATAGCTTGCAGGATGCGGGTGTGGTGGGTGTACAGGGGGCTGATTGTCCACAGTGCCGTGGCCATCTATGGGTATGCGTATCGTGGGAGCTACGATGGGCTACATTGCACATGCTGCCACTATCCGACAGCAGGTCACTGGCTGGTCCTGCATCGCAGCACCAGGTCTGTGCAGGATGTGGAGGCGACTCTTGACCTATCCAAATGTCCTTTCAATCACATTACCTGTCCTGGTGTGTGGTGCGTTGTACCGCAGCTCCAGTTGGGCGCCTGGGTTCAACTATGGAGTCTTGATATAGTACCTCACCGCGCATGCACTGTCACCTACAGGGTAGCGTGGAATGTCTATGTGTCAGGTTTGCATTGCCATTACAGAATGCTTTAGTGTGCATGAGTATATTGTCTGACCTAGCAGGTGTCCCTCGCCATGTCCCCCCCTGAGCAGGCGTATGTGAATGCCAATGTATCGGAAGATGTATGGATCATTGATGGTCCAAGGAGATTGCGCTGCGATGTCCGACATGATGTCATCCACATTGCACATTGGTTGGACGTTGATGGAGTGATAACAATTCCGGTTACGGAAGCTCTACTCATTGACTGATGGTGGACATATGGGTCGTGTGTGCTATCTAGCCATTCATATCACATTATGGAACTGTGCAATCCTATATGAATGGAGTCTGGGTGGATTCAATTCCATTTGGGTTTTGGGGAGGCTGATGTGGTCGTGGGTCTGAGTCATCATGGCAGCCAGGGAGGTTCTCTAGACATGTGAGTGGGAGCCTAGTGATACCCCTCCTGCTAATGCCACTACCCCCTGGACACCTCCTGCTGCAAGTAGGTGCAGGCAACATTACACCTGGACATGGGGACGGTTTGCATGGGTCCTCTGTGTTTAGCGCAGCATTGGTGTTTCCAACTTGGCTATGTGGTTGAGTTGTATCGCAGCGTTGATCATGTACTACTCATATATGTCCTCTTGGGTGTGTCACATCTGACTGATGTGCAGGCAGAATGCCCTCTCCTGGAATCTCCTTCTGCCCTGGCCTGCTGCATGGGTCCTCATCCTCCTATCACACAAGTAGTGTGCCGCCTTTGTGTGCGTCCTCTATAGACTCATTGGTTAGTTGCAATAGCCCTCACCAGCTCCATCATCTGTATTGCAGTAAAATGGCAAAAAATAATTTTTACCACCTGCTTCTGATTCTCCTTATTCTGCACTTGCTAAAAAGCGAATTTTGATAAAATCGCTATTAGCGATTTTTGATGCATCCATTTGTGAGTTTTTTCTGCGATTCCCTATTTGCTCCCGCTAATCTGGTTGGCGCTGATTCCGATTCGCTATCTCTGGTATCCCGGTATTTGCGAGTCGGTATTTTCGCGTTTTTCGGATATTTGTTTGATGCATGGGGAATCGCTTGAATGCGCTCACAATTAGCTATTCGCTAATTTTGCGAGCTGTTTTTGGCTTGATGCATGTGCCAGTTAGCACTTAGAAGCAAGTAGAGCCATTTCGGAAGATTGAGGTGTTCAAACAGCAGTTGATTGTTAATTTGGAGTGTGGTTGTTGTCCTGAAGATTTTTCCTCTGCACGCGTTACCAATAATTCGTTGTTGAGCTGAATGGAGAGTTAAAATTGAAGTGATTTAGTGAAATGTAAGGAATCCGTATGTAACTGCGGTGGCGATAAAATATTGACTATTGCTTCGGTAAATTAATACTTGGTTGATCACTCTTGCTTCATGTGTGGCATGTTCGTTGTGTCCAAACTGAGTAGCGATATGTTTTGTTAGATGAACTCAGGCCAGTGTTCATTTGCAATGACCAGATTACTTTAATTGGATGTTGTTTGGTTTCACTGCATTTGAGAACTAAAATATTGTGGAAGCGTAATCAATTTGACTCTTTAGTCAGTATTTCTTATCCCGCTTGGTTCCTGCAGCCTGTAATTTGTTTTTGTTGTAATGGCATGTGAGATGCTTCTGATCCACGTTTATCTAGAATAGAATCCACTTTATAAAATGTACTGGTGAAAGAATTGTTACATTTTTCACTATAAAACATTATCTTTTAGATTTTACCACTACACTACATGTGGGTGTAATTTAATAGTGTGTTTGTATGGACATATTAATCTGCTTGCCATGGTACCAGATATTACCATGAATAATGTTTACTTCTGTTGCTGCACAGTATGTCTTATTTAGTCTGTAAGCACTATTTTCTTTCATGAGTTTCTCCTACTGCAGGCACTGCATGCTTTCCTACAACATTCAGCCTCCATGCGCGCTTTCACCTTCCAGGCAGTACAGGACAAAGGCGGCGCATCTTTGAAGTGAAATAGGTCTCGCATTTACAAGAGTTTGAGCTATTGGTATTGTAAATGACCATGCCTTTTATCTATGAGTTAATTATCAAAACAGATAAATAAAAGACATTGACATTTACAATGCCAATAGCTTAAGCTCTTGCAAATGCGAGACCTATTGCATTGCAAATGCTTGTTATTATTATGTTGGTTGTGATCCCCATTGTCCAATATTGTGTCATAGTTTATAGTTTTATAATGTCTGTGCATCTGCACCTTCAGGTCAGGACCACAGTGAAAGTACACTTGGTCTGTCGTACAGCCTGCTCCCTCTACTTTGAATTAATCGCAAAACACGATGTTGGGCGTTTAAAGTATTTTGTCGACATTTTCCGGCGAGCGGCTGTCACGGTCGAGCCTGTGCGGCTTTCGGTAGGTTCTGGAGAAGTCACGTGACTCTTACAGTGTCCGCTTACCTTATTCAAGGTCAGATCTTTATTTAACCACAGCCCTCAAGTGTCGTCGCTGAGGGGCGCCGCGGCCCTCTGCCTGCGAGGCCGCCTTCCTGTCAGAAATACAGGCCTCAGAGGCAGTGACCCGACGGGGCTTATACGAAGGTGAGACTAGCCCGTTATACTTCCCTGTGCCTTGAAGGACATTGTGGAAGCACATGTGACAGGTTTGTTATGTGCTGTGGCTGTTTTATGAATATACATTTGTAGTTAAATTGTGACGTAGCGCTCGTCCTACTCTGATCTTAACGCAGGAAATGTAGTGGGGCCAGATAAGGAAACGTTGCATTGCTGGGCCATATAGCATTTGTCCTTACTTTCGTAACCTGGAGTTTTTTCCAATCCATATCACATAAAGTTATTTGCACCAAGGCAAAAGTGGAGAGAACTAAATGTGCATTATTTTCGCTGTGTGTATGTAAAAAGGAGACAGGCACAGTTTTCTCCAATTAACATATGAAAGATGAAACAACTTTGAAAAAAACCGGAGTTTGCCCCATTTGTTATTGTGAAATTGTTGAGGAAACCAATTTGTTTCATTTTCTCAGCAAAGATCCGTTATGGATTGAGGTTTTTCTTTACTACAAAGAGTTTTCACTGTATTCCACGGGCAAAATGATTTGTCGCTGAAAAACATGTCATAGGTTTCCCCCAGAGACCAGCTGGACACAATGTCACATAAATACCATTTAGCCCACGCCTGAGTCTCTTGTAGTCCTCCTCCTCTAAACTATGGAGAGAGATCTGTGTTTTGCTCGATGAACAGCTGACTGGTGCTACCTAGTCAGACTGTCCTGACACTGGATCCAGTGAAGGCCCAAACTGTGCTTGGCTGGTGTGGTGCAAGGTGAGCAGCTGTAGATATTTGTTTTTTAAATGGCATTTGTAGTATTGCCGTTTGTATGTTACATGGATTGGCCGTACACTCACCGTCCAATTTTAAACCTATTGTATTAAAGCACAGATGTAAGCATCTGAAAAATGGGTGCTGCAGAAACAAGAAGTTGTAAAGCCAGTTGGTCTAGCCTTGGTGATCTATTGGCTCTGCCGGTGGTTTTTAGGTACAAAGCAGAGCATCTGCGGTGCTGAGCAGTGTGGCTAAAGTTAAAAAAACACAAAAGCCTTTTAAGCCGCTTCCCATGTCATTTTGTAGGTGTGCGCTCCACTCATACGCCTGTCTACAAAATGACGGGGTCACTTTTTTTCTTTTTGGTTACCGATCCGAGTTGGATTAGTAAATTATCGGTGAAGATCTGGGGAGGGTGGAAGCGAAAGCAACACAGGGGTTGGGGGAAAATAACACAGAGGGCAAGCTTGAGAGAAATAGTGAGGCAAAGGAGTAGGGCAACAGGGAGCAACACAAAGTGCTGGGGTTGAAACATGCTGGAGGGAGACGGCTCGAAAACACTCACTCTACTGGAGTGCTTCACATAAAAGAACAAGCATTGGCAAAGCCAATAGGTCTCGCCTATCCAAGAGCTATTGGCTTTACCAAGATGTTTTAGCTATGTTGTACACTAGCATGGGTGATGTTCAGCATGGCTAAAGGTTAGTGGGGTAAAGGAGAGTGGCGTGAAGTGGAGTATCGTAAAGTGGAGTAGAGTGGAGTGGTATGGAGTGGCGTAGAGTGATGTAGAGTAGAGTTGCGTGGAGTGTTGTGGAGTGTCATGGAGGGAGTAGAATGTCATAGAGTGGAAGGGTGTAGATTGGAGTAGAGTTGAGTGGCATAGAGTGAGGTGGAGTGGAGTGGCACAGAATGCCATGGAGTGGTGTAGAGGGTGTTGCGTAGAGTGGACTAGAGTGTTGTAGAGTGGCATAGAGAGGAGTAGATTGTCGTAGAGTGGAGTGCCATAGAGTGGAAAAGCATAGAGTGGAGTAGAGTGTTGTAAAGTGCAGTGGCAGTAGCGGCTCCTGGATTGAGTGCTGCGGGCGGTGAGGCTGGGCGGTGGAGGGGCAGGGTGGGAGATAGAAAACTCCAGCTCAAGGCCGACCAGAGTAATGTAAATAAAGAAATAAATAAAACAAATTAAATTGCACGCGCTGCATCGCCATTTGGCGTTTTAGCGCGTGCAATGAAATTTGATTTATTTATTTATTTACATTACTCCGGTTGGCCGTGAGAAGGAGTTTACTACCCCCCACCCTGCCCCTTCCCCGCACCGCCCCACCGCCCGCAGCACTCCCTCCAGGAGCCGCTGCTGTAGAGTGGAGTGGCTTAGAGTGAAGCAGTGACAGCTCCTCTGCAATGGCGGAGGAGGGTTTCCCCACTGCCTGGCGCAGAGCCAGCACCAAAATATAAAACAGTGCTCTAGCATCACTTTATTTTTAGTTTGCCAGCTTGTGGATGGAGGGGCGGGACATGGGAGGGTGGAATAGGAGTGCTTATGCACTCCCGAAGTGCTCATGTGTGTTTGGTCGACTGTCTCAGGCCGACCAAAACACACATGTGCACTTAGGATTCTGCAGTGGCTGCTGTCTGAGCAGGGCGTCTTTTCTGCGTGCTCAGAGCAATCCCTGCGCTGCTCTGCAGCACAGGGATTGGCTGGAAGTCTGTCCCAGGAGTTGCTGGGGCCCAGAAAGATACCAGCATGAGCACCGCGCAGTCGGCTGTCGGTGTCAGGTAAGTTTTAAAAATTATTATTAACCCATCGTTCCTCCCTCCCCCATGCTCGCTCTTACCCCGCGCTTCTCCACCCCCCCTCCCACCCTTTGTTAATGGAGACTGCCACTGGAGTGAAGTAGAGCAGAGTAGTGCGTTATAGAGTAGAGTGGAGTAAAGAGGCATGGAGTGGCAAAAGAGAGTTGTGTATAGCTTCATAGAGTGGAGTAGAGTTTTATGGCTGTCGGTTGGCGTATACCCGCCATCCGGGGCATCGGTCCGACGGCTGCATTACAATGCAGCTGGTCGGACCACAGAGGTCGGGGGTAGGACTGCTGCGTCCCACAGGATCAAAGGAGACAGTGGTCGGAATACTAACCCTACCATGGAGGAGGTGCCTGCGCAGCCACCGCCGGAGGGATTAGGATATCTCTTTCCGACTGCCTGTTCATGGCCGTCCCACTGCCATAAAAAGGCAGATGGAAAGGGACTTTGGGGGACCCAAGCAGGGCCCCCTTCCCCTGGAGTCCACTGTAAGTGGGTCTGGGGGGCACATGTAGTGCCCTTCCACAATATAGGGAATTATTGAAAGGCTCATTCAGATGCAGCAAAGAGTCTGACATAAAGTAAAGGTTTAAAGCAAAAATATTCCAAATCTTAAGCAAGAGATAGACTGGTGAGGGTCTTTACTTACTTTATAATTTTTATTTCGATTTTCTAAGAAAATCATAAAAGTACACAAAAGCCAGAGCAGATCATTACAAGCAACATTAAGATCATTATCATCATCATAAAATAAAAAAATAAAAACTTTACCTATCAAGAACCTAAAAACAATATCATCAGTCTTTCTTAAAGTTCAATAAATCGATTACAAATAGACCCCGTGGTTAAAAATAAGCACTTGAAACGGCTGCCAGAAATCTAGATACAAAAAAACACAATTTACGAGTAGTTAACAATTGTAAATATAAAAAAACAGGCCTAATCTGTCTAAAGTTTATCGGCAACATAAGTGGCCTGATATACTTGGACCGTAAGGAAGAGAATCTGGGGCAGTGGTGTCACACACAGGAACATTATCACAACTACAAGGAGGCAGACAGGCTGGCCTATGCCATAGCCCATTATGAAATAAAAGCTGATGAAAAATACTCAGTCTAAAATATGTTGAAGACCTTAATGATGTTTTGGCAAATCCAGGAGTACATATGGCTTGATTCCCTTTATTGACTTAACCATAACCTATAAACACATGGACTGCTTAAGTAAGGTGGCAGACTCCAGCTCGGACCGGAAAGAAAATTTTTGCTTGACCCAGGCATCATCCTTTTTTTACTATGAATTCAAGATCAGAAAATAAACTGGGCCTACCTAAATACTCAAAAAAGGATTTTATATACTGGAGCCAGGTTAATATTCAAAGTATTGTCTAAAGAAAACAGTCCTGAAGAATCAGGCAATTTAAATCTAGTTCCTCTGTATGCCAAAGTGAGCACCAAAATAAAAGTGGACACAGTCGAATCAAATCAGAGATAAAATTTGTGCCCAATTCTTCATGGATGATAAAATTTATTTTCGGTTTCCTGAATAGGTTGAATGGGTGCAAAACCTTAGATTTCACTGGCAAATGTTGCCATGGGCACACATTTAGCCCTATAAACTTCCAACATTAGATTTATTGGGCTGCGTCGCAACCGATTGGCAAAATCATTCAGACCCAATATAGCCCTCTTTAGTGTCCCTAAGTTTTTTTTAATCAAGGGTTTCCAGCTAAGATTAGAATTCAAGAGAATCCCCAGATAGGAGAAATTTTCCACTCTGCTTAAAGAATGTTCCTGAATTACAAATTTAGCAGTTTTTGTATTCTTGGATCGGACCACCATAAAATGAGATTTCTTGTTATTAATATAAAGATTCATTTCATTCGTAAAGGAAATGAATAAATCTAAAAGTCGCTGTAAGCTTCTATCAATATGAGCAATTAAAACCGCATCATCTGTGTATAAAAGCTAGGGAATAGGTCTTCCCTCTACCATTGGAACATCTAGGCCACTACTAGACAGCACTTCTTCCAGACTATTAATATGAATCATAAATAAGAAAGGGGAGAGGATGCAACCCTGACGAACACATCTTTTTATCATCGGTCCCATATCTTACCATTCCCCTCAAGTCTGAGTGAAGGCCTCTCAAAAATGCAACCAAGACCACATTGATCCCCCGGCCTCCAGATCCCCCCATAACTTATAACGGTTAACCATGTCAAATGCGGAGCTGAGGTCCATGAAGGCCAAATGGATTGAACCCTTCCTAGCCATGGTATATTTAGCTGTTAAAAGATACAGATTTTAATTCTGCTCCACCATGCCCCAGCTAGACCGAAACCCATTTTAAAGATTGGATAGAATATTGTTCATTGGCCCAGCAAGATAACCTCTCTAAAATAACTTTTCCTGTAATTTTAACTGCAATATCTACAAGGGAAATTGGACTATAAAAGGCTGCATCACTTCTGTTGCCCTTTTCAAACACCAGAACTATTACCGACTGCCGCCAGGTTTCAGGTAACAGGCCACAAATAGGTTCATTAACATGGAAAGTAATGAGTGGGGCCCACAAATCCACTAATGCCTTGAAGAGATCACCCGGCACACCAGTCACACCTGGGGCCTTACCCAGGGGTAGGGAAAGTATGGCTTTAGTTATTACTTCTCAGCTAATTTTAAGCCTTATCGCACCTGCACAAGGATGTTTCAAAGGAACAGAAAACTCATGAATCAAATAAAGCAGAAAAGTGATCCACCAATGCCTTAACGGGATCAGTACTGGCCTAATCGGAAAGCTGATTGACTTTAAAAAAGGAATGACTCAAAGTCCTCCATAAAGTAGTGCCATCCTTCAGATTGCTTGCCTTTACTAAATCCTGCCATAAATCATTCTTCAGTTGCAGCTTTCTTTACCCGAGTTCAGCTCTATATGCAACCCTACACCATTTAATCTCTTCCTTAACCCGTGGTGTTTTTTTAATAGTCAACAGAAACTCCTTTCTTGTCTTAGTACAATTCTACCTTCTACTAAAAGTAGGCAATCCAGTCCGACAACTTTGTGAGAGCAGAACTCACATAAAGGCAAATTGAGTCAAGAGCCTTAAGAGTACAATCGGCCAAGGAAGCCTGGTCTATGCATATCATAAATTCTGAAAAACATGCCTGAATCAAATCAGCATTAAAAGTTGGGGGGATAATCTGTTTCCATTTAAGCCTTCTCCCTTTGTTTTTGGAGATAGTCATGGTCTTATGGGCAGCAAAAATAGCCATAGGTTTTTCCCCATTCAGAAAAGATGGGGTAAGTGGGGTTTGGTCGTTGAAAGCATTCCATTCTATTTTAAAACTAGTCAAAGTAGAATATAAGCTCTTAGAAACAAACATACAATCAAAAGTTGTACTCCCCCAGTGGCCTTTAAATGTAGGAACAGCGTCCATCTGATCTAAATGACTCCTACTAAATAGATTGACCATATTATAATCTGCAACCATGCCATTCAGTAAATTGCCTTGGGAGGCTGCTTAATATGCACCTGGTCAACATCAACCCCTCCTGCATTGGCAGGATCATACAGCTAAGAGTTATTACACAGATGGAGACTAGAGACTCCTGTTAACATTAAGACTGTGTGGGTAGATGACTGAGAAATGGAATAAACATTTACTAATTTGGCAAGATTATCCATTACATCTGAAGAACTGTTCCATGTATGACATTGTAAACATTGATACATAAAATATTAATGTTATTCTTAAAAACTACTAATATACACAAAAGAAACTTGGAATTAGTAGGGGCCAGTGTAGGATTACAATTCAAATCCACTTTAGCCAAAGTAGTCAGCCCCCCTCTTGTACGTCCACTAGCAGAGGGGATCCCTTTAATTCTAAAAGAAACAAATCCATCTACACACAAATCCCCTTTTACATTTCACATTTCTTGTAAATTGATAATATCATGGGTGTGGAGTATCTTCAACCATTTCAAGTCCCCCAATTTTCCTTGCACACCTGCTATGTTCTAAATCAGAACTTTTAGTTCCCATACTTCATCACATGTACTAGTAGGGTAATCCTGGTTATTCTGTCTATTAAGTCAATCTAAATCGTTCAGCCCACTCAAGGTTTCAAACCTGTTATTTAATGAAATCTGAAGACTTTGCGTAGAATCAGAACTATAATCTTCTAGTCAATGGTTTGTTCTCCCTCTGTTGAGTACGCATCCCTCTCAGAGGTTTGTAAAAAAAAATCCAAGCGGTAACAATGAAATCTTACTTGCGGGAAGTATTGCTGATGCCAGCTCATTTAAAATGAAACCTACCATAAAGTTGTTTTAAAAATTGACCACAGCACAATCCCCCTTGTATGTATTTAGGAGAATACCTAACCCATCCCACTCTTCTGGTCATTATAATCTCCTCGAACAGCTGCTGTCTTGGCAGGTTGACGGATCTTCCAGCTAACCAGAATATCACCCTATTTTCACTGGCCAGAGTCCACTCTCTAAAGTTGGGGCAAAACAGACTTGGCTCACCTTCCGACTGGAGTCAACATATAACAAAATACACAGTGAAATGTGTGTTTTCAGCATAATATGATCATGTCAATACACAAATTGACATCTCAGAATACAAAATGTAATACAGCATCATCTAACACCATGCAAACATCACCGCATAAATGAATATTAATTTAACCTCTTTTGACCTAATGTCATTGGATGTGTCAGTAAAAATCTGGTTACACTCAAACCAATGACAATCTCATATTATGAATGGGCCTACACTGGCCTTTAGTGTAGCAAAAGCCATCCTCTGAAGTCCTTGAGAGCTGCATGTCAATACAGAGCATTTCATAGTGCACATTTTTGTTACGTGTGGTGAGAGGAGAAATTAATGCACACACATCATGGCTGTGTTAGGATTCAAAATGGAGTTTAAGCCTAGTTCGGGCCTAGCTTAGTCAAGCACAGGAAAATACAGTTTACAAAGTGCATTGAATTCTTTATAGTGCAAAATTATTCATACCGTTGGGCACACATTTTAAATACATCAAAATCATCTTTCCAGCCCCCATCTGATTGACTAATCAATCATCAAAATCCCACTAATCTTCATTTAAAACACAGTTTCTGTTATCTTTGGCTTCTTGGGTCTCGATTCTTCCAAAGCCTTCACCTCAACATAAACACGAAAATTTATGTTCTCCATCGTCTCGATTTAAACATCACATACTTGTTTTTCTTTCTAAACGTTGCTGGTGCTCTCTCCATATTCCTGCAAATTGAACCCCTTTTAAAGCATATTATTTCAAGAAATGTAAACATAGGAATTAGATCAAGTATGCATAAAGAAATGATAATTAATGGAGTTAGTATATTCCTAAGAACACCCCCAAAACGACCAAACCATTCACCAATCATTGCAAAACCCTTTCAAGTCTCACTGAACCACATACTTACTGATTCCCTTAACCCATGCTCTTCCAGAGTGTTTGCATCACGGAAATATTATTAAGATTACAAATGTAGTCATTAATAAGCTTACTACTATCAGGATACAACCTTCAAAACATGTCAGACTCCACCTTCGCTATGTGCTACCTTAATGTTGTTTAAGCATTTCATGCTGTGATTAACACTTTTCTCTTATTTGTAAGTGAATCATATCCAACTAGTGAAACCAGGTACAAAAATAAGTCAGCTAGAAACATTTATATCAAAACGAATACATTTATGCCAAAGTTTGAGCAGCATCTTTGTTTTTTAGTTGCCATACTCCTTCTACAAAAATACTAAAAAACAATCTAAATCAAAACGTTAGCTGCTAATTTAAAGAAACAAAATAAAAAAAACTTCAGAAAACTTCAGCATGTTTTCTATTTAGAATAGTTCAGTTCTTTGACTGAGTTCAAATATGTTAATAAATCACAGAAACCCTTTAATCTTTGACTGGATACCTAAGGTACAAAATAAAACAGACTTTAACTATGAAGTACTGTGCACAAAAAAAAGTGTTTGTCAAAATGAAAAAACCCTCTCTCTTTTTATATATATATATATATATATACACGAGGAAAACAACAAAATCAGGCTCATCACAACATACAGCACTGAAAACCTTCAACTAATGAAAATACTGCGCAAGAACTGGCATGTATTACATATGGACCCCACAGTATCCAAAATAGTGGGAGATCATCCGGACATCACCTACAGACGAGCTAAAAATTTACGAGATCAATTAATGCATAGTCACTTTCAATATCAAAAGAAATCGGATATATGGCTCAAGCCGAAAGGATTTTTTAAATGCACTAGCTGCAAGGTCTGCTTGATTGCACAAAACAAGAAGGAGGTGAGGATGGCAAACAAACGGATGTGGAGGATTGACCAACTAATCAACTGTAAAAGTCAATTTGCAATATATGTAATGGAATGCCCATGTGCTTTAAAATACATCGGCAGCACAAAATGCGAATTGAAAAAACGCATTTTAGAGCATGTGCGAGCTACTATCAACTCAGATTGAAGCAACGCGGTAGCCAAACATATGGAGAAGGAGCATGGTGGAGACTGGAAACAGTTAAAATTTTATGCGTTGGAGACAGTAGGAACACACCCTAGAGGTGGGGATCGTGAAAGGATCCTAAGACAGAAGGAATCACGCCACATTCTAAATTTTCGAACACTGATGCCGGATGGCTTGAACCAGGATGAGGAACTCCATTATCACTTATGAACTGTTTGAAAATATGCTCCATAATGAGACTAATGTAAAATGCCCAGCAGAGCTGTTATTTTTTGTCTCCCTATAGCACAGTTGTCACTAGATTCACGCTTTACACCCTCTTTATGCCTGAAAAATATGGTTTTAACTGAAATTATCCTGTAACAAATCCTCCTGAAAGACATGATGGTGCAATGAGTGACAATAGATAGTCATGGGAAAAAGAAAAATATGAAACAGTATAACAAACCTAGTTTAAAAAAGATCTTCTTTCCACGGGAGATGAAGGCCCACTAGAGGGCGTGAACGTTATATGACGTGATCAGGAAAATGTGTGTTCACATATCGACATATACCTCCATTCATGATTGGTAGACCCACTAGAGGGTTTAAACATACCTCATTAGATCAATTCGTAAAATCTAGTCAGATAGAATTGATTACCCACTGGGGGGCGTTATTTATTAACAATCAGGCATTACCGGAAAATATTGGTAGGATAATGTCGTTCTCCTCTTGCAATTGTATCAATGATTGTAATGGAAAGATTGCTATGGATTAATCCTTTAATTGTATTGAGATTGTCAACATGAGATTATAATGTGACCTGTATTACGGAAGAATTACAACGAACTACATGTACCACAATGCTTAGTTGGATAGCACAGGAAGTGACACGATGTATCACATGGGTGTGTTTTTTGTTTTTTGGTGTTTGTCTATAAAGAGAAAAAAATGCAGTTTGAAAACTGTTAGAACTCGTGAGCAAGGTTTCAGGGAAACCGAAACGCGTAGAGTTGTTTACAGGAGCATTGGCTTGCTGAATATGAAATAAAAAGATAACTGATTCACTGCACACCTGCCTCTGGTCTCGTGAGTGCGCGAGGAATCCCGGTGGGGACAAAGGAGGAATATATATATATATATATATATATATATATATATATATATATATACTTCCACCCCAGTGCTCCGATTACAGGAGCCCGAACCAAGCAGGGCGGCCTCAGCGCTGCAGGCATGGAGCTTCCTGCATAAATGAAAACGTCACCACTTCTCCTTCAAAGAAGTCCGGCGATCTCAAATTTCAAAAGGCATTCTTTATCTCAGTAGCCATTTTGTTTACATTCAACTTGTCAACATGCATTTTTAAAAGCAAACCTGCCAATGCTTTCACATCTCCTGTAGTGCCCCACAGCTTTGAAGTCAGCATGTGGAAACACCATGTTCCACCTCGCTTCCCATGTCACACTTTGACTTCCAATGCTGATATTAGGAAATTCCTGTCTTCACCTTGGTGAGGGTGGGCGGTTCATGCTCAGTTTGAATTCATTACTTCCACCACAGTGCTCCGATTGCAGGAGCCCAAACCAAGCAGGGCGGCCTCAGCGCTGCAGGCAAGGAGCTTCCCCCATAAATAAAAAATTCACCTCTTCTCCTTCAAAGAAGTACACCGCTGCCATATTTCAAAAGGCTGCAGGCACTTTTATTTCACACTGAGATATGTAGAGGTTGCTCATAGTCCTTATGCATGTCCGCTCAGATTGAGCCTTGATCACAGGCGAGTAATTTTTCATCGAACATGACCACGTGTTATTTACAGACACCACTCACATTCCCTCTTTAGAGTGCACATTTCAAATGAAATGTCTTTTTCCGACTTCTGAGAAGTCACAATTATAAATCTATCTTTATCGCATTAGCCTTGTGTTTACATTCATCTTGTCAAAATGCGTTTCTACTTACTGACCTCCAAGCTGTGGGGCACTACAGGAGATGTAAAAGCATTGGCAGGTTTGCTTCTCAAAATGCATTTTGACATGATAAATGGCAACCGCCACTAGGTATGTTATAGTAGTTAGGTCAGATTTCCATAGGAAGAGCGTTTTTTGGTTTGCTAATAACTTTGGTGCTGTTTGATAAATCTTCAGAAAACTTTCCCCCAAAAAATTTCATCCACTTCAGCTCCTTCCTGGAAAGGTTTAGGGTGATCCGTCAAGCCGAAGGTGAGAAAAAGGGGGGTCCTAAAACATAAAGGGCCTCATGTACGTAGCCCAATACCGGTCGGTAACGGCCGATTTTCGGTAATTATACCGTTACCGACCGGTATTTAGGCTGTTGACATGTAGGGGGCTCATTTCTGTATTCGGTAATTTACCGAATCGGTAAAATTACCGAATCGGTAATTTTACCGATTCGGTAAATACCGAATACAGTAATGAGATGTAGGGGGACTGTGTGGTGGGTGTGGGGATTCGTTATTTACCACCAACTAATAGTTGGTGGTAAATGACGAATATGTGTAAAAATGCATTTTTGTGCACTGTGAGGTGTTCAATGTGGCAGACATACATGCCCCTAGGGCATGTATGTGCGCCACATGTGCACACATGGACGTATCAGGGGTGCAACAGGGTGTCAATGTGACACCCTGCCACCCTTGAATGTGCTCCCCCCATTACCGAATCGGTATTTACCGATTCGGTAATGAGGCATACCTTCCCATTGATTCAATCAATGGGAAGGTATGCCTCATTACCGAATCGGTAAATACCGATTCGGTAATTACCGACTTAGTCCGATTCGGTAACATTTACCGAATAATTACCTACATACACTTTACCGATTCTTAAATACCGAATCGGTATGATTCGGTATTTTAGAATCGGTAAAGTGTATGCCACCTACATATGGCCCAAAGTTCTTATGCATTTTCCATAGACTTCTTTAGATACGACTACTGCAAAAACTGCCGACCAGAATTACACCAAATTCAGCAGGAAGCTAGAGCTTGGTCCACAGATTGTGCTTTTTGTGATTGGGTATAAATCCGTTCAGTAGTTTTTGTGAAATTAAGGGTAAAAAATAATTGTACATTTGGATGGTGGCGCTTGTGAGAGTTCCGTGAGCCTACTGCAAGTGTGCAAATAAAAAAATGGAGCACTGTGATTGGTTGAGAGGCCCATTTTCCCCCTAAGTCTTTACTCTCTCATGGGAGTGAGAGGCTCGCTGACTGTTGGAATGTTAGAAATGAAATGGCCGCTATAACTGTTTACTGTGAAAAATTGGAGGTGTTGTGGAAATAAAATAAAAAAGCTATATGAGAGGGCAGCAGAAAGACATGCTGTCCTCCTAAGTTTAGAGAGGAGGTGTCTAAGGGGTAACTGCTGTGAAGAAAATAAATGTATAATGTTTTTAACTAAGTTTTACGATCTCACAGTACTCTTGCAGGATCGCAAATAGTAAAAAGGAGTAGATGAGTTCTCTATTACACTCCATTAGAAGAAATGTATACTGTGGTGCTTGTTTTTGAGATAAAGTGTGTAAGAAATAAGTACTGTGATGAGTAGATCGTTATTTTTTATGGGGTTTGTTCGATTTTGCGCTTCCTTGGGATGACTTTCCTCTACCAGGCATCTTGTGGGTGTCTCGCAAAAATGTAACAAAAGAGCACTTTCTTTATATCGTAAATGCAATGATACATCAGCAGTTTTTCTACCTTAAACAACACTTCTTACATCTTTCTTAAAAATTAAAAAAATAAACTGTTATGAACTTAATTCCAAATGCACGATCCAGACGGAAGCATAGCCCCCCCTCAAAGTCCATGCAGAAGATTGTGTGTTCGACTCCCGCGATCATCTTGTGAGAGCCATAAGTTTGTAAACAAAATAATTAATACAATAGGCATACTGTAATGACTCAATTAATAAAGATTAGCATTCAGTAACAACTCACCACATGTTAAAGATCTTTGTACAATAGAGTAGAACAATTTAAAAATATACAATCTCGCGGGTCTCCTGTTAGAACGATCAAATACCTTAAAAATGGATGTATATAGTGAAAACACATAATTGACAGTATAGTAAAAATTGATCAGTGTATTTTTGAAATATAAATATGAAGTTTATGTAAAAATAATACAAAGAATATGAAAACTATGCTGCAAACATTTCTCAATATGTGAGATATGAAAACTAAGAAGATGGACATTCTCAGTGCAAATATCGTTGGAGTAGCGAGTGTCTATGTATTTATATTTTTATTTTAAAATAACACTTCAAATTCACTCAAAAAACCAAAAGTTAATGTAACGCTATAGTTAGGTGTGATAAAAGGATCTGTTTTTATTTTTAGAAAAAAATTCACAGAAACAAACAAAAGTTAAAGTAATCTTATGGTTAGGTGAATTTGTCAGTGTGAACATTAATGTTTTGAACTTAAAATTAAGACACAGAAATTCACCAGTTATAGTTAGCAGCACTAACTATAACTTGCGCCCATGCCATGCACTGCTTATGACCTCACATATAACATCACTCATGACATGTTCTATGACATCATTTATGACATCACTCATGATATCTTAAATGACATTGTTGATGACATCACTGATGACAGTGAGACCACTGTATAATGAGGCTCATGTGCGAACACTGGAACTAGGGGCAGGGGAGCCGAGTGTCAGGTAAGATGAGACAGTGCCCAGTTCTACTTTTAATCTCTTAGTAGATTTGGAATTAATGCCTGAAATGGAAGTTGATTGAGACAAAATTTCAACGCACAATATAGATGAATTGGCATATTTGGTTACAGTAGCAGGAAAATATGCCCATAAAACATTTGAAAAACTTCAAGAATTGGTTAGGAGTCTTGAGGTGAATTTTGCTTAAAAAAAGTCAGAATCACATAAGAGAGGGTTGACTATGAATGAAGTGTTGGCTCAGAATCCTAAAACATTATAGAATACTCTCATATGATTAACAGAGATGCTTATTAAATGGGAAGACTTAGCAAGTTTTCGAGAAGTATGTTCAAAACCAGAACCACCCCATAAACCTGAGGTGTTTTAAAAAGAGTGAAAAAAAAACATTGTGGAAAGTGAATTCAAGGCTGTGAGCTACTCTGAAGGTGACTGTGAGCTACTGGTAGCTTGTGATCAACTGGTTGGAGACACCTGCTGTTGCAATTCACAAGAGTCAAGAGTTTAATTGTTCTATGTACAGAGATAAATTTGCCTCCTGACTTAAGACATACTGTAAACAAGGAGGTTGGGATTTTTCAGGAAAAGAGATTGGATTGATCAAAGTGCAGAGCCAGTGCAAATCACTGTGGAAACAAATGTAGTGTATCACTGCATTCCTCAGTACAAACTTACATGTGAAGCAGAGGAAGGAATTAGCCCAGTTATTGATGAAGTAATTGAACAGGGCATTTTAAATGAAGAGTTAGGGAGCCCATGTGACTCACCAATCATGGGATGAAAGAAACCTAGCGTAAAGTGGAGGCTAGTACAAGACCTGCAAAACATATTTATATTTATATTTATATATGCTTATAGAGCGCTACTGACACCCTACGGGTAACCTGGCGCTATGTCAGAGAGTGTGTTGGATGAATAAGGAATACTATCAGCATAGAATTTAGCGAGAGAACTGGGAGATAGCCCGGGAATATAACCAAGTTTTAATTATTTTTCTGAACTGCATCAGATTATCTATTTGTCTAATATCCAATGGAAGTGTGTTCCTGAGTCGAGGGGCTGCTATGCAGAATGCACGGCCTCCTGACTTGACTTTCTTGGCTCTCTGCACCCTCACAAGGTTAGATGATGAGGAACGAAGCAGCCGAGGTGGAGTATACCAGCTAAAACTTTCCTGCAGAGATTTTGGCCCCTGTCCATGTAAGGCTTTGAACAATAGGCAAAGGGCTTTGAAATGAATTCTCTGCAGGACTGGCAGCCAGTGTAGCTCTGAAAGGACTTGCAGAGTAGAGGAACGACGTGGTCGTCCCAAAGTTATCTTTGCCGCCATATTCTGTATTCTCTGCAGTCTCTCGATCAGATACTGTGGTGAGTTCAGAAGCAGTGCATTGCAGTAATCTAATCTGCCCAGAATGGTACTTCGGGCTATCAACATCCTTGCTTCTGATGAGAAAAGTGGGAATATTTTTCGAAATGCTCTCAACAAACTGAAACAGCTCCCGACTATCTTATTAACATGCTTCTCCAGCGTCAGCTTATTGTCAAATGTAACGCCCAAATTACGTACAGCAAGGTTAGGAGTCACTGGTACACTATCCGTACTTGGCCAAAAGTTAGATGGGAATGGAGACGGAACCCTTCCTGTAGTGCAGTAAAGAATCTCGGTTTTCTCACAATTAAATTGGAGTGAGTTCTCCCTGAGCCAAGTTGCTATATCCTTCAGGCATGCATGGAAATCCATCACAGGAACCGAATGCTCGCCTTCTAAGGAAAGAATAAGCTGAGTATCATCAGCATAATTAACCAAATTGATGCCGTGAGATCTTATAATTGAAGGTAGTGGGCTCATGTATATATTAAAAAGGATGGGGCTTATCGCTGATATCTGTGGAACACCTTGCGGTATGTCTGAGAAACTGGAACGAAAAGGGGGGAGAGCAATTGCTTGCTGTCTATCAGAGAGATAGGAGCGAAGCCATTTCAAGGCTGTTCCCGTCACTCCCACCTCCTCTAATCTGGACAAGAGGATCCCATGGTTAACCGTATCGAATGCGGTGGACAGGTCAAGAAGGATCAAAACCGCCGCTTGTCCCCTGTCCGCTCGCATTCGTAGATCGTCCATAACGGTCACCAGGGCCGTCTCCGTACCATGTCCGAGACGGAATCCAAATTGCATCTCATCCAGGACATTGTTACTTTCTAGGAACTGAGATATTGTTTTACTGACCACTCGTTCCAGAATTTTTATAGGAAATGGTAGTAATGAAATCGGTCTATAGTTCTTCATGCAGGTTGGATCTAAAGTTGTCTTCTTTAACAGTGGTGTTACTGAAGTTTGTTTCCAGCATGTGGGTACTAGACCCTCCATCAAGGACTGATTGCAAATTTGACGTAATACTGGAAATAGCTCCACAGACAGTTCCTTCCAGATTTTATGTGGTAGCGGATCCAATGGTGAGCCCGAGGAGATACTCATGGCCACTTTTGCAAAGTCCTCCGAAGAGAGAGCATTGAACTGGTTCAGAGGATGTAATATCCTCCTTTCTGCGGGGTTCCAAAGTCCCAATTTCTTGTGTGAGTGTTGAAGGTCAAGATCATTAATAATGTTCTTTATTTTCTCCTCAAAAAAGGAGGCCAGTCCATCACATAGTGTTTGGCTAGGCACAATCTCATTCTTGATACACTCAGGCTTAAGCAGGGTATCTACAATCCTAAAAACTTCCTTAGAGTTATGTTGTGCTTTCAGGATACAGTTGGCGAAGTACTCTGTCTTAGCTAACACAATTTCTTTTCTATAACCTGCTAAGGCAAGTTTCCAGAGGGCCTTTTCTCTCTCGGTGTAACCTCTGCGCTATCTCCTTTCTGCTTGTTTGCAGCTGAGTTTCAGAGTTCTAAGACTATCTGTGAACCAGGGGGCAGACGGCCTGCCAGCTTTTTTATGAGTCTTTAAGGGGGCCACTCGATCTAACTGGGAACTGATATTATTACAGTAATCTATATAATTCTCTTCCACTGTCTTATCATGGTCATAGGTCTCAACCGGTGCAAGAGCCGGAGCGGTCTGTGTCCTTTTTAAGAGGCCCTTCCAGTTCCTGCTTTGAAATACCCGATCAGTCTTTGGGAGTGATTTATTCAGTCCCAGATTATACAGCTGGAAAATGATCAGGCAGTGGTCTGACCAGCATACTGGTAGAACTTCAAGAGGTCCCATCAGCTGTTCACTAGTGAACACCAGGTCCAGTGTGTGTCCACCTTTTGTGGGTGGATTCCTTTACCCATTGCTGTAAGTTAATAAGTTCACAGGATTGAATGATATTGTGGAAGGCTGTGTCCAATGTCCCATTTGGCCATAAATTAAAATCTCCTACAACTAGTAGCCTTGAATGACACAGGGCCAGGTTATTCAGGATTTCAATGAGTCCTCGTTGGAATGCAAGATCGGCGGCTCCCGGTGGTCTATAGCCTACCAAGCCGGTTAGAAGCTGTCCCTTAGGTTCTTTAATGACAAAGCCCAGGGTCTCTATTCCTTCCATGTCCTCAGTATCAAGGGGGGAGAGATCCCAGCTGTCCTTAAAGATGATTCCAACCCCTCCACCCCTACCGCCCACCCGAGGTTTGTGAAGGGATTTGTATCCGGGAGGGCAGGCCATGTCCAGCTCCATGTCAGAGTCAATATATGTCCATGTTTCTGTCATGAACAATACATCCAAGTCATTACATTCCACCAATAGTTGGATTTCAAGGTGATGCTTAGGTAATGACCTGACATTGAGCAGACCACATTTCAGGCCATCCTCCCTCAGAAAATCAGCCTTCAACCCTGCCGTCCTCTCTATTGTAATCCTACCCTTCTTACCTCCATCTGCTCTCAGATCTAACAGTTCGTTTCTAGTATATACGAGCTTCACATTACCTCCAGTATCCTCCGAAAACGGAGCAGAGTTGCTGGCGCTGAGCGTGGCCGGAGCGCGGACGGGCGCAGACGGGCTTGCCTTGTGCGCGCCTTCGGCGCACCCGCTGCGCGCGTCCGCTGCGCGGCCATGCCATCGCGTCGCTTTTAAAGGCGTAGGAACACCTAGACCGAGAACCTTCACCGGCGGTTCCGCTGTGGAATGCGGACACCGCGAGAAGAGAACCGGCACGGCCAAGTCGGGTTTAGCGGTAACAGAGAGCTTTTATAAGCTGTATCTCAAATTATAAAAGTAAGCAATGTTTTCCCCACGATTCAATTTTAAAAAGTTTCCCCACAATTCAATTTTTTATAAGACACACGTATCCTAAGGTGCAAATAGTATTTAGCAACAACTTGGTCAATTCACATACAGTACTATTCGTTTTTAAAAATATGTATCCTAAAGTGCAAAGAAGTGCGAAGAGCAGCTAGTTCAGCCTACACACAGCGATTAAATCTCATAATAGAGATTTAAGTACAAGACCTGCAAAACATAAAGGATTTAGTGATTCCCTTTTGTTCCATGCCTCAAAATCCTACAGTAAGATTGTTCCAAATTCTTGTAGATGCCCACCATTTGTTTCAATTCTGCTAGTCTAAATTTACCCCGTGACTCAGTGCTAGCGCAAATTATTTATGATAATCTAGTTGCCGCTAAAATGAAAGATGGTTGTACACTTGATGCAATTGCATTGTTAAGCCACCTAGCTGAAAAAGGGCATATTGTGTCCCCTACTACATTGCAGTACTATCAGGAAGAAGTGATTTATTTCGAACTCTATATTGAGAATGTGGTGAGGATCGTGTCCACAGAATGCATTTCTGCCATCCTGAAAATGAACCCACGAACAACACAGAGAGAAGTGATACCTCTTACTTTGAGTTGGTGAAATGGAAGGAAATGAGGTAAGAACTTACCTTTTTAACTGTCTTCCACTTCCGTTTATATCTGGAACTCCATTGTCCAGGTCCCTTTGCTGCTCCAACTCCACCACAATGCCAAATAACTCCGTTGTCACCGAGATCTAAGGTAAGCAACTTTTACAATTGTCATACTATGAATTGTGTGTTGAGAATTGCTGTAGCATTGTGCATTTTTGCATTGCTCTTACATACAATATTTTCTTATGAGTAATGCAGTAATGTTTCTTCATTTTCCTACCTATCCAGAGAAATTGAGCACCCCTGTATTGATACTTAAAAAAATATTGTTGTTGTGGTGCTTGGGGGAGTTGTGCTTGTGATGCCTGTGGGTGTGCATTCAATAGTATGTATATGTTGTTTGTGTGGCATGCACTATATAACAAAAAAGGGTCATGACACATTAGATACATATGTATAAACAAAAATAAGTTGTACTTACCAGACTTTCCTCTACCAGGGACTCACTCCGTCGGGCATCCGCCACCAGGACAATGCCAGCACAATGGCTACATTCTAATCGGCTTGGCGGAATACCACCGGCCTGATGGTACAGTGCCAGCAGAGCTTGCACAAATCTAAATACGGTGGGCGGCATTCCGTCAACTAGAAACTGCCGCCACGGAGGGACAGCAGGAGTACCACCAAGATCTATATTTGGCCCTTAATATTTGCAAGCCTTTCTAGATCTAAAACACAGGCTGTGGAGCACCCCTGCTCTACAAATGCTCTGGAAATGCCCCATTACAATAAAGATTTGCATATATTCTCTCATGAAGGAGATGGGTGTGTACGCTCAGTCCTCAGACAAAGTCAAGGGGGAGGGTGCTAAACAGCTTACTTTTAAGCCACTTTTCAGTCACATTAGATGCAGTAGCCACCACACTTCTAGGGTGCCTGAAATGTTTTGCTGCTGTTTACCTGGTAATTGTCTAGTGTAAAACAGCTGTGATGGATCATACATTTATTTCGCTAGGTCCACATTAATTTGAGCCATGATGACTCGTATCCAAACTCGGCATTTTACAAATAGATGCTTGACCAAAAATAAGCAGGTAAAACTGGCAGTAGAAAATATTTTTGTGAAAAACTGTAATACCCTGAATCCTGCAACACTTCTGCCATTGCCTGAGGAGAAAGTTGACAACGAAATTGACGAAATTGACCATGATCACATTAATGTACAGATTTGTGTATTAAACCAAACCAGCCTTTCAAAATGTACCACTTGAACTGGCTGATTTGATTGTATTTGTTGATGGTCTTTGCCTGAGAGATCATTATTGAATTTTTCAAGCAACATATGCAGTTTGCACAATGCATATTTTGTGGAAGCATCATACATGTAAAATGTAATTTCAGCACAAATGGCAGAGTTAATTACAACCAAAAGAGCATGCTGCCTAGCCAATGGATTGAGCATTACTATTTATACAGTTAGCCAATGCGGTTTTGGAGTGGTTCATGATTTCGGCCAATTATGGTCACAGAGGGGTTTCTTGATATCCTCTCGCACCCCCAGTTTTCAAATGTGTTGCACAAATGAAAGGAGATGATATGGTTTCAGCAGGAAGCAATTAGACAGATTAAGTTTCAAAATACTATGCTCTTATGTCTAGTACATTAGGAACAATTTCTTATCTATGTCGACTCGCTTGAAGAACTGAGAGAACTGCAAAACAAGATGACTGAGGATGAAAAGAAACAATGAGAAAAGATGCGAATGAGATCTGGACATCTACGGAAGAAAGATTTGTTTTGCCTGATTTAATGTTGTTGCAATTGGCAAGGTATTTTCATAAACCTACAGATGTTAGAGGGGACCCAAGGATTAGAACATTTGAAAATATATGTCTCGAACCTCATTTTAGAGTAATTTCAGAGAACTTGTTCAAAAGATGTATAACTTGCCAACAGATAATTATCAGCAAGAGAACAAATGTAGCTATGAATCTCATAGGTAGAGAAGAGGTCCCTTTTGCAAGATTACAAATAAATTACATCAAGATGCCACCAGTCTAGGTGTTTAGTAATTGTCTGCCCGTTTAACAAGTGGATTGAAGTCTACCCAACCAGAAGTTGTAATGCCCTCACTGTAGACAAGCTTTTGTTGATGGTGTTGATCCCTAGATTTGGTATGCCAAATCTTTTAGAATCAGGGGAACATACTTTAAAAACAAAATTATGAGAGCTCTTTCTAAGGTACTGAAAGTGGAACAGAGATTTAATTGTGGACATCATCCAGAAGCATCGGAAGTTGTGGGCTCAGCAAAGGGTGTTCTGAAAGTGAAGCTAGCAAAGGTGTGTGCATCGACTTCATTGAAATGTCCAGATGCTCTTCCGTTGGTCTTAATGAGCATGAGGAGCACGCCCAACGAGCCTACTGGTTTGCCTCCTCATCAGGTGCTAATGGGCAGAGCTATGAGAATTCCTGGTATTTCTTGAACTGCACTTGCAAACATAACTGATAATTTAATTCTGGATTACTGCAAGAGTTTGGCTGATCAGGTATGCTCCCTTTCTCACCAGGTGAATTAGGCTATACTTTTAGCAAGTGAAGAACCGTGCCAGCATCTTGAACCAGGAGACTGGGTCATGTTGTTTAGAAATCTTGACTTGAAACCTATTGGAAGTGGCCTTATCAGGTAATACTGGTAACGAAAACTGTTGGGAAGTGTGGAGATTTGCTGCAGTGGATCCATGTGTCTCACATGAGGAGAGTGAAGACTGCAGGTGAAGAAATGGTGACACAACCCATAATTCACAGAGTCAAGCTTGAGTTCACTTCATGGATCGAGAGGGAAGGAGAGCAGAGAGAAGAGCAACAACAAAAAGAACATAAATTCAAACCTCAGAAACGCTAAATCTGAAAACCCCAGACCAGTTCCAGTTGCAAGTACTGCAAATCATGAGACAGATAAAGATGAGACAAATCTGACTGAAGATAAAAGCTTGATGCGCCCCGATTGCTCTGAAGGTGTTAGTGAAGGAAGAATAGCACTATAAACAGCCACAGATCTGAATGATGAAGTTACTGAAAAGCCTGAGATCAGAAGATCAAAAGAGTAAGAGTGTCAAGCAATAAGTATGCTGGACCTAAATGGGTCTATATGACAAAGATTGAACCAGATGAAAGAGACATTGATCTAACAGACTATTGTTTTTTTTTTTTGGAAGAACATCCATGAATATTCTTGAAGTGGGAATTATAGTGATCTACATTGAATACTTTCCTGATGGAGAAATGAAGCTGAATTTGTGTACCTCTGAGTAGATATTTGACATGATTTTTTATAAACATTCCTGTATAGCTCTCTTAGACTAGAAATTGAGTTAGATTTTTTTAATGACTACATTTTGAGAGCTTGTCCCTATGTTGAAGAAGATTGAGTTTATACCTTAAGCACCCTTGCTGAAGATAGTTTTGTGTCGACATTAAACTTATGTACTGGTTTCTTAAATTATAGGCCTGTATCTAGTTATATTGACTTATTTTGAGAATTGAAGATACATTTTTGAAGAGCTTATTTTGAATTTATGCACCTTTTAGTTAGATTTAACTTTTGTTTTTTAAAGGTTTTTTATGAAAGATCGCTAAAAGTAAGTTGTCCTTGGCTCTAAAATTAGTTTTTTTATTTTAATTTTTTTAAATTACATTTTTGTTTTGAAAAAAATGTATCCTGTTGGGTATGATGTGAAGATTAGAAACTGTATACTTTGGTAGATCAACTAGCTACTTATACTGCAGGTGCATTAACTACAATTGATGAAAAGATGATTATCATTCGTGTGATGGTAATACAAAATAGAATGACTTTGGATATTTTGCTTGTGAAAAAAGGTGGTATCTGCTGTCTATTGAAGGTCTAGCAGTTTTGTACGTATATGGCTGATGATAGCATGTTAAATTAATGATTATGTTAATAACCTAAATAATGTTACGCATGAAGCTAAAACCTTGGGAGAGACTGGTGCTTGGGAAGTAATTTGTTCATTGTTTAGCTCAATTGGCAAATGAATAGCAGGATTGTAGAATGGTTTGAGCATGTGGGTGGAAATATGATGAAGAAGACATTTACCCCAATAATTATAATTCTTCTTTGTATAATTGGTCTATTTCTTCTAGTAAAACTGTTAGGGGATTTCTGCTTAAAAGATTAGTTAAAATAGGGTTGTGAAAAGAAGAAGGTGACCAGGAAAAGAAAGAGACAAACAAGAGATCGAGCTCGAGAACATCAAATCACAAGTGTATAACAAATGGAAAGCCTTGGAAGAAATGAAGAAGCCAAAAATAATACATTTTGTATTGTAGAATAGTGAAGTGTGTTTGTGGTGAATTCAAAAATCATCAGAGGCTTTAATTGCAGATTTATTAATAAAGATGAATGTTCTTTTTCTTATACTTAAGTTAGCAGAAGCAGGTTTCTAAACTAATTTAGCTGGGCCTTGTGCCTGGTTGCACTGGCAGCTGGAGAAATGTAACTTTTAAAAAATTGCACTAATTGAACGATTTCTCTTTAAATTTGTGTTTTTCTTTATTATAAATAGTTGGAAGAGGCTCTCTTTTGTGGTGTTTTAAAAAAAATGAAATATAATTATTTTTGTAAATTTCCCTGGCGCTGGTTTCTAACTGTACCTACATTTGAAATATGTCAAGAACTTTCCTGTGGATGCCTTTGATATGTCCATTGTATTTACTTTATGCAAAGATGTGAGGTTGTTCTCTTGTTTTTAGGTTAAGGGTTAGCATTAATTATGTATTCTGAAGGTGTTATTAGCAGTGAGTTGTTTATTTTCCATTGTATCAACTAATGTGCTTTGAAGGAAGCCTGCAGGAAATTATGGGGCAGATGTACGACCATTTGTTGTGGTTGCAAAGGGGAATTTGGCCCCTTGGCGACCGCAAAAAATGTCGGCCCAATGTACTAAGCCTATTTTGTGAGTCGCTAACATATTAGGGACTCGCAAAATATGGTTAGCGACTCGCTATTAGGAAGGGGCATTCCAAGGGCGTCCCTTCTAAATAGCAAGTGCAATTGCATGTACCATTGTTTTGCGACTGCCAGTTTACCGCCCTTGTCAAAAAGGTGATAAGCCACTCGCAAATGGTAAGGGGTCCCCAGGGGACCCCTTTCCCTTTGTTAATGGGTTTGCAAATATTTTTTAGCAGGCAGTAGTCCCATGGACTACTGCCTGCCCTTAAAAAATGAAACAAAAAAGTTTCATTTTTGGTTTTAAATGCATCCCGTTTTCCTTTAAGGAAAACAGACTGCATTTAAAAAAAAAAATGCTTCATTAAAAAAGCAGTCACAGGTATGGTGGTCTGCTGGCCCCAGCAGGCCACCATCCTCGGGCGTGCTAACTATTCCTAATGGGGTCGCAAATTGCGGCAGCCTCATTAATATTCATGAGGCATGCATTTTGTGACCCCATTGGGAATCGCAATTAGTGTCTGAGACACTGTTGTACATTAAGTTTAGCGAGTCGCAAATAGCGAGTCGCAATTTTGCGCAATTTGTGATTCGCTAAACTTAATGGTCGTACATCTGGCCCCTAGTGTGATGTTGTAAATGTTCAATGTTAATGCTGCTTGCTTGTTAGTTTTGATGGCCAAATGTTCAATCACGTAATGTAATTTGGAGGTAGATGAAAGGAACTCATTGACTATTAATTTTGTGAAGGCTTCTGAAGCGATCCCTTTTTACATGATACAATATAGTTTATTTAGTATAAATATATACTGTTTAAAGTAGTAAATGTTGAACATAATATATACAATTACTATAATTAAGTAAATACCTTTAACTAATTATTCAATACTTTGGGTCTGATTACGATGTTGTGTGGACGTTATCGCTGTGGTCTCTGGACCGACTGACCTCCAGTCAGCAGTCCCAACACCACTATTACAATGCAACCGCACATGGTGCTGTTGCAGACTCCCATTTCTCTATGGGAGCTTGTGCAATGGCCATAAACCGGCCGTAGCACAAGCTACCTTAGAGAAATGGGTGTTTTTGTTAATCCCTGCACCGCGTGGCAGGCACCTGATGGTGCCTGCCACGCAGTGCAGGGATTAACAGGCCTCCAACCGGAGGCAAGGGGACCTTCCTAGGGTCCCCCAAAGTCGCTTTCTGACAAGCTTTTTATGTCAGAAAGCCCAGTATGAAAAGCCTGTTGGAAACCGACATCATATTCCCCATGGCGTAAACGCAGTACATAGGGGATTATGAGTGACTTCCGATTGGCCAACAGGCTCCTAGAGCCCATCGAAAGCCATTCGGTCTGACCGGCCTGTTTCAAATCTGACAACCTTCATTGTAATAAAGCTTCGGATTTGAAACCAGCAATGTAAGTCGGAAAGCCTCCGACCTGCGGTCGAAGGCGTTCCGATTTACATCGTAATCAGGCCCTGTATATTAATATATATTTATTTAAACACACAGACATGTGCGTGTGTGTTTAAATAAATGTATGTATGTATGTATGTATACTATATATATATATATATATATATATATATATATATATATATATATATATACATATATATTCAATATTCACAAAAATGCCCCTTCCGACTGTATTGACCCAGATGGGAGGTGGCGCACACTCCGGCGGAGTGTGCCGGTAATTAAGTTCCAAAGTAGAGAAAAAGCAATCCCAGTGCGCTCTCAGGAGACAAAGCCACAGACACGAAATGCAAAGAGGGGTTGTTTATTCCACAACGCGTTTCAGCTCGGAAGCCTTGATCACGTGGAAGAATGTGTACAACAGGGTAACTGATAAAGTTGTAATTCATAGACATGGACATGGGACTGAAAGGCCAGCCCAAAGGCATATTCGCCGACTCCGGCAGACATGTTGGAATGTGCAACAAAGAGTAATAATTGTCTGGGTATGCATACATAATTATCAAGTGATCAAACAACAATGTAATTGAAAATAATGCATGAAAAAAAAAAAAATATATATATATTGTACATAATACAAAATAAAGGCAAACATGAAAAACAATTTAAAAATAAAAACAATTCAATACTAAAATATAATAATCAATTCCACCAATATATAAAATAGTAAAATAATAACTGACTGACTCTACTTTAACCAATTTACTATTCCCACTCCAGTCTCAACCACATGAGGGAAAATGTTGGATTTAAGAGGGTCTAGATTTATTATTACTACTCCATCCTAAGCAAAAGTAAGGAAAGTGTTGATGTCTGAGGGTTTCAATGTACTATTTCACCTCCAGTCTAAGCAACAGTAAATCAATTAAAATTACAAATTATGTTTCATAAAATTAATAACAGTTATACCAACAATACTAATTCCTAAAATTATTATATTAACTAAACACATTAACATACAATATTTTTACAACTGTAATACTGAAAACGATATTAAAAACAACACTTTTGAAAATAGTATTTTTTACCAAAAATGAAACGATATACTAATAACAATATTCGATACGACTATATTTTTGAATCACAGTACTGTTTTAGCAATATTTGTGCTCTCCAACTTTTTTATCACGTTATTTTGTCTAAACAGCAATTTTGTCAATATAACTTTATTAGTACAGCCCATTGTGCCACTTCACCTCACGCAATGGGCATGATTCTCTTCTCTGTTATTTTATAAAATGTGCTAATGTGATGCTTTTGGGATCGGCACCAGCTTTTCCTTCCCTTTTGAACTTAGTAGTCCATATGTCAGTTTACTATTGACTCTATACTTAGAATATTTCTTGGAGTTTGACTTTATGTTATCCGCTTGCTTATTATAAATTATTGATTTGCCTGACTAACTAATTATAGTTTGGCCACATCTGTCACTTTTTCTCATTTATCTTAAAGCTGTATTATTGAATTTCTCGTGAAGCTGGAATTATGGCAGTAGAGGGGTGATCAAGTGTCTCTAAAAAGAAGCCAGCAACGAGTGAAGGACACCACAGCCTTCAAGTCAACTTTAACTATCTCGTAGGCTATATTGTGCACCAAGGCACCCTGATTTCCCTGTGTCTTTTAAAAGGTAAGTTTTTAAAGTGTGTTGCTAAATGAGAAGAAGCATGCCAGTACATCAGCGCTTCTCAGAGTTTTAGAACCTTGACCCAATTTTTAGGACGCCAAACTTTTGCAACCCATCTAGTTTTAAAGTACATGAGTCGGAGGCGATTTTTCAATGTAATAATAACAATTATTTTAAACATCAAGACCTTGAACACGAACTTTGATCAGAGACGATTTAAGACATGGGCCTAGTGGGCCCTGGCCCCCAAGCTTTCAGTGAGCCCCCAGATAGAGCCATGTCTGTCCTGTAGAGAGTCTTGCCCTGATGACCTTGAATAATTCTTAAACAGATTGTTTTAAATACCGTTTTCCTTTAATTTATTTTTAATGTGAGTGATGTATGGGAGTCCGTTATTGACATTTTGCAGAAAATGCTTGTTTTTCAAAACCATGGAACATGCATAAAAAGTTTGTTTTTGATCAAAACAGGACCTCACCTATGAGAAATGGGAGGGGGGTTCACAAAGATTATTTGCAATAATATTAGTGAGTGGCTGCTGCATTATAATATTGAAAACACATGTCACTAATCACTATTTCTGAATATTAGATGTAAGCAGATTTAGAATTTGGACCACTGTAACTGTGCTCTGACCAATAAGGGCATGAGAAACTGGATGAGAAATACAAAGCTGTTATGAACAGAAGCCCCCAAAATGTCCTTAAGATGTGCCTGCCTTTGATATTGGACTGTGGCAAGATATTGATCTATCTATAAAAATGGCAGATGGTGGACTGCACTGAAGTCTGCAGATGAACCACTTTTCAAAGTGGGGTGCTGGCCTGGGGCATCCATTCATTAAAATCACAAGTCTTCTGAAACTCTTGGTGTTGATACCAGTGATTTTAACACATTTGTAAAACCTGCTGCAGCAGAGTAAGGCTTCAAACAACAATCCATTTTTGTGTATGCAAGATATATATATATATATATATATATATATATATATATATATATATATATATATATATATCTTGCATACACAAAAATATATATATATACGAAATGAAATGAAATGAAATACCAGTATTTGTAAAGCACACAGCTACCTCCAAAGCGGTGTCCTGGCGCTGGGGGCCCTCGGGAAGATTAAGCGAGCTATTGACCAGAGTCACATGGTGCTGGGCTAACCTGCTGCCGGCGCCAGGGATTGAACCGTGAACCCTGTAGTCCGGAGTCAGGCACCCTGGCCGCTGCGCCACACCTCTTCAAAAAATGTTTTTCACGTATATGTATATATCTTGCAGTTTTCTAGAATATGAACACAGCTCAAGGGCATTGGAGCACTGTACAAAAGCACCAGATTACATTACACAAGGTCAGATTCATTTTAATATAAGCACTGGAGATTAAGGGCGGATTCCGTGTCTGGCAGTCCATGGACTGCCAGATTCGTGGGGTTGCTGTGGTGGCGACTGCTGACTGCCCTGTTCGCAGTCGGGCGGTCAGACCGGCACAGCCCCACTGCAGCCGCCAGGGACCCGCTGTTCCCTGGCATTGTTGCAGGGGTGTAGCAGCATCAATATGCTTGGTGTGACCGCCGCAGTCCCCCCAAGCGTATTAGGAGTTTCCTCTCCACCAGGGTTTTCATGCCGGTTCCTCCAACATAAAAACCCTGGCAGAGAGGAAACAAAGGTGCCTCTGCGCCCTGTTGATGCACTCATGGGGCACAACATGCGCCCCCTGTGTGCATGCACACCAGTTCCTGCATGGCATGGACTTTTTAGTCAATGCCGTGCAGAAACTGTTTTTGGAATTCCCATTGCGGTTCCCATTTTTAGAGGCACTGCTGTGGGAACGGCAACAAAAGCCAACCAAACAAGAGGAAACTCCTAATCTGGTGGACAGCTCAACCACGGCCTTGGCCAAAGTCGTAATCCGGCCCTAAGTGATATGCCTGGAATAAAAGAATGTTGAGCCAACACTGGGACTTGAACCTGGTTCAGGAAATCAAAAGTCTGACCATTACGCCTCATCCATATTTTTCCAATTTATGTGTGAAAGTCATACACCAGTGGTATTGTTGTGTATGATCACACATAGTGAGCACATTGTATTGTGAAATGGTTTTGAGAATTAAAAAAAATAGCACAGAAATGTTTTTGCTTGGGTATACTTGCAAGAGGGTATTTTAAAACTGGACATGGGGACATGGTTCAGCACCTTTACATTGGGGCACAAATAGGGCCAATCTTTTAATTATTACTTACTCATAGACCATGACTTTCTCGATCCACCAAAAAGGAGCTAGCAACCCCCAGTTGGTCCCAATCCACAATTTGGGAAATGCTGCAATACATTCATGATTATCTGGCAGTGATTGTATTGAGAAGCCAACAGACTTACTCATCAATAGGTGTCTTTGCAAATGTTGTCTTGGAAAAACAAATGTGTTGGGTTAATGGTTGTCTACAATTCATGACTTCGCTGTAGTTATTATTATTTGAATATTATGCGATGTTCTTTGTCTGTATCTATTCTCTAATATCCAATGACGCCCAGTGAAACCTTCTTTTTCTCCATTAATTAGCTCCCTAACTCAGTGAGTGAAATGGATGAGGCAGATGAAGAGCTGCTTGCTTCTTACGAGATTCAGCGAAACATCGAGGACTCCATTGTCCCAGATACACCAGCATCGTCTCGATATCAAGAAAGGTAAATGTTCAGGAAAAGTAGAAATGTAGCCTCTGTTCACAGGGTAGACAGGCCATGGAGTTTCACTGAAGAGCTTGGCTTACAACAGTGTCAGCTTTCTTCATATATGTGGAGTTATGTCTCATCAACCAGCCTTCCCTTTTTTAGCAAAGGTTGAAGTGATGCATCTGTTCCTGATTGAAGGTGTCTTGAGTTAATGTCCTGATATTTTAACCACCCATGCACTTTTATTTGTAGCAGCATTGTATCAGGAATTACCTCGTTTGAAGCTCATTTACAGTCACAATATTTAGGTGTCTTTGGAGTTTATCTTTATTCGCCCTGTTTGACAAAATCAAATTGACACTATCAGTAATGTGGAGTGCTTAGTGATATTTAATACTGTTGGCATAGGCACAGCACCTGAGCAAAGAGAGATTTGGGGTACTTAATGCTGTATGGCTGTGTGTATACAACACCATCCCAATGGGGTGACGTCTCACCCCAACCAATCGCACTGCTTAATTGTGCCTTCAAGGCAACGTCTTCATGAACATACTCCTTTTTATATTCTTTTCTTTAATGCCGAGCATCCAGTCCCTATCTTAATCAACGTTTGTGAAAAGTGTACATATAGGTCTTATGTGTAGCCTGCCTAACTGGGCCACATAAACAGCATTAGGCTAGACTGCAGTTTCCTTTGCACCCCTTTTGTCTTATCGTGAGTTGTCTGGTAGCTACAATGCAGGACTTTGTCTCTAGCACTTGTGGGTCATGACTCTGCTTGCTGATGGTATCCTTCTGGTCAGTCTACTGTCCTATCTATATCTCAATCGCTAGCACTGATTGGGTGCACAGAGAGTTCTTTGTGACCCAGCAGCCAGCACGGGCTGCACTATTCAGCCCTCACTCTCCTATTGGCTGTGGTGCTTTGTTTTCTTCCATATTTTCAGTTGGCTGCACTTGGCCCTGATTGCCTGCTGGTCACATCACCTGCTGAACCCCTGTTTCCTTGTTGGAGGTAGTGGGATCTTTACAGAGGTGCTACAGCATCTGCACAGCTGAAAGGGAGAATCAGAGGTGCCTTTAGAAGGCTAATTCACAGCCACTGATGATCGGCCATGAAGGTCTCTTTGGAAATGCTACTTATGCTCCACTTAATTTCTCCATGTGGTGCCCCCATGGTCCTACTTTTTTGCCACCCACCATAACTCAACAAAAGGTAGATGAACCAGAAAGTATTATTGAGCCTTTAGCACCATACAACTCCTTAATACAAAAGGCAATATCACTGGCATAATCATTTAGAGCCACCTTATTGGATTACCTTCCCAGCTGTAGTTTTAGTTCCGGAATTCTCCACAATTGTATATGGTAAAAAATCAAAATGGAGACTACAACCAGGACTGTCTGTTTCTGCATTCAAATACATCAATGAGTTTAGACGAAAGAACGAAACAACACATTCTACCCTCGATCCCCATCATGCACTAAAAAAGACCGCGTGACTCCCATTTTCATCACATCCCTTATGAGTTCTTAAGCTTTTATCTACTTAAAAGTAGGTAATATATTAATTCAGAGCAAATAATTAAAGACAAGCACATCCATTTTACACTCAGGCTGTGTTTTTAAATCCAGAAACCTAACTCCGAATCTTCTATCACTTGACTGGCAAACATATCTCCCTTTCGGCATCCTATCTTTAATATCAACATCTCAGAATAATAAGAGGCCATCTGACCAGCTGGCTCACCCCTACAACTGCTTCCTGTGCCCGTGCAGACAAAATATATTTTCCTGGAAGATTCAACACTGTATTAGTTGAGCCCTCTCATTTGTTTATATGATGCAGTAGCATTTATTTCAGCAGTATACAACATCAGCAGAGCATGATAGATAGATTTGGTGAATATTATAAATCAAATTTGGCGGATGAGGAGTTTGTCAAAAGTTGCTCAAAAAGTAAACAGTAAATAAGATACTATCTATCTATCTATCTATCTATCTATCTATCTATCTATCTATCTATCTATCTATCTATCTATCTATCTATCTATCTATCTATCTATCTATCTATCTATCTATCTATCTATCTATCTATCTATCTATCTATCTATCATCTATCTATCTTTACACTATTGAATTCTGCTTTAACATCGCCATCCCTCTTGGGGCTGTTGCGACATGCATGAAGCAGAACCCGTTATGAATGTATACACTCCTCCCTTTCGCCATGAAAATGGATGCCGCAGGTCAGAACTGGTGCATAAAAGGTGTTTCTTTTATTTCATTATTTGTGGAATACAAACCCAGTGCATTTCAGCACACCAATTTGGGCCTTGATCACAGATGGGTGTGGTTCTCAAAATAACATGTTTTAATGCAAAAGTGCATATATGCAAAGGAAAACTGGAAAACATTCTATACCATTCTTCTCTGTATAGACATGTCTCTTCTGTTCTTAAGTACAATTCATCTTATCAAATAATTCATTTAAATTTGTGTTCACAAGTGCAAAATACATTAATCGTTATGGCAAATATTTTCATTCATTATTGCCTTAGCCTGAGGATGTTTATTTTCCCTCCAAATATTTCAGATAGCCCAGACAGGAATATAATATGCATGATTCCATACTTCATATTTTCACTCAAAACCCTCTAGGTGCACTTGTGTTTCCTCCCCTTAGGGTCTGATTTTCATTTCCTTTTTAAAGCCCTAGTGGGCAAGACATCTACTTTAATGCTTCAGTTCCCAAGAAAACCTTTAGCCTGGAGTACAGAGGTAATAATGGTATCCTCATACTACTTTTTCTTCGGATGGCCCCAACTTCTCATTTGTGATTCCATCTTATCATATTCCACACCTTGCTCCCTATATACCTTAGTGATTATCACCGTAGTGGGCAGATGTCTTGGGTACAGGGAAAAACATCATACAATCTTTCACAAACCCTGTTTAAGAGCGGAAACTTTGCATCAAACGAAGAACAAATATAAAGAAAGAAATGGAGAATTGAATGTGATCAATTTAAAAAGACGATTACTTGTTAATCATATCTCTATTTCAGTGATTCAGGGGGTTGTCGGAAAGGGAAACCACAACCACGTCTCAGCCCAATGTGCACCCAAGCGTACTGCCAGTTCCTCACTCATATTGGGGCCGCCTGGCTCCAGGGTCTCCTGATTGATAATATATTCAGACTCCAACCTACGGAGCCTCAAACATTGGTCCCCTTCCCTCTGATGCTTCCCAACCCTGTCTAGGACTGGATATTTAGGATAGTTATTGTTAATGGCCGTTATGTAAATATGTTCTAGGATGTGCTTTTTAACTTGGACGGTCGTACTGACTGTATACCTCTTTACAGCAGGAACATTTTATGCAATATACAACAAGATTGGTACTGCAGGAAATGTATTTTCTGATCTCGTATGGTTTCTTTTGAAATGGGATGTCATAAGACATTCTGCTCAGGCTATATTGACATGTTTTGCAGTTATTACATGGATAGAACCCCATAGGCCCTCCACCTAGCCATGAGCTCTGTTTTCCTGATTAAAAACGACTTCAGACCACTATTTCCTTAATGTTTGTATTCCTACGGTATATGGTGTTGGGAGATCCCCCACCATGTGCCTTGACTGTTTTAGCTTCCTAGAATCATAGAATTTCGGGCTAAGATGTTGGCTACCTTCCTATAATCCATGTTAAAGATTGTAATGACTGACTTTCTTCGGGTTTCCCTTCTCTCCTCCCAAGGGTGTCTCTTCTGGCTTCTCAGGCCCATAGAGTATTCGTTCTCTGTCTTGCAAATTAATCCTTTCCATTTCCTTTAATAAGACCCTATTGTGGTATCCGCTGGCCCTAAATCTTTCCAGTAAATCCCTCTGGGCCTCCTTGAACTTTTCATCTGTGCTGCAATTTCTTCTCAGCCTCACCAACTCCCCATAGGGGTTTTTCCATTTCATGTGATTTGGGTGGCTGCTAAGGACATGTGACACTGTGTTCCCCGCTGTCTCCTTCCGAAATGGGGACGTTACTAACCCCTCTTCTCCAACCTCTATGTGTATGTCTACGAAGTCAATATCTGTTTTACTGTAAGGCATGGTGAACCTCGGTTTGAAATTGTTCTCATTCAGACAGTCCCGAAACATATACAATTCCTCATTAGTCCTTTCCGAGATCAAAAATAGATCGTCTACATAACAAAGCCATATGACAATCTTTTCCAAGAACCCCTCCATTTGGGAGTCCATGGACTCCTCTTCCTTTCACCAACCCATAACCAAATTGGCATAGCTGGGGCTGAACAGGTGCCCATGGCAGGCCTCTGGATCTGTCTATACAGGACACCATTGAAAGTAAAAAAAATTGCATCTAGGCAGAACTTGATCATGTTGATCAGATTTCTATAATGTTCAAATAGGGTCAAAAGTCTTGCTCTTAAATAATGTTCTACTGCCTTCAATCCATCATTATGTCTGATGGTCATATATGGTGATTGTACATCCAATGTCACAAGTGTGTATGTTGGTTCCCAGGGAAGATGGTTAATTTTCTTCAGAAAATCTGTGCTGTCTCGTAGGAATTATGGTGAAGCCTCCACGAATGGGAATAAAAAATTCTATATAGACAGATGTGTTTTACAGGAGGCTCCCAGTTGTAGATATAATTGGCGGCTATTAGAAAATATAAGGGGGAGGCCAGCCCTTTAGAATATTTATGGGCTTGGCGATGAAGTCCCCAGGGCCACATTAGGCTCGGAGAGGGGTGGGACGTGGCCCACCTCACCCTTAAAAAAAGGCCCTGGTGGATGAGGTTCATAGTGTCGTTTCCTGCGGCCAACACCCGCCGCGCATGGCCGAAGGTCGTGTGCAGCGTGGGGTTGGCTGCCTATGGTTGGCACTGTGGCCAAACCCCGCTATGTGCAGTGTGGGGTTGACTGCATGCGGGGTGGTAAGCCACTGGGCCCTGTTGCCAGCCCACCCACTGTGCACAAGTGGGCCTGTGTAGTGTGGGATTAGACACATTTAGGGGCTTTGACCACAGGGCCTGCCCACAGGTCAGGCCTAATGGCCAACTCCCCACTGTGTTTACATATGGTAATTAAATATTACTTTACGTTAAAAAAAAACTAGACATTTACTGAAAAAAATAACAGTGAAAGTAATGTTATAGTTAGGTGAAATGTTCACTGCTAATTACCCCGCATATTACATCACTCATGGCTACATCACTCATGGCATCTTCTATGACATCATTGATAATATCACTGCAACATTTGCAGTGAAATTATTGAGGAGAAAACTGTGCATGGGAGGGCATGAGTAATAGTTACCTTAGGGCACAAGTTAAGAACTATAAGTAGTGGATTTCAGTGGTTTTCAGCATTCAGAAGGTTACATTATTGCTGAAAATTTCACCTAACTATAAAGTTTTTTTGTTCTGACTGCATGAGGTGGCAGTTGAAGAAAGTTTTAAGTTTGCCAAGTGAGAGTCAGATCAGTAGAAATAATGTAGGTGACCAAGTGTAGTACCATGGTTTCTTGTATTGTGGTTTGGAGGGTTGGAATGTGGAACATGGGTATGTCACATTTAGAATGTATTATTGTAGTTCTTGTGGAATGTATTGATTCATTCTGAGGTCGCCCTTAGTTAGTGCTGCATGCATTGTGTGTATCCTGCATTCCTGGAATAAAAGAAGATTAACTTCAACTCTTTATGTGTGTGATTACTACACATATTTTGGCGACAAGCTGGTGAAGCAAGGAGCCCACTGTCAAGAATCTTTCTCTTCATCCAGCGCTAACTCTGTCGTAAGAAGGAAACTGGAATTACGAGTGAAAGGCATTGTGAAATTACTACTTTCTGTTTTAATGGGGCCGTGTATTGCCCTAGGAATCTTGTGGATTGTGCCATATCTACGTTGCGTTATGGATCTACTTTGTCTCAACTAAAAAGTAAGTGTAACTCTATTCCTGTTACTACTTACCAACGGTTGTCTGTAACGGCCCGCGGAATATTCAAACCCTGCATCAGCGCGCTCCTGCAGCCCTTTGTGCACTGTCATTGCCTGCACACGTCTCCCTTTCCTCTATCTTCAAAGCGGTGCATCTGGTGAACGCGTCCAGCTACACTAATCTATGTGATGCACGCTTGAGGTCACGGGACGTCACTGCGTTAGAGGGCACGCACGGTGGCCATCTTTAAGGCAGTCAATCAGTTGCAGGAAGCGTGTCTCTTCACTGGATTTCTTCGTGTGCCTGATACAACTCATACAAAGATTTACACAATTGTATTTTTACATTTTGTTGTAACGGAAGAATAGTCCGATCCAAGCAGTATCATCTTCAAGTAGTTTATTAAGCAAGGTACAGGAAGGAACGAAGTAATGAAGTAACAAAGAAATGAAATAAGAAATAAGAAGTAAGGTACAAATAAACGAACCCCAACAGGAGCAGCCTCCTTGCTGCTCGGCCCTACACTCAACTGACATTCACCAATGCATACAACACTCTATGACATCATCCACTCATACTAACATTCTATACACATCCACTGGCTGAGCAGCAAGCTGGAAGCAGATACCACACTTCTTCCCCCTTTAATAACAACAGGAAAGACCAAGCAAGAAATTAGCATAATAACAACACTACAAGGAAGAAGCAAGCAATCAGAATGTCAATAAACTTAAGTAACTAAATGAGAACATACTGCAATATTGTGATGGAGAATAGTGCAGTAAAACAATGCAATTAATAGGCAGACTAACAATGAGAACATAAACCATGCATAAATTGACAAATAGTAACCCACACCCATCTTCCCCCTTTAAGGAGAAAACACAGATTTGATTAAAAAATAAATCATGTGTAGGAAAAGCAGAGAAGAAGAAAAGCAGGAATTATTAACACGATAAGGAGATACTAACAAAGTACAGAGATACTAACAAAGTAAGGAAGACAACAATAGCGCAGCAAGAGTGATGTAACACACATAAAAAAAATATGAATTGACGCTCCAATTCACCATCAAAGCATACCAGTTGGCCAGACCAGTAAGGAGATGGCAAGCAGAAACAGCAATAGAAAAAAACAGACAGACAGTGAAGGTTAAAGGCAAGAAAAACACTCTCAAAATGTATAAGAGATGTGTAAGGAAAACTCATTTGGACTTAGAAAATACACATAAGAATAATAATGTGACACAATGTAAAATCAACGTACAGGTACCATGTAAGATGAAAATACAGACTGTCATAGATCCCAAGAACAGGAATATGTAAATAAGATACAATAATTAAGAAAACATAGGCTATTTCAACACAATTACATATATAACATATGCCCCAAAGGAAGGCACTGATAAGACACATGTAAAGTAAGGTAAAACAATGGATAACAAAGTAGGTGACCTGACAATTCACGAAACATAGCAAGGTAACGTACCGTAATGTATAACAGTGTAGTGACCTGACAAGTCACGAAACATGGAAAAGTAACATACCGTAATGTATAACAGTGTAGGTGACCTGACAAGCCATGAAACATGGAAAAGTAACGTACCGTAATGCAAAACAGTGTAGGTGACCTGACAAGTCATGAAACATGGAAAAGTAACATACCATAATGTATAACAGTGTAAGTGACCTGACAAGTCACGTAACATATGAGCAAATCGCTCGTAGATCTCAATAATGAATTCCATATGGAATTATTAAATCAAGTAACGTTGCAACAATACTATAATAGGAACAATGAAAATTCTCCTACAAGAGGTAGCAAAAGAAGCACTGTAATACGTAATAGGAGAGATACAACACACTTAAAGTGCGAAGAGGAAGCATGTAATGTAAAATAAGCACTAACAATATGTGACAATTAAATGTCAGCGTAAAATGCGAGAACACAAGGAAGTACAAGTTGGCAAAGTGGTTCATATGAGAAATGATATACATTTAAACTTTAAGCAAAGCTCCAAGAAAATAAAAAGATAAAACAAATAAAGTGGTCACCGTAGTCATGGTAGAGTGCAGCTGATGTATAAATGGAATGGAACAGTACCTTGCCATAAATTAGTGGAAAGTTGACTAACAAAGACATTGTCGAGTAATAAACAACGGTTGAATAACATGCGAATACATGGACTTTTCTTTTCCTAGAACAGATGCAGTAGTAGTAGATGACCGCTAGATGGCACTATTACGTAGTCAATAAAACTGGAAAAGTTATACTCACAGTCTTCACACCTTGATGAAAAAATAAATAAATTGTAATACACCAACCGATTGAAGAATACATTAAAGTGGCGATGGCAAATGTGGTTGGCATGGTTGGCAGAAGAGTGCTTAAGGGCCAAGGATTGCCGATCAGCTGCAGTGACACTACAGTGACAGTGAGGAGAATCGTCCCATTTTGAAGAAGGTGGGCGCGTCACCGCGCTGAAGGTACATACAGGATGAATCCACTCACTCAGGAATATAATCCAGGAAAGGAATGCGCGCCACTGCAGAATATTACAAGTTACGATGAAAAGTAGATGAGAAGATCGTGGCGTTGCTGGGATAGCAAAAATGCAGCGCGTCAGTAATGAAGTATTGCGGAATGCAAGAGTGAGGAACGCTGATAACGTTGTCCATATTAATATGTGGTTGGCAAAAAGAGAAATATGCTGGAAGGTGCACATGAAGTGAAGAAAAGCGCCAAACTCAAAATGGCGGCATGCAAGAAGACGTTGGGCAGGGTGGCTCTTGGTAAGAGCAGGCTCCGACAATTGCTGAAGAGCCATGATGACGCAGGGGAGGATCGTCACAGAGAGGAAAACCTTGGATGGAAGGTGCAGCCACAGGGGATCCGCGCGACTACAGCTCGAGGTGAGGAGGTGCCTCGCGCCTTATACAAATGTCGCGAATAACGGTAACGGTGCTTATGAAAATAGAATTTCTAATGGAAAATGCAGACAAAATTAAAAAGACTGACCTCCAATAGGTGGCGGTGACTATGTGCTCACGCTGTCATCGGTGCTAGTAAGTCGGAATTGCTTGTAAAGTTCGCAGGACTATTAAATGAAATGCCTGAAAAGTGTAGCTGGTTACTCACAAGCCTGTAGTATGAAGAAGGCGTCAGGGTGGCAGGCAAGGTATCTTCAACCGCAGCTGAGGCAGGCCGTGGACAGGGAAATGAAGCAGGGACTGGCACGCTGGTGTTGAGGGCGACCGGTGGAAGGTCACTGTTGGATTTTGAAATATTAATTGAGGATTGTATACATTTTAAGGTAAATGAAGGCGGACAATATGGCTAAATACTTTTAGTCAATTCTGAATATATAACGTACACTGGAGGTAATTGTTAGTATTTTTATTGCAGTTTTCGTGAAATACTCACTTCAAGTGTTAGATAAATTGAAGAATCTTTCGTATGTAACATTGGGGATTGAAGACAGATTGCTGTACTATTGCTAAGGTATTGCTGAATCACTTTCAATCATGACGAGTTGGTGTTTTTGCTCATGAAAGTAAGGTCATATCACTGACATGATGTGTGTATTATCATGTATATATTTTTTAGTGAATCAAGTAGTGATCGTGGTACATCAGCGATCTGAGCAAGATTGGATTATTTCTATTATTGGTGAGGTCCTAGCGTGGTCATTTTAGGTCTCGCCTGACCCAGCGCATGCGCTGGTCTGGCGAGACTTATTGAGAGGGCTCCAAAAAGTGCTACCAGGCCAGCCTAGAGCTACAGTGCATGTGCGCGGGCGCGCGCACCGCGCTTTACCACGATTACTTTCACTTTCGCGGCTGCTTTGATGTTTGAGTGTGATCGCAATCACTTTCACGGCCGCTTTCCATAGCCAATAGGTCTCGCTTTTGGGACCTTATAAGTATTTAGTTATGCAACTGTTGCATAGTTAAACACTTATAAGGTCCCAAAGGCGAGACCTAGTGGCTATGCCAATGCTTGTTTTCTCTTGGGCTTTATGGATTTAAACCTTAATTTGTCTGTAGGCCAAGTTCGTCAAGCATTGTGTAAGTGTGGTGTGATGCTTTTAATCGATTGAGTCTATTAAGAACCCTTTTTGAAATTGATTTTCTTTTGTTTTTGACTTGTATATCGGGCTTTTCTGATTCTTTTAAGAATTCACTTGGTGTTTCCAATTCCTTTTCTTCTTTTTCATAATTTTTTCTTATTTGGGCCCTTTTGGTTTATCTTTCTTTCTGCTGCTACACAGTAGAATTGGATCTATTATTGTTTGACAATAATGAGATGACATTTATACCTTGCTTGGCAATTTTGCTCAATATTTAATTCACATGCTATTATTAGACATTTTTGATGTACCTATTATTTTCTGTGGTATGTCTATAATAGAACATCTTAATTTGTATATGTTGCTTTTGCAACATATACAAATTAATCTTTGGTGTTGCCTCTCTGTGTGTTCTTTAAATGTATTTTCCTAATTACATTGCCAACTTGGAAGACATCAGTGGAAATTTCTCTCCAGAAAGAAAGAAAAGGATTCTTATGTATTGTTTGGGTCTTGAAGGTTTGCGTGTTTACAATGAATTACAAAAACAAGAGAGAGTTGGTGGTGATATTGATGTTTTTAAAGCTGCTATGTTGTATCTTGATGATCACTTCTCTCCGCCAGTATGCATCACTGTCACTATGTTTCAGCCTTAAAATAATTAGCGAGCAAATGGAGATTTGCACAATTACATGATGAGTTCATCCGTGACCAAGTTGTCATGTACACAAAAAAATAGAACTATACAAGATAGATTATGGGTGGAAGGTGAAGAGTGTTTAAAGGATATTGTCGCAATGGTAAAAAAAAGCTGAGCTAGCGGAGCGTTGTGCAAAAGCTACACTTTCTCATGATAGGAAGGACTCAGAGGTAGTGGGGAGGATTTTGGAAAATAAGTCAGGGCATAGGGTGACCTGTGACTTTAAAACTGATAAAAAGAAAGGAGATAATTTTGAGCAAAAAAGAAATTGGTAATTTAGTGTGCTACAGATGTGGCAGTTTCTCTCACTCTGCTAGATTTGAGAAGTGTCCTGCAAAATCTGCAAAGTGCATGGAATGTGGTATCATTGGGCATTTTGCCAGTGTTTGCAAAATTAAATTGAAGAAGAATTCTAAAGGTAAAGTTTCTTGTGTGCATGAGGGGGAGGAGGATAGTTATTCAAGCTCAAGTGAGGAAGATGTACAAGTCAAATACGTTCAAAAGAAAAAAGTGGTACTTAACATTACTGATGGTTCTTCCTCTAAACCTTTATGTTTACTTTCCCTTGGTGGTATTACTATTCAACGTGCGGCGGACTCGTGGTCACCGTTCACCAATATTGCCCAAGATGTTTCGAAAAAGTATTTTACAAATTGTATTTGTGAATGGTTAGAACCCAGTGATATTTCTCCTGAGAGTGATACGGGGGAAAAAATTGATATCTTGGGATACAGAGTCGTGGTTCTCCGTTTCAAAGAAAGAGATGCCACAGGGAAGTTGTATATTTCTAAAGAGGGACCATCAGTTTTGGGATGGAAGTACCAGAAGAGTTTAAACATAATTCTTGACCCAAATAGTAAGGAGCAAATTTTGATTTCTTGTGCTGGGGAGGACACCAAGAAGTGGGTTCTACAAGAATTCCCTGCAGTTTTTGCAGGCGGGATAGGTAAGCTCAAAGGGTTCACTCACCAAATTCGATTGAAAGAGGGTGTGGTTCCGAATGTATACAAGGCGCGGAATATTCCTTTTATTGTTAGAGATGAGGTTAAATATGAGTTAGAGAAAATATTTAAAGCTAAAGTTATTGAACCTGTTGAAGCATCCAAATGGGTTTCTCCATTGGTCGTTGCCCGAAAATCCAATGGAAAGGCTCTTTTGTGTGTGGACTTAAGGTACCAGACATTTTAATACCTTCTGTACACCGTTTGCTATAGATTTAAGCGCATGCCTTTTGGGTTGGCATCAGCCGTTGCAGTGTTTCAGAGGTTAATGTCGAAATTATTTGGTCACATTCCTGAGGTGGTGTTCTTTCAGGACGACATCTTAGTCATGGGAAAGGACAAAACCCATCATGATGCCATTCTCAGGGAAGTGCTTACTATTCTCAGGGACAATGGTTTGGCAGCTAGGGTAGTAAACGTAAGTTTGCTGAAAGGTCTGTTACATATCTTGTATACGAAATCTGTGACAGTGGTATCAAACCTAAGAGTAAACTGGTGGAAGTCATCATCAATGCCCCAGCACCCAAGTCAAAAGATGTCCTTAGATCTTTCCTCGGCTTAGCCAAATTTTTTTGGAAATGTGTAAATCATGTTTCACAGAAAACGTATGAGTTGCGCTTGTTGATGAACAAAGCTGTTTTATCGTGGAGTGATGCATGTCAAAGGTCTTTCATGGATATCAAAATGGCCATTGCTAATGTTCCCACAATACAAGGATTTGACCCTTTTGCTGACACCTTTGTCACCACTGATGCCAGTTGTACTAGATTGGGTGGTGTATTTTCCCGAGTGTCTGTGCATGGTAATGAAGTTGTTGTGGCCTTTGCTTCGCGCTCATTGTCTCCTACAGAAGAAAAGGACTCTGTTAAAGAGTGTGAAACGTTAGCATGTGTATGAGCCATGGAGCATTTCCGGAAATGTATTTGGGGTAAGAAATGTATTTTGCGTTCTGATCACAAACCTTTGACCAAGTTACTACAGAGGGTCTTTCAAGAGCCTCAGCAAGAATTGCTAGATTGTCAATGAGACTCCACGACTTTGTGTATGAGGTACAATATGTTCCGGGGGGTTAAGAACGTAATTGCTGATTTCCTCAGTAGACTGTCCTTACCTCTAAAGGAAATTGACCAAGATCCCTGGAGTGATTATTGTGTGGCCAGTGTGTTCTCTGACACGTCTGGTTTGTGCAAGGGGTAGTGGGAAGAAGAATACAAAAAAGATGAAATTTTACTTTGTGTGAAAGGTAAGATAAGCTATGGTTGGTCTAGTGACATCAAGTCTAATCCAGGGTTGAGAGCTTTCTGGGAAGTAAGGGATGAATTAAGTGTTGACAGAGAGTTTGTATGTAGAGGTGAAAAAATTGTCCCTCCCAAAGGAATGTGGCAAAGAATTGTGTCTATCGGTCATAAAGGACGTCCTGGTGTTTCTCGCACCAAAAGGAACATTGAGGCATTGTACTGGTGGCCTAAAGTGGACTTGAAAATTGAAAGGTTTGTGCATGCTTGTATTAATTGTGAATGTTCAGACAAGGCTCAAAAACCCCTTAATCCTCCCATGTCTTCTTTTGGTTGTTCAAAACTGCCTTGGGAAGATGTTGCATTAGATATTATGGGACCTATGCTGTGGCAAGATGGTAGTACTATGTACGTTTTGGTATTGGTCAACCTATTTTCTAGATGGATTGAAGTAGAAGTGGTCAAGAAGGTTGACACTGACTCTGTTATCAAGTTGCTTGAGAAATGCTTCATAAGACAGGGTTTTCCAGCATCCATTCTTACGGACAATGGTGTACAATTTAAGTCTGACATGATGAGCAAATGAATGAAAACTACTGGCGTTGAACAAAGATTTACAGCCTTGTATCATCCAGAGGTAACTCTATTGTGGGGTTAACAGAGTATTAAAAGGTGTTTTACAATTGGCCAGCAAGGGAATAAAAATTGGAACGATGAACTGGATAAATTGATTTGGTCTTATAGAGTGACTGTCCATGACACTGTTGGTGAAAGTCCGTTTGGATTAATGCGCTGTAGATTTCCCTACTGCAAAAATAATCCAGGATGGATGGGGAGAAGTAAAAGGTATGAATGGGACTGTGTCCAGGTGAGGAAGTGGAAGAGGAAAAAAAAAGAGGAAGTGCATTGCCAACTCTTAGAGCAAGAAAAAAACTTATTTGGATGCCAAACATGAGACCAAAGAAGTGTGTGTTGATGTTAGATAATTTGTTTGGGGTAATTCTGGTAAGAAGGTTGGCAAATTACACTCTCGGTTTCCGGAACCTAAGAAAGTGACTAAAGTCATGCGTAACACTGTTGAATTGGAGGATGGCAGTGCTCACCACATGAGTCGTATTTCTATTTTATGAGGTCCTGTTCCTTTGAATGAAAACTGTGTGAAGATGAAGGGAAGAGCCAGTTATTGGTGAATGGATGCTTTACCAATTGTCTAAGGGAGGAATTATTTTTTAAAGAATCCACTCTCCTTTGAATGAGACTGTACTACCACTGTCTCCGTTGACTGAGACTGTACCACCACTGTCTCCGTTGACTGAGACTGTACCACATGACATTTTGGATTTACCTGAACCTGGGACTGAGTGTGATGATGCCACTCTTCTTGCAGGTAATTCTGGTTTGTGTGTGGAGTCCAGTCAATCTGAGTGTTATGTTGTTGTAATAACTTTATTTCGGTCAACAGACCATAAAAAGTGCATATAAACTATATCATCATGAAAATTAAAACAATAAATGGTCATATATATTTAAGAACAGGTTAAGCTGTAAGTTATCACAATGCATAATATTAAAAAACAATAGACACAACAATTTAGGTTAAAAAAGTTCGCCTCCTACGCCACATGTAAAACAAATAACGAGAAACTGCAAACACAATAGGAGGATGAGTATCGTAGGTCAATATCCTACAAGCCTGTGTAAAGTGCAAAAGTCCCAAGTTCTTACAGATAGGGGTCAGCCAGCGTTTTCTAATTGCAGAATAGGCAGAGCAAAAGAACAGTACATGGGGCATATTCTCAATTTTATAAGTGCATGCGGGGCAAGCTTCAATATTGGGTTTAAACCATTTGGAAGTAAGGGACCTTATAGGAAGAGTACCGTGCCTTAGCTGGATATACAGCTTTCGGGCTGCTGGGGGTTCAATTAGATCCATGAATTCCTCAACCTTGGGTTCTGATTTTACTAGGAGGAACTCAGATGTCAGCCTACCCAGTGATGCAGAGCTCATTAGTGTTAGGTAATTTAACGTGCGTATCTGAGAGAGGAGTATATTCTTAGATTTCCCGGGGCAACAGGTCTCAGGGGTATCCCATAATCCGGAAGAGCCTAGCCGGGTGCTAACTGTACTAATGTACTGAAGCCATGGAATCGTTTTATATTTAAGAATAAGCCAAATCTCAGAGAATTCTGCTCTGTAATCAGCCAGTTCAGGGACGGACCACAACCTCTTCCAATACATAATTGGTCTAGCACTTATGATCTCCTCTATAGAAAGCAAGCCAAGATCAAATCTAAGAGGGATCAATGGCGTACTAGACGGTAACCCGACTAAGTTTCTAACAAAAGACTGCTCCACCTTATTGAGATCCGTAATCTGCTTGTGCCCCCAAAGTTCAGCCCCATAAATTGCTGCCATTCTTGCTTGATGGCAATATATTTTGAGTGCTGGGGAGACCGGCCTAAAAGTAGATTCCCTAAGAACTTTACTTAAACCCCCGCTAACTGAGATAGCTTAAGCGTGGATTTGGCGATCTGCTTGTTCCAGTCAAAATTCTCAGTAAGAGTGACACCCAAATAAATAAATGTTTTAACCCTTTCCAGGGGGGTACCATATAGTACTGGGTTTGGACGTACACGCTTGGGGGGGTTAAAGATCATAAACTTTGTTTTTTCTAGATTGATTTCCAACCCCCGAAGGTCACAGAACTCCACAAAGCCATCGAGTGTTTTTTGTATGCCCGATGATGTTCTAGACAGCAACAATGTGTCGTCTGCGAACATCAGAGCGGGCACTCTACCTGTAGCCAATTTAGGGGCGTCGTTGTTTACCACACCATTCAGATGTTCTACAAGGCCATTTATATAGAGGCTGAATAAAGTTGGTGCCAGCACGCACCCTTGGCGAACTCCTTTTTGGACAGGGAATTGTTAGTTCACCGTACCTTCCACACCTGACCTGCGCAAAATTATTTAGATGGAGCCTCGAAAGAATGGCTAACAAGTAGGGCGGGAGGCCTATATCTGCTAGCACTCTCCAAAGTTTTCCACGCGGGACCAGGTCAAATGCTGCCCGCAGGTCCACAAACACAAGGTAGAGGCTGCCACCCTCCACCTTTGCTGTTTTCCAATACAGGACCTGCAGGCGAAATATCTGATCTAGGGTGGAGGTACCAGACCTAAATCCTGCCTGGAGTGTAGACAATATCCCCTTTTCCTCAATCCACCCGAGGATCCTATCAAGGATAACCCTCCCCATCAGCTTTTATGATGTATCAATTAGACTGATGGGTCTATAGTTAGAGGGGGTTAGTGGGCATCCCTTTTTTAAAATGGGCACGATTTCTGCTCCTAACCAAGTAGGAGGCAGATCGTCACCCTGCAGAATACCATTAAATAAAACAACCAGATAAGGGGCCCAGATTTTTGGTTGCGTCCCAAACAAGTCCCCAGGCAGTTTGTCCAAACCTGGAGCCTTATTTGGGAGCAAATTTCCTAACGCTGTCTCTACCTCGGTCAAGGTAAAAAATTCATCTGGGGCAAGGCGTGAACGGGCGGCAATTAACCTACCCTGCTCTTCAGCCCCACTAACACTTTGGGGTTGCTGGAGTTCAGTGAAGTTATCAGGCATACCACCAGACTTAGAAATGCCATAAAGAGCACAAAAATGGCTTTCCCAGATAGAAGGGGCAATGTTGGGGGTGAGTGCGGGGATATGCCCGCTAAGTCCAGATGCAACTATCAACCAGAATAATTTAGAATTTTTGTTGCTAAGTGCAGATCCCAAATTCTCCCATTTGGTAGCCTCCCATTCCTTTTTTGCATCGCGAATTGCCTTTTTATACACAGCACGGTGAACCTTAATGGCCTCCCTGTTATTAATTTTTAAAGCTCTAAAAAGGGCCTTTTTGGCATTCCGACAAGAGGCATTGTACCACTGAAAAGTCGTGATCCGTGGCTGATTTGCCCTTCTCTCAGGGTAGAGAATATCTTTAAGTGCTGTGACCAATTGGTTATGTATTTCAGATGCCCTGCCTAGGTGGCCAAATTTCCCCATCTCTTCAATGAATGGAATGGTAGTCTCATATAATACGGCAAGTTTGCTAATGGACATCTGAAGGTCTGGCCATTTGACCCTACCCCTACAGTTTGTAATAATTAAAGGCACAGTGACACAGTGATCATCCGAGGTTTGGCATTTCAGCCCAAAACTCCCCGTCTTGAGTGAGAGTACCAGGGCGTTATGGTCACTGGCAAATCTTTCAATGACCCTGAACTCATACAGCCTATCCCAATGCCTGGCCTCTATAAAGATATAATCGATTATTGAAGACTGGTTTGGTCGGTTAAATGTGGCTTTCCCTGGTCTATCAGGCTCCACCCTCCCATTGCATGCTCGTAATGAGGTTGTTAGCGCAAATGACTGCAGTTGCAAAACTAAAGGGGTCCATGCCTTGACCCGAGTGGTCAATGGCTCAGGAATGGCCCACAGTGAATCAACGTCATCCAGGTCGCCCAAATTCGTATCCATGAGTGGCTCGAAATGACAATTAAAATCGCCTCCCAGTATTAACACAGTAGAGGGGTCCATTGACTGGATGAGGGTCAACAACGTTTCAGTGACCTCTGACTCAAGGCCCCGCCTAACTGGCCTTGAGTATACATTAATCAGGGAAATGTTTGGCCCTTTTGGTATAGTCAGCAATACGCACTGAACATCCAGTGAATTGGTTGGAATTTGCAATGCCTTGGCTCCTAAGTGCGTGCCAACCCATATAGACAATCCCCTCAGGGGTCTGCCCTTCTCGCCCTTACTTGCCAAGATATCGTACGTAGCAAATCCCTGTGCTATGCTTCCTTTTAATGCCCAGGTTTCCTGCAACATACAGATGTCGTGTAGGGCCATAAAAGAGCCCCACTCAGGAATGGGCAGTTTACTCTTAAGACCCGCCACATTCCAAGAGAGGATTTTAACATGGGCAGTCGGCAAATCACGACTAGTTAAGTCATAGTCCAAGGAACCAAGGAAATCATTAATCACAAAAGGACTAATTTCTATGACCGGCTCAGACTCACAATTCAATAAATGTCGGTCAATAGGAATAGGGGCAATTACAGGGTGAATAGTTTCTTCTGGTAACAGAATTTGCACGGGAGGGGTTGGCTTGGCATTCACAGCATGGTTCTCGATGGTAAATGGCATGTCATTAGGAGGAGACCACCCTGCCAATCACAATCATCAAAGCCTGAAAGGGCATCAAATCTATTTGTGACTTCCAGCGGGTGAATGGTAACCGATAATCTGTCCTCCTAGTTCCATTTCTATAGCTCCTAGAAGGTACAGTATCCCATCCAGATGCATTTTCAATAGCCATAGGGTTAGGTGCGTACTTCATATACCGGTTGTTAAAAGGTATGGGTGGTACAGGCAGTTTTGTCCGCGGTCAAGCTATAACCCCGGGGTACATCATAGGGGTCGCTAGAGATCTTGGATAAAAATATGTTAGTTCACAAGGCACAATAGAAATGCCAGTTTTCCCTGAAGTACAATTTAAGATATAATTAACGGCTCTAGGATCTCTAAAGTTAATAAAAATGAGATCCCCCTCAATATCTTTCGCTCTATGTCCCAACCAAGGGAGTCGTCGGACATGCAGGATCTCACCATTAATGTTGAAGGGAAGAGGTCTGTTTTGGCTAAGCCAGTGTATAGTTTTATTTTTTAGCTGAAATAACCCTTCCCTTCTACCCTTTTCTAATGCCGGGACTCCCGTGAGCACTACCACATAAGGGACCGCTTCTGGGGGTAATTCAACTTGGCGTCTCTTGTGATCCTCTGTCCTAACTGGGCTAGTGCTTCCCCTCTCATCTTGCATATTTCCTATAAAAGATTGTTTCCCTCCCTTGGGGGCTTCACCAGGATCATGCTGTACTGGTTGTTGAACTAATTTGGGGGATATAGCCCTATGTTGTCTACTGGTAATGGACTTACTAATTTTGTTTATACCCTTATGGGTAACAGGGGTAGGAGGTATCACTGGGGCTGCATTGGGGGGCCCTAGATTTACAAGGTCCTTGAGTACCCCCGCATTATTACTAATGGCCAGTTCTAGATTCCCCAACCGCTGCTCCATCTTTTTTAACCTCTCTATTATAGGTAGTACGAATGACCTTATTAATCGTTCGATACTCTCAAGAGGGGCAGCGGGCAGTACTTCCTTAGGTGGACAGTGTAGAGGGGTAACTGGGCCAAATGAAAGAAATGCAGCCAATGCGGGGACTTTTGAGATTGAAGCTATTTCCGTGGGAACCGCTGGGGTTGAAATGGTTGTTACACTGGACTTTGACGTAGGTACAATAGTTACAGTAGCCCTTGACGTTTTACCAAAATCAGAATGGTTAATCTTGCTTCTTTGTGGGTCACCTACCCTCTTTCTTCTTTTAATTGGAGGTGGCCCATGAGCTATAGGCGTAGCTACTTTCCCAACCTTCTTTTTAATGAACTTAACCGCTGGTAAAAGGGGTTCAGCAATCATATCATTTCCTATGATGGAATTGCTGGAGAGAGATATATTATTATTTGTGTACGAACTGTTGAAAATATCAGGTCGAGGGGGCGTGTCTCGTAAGAGTATGGGAGTGCTATCCGTGGATAAGGAATCCTGAGTTCCAGTGAGGGAGCTTGCATCAGAAGGAATAATTTGGTTCAAGAATTCCAGAGAGGATCTATTTTTCATACATTCAATAGAGCGACGCCGCTCAGCCCTATGCTCAGCCATACACTCTCTCTTTCGATATCTGAAGCAACCCTAGTGAAGTAATCATCTAAAGTTCCCTTGTTAATACCCCCTACATTTACAGGTAGATGTTTGTCCGAAATCGCAGCCATAACAATGAATGAACAGGATAAATACCCAGGTAGTCCTAGTCAATGTATTAAAGTATGGGCCCGGTCCAGTCTCTTCGTGCCTCTGAGGGCCACAGAGGGCCCGCCCTTTGCCCGGGCTTAGCCCGCGCGCGTCCCGCGTGGCGCGTGCCTAGGCGGGACTATGTAGGAGGAGGAGGGGGCGGGAAGAGGACCCAGCTGCGGTCAATGCTTACAGCTAAGCCTGCTGGTCCTCGCAGTCCCGCCGGGTAGCTGCCGCGATGTAGAGGATTCAGCAGCTCCAATCCTCCCAGTCTTCATGGTCCTCAAAGGATCACAGGGTCCTGGAAAAACAGCAAACAATTGCAGCAAGGAAAGCGGCTGCGAGCGGCTCCCGCAAAGCGGGGGCCGCGAGCCGTTAAGTGCTGTAGGGAGGAGGGGGCGGGAAGAGGACCCAGCTGCGGCCAATGCTTACAGCTAAGCCTGCTGGTCCTCGCAGTCCCGCCGGGTAGCTGCCGCGATGTAGAGGCTTCAGCAGCTCCAATCCTCCCAGTCTTCACGGTCCTCAAAGGATCACAGGGTCCTGGAAAAACAGCAAACAATTGCAGCAAGGATAGCTGCTGCGAGTGGCGCCCGCAAGGCGGGGGCCGCGAGCCGTTAAGTGCTGTAGGGAGGAGGGGGCGGGAAGAGGACCCAGCTGCGGCCAATGCTTACAGCTAAGCCTGCTGGTCCTCGCAGTCCCGCCGGGTAGCTGCCGCGATGTAGAGGCTTCAGCAGCTCCAATCCTCCCAGTCTTCACGGTCCTCAAAGGATCACAGGGTCCTGGAAAAACAGCAAACAATTGCAGCAAGGAAAGCGGCTGCGAGCGGCACCCAGGAAAGCGGCTGCGAGCGGCAATCTGAGTGTTATGTTGTACTATAATGTACTTTGTGTTTCAAGAGCGAGGCATGCAATGCTTGTTGCATTCTAACACGCCCTTCCAGTCCAGGAGTCAGTTGCTGCTTGCTCCGTGGACTGGAAGCCGTGCTGCCTGGCCCTCACCTGTTCTTCTTGAATAAACTTATTCTTCAAGTAACCAGAAGTCTTTCCATCATTACAGAGAGATACAGTAAATTTGGTAGACGTATCAAAACTCCTAAGACCCTTAAGGAGTTTGTTTGCAATTAGAAGTTCCTCTTTTCTTTTACATGCTTTGATTTTTTTTTTCTTTTGTAAAGAAGGGGAATGTGTAGTAACATGGTTTCTTGTATTGTGGTTTGGAGGGTTGGAATGTGGAACTTGGGTATGTCACATTTAGAATGTAGTTTTGTAATTCTTGTGGAATGTATTGATTCATTCTGAGGTCACCCTGTGTTAGTGCTGCACACACTCTGTGTATCCTGCATTCCTGGAATAAAAGAAGATTAACTTCAACTCCTTATGTGTGTGATGACTACACCAAGATGGTAAAAAGATAAGAACCTGGACTTTGCAAATGGTGGTTTAGGCTAACCACAAGTTTTATGGTAGCAGAATGTATATTTGTGTGGGGTGTAGTAAGTTAAGCAAAGTAGCCAGTGAATATGCCCCACTTGGAATACTAAAGAAGGGTGACAAGATGACTCCATGTCACTAGGACACCGGTGATCCAGCCCTAGAATTTAATTCCCAAATCGGTGCAATCCGGATAGGAATTAGTTTGACTCCATTCAGCCAATTGAAGTAACGCAGCTGAAAGCAATTACTGATAAAAGGAAAACCCAGGTCTGGAAAACTGGTGTCCCAAGGCCATGGAGTTACTTGGTGACCCTATACTAAAGTCAGTAGCTTCGAAAGGGCTCCCCTGTGCTGAGAGACATCAGGCGTTGTTTCGGATGAATGTGGGTAGTATGTCTTCGGAAGTTACATTGGGTTCCAGTAGCCAGTCAGTACACACGATTTTTGGGCCCATTTGAGGAAAAATAACAAAAAAGCAAACAGAGACTGAACAACCAGTGAAAACGACGCAGCACAAGGAATCCCGCCAGTGGTTAATTATCTAGGCAGTAAATGAGAGGTTTAATAAACAGTGTTTTCAGTTCCAGTGTACACATTTCATTTGCATGGACACACTGGCCTTTCAGTCACTTCCAAATGGGCTGCATGGTGTGGGGCTTCTTTTAGGGCTGGATGGGTTGTGATTATTCAACCCTGAAGAACTCTACTAGTAGCCCTGAAATATTGTGCTGTAAGTTGAAACATTTACACCCATTTAAAAAATATTTTTCTATGTGAGGCACGGTCATCCCCCTCAACCCAATGAAGGGGATCCGGCTTTCACACTTTCTTGCTAGCAGAGGATTCGATGGCCGAATATTGTATACAGACATATCATCTGAGCATGTGTTATGAGCAAGCTTAAAAATGTAAATACGCTCAGAAAACATTCTGTGGCACCTCGGAGCTTAAAGGGGCCGTCAGGTGAATTATGTCACAACACATCTCAAACCCCCCAGCTGATATTATCAAACAAACCAACATGTTAGATTGCTTATTGTTAGTGATTGTTACAGAAATAGATAGGACTGGCTGGGTAAAGAGGACTGTCTTTTTCCTGTACACTGGATGGCTTCTTTAACCCCTTCAGTGCCCGCCCCTTTCCCCGCCCAGTGCCGGCCGTTGCATTAGCGGGCGGGGTCTATGACGAGCTGGACTCGTCATGGGCACAGCGCCACCGCGGCCCATGACGAGTCCAGCTCGTCATGGGCACTGAAGGGGTTAAAACCTTTGCAAACATTGTCACCTCCCCAAATACTTTTCAAACTCGTGGACTGAGCGTCACAATTGCAAGATTTTCCACTGTACGTGGAACAGCCGTGAATTTATTGTGTTGACATACTAGTAAAACTGAATACTAGGGAAATGCGGGCCTTACCAGGTGACAAACAATTTTGCTACTAAGATACAACAACCTAAAAATAGCTTGGGGCCAAATGGAAACAATCACAGTGCAAAATGTTTTAAGTGCCTGACAGCTGAGTGTCCAGCAACACACATAACAAAGCACATACACAGGGCCAGCAGCGATAGAGGCGGATAGGCTGGAGGGGCAGCAGGGCACGAGGCCAAGCAGGAACGCTGGAGACGAAAATAGACCGTGCTCAGGAACAGAACAACTAGCAGTGATGGCAGGCTCAAGTGCCAACTCCCTCCCGGAAAAGAAGTCAACAGAAATAGCAAATCGGTGTTGAAAAATAGACTAAAAATACATAAACACAAAACTTTCACTTCCAAAATATCGACTGTACAAACATATCAACCTACAATGATTTCATCCTGATTTAAATTCCTATGTTTAGCCAAACTGACCTGCCACAAGTTGTGGGGTTTGCTGAATATTCTCACTTAGCCCTGGCATACTGTGGCAGCTCCATGTGTGCATGCCAACATTTAGAGCTGCTCAACTAAAAGTCTAACTCAAAGAAGTTTAAAAACATCCAGCACTCTCAGACCCTTCCCCCACTGGCAGCGACGAATCTGTGTCAATCTAAATGCTTATTAATATGTGTGAACATAACCTAACAAGTTAAAACAAATAAACAGAAAATTCATGTAACAACATTTACCACGTAGTTTCACTTTGGTTAAAAAAATATGACTTTTAAAACCTCATATTGAAAGCATGTAACGACTTGTGCCTCCTTTTAAGAAGTGGTCTCTGTAGTGAAGCACATAAACGTATGTGTGTTCAGAAGGATTTATTACAATAAAACTGAATACAGGAACAAGCGAGTGCCAGGGACACGAACTCCGCTCTCCTCCTCAATCCTCGTCCTCTCCTGCCACGCTCTCGAACCCCCGCACCATAACATTCCCAATATGACATACTCGTGTTCCGTGACTAACCCCGCAAACCAACCTTACGAATATAATGGTACTTACATATACACAACACATCCCCCTTCCTTAACAACGCAAAGAAAGAACTAAGGTACAATTACAAACATACAAAAAAAACAAATAAAAGCAACATACAGAAAACCAGTAACACAATTATACTTCCACACCTCATGTAACATAATCCTTCAGCCATACTGAAGGAACCCTATTCCTTTTAGAACAATTAACATTCTGCGTATCAGAAACAGAACAGCCTTGAGCTGCTTCAGAACCAATGGCAGAATCGTGGCCAACTTCAGGAACAACAGAATCATGGACAACAGGAGACCCTACCCCTCCCGTTGCAATTGAAGCAAAACTATTTTGAACTTCCTGTCCATTTGAAGATGCAGCGTTAGAATTAGCTTCCACAGAGTTGAACTCTTCCCCCAAACCATTGTCCGACAATAACTCAGCTTGCACCCCACTGTTTTGAAATAAATCCTCCACCCAATCATCTCTTGAATGGGCATCAATCTGCTGTTCACTTTGTGCACTGCCGTTGTTAACATCTAAAGCCACATTCTTAAGATTCCACACTCTCCCATCAGTTAATCTCACAGAATTACAAAGAACTTCCACCACTTGTTTCGGTGCCTCAAATCTACTCTCCCCTTTTGACACTTTGATAGGTTTTTTCACTCGGACCCAATCTCCCACCTTTACAAAAGTAGGTTTTACTCCATGACGAACATCATACAATATTTTACTCTTTGTATGATTCAATTCTAACTCTTTTCTGGCTTGTGTCGGGGACCATTGTTGTACTTCCCCCTGAAAAGACCAAAAAGAATTGAACTTGCACCTCGGAACTCTGCCCCTCATCATAATAAAAGGAGACAATCTTGTAGATGTATGAGCAGTGATCCTATAAGCCCAAACCGCCTTCTGTACCTGTAACTTCCAATCCAATTGCTTATTCAAAGCTGCTTGAATTATCCCTTTTATCACTCTATTAAACCTCTCCACTGTTCCATTCCCACTAGGATTGTACAACAAAGTGGTTTTGTGTCTTCAACCACACCTTTCAAAGTAATCTTTCGCCAATTTCAATGTAAATTGTACACCGTTGTCACTAAGAACGCAATTTGGAAGTCCTTCTGTCATGAAAACATTATCTAAAAACCCTAAAACCACACTAGTATCCACCTTTTCTACAATCCTGACAATTGGCCACTTGGAAAAAAAGATCAATCAAAACTAAACCATATTCTTTTGCATCACCCACAGGTCCAAAAATGTCAATCGCTACTGTCTCCCAAGGGAGGTTGGGAATCAATCCTTCCGACATTGGAGGTCTTAATGTCTTGAAAGATTTATCAGCTGAAGAACAAACAGGACAGGATCTCACAAATCTTTCAATTTCATTGTCAATCCCAGGCCACCAAAAATCCTTTTTGACTACTAATTTAGTTCTGACAATCCCAGCATGCCCTTCATGACAACTGCAAAATTCTTTTCCGCAATGATTTAGGTGGAATAATGCAGTCACCTCTCATCAAAACATCTTTATCACTTGATAATTCCATACGCACCTCCCAGAAGGGTTTCAACTCTTCTCTAATTTTGTCTTTCTTGGGCCATCCCTTACACATAAAATCATCCACAAAAGTTAAATCACCGTCTTTATGACATTCTTCTAACCATTCTTCTTTAGTAATGGCTGGAGCACCTGAGTCGTGAACAAAATCTATGCTGTAACTAGCCCAAGGATCATCAACACACTCCTCCAAGGGAATCAGTAACCTGGACAAACAGTCAGCTACCACATTATCTCTGCCAGGTACATAACACATTTTATAAATGAACTCCTTCATGCGCATTGATATCCTTGCTAATCTGGCAGAAGCTCCCACACTACCTTCAGTGGTCAAAATACGCACTAAAGGACGATGATCAGTGCGAATGGTTACCTGTTTACCCCACACGAAAGCACAAAAATGTTCTAGGCCCCAAGCGCAAGCTAAAGCCTCTCTTTCTATAATTGGGTATTTGCTCTCTGCAGGGGATAAGGCTCTAGAAGCAAACAAGATGATCCTTTCTTTGCCCCCATCAATCCCTTTTTGTGAGAGTACAGCCCCAAGCCCTTTATCACTCGCATCCGTAGTTAGTAAACAATCCAAACTAGGGTCAAAACTGCTTAACGCAGTAACATGCTGTAAATCAGCTTTGATTAGTAAAAACTCTTTCTCACACTCAGGTGACCACTCAAACTTCACCTGTTTCTTTAAGAGAGAACGAATTTTAAAAAGATGGCCGCCACGCAAGCTCCTGAGGCGTGAACCAACGTGCTAGCGTCACACATTAGTGTTTCAAGTGCGCGAGATTGCGTAGACAATAGATGGGTGCGCGCTCAGCGTTAGAACTCCCTCAGCGTCCGAATGATGCCTCAAATGGCCGTTGCAACCGTCGTCACAAGAAAGTCTTTTAAGGTAAACTTGAGTAATAAATTCTTCATACCTCTATCTTCATTTGTAGAATTCTTTTTTTTCCTCCCTCACAAGTGTGCCGATGCGCTTCTGTGATAATGTCTCTCAGACTTCAAACGAGATGTTAACACTTGCCAGTTGGAAATGATGCTTCAAACTTTTCCTCTTTGAAGTTTCCGAATCCCGATCGTCGCCAGTGTAGTGAAGCACATAAACGTATGTGTGTTCAGAAGGATTTATTACAATAAAACTGAATACAGGAACAAGCGAGTGCCAGGGACACGAACTCCGCTCTCCTCCTCAATCCTCGTCCTCTCCTCCCACGCTCTCGAACCCCCGCACCATAACATTCCCAATATGACATACTCGTGTTCCGTGACTAACCCCGCAAACCAACCTTACGAATATAATGGTACTTACATATACACAACAGTCTCCCTCTGAGTATGGTCTCTTGGTGCAGCAGGAGAAAGTAAGCAGCAGTTGTCAAAGGATAAGATTAAGGAGATCTTGCCAAGTCCAAAATAACCAAAAAGTTCATTTATTTTGGCACAGTGGGAGTGCAACTGTAAATCAGCAGTGCTCCCGCCCCACCAAACCTGTGGTCCTCCCACTCTAGTTAGAGTCGGGGAAGCCCTGGGCTTTGGGCGATGGAGCAGTCTCTGCCCCTGCGTTGGAAACCTCTGTTCTGATGACCTTCCCACCACAGGGCCATCAGGTCATAGTAAGATTCATCCCAAGCTGTTTAGGGCGTGGCGTTGCTAGATTTCCTTGCTCTAGACCATGTCAAGCATGGCGGCCATAAGCAGAAAAACTGCCTAATAGTCCCCAGTTGCAGGGTTGGGTCTGCTTCTCAAATTAAATTACATTTATTTCCTACATTGGCTTTGACGCGTAATCTTTTTTAAAAAAAAAATTAAATATCTTTTTATTGTTTTAGACAGAAAAAAGAAAAACCAAACAATTCGACATGGCTTAAATGACAATTGACAAGTAATACAGTCCTAGTGCGAAAACACAGTGGCGACAATAGCAAAATAATACACATTACATAATTAATGACGACACGTAATCTTTTAAGTTTTCACCTTAATTCGAGATTCAGTTTCAAACACTATAACACAAAAGTGCTTCATTACATACATCTCTCAAACCTTTCCTTGGCCTCTCTGAACTCATGTACAATCACTCAAAGCAAGGAATTACAACACTTGGACATTCCTAGGTCTCATTGCTTCGAAGTTTGTTCCATCCTGCCTTTTCATTCCTTCAAGAAAGTTTCAAGGATATTTTTACAACCTAGATTTGTCAACCCACACCAGCTGTAGATGTTTTGTGCTATAGATAAAATGGCCCATTTTAAAACTTTTTTCTTTACTGATTATTTCTATGTGAACATGATTATGAGTTGTGCTTTATTTCTGATGAAGCCAGTTACTGGAGTTGAAGTCCTATTGCAAATATGAGTCCTACAGTGGGTCTGGTGTGTTTCACCTGTAGATCCCACCTGCTAAAAGCAGCTGGAGTATCTGGGAGAAATGTTGAAAGCATACAGAGGACTAACCAGGGTATTGTAACCAGAATTACTGATTGCCTTGGCAAGTCATAATTTCTAAGGGGTGCTTCAGGGCCCTACTTGTAATCCCTTATAACTTGTTCCCCCAGTGTTACTAATGCCCGAGTATCAGTTACTCTGGGGGTGGAGTTACCAGGCAGATTACCAGAAACCTCATAATGAAGCCATAGTCTGTTTCAAATGCTTTCCTTTTCTGTCGCGTATTTTCGTTCTAAATGCTTTTCTGTTGTACAGACCCACTGCTACCTTGGATTAACAACTGTGCTTTATAAATATAACTGAAAAAGCTGAGGTGATAATTTGCACTGTACAATACTTCAGTCATAAATGAATACTACAAAAATGTGTCGTCCTATGAGTTTCCTAAGCAAATATGGAGGAATACTAGGATTCCTCTGATGAACGCAATGTCCTTGTCCCCCTAAGAAACATGGTTGAATAGAAATGTTTGTTTATCATCGAGTGTTAGTAAAGCAAGTATTATTTATTGCTCGCCTCTGTACCTCGAAGATATCCCCTCACAAGGCTAACTGTTGGCAGGGGGCTGACAAATCAAGCTCATCTGTTTGGACCTATTGACCTGTTTGAAGCAGATGACACCAGTTTGCCAGTGAACTATCAGCACTTTGTCAAATAAATTCCACCCATCCAGAACATTATTTCAAGGGTTGACTTTATACTGACTGTGGTGAGGGTTCTGAAACAGGGAGGAACCAGCAGTAGCCCAGGGTGATTGGGGACCCGTCATCCCTCAGTTTGCATGGATTGCATGCCTACTCAAAGGTCCTCCCCAAAGTTTGAGTTTAGAAGGTCTTGTACCACTTAATCCACTAACAAATACATGGGATTACATGTTACAGTCTACTGAGTAGCCTATTACTACGGTAAAAGCACTTGACTGTGTGTTTTGCTGCAGGGACAAGGACTAATTTAGGTTGAGGAGGAACACATCCATCACAGCTGCAAGATATACTCATAAGACAAATTTACGTACAAGGAGTCTTAATGAAGCTCTTTTCCATACGTATGGGTATGGGTTTTCTTGATAGTCTGACGTGGATCATGTCGTCCTTGCCCTATGTTCGACATTCTTGCTCTAGAGTTGTTAGTGGACGACCAACCAACCCTAGAAGCATTGCTCGCCCCACCAAATCCCTGAAACTGATGGATTGCGTTCCCTAACCATGATTGCTGTTGCTATATCCCAATATGAAAATAATGATAGTCATCACAGACTCCACAAATAAAGACCACTATTTTTGGAATAGATGAATTGTGAAGGCCAACCTGTCTTTACAATCTTCACTTCAGACAATTCTTCCAAAATGTTATTGCCCTGTCATGTGTGGAAGCAGCACACATATTTAGAAAGTGTTTGTATATAAAGGTATTATCTAAAGGGGCCCTTTCTGAATAATAAACATCCTAGATATCCATAATAGTTAAATATATGTTAATCACATTGTTTTGAATCTTGCATGAACCTGCGAGTCAAGTCATGCTTTTTCCATGTTAAGTGTATTAAAACATAACCTCTACATTTGTATATATTGAAGCCCTGTGAGAAGTCTAACAATGATCTTTTTTGCATTGTCTGCTTCATAGGTTTGTTCCTGCCAGTGAAGACAACAGAAAGATTGTGGCTGCAGTTAGACAAGGTAAGTTAGCTGACATCTCAAATATTTAGTGGGCAATAGATAGATGGAACACGGTGAAATTGATAGGCCTCTCTACTTCTGTTAAGGGGAAATATCCGAGCTGCAGACCTTGGTGAGACACCGCTATGCTCTCGATGAAGCCGACGAGAGAGGCTGGTTTCCTCTGCACGAAGCAGCGGTTCAGCCTATTCAGCAAGTACTGGAGATTGTCCTGGATGGTAAGTCAGCACAAAAAGCATGAACCAGTAAGGCAGAAATTAGTTCAAATTAAAATAAATGTTGATGCAAACTGGGGCAGAGAAGAGGGTACATTTGGAAAAATGTTTTGGATCAAAAATGTATTGGTGAAATGGCTGTTCCTTTGCTAATTGTGATTGGAGGGAAGATGGTAATATAACAATTTCTATACCAATAATGCATCAATAACTGTTATTACCTCTTACCCTAAAAGAAGGTAGCTATGTGTGGTTAATGGCTCTGGCTATAACAGGAGCTGGTCAGACAGACCCTGAGTGTTATGGGGTTGTCTGTGTGTGTGCCAGTGTTTCCATTAATAGAAGCAGGACTATCAGTGGTGTGAAGGAGTTGGATTGTAGAGGAGCTTCTCATCTGGACATGAAATGGAGAAGGAAACATGGTCCCCCTTCAAAGCTCTGAAAGCTAACGAGCTGGCAGGCATCTATTGAACCCTCTTCATTTGCTTGTTAGCATTTTGAACTGGCTCACAGAGAACACAAATCCGTCCTCTCTGCTTTGGAAGCCAATGTATTTTCCACTGAGCAGGGGGCTGCATTTGTGAGCCTTCAACTATGGATGTATGCCAGCTGGATTGGAGGACTTTGAAAATAATTGACATGAGAAATAGTCAAGATGCCAACCCATCAGAAGCAGTGGCGGATCGCCATTTATTTTTCTCCCCACTGTAGGCTGATATGATAACCTGTTTGAGGCACACTCACTACATTCACTATGGTTGCTCTATCCCAATGCATGCAAACTGAGATTTGTCTCCTTTAATAGATACAATTTCGATCATAAAGTTAAACAAATGTTTTAAACAGATACACCCTATCTCTAGCTCTTCCAACTCCTTGGAGCTCCTAACAGATGTCAAGAACTGCCAAGCAACTTTCCTGCCATTGTGGTCAAACCCAAAAGGGCAGGGAGTGCTGCTAACCACCACTATGACAAAGAAGACTAGGGCTTGGAGTAATGAAGTTTATGGGGCCTATTCACAAAGGTAAACTTGCACTGAGCAAATCTACTTGTGTACATTTACTGTTACACCTTGTAATAAATGTATTACTTTTGGCTACGAATCATTTGATCATAATCTTTATTTCGGCAACCTGCTATCAAAGCTCAGAATAATAAATACATGCAAGTGTGATAAAACTGTTCAAAACAAACAAGATTTAAAAACAATTGTGAAATTGAAAAGCAAAGTATTAACCTAATAAGGTGTATTTGATATCATCAATAAAATTCCAAGCACACGAGCTAATATAAAAACACATTTGACCAAGAGATCATGCAGATTAAAAGTAGCAAATCAACTAATGCTTCATTCAGGAGATTAAGTTATTTTGCCATATATGCCTGTTAGACTTGGCATCTTTTGGGGTGCTTCCCCTGAGTTTTTGCTTTCTGACCGCCCGGTTTTGACACTGCCACATATTGGAAAAAAATGAGAGACGACAAAGACAAAGGGTTGTGATGTATCAGTTCTTAACATTCTAAGCGCAGAGTTATAGTCCCTGATTACCAGGTTGCGGCATAAAGGCTAGATCCACTTCCTTCTAGATGCATGATATACATATGATAAAAAATAAGGACATGCTCAATAGATTCTAATGCCTCCGGACAAAAGGGACAGTACAAATCAGACTTGGAACCAGATTGCTGCCATTTTTCCGTGATTGACCGCAATGGCAAGGTCCCAATTCGAAATTTCACATAAAGTGACTTGGCCAAATGTCAATCTCATCCAAGTAGACTTCCAAAAGAAAAGAATCTTTAAACTCCAGAAAGGCTGTGGTGAAAGCCCACCCTCCTTTTTCTACATATCCCTTCATACATAAATCACCAATAAATTCCCTTAAGCGTTTGATTTAGATAAAATGCAAGCATTCTGAGGGGCAGACCATAAGTTCTGACAGCCGATTTCAGTGAGGCAATGTTTAATGAACTGGAACCATGGAATCTTTACGGTGCCGGGAAGAGTCCTAATTTCTTCTAGGCCCAACCGATATGAAAACAATTTTGGGGATGCTCATATTCACTTCTAATATAACAGGGGTTGAAGGCCAGCTTTGTGGACAAGGGATCTTTGACCCATCTCTAGCCGCAACTGAACAAGTGGGGTGCTAACTGGGAGGTTGGTTAGAGAGCGAAGGAACCTGTTCTCCACTAATTCAAACTCATCAACACTTACATGGGCCCAAGTTCCCCCCATATAGTGATGCTTCAAGGGCTTGCAAGTTATATATTTTCAAGGCAGGGGAAAATGTTTGTAAGGAAAAATCTCGAATGGTCTTCACTAGATCCCCAGTGTACTGCTCCAGCTTTAATCTATTCTTCTGGATCTGCGGCATTCAACCAAATTGTTCTGTGAGCAAAAACCCAAGGTATTCAAGCGTGTCAACTCTCTCCAAGGGAACACCATCTGACACAGGATGAGAATGAGCTGGTGGACAAGGATTGAACATCATATCCTTGGTTTTGGAGAGGTTAATTTCCAGACCTCTCTGCCCACAGAACACACCAAACTGATTTGATAGATTTTGGATACCCAAAGGCTATTTAGAAAACAACAGGGTGTCATCGGCAAACAGGAGCACTGGAACCTTCCTGTTAGCCAAGCTAGGGGCATCATGGTTACCTAGCTCTAGCTGAGCCACCAAGTCATTGATGTATGACAAAAACAGAGTTGGAGCAAGGACACATCCTTATCTGACACCCTGTGTAGAAGGAATAGGTGAAGTTAGTTCCCCAGATGAGCCACACATAACCTGCTCATAGTTATTTAAGTGGAGCTCCTGATGACATCTATAAGATACTTGCGCACATCACGGTCATTCATGACCTTCCACAGGGCATCCGTAGGCACAAGGTCAAAGCCTGATCCAAGGTCCACAAAGACCATGTGTAAACGGCCTTCCACCAAGGTGAAATGTTTCCAATATCTAAGTTGCAGACAGAGCACTTGGGAAATGGTGCTAGTCCCCACTCTAAACCCAGCCTGCAATGGGGTCAACAATGCCCCCTCGTCCATCCAGATTTGCAGTCTACCTAATAGGATCCTGCTAAAGAGTTTTTGGGAAGAATCAATAAGGCTAATAGGGCGATAGTTGGAAGGTAACGATCTTAAGACTTTCTTAAAAATTGGGATGATTTCTGCTTCAGCCCATGTGGGGAGCATAGGAGACCCTCTCAATATTGCATTGAAGAGCACGGCAAAGTAAAAGCTCCAAATGTCATTATCAGCCTTAAATAGGTCCCCTGACACCTTGTCTAAGCCAGGTGCTTTGCCTGGGGCAATCCAGTTGATCGCTTCTGAGACCTCCCTGACCATTATGGGCCTGATACCACTGTTCTCTAGCCATAAAGAGCCGCCAATCCATAGTGATACCTCAGCCCCACCTCCTTTCCCCCGAGACCAAGATTCTCAATTGGCCCAAAGAATCCGCAGCTAGTGACCAGACCATCCCGCTTGTTCTTAGATGGACTAGTCCTTCCCTGGGAACAAAAGGCCCAGCCACAACAGGCTCAACACAGTCCTCAGCAACAGTGCCTCCGTATAACTGTGTGAAGTGGTTAACCCAAGCAGTAGTAGTAATTTTAAAATATACATCTCTGCCGCTGTCTCCCCTCCCTTATCAGCCAATATATGGCAAAACAATTATTGATCTTTGTTTCTAACTACGGCTAGCATGGATTCCTATTTGACCTGTTTACAATCTCTCTAGACCCCTGTAATGGCAGATTTATAAGATTACCTTCCACTCTGGATGTGTATCTTACACCTCCGCCTTTAAGGAATTTATAAGTGCCCACCTAGCGAACCTGCAGGCTTTGGTAAACCACAACACTTGTCAGGAACAGCCCTAGACTCAACTAAAAACAAGTTTAAGAGAGGAAAATATGAATTGCAGCAAAGTCCACCCAGGAGGAAGGGCCACAGGGGAAACTCCCACTTCCTCCACAGCTACCAATGCAGAAGTAAAAACCACATACATCTGCACCTGTGTGCTTCTGTTCTCAGCTACTGCGCCCCACTTGACCCTAAGGCCGTAGGTACTGTCCTCCTGTCAAAGGGGTCATTATTATAATTCAGTAAACTAGTCCCCAATGAGCTCAACGTGAGGTCCAGGAAATTGTGGTCACTGTTCTGTCTAGATACCACCTTCATATCAATTGTAAGATATAATCCATCTGGCTGGAACTACCCTGCCAATTAAAGGTATGTTTCCCCCGGCATAGGAAGGAGCTCTCCCGTTACAGGCCTGCAGGCCGTGATTTACCATTTACAAATGTAAGTTACTATAAAGTGTAGAATAGCATGTCTCCACCCCTGAATTCAGAGATGGAACCCAATTTTACAATTTTAAAGTTACTACTAATTTTTCACATGTGGGCAGAGATCTCTGAAACAGGGGCGAAGAGCTCCTTGTGGTAAACTATACAGAAATTTTAAAAGTTTATTCAAAAATATATCTAAATTTATCTTAATGTGACTTATTAATGTAAATTGATTATATATATTTCTTTAAAATGTAGTAAAAAATGCTGAAGCATCGTATCTTATTTTTTAATTCAATATTTAATCAATGTATATTAAATTAAAATAAATGAATATATATTTTTAAAAATAAAGCTACTTTTATTTTTAAATTAAAAAGGTTCTTAAAATATTTCATAATTATTTAAATTTTTAATCAAAATAATAAACATTTTTTAAGAAGTTTAAATACATTAATTTATTGTGCAATGTCTCCTATGGAGAGATATTTCAAGTCCCTGCCAGCCGTGGCTCCTCTGCAAAGGTGGAGGAGCATTGCCTCACTGCTACAACTTCAGGCTGAATACAAAAAACAAAATGATAATAACGTTCCATTATTATAATTTTGTTTTTAGCATTCAGCTTGCAGTTGAAACGACGGGACTCGGCTCCCTGTGTCACAGGGGGAGGAGTGGTGGCAGCACATTAAGTGTGCATGATGGTTTGGCTGACCGTTTTGGGCCATCCAAACCATCATGCGCACTGTGCACGTTCTCCACCCACGCTGCAGATCGCCTGGGTGGAGAACATTCACAGCCTGTCAGCCCCTGTCTGAGCACCGAACCACGGCACTCAGACCAATCACAACGATTTATTTTATTCACCCCCGTCCACCACCACCGTTGGGTAGCAGCCACTACTGGTCCCTGCCTCCATTAGTTCCTGTGGAAAGGTGTGTAGTACCAGTGGTTGGCCATGTGTGGTGCTGGACTTACTCTGGGTCTGAGCTGGAGTACATTTACTACTGTTTTAGGTCTGTTTTCACTGTAGTAACTTTGGAAGTAGAAGTGCAGTTTGTGAATAGGAATGGGCTTGCTCTTTGTGGAGGGGGTAGCCCCCCGCCCAGCCTTCCTGAACCCCTAACCCCCTTCCTTACTCCCCCTAAACTGCTCCCATTTAATAGTAAGTGTTCCCCATTTTCCAGTGACTCTTCCTGTCCTTCTCACATTTACTACTAAAATGTAGGTATACGTGTGAGCATATGTCTGCAGTTGGGTAGGAATTTCTGCACATAAAAGATAGGCAAGACAGAGACCACCGCTGGTAGGTTTGTGAATTCCATTTTGTAGTATGTGAGTAGTACTATTGTAGTAATAACAAACGTACTACAAAAAGCTGTTTGTGAATAGGCTCTGAGGTGTATGTCGCTTTAGGAATGATTTAAACAAATACAGGTAGATTAAACACTGGAGGCAGTGAAAAAGGCTAAGAGAACACAGTTAGGAGACCAATGTAAGGCTTACTTCACAGGAAAACATCCATTTTACCCAGATGGCTCTATGGGCAGAAGGCAATCAAAACAAATCATTGTGGCATTAAGAAACCTTAGGTCCGCTGACTTTAATGATTTGAAAGGAATGCCCTACAGCCCTTGGTGGAACAAGCAGAATGATTCATTAGATAAACAACTTTCTTAAAGAGCAAGAAGCCGTGCATTCTACCTGCTGGATTTTCATCCCTCCAAAAGCACTGATGTCCAGTCATTATCTCTGAAAATAGAAAACAGCAAGACCCAACAGGAACCAGCATGATGAAAATCAAGAATTCTGGTTCCTTCTCAAAAGATGATCAGCTCTCCAGACAAGGTGAACGATAGACAGAAGTACAGCTTAAGCATAGGTGGTCATCTGTGAAAAACGTCATGCTTGCAACTTAACCTTTCAAAGTCCACAGCCCCAAATAGAGCCTCAGGAGAAAGCCGGGCCGGACTGGCCGTAGCGGGCAACAGGCATTTTCCCGGTAGGCTGCCGGGGGGGGGGGGGCGAGGACGCGGTTTTGGGCCCCTGGGGGGGGGGGGGGGTTGTTACTGGGAGCCGGTTTTCCAGCATAGCTGCAATATTGGCCCTCTGTAACAAAATCGGCCAAAACCCGCCCTAACAAACAGCTTGGCCGCACACCCCCATCGGGGGCTGACCAGGCGGTTTGCCAGGGCCGGTTTCGGTTCCCAGTCCGTCCCTGGGAGAAAGGAATCACAGAGCAACTGGAACCACAGTGGCAAGGATTGTAAGAGAGGGTCGTAAGGTCTTGAAATCCAACAGCGTGCCTGCAGAAAGACCTCTGCCCCATCATTCATGATCTTTCTCAGAACCCTTAAAAGAGTAGAATGAGGAAAGGCATACAGAAACCCGGGAGAGTGCACTTCCCATACTATCACAATCAGTGCTCCAGTAGAATGCACAGTGGTGTAGCAAGGGGGAGCAGGGGGTGGGTGGCACGAGTTTTGGGGGGTGGCATGTGCAGGAATCAGCATCTGCCCCACTCTTACATTCCCCATTCGGCTGCCGTGGGTGGCAAACGCAGGGACTGCAACAGGCGGCAGGAGGCCTAGCTATGCCACTGAGAATGCGCCTGTCAGACCTTAACTTTCCTCTTTTCTACTAGGAGAATATCATTTTTGGTCATTCAGCTGAAATGTTTCAACAGTGATTTTTGTTGTTTTACCCAGGTGCAAGATGTATTGATCAATAACACGAAAGTCAAGAGAAATTGAGTTATAGCTAGCAGACAGAAAGTGGCCTCTTAATAACGAATGGTTACCATGACACAGTATAATATACTGAAATTACACTGACTGAACTGAATAAGATCATTCTGCCCTTAGAGGCTTGACCCCAATTTACAATTTTAAAGTTACTTCTACATTTTCATACGTAGGAGGAGATCTATGCCACTGGGACGAATAGCTCCCTGCGATAAACTATACAGAAATTGTAAAACGTTTATTAAACTTAAATAAAAATCGAAATCTAGCTTAGTGTGACAAATTAATGTAAATTGATTTTCTATACTTTTAAATGTAGAATAAAATGCTGCAAGCATCATATCTAAATTTTGAATTAAATGTGTAATTAATGTAGTATATTACATTAACTTAAAATCATGTTTTGAAAGATTTATAGAAAACACACCTGAAGTAAAATGATTATATTAATGTATTACGTATTAAATAATTACTGAAAGTTAGGCATAACAGTAATATACATTATTTAATTCTTTAAAAAAAAAATCCTCTTATTATTAAATCAAAAATGTTCTTAAAATATTTTATAATAAAATATTGTTTTTGTTTATATATAATTATTTTCATTTTTTGATTTAAATAGTATATATTTTTAAGAAGTTGAAATAAATTAATGTATTGCACATTGTTTCCTACGGAGTGTTTTTGCAAGTCCCTGCCTCCATTAATTTCTATGGGAAGTTGTTGTAGTACCAGTAGTTGGCCATATGTGGTGCTGGAGTTCATTTACTACTGTTTTAGTTAATTTATTGCTGTAGTAACTTTAGAAGTAGAAGTACAGTTTGTGAATGGGAACAAGCTTGCTCTTTGTGTGGGTGGGTGCATATCCTTTTCTAAACCCCTCCCTATCCTTCCCTTAACCCCTCCTTACTCACCCTAAACTGCTCCCATTTAATAGTAAGTATTCCTCATCTCCCAGTGAATCTCCTTATATTTCCCACATTTACTACTAAAACGTAGATGTACGTGTGAAGATATCTGTGTACTCGGGCAGGGATTTCTGCACATAAAAGATAAACAAGGCAGAGACCACCGCAAGTAGGTTTGTAAATAGCATTTTGTAGTATGTGAGTAGTACTATTCTAGTACTACTAAACCTACTACAAGAAGCAGTTTGTGACTAGGCTCTGACTTGTATGTTGCTTAGGAATTATCAAAAAAACATTCAGGTAGATAAAATCCTGTAGACAGTTAAAAAGGCTAAGGAAGCATAGCTAGGAGACCAATGTAAGGCTTACTCCACAGGAAAACACTGACTTTGCCCAGCTGGCTCCTGGGGCAGAAGGCAATCAAAACAAATCATGGTGGTTTTAAGATACCTTAGGTCCACTGACTAATGATTTGAAAGGAATGCTCTATAGCCCTTGGTGGACAGAAGCCAAGGTCAAGAGGGAACACCAGAATGAGTCATTAGGCATTTGATAAACAACCTTATAAAATGGAAAGAGGCCAGGCCTTCTAATGCTGGATTTTCAAGCCCCTCAAAGCATTGATGTCCAATCATTATCACTGAAAATAGGAGACATCAAGACCCGACAGGAGCCAGCATGAGGAAAATCAAGAATTCTGTCTGCTTCTCAAAAGATGACCAGCACTCCAGTCCAGGTGCACTAGGCCTCAACGTTCCACGAAAGACGGAAGTACAGTTTAAGCATAGTACGTAATCTGTGAACAACTCCATGCTTGCAGCTCAACCTTCCAAATTCCACAGCCCCAACTAGAGCCCCAGGAGAAAGGAATCTTGGAGCAACGGGCACCACAGTGGTATGCATTGCAGGGGAGGGTCCCAAGGTCTGTAAGTCCAACAGTGTGACACCAGAGAGACCTCTGCCCCACCATTCCTGATTTTCCTCAAAACTCTGCAAAGAGTAGAATAGGATAAGGCATATAGAAGCCCATGGGTGATGGAATGGTTTCGACTAAGGATGGCCATGAATCCTGAGGCAGCAGGAAGGAGCAAAAATGAGCCAGATTAAGAGATCCATACGAGGATGGCAGCACCTGTCCCAGTTTAACAGTAATACGTCTTTGATCTCGGCAGAATCAAAGACTGGATTGGTCTTCTGAGACTTTCAGGGAATGTCACACATAATGTGTGGATCACACCAGATGTCATTGATACAAGTTTAACTTTGACATCTCGCTAGTATTTTAAGAGGGTATGCAAATACCACATGAATGTGAAGTAGTCCACAGTGTGGTGTTAGAATATAGCAGCATTCAAAATGAACAACCATGCAAGACACTACAGGGCTCAAGACATGACAGTAGGATACGATCAAGCCAGCAAGACTAGTGAAAATTTACCCATGCAAAACCAACCCAGGAAGAATCACTAATCTTGTTCGCTTACAAATATACCAAAATAACGATCAGACAGAGGTTATGCAACAGAGGTTCATTAACCAAAACCACAAGCGTAAATCAGTAACTGTACTCCACCAGTCAAACCAGTCCCATAGAAATAGACTGTACAAGCTGTCCAGGCCATTATTCTGTCCTGCTACCATCAAACGCCCAAGGACCATCTAGAATGGAAGCATAGGTACACAAGGGAGAGGGGATAGAAGTGTTGTTGGACTTACTCCAATTCGATGCCATTTTGACGTAAGATAAGGCACAGATCTGTAGATTATGTGGGCATTACCTAGAAGAAAAGAAAACGCACTGACGTCTGGCAAAAACTAATGCTGATCTCCTGCCCTGCAGGAGAGTTCACTTTCCATACCACCGCAATCAGTGCTTGAAACAGAGTGTGCCCGTCAGGCCTTAACTTTCCTCTCCTCTAGTTGGAGAACATATTTTTTGGACATCTATCTGAAATGCTTCGAAGGTGATTTTTTTTATGGTACCCAGGTGCAAAATGTGATGACCAGTAACAAGAAATTCACGAGAAATTGAGAATTAGCAAGCTGACAGCTATTGGTCTCTTATTAACTAATAGCCGCCATCACATACTATAATATAATGAAATATAAGCAAGTAACTTTATACTGACTGCATTCAGAGGTTTCCTTCAGTTTTCAGGGCCAAAGCTATCCTTTGACTTAGGACTATATAGGATCATTGTGCTGCAATGGCTAATGTCTGGCCAAACTCATTTTTGAAGTGTCCTGCATTCATTAAAAGAGAGTCACTGGATTTACTGGGAGAGATCCATGAAATACATTGAGATCTTTATATGATAGTTTTCTTGAGTTCCCATCTTCTTTGGATAGTGGCTGGAGTTGCTAGTATGTGAGTGTGCCTTTTTTCTTCTTCTCTTGAAATGGCAGTCAGTGTTGATTTAGTAGCATCCTTATCCTACATTGTGTTTAGCGGGCAGGTAGGACCTTGATGGTGGTCCTGTGAAAGGCAACAATAGATTCCTTCCTTTGCTTCTTGTGGTGCCTGACTACAGTACTTCAACCACATTTCATCCTTTTGGTGCTTATATAAGTTCCACAAAATAATGTATAATTATCTGCATCTCTGCTACAATACCTCTTAAACTTTGCCATTTTAAAAGCGAAGTCTTGCCATCGGCATCCAAATGCAATCAGTTCAAATGGCTTTGTGGTGCATACTCAGGGACTTTGTTGTTGAGCGCAGAAGAGTTTCTCCCTGACCATGTATTATTTTCCAATTCATGGTAATAGATTTAATACCTGGCAAAATAAGAAAAATAAAGCAGTTTTGCTTGAATTGTGTAGAGTCAGGAGGATAGAGCAAATTATTTATGTATTATTATCTTATAAGCAATATTATCTGAGATATTCAAAAATGTTTTACCGTTTTGCATTCTTCAAAAATCCAAGGATAAAAGACTGATCATAAAAAAGATGTTTCAGAAAAATGCTTTCGAGTTTAAAATGAAAACATAATGGGAAGTCCACTAAATTAGCTCTGTATAATTTATCAGAAGTCCATGATATTTATAAAGCACTACTCAGTTAGTCTGATAGAGGGCCACTAATAATGGACCTGAGACATGGCAAAGCCAAATTGTATACATTGGTTAGGACTTAGAAGAGTAAAAGAAAACTCTTTTTCCAAGATGCGGGAAAAGTATTTAAGTATTTGAATAATAGTTAATATCTTTTTTATATACTTTGGATGCCAAATACCAGATTTAAGAGAAATATTGAAGTGTATCACTGAATCTCTAATTGTAGCCACTGGTTCTGTGTTTTAGAAAACATGTAGCATATAATTTCATAAACTTTCACATTTATAATAATGAGCAGATGAAAATTTGTATTTAACTTGCAAAACATAAAAAGATACAGACATTTCAATGGCATACGTGATGTAAAAAAGGCATACCAGACTCAATCCAAGATTTCCAGACGTGTTAGCTCTTTACTTCAAATGAGGATTATACCAAAGGGCAAATTTTTGGGAACATGCAAAATTCAAAAGGAAAATAGAACTACATTCTAAATGGGCTAATCTAGTCATTTAAATTATCCGCAATACATTGTTCAACTTACTACTGGAAATTGGAAGTTAATAGGATAATTGGTCATGGAACGGCTTAATCATATTTTTTCAAATAACACCCAGTTAGGAATCGTAGTAGAATTCAAGTCTCTACGCCCATAAAGAGAGAATGATAACCAGGGACAATAAATTATATTTTTGAAAATCTGGTAAACCTAAACTTCATTTATCTTGGTGATAAGTACATGATAAGTTAGATTTTTTTTATTTCACAGAAATTTGGAGGTTTTATTTTCTGCATTTGAAAAAGGTAGTAGGACATTCTAAGGAAGCATAGATAGCATAGATAGCAAATATACAAATTTTGGTACAATAACCATTTTCCCACTTCACTTCAGTTCTGCCCCAACAACCAAGAAATAGAGAAGGCCATTTATTGATATTTTCTTTAAGTTTCAGAATCATAAGTTCACAGATTCTATCAACAGTACCTTTAATAGATTTAAATAAAGAAACACCCAGATATTTTTGCAACATAGATTACCAAAATTATTTAGCATGTCTGGAGTACAATAAACGTTCAATTGGAAAAATCTGTTTATTCAGGCCCAGATTTATTAAGCCGTTGTGTTCTTGCGTCACGCAAGGTGGTGCACGGACAACGAAAAGGCTTCAGTGATATTTACAAAGACATACAAGGGGCTATTTGTGCGGTCTAGAGTGGTTTTGTGAAGAAATGTAATGAAACGCAGCTGCTTTTGCTGTGTTATGTTACATTTCAAGGTGGGAGGCATTCCGTCTGTGGAGCATGAGCATTCTCATGCATCTACCCATGGATTTAGGTGCTTTTCCAGATTTACTAAAGCCAGTAAACCTGGGGATGCGTCAAAATGATACACATTCCCCAGTGAGATGTAATATGGAGAAATATTTTTATTTCTCCTCATTATTTCCTCTTTCCATGTGTGCTGCATTAAGCCTCTGAAGATTGTTTTTGTACAGAAAGGTGTCCCTTCCTACACAAAAACAATCCTGCCTGTAACATAGTCACCCTTGCATCTGGTGCAAGGGTGGCTGAGTTGCTGCTAGTCTGTACAGTGTCCCAGTGCAAGGAGAAAACAGAATTAGTCCATATCTTTCCAAATGGAGATCATTTCCACTCTCCCTTTCCCGCAACGCAGCATAGTACCTTTGCTGGCTGTCTTGCTTTGCATGAAAGAATGATAAATAAGCTCCGCAATGTAGCAAATGTTCAATAGCTAGCAAAATGAGCAAAGATGATAATTGACAACATTCTCTAGTACTTATAAACAAACTGACAGAATCAGAAGTAACTCCATTTACAAAAATTGTAACTTCAGACAGGGGGGCATATATCTAAGAGTTTTGTCGCCCTTGCACCATGCAATGGGGTGCAAGGGCGACGCAACAACTAAGTTAGATTTATCAAGCCACACACTGCCTCCTTACATGTCCCTGCATGGTTTGATAAATTCGTAGTAACGCAACCCAGCGCAAATCACTGCATTGCGTTACTCTGCCCCAGGAAGGTGTTCCTAGGGTGGAGAGTGGGTATTTCCATGCATCCACCCATGAATTTTGCTGCGTTTCCAGATTTACTATTACTGGTGGACCTGGGAATGCATCAAAATGATATGCCTCCCTCGGTGCGGCCTAAAGAGGACAAATATCTTTATTTCTCTTTGCTCTAGCTTCTCTGATTTTGTGTTGCACTCTGCAGCACACATACAAAGAGGAAAATTACTCAGAGGTTTGTTTTTGCACAGGAATGTGCACCTTCCTGCACAAAAACAATCCTGTCTGCAACGCAGGCCCCCTTGCACTGTGTCACAAGGGTGCCTGCAATGGCGCTAGGCAGTGGTTCGTGCGCCAGCGCAAGGAAAGAACAAGAATGCACCGCATACTGTTAAATAAGGCGCATTCCTGTCCTTTCATGCAGCGCAGTAGGGTGGCTTGCTGCGCTGTGCGATTTCTTGATGAGTGTGTCCTTTAAGATATAAAACCTTGACCATATTTAGCAAATTAGAGCCAACTTGAAAACTCCACAGTTGTAAATAGGGTTTGCAATGTACTTTGTCAAATGCTTCCTCAGCATCTAAAGCAAGGAAATGTAGGAGAAAATCATGCAATTTGGGATTTGCTAACACATGACAAATAGGCATAGTCCTTCATGTAGAAATGCTTGATTTTGTAAGTCCAGTCTGATATTTGTGAATAATGGAATAGAAAGCTGTAGAGAGTCTACCTGTCAATACTTTTGCATACATTTTGCAGTCCTGATTTAAGCATGAAATAGGTTTATAATTGAGACAGAAGTATTATCTTTATCCATTTTAGGTAGGATAATAATTAAAGCTTCCACAAAATAGCTTTCAACTAAGACATTATTTTGAATTCATTAAACAATGGAAATAGATATGGTGTTCAATGAGAAGCAAAACATTTGTAAAATTCTACTGGTGTAATACTTGAGGAAGGGGGGTTTGAGAAATGTTATAACATCAAGAATTTCACCCAAAGATACATGGCAATCCAGGAAATCTATCTTGTAACTAGATGGCAGGTGGTGCATTGAGTGTTAAGAACTTTTGGAATTTGCCTTGGTTTAATTTTGCATAGAACAACATAAATCCATTAGCTACATTTTTGGTAGCTGCTAGTATGTTTCTGTCTGAGTTCCTAATAACATTAATCTGAATTATATTTTTTTAATACGTTAATAATTACCAAGAAGTTTACCAGATCTGTTGGCATTGTGTTGATGTGGGACCCTATCATTAGACAATTGTCAGCCAGCTCTTTTATTCAGTATAAAGCTATAATTCTATTAAAGTTTCTATAATGTAAATGTATAGCTATTGTGATTGGATGAAATAAATAGTCTTTCAAAAATTGCATTGTCCTGAAGATGGTCTCAAGTACTGCTTAGCTACAGATGAGACCAAAACTTCGATGGATTAACCAAAGCAAATGCTCACAAATGGAATTACTTGTCAAATTGCTCTGGATAGGAAAAGAATATTAAGGTACACTGGATATGTAGTTGAGCGGTTGCCCTATCCGTCCCAGATCATGTCTTGGTAATGCTGTATTTTTTATGTGATCATTGTTTGACATAGGACTTGTAATGACAATCTGACCCTATACAGTCATTGTGTTATAGTTGAGGTATTACTCATTAAAAAAAGTAAATATGGTCATACGAAACCACACCTAATAAAATCATTGACATATCCATACAATATTGATGCATTAATTGATATATTGTTTGCTTTTAATGTGTGTTTATATGTTGATTGGATGTTGTTGTACACCAAAATCCTTATCAAGAATAATCAAAAGCAAACATGTTCTCCTTCTTTGGGGGCTATTTGTGTTGACATATACCCATGATCTACCCCATGGAAAAATTACCTGCTAAAGTGGGTTGAGCTGATGAAACATATTGAGAAGTTTCATGTAACAAGAACATGTTACATTTAAAAGTGCCCCATATTTTCCTTGTGTGTTGTCTATATCTACATTGTGCTGCTTCTTTACTTGCCCTGCCAACAGCAAAGATTTGGAGGCTGACTTAGTTTTGGAGCCACTTGTGTATACATAGGGATATCCCGGCTAGGTATATTCAATATCTAATGCATTTGACAGCTTGTGTAGTTTTGTACTTGTGCTGTGTCTGTGAGCCTTATGGTATTGCATGCTTACCTCTAAGACAGGTCATCAAAGGCAATGAGTGGTCTTATATTTTGCTCATATCATTGCATCAACATGTTAAATGGAAGTGATACTACCAGGTCTGAAAACGGCAAGTATAACAGGAGGGTTACAGTGTGGCATCTGCTTCCTTTGTCAATAGGCAGCCTGTCCACCAATTCACAAATGATCCCACTAACTCATTCGCACTGCCAGAGTAGTTGCAGTGTGAATGAAATAGACATCATTGCAAACTTTAGCAAGAGTCAGACCTATTGGCTTTCTGAAGGTGTGCCTCATGCCAAAGATACTTTATTTGTTGTGTTTTTCATTTAGCCAGTTCATGCATTATTTGTGGTTCATTTAGGCTTTTCTTTAAAATGGAAACAAAATATTGTCTCTATATGCTTCAGCAATTAATCCTTTGTCATCCATGCACAATAGTCACTATAGTCTGTCTCTTCTGTACAGCATCAAATAAAACTATCTGGGAGCAGAAGACCAATGATGGTGACACACCGCTAACGCTAGCAGCCAAGGCTGGCTGTGTGGAAAATGTTAAAACACTCCTGGACAAAGGAGTCTGGCCGAACACAAAGAACAGCAGAGCAGAATCGCCTCTCCTCATTGGTAATGAGATCAGAACTACTGTTTCTAATACATATGTTTAGAGTGGGTTTTGGTCAGCTCCTTGCTCATGATTGAATGGATTTCTTGCCTATCCTACTTCTCTGCTCCTGATTTGCTATCTTTCCTAACTATTTTTGTGTTTTTCCTGCCCAGAAGCATATACGTCTTACACCTCATGTCATACCTTGCTTTGCCATGCTTCAAATGGAATATTTTCCCTGTCTCTTTCTTATTCCTACTCTTCATCCTCTCTTTCCTATTCTTTCACCCCCCCCCATTCTCTTGCCTCATAAGTCCACCCTTTTTAAACAGTTTTTGCTGCCTTTTTTTTTTTTTTTTTTTTATTGAAGATTTTTCTTTTTTTTTTAACCATCCCCCCGCAGTGGTGGGGGAAGGATTGGCGATATACAGTTCATACAGACAGGTACCATAAAAAATATTACAGAACAAAAATGCATTATCAATGAAGAAATTGAAAACCGGATCATATAAGAATATATACAAAGAAACAATACATGAGCAGGAATACATTATTAAGTTGCTAACCAATCTTGAAAGGGGGTCCAGTTCTTAGAGGCAATTAGACGTCTTCGCCTTCCCTGAAACTTTTGTACAGCAGTTTCTAATTTAAACCATGCCAGCATCCTGGCCTGCCAGTGAAAAAAAGTAGGGGGCTCAGAATTTATCCAAAGAGATGTAATACACAGTCTAAACATTGCCATTGCAATAAACAAAAAAGAGTGTACATATCTTGATCTCGCAGAGATCATGGAGTATTGAGAACCAGTAATTACCATTTCAGCAGAGATTTTTGATTGGAGATTGAGTGATCTGTGTGAGAAATGTTTCGATTTGATTGATGAAAAGTGACTTAGGGCAATCATAAAACATATGAAGAGAATCAGCGGATGGAAATTTACATCTTGCACATGATGAACTTTTGCCCCCAGTGACAGTCCCCCATCTGACTAGTTTTGCTGGAGTATAATAGAGATTGAACATGGCCATGTAACTTTGAGTGCGGAGGGTACCAGAGACAAAAACCGTCCTGGCTAACAACAATGAAAATTTCAGATCAATGGAGGGTACCCCGAATTTAACCGCCCATTTGTTATTGTAATCCACTAAATCATCTGGGAGTTGAGACAAGAGGGTTTGATATAATATACCGATTTTAGCTTTCCTTTTAACTAATTCAAATATTAAGATTTTATCAAACAGTATTTTGTTTTCTAAGGGTTTTTTATCGAAAAAACTTCTAATTTGTAAGTATTTAAAAAAATGATTAGACTGTAATTGAAATTTATGTTTCAAAAAAGAAAAAGAGGCCAACAGGCCAGAGTCAGCGAAGTCTCCTATAACCCTCAGGCCTTGAGAGGCCCAGATGGAGGCTACTTCTTCTTGAAATATCACTGGAAGTAATCCGGAAGCATTCAGTGGTGTGTAGTAATTAAGCTTATGAATGGAAGAGAGGCGGCGGATTTTTTGCCAGATCGTAAACAGGGCCCATGCAACCTTAAACCTCGTTTTTTTTAAATAACTTGGCTCAAGGATACGTGTTAGTATCCCTTTTGTGGCGTCACCTAATGCAATTGTGTATATTGATGGGGTCAGATGCAGGGATAGCTCCACAGTCTTCCCAAATAGTGGGAAGGCAAATTGCTGAATCATAGCTGCCCAATAGTAATAGACTAAATTTGGAACTGACCAGCCCCCACGTTCCTGCGGAAGACAGGTCCATTTAGAAGCTCGTCTTGGCTTACGATATGCCCATAGAAACCTTTGGCAAATCCTTTGTGCTTTTGTTAAAGTAGAGTTAGAGATTAATAATGGAATGGATCTGAATAGATATAAGAATTTTGGGAGAACCAGCATTTTAAGAACATTACAACGCCCAAATAAAGAAAGATGAAGATGATTCAGCCGTTCTAGCTTGTTGTGAAGCAGATCAATAACAGGTAAATAATTCAAGTCAGATATTTGATCGACTTCAGCCGAGATCTGTATACCAAGATATGTTGCCAGTGCACTGATAGGAGCAGACGACGTTGGCATAGCCGATGATTGCAGTATTTGTGTTTTTGTGATATTAAGCTTGTAGCCTGAAATTAAGCCAAATTGAGCTGCTAGAGTCTCCAATGCCGGAAAAGAGACAGTGATGTTGTCTGTTAATACCACTATGTCATCGGCATATGCCAATGCCTTATACTCAATGCCATGGACTATGATTGGAGAAATATTTTGGGATTTTTCTATTAAAGAGAGAAAAGGATCAATAAATAAAGCAAAAAGAAGAGGGGAGCAGGGGCATCCTTGCCTGGTACTACGAGTGATAGGAAAGTAACTTGATTCAGTTCCTGAAATACGGATTTTGGCTATTGGAGATATGTAGAGAGTTTGTAAAGCAAGGATAAATTCGGGAGCTATCCCCTTCCAATGCAAGACGGCCCATAGGTACCCCCAGGAGACCCTGTCGAACGCCTTCTCGGCGTTCAACAGGATCACCCCGAGGGGAGAGTTTGTCACCTGGGCCCAATCTAAAAGGGCGATAACCCGTCTGATGTGATCGGTGGTGTCTCTACCGGGGATAAACCCGTGCTGACGGATAGAGACTAAAGGAGAAATTATTTGGACAAGACGAAACGCCAAGACCCTTGAGTAGATTTTGCTGTCGGTGTTTATTAATGCGATGGGCCGATATGATGCTGGGTTTGATTCATCTTTACCCTTCTTTTTAAATAGTACGATAGTCGACTGCCGCCAGGAGTCAGGAATGACCCCCATCTGGGCAAGTTGAAAAACTTCCAGCATCTGCTGCTTGAATAGGTGTGAAAAAGTCTTGTAAAATTCGAGATGAATAAGATCGGGCCCCGCTGCTTTACCAGTGGAGAGAGATTTTATAGCAGCTACAATTTCTTCCCAACTGATAGGTTCAGCAAGAATTCAATTCTGATCTAGAGAAGGCGTCTGGGAATCAAGAGATTTAAAGAAATGTTCTAGCTGTTTTTGTTGCTGTTCGAGTATATTTGGTTCCTCGGTGTATAGCACTGAGTAAAACTCAACAAAGGTATTTAACACTCCACTGGGTGTATCTTGTAATGTACCACTCCGATCCTTAACCTTTAATATTTGATTTGCTATAACCCTTTGTTGTAGGCGCTTTGCTAAAACCTTTGCGGAAGCTTCACCCAGCTCATACATCGAGGAACGGAATTGAAAATACTTAACAGCTATATCCTCATAAAGAGGATCCAGGAGGTTAGCCTTAGCGAGAGCAACCGCTTTCTGGCAAATCGTTACATCTTCGCCATTTCGGATAGTAGTACTCAGATCTAACTCCGCTTGTTGAAGTACTGCAATTCTATTTTTAAGATTCAGCTGTTCTGTTTGCCATCGATAGGACGCTACTCTCTTAGTTTCGCCACGCAAGGCAGCTTTGAAAGTGTCCCAGACTAAGCCAACTGATGCAGTGGAGCTATTAATTTCAAAGAACTCAGGGATCCAGACTAACATCCGTTCATGATATAATTTATCCAGTAGTAATTTCCTATCGAAGGTCCATGATCTTATTTGATGAGCCGGACGATCCCATAAAAAGCTAAAAACTATGGGATTATGATCGGATATAGTCCGAGGATCAATTCGAACCTTAGTGGACCCCGAGACTTCAGGAGAAATGAAAGCAAAGTCAATACGGACCATATTTTGGTGGGGTATTGAATAAAAGGTGAACCCATCATGAGCTGGATGATTAACATGCCATAGGTCTACCAGCCTGTGTTCAAGGAGTAGAGTGCGAAGTGCTTTATAGACCTGGGGCTTCCGCCCGACATAGGCAGTATGCTTAATAATATCTAACCAACTGGGAATATCAATATTGAAGTCACCGCAGAAGATTAAAGGGTGTGACCAAGTGGCTAATTCCACATTTAAATCCATCAAAATCTGCGGGTCATCTAAATTAGATGCATATATGGAGCATATCGAAAGCAAGGATTTGTTAACAAGTAGTTCAGCAATTAACCATCTTCCTGAATTATCTTGCTTAAGTCTTTTAACTTGCGTAACCCCAATTTTTGAGATAATGGCCACACCCCTAATAGTGGACGTTTGTCGAGTGGAGGCCACTAAGTCATAACCCAGAAATTTAAGATAATGGCGATTACCCCAAGAAATATGGGTTTCCTGCAGTTTTTGCTGCCTGATGCACTGTTGGTGGGTGGCCATCTTGAAATGATTTTGTGACCATTCCAAAATGGCCACCCATGTATAGTAATGCACACATTTGAGTACATATGCTTAGTGGGTATTTCTAATTTCAAAGCACAGACATCCACTGTGGGCACCTTTTAACAGGATTTGGTGAAATTAAACCAAGTTCATGGTTATCGTTTTATGCATCTTTGTAATTTAACATTTAACAATATTCTGCTCCAAGATGACCCCTGTGGATGTTCACACATTCCAGTGGCTGTCTAAGATACCAACAAGCAATGGCAAAGCCAATAGATTTCACAGCGGAGACTTTTTGGCTTGGTCACTGCTTGTTTTTCAAGTGGTTCTTTCCAAAGCTAGCCCTCTGAGGAGGAGAGGTGGGAGTAGATGGTTGAAGGAATGCATCTAACAAAGGTGAGACAGATAAAAGGAAATTAGCTTTGAAACATATAAAAAGGCACATCTCCAATGAGGGATGGACTATAGTTCTCCTAAAGGTACATCGCCCAAAAAAGAGAAGCGTGGCCTTCAGGTTAGGGAAGAGTAAGGATGTAAAAGTCAATTTATCACATAAATCCTTTACAAGGGGTGGACAGGTATTAGGATCAGCTTGGCATCAGGAGATTTCTTCACCATTTCTGGCAAGACAAAGAGGACTAGAGTAGTAAAGGTACTGCTACCTTTCAGCTACATCTTGTTGGAGTTCTCTCATGTCCAGATGAAAGAGTCACAAGGCACGCAAGCCTAGATTCAATAAAGGACTTAGCATTGCATAGAAGAAGATACAGGTAATTAGGTGCAATGGATTTTAGCAGTGTCACTATTAACTTCTGGTTAGCTACTTGAGTCTGTAGAGAAAGGAAACAAAATGTACAGGTGTCCTCACTATGTGCACAATATGGCAAAACGTGAAAATGAAAACACCAAATCCAACAGCATAGGCTGAGATGCAGTGCTGGATTTTGCAAAATGAGGTGTTAACACAAGTGTACAAGTGGAGGAAGTTGCACTTGGAAGCAACATAAGTGAGCACTCTTCTGGCACTTGTTTGCATGGATTCCAGAGATTCTCTTCTGTGACCCAGTGTAATGTGTGTCAGTCATAATACTCCAAAACAAGGAAGTTACTGCCATTCATTGGCAGGTATCAAGTAGCATTTTCCTCCTGGACTAGCTTCGCTCCTATTGTCCTTACTTTTTTATTACTCTTCAGTTACATGTGGTATAAAATGCTAAATACATATAAGGTTATGCAAAATATTAGAACGTAACCTCTTCTATACCAAAGACAATGTTTGTGTGTTCTATGAAAGCATACCTGGTGTGTGTTAATGCCCTGTGTTGGACCCATGCATAGTGCCTCACTTTTTCTACTGTTTTAAAAAGAACGCATGCTAGTGCTACTCTCCCTGGTTTCCTGCATAGTCTGTTACAACCTTACTTACTCAAAACCTCACTTCTCATCCTATGACCATTTCCACAAAATCCTTCAAAATTCCTCTCTGTAAGGTATTCATTGTCATATCCTCTCCAACTACTCGAAATTCTCAACCTTGGATCACACCTGACATTTGCTTACTGAATACCAGACAAGGGCAGTCATTTGCAATTAGCATAAAGTTAATACTCCAGAAAAACCTAACAGTGATAGATAAACTTTGAACTTATTTTCTCCAACATTGGATAATGCCAATCCCACTTTCTTTCAAAACATTATCCCATTATGGTCCCCTTCTCAATGTTTCGCACATACAACAACCAAATCACACCTCCAAGTCCATTCATAACTCCATCTTCATTCTTAGACAGTGGTGTTGCATCATACTTCTGCTACAAGACTTCCACTATTAGACACACCCTCTCTAGTTTAATGACTACCTCCTTGAGCTCTGTCACATTCCAATCTCACTCCACAGATTTCTTTGACCTCTTTACTACTTCACCAATGGAGTTTATTCTCATTTTCATATTCACTAGCCCATCATGAAAATCATCTAACCCCCTCAGCCCACAAAAAACCTTCTTCTCACTTCAGGCCACAGACTATTAAACACTTGGGGTTTTCTTCAAGTGTACCTCTGTTCTTAATTTCTTTAGACAATCACACCTCATTACCTGGATCTCAATTCCATTTCATCTGTGTTGTTCTACAACCTTTATTGAACAACACCACCAACATCCCACTTCCACTATTGTCCACTTTGCCAACTCTCTTTCATTTCCTAGATACAATCATGCCTAGTTTTTGACCAAATTGCTATATAGCTCTCTTCTACCAAACTTCGTATCGCTTCTGGTTGGGCTTCTGTGCTCATCATTCAACAGAAACCACTTGATCTCCTCTGCTCACCAACAGCACACTCTCCTATCTTCATACCTACTGATCTTTCTGCAGTATTTAACACTGTACATCTCTCTTCCTTCTTTTATTCCTTCTATACTATTTGCCTTTGGGCTTTCCCCTGCAGTGGCTTTCCTCTTATGTCCCTGGCTGCTTTGTCTCTGTTTAGAGATTTGAAAAGCTCTCCACTGACCAGTCTATCATTTGGGTTCCTTTAAGGGCCAGCCCAAGGACTGCTCCTATTTTCCTTCTACCCACCTCACTTGGGGTTATTATCTCCACTTTTGGTTTCTCCATCTCATTCTTCTCCTTTTCTACCTTCTCTACCTATTCCCAATTATGCATTTCTAGTTCCTTCACCATCATTCTACATTAAATGGCTCAAAAGTCTGTTTTTACGCCCTTTTTTGCACACACCCTTCTACCTAGTTTTACCCACCGTTTCCCCCCAATAGTATGACTTTCCCTCCTCTGCAAGAAATCTTCATGTGCTCTTCAACCCTTTGGTGCAAATGGATTTGTTTATTACTACCATGACAAATGCAAGCCTGTACCAATTACTAAACATAAGGAAATTGCGCTCATGTTTCTGTACCTCTATGGAACTTAATAAATGATTTGGGCACAATAAACTTGAATATTAAAATAGTCTACTCATGGACTTCCCTCAATATTCATACACCCCATTCAACCAGGTTCTTTTTTGGGGTACCAGAACCCTATTCGTCCTGTTCAGGCTCACACTACCCACTTCCTTTAGTCATGAAGCTTAAGGCCTCTTTCTAAAAAGGACGGCCTATTGCAAGCTGTTTATAATTGTACTCAAAGTGGTGCACTATATTTCCCCAGACTAGATTTCCACTATTTTGGCCCGTTAAACCCCCCCTAAAGTTATAAATGTAATGCCAACTGGAACCTACTGAAAATACCTAAACCTCCTTATGCAGTATCAGGTTTGAGATCACGCCGTCTTCTGTCTCGCATCACTGAAATCCACTTCATCATGGGATCAGTTCTTTCCCCTCTCCTAGATGGTTTAAATCTACCTTGAATAGCAATCTCACAACTTTAGAATTGAAGAGCCACTGGTTAGAATAGACTAGGAAAGAATAGAATAGAACAGAATTTATAAAATAATCTGCTAGCTAAAACGCATCCAGGCGCTAAAGATACAGCAGTGATGGATAAAGAAACTAGAAGTTCATTTGAAATAAACACGTTTTAATATTTTCCCTAAAGCAATTGTTGTTATTCAATGATCTTAGGTGGAAAGGTATAGAGTTTTGAAGTTTGCCCGCAAAATAGAACAAAATTCAAACTCACAGTTGACTTCACAAGACTTTTGTGACAATCAGCAATTGTCCCGTTGCAGATCACAAACTGCAAGTGGGCACTAATACTGAGATTTTGAGGGTCAGGTAGGAAGGGCTTTTGTGGGAAACCTCATTGTGCGATCAGCAAAGCGCCTTGAATAAAATGTAGAGCTGTCAGATGCTATTTAACAGAACAATGCTTGGGAATTCCCCAAAAAATCAAATCTAACTGCTGCAATTTAAACTATCTGTAACCTGTTTGGAATGTATTGTGGAATCCTTAGATAAATGAAACTGCTCATAATCAATTATGGATGATATCAGGGTCTGAACCACAGTTTTACGAGAAGTGGTGGTTAAAAGAAGAAAAACTTTATTATGCAAGGATTTTAAAATACAAAAACAGGAGGTGGCAACAGTGTTGATTTGTTTAGAGAATGTTAAGGAGGTGTGAGCAGTGACTTCTAAATTCCTTGCCACGTTAGTAAGGGATAGAGGTGCATCAAGTTCTCTTGGCCACCATTCCAAAGACCAGAATGTCAGTCTTTTCTCCGTTAAGCTTTTGGCAATTTTGCCTCGCTAACTTGTGACTCGAGACATGCAACTTCTGAAATTAGATCTCATATCTTCAACCTCTTCTGGGGATGGATACAAGGATTTGTGTATCATCACCATGGGCGACTAGATTGAAGCTGTAGGCTCTTACCCCTGCAGCTAGCATATACATATAACTATTAAATGGAGTGGGGCTCAATACTGAACCCTGAGGGATGCCTCATTTTAGGGTAAGTGGTACTGAGTGGTGAGGTGACATAGAGGCTATCTGAATACTGTCCATGAAGCAGGACTGCAGCTAACTCAGAGTATTCCTACAGATGTCAAATTCCAGAAGCCTACAGAATACAGCTGCATGAGACTGCATTGAGTGCTGCTGATAGTGCCCCCCCTGATCCAAGATACTTCTTAAATCATCTGTAATAGCTAGAAGACCAGATTCTAAACTATGTGACTCACGTCCTACTTCCTGATTATGAGGAGCCATATAAGGAGTTAAGTTCAAAATAATCAGAAAACACAACAAATCAAAAATTGTAAATAGGTGTAACAATTGTCAGAGTAAGCATTCAAGTGTTTTCAAGAGAATAGCTATCATAGCAGGATTAATGCTGGGACACTTGTGTGTGCAACTTATTTTTGTCTAAACAGCATTTATTTTGGCAAATAAGAATTGCATTTATTTTATTTTTGGGTTTATCCTTTTGTTGGGGGGGAAAGTTCCTCTGCATGATAAAGACGAGTACCCGTTCCCTGAAGGGCCAGGCTATATTGTTGTGTGGATCACGAATGCTGATTTTTTGTCATAGGTGAACAAGTATCATGCATGTGTGACATGACATTGGCCTGTCTCACCTACTGCAGTCTTATTGGACCGAGGTGGAGCACTCAAAGGGCTACACCTCATAGCTATAGCCTACACCAGGAGTAGTAAGCAGCACAAGTGTGGTGGTGGCAGCATACCATGTAGTGATCAGTAGTATTGAGCAGGACTTTTTTATCCTGTGTCCTTGAAGTGAGGTATACAGGCTCAATCACCTTTTTAAAAGTTCAGCTGCTGGAGCAATGGTGCAATTGAAAAGTGGGAGGGGCTCAGGCACTGACAAATCAGTGGAGATGCATATTGAAGGTGCTACAAACACTGAAGGATCGCTGAGATCTGTGGAAGCAACCCTGGGGCAACTCTGAAAAGTTTGACGCCAGATTGAAAGCAGTTTTAGATACCAAATCTATGCTTGAAACCAAGATAGATGCAGTGGCTACAGATGTGAATCTCCTTTGGACTGATCATGAAATCGGGTGACAATGGTAACGCAGAATGAATCCGTACTCACCTTGGTGTGTTTGATGGCACAGGAACCGCAATGTCCAATAATCCAAATATATGAGATCTACAGGAACATGCACAACATATTGTTCCACATCACCCCTATGCTCAGAGGGAGGGGTAAATCACAGTAGCCTCACCCTGTGGGAGTAGTGAGCTGGCATGTTGACACCATCAACCCCGGTGGCTCCACCCACATGGCCCACAGAGTCTGTTTCTACCCATAAATAGGGAAGTTCACCAACTCACATGTAAAAAGAACGCATGTTGCTGCAGAGAGCAGCCAGTCCAAAGAGTTACCAACATTTTAAGTTAAATAGGACACCAATTTCGAAGTATACAATCTAATTTGAAAAAGAAAAAGTGCTGGGAAGCCACTTTCATGTTTAATTTATTATGAGAGTTCTAGCAACTATCTGGGCTTCCTTTATTAGTGGACAAGAAATTGTTAAAAACTGTATTTTTGGGGGGATTTTATGATGAAACACCTTTACCATTAGCAACAAACAATTACAGTGTGATCATTTTGCAGATTGCCCACTTCAGGCTAATATAAAAATTTGTTTTCAGTACAGAATTTATCACCTATTCTTGATAAAACAATTAGTCATCCAAAATGACTTATGCACATTAAGCATTGTCACAAAATCCCTCCCAACCCCATCCTCTCCCTCACCCCCATACCCTTCCGTGCTTTCTGGGGCAGCACTGGCTTCATAAACAGGTTTTTCCCTTAAACAGCAAAGGTCCATCTACACTCTCCATGTCCCCTGGATGCAGCTGCAGTCCGTCGCCACTGACAGGCTATGTCTGTTTTCCCTATCACCAGACCCTGTTACACAAGGGTCTGCTCTGTGTGTGTAAATCCCTCTACATCGACCATATTAAGGCGAACCATTTTAGGAGTAAGCCCAACTGTGCGGCCAATGACAACACTGAGCTTTCCTTCAAAGGAATCTCAAATGGAACGAAGGATTGTGAAGCTCCACACCGTGTGTAGAAAATTGCCCACTGGTCCACCGAATCTGAGGCACATGGGATCCGTCCCTCAATTCATTTGGAGCAGTTTTTGTGTGTTAAATATATATTGTGCAAGTATTGGAATTGTATCCCGTAGAATCATATCATAAACACCAGTTCCTGGGATCTCATCAGAATCATTGCCCATTCAACATCATCCAACATCCCGAGATCACCCTTCCATTTTTCCATGATCCCGGAAAGTAACCTGAGGGTTATATCAAAGACTTATATATAGTAGACACACTGCCCTGATCAGAAATGGGAGCTTTAGTTAACATTGCTTCAAGGGAACTAGTCAGGCAGTGTGGCGACAGTTGGAGAGCGTGCCACATTGCAGATATCTATAAAACAGAGCACGTTCCAGCTCAAACTGCTCCCACAATTCAGCAAACGATTTGATAAGAGCACTGCCAATGACCTGGCCTAGGGAGGTGATACCTAGAGAATCCCATAATTGAAAACCCTACAAAGACGAGACCTGGGGCAGGAGGAGAGCCATGCCAAAAATAAGTTTCACCAGTTAGTTCTCCCTGCCAATGGAGATCCCAAAATGATGATTTCCAAATGTTTAGAGCCGCTATGATTAAAGGGGGAGTGGCAACGTAGGTTGATTTGCAGCATTTTGTGTCACACAAAGGGGCTGACATTACTTATGAAGGCAGTAAGAGCAGAAGAAAAGGATGTAATTGCGTAATCATTTAAAGCACCACAACGCGCCGTAACAAAAACAGGGTTAGCGAGGACCATCGATGCAAGTTGCCACGCATCACAGTCAGTAGGGGGATATGACTATCCACTTTAGTCTGGGTCATCAGGGTGCCGATGTGGATACTCAAGTATTGAAAGCCCATAACCACCACGGTCATGCCATCCTTATGTGCTCATTCCAATGTTCAACACAGTAGGCCAACAGCAAACTGTTTATTTGAGAAATTGGGTTGTTGGTTGAGTGGGGTGCTAACCCTGCTCAAGCCATAGCCAATATTCTTGTGAGAGTAAACCACAAAAGCCCTTAAATTAACCTGTGCTTAACCATCTGGTAGCATGGCACAACATCAGTCAGCCTTAACTTAGAGGCAAAGTGTAAAGTATTTAAGCAACAAACAAAAGTACTAAAGTGGAAATTAGCACAAGTGAAATCCCACACCAATATAGAAAAATAGGGTAACTTTTAATAAATTATTTGACATCAAAATATCAAAAATCTAATCAGTAGAACCAGAGTTATACATTTTTAAAGTTGAAGTAAAAATCTAGCTCTGAAAAGATCAAAGTGCCAACCGCGGACATCTGGTCGGACAAGACCGGATCAAAGTCGAATAAAATAGTTGCCCGCGATTGAGCACGAGTCGAATATAAAAAATGGATTGGGCCCAGTTGGCGCTTACCTTCAGACTTAGAAATTTGAAGAAAACTGTCCTGAGAAGTTGAAGTTCAGCAGGATGAGACTGCAGGTGATGTCAAAGATGGAGGCGTTGTGTTCGAGGAGCCACTGGATGAGGTTGCAGTGAAGATTTGTATGTTTGGACTTAAGGGTAGATTTACTAAGATTTTGCGCCGTGTTTGCGTCACAAAAGTGATGCAAAACAGTGCTAAATCTTTTTTCCTAATTAACTTTCCAGCACTAAACTTGTTTAAAGCTGCTTCGCATTACAAGGGTGGTGTATTGGCATTCCCATGCAACCACCCAAGGTTTCTCACACTAAACCCAATTTAGTAGATTGAGTTTAGCGTGAGAAAACTGCGCCCTTTTCAACTAGGCGCAAGGAAGGAGAAATGCTTTCATTTCTCCTTCCTTTTCCGACTTTGCATGCGTGCTGCACTGTGCAACACGCATAAAAAGTTGGAAAAGCTATCCCTCATGTCTAGCATAGTATTTTGTACAGGAAGGGTACCCTTCCTGTACAAAACCTATGCTACACTCATGCACACACCCTAGCACTATAGCGCTAAGGTGCGTGCATGGCGCACAGCTTCTGAAATCAGCACCGGCGCAAGGGAAAATGGAGGAGCGAGCCATATCTTTAAAAATATGTCGCTCTCCTGCTCTCTCCATGTCACGCAACGCAGCACAGTCTCGTGGAGGGCTGCATTGCGTTGCACAACTTTTTTGTAAATCCCCCCCCTTAGTCTCTTATTTGGAAGTAGAAAATCTCTAGTGGGATGAGGATGGAGGCTGTAGCCAGCGAAAGTTCCAAGAGGCCAGATACCCCTTTGGTGAAGGACTGCTGAACAGGATTTGCTACTGTTGATAAGAGCGTAGTGGGAGCTGCCGCGAAGTCAGGCCAACCGGCGATGCACCTTGGGCAGATTGACTAGCAGGTTTGTCTCTGTCTCTTCTCAGTTCTCAGATCAGTTTTAATTCAAAAAGTTTACAAGTCCGAAGTTTTGGATTTTGGCTATCTGGACACTTTTAACACCACCACCAAGGGTCCAGGAGTACAGGGGCACCACTAGGCATGGGGGTTAGGACACACTTAGACTGGGGCCAGGTGCGGGTTCAAAGTGGTGGGAGCCTTTTCTGTCCCTGAGGCTCTGATCAGGAGGCTAACCAACTATCCTTTGGAGTCACTCTGGTAATCCTGGGTTCGAGTAGTGGAACAGGGCTCAAGCAGCAGGGCACACCACTGACGGTACAAGACAGTCTTCAGGCACCAAAGCACACTTTCCAGGTGTAGCAAATTACAAAGTCAAAGCAAATCTGAAGTACACAGCAGGCCACAGCAGCAGGCAGTCCTCCGAGAGTCCTTCCGCAGGTCGAGAAAGTGAAATAAAGAACGGGTCTGAAGATCTTATTTGTATACCGGGTGCCTACTTTGAAGTTGAAGAAGTTTCAAGAGAATTCTTAAAGTTTCCCGACTCCCCTGCTCTGGCTCCAAGCTGGCTGTATGAACAATGCAGAGGTAACAAGTCCTTTGTGTGAAGACAGAGCACAACCCATTTAGTTGTAAGTGGGGCTGTACCCAGCTCCGTCCCCCATCCTGTCAGTGATGACCCATCCAGGCACACCTAATCCCTCTATTGTGAGTCTGTCTGGGAGGAATAAACAAAGCCCAACTGCAAACTACACCCAGTAAAAGACTGCAGGCACCAAAAAGTTAGGGCAGAAAAATTCCAATTTTCTGAAATTTCCATTTTCAAACTTGTAACTTAAAATCCGACTTCACCATTAGAGAGGATTTTTATTCACATTTTCTGAGACACAAAACATTAAGTGTTTACCTGTTCTTAATCAAAATGTAGTGCTTATTAAATGTAATAAGGCAACCAAATGTTATCCTATAGGAGAGGTATATCTCACAGTAGTGAAAAACGAATGTAGGTGTTTTTCACTCCCAAGTCACATAAATCCTAAGAGTACATGTCCAACCTTTTAAGTTCAATGCACCCTGCCTTATGGGCTACCTTGGGCCTACATTCGGGATGATTTATATGCGATAAAAGGTAAGTTCTCGGCTTGGCAGGGGGGTTATATATTGCAAAGTCAAATTGGCAGTTTAAAATGCATACAGGCTGCAATGGCACACCTCAGACATGTTTTAAGGGCTACATAAGTGGGTGGCACAATAGGTGCTGCAGGCCCACTAGTAGCATTTAATTTACAGGCCCTCGATATAGTATACCACTTTACTAGGGACTCATAAGTAAATTAAATATGCCAATTAGGTGTAAGTACATTTTACCATGCTTTAGGGAGAGAGCACAAGCAATTTATCCCTGGTTAGCAGTGGTTAAGTGCACAGAATCCTAAGGTCAACAAAACCTAATTAACCAAAATAGGAGGGTGAAGGCAAAACGTTTGGCGGAACACTACCCTAAGGCTGACAGGTTTAACAGTCTAGTTTTGTTTCAAGTGACCTAGAGTTTGGAGTGGATCCAAAAAGTCAAGGATACTCATAATGACCGGTCCAGGGATGTGAGGGCGGTAGACAGGGCATTTGAATGCTCCTAATGGACCAGATGTACAGAAAGGCACAGTGGATTGCTCTGTGCTGCACCAATATGACCTTTTAGATCACAGTTACTACAACTGTGGTTTGTGGATGTTGTTTTATGAAAATGTTGCACTGTCCTTTTGAGTTTTCAAAACAAATTAGGATTACAGTTTCTTTTCTTTCCATTGGGTGGAGGCTGTGCATAATAAATAAATAATGTCGGTATCAAAAAGACATACTTGCGGTGATTAAAGATTTACATTTTAAACATATGAATATTTTGAAATATTTAATACTGGATGCTATTTTTTATCCTACATATTTCAAGCCACAAGAATAGGAAGTTATGAAATGGTGTCAAACCTTATCAGGCACAGCTGCAGTGTCAACCAACCGTGCATAAAGCGCTGGTCAGCAATGCACGAAGCAGCCAAGCAAGGGCGCAAAGACATCATGGCTCTGCTTCTGAAGAATGGCGGTGACATGAACCTGCGGAATGCCTATGGAGTGACCCCTTTGGGAGTGGCGGCAGAGTACGGTCACTGCGATGTGCTGGAGCACCTTATTCACAAAGGTACACATCTCTCAAATGTAAGCGAAATGTATGGAGAAGAATGTTGCTTGCAATGATGAAAGCTAAAAACCCATTAACACCAGTTTTTAGCAGGGTGAAACATAAAAAGCAGGTTGTTATTGTTTTACATGTTATTGTTTTGAACATAGGTTCCTTCTATCATACAAATGATGTGGCATATTCCATGGAAATACTCGAATGTACTTATGTATCTATGTGATATTCCAATATTACAAACCTATGCAGAAGCCAGAATAGCGTTGGGTCAAAAACAAGCATAAGGTAAACGATTGATAGTAGTGGTAACTAGTTTGTGACCTGTGAATGCCTTCTGAAGTAGTATTCTTTAGAGAGGTGCATCTTCAACTCTTTCCTAATGTACATAGATGAAAAAGGCCTGCTGGCCTTGGGTTTGCCAAAAACCACCAGCTATGATGAGCTTGTCTGCAAGATGAGCGGTGGAGCTGGCCGTAATTGCTTTGTAATTGATGCAGCTGATTTTGAAAAAGGTGCGGGCTGGCAAGGGTTGCCAATGGAGTTACATCAGAACAGAAGTTCTTGCTAAAAAGTTAGAAATAGTGGGGTTAATTCACAAAGGCATTTCAAGATGTATGCATTCAGTATACTTTTTTCAGAGTTGTCTGGGTATCCGCACATGTGAATCACATTTGAGGTTTTGTTTATTTTGCTGCTACCTTCCTGTTACTAATTTTGTTTATTTATGCACTTTTTGATGGGTATATATGTTGCTGTTAATATACAGAGGTATTATCTATAGTAGGGATGCTGGGAACATGGCTGCTTTGCTGGGGTTGATATGTAGGTGTTTTACATTGATAATATGGTGTCTCCTCAACCTCTTATTTGGTGTTTAATATGCTGTATACTATGAGAAGTTATTTTAACTTGATATCACAGCATCCCTTTGATCTTTTAGATTATGGCTTTATCCTGTTATATAGCCAAATTAACATTGGGAGATCAAGTGCAGGCACTAGCTACAGGTTTGAATTATACCAATGCATGCTTATCAATATTTTAGATGTACTCCCACAATAGGCATTTATTTATGTATTTCACATAGTTATATACTTATATATCCAATATTTATTTATTCACATGTTTATGTATTTATACAGTGATGTATTTTGGTTATTGTCTGGCGGAAGTTGTTTTTATGCAAGATTGACATTATGGATTCATCCAGTATAACATCTCCACAACGATACATGGAGTTCCTGGTTTTAGCCTTTGGGTGAAAATAACTTACCTAATTATCCCTGATATTTGACTATGCACTTTATGTAATATATAATAAGCTAGTACTGACATTATTCTCTATTTTTATTGCAACTGCGCCGTTTAGAATTGGGCTTTATTAGATGCGGCAAATATATTTTTTATGTTTATGCAACACGTGATGACTATAAATGAATGTTTAACAATTGCACCGCGTATGTGATCAAGGCTAGGACTGGCCGAAACGGGTCATATGGACATAACTGTAATAAAAACAGAGTAATACACACTGGTGTCTGTGCACGTCTCTTGGAGGAGGTTACTTTTTTTGGGCTATATTTTTATATTTATATATATATATATTATCTACTGGTGGTCGCCAGTAGATAGTTATAGTTACAACCTAGTTTCCATAGGAAATCTCAAAAATCTATTTTGAATAACTTTGGCGCCGGTTGACGAATCCTCGCGAAATTTTTAAAACTAATGGGGCGCTCCGTTCAGCTCCTACCCTGAAAGTCTCGGGGTGATTCGTCAAGCGGGGGCCGAGAAAAAGGGGGGGTCCCAAAACACGTTTTCCCCATGCATTTTTCCATAGGACCTTTAGACACAGCTACAGTCCGAACGGCTGAACAGAATTACTTGAAATTTGGCAGAGAGGTAGCCATAAGGTCAAGGAAGTGCCTTTTTCAGGTCTGGTGTAAATCTGTTCAGTATTTCCTGAGAAAATAGCATTTAAAAGCATATCAATATCTATACGCGCGCACCATGTGCGCACTGCCGCACACCCTGCCGTGCGCGAGCGCAATTCTGATTGGTTGTTAGATGTCGGTAAACATTTGAATCGGTCGAAACCAGGAAGTGTCGGCCGCCATTTTGTCTTTCGCAGTCTGAGGGGGTGAAAAACAAAGGTGGAGAACGTGAAAAGGGGGCAGAGTGGACAGTTCCTGACCCCCTAGCCTTGGTCAGGGGGTCACAGAAGGACCCCCAAGGGAAGAAAAAAACTTTTTTTTTTTTTTTTTAAATCGCGAGGTGCGCGCTCCCTGCGTGCACTGCGAACCGTGGGCGCTTGGTGCGCGAAGCGCACAGAGCGCCCACAGAGCACGCACGGTGCGCGCATGATGAAAAACCTGGCAAAAAAAGAATAAAAACATAACTTAGCATTTAAAAAAACGTACAAATTCACTGAAAAAACCATAGGTTTCACACACGTTATAGTTACGAATTAACATTTAAAAAAGCTTGCAAATTCACTTAAAAAACCATAGGTTTCACACATGTTATAGTTAGCTGGACATTTCACTTGTAAAAAACCAATGAAATTCCCCCGTTATAGTTACTGCAGGCAACTATAACTCACGCGACTGCAAACCTCTGCTGATGACGTCAGATATTACATCACTGATGACATATGTGTCTTTCTGAAAAATAAATATTTGTAATATATGTATAGCTAAAGATTAATGGAAGAAGACATGGGTAAATAAGTGTCTAAATACAGTGATGTAATATCTGACGTCATCAGCAGAGGATTGCGGTCGCGTGAGTTATAGTTGCCTGCAGTAACTATAACGGGGGAATTGTACAACTGTACAATATGTAAAATGTATATCGGGTGTTGACTGATCATGTTTTGCCTAATTGTGGTGCCATGGTATCTTTGATAGGAGGCAGAACATTGGCCCATCTGTGGGCAAGATTTAGCGTATGTACGATTTTCCTATTTAGGTTTGTTTATATTGTAAACAAGGATCGATTAATCCATGTGACATTATGGAAGCAATGCATTATTCACTGCATTACGTTCCTCTTTAGACATTCCAAGATGGCGGAATGACAAGATTTGTTGCCGTCTCAAGAATAGTCTTTCTTCTGTCTTTATACCGGATATCATGTAAGCGCTCTTTATAAACAAAATGTGGCCGCAGCGTTTTCGTGCAGAAATTGACAAAGGCTAAGTGCCGAAACGCGTCTTGTTTGCCCGGAGTTCAAGAAAATAAATCCTTTTGAACTCTCCCCCGTGAGTGCTGTCGTCTGTTACGGGTACGATTACCCGATGGAACTGTGAGCTGTATATTTAAAGCGGGAACACCCCCGCTTGGCATGCACCCGTTCAAGAGTGCAACTGGCTGGTGTTGCGGAGCAATAATTGTTATTTTCCAGCTGCACCGTGATTTTTGGATTACTGGAGATTGAGTGTCGAGGTATCCTGGATGTACTGGGTTAATATCGCCGTGACTAAGGACAGACGGCAGATTAACGTGAATCCGGGTAAGGTGCCGTAGGCACGGAACACTCCTTATACTATCTGCATTTTCACTGAACGAGGGGGAGAAGGGCACGAACACTATAGTTGTGTATACAACTATCTAACAATCTGTATGATGTTCTGTGAAAGCGGCTGAAAGCATTTTTAAAAAACAGAATGGAACCAACAGAACTGAAAAAAACAAAAACGGGACTTCCGTAATGTCTAATTTGGCCTCCAAATTTTCCAACCTGGAACGTCTCTATGAGCGAGAGATTAGGAAATGGTGGGAGGCCACCTCTCTGCAAAATTACATAGAGGTAGGCAGAGTTCCGAGGGTCCTTTGAATATATACTGTACCGGCTTACGAGAATCCGGACCCCTTACTGTTGGATGCATGGGCGGAACACACGGCCCAGTCCTGTAAGGGAATGCTGGAAATACTCATGAAGTTCGCATGAAGCGACCGTGAAAAGGCCTTGATACTAATAAAAGAATTGGAGGATGATTTAATCAAGGAAGATGATCAAGCCAATGTGGATGTAAAACGTGAACAAATGAAAAAAAGACTGAAAACGTATGAACAAAAAATCAAACAACGTAAAGAAGAGAAATTTGACCGGGATGAAAAAGATTACAGCCAGGGCAGAATACTAACTTTTGCCAAAAAATATGACAATCCAAGGAAAGAATTAAGGCAAAAACCAACTCAACCATTAACAGTGGCCCCAGATACATCAGAATCCGAAATTACGGGTGATGAATCCTCCAATGAAGATGGAGGTAGTGGGGTACCGACGGATGCACCTCCTTTTTACGAGGAATTCAGGCTAATCAGGAAACAGCAATTGCAAGGAGGCAGAGGCAAGCCCCCAGAGAAGGCAGCAAGAGGAAAACGAGGCGGGGGCCAGAAAATTCGAAGGCTCGCCACCCATGACCCGCAGCAGGAAGGTTTTCAACAAACGGAAATGAAGCAACAAAATTTGACGATAATCAATCTGACTCCGAGAGTTTTAACCAAAGAAGAAGAATCGGTTTTACAACTCGGTCTCTCATTTTGTCCACATAAAAGTATCGAATTTACACAGACAAGAATCGATTTGTTTAAATTTACATGTAAGCTGAAGTTGCATAAATACTTCAAGTTGAAACCATCTATCAGCAAAAATGTGAATCCTAGAACTGAAACAGATACGTTAACTGGCAAAGACATTGCAACTTTGAAAGTACTAGAGGGTTTAAGAACTGAAACCACTGTGACAGAAGATACCAATATTGGCTCCACACAACTTATGGCCCAACTTGAAATTCAACAAAGTGGAGGCTTGAGTCCATTTAAACCTGCATCGGTATTTCTTCCACAAATGGCTACTGATGCTATTGAAACATTTTCAGATGCTGTGATTAAAGATTTAACTCGCTTATACAATGACAACAAATACAGGAAGAGAATCACGAACTTCTCAAAACAACAACAAAAGGTGTTAGATAATCTATCCAAGGACACCTCTCTTGTTTGTAAACCTTCGGACAAAGGGGGGAATATTGTTTTGCTCACGAAGGATCAGTATGAAACTGAAGCTTATCGTCAATTGAATGCCATTGTGTGCTATGAAAAGACCAATGAACAGATGTACAATCAAAGCATCACTGACTATCATTTGTTGATTTCTTCCTGGTACAAAAAGAATAAATTAAACTCAGAGGAATATTTATTCCTTAGATGTTTGAATCCAACTATTCCTACCTTCTATTATTTGCCCAAGGTCCATAAAGACATCAAGAACCCTCCAGGGAGACCTATCATTGCCTCTCAGGGTAGCCTTACTGAACATCTATCTATGTATGTTGACTTTTTCATTTCTCAACATGTGGTTACATTGAAATCTTACTTGAGAGATACAAAAGATTTTCTAACACATATAGATAAAATTGTATGGCAAGCCAGTTACTGTCTTATGGTACTTGACATCACGAGCCTTTATACATGCATTGCGCATACTGACGGCCTAAAAGCCATACGTTTTTTCTTAGAATCCTGTGACTTGAGGTTCTATGAACACAACAATATGATTTTGGAATTTGTAAACTTTTGCCTGACTCATAATATATTCTTGTTTCAGAAACATCTGTTTAGACAGATGTCGGGGACTGCTATGGGTACCTGCTTCGCCCCCAGCTATGCGAACTTGTTCGTTGGCTGGTAGGAGGAGCAGGTGGCCTGGGCGGAGCCTAATACATTTTGGAACATGAGGATAAAGGCATGGCATCGTTACATCGATGATTTGTTTATTGTGTTTGATGGTCCACCAGACCTGGCTAAATCATATATTGATGTCTTGAACTGTAACAATGTAAACCTAAAATTCTCAGGTGAAGTTAGCACTGAGGAAGTCAACTATTTGGACTTGACAGTGTATGTAATAGATGGGCAGTTACATACCAGACTCTATCGGAAAACCACCGCAGGGAATTCTACCCTTTTTGCCACTAGCAGTCATCCCAAGAAGCTTGTTGATAGCATCCCATATGGAGAGCTACTCAGGCTAAAAAGGAACAATACTAGCAATAAGGAATTCCAAAAGGCAGCAGAATCGAGCATGCAACGCTTTAGAGTGAGAGGCTATAGCGAAGCAGTCCTGTCACGAGCCCTAGATAGAGTGAATAAGATCCCTAGGAGAGATCTGCTTATGGAGAAAGCTATAAAAAAGTCTAATAATGGGACCTTTCGTATGATCACTACTTTTTCTGAAAATGCTAACCAACTTAAGAGGATATTGTGCAAAAACTGGCATATCCTCCTGACTGACCACATTATAAAAGAAGATTTACCATCGAATCCTTTGGTCACGTTCAGAAAAGCAAGGTCATTGAGAGATCATTTGGTCCACAGCTACCATAATGTAGAACCCAGTAGGGTATTTTTTAAAGCACTTAATGGTTTCTATCCATGTGGCAAGTGCAAAGCCTGTAAGAAAAGCAAACGCACTTTGACATATGATGTCCCTGGCCTCAGCACACCTAGAAAGATCACTAAGTTCCTTACGTGTACCACTCCTTATGCCATTTATTGTTTGGTGTGCCCATGTGGGCTCCGTTACATCGGGACACGATACATCCGGTTAAGATACGGATTCTTGAACACATGAGGGCGATCAACAATGTTGATGAATCATACCCAGTAGCGAGGCATTACAACAAAATGCATTGTCGTAATAGGGATCTCCTATCATACTTTTGTCTAGATCATGCACCACAAAACCCTAGGGGTGGTGATAGGATACAGAGATTAAGGCGTTTAGAATCACGCTATATTATAGATTTGCAAAGCAAGAATCCACTGGGTCTGAATAGTAGCGAAGAACTTGCTGTACATTTAGGATGATTAGGCTGACATTGAACACTATGTGGATCTTTTTTCTTCCAATTCTTTTGTAAATTTTGCATTCTGTGGTTTCTCTCTTTTTTTTAGCACAAAAACTGTACAATATGTAAAATGTATATCGGGTGTTGACTGATCATGTTTTGCCTAATTGTGGTGCCATGGTATCTTTGATAGGAGGCAGAACATTGGCCCATCTGTGGGCAAGATTTAGCGTATGTACGATTTTCCTATTTAGGTTTGTTTATATTGTAAACAAGGATCGATTAATCCATGTGACATTATGGAAGCAATGCTATATTCACTGCATTACGTTCCTCTTTAGACATTCCAAGATGGCGGAATGACAAGATTTGTTGCCGTCTCAAGAATAGTCTTTCTTCTGTCTTTATACCGGATATCATGTAAGCGCTCTTTATAAACAAAATGTGGCCGCAGCGTTTTCGTGCAGAAATTGACAAAGGCTGCCGAAACCCGTCTTGTTTGCCCGGAGTTCAAGAAAATAAATCCTTTTGAACTCTCCCCCGTGAGTGCTGTCGTCTGTTACGGGTACGATTACCTGATGGAACTGTGAGCTGTATATATAAATATATATATAAATCCAATATTTTCGCGGGTTTTCTGCCACAATGCGGCGGGGGGCTCACGGCTAGTTCGGGTACCTCAATCATCCATCCTTTGGTTTTCTGATGAAAAACCCAATGCAGAACCCAACTCCTTCAGTGCGAGTAATGCATTATTATTTCATACAGCGAAAAAATGTATGGAATAATAAAGCATGACTCACACTGAAGGAGTTGGGCTCGGTATTGGTTTTTTCATCAGAAAACTAAAGGATGGATATATATATATCTATTCACTTAAAAAACCATAGGTTTCACACACGTTATAGTTAGGAATTAACATTTAAAAAACCTTGCACATTCACTTAAAAAACCATAGGTTTCACACATGTTATGGTTAGCTGGACATTTCACTCGTAAAAAACCATTGAAATTCCCCCGTTATACTTAGTTCAGATATCTATAACTCGCGCGCCCGCAATCCACTGCTGATGATGTCACATATTACATCGCTCATGACATGGTCAGTGACATCACTCATAACATCACTGATGACATCATCCTTGTGATAGAGTGGCGGTCGCGGGAGTTATAGTTATCTGAACTAACTATAACGGGGGAATTTCAATGGTTTTTTACGAGTGAAATGTCCAGCTAACTATAACATGTGTGAAACCTGTGGTTTTTTAAGTGAATTTGCAAGGTTTTTTAAATGCTAATTCCTAACTATAACGTGTGTGAAACTTATGGTTTTTTAAGTGAATTTGTAAGGTTTTTTAAATGCTAATTTATGTATGTATTATTATATTTTTTATATATTTATTTTGTAATAAACTACCTATGTATATAGTTATAGATTGACTGTATCCTGTAATATGGAATGGCTCGTTTAAAATGGTTTTTTTAGGGTTTTTCACCGTGTGCGCACCGTGCGCGCACCTCGCGAATTTTTGAAAAAAAATAAAATGTTTTTTTCACCCTTCGGGGTCCTTCAGGGACCCCCTGACAAAGGCTAGGGGGTCAGAAACTCTCTACCCTGCCCCCTTTTCACGTTCTCCACCTTTCTTTTTCACTGTCACACACAAAATGGCGGCCGACGCTTCCTGATTTCGACCGATTCGAATGTTGACTGACATGTAACCACCAATCAGAATTACGCTCGCGCACGGTGCGCACACGGTGCGCGCTTATAGATATTTATGTACTTTTAACTGCAATTTTCTCAGGAACTACTGAACAGATTGACACCATATATGCAAAAGGCACATGCCTGACCTGAGGACTACCTCTTTGCCAAATTTCAAGTAATTCTGTTCAGCCGTTCGGGCTGTACCTTCGACTAAAGGTCCTATGTAAAAATGCATGGGGAAAACGCGTTTTGGGACCCCCCTTTTTTCTCAGCTCCCGCTTGACGAATCACCCCGAGACTTTCAGGGTAGTAGCTGAGCGGAGCGCCCCATTAGTTTTGAAAATTTCGCGAGGATTCATCAACCGGCGCCAAAGTTATTCAAAGTGGAATTTTCAGATTTCCTATGGAAACTCTGTCCTAACTATAACTATCTAGTGGCAACCGCCAGTAGATTATATATATATATATATATATATATATATATATATATTCAATGAAAAAACCAAAGGTTTCACACATGTTATAGTTAGCTGGACATTTCACTCGTAAAAAACCAATGAAATTCCCCCGTTATAGTTAGTTCAGCTAACTATAACTCGCGCGCCCGCAATGCACTGCTGATGATGTCACATATTACATCACTCATGACATGGTCAGTGACATCACTCATGACATCACTGATGACATCTCAAATGACATCACTGATGACATCACTGATGACATCATCCAGAGAATGTGTGTTTTTCTGAAAATTACATATGTTTTATATATGTATATCTCAAGGTCGATGGAAGAATAAATGGGTATATAAGTGTCTAAATGGATGAATTGTTTTTGAAAAATTGATTGTATAACTGACTGATTAAGTGTATCTTAGTGAATACATGGCTTAGTGAGTAATGTTTAAATATGTAAATATCTGTATCAGTCTCTCACTTTGTGTATAAGTGGCTGCATGGGTTGGTGAGTAGCTACATGAGTGTCTATATAGGTTATTAGTTCGTTTTTTGAGTATCAGTGTCTGATGTCTGTATGGTTCGGTGGGGGGTATTACGTAGTGCATAGGTGCATGAATGAATGACTCACTCTTTGTATGTGTTGAAGACAGCATGTGTGCAGGACTCTATGGGTGGATGAGTGTGTGCATGGGTGTGTTAGTGAGTGAATGACTGTCTCAATAGTGTCTCTATGAGTAACTACATATGTTTTAAACTAGTATATGTCACTATTGGTGTATATAAGCGAGTATATGTGAGAGTGAGAGATTGGAAGAGTTCCTGTATGAATAAGTATGTGTTTCTATAAGTGATTGTTTAAAAGACTAAGTATGTGTAAGTTTCTGTAGAAGTAAGTGTGGCGGTGTGTGTATAACTGTGTATGCAAGTAAATGTATGTTTGATTCTTTATTAGCATGAGTGACTATGTGTGTGAGTACCTCTATGGATGAGTGGCATTGTGTAACAGGATGTATATGTGTATGAGTACATATGATGAGTGAGTACATGTATGAGTGACTGTATAGGATTGTTGGTGAATGAGTGGATGTGTATTTGGATCTTAGAATTACTGTATAGGTTGTTGTAACTGGTATTGGTATGTCCATTGTTTTTAAAATTTTAATTTCTATTTTTGAATGTGTGTATCAAAGGTTATATTAGGGGAAGAGGAGGTCTGCCACTCTATCACAAGGATGATGTCATCAGTGATGTCATCAGTGATGTCATTTGAGATGTCATCAGTGATGTCATGAGTGATGTCACTGACCATGTCATGAGTGATGTAATATGTGACGTCATCAGCAGTGCATTGCGGGCGCGCGAGTTATAGTTAGCTGAACTAACTATAACGGGGGAATTTCATTGGTTTTTTACGAGTGAAATGTCCAGCTAACTATAACATGTGTGAAACCTTTGGTTTTTTCATTGAATTTCTAAGGTTTTTTAAATGCTAATTCCTAACTATAACGTGTGTGAAACCCATGGTTTTTTCAGTGAATTTGCAAGGTTTTTTAAATGCTAATTCCTAACTATAACGTGTGTGAAACCCATGTTTTTTTCAGTGAATTTGCAAGGTTTTTTAAATGCTATTTTTTTTTTTCTTCTATTTTTTTAAACATATTTTTATTTTAATTTTCTATCCTTTTATAAAGACTATGGTTAAATTTTTAAAATTCTTTAATATGTTTTTTTTAATATATTTTATAAAATAAACATGTAAAATTTATTTGCAGTACATTTTTTCCTTTTTTTTATTTATTTTTTAGTACGCGTACCGTAAGCTTACGGTAAGCGTACGGTTTACGCAACGTCCGTAATTTATCTACGCTGTTTGCGTATATTTACGCAATTTGCGTAGCCGCGCGTACTCTGCGTGGGACGTGTACGCGTGTACGCTACACGTGCACGTTACGCGGAAGTGTCGGGGAGTGACTGTTAAGCGCATGCGCGCAAGCGCGTGTCTTTTTTACGCGCATGCGTACTTTTGCCGTAAGCGTACCGTAAGCGTACCGTAAGCGTACGGTAGGTCATGTGATCATGAAACACAACTTTTGATTGGTTGAAACTACTTTCAGTTCTAGAACTCTCCTACACCACACCCATTCCCCTCATTTCTGCTTGTGATCCCTTAGGAGAAGGAGCTGGGTTGTCTTTGTGATACGATGGCAGAACAGCAGAGCCCTTCTGAGAGTGAGGCTAGCACTAGCAGCACTACCTTGAGGCAGAGAGCGAGGAAACAAAAGACCTCTTATGTATGGGATTATTTTACTTTTCCTGAAGGCCAGCAAAAGGTAAATGCACCCTTAGTAACTTGTAAGCTGTGTAAGCGTGTACTTTCAAGAGGTAATCCTGACAGGAAGTATTCCTTTGGGAATCATACCATGATGAGACACCTCAAGGATGTACACAGAAGGACACATGCTCGACTTACTGGAGGTAACCCTTCAGTAAGTCAACCAAGCACATCCACAGCAGCTCAGCCTGGACCATCATCTGCAGGGCCGAGTCCTTCTTCTGCAGGTCAGGTGAGCCCTTCATCTGTGGGGGGAGCATCTCCTTTTTCTGGCCCTCTGGAAATTAACCCTCGGTTTGCGAGGGTTGAAGTACGGTGCGCCCATTGTCATGATCTAATTACTTATAGGGAGACCAGTGTTTCCCTGGTGAACAGTAAAATAGATCAGCACACTTGTCGTACCGTCTAATATTCCCAATCTTTCTTTCCTCTGTCCCTGCATGAACACAACGGCTCTTTTAAGAGCCAACCTTATCTTTCATCTTTTTTTTATATATGTTTTTAAAAACTTTTTTTTTTTTTTTTTTTACCGTACGCGTACGGTGCGCGTAATTTTTTTTTTTTTTTTTTTAAAAACCACTAAAAATCAATTATCACATTACAAGGTCCTTGAGAGACTACAATTATTATTATTGACTTACCATACCCACTCAAAAAAATATTTATTCATTTGTTTTTTAAAAAAATTGCTTTAAAAATGGTTCTAGTTTTCGAAAATTTTCTATATCAATCTGAAAAAAAAGAAAAAAGTATTAATATTTTTAAAACATTTTATAATACAGTACACATATTTACATATTTATCAAAAAATATTTTTGCCTTATTTTTGCTGTTTTCAGAATATATTGCATTTCACTATAAATTGTGAAAGCAATTGCATTCATCATTTAACAGCGGGCAAAAAAATAACAATCTCAAAGATTGTATTAAAAAAGCCCAGAATCTCTTTTTACTTAAACTTAACATTATAGAAATGCATAATATTCTAAAAAAATATCATCTAATATCAATACTTATTTCTTTAAAATACCGTCTGATATTTTTGTTTATTTAAATATATTACTACATTTCTTTTCACAATAGTCACAAACGTAATTTCTTTGCCAATTTGAAAACACACTTATTACTCTTTTTTTTGGCAAGTGATAATCACTTTTACAGACTGACACATTATAAATCCACTTTTCAGATTTTTTAAAAAGCCCATGTCCAGACTGCTTTTTCAGACCACCACCATGTGTAACCTGGGTGACTGCCTACACTCCAGCAAGGGCAACCAGCCTTAGTGATGCTGAATGTATTTGCATTACAGACTGAAACCTCAAACCCCACTCGCTTGTAAATACTGTGCATGATTCTACATGGAAAGCAGCTGGGTGTGTGCTAAGAGTCTGCTTCTGCACCAAAAAATCGCTCCCCCTTTTTCCTACTAATGCAACTGCGAAATCACCAGAGCAAAACGCAATAAATCTCTGCCTGTAATTCCTATTTGCACACAGAGTCATGTTTTCACATTAGTCACAAAACGAAATTTCTTTGCCAATTTGAAAGCACACTTACTGCTCTTTTTTTTGGCAAGTGATAATCACTTTTACAGACTGACACATTATGAATCCACTTTTCAGATTTTTTAAAAAGCCCGTGTCCAGACTGCTTTTTCAGACCACCACCATGTGTATCCTGGGTGACTGTCTACACTCCAGCAAGGGCAACCAGCCTTAGTGATGCTGAATGTATTTGCATTACAGACTGAAACCTCAAACCCCACTCGCTTGTAAATACTGTGCATGATTATACATGGAAAGCAGCTGGGTGTGTGCTAAGAGTCTGCTTCTGCACCAAAAAATCGCTCCCCCTTTTTCCTACTAATGCAACTGTGAAATCACCAGAGCAAACGCAATAAATCTCTGCCTGTAATTCCTATTTGCACACAGAGTCATGTTTTCACATTAGTCACAAAACGAAATTTCTTTGCCAATTTGAAAGCACACTTACTGCTCTTTTTTTTTGGCAAGTGATAATCACTTTTACAGACTGACACATTATGAATCCACTTTTCAGATTTTTTAAAAAGCCCATGTCCAGACTGCTTTTTCAGACCACCACCATGTGTATCCTGGGTGACTGCCTACACTCCAGCAAGGGCAACCAGCCTTAGTGATGCTGAATGTATTTGCATTACAGACTGAAACCTCAAACCCCACTCGCTTGTAAATACTGTGCATGATTATACATGGAAAGGAGCTGGGTGTGTGCTAAGAGTCTGCTTCTGCACCAAAAAATCGCTCCCCCTTTTTCCTACTAATCCAACTGTGAAATCACCAGAGCAAAACGCAATAAATCTCTGCCTGTAATTCCTATTTGCGCACAGAGTCATGTTTTCACATTAGTCACAAAACGAAATTTCTTTGCCAATTTGAAAGCACACTTACTGCTCTTTTTTTTTGGCAAGTGATAATCACTTTTACAGACTGACACATTATGAATCCACTTTTCAGATTTTTTAAAAATCCCATGTCCAGACTGCTTTTTCAGACCACCACCATGTGTATCCTGGGTGACTGCCTACACTCCAGCAAGGGCAACCAGCCTTAGTGATGCTGAATGTATTTGCATTACAGACTGAAACCTCAAACCCCACTCGCTTGTAAATACTGTGCATGATTATACATGGAAAGGAGCTGGGTGTGTGCTAAAAGTCTGCTTCTGCACCAAAAAATCGCTCCCCCTTTTTCCTACTAATGCAACTGTGAAATCACCAGAGCAAAACGCAATAAATCTCTGCCTGTAATTCCTATTTGCACACAGAGTCATGTTTTCACATTAGTCACAAAACGAAATTTCTTTGCCAATTTGAAAGCACACTTACTGCTCTTTTTTTTTGGCAAGTGATAATCACTTTTACAGACTGACACATTATGAATCCACTTTTCAGATTTTTTAAAAAGCCCATGTCCAGACTGCTTTTTCAGACCACCACCATGTGTATCCTGGGTGACTGTCTACACTCCAGCAAGGGCAACTAGCCTTAGTGATGCTGAATGTATTTGCATTACAGACTGAAACCTCAAACCCCAATCGCTTGTAAATACTGTGCATGATTATACATGGAAAGGAGCTGGGTGTGTGCTAAGAGTCTGCTTCTGCACCAAAAAATCGCTCCCCCTTTTTCCTACTAATGCAAATATAAAATTACCAGAGTTGTACACAATAAATCTCTGCCTATATTTCCCAACATGTGTAACCTGGGTGACTGCCTACATTCCACCAAGGGCAACCAGCCTTAGTGATGCTGAATGTATTTGCATTACTGAGTCCAACCTCAAACCCTTAAACTTTTCTTTTTTTATACCAATACACCTTAATTTATCGTGAAAACATAGTCCATATTATTTTACATGTTCCTCACATTTAAATTTCTGCCAAAACAGAAAATAATAAACACAACTTCAACAAAAAGAATTACATTTCTATTATTCATTTCTTAATTTACCATATACATCTCCTCTCAAACTCTAAACTCACCTTTAAAATTAGTTAGTTGTGAAAGAAATGTGGCACTCAAACAGCAGATTATCAGAGCCAGGATCTCTGTTCTCTACACCTCTCTCCTCTCAGCAGAACCAGATAATGGCAAAGTTTCCCTCTATTTTTCCACACATATACATGTAAGTTTCAAATCTCAGTGCTTCCCCCATTTTTTCAAATGTAATCACACATTTCTATTGGTTGAAAACCAACCCTTTTCCAAAAGTACCCTTCCCCCAACTTGACTTCTGCCTAGTACCCTTCCCCCAACTTGACTTCTGCCTGCTACCATAGCAACAGCTCATGGAACACTGCTGTGTGGAGTTAGGTCAGAAGTTCGCCAAACAATGTTTCAATTCCACAGAGCAAGAGTGCTTGACTTTTCAAACCTTACAGCAAATCCATAGTACTGTTCTTTGGTAACACATTTTTCTGTACCAATACAAAACATGCTTCTATAAATTTACACATACAGCCTAGTTTTTAGTGTAGAATGGTATGAAACAGCCAATCAGTTCTTTTTTTTTATAAAAAAATATGTATGCCTCCATTTCCAAACTGTCTTTCATTTCTTTTTACCATTCTACTGAATTACACCTCCTGAGTGCATCCAGATCTCCTTTGAAGATGTTCACAGTGTGGATTGTAGGACACAGCTATGTCTTCTGGAGTGAAAAGTTTGCAGAGAAAACAGGTATTGTGAGAGACCTTGCTTTGCCAAATGTAGACATTAAATGGATTGGTCAGAGAGGGTTAAAGTGGCACCAATTGATGCCATTGGTGAAATCCTTCATGCAAATCCAACACCCTGACCTCATAATAGTGCACTGTGGTGGCAATGACCTAGGCACTTTGACTGGGGTAGGTCTGGAAATGCTTATGAAGGACACCTTTGCACAACTGTTTTCACTTTTCCCTAAAACTGCCTTTGTGTTTTCCAACATATGCCAAAGGCAAAAATGGAACTGGTCCAATCATTTCTGTCCGCAGATTGACAAAGCAAGAAAGCACGTCAACAAATCTGTTTCTGCTTTCCTCCGTGACTATGGTATGGGTTCCATTTACCACAACAACTTGCGTTACGACATGCAAGACATTTATAGAGGAGATGGTGTGCACTTCAATGATGAAGGGAACAGAGTCTTCCTCTTGAACCTTAGACTCTGCATCGGTACTTACTTGTAGGTACCACTAAAAAATAACTTCATAAACACAACGGCTCTTTTTAGAGCCCCCTAATATCTAAACACTTAAATCTGAATTTCATTTCTTTTATTTTTTTTTTGTTACCGTACGCTTACCGTACGCGTACCCCGTGATTTTGTTTAAAATCAATAAATGTTTTCTTTGTACTTTTCTGTCCTTCTTTGACCCCCTCACAAATGTAAGGGGGTCTGTAACTCTCCTCCTTGCCCCCTTTTCTTGTTATCACTCTTTTTTTTCTGAGTGAAACACACGAAATGGCGGCCGCCGCTTCCTGGTTTCGGCCGATTCGAATGTTTACTAAGATCTAACAGCCAATCAGAATCGCGCTCGCGCACGCCACCGTACGCGTACGGTAAGCTTACGGTAAGCGTGCCGTAAGCTGGCTCAGATATATATATTGATTTAAAGGCTATTTTCTCAGAATCTACTGAACAGATTTACACCAAACCTACAAAAGGCACTTCCTTGACCTGAGGACTACCTCTCTGCTAAATTTCTAGTAATTCTGTTCAGCCGTTCGGGCTGTAGCCCTGTCTAAAGGTCCTATGGAAAAATGCATGGGAAAAACGCGTTTTGGGACCCCCCTTTTATCTCAGCCCCCGCTTGACGAATCCCCCCGAGACTTTCAGGGTAGGAGCGGAGCGTAGCGCCCCACCTATTTTGAGAAATTCGCGAGGATTCGTCGACCGGCGCCAAAGTTATTCAAAATAGAATGTTGCGGATTTCCTATGGAAACAGGGTCCTAACTATAACTACCTACTGGCGACCGCCAGTAGGTAATATATATATATATATATATATATATATATATATATATATATATATATATATATATATCCCCCAAAAACGTAACCTCCTCCAAGAGAGGAGTTACATACATGAGCCGATAAGAATGGAAAATTCATACTACCTATATATATACTTACCGTTTCTATATACAGGTCATCAATATTTTGGCCACAATATTTTTGTGGCATGATTAGGTACTCAGTACTCTGGCACCATGCATGTGCATGTAGAGATAAAGTAATGCTCTGTCTTGTTCTCTAGGTGGCGATGTGTATGCCGTGGCAAATGATGGGGCATCTGTGCTGTATGATGCAGCTGAAGGCGGCAATCCAGACTGCGTGGCTCTTGTGCTAGCCTATGGCGGAAGTGGTAACATACCGGACAGAGAAGGGTACCTCCCCATACATAAAGCTGCCTATGGAGGACATTATCTGTAAGTAAAGAAACTGGGCAAAGCACTTCTTAGAGACATGAAAGGGTGCATGCAGTGAGTTGGAGGCTCAAACATCAGGACTTACATTGTTTTCCCTAAAGGACACAGCTGATAACTGTAGTTTGCATTTTTTAAAGAACTCACTGCTGTAAACTCAGTGGCCGAAGGCACACAATATAGATTCCCAGTAGCTTTACTATGGAACATCCAGGAAAACAATACCCCATTTTCACCCAACACACTACATTAATAGTAACAGCATTATAAGTGATGGCTCCTTTGTGTATCCATGAGTGCCTGATCTCACACTTCCAAGACAAATCCATCCTTCGGTTTAAACCCCATCTGGCCAAGCCAGGCCAATCATCTACTATTTTGGCTAAGATTCCTTCTCCATCTGAATTTCATGTTGTATCTGTTTCATTGAATGAGAATTTCCCTTCCTTTTCGGTGCACATCTAACTCCTATTTAATCTTCTCCCTTTCTCTCTTCCGCTGTATGATTCATTTTATTACCCACCATTTCTTCCCTTCCATGAGTGTTTGCCAGTTCCTTCCCCGTTTCGCAGGCACAGTTTCTTTCCTTCCAACAGTGTGCTCCAGTTCCAGTATGTGCCGGTTCATTCCCTTCCTCTAAATGCTGCTTCCTTCCCTTCCTCCATTATACTGTATTTCCATTCTTCCAGCATAATATGCTAGTTCCCTTTGCTTTCACCAGCATGCACCACTTCCTACCCTTCCACCACTGTGTGTCATTTCATTTCTTCTCTTGATGCTCCAGTTCCTTCAGTCCCATCAGCATGCAATGGTTCCAACCCCTTCTTGTATAGACCCACTCAATTTCAATGGATCCGTTCTGGCTGTCACTCTCAATATGCACCAGTAGGTTTGATTCTTTTTATTTAGTTATTTATGTCACAACATATGAAACCAGCCTCAAGATGATGGTGGCAGATGATTAGAGGCAAAAAAGAAGGCCCGAGAGAACAAGAAGCCCATTTAGTCTTAGTTTTGTGAAAAGCCGGGGCTTTAAGTGTCTGTTTGCAAACGATTTCCAAGCTCTGTGTGCCGGAATGAGGATTTCTTTGCCTTTCAATCTCTTCTTCTCTGCAATGAAGAACTTGAAATTCGGTCCAGTAAATTTATGTTTGTTGAGTGAAAAACGTCTTGCGGAGTTTTGAGGAATTTTTGGGAGAGTTATTGTAGATGATTTTATGGGTGAATGTCAGAGTTTCAAACTGGATTCTTTCTTTAAGAGATGACCAGTGAAATGCTGGGCATATAGGATGATTAAGGTTCTTAAAAGCATTCCCGTTGATGAACCGGACTGCTGAGTTTCCGAGCATTAGTAACTCGTTTAGAAGAGAGGTGTAGATTGCTCCTCCAGGGTATTAGAGTAATCCCGCTTGGATGAGTTGAGAAGAAGCTTCAAACTTCTGATCACGCTCTGATGTTAGTTGCCAGAGAAAATCACTGAGGCGAGATGTGCCGTAAAGGAAAGGGTTGAGTCGAATGTCATTGGAAGGATCCCGCCATTTTATTCCCTTCTTTTATATTATTTTGTTTTTTTAAAGTGCACAGGTTCTATTTACCACTCCTTAGGATCATCCTCCGTACCAACCACACAAACAACATACAAGTTTAAGCTTGTAAGAGAAACGTTTTGAGATTTTTCCTGTGTGTGTGTGCCAACCATGCATTGCACAGATAGACATGACAATGTGAGCCGGGAAAGCTCTGTCAAACACCTCTTTTTTCTTCTGTTTAAGTGGCTAGAGAGTAGACCAGAGACAGAACGTATTGTAACTCCATCACAGCGGCAACGGAGTTCCCTCCCTGCCACCATAGAAGTTCATCCAGCAGATTTATGTGCAGGTGGACCGTACATTTGGCCACTGTGGAGACTACCCCCTCTCCGTCTTGGCCAAACTTCTCTGATGGCCTGGCAGAGTAAGGGCCACTGGAAGCTGACCTGTCATTCCGACCACCTAATTTAGAAGGGCGGAATGAAAGATCAGTGCCCACTGCCTGTCACCACCAAGAAAACCCTGGCAGTGAAGGTCAGTCAAAAACTGCTACATGCTTCTTTCTCATTGTGAGAGGACTCGCATGGCGAGAGGAACATTGCATTTCTTATTTTCCAAAATAAAATCCCATTTCGAGTTTTTTATTTTTGAAAATGGTACAGGACTCCATCGTGCTGATGGGACCCTGCTTGAAAAAGAAATATGCATTGACAGGAACTGCCATTTCTTATTAATGACTGCCAACTTGGTGGTCATTTATAACTCTGGTCGGCGGTCCCACCACCAAAGTTATGGAGTAATTTACTCCATCTCCCTGGCGGAACAATGGGCCGTACTCCCAAATATCCAAATATAAATCAGACCCTTAATGCTGTAAGTTTTAGATAGGCTTTGGCTATACTGATATGTAATCAGCACTGTGTGCTGCTGTGAAAAGCTGCCTTATTTCCATGAGCAAGACATTTTTGACAATAGGACCTTGGACGGAGAAGGTGCCCCTGCTTCTAAATTTGAGCTAATTTTTAGAATCCATCAGTAACCCCTTACCTTGACCCTTGAGATTGTCTTTAAACATTAATACGCCAAATTTAAGCAGATGTGGTTCTTCACTGGCAGCTAAGGCAGAAATCCTCTAGCATAGGAAACACCCTCTCTTTTTCCTAGTCCTCCAGTCAGCCAAGTTGTGGTATTCTGAACTCTTTGAAGCTGTTACATTTTGAGAACTGGGAGGTCGCAATAAAGCAGTAATTAAGTCTAGAGTTAACCACAGTACTGACCCCTAGACCCTTATGATTAGGAGAAAGAAAGAGCAACATGGGCCTCAATTTTGAAAGTTGGCGGTACAGCCTCTGGCAGCCCTCTAGCCTGTAGACCTACAGGAATCACCTGATGGCTGCAGGCTAAGGGGTGCTTCAAGCGTTGAATGAGTTGCCCATCTAATCCAATAAGAACACTCATTCTACCTATGGCTGCCCACTCCAGTACAGCTTCCCAATCTGCCTGGCTTCCAGACACAAGACCAACCATTAGAAACTAGAAGCAAACCACAACCCCATTTTATGGACTGTTTACTAGGTAGAAACACACTGAAATATGGGCAGAAGAGAGCAGGTGGTCTAGGCCACAGAGGTGCAGGCTGTAGTGTTGCCGGTTGTCTGCATTGTCATCTCTGCACACAGTAGCAGGGAGTGGTGGTGGGTCCATGCAGCTTCAGTACAAAGTTACTGTATTCAGTACTTACAGGAAATATGAAGGACAGGCTAGAGTGTTAGGGGACATTTCAGCAAGGCCATGGTGCTCTGCTGTCACAAAATAAAGGATAAGGTCAAATCCTGTAAACTCGAAAACTTGAATGTCATAAGTAGCCTGTGCTGACATTAGCTCATGAGCAGCCTTTTGATACAATGAACAACCCTTTGCCACAGTATGTAGCAGTGGTATACTTGAGCACACATGATCACTCCAGGCAGGCTGACATTTGGGGCATATGTGAAATGTCATGCCTCTGATATAAATACATAAGTAATTAAAATATTTGGTATGCTGGTATATTATCTACAGCACACTACAAACATGAGTAGCTCTGTAATATATTTGCTTCAACCTTGAATGTTTCAGGCAAATTATAATTTGCATGTTTCCAACTAGAACCTTGAGAACCATTGCACTGCCATCTCTTTTTTCATGGTACTCAAATGGTGTGGAATTACTGAACTGTAACTAGACTGAGAACTATTGTTTGGGAGGCTGACATTTAAATGGTCAAAGAGACTTAAGTTATAAAGGCTTATCTGAAAGCAATAACTTCAATAATAAAACACTCCATTCAATATATTCATTAAATCTAGTGTTCACTGTATCTAAATTAGGCCAGTATTCTGCTTATGTTTGCATTCCTTTTATTGGAATTAATCTTTTAAGTTCCAGTTCAAGGTGTGCGTGTATTTCATTTGATTATAATGCTGAACAAGTATGGCCAGGAGTCCCACCTTCATAGATTCCAGGTGATTCTGAATGCTGCTTATCTTTGTTGCCGTTGAGTTGTATAGTTTTACGATGTGCCTCGTAAATACATTTTACTTAAGATTGAATTGAAAATAAGAGTGGCCATCTCCTTTCAGGTCATTAAACACACTGTTTTCAGTACTGAACTTTCATGTGATCACCTAAAGCGTTCTTTTGGGCATGCCTTGCTTCTATTGAACTGATCAGACTAACACACCTGAAAACAATGATTCGTATGTGATTAAATACAGGCTCCATAAAGACCTGGAGTGCGGAGGTCACCCTGCAGATGCCATCTAGCCCAGACCTAGACATTAAGTGTTTCCTTGTTTTTTTCAGGGCTTTGAAGTTTCTCATTCCTGCTACATCTAAACATGCAGTGAAGAAAAGTGGGATAAGTCCCATTCACTCAGCAGCAGATGGACAGCACGTGCAGTGCTTGGAGCTTCTTATTGAAAATGGGTTTGACGTCAATGACCTTTTGGCCGAGCACATGTCAGAAAACTATGATGACGAGAGAAGAAGCGCTCTCTTTTTCGCGGTGTCCAACAATGACATTTTGTGCACTGAGGTTTTGCTCAAGGCTGGTGCTGACCCAAACCAAGATCCACTGAATTGCCTTCTTGTGGCTGTTAGGTCTGGAAGCCACGAAATTGTCAGGCTACTTCTATCTCACCGAGCAAATGTCAACTGCTACTTCATGCGTGTAAATGATACCCATTTTCCAAGTGCTATCCAATACGCCTTAAATGATGAACTTATGCTGAGGTTACTGCTGAATAATGGATACCAGGCTGAAGTCTGTTTTGACTGTATGCATGGTGATATTTTTGGAAATTCATTCTCATGGTCAAACCTGGAAGAAGATATACTTCCTGGATGGACATCGTGTGTTATAAAAGACAATCCGGTGAGTGCTTTCCAATATCATTCTGCAGTAAGTTGTGCCAAAGTTAGACCTTAAGGGAAGAGTAAGAACTAGTGGAATGGTATACTTTATCTGGAAAGGATTGAACCATGACAAACCACCAATAAAGTGTTTTGAGAGTATGCCCACCTTTTTGAGTGATAATATGGCATATTGTTTCACTACATAACTATGTTTATTGCACATTTTATAACTGGCTAAGTAGGAAGCATTTATTTTTACAAGTACAGTTTCTTTATAAAAAGTTACTTTCCTCTTATTCTTGCCACTGCTCTCGCTGTGCTCCAGTGAATGTTCCCTTGTTTGTTCAATTCCAGTCCTGTGTACCAAGAGTAATAGCAAATGGGGGTTAAAGTCTCTAGATGTTCCTCAGAATGTTAGGACTGGGCATCAGCTGCTTAGTTGCTGCTTGCTTGTGCCATCGGAAGGAATTGGTAACTATGTAGAATCTGAGGAGTTGCCTACAGCAAGGAATGGAACCTTTATTGCTGTTGAAGAAATCATTTTAGCTCATTGAATCTTCTTTAAAATGTACCTTTTATCTATTGGAAGCGCTTGGGCATTCAACGTGTTCCCATTTCCAGATTTGTAGCGCGCACGATCACCCAGGAGGATATCCTATGTTAAAACTAAAAGATGCATGGCTCTTTACCTAGGCATGTGGCAGGCATCAAATGTGAAGATGACATAAAGCTCTGTCACTAACATTTGTGGTAAACTTTCACTGTCTCCCTCACCTAGTATGGAGAAGATTCTTTAAGCCTTCAGTGTAGGGGTATTGCTGGGTTAGATAGGCATGAGTAAAGCCGCTCTTGAAACTTACAGTGAGTGGTGTAGAGCACCTTAGGGAGTAGGCTGATACAGCAGGGTAATGAAGCTGTATGTGTTCTTTTATCTTCCTAGTTGGTGTAACATGGACAATTTCCCTGAGCTTGGATGGAGTATAGGCCACATCTCCTCCACGGCCACTTTGGCCCACTTGGGCTAATATTCAAATTCTTCTCATATATTTATGTTCAATTCATTGTGCTTCTTATCTATCTCTATGATTGTTATCGTTCGAAATATATTTTCCTGTTTGCAATGTTTTTATGTACACACTTCCATCAGTCATGGCTTTAGTAGCATTCAATGCATGTCAAAGTTCTTTGGTTTCTTGGTCAAAGATATCCTTGTTTTAACATATGTAAATAGATATACACCTAGGAATGAATACACATGAAGAGATGAATTAATAGCAAAGAGACAAATTAATAATAGACAACCCTATCTATTCAGTAATATATTTTAACATAAAAGTAAAGAGAACCATTAATAATCCCTAACCCTTACGATTCACTGTTAGAATTTAACATTATTAACGTCATCTTTATATACCCGTTATTTTTCCGATCTAGCTAATAGTGGAGAACAAACATTTTTGTCCACAGCTTATCATGTAGTAGATATTTATGTCTGCTTTAACAATTCAGAAAAGGTCTTAGTTAAATATCTGTATTCTCCTACAGTTTAAGACACTGCTTCATAGAGATATCATACTAATGGCAATGCTTTTTTAATGGCCAATGATCTAGCTATAAATGTGTGTTCAAATAGAACATATTGTCGCGTGGAAAAAGTTGCACTTACTGCCTATAAGTACTGAAGCATTGTGCGTTATTGGCACATTATAAAAACCAGTGTAATCAATTAAGTTTAAGAATAATGCAGAAAGGAAGTGCTCAATGTATATAGATATCACACAGTGGTAAAGAGTAAGGTGAGAAGTGTGTTTATAGAATAGGTTGTAAGTGACAGGCACAACAGACTAAGAGATGAGTAAAATCTGATTATTATGCGAGTCAGTACCACATCACAAATTAAGGTATTCTTTCTTCACGTTTTGCTTTTGTCTGATGGACTTGCCCCTTAGAAATGCTTGAAGTTCCTTTCGCTTTAGTGCTCTTTTGGAAACAAAATTACAAAATAATAAATAATTAAAAGCCAATTCGACTAAAAGGTAAACCAAAGAAGGACTAACACCATGGCACTTTGATTTACAAAAGTAGGAGTAGGAGTAGGAGTAGGAGTAGGGTAGGTAAAAGATAAAACTTATTTATGTGTTTATCTATATAAGAACCTGCATAGTGCATCAAGACCAACAGGTACACTGAAGCAAAGACACTTTTGGTTACATCATGAGGTTTGGGAGCTGAGTGGCGGGACAGGTTAATGAAGCAGTTTAATGCTCAAGAGGGAGGTCGTTATGAAAGTTAGGTAAGGTTGGGATGAAGTGGAGGATGTAGGCAAGCCCCAGAGTTTCAGAAATTGCTCGAACAGGTGAATTTTGAGTTTTTTTTCTTAAAAGTAGGAGAAGAGTCAGTTTCCTCAAATATACTGCCAAAAAGTTCCATGCTGATTCAGTGGCACAAAAGAAAGATTGCTTGCTGGTGATGGCTATCTTGAATTCTTTAAGAACAAATGGCCCGATTACGACTTTGGCACAGTTGCGCCAGCTCTCCATCGGCACAGCTGTGCCAATGCCGCTCAAAGACCGCCTGCCCTATTACGCGTTGAACTCATGTAAGGCGGTCGGTCCTTTGGCTTTCCCCTGGCGGTGCCTGGTAAACAGGCAGTCCAATGGGAACGGGAAAAAAAGTTCCAGTACGGCATGAAAGGTGATGTCCATGCCATGCTGGCACTTTGGGGGAATGCAAACAGGGGGGCACATGTTGTGCATCCCTGAATGTATCCCCATGGTGGGGAAATAGGGGCCGGCCCCCTTTGTTTCTCAACCGCCAGCCCTTTCAGGTGGAGCTCCTTCCATGAAATGGCTGACGGTGCAGGAACTCATAATATGATCAGCTGGATTGGCTTAGTCCCCCTGAGCATTTTACATTGTGACGCCCCACCGCCAGGGTACGACTGTGAGAGCCGTAATCCGGCAGAGGGTGGACCTCCACTGCTGTGCCACTGTGAGTGTAGCGGTTAGAAGACCACCACACTCTTAATTAGCCCAAAGAGTTTGGGCTCAGGAAGCCTCTTGAGCCTTCTGAAATGGTGAGTAATTCTGCGAAGTATGGAGGATTCTTGGTATGCAGCACCTTGGGAACAATGACTCAGAGTTTGAAATTACTACTTGCCGGGGTAAGAAGCCACTGAAGGTTATTGAGAATAGGAGTCATGTGGTGATATATTTTAGCTCTATGTATCAGACTTGCCGTTGAGTGGAAAATAACTTTGAGTGGGATGTAAATTGCATTACTACAATTTAGGGCCTTATTTTGAGACTGGATTATCGGATGATCCATCTCAAAAGTGGCGTATATCGCATTCTTCATTATACAAGTGTCATAGGTTAAAATGAAGTTGTAATACAGTTGATGAGACAACTGGAACTTTTGTGATGGAGTATCCAATCCGCCAAACTCTAAAAAAGGTCCTTGGTCTTATCTTTAGTCTTTGGCTCGGTAACATAGCTGTTGCTAGACAATTATGTGAGCATCTCTAGAGAGGGGCTTTGGCTCTACCATATGTTGGGAGGCAGGAGTACATGGTTTGATTCAGCAGAAGTTGTGTGCTTCCCAAAAAAATGTGCTTGTCCTCCATGCAGCTGTGATCATTTTGTTTATTTTCCAAGCTGCCTAAGCTTGAACTTTTAGGGACACACACACAACATTGAAATGCATTTAAAGTGTCTTAGATAACTCGATAATTTATGCTGTTTTTCTCTGGCGGCAGCACTGATTGGGCAGCCACATGGTGTTTTAGGTGGCTCAACAGTGCAATTGTCACCTGACCTTTTAACCTCCATATTATTCAACAGTTCTAGCTTCCCCACAAATACATATCTATTCCCATGCTATTTACTTGTAATGCTTCACCTTACCATGCAACATTCCCTTAAAGCCAGACCTATTGGAATTGCCAATGCTTGTTTTATAGTTTGCCTGTGGTGCACGAGGACATTTGTTGCCCTCGGGGAACGTTTTGCAGATTTCTTCTAACTCACATTATTTTACTTTTGGAGTTATCAGTGACAATGTTAATATAATAATGTTCCTGTATTTCCCTGCAAGACTAAATAATTATTTGCTGGTGAAAATGGTTTTAATAGGATCTAGTCAACATGAATGGTTCTTCTTACTTAAGAATCCTTAATACTTTAAAAGCATTTGGGATTCTTTTTGTATCAAGGTGTGTTAAAATGTCTAAATAAAAATAACAAAATAAGGCAGCTGCATAGTGTGCCTCTAAATGCTGCCTAATTTGGCTCTGAGTGCCACATGATTTAGTCACGACCCATAGAATTTGGGGTTCCACTACTACATAATTACTGATACCCCACATATACTGTTTTCTACGCTGAAATTCATAGTGCCAAATATTTTCAAATATTTTAAAAGGGGGTGAGTGAAAAAGTTAATTGGAAAGTGATATTGGATCAACAAGACGTTTTAGTCTACCATGCTGAGGAATGGTGGTAATTATTTCCAAGTCAAATTAGTTTAATTTTCCCAACATTTCTGAATAAGTTTGATAATCGTGTGCCCTGAACTCATAACACTATCTGTTCTGACCCTCCTGTAGAATGTATTTCAATGTAAACTTTGATTTTTGTTTCAGTTCTGTGAATTTATCACAGTCTCCTGGATGATGCATTCAGTCGGAAAAGTGGTTCGGATTTTGCTGGATTATATGGACACCGTGGCCATTTGCGCAAAGTTGAAATCTGCATTAGAAACACAATATGAGTGGCCACAAATATGCCAAATATTAGGTAATATCTTCCAGTGATGAGAATTTTGATGAATTTTTTACAGGTTGACAGTCAGAAGGGTTGGGGTATAGTTTATCAGCAAATCATATCACACCAGAAGTGGCAGGCGGCCATGCCCCTGTCTAGCCTGCCGATGCCCCCTCTCCAATGTCCTATCCCTTAAGACTGTTATGTATGGCTGAGTTTGGGTGGATGTGTGTGGATGTCTAGTGACATGTGTTCACTTGCTTTTTTACATGTGTGTGTGTGTGTGTGTGTGTGTGTCTGTGTTTTTGTGTGTATGGATGCTTTTGTATATAAATAGTTTTGTGTTTACAAGTGAGTATGTATGTATTTACTGTGTTTTGGACAGGAACGTTTCCTGGCATGGTAAACCGGTGTGCACCTCTACCCTAAGTCACCTAACTACATGTGAAATTTGTAACTTGACTTTTTGTTGATCCGGATCACATGCTAATCCAACATAGGTTTCTGCTCCATGTCCTGGTTTGTTGACATGAAGCTGTGGTGGTAATATTCTGTTTTTCTGGGGATTGATAAGACAGACCACTCCTTTGGAGTAAGTGCCCACTGGCCTTATTCATGTAACGCTCTGCTTAGATGCAACCCTCACACACTTGCACTGATATCTTTTGTATGTGTCGAATGCATGTTTTAAAGCTGGATGCTTACCCGTAATCTGGGTCTTCCGCTGTCCTTGATAATGTGTGACCATTTCTGGATGTCATATTGTCACTACACACTGACATATGTGGTAGGCAAGTACACGTTCTCAAAGCCAAAGGTGTAAAAAGCCTCTTTATTGATGCATTTTGCATATGTTTGGCGAGAACCAGTAATCAGGAATCCAACAAAGAAGTTCAGTGAGGAAAGAGTCAGGATCAGCAAGTGGCAGAAGTGAGGAAACAAGAAAAAAGAATGCAGCTTTTTCTGCGATGCACCCGCTAACCAGGCAGAGACCTTTAAATAGATGAAGAACAATGAAAGCAAAGGATATCAAACACCACATGATAAAAAACATAATGGGTTGGGAAAGTCAGAAACAAATCAAGGGAGCAACAGCCATGATGGAAAGGAGAAAGAAAAGAGAACAAAAACCTGGAGTGGACTAGCTGCAGAGTCACTAAAAAAGGCAGCTGCAAACCCTCAGGCAGGTGATTGCCATTTTGGCAATGAAGACAGAAGCAGTAGCCAGGAGCCCAGAAGCATAAACGGAAACAGACCCATGTGAGAAACTCTCTAAGCCTGCTACTAAGAGCTTCATACGGGTCTTCTGAGCCTCATGGGTCTCGGCTACCAGGCAGCCAAGAAGCTGCAGATGCAACAGCATGTGTGGAAGGTATGGATAGCAGCAAGGCTCCATGAGGTGGTTTAAGTATGGTTGCTGCGACCTGCAGGATCCTCTTTGGATTGCCTCTGGTTTAACATGACCTAAGATGGATTATGGGATGCATCTTCCACGGACAGTGAAGTATACTGCCTGCATTTGTGTAGCTGGAGGGTGGAGATTGAGACACTGAAGTGAGGGAGAGTGGAGACAGAGTTACCTTTTGAAATTCAGTGAGGACCTTTTAGCAATGGGTTGATTAGATCTTTCTGAGCACAGCCATGTTGAAGATGGTAGGGTGAGAGGTAGGTCTGCTGGTCCAATGTGAAAACGTTTCTCGGCCATCACTTTTATCTTTCCCTTCTTACTTCTTCAGGACGCCTTGTGACAGCCAGGTGTAGATACCTCATTACATTCTACTTCTGTTTTGGATTCTCCTGGTTGAATTGTGCTGAATGGATTTGTTAGAAATGTAGTGTTTCGGTGTCCGTGACCTGATCATGTGACCCATCTACACAAGCAATTGTCTGTGATGTCACTGTAGAATATTGATGCTGTTTGGATTTTTTTCTTTGACAAGTAACATCCATTGAAGAGAACATCACAATTCTCTTTACACTATCCTTCAGCTCTAAAAATAATCAACAATAAGCATTCTGGAATTGTCCTTTATTTGATGGTATGTGCTTAAGTTTTGAGATTTGTTGTGACATCATTCATTAGCTGACTTCAAGACCTGAATATATGACAGCTAAGGAAAAGTAAGGTTTTTGACAGAAAATTTAAATAGTGGTGTTCAGCTGAATAAAACAGAAAAGCATCCATCCTTCCTTACTTGTGGCAATGGTTTGTGACAACACCACAATGACCTGAATATATGAGTGAGAAATGCCTGTGCTCATTTGTGCTTGTTACACTTATGTCAGCATGGAGACACTAATAGGTGTAAATTATAGTTAAGTCATTTTAATATTTAGATCAGAAAGTCAACTCAGAGCATGTTTTGAATTCCTTCCTGCTCATCATTAAGTGGAAATGGTTTCAGGTTGGAGGTCTACACTGTTAATACCTAGGTTAAAAACTCTGAGAGTGAAGAGTAGAGGAACATAAGTTTGTTTGACGACTCTTTCAAATGGAAGTATGGGTTCGGGACACCTGGCTTCGACTGCACAAATCCAAAACAAATCAGGAGTTCCTTGCGAAACCCCAGGTGCTAACAGTAGGTGATAGTTTATTCTAATGCACTGTAAGGTGGGCTGGTCAAGATCCGTATGTAAAAAATTGAGAGAGTACAAAATGGAACAGTTGCTGCCAGTGACTAGGTAATATTTTACCTGGTATCAAAGGCACAGAAGATGCTTCTCCGGCTTCTGGTCCATGCTCAGATTACATTTAAGGGTCTGAACCTGGTTCCTGGGTGTCTCAAGAGGTTAGGCCCAACAGTTGGTGGCTTTTGAGTCAAAGACTCCCAATTGTAAGCCTAGGTCCTACAAAGGTGAAGTTATCATAATATAGTAATCTAAATACACCAAGAAGGGTGACGGACCATTCATCGGGTAGGTCCAGAACAGTGAAGCAAGGTGCCACATCTATCTGAATGCGGTCCCCTCTTTTGACCTCTTTAGAAAACACCTAAAAATTAACCCTCCAGGGAACAATAGTCTACCATTCCCCCTTCTTCTTCTCTTTTTTTCCCATAAAAATGTCTAGAGTCAAATCGTTTGGAAGAAGCTTTAAAATGTACTCACTGACACACTTACTCAAACACTAACTAGGTGAAACTATCATATGCCTGCCAGTAACAGCTCTAGTTTCTGATTAAACTGTAATGGCATTTAAAACAAAGACTCTGGAGTCACTTTGCACATTCTGGAATATTGAATCCGAACCTGATTCAGTACTCTTGAATGTTTTTTGTGGTCCTGTGTTTCAGCTATGGCATTATCTTGGATCTCACGAGGTTTTAGGGAGTGTTGCACACATTTAGAAGAGGATACCCTTACATTGATCACCAGTCACATATTTGCTCCATACAGGCAGTAGTAAACCATTGCCCTCTCCAGACTAATCACTATAGTTCACTACTATTTGAGGCCTATCAAAAACATTAAACAGATTCAGAATTAGACAGCACACCTTTATTTCCAATCCAACCATGCATGGACAGGTCACTGCTCTCTTAAAAGAGTGTCATGGGTTCACTGTTCCCTTCTAATACAGAGCAGCATTTAGAACTCTACCTCTAACACAAAGGGTTTTGGAGATCTGGTCCACTATCCGCAATCAGTCTAGGAGCAATCACCCTAACCGGAACAGGCCATTGAGATCACAAACAGTGCCTTCATAACCATTGCTTTGGATTTAAAGGTCAAGCTCTCAGGGACACAGAGGATCCTCTCTGTGGCTATTTGGCTATCAGCACGAGACACACTTCAGGTCCCACACAGTTCAAGAAATATCTATTATTTTCAAGAAAATTATTAACTGCTACGCTCCCTTCGTAGCTAAAAAAGCTTTAAGTGTCTTTGTAGCTAAAGTTATAAGCACAAAGATATAGGGTTTTTAATCAGCCCTCGTCAGCTATTGCTTTTCTGATGTGTCTTTTATAGTTTGTATCAACCCACAGGAGTATTGCGCAGTTACGCGTTTTGTAGTAGTGACTTTTAACCCCTTCCACGCGCGGCAAATTCCGCCGCGGTGCGAGGGGGGGTGGGGCTGGACGTGGCGCTCAGGTGCTCAGGACGGCTCCCGGCCGTCATAAATCACGGTGAGCGTGTGCTCATGACGGCCGGGAGCCGTCCGAACTCCGCCCACTAATTAATTCGCCAGCACAGGTGGGGAATTTGCCGCGCGTGGGTGGAGCGGCAACGGTTGGACGGCTCCCGGCCGTCATGAGCACACGACTACCGTGACTCATGACGGCCGGGAGCCGTCCTGAGCATGGATGTGGTTAAAAAGAAGCCTTGCTCCCAGCTGTGGCAAAGATTATTGATGATTTTGGAGCTATACAGCACTGTTCTTTATGAGAAGCCTGGGATGTACTGGATGACAGGCACGCTGGCTTCTGCCACATTGCTGTACCAAGATCACAAAGTTGACTGTGGTGGGTGATCTCTGCCTGGCGGCAGACTACTGCCCACCAAGCACCCTGATTTTATTAGATCTGTCAGCAGCATTTGATACCATCAACCATGAGATCCTTATAAGCCACTTGCCTTCCACAGGCATACAGAACAAGGCCTTAGACTGGTTTATGTTCATTTTCAGTAAGAGAATGTATCCCATTGCTGAGTTCCCGAAGCTTCTGTCCTGTCCCTTTATCTCTTTAGACTCAACCTGAAACCTCTAGTAGCTATCATATTCCCTTTTGGGTCTAAAATGTACTCTTGCGTGGATGGCACTCAATTTGTTTTCAGATTTAGCAATAACTCTAAAATTATCCTCTCTCTGCAAGGTTGTTCTTTAGAAGTGCAGAATTGGGTTAAACTTGCTAGTTCTCTGTCTAAAACTGATAGAGACAAAATAGAAATTCTTATAGCTGGTGGCAATACCAACATCTGGCAGTCTTCCTTCTGGCCCGCAGATTTTAGCAGCTAAAGAAATTAAGGCCATATTAACAAGACTGTGTAAAGCCGTGCAAAGTATCTTTGCTAGGCCTTGTAAATATGGGCCAGCACACAGCGCCACCGTAACATCAAAAAAAGTGATGCTGCAGTGGCGCTATGGGCTGGTAAATATGCCCTTCCGTATCACACTTGATTCCCCCTACCCCTTCAGATGAATTATCAGTTTGACCCTGTCATCTCGTCCCGGGTGATACATGTGCATCCCATGCAGCCTCCTACTTGGACCCACAACTTTATGTACCTGCGCCAGCTCAAGACTGGATTACTGTAACAGCCCTATCCGGGGATAAATGCTTCACTCCTGAATCAACAGTATACTATTTGAGATGAGGGAGACAAACTTGTAACATGGGCCTCATGTTCCAGTCATGCCAAGCCCATCTGACTTCAGCTTCCCGTTCATTAACTTAGTTGCTCTGCATAGTCCATCACTCTCTTTATGGTAACACCCCCGAGTTTAACTCTAGAAGAATAACAAAACACCCCTTACCCCCACTTGAAGACTCCGGTCAGCTGCCCCAGTTCTTCTTTCTTTTCCTCGCTTCCTAAAGTCCACCTTGATGGTAGGGCTTTCTCGGTTCAAGCTCCTCCTATTCAGAGCACCTTGGCTAAAAATCTCCAAATTATGATTTGTCATCTCTTTCAGAAAAGCACGTACAGCTTGGTTATTCTCCTAATCCAGATGTCTCACTTTCTAATTAGGTCTTGCAACCTGTACCAAGAGACCCCAAAGATGTAAGTGTACTCCAATAATTTGAAATACGAAGTACAAATCAAAAACCTAGCTGTACTGATTGGCATATATACAAAGAAATATTGACCACAGTGCAAGAATGATCCCATTGTGGCACAGTTGTTTATTTAAAAAAGCTTTTAAATGTTTTTTTATATATTAAAGCGTGGCATACGTAAATAGTGATAACCCATTGGCAGTGCTGATTCCAAGTCACTTTTATCAAGCAGCAGTGCAGTTTCAAGGAAATAATACTTACAATAAAAAACAAAAGAAGTGATGCTGATCAAAACTGCTTTTCTTTCTATTATTGGACTCTTGTTTCTGTAATTTGTTCTTGAGATATTACACTCCTTCTTCAGGCGTCTATTGTAATTGTAATTGCATTTATATAGCGCTTACTACCCCTGATGAGGCGTTGAAGCGCTTTTCCGACAAGAAGCACGCTACTCCGGAACCCATAAAGGATTGGTGGTGAATTAGTATAGTGAAAATATGAAAGTAATTTGATTGGTCGATGTGTTGGTCAGATTATTTGGATTGAGAAGGATAGTGGAGGGATAGAGAAGGAAAAAAAGGTTTGCATTTATATAGCGCTTGCTACCCCAGATGGGGGGTTTAAGTGTTTTTTTGGCCAGTAGCACGCTACCCTGGAATCCATACAGTGTTAGTGCTGAATGAGTATAGTGAAATATGAAAGTAATTTGAGTGGTGGATATGTTAGTCAGTTATTTGGATTGGGAAGGATAGCAAAGGTGTGGAAGAGGTAAAAGGGTTTGCATTTATATAACGCTTTGCACCACCTAGCTGTGGTGATTTTCATATTACATGACACAGAAAGACTGACCACAATGTGAGAAGGTTCCCGTTTCACATGTTGATTTTTTGGTGAAATGTTACTTATTTAAAAGTGATTTCAAATACCTTGAATGAGTTCAGCATACGTATTTAAAAGTGCTTTTAGATGCCATGATTTAGTGCAGTAAATTGTAAGGATAGGTAATATTACAAATGACACCCTTCTGCTGAAATTAGAGGGAATTATATGAATTGTGATACTGAACCTTCTTTGCTAACTTTAGAGGATCTTCTAGTAATGTTCAGAGGTAGTGTAGTCTTGCCACTGACACCAGAGATCACCCTGCACAATTTCTTCTCAATTCAGAGGGCGCAATAACAACTAACTGTAGTAGGGCACCTTTCTGCTAATTTTAGAGGGCTCTCCAGTAATGACCAGAGGTATTACACCTTTTCTGTCCATTTCAGAAGAGCATTTAATAGCGACCTGTGGTACCTTGTGCGGCTGGCAGTATAAGGATGATGGAAGGGATAATGAAGTCACTGTTAGGGTAAGATAGGGAGGTTTGTGAAATCATCAGCATAATCACTATGGGACTCATTAAAAGGCCTTTCTTCCTTATAACCCAAGGCAATTCCACAAACCCTAGTTTTTGATACCAAGGCTATTGGCAGCTCCAGGGAGCAGAGTAATCAAGAATTGCAAGTGCGACCCTTATAAATGAGAATTGACTTGAGTAAATATTACTTCTTGTCAAAGTTCCTCAGTAGTTCCTACTTTTTCCATGGCATTTCACCCTGTGAGTTCAACTGCTAAAATCAGCCTAAATCTCATGGTGAAACACACAGATCTGTGTTTTATTATGAATCTCTGAATCCTTTTACCAACCCCAACCAAAATTCCAATAAATGATAGGGCAGCTTCTTCATCAAACAGCAGTATTGGAGTTGTCAGGTTCCAGAGTCTGTGAATTTCGAGGTTTAATACTTCCCTCCCTTCCGCGCTGAGCCCACACAACACCACTCCTCAGAGAGCTCCACTGGCTCCCCAGCCAAAAGGGCTGCCAGTTCAAACTTCTCACACATGCATTCAAATCACTACACAACATGGGACCTGCATACCTCAATCACTGACTTCACTTACACTAACCCACTTGGCAACTTTGTGCAGCATCACTCTCACTGGCACACACACCCACATCCACAGACACAGAAATGGAGGTCGACCAAGCCACCAAATCCTGGAGCGACCTCCCTTAACACATGACGGCTTTGTCCTCACTTCTAGAATTCTGCAAGAAGCTGAAGACCTGGCTTTGCAATTAGTCTTCTTGGGGGACCATCGAGACTGCCTGTACTCAGACCCAGCCTCCCCACATGCCAAATCTCACCTACTCGTTGCCTGGTTACCCTCACAGTTGGCAAGCAGCACTCTATTAATCCACCTCACATTACAGTCCAGGTAGGCATCACCATTATTCAAGACAATAGAAAAAGTAAGGGGGTTTAAACTCACCCTTGGCACACGCCTGCCATAACATGGAAAACACTTGGCAGGGTTTAGTATTAGTCCATTGATATCAGCCTTATAGAGCTTCCACTGAGCTACAACAAGGAATAATTGTTTCTGGAAAGGTAAGATTTTGGAATATGCTCCCAGGGCTCTTTAGTACCCATCCAGGGCTACAGTGACAGAGACCTTATATCTGGCCACATAATGTCCGGTAATCGTCCATGACCGATGCAGGACCCAAAAAAATTAAAAAGCATCACAATGTTTATTAGGTGTGGGGAAGCATCAAACACATTCTACATGTGGGACACTGGAAAGGTTTCAGGATAAGATGTTGACTGGGCAGACTTGTGGGGCTGGTGCAGAATCTGACACTTGAAGGTAAGTTTGAGAAAAGGAGAGATTTCAAGGAACAGTGGTGTCTTTGGAAGGCCAGGACGTGGCTGCGAGTAATAGTCTTACCCATTTTTCCTGCGGGAAAATTGAAAGTCTTGAAGACCTGATGAGTCCTCTGCACCCCAGTAATTCTTGGTTAGAACCAGACCAATCAGTGTTATATTATGCTGCTAATTTGTGTAACATTTCACATCACCATCAGGGTCTCTCAAAATGGCAAGGGGAGACACGAAGGATGAAAAAGATGAATAGAGAAGAAAGGAGGAAACAAAAAATGTAAACTTAGGAATGAGTCTTGTGGATGGAGCGGTCTTCAGTAAATCACTTGGAGCTGATATACCCATAGTCATCTCTTGCTTCTAATTAAGGATTTGTATGGACTGACATTAAATTCAGGCTGGCTTATATCTTTTCCATGATGCCTGGACCAGGGTGAAATTATCTTTCACACAGATGTCGGGTAGAGGCCGTGTCGGGAAGAGATCAAGCATCACCACCCAAGTTTATCAATGACCCATAGACAGGACGAGGTAGTCAATCAAGAACTTGAGGGTGCATGCAGTAAGCAAGACAGTCCTGGATATGTTGGATGTGGGTCATATGCATGCCGGTTGTTCGGGCTGCATTTATAATGACAAAGAAGAGAATGTTACTACTAAGTGGTGCACATCGGAATATTCTTTAACCCTCCCCTAAAACTTCTCCTTACTAGATATGATAAAGGCATTAGCTGCCAAAGTTGCAGTAGAACTGGCTGAATAAATATCCAAGTGTAGTAGATCCAGTGAAGTCAATGCTGCGATAAGGAACAGGTGGGAACATGGCTCTCACAGCAAATTGACTCACACGAGCTATAGGTAACAAAGTGAAGTCTTGCACAGGGAATAGATTGTAAAGTTTTGCTCAGGGTACATGTAAGAATGTCTTCCACTGGGAAAAGATCACAGAGGTGTCCTACTGCTGCTCACAGCATACAGTGGACTCTTGCACTTGATTCACTGAACCATACCACAGCACTGTGAAGGGGTCATTGGCGCTCTTGGGGTGGATAGTGGTAATAGTTGAATGCATAAACGGATAACTAATCCACAATGGTAATATTAGGTGCAGGTATACAACCATTCTACAAGGAGTTTTGAGGAAAAACAAAGCGCAGTTGAGCAGTCATAGACAAGTAAACAATATGGTCAGCTGTCACAGAGAGCTACTTGATAGAGTAACCATTGTGAAGTACTGTCTCCTAAAAACAAGTGTTTTCATACTGTGGGATGCTAAAAATGTCTCAGTTATAATTGTGTCCTTCTCTGCCTCCTTGTAAATAATGACCCCCCCCTGTTCTGAGAATTATCGTGTCACTGCTGCCAGCTAAGAATAATTTTTGCCACACATCCCTGGGTCCACATCTTCTTAAATGGGTTGGTGTGGTAAAGTGCATGGAGTGATTTAAACGATATATCGTGCATCACTTGTGCCCATGCCACCTCCCACCTATGGACACAGAAAGACGGTGCAGCACATACCACCCCTGGCTCACCTAAGAATTATAAGCCTGACTTTGTGACTGAGTATGTCCTTTGGGATTTTGTCAAATTATTGAACCTGTCCATACATGTGTGATAGAGGTCCACAATGCGAGTGAGGTAAAAAGTGAGTGTGAGAAACTAAGCAAATACAGATATACAACAGGAAATCCTTTTCACATATGCATACTGGGGCCTTTGAAGTACTGATTTAAATTCCTTAATCTTGTCTCATGACCCATGCAAATTTGAACCCCTTGTCATGTTTCAGTTTTAATTGGTGTCACCATTTGCATTGTCTTGTATCTTGTTTGTTTCTCTAGAGAACCCCCGGACGTTGCAACATTTGTGCCGGCTGAAGATTCGCAGACTTGTAGGTCTTCGGAGGCTCCAGAGACCTATTTTAATGGAGAAGCTACCACTTCCTCCGGTTCTTAAAGACTTTATCTTGTATAAAGAGTATGATTTATATGGAAGGGGTCTTGAATTTTATTGAAACGATGTATTCACATTTTATCCAATTGACCTTGATGTGTTCTAGGGTTTAGACACTGTTAGGCACTTCTACAATTCTTTCTTTTAGCGTGCAACTGGAGTTAAAGCTTTTACATTACTATGCATGTGTAGCCGGCTGTGAAGCATGGCAGGAAACACACTGTAATGTTGCAACTTATACATGCCACCAAAGTACTATTACTCCTAATGTCAATACCAGCAAATGTAGTAGTGGGATTTAGGTGTGTTCTTGGGATGATGCCAGAATGACAAGTTTTAATTATTATGCTACTAGAATAGCAATAATAACAATGATCTAAATGTCAGCAAGGAAAGTTTCCATCAGTTTAGGTTCCCTATTCCTAAGTTACCATATATGTAACTTAACAATATTAATGTATTCATGGAATGTAGGTGTCATGTTATGAATCGCAATCTGCACTTACCAACATATACTTACATCCACCGTAGTTTGGTTGTTAATAATTTTTTCTCTAACATTCTTGTAGTACAATAATTCTGTAGTCAGTATTCTGGCATGCCACTCTGCTTTTTCAGAAATCGTTATCATTAGAGAAGCACTACTAACTTCCTATTGACCTTTCAAGGAGGTAGCCATCTTAGCAGTAGAATCAGACAGACATAGCTCAAAGTGCCCCCAAGAATGGTCCATCTTGGACTGGGCAGGTCCCCAGTGGTTAGAATGAGTGAGTTTAAATGTTCAAGCATATCAATCAATCCTTGAGGCACTGACATACCACTTAAAGACTCTTGGGAGTTTCTCTGACTGTCATAAACATGCCACTGCTAGAGTGGTGAGATGGCACGTAATCCATATTCTTTCAGGGCATTGGCCACCTCCACCTCAGAATTGTCCATCTGTTCATCAAAGGCTATTATGGTTGCTTGTGGCTAGACAAGCAGTTTGTATAAGAGCCAATGTCTCCCTGACATTCTACTCTACACCACTCTGTGCCCTTGATTTGTTTTACCAATCTACATGCACCTACAACTCTTTCCAGCCATTTCATCATAAACCTTGCCCACAAACTCACAGAATGTCCAACTATTAAGTGGCAGGCTGTAAGTGGCTCCTCAATAACCTTCATGTCTGATGTCCAATGTGCAAAGCTTCTGTGCCCCTCATGTCTACATTTCACCATTGTGATCGTCCTGGTATCTTTTCCTGATCTTAGAAACTAGTATCCTGAATTTGTTGGCATGTATTCCACATGTTTTTATATTGTTCTTCCCCAGTGCTGTTGTAGAAACTGCTGGAGAAATGCTACATATTAATGTACCCCATCCTTAGTAGGGTGAACTACAACCCAACTTACTAGACTGTGGAAAGACAGGCACTTAGTTGAAGCTAGGTCATGTGTAGCTCAGCACCTGAGCGGCTAGTTAGGTTGACAACTACTGCAACATTGGGATGTAAGCTACTGTGACCAGCATATCAATTCACACTTGACCTTGGTGGAGTTTTGTACAATTTCACAGACAAAGGGTTAAACCAGGGGCAACACACCAAAGTGATGCCCTCCTTGAGAGCCAGTAAAGCTTTGGGTTTGAGAGAAGCTGTCTATTACTTTGTGATGAGGAGAAAGAGACTGCAAAGAGTGTAAAGATCCTCCCCAAACATTCATAATATTAAAGTGTACTTACCATGTGCTTGCTTGAAGGATCTCTGCACCCTGAGCATGAGGAACTACTGGCAGGTCCAGAGTGCCACTGCTCAACCTACTTAAGAGCAAAATAAAGCCACAAAGATTGCTTCCTCTGCCATTGTCTTTATGTTGTTCCTGTGAGAGAATGTCTTTGTGCACTTTATACTCATTGACGCTGCAACCGCTGAGAGTTAAAGATGTGTGTTGGGGCAAAACACTCCATTTATTTTGTGATGTCTGAAGTGATCTCATCATCTGAGGCCACCACGAGACAGCCATTGCATATGTTGCAACACAGACAGTGACCCCTGGAGGCTGAAACCCCATGTGCCTTCCTTGCTAAATAGAATTGAACGCTCAAATAAGGACATGGAGCCCTACTTAGAGGGTTGCTTCCACTTCTGTTTGGGTGGTAGATTTGTTGGGAACTGACGAGGATTCTCTTGACCATTGTACTTAAGTGCTTGTGGTAAGCTGACCCCCTCCCCTAACACCACTACCACCTGCACATTGGAAAGATCCAACTATCCCCAGTTGCATGAAACCTCATCCGAAGCAAGGGCTGCAAGAACCCCACAGATTTCAGTATAACTTCCCCCTGCCTCACCACACATGCATTTAGTGATAAAGCCTGTGCACAACTGAACTAAACAATTAAAGTTATACTGAGTTGAACATGTAGAACCAATTTCCAACCCCTCCATGCATGCCAACCTGACACAGTGTACATCTGCTAAAGAGGGACTCGAATACTGCAGATGTTTCCCATTTTAGGGTAGCACAGTGCTGCTAAACTGGGAGCAGATAGAGGTGAAGATGGTCCCTGCACTAGGTGGTGATATTATTGCTTTGTTGGCCATCACATGTTTCACTGTACTAGTGTCCCTTGTTGTAAATAAAAATCCCATTTTCTACGAAGATATAGTACTTATTGCCATTGTTGTTGTTGTACATGATTCATGTGTTAACGATAACTTTGTTTACAAACCTGCACCATCCTCCAAAAAGAGCCCTAAAGCTTAACCTTAGCATGCCATGCACGTCAAAAAGGAGGTTTCTGCTATTTAGTGAGGGTGCACTAGTATTGAGCCACTGCCGTCCAGTGATAACAAGCAATACTTGCCACACCATTTCCTGGTACCTTTGATTCCATCTGGGCCTGGGAACTGAAAGGACATACTTCATCATAATGCTCAACAGGCTCTGCTTGAAAGGCTGAGGTGCTTACTTAATTTACAAGACATTTTTGTTATTATTATTATTATTACCCAGCACTGGTGGGGAGGAGAAACCTAGGCCCAAAGATAGAAAAGCCAGTTCTTAAGCATCTTCCTGAATGTTTCATAGGAGTTGCAGAGGCGTAGATGGAGGGGCAGAGAATTCCATAGCTTAGGTCCTAAAAACCTGAAGGACCTGCCACCTTGTCTAGTTAATCCGACTTTAGGAATGGAGGCAGGATTCAGTTCACTAGGACAAAGCGTCCGTTTAGGAATACAAGGGAAGATCAGAGAGCGAATGCATGCCGGCCCAGCTTGGTGCAGTGCTTTAAAAACTTGAAATTTAATCAGTTTTGTTATTGGACACCAATGCAAATGATAAAGATATTGGGCAACTGAGACCCAGCAAGGAATATGGCAAAGCAAATGTGCTGCCGCATATTGAATGGTTTTCAAAGGCCTTATTCAAGCGTTTGTAGCCCCCAAATAGAGCATGTTGCCATAATCCAGCGTGGCAGTTACCGACGCCTGCATGATCGTTTTTTGGGTTTCGGAGGGTAAGAGTTACAGTATCTTTCTAAGGCATCTTAGCCATCCACAGCAGCAGGCAGCAACCCCCTGCTATGCTGTTCCATAGTTAATTTTGTATTAAGCCAAAAACCCAGGTCCTTCATCGCCTGCTGATGTATATAATTAAGCCAATGGATCTTGTGAAGGTCTTCAAGATCACAAAGATAGTAAGTGATAAGTCTCGTGCAACATACAACACCCCTATCAATGACAAGCAAGGCAGGCTACTCACAACAGAGAAAGAGCTGTACCAGTACCAACAAAACGTAGTGGACATCAGAGAAGCAGAGACAGACTTGGATGTGAACACCACCCCATCTCATAAAGAAGAGATCATCACTGTCATCTGATCTCTCAAGAATGGGAAAGCTCCTAGCCAGATAACCTGAATGCACAAATGTTCAAGGGAGAGCCTGAAACAGCAGCCAAGATCCTCCAACCACTTTTACATCAATTTTGGGGGAAAGAAAGTACCAGATGACTGAAGCTAAGGCATCATCGTCAAAATTCCAAAGAAGGGAGCATTAACCAACTGTAACAACTAGCGTGGAATGACCCTTCCGTCAATCTCTAGTACAATCCAAGCAAAAATCATTATACAGTGCATTTCTGATGCCGTGGACAAGCAGTCAAGAAAAGAATAGACTGAAAGCACAAAATAGGTAAGACTAGACCCAGACCTCTTAATCTCCAGGATGCCCACCGGGGGGTAGGCAGGCCATGTTTGATGCTGTCTTGACTGGGGACAGACCTAAATGTGGCCAAAGCGAAGTCACTGAAGGTACTGTCATGGAATGTTAACGAACTGGGGGACAAGGTCAAAAGGTGAGCTGTACTACAATATTTGGAACGCCATGCCCCTGACATAGCACTGATTCGGGAGACACACAGGATGGGAGACAGTTATAAAGCCATGGACAGGTGTGGTTACAAAATGCTTGCCCACATGGGCAACACAACAGCTTTCAGGGCAAGTATGTGGGCTACAACGGGAGAGTAGGAAGGCTTAACATTAAATGTATGCTCAGTATACATATGACACAAATTAAGTACATCAGCCCTACAAGACACAGGCTCTACAATTCCCGGATGGCCCCTTAAAAATGGGTGACAACTCTGACATGGTAATACGGAAGGACTGGGACTGATTGACACACAAAACTAATTTGCTAGAGAGAGCAGGCCCACCTACATGACTCTCTGGTGGCAAACGGACTTTGGAGTGCCAACAATCCCCTGGAAAAACAATACTTGTTCGATTTGGGCACGCATGGCAGTTTATCTTTATAGACTATTTCCTCACTCAACACACACAGGCTCACCACGTTTCACATGTGCAGCACTTAACCAGGGGTATAGCGGATCGTTCACCACTGTGAGCAGAGGTTCATACAAAGCTGGACACAATTGGGAGGGTGTGGTCGACCAACCCCTGGTATCTTAAAAATGTGAGATTTTCGGGGGTGCTACGCGAGTGTACAAATCCCTATTTCACTTAAAATTAGGGATTGGTTGCCTAGGCGATTACTATATGGGAGGAGCACAAAATGGGAGTCAGAGGAGAAGCAATGGTCCTGATCGCTATAGCTAAGAAAGAAAACAAGAGGAGATTGGACGACCTGGAGAGGAGATACTGGCCTTAGAGCTCGTCCTCTCCTTTAAAGTAAATTCCACTCTGGCTGGGCCACAAACTACGCTCGAAGCAGCAGGAGTACATAGAAATCACAGGACATGCCAGAAATGCCGCATTCCCTCCTCAACCGTCTTCCTGACGCAGGCCTTACCAAGTGAGCAGTTCCCCTGCTTGACAGAACATCATTACTTAGCTTTAAAAAAGAATGTTCCTCCAATATGGCCCCTAGTCCCAACATGCACAAAAGAATGAACTGGATATGACCACTTCCTGTGTTTCCATTTTGTGAACAGACACCATTGCCTGCTGCATTCAGTAAGTCAATATTTTTTCTATTTCCTTTGACTGAGTTAACATTATGGGGCTTATTTATGGGAAACTAAAGCAGCTCGGTGCCACAAGTTATTTTGCTGCGCCATGCTGCGTTGTTTCGAGGCACAGGGATGCAATATATTTACAGCAACATGTTGCATTTCTGTGCCTTTCCCTGTGCCAGCTCACAAAGTGCTGCCATGCGCCAGTGCAGGCACACTTGCACCATGGTGCAAGGATGCCTGCGTCATGGGAGATTGTTTTTGTGCAAGAAGGGGCACCCTCCTGCACAAAAACAATCACTTGAGGTGATTTCCTCTTCCAATGTTTGCTGTAGAATGCAGCACGCATTGAAAGAGGAAAAAACTAGGAGAAATGAAAACATTTCTCCTCGTTGCGCCTCGCTACGCCACCCCTGGGGGTGGCGTAGCATCTTTAAGCATTTCCAGGTTTACGATGGCTTGTAAATCTGGAAATGCATCAGTGGACATGGGTGTGGCATGGGAACACCCACAGCAACACCCATGTCACGCCCCTAACATGCAATATGTTGCATGAAATGGTGCGATATTTACAAGCACACGTAAAGCCACACAGGGTGGCTTTACATGTGCTTGTAAATTTCACGCAGCAGATTGAGCCGTCGATGCGTCACGCAACGTGACGCACCGATGGCGCAAGGAGGTCATAATAAGCCCCTTGTGGTGGGGTTGGAAACAGGAAATCCACTGAGTCGTCGCTCGTAAATCCAAGATAGTTGTTTAGCAAGGAACCAAGAAGCAACTGCCAGAGCCAGGGTGGAACATAGCATGACACAGTGTGAATTCCACAATAACGTTCTAAAGATTAAAGGAACAGCGAACAATTTACCATACCCCTATGTATTTTCTTTCATTCTTCCACTTTGCTGAGGCAGGTGCAGACTATATTGTTGATGGCAAAAAAATTTTTTACAGTGTGGAGCGCTTGAGGGATATTGCTGGATAATAGCCTAATTCTAGGCCCATAAAAGGTGCTGAGCGCTGCTCTGTGGCATTTGCTACTGTTGTTCTATTGACTGTTTTCTCTCTTCTGACATTGCCTTTCCCTAAGATGGCGGCTACTGCGAGAGTTCGGGAGCCGTGTAACTTCATTGCGTTAGTTATGTGGGCAAGTGGATGTTTCAGTATCCTTGTGACTCACTCCATTCGCCACAGTGGAGGAGCAAGCTGGTACCTGGTCTGCTCTACCTTCCTTGGTGTCCATTCAGCAGATGATTGAGGCAGCTGTGGAGGCGGCCTTCGAGCCAGATATTCAGCTGAGCCTCTACCTTTCAAAGTTCCAACGCAAGATGAAGTGCCCTCAGATGAAGAGGATAAACGAAGGTTGTTTTGTGCAAGGGACAGAATTGCCTGGTATTTTTCAGCACATTATTTGGATTTGCCTCTACCTTACTCAAATGCTGATAAGGAAGATTTCTTAATGAAGTACCATTGCCCGGATCCGGAATCATTACCCCTTCAAAGTGCAGTGCGTAGGTTCTTTGCTCATGAGTGGAAATACATTGACAAGTCCTCTCTCCCATGGTTTCTCTGTAAGCGTTACCATCTGGGGGGTTTGCAGAGGAGTTTCCACCTATGGTGAAAGTGGATAATTTGGATGCTGGACTAACCTCTCAAGTAACTATTATATCAGAGGATGCTTTGCCCTCAGATCAAGTGGATACAAAATCTGGGACCAGCTTTTTAGTGCGACCAAATGCCTATTTGACTTACAGTGTCCCGTCCTTATTGAAGGATTTTCATGGACTGACAGAGCAAATACGAGAGGGTCAAAATACATCTTCTCTCTTGGCTTTCATGGAGTCTCGGGTCCAATTTCTCTTGGATATCTCCTTTCATAACTTAAGCTTGTCTGCAACAGTCTCTGGTGCTGCCATAGCTGCTCGTCATCCTATTTGGATGACATCTTAGTTGGATGTGGGCCTGGAAAGAAGACTCACCCCAAAAGTCTGTCCTCATGAAGTTACCTTTCAAAGGGCCAAGGTTCTTTGGATCTCAGCTAGAGGATGTGGTAATAAAGTCAGTTAAGAACAACTAGCTGCTGGCCTCATCTCGCCATTCTCAAGGGGCAGAGGTTTTGTGTTGGTCCCATCTACCAGCAAGTTCTTTCGATTTAAGGGTGGTGGCCAAGGGGCCACTACCAATGACCAATCCTTGTTCCAGCAATAAGGGTCCTTTGCTCCAACTTCCCCAAAGGCCTGACTATGTTGCTCTTTCCATGGAGGGCCAGTTGCTTTTCTTTCATCAAGATTGGAGTCCTTCAGTGACAGACACGTGGCCTCTTTGGACTGTATTAGAGGGATATCACATAGACTTTTCCATCCTCCCTTACAACAACTTTTGTCAGACTTTTCTGCCAAGAGATACAGTGCGTCACCAAGCACTTATTTCCAGAGTCCAGCTCTTACTGATGAAGGCAGCAATATTTATGGTTCCCTACAACAAATAGAGACTATGATTTTTTCCCAGTCTCTTCTTAGACCAAAGAATGTCACGAGATTATCACCCATTCCTGGACCTCAAAGGGGGGGAATCATTTCATCCCTCACAAATTGTTAAAAATGGTCACTTTTCAGGCCATCCTTCAACTGGTAAATCAAGGGGAATTTTTGGCATCCCTGGACATGGTGGATTCTTATCTGCACGTCCCTTTTTTTCCTCCTCACCAGAAGTTCCTTCATTTTGCCACTGAGGGGAATCATTACCAGTTCTGGGTCCTGCCATTCATCCCATTCATCCTTTTCTCGGCTCCAAGTATTTTTACCAAGATCTTGGCACACTTGATGGGTATTTTACACTCTCAAGGTATTTAGTTATACCGTATCTTTATTACTGGTTGATTGTGACTTCTTCTCTTCCTCAGGCAAAGGACCATGTTTAACAGGTCTATGCATCCTTATCTCTATCTTCCTTCTCTGAAGATAGGCCTTCGGCTGAGAGAAATCTGTTTCATCTGTCAGCAGTGTATCTTCCAGGGAAGGAGAATTTGCCTGCCTGGAGCTGGAACTGAGCTGGAGATTCCCACCTTCATTTTCTCTCTGTCGTTACCCTGTCTTGTTCAATCAGATTGTGCAGAGGTTCAGCTGTCCCTGGTTAGATATTTATGCCATGGTGGATAACTCTCTTCTTCCTCTTCTTCTTGCAGTTTGACTCCTTCAAGGAAAGCTTTGGTGCTTGATGCCTTAGTCGTAACCTGGCCTCAAGGTCTTCTCTATGAATTTCCTCCCAGCCCCTTGATTCCCAGGGTATTGAGAAAGAACCAACAAGATCATGCAGAGGTTTTCATGGTGGTCCTAAAGTGGCCCAGCAGATCCTGGTTTCCCCTCTTGATGGACCTGCAAGTGCAGTCTCATTGGATTATCCTGATCTATCTGTCTCCATGAAATATTTCTTCTGCAGCCGGAGTCCCTCAGGTGTCTCAGTGTGGGGATCTGGCACTTGGAAGGCTAGATCTTGTAGCTCAAGGTTGTTCTTTGGAGGTGGCTGAGTCAATTGATTTATCTAGAAAACCTTCTACCGGAAAGGCTTATTCTTGCCATTGGCATAATTTTTAATCCTGGAGTGGAGGTAAGGAATTCCGTTTCCTGCAACCCCATCAAAATATTACAGTCTTTGAAGGATGGTTTCTCTTTGAGTCTTTCAGTTTCCAGAATCTGTTCTCAATGGGATGCAGTTCAGGCTTCAGAGGGCTGAGGTTGCTTTAATTTCCCCTCTCGCCTGTAGGCCTTTGAGGAGTTTCTTTTTGCAACACCCAGCTTCCCATTGTTCTGTGTCATCTTGTGATCTCCGATTAGTGTTCCACGCTTTTATGGACAGTCCTTTTGAGCCTTTATAGTCATTGGACCTTAAGTTCCTCTCTTCTAAGGTCTTGCTCCTTGCTGCCATTTGTTGAGGATCTAGAATAGGTGAGATAGGGGCACTGCTCGCCTCCCCTTCCTTTTTGAGGTTGTGGAGAGACATTTGCAACGTGGCCACTTAGGCTTCTCCCCACACATGATGCATTACCATCTTCACTTAGGGGTTGGAGTATCAGCAGATTTTGGTACCCGAGTTTTGTCTTCCATACATGATGTTTAATTTCTGATGCAGTCTTAATAAATTCACAGATGCAGAATCCATATTGTTTTCAAGTTTTGATTAATCATCCCCAGCTTTTATATTGGCTCACTTGGTAAGGACTGTGGCAGAAAGACAGACAAGGAGGTAATGATCCAGTTGCTCACCCATAATCTTCATTAATCTGAGTCCAGGTTGTTCTGTCGTAGTCCTGAGTTCTTGATTTGAAAAAGAACAAAATGGGGAGTAGAGAGGTACCACTCAAGATGAGTAGTGGAGGTGGATACATCCTCCCAGGGTTAGATCAGTAAACATAGTGATCCACCCACAAGTAAATGTGTATGTAAGAATCTCCCAAAAAGAAGTCTATGTCCCCACAGTGGTGGAGAATACACACTAGTTGTTAAAATACCCCTCACACACCAAAAAGGCCCTTGGTGTCATGCTTCATCATAGGGGTCTTCCCGCCCCTCTACGGGACGGGGCGTGCTACGACCTACGTTTGCGTGGGAGCACTGTTGTTATGAGACAACTATGTGTTGTGTAGGGGTGTGAGAGGAAGGGTCTGGGGTGAATGGAAAAGTGAGATAAAAAATACCTGGCTCGTTGGTCATAAAAAAATTTTAATATACCGTTGAGCTGGTATTAGTAAAAGGTGGGGGGAGGAGGTGTATATGCCTCAATGAGCTGTGCCTCCTATGTCTGCCGACATGTTTCGAAGCTCCCCAGGCTTCTTCTTCAGGACCTTAAGGATCCCTTCCTATACTCACTGTGTCGTGTGATAACGTGATAAAATAATTGAAAACGAAAAAAAAGGTTATGTAACAAGAAGAAATGACTTCCTGAGGATATATAGTGCCTTAATAGGTAAGTGTAGTCAATATACCTGTAAGAAAACACAACAGGGGAGATAAAAAGCATATTTGCGTTGCTAGATGTTCAATCCATCGTGAGCATTCAGTGACCTGCAAAAAAGTGATATAATAATCTTCCTATTTCGCTATTTTAACGTTATAACGTGCTCTGGTGTGAAATAAGATGGGTGAAAAGACAATGACATGTAACAAAATGCACAAAAAACATAAAGCACACATTCTAAGCAAAAAGGAACCCAGTTCCTAAGTTCATAATATCCAAAGTCTATGTAGTTGAAATTGAGCATCAAAGGTCAACCTACTTGATGTTTGCAAAATGACAAGCGCCATGAGCCTGTTGAACGGGTGGTTGGAGTGCCTAATAGGCTATCTAAAGGATTGGAAAAAAGAGGTTTTTGCCAGCTGTAGGTTAACAAGGGTTAACAGAGTCCACCTGTGGGGAGAGAAAACTTTCCCTATCGGCTATGCCGTACTTACGACTCCCGGGTACACTGCCCTGCTGAATAACCTCCCCGATCGGCTCCATTGGTGTAACTGAGCGGGTGCGTGGTACTCTTAAATACAGAGCTCAATCATGGTGGCACGCAAAGTAGAGTGGCTGCACCTGTGTGTTGCGCGTGGCACTGTTCCATGCTTGCTCTGCTGTTTGTGACCCGGAACCGGAAGTCTCCGGAAGGGGGTCATGCGGGCGAAGAAGTTGCGCAAAGGCATTCACCCGGAATAGAATTCAAAGTGATTATTATACAGAGTCTGTTCACACTGTTAATTATACACAAAAGTGGATGTGGGAAGTAAATAATCCACGGTGATTATACAGAGGTAACCCTGAATACATAATAACTACTCGAATAGGGAAAACGAGTCAGACCCTACAGTACAATAGTATTTTGAGAGTTACTTGTTGCACGTTCACCCCATCTGTGTGTAAATACTAGGTTGCCAGTGTCAAGGACTGTATAGCAGAGTAGCGGTCCTGAGTTTGGAAGGTGCGATATCTAAATGTATGTTTCTCTCGTAGTATTTTAGGTAGAAGCATACATTCAATATGGTGAAACTATCCAGAGAGGGTGATTGACAAAGCCCTGAAGAGGGCAAGAAATAATAATAGGAAAGCCCTATTAGAAGAGAAAGTGGTCACACAGATTGAAGAGAGACCCATATGTATTACTACATATAACACACATTCCAATCAGATCACGAAGATTGTGAACAAGCACTGGCGACTTTTGAACAGTTGCAGTCTTAACATCGCGAAACCAATGTTTGCGCACAAGAGGGGTAGGAACCTAAGAGACATGCTCGTCCGGACCAGACCGAGGAAAACGCCAAGTAATACCCCAGAAGGCATACTACCACCGGTACAGGGGCATCACCCATGCGGGAATTGCAGCACATGTCATCTTACAAGCAGAAGCAGACATATTAAATTCAGTAATGGCAGTGAATGGGACCAAAGAAGCTTTACCAACTGCAACGGTAAAAACGTGGTGTACTTGATCACTTGCCCTTGTGGGTTAGAATATGTGGGCCTGACTACCAGACCTGTTAAAATATGTATTGGAGAACACAAAAGCAATATCAGATGTGGTAGGAGTACCACGAAAATGTCCAATCACTACCTAACCAATACACACGGAGTGGAGGACTTGCAGTGGACAGTGATTGAACGACTTAATGGAGAAAATGGCCTCTTTGAGAAGGAACAATGGTGGGTGTTCCATCTTGGAACACACGTCCTGGGACTCAATGACGAGATACCATGGAATCAGTTCCACCCATGAATAGTAAGAGGCCATTACAACAACAATGACTCACGTTTATCTTTGTAACCTTAGAGTTTGTAATGATGGGAAACTGGGTGTGTGGTTGATGATAACACTAGCTCGCACGCCTCACCAATACCCATCCATCATTAACCGCCTATTGAGCATTCTGCAAGTGGTAGGGCCTTCATTAGGGAAACCGTGCGTTCTACTATGGCACCCTTGAAACCAGAGATACGTAAAACAATGGACTACTTTGCACCCAAAAAAAGGGGTATACGTAACTGTTTGCCCCCATTTAAATGATCACCTAAAATAAGAATAAAATAGTTTCTCCGGACTACACCATATTGAACGTATGCTTCTACCTAAAATACTACGAGAGAAACATACATTTAGATATCGCACCTTCCAAATTCAGGACCGCTACTCTGCTATACAGTCCTTGACACTGGCAACCTAGTATTTACACACAGATGGGGTGAACGTGCAACAAGTAACTCTCAAAATACTATTGTACTGTAGGGTCTGACTCGTTTTCCCTATTCGAGTAGTTATTATCTATTCAGGGTTACCTCTGTATAATAACCGTGGATTATTTACTTCCCACATCCACTTTTGTGTATAATTAACAGTGTGAACAGACTCTGTATAATAATCACTTTGAATTCTATTCCGGGTGAATGCCTTTGCGCAACTTCTTCGCCCGCATGACCCCCTTCCGGAGACTTCCGGTTCACAAACAGCAGAGGAAGCATAGAACAGTGCCACGCGCAACACACAGGTGCAGCCACTCTACTTTGCGTGCCACCATGATTGAACTCTGTATTTAAGAGTACCACGCACCCGCTCAGTTACACCAACGGAGCCGATCGGGGAGGTTATTCAGCTGGGCAGTGTACCCGGGAGTCGTAAGTACGGCATAGCCGATAGGGAAAGTTTTCTCTCCCCACAGGTGGACTCTGTTAACCCTTGTTAACCTACAGCTGGCAAAAACCTATTTTTTCCAATCCTTTAGATAGCCTATTAGGCACTCCAACCACCCGTTCAACAGGCTCATGACGCTTGTCATTTTGCAAACATCAAGTAGGTTGACCTTTGATGCTCAATTTCAACTACATAGACTTTGGATATTATGAACTTAGGAACTGGGTTCCTTTTTGCTTAGAGTGTGTGCTTTATGTTTTTTGTGCGTTTTGTTACATGTCATTGTCTTTTCACCCATCTTATTTCACGCCAGAGCACGTTATAACATTAATATAGCGAAATAGGAAGATTATTATATCACTTTTTTGCAGGTCACTGAATGCTCACGATGGATTGAACATCTAGCAACGCAAATATGCTTTTTTATCTCCCCTGTTGTGTTTTCTTACGGGTATATTGACTACACTTACCTATTAAGGCACTATATATCCTCAGGAAGTCATTTCTTCTTGTTACATAACCTTTTTTTTCGTTTTCAATTATTTTATCACGTTATCACACGACACAGTGAGTATAGGAAGGGATCCTTAAGGTCCTGAAGAAGAAGCCTGGGGAGCTTCGAAACATGTCGGCAGACATAGGAGGCACAGCTCATTGAGGCATATACACCTCCTCCCCCCACCTTTTACTAATACCAGCTCAACGGTATATTAAATTTTTTTTATGACCAACGAGCCAGGTATTTTTTATCTCACTTTTCCATTCACCCCAGACCCTTCCTCTCACACCCCTACACAACACATAGTTGTCTCATAACAACAGTGCTCCCACGCAAACGTAGGTCGTAGCACGCCCCGTCCCGTAGAGGGGCGGGAAGACCCCTATGATGAAGCATGACACCAAGGGCCCTTTTGGTGTGTGAGGGGTATTTTAACAACTAGTGTGTATTCTCCACCCCTGTGGGGACATATACTTCTTTTTGGGAGATTCTTACATACACATTTACTTGTGGGTGGATCACTATGTTTACTGATTGTAGTCCTGAGTCCACCCTCCCTCCTGTGGGTGTGAGAATTGATGTTGGTATTGATTTTTTGGCTTCATCATATCAAGAAGTGGTCATATCCAGTCTTCCTTTTCTGCATGTTGGGAATGGAGGCCATATTGGAGGAACTTTCTTTTTCAAAGCAAGGTAATGGTCTTCTGTCAAGAAGGGAACCTGTTCACACAGTAAGAACCGCGACAGGAAGACTTGAGCTCAGAGTAATGAAGGTTAAGTAACCGGGTAAACACAGGGCCTCCACACATCAACCATATGAGGTTGGGAAAAAAGCAGAGAAGCTACTAGTCTGGGAAATCAAAAGAGATCAAGCGAGGAACTATGTCTTGGAAGTAAAAAATTTGGGGCAAGGGCTGGTCACTCTTGCACACCACTATGCATAATCATATTCCCTGGCAGCTACCATGACCACTGAAGAGACAGCGGAATTCCTTAAAGATATCAGAAGCCCGCAACTATCCCAGGAGGACAGGTTAGCACTAGAGGCTGAACTAGAATATGACTAAATAGTGACTGTAATCCAATCTTTTCAAGCAGTTAAAGCATCGGGCCCCAACAGTCTCACCTTGGAGCTGCACAAGGCTATGGCAAACAATGTCGCCTCACATTTACTAGCCATTTACAGGAAAGCAAAAACATTAGATACCCTCCCACAAGATCAGAGATTGCCTACTTTTATAGTAGCACTAAAGGAGGGGAAGCCTCCAGAGGAATGCGCCTCATATAGCCCATATCTTTACTTAATGAGGAAGCCAAAATACTTGCGATGATGCTGGGGACCCGGTTGAGGAGTGTAATACAGTCTCTGATTCATCCAAACCAATCCAGCTTTATGCCCAATCAGAGCATGACCATGAATCTCAGAGGGCTGTATGGGGTTGTGGGCAGCATAGGGGCCCTGCGCAAACACACACTGGTGATGTACCTAGATGCCAAGATGGCATTCAATACATTGGAGTGGCACTACATATTTGCAATCCTAAATAGGCTGGGTTTCGACCCACAATAAACAATAGGTCCAGATGATGTACAGTGATCCATGTGGCAGGGTTAGGGTCAATGGTGTACATTAAAAAATAATCAGATTATGAAGGGGCACTAGACAGGGATGCCCGCTATCACTGATGAGCTGAGCTGCAATGGAACCTGGGAAGATAGAATATCCCTTTATGCATATGATGTACTGCTCTACGTCACTCACCCTGAACTGACAGTGTCCAGAATATTGGGAATCCTATGAAATTTCGGTAAGCACTCAGGATATGCTATTAATTGGCATGCATCCCAGATACATGCTCTTACAGGAAGGATATCAGGGTTACTGCAGGACTGCAGGAGGCCAACTGTGGAGGAGGAATTCAGATACCTAGATATCTGTGACATACATGACACTAAACTTTTGTTCACACAGAACCTGATCCCACTTCTGGAAAGACTGAAAGGGAATGTTTGGCACTGGCACACCCTGCCACTCACCCTGCTAGGCAGGGCTGCTCTATTGAAAATTATGTCCCTGCCCATACTTTTACACACTATTGTACTGTAGAATTCCCCAATGAGGTGGCAAAGGATTTTTTTAGGGGGTTGAGTCGAGGTACATCTGTTACTCTGGGATGGAGGCCCAGCGAGAGTGGCCGTGACCAAATCGACCAGAGGTTGGTATGATGAAGGGATTGCCCTACCAGACGTTCAGAAGTACTGTTGGGCTTCCCAGTTGGTGACGATAAATGACTGGGCTTTCGAGGTTCACACCGAGCTAGAAGTACAAATGGACAGACACATGATTGTACAAGGTAACACCTTGGCAATACAGTATCGATGCCCAGCCAAGGTGTGTGCTATACAACACTTTTACCATTACCTCTTATACATTAAGTATATTTACAGTATAAACAGTGATCTGAAAACAGAAAGTACACCAAACACAATAAACAAATGTAGGCTAATCACACAGTGAAAGCGTTATTTTCACAATGAGAATGATAATCTCAATTCGAAACCAGTAAACAAATAAAGCAGATAGTAATAACATTATACAGCAAAGAAACCAGGGTGGAAACCTACCTATAAACTCTACAGAATGTTTGTGAATGCTTGTGTTTATCCCCTTCGATGCTCATGACGGAGCGGTTCCGTCATGAGCATCGGTTGGGCTGTGCTCATGACGGAACCGCTCCGTCATGAGCACAACCCCTGGGGGAAGCGCTGGCGCTTCCCCCCTGGGGCATCGATCTTTCCCCCACAGAGGTAGAGGGCAGTGGAAGAGTTTCCGCTGCCACCCCGACCCCCCCCCCCACGCTTGCCCATGACGTCAGCGCGCACCGACGTCATCAGGAAGCGCTGGGACGCCTGGAATCCATTTGCTTCCAGGCGTCCCAGCAAGGAGGAGGTAAGTTTTGCTTGCTGGTTGTGCCGCGGGGGGGATTTTGTTAACGATTGAGGCATCGGGGGAGAGGAAATAGTATTTCCTCTCCCCTGATGTCTCAATACAGGGCATTCCTGCTGCACGATCGCGCACAGCGTCGTGATCGTGCTGCAGGAATGCTCTCACTAGGCACCAGGGATGCTTTTTTGAGTAAAAGGAGGCGACCCCTTGGGCAAGGGTCGCTTCCTAAAGGGGGCAAATAATTTAAAGACTTTTCTGCCCCACCTGGGGCCAGATCGCCTTGTTTTTTTGGCGTTTCTGGCCCCAGGGGGGGCAGAAAAGCCCACTAGAGCCAGGGATGTTTATTTTTTATAAATGAAAGCGGCCCCTTTGGGGAAGGGTCACTTCCAGGCACAAATTATTTAAAAATGTGTATTCTGCCCTCCCTGGGGGCAGATTGCCTCGTAGTTTTGGCCTTTCTGCCCCCAGGGGGGGCAGATCACCCCACTAGACACCAGGGAGTACTTTTATTAGCTATAGGAAGCGACCCCTTGGGCAAGTGCCACTTCCTCAGGGGGCAATTTTTTTAAAAAAAAAGTCTTTTCTGCCCCCCCTGGGGACTGTTTTTGGCGTTTCTGGCCCCAGGGGGGGCAGAAAAGCCCACTAGAGCCAGGGATCTTTTTTTTAAAAATGGAAGCGACCCCTGAGCAAGGGTCGCTTCCTTAGGGGCCACATTTTTTTAAAGTATTTTCTGCCCCCCCTTTTTGTCATTTCTGGCCCCGGGGGGGGGGGGGGGGGCAGAAAAGCCCACTAGAGCCAGGGATCTTTTTTTTAAAAATGGAAGCGACCCCTTGCGGAAGGGTCGCTTCCAGGGGCCTCATTTTTTTTTTATGTGTAGTCTGCCCCACCCCCCGGGGGCAGATCAGCCCGTGTATTTGGCTTCTGCCCCCAGGGGGGGCAGAATACCCCACTAGACACCAGGGACGTATTTGAAATTAAAATGGAAACAACCCCTTGGGCAAGGGTCGCTCTCAGGGGGCAGATTTGTTTTATAAATTTGGTTATTGTTATTTCATACATTTGGCTAGTTATTTCTGCCCCTCCTGTGGACAGATTTGCCCCTTGTTTTGTGGCCTTTTTGCCCTAGGCGGGAGGGGGGGCAGAAAACCTTACTAGGCACTGGGGATTTTTTTCTTTTGCTAGGGGGGCATATTTCTGTCTGCTGTTTTCTGCCCCGCCCTCAGACAAGCTCACCCGATCCCTTGGGCAAGTTCAACCCCATTTTTGCACAGCCCTATTAGAAGGCCCATCTGGCAGATTGACCAATTGGGTAGTGACCGTGCGTTATAATGTTAATTCTTTTTATTTTTTGTGAATTTCAATTGTAATGCTCTTTTTCTCCCTTTTTGTTCTAGTTGAAAGCTTTTGCTCTTTAGACTGTTCCAGGTTGCGGTTTCGTTACTTTTGGTTCTGCTGCTTGTGTAGTTGCTTGTGTTTGGTAAGAGATTTTTTTTTGTACAATGTAAATCTTTTTCATTTCTCTGCATGAATGTGTTTTTGCAAATGATGTAAGAATTGCAGTATGTTTGGCTTCTGTTTTTTAAGTGTCAAAAACTTTTTGCATTTGTGCTCAATGTGTATGTTGTTGTTTTGTGAGTAATTGGTTTTGTTTTTTTAGGTCTCGCCTACGCAGCGCGTATGCGCTGCTTAGGAGAGAGACCTAATGCCATCGGCACAACTTTGGGGACAAAAACCTGCACGCGTTGCATTGCTTGCAATGGCAACGCGTGCACGTCTGGCGATTTCCTTGCGGGAGCACGCAACGCCATATGGTGGTGCCATATGGTCGCACGCTCCCGCAAGGGAATCTCGCAGGCCCCCTCCCCTGCGCGAAAAGCAAACAGGCATTGGTATAGCCAATGGGTCTCGCTTTTGGGACCTTATTAGTATGTTTACTTTTGCTATAATCGCGACACGTAAAGCGCGGGTCCCGCAATTATAGCAAAAGTAAAGAAATAGATGTTTTTTTCTATTTCTTTACTCTTGCTATAATCGCGGCACCCGCGCTTTACTTGCCGCGATTATAGCAAAAGCAAATATAGGTATAAGGTCCTAAAAGCGAGACCTACTGGCTATGCCAATGCTTGTTTCATTTCTAGTGGGATATCGTTTTTGCTGTCTCTCTGCAGAGTAGGTGTTGGTGAGTGTAGCGGTCTCTTGCAAGTGAATCGTATAGTTTTTGAGTATATTGATCTTTGTGGAAAAGGCACGCTTTTTTTTACTTACTTATTTTGCACAGTGTTGGTTGTTGTTGACTTGTTTGTGCAGTTTCCTTTCTTAGAAAGGATAATGGCTAGCCACAGGATTACTGCTCAGCAGGTTGTTGGTATGCTTTTTGAGTCTTCCTCTGACCATGGTCCAGAGACTGACTCCGATTCCGAGGCAGAGGTGGGAGGGGAAGATTCAGGCAGTGAGTTTTCTCTCCACATGGCATCATCAGATAATGAAGCTACTCTCAGTGCGGATGAAGCTACTTTTAGTGCGGATGAAGTGCCAGTGTTAGAGGAGGACATTGATGTGCCGATAGTGCGGCAAGAGGCATCTGGGCTACAGCCTGGGGCTACAAGGCTTCCCGTTGGTGTAGTGCGGCAAGAGGCATCTGGGCTGCAGCCTAGGGCTGCAAGGCTTCCCGTTGGTGTAGTGCGGCAAGAGGGATCTGAGGCTGCAAGGCTTCCCGTTGGTATAGTGCGGCAAGAGGCATCTGGACTGCAGCCTGGGGCTGCAAGGCTTCCTGTTGAAAGTGCTGACGTCTGGGTTGCTCCAGGGATGGTGCAGCCAGCATTGCCAGACTTTACTGGTGTTCCAGGGTGTAGAGTGAATACTGAAAACTTTTTGCTAATACATTTTTTTCAGTTGTTTATGGATGATGTATTTTTGGCAGAGATTGTTGAGCAGACTAATTTGTATGCCGAACAGTTTTTGAGGGACAACAGTGCCAGCCTTAAGCCTCACTCCAGAGCTACCCGGTGGACTCCCACAAATCTGGATGAGATGAAGAAGTTCTTGGGTTTAACTTTTTTGATGGGCTTGCTAAGGAAGCCATCAATGTCTTCATATTGGTCTACTAGTCCCTTGATGGCAACTGCTATATTTCCGGTAGTCATGAGTCGTGATCGGTATTTGCTTCTGCTTCAGATTATGCATTTTGTCGATAATGGTTTAGCGTTGCCACGAGATCACCTTGATTGTGACCGTCTTTTTAAGATTCGGCCTGTCCTTGATCACTTTGTTGATCGATTTTCTGAGATCTATGCTCCAGGGAAAGAAATAGCAGTGGATGAGTCTTTGGTGTTGTTCAAGGGCCGCTTGGGTTTTAGGCAATACATTCCTAGTAAGAGGGCATGCTATGGAATTAAGCTGTATATGCTGTGTGACAGTAGGACTGGATATGTCTCTAATTTCAGGGTGTACACCGGTAAGGACTCCAGGATTAACCCCCCTGGTTGTCCGTCCACTTTTGGAGTGACTGAGAAAATTGTTTGGGAACTTGGTAAAGGATTTTTTAACAAAGGCCACCATTTTATATGTAGATAACTTCTACACTGGTGTGCGGTTGTTCAGTGAATTGGCCAAAGTGGACACTGTTGCTTGTGGCACAATCCGCTCTAACCGTAAAGGTTTCCCAAAAGAACTTGTTTGTCAAAAGCTTGTGCGGGGACAGTGCAGTGCGTTGCGTTGCGAGGAGCTTCTAGCTGTGAAGTTTTCAGACAGGAGAGATGTCTACATGCTGACTACCATCCATGATGAAAGCACTGCACCTGTGACTGTTTGGGGTCAGGTTGCTGAAGCGCGCAAACCGGAGTGCATTTCAGACTATAATAGGCACATGAGTGGTGTTGACAGAGTAGATCAGAGGTTGGAACCTTACGCTGCTCTTCGTAAGGTGTACATTTGGTACAAGAACTTGGCTATCCATCTTTTCCACTTGGCAACCTTTAATGCTTTTGTTTTGTTCCAGGATTCTTGCCCTGAGTCAAAGATGACTTTTGCTAAGTTTCAGGAGTCTGTAATAGGCAGCCTTGTTTTAGTGGAACAGGCAAGTGTTCCTAGAGTTGGACTGGTGGAGGATGTTGCTAGATTGAAAGATCGCCACTTTCCTGATCATATTCCTCCCACACACTCAAAAGACTTTCCCAGTAGGAGATGTAGAGTCTGTTGGCGAAGAGGTACGCGGAAGGAGACTCGTATGTACTGCCCCGAGTGTCCTTTTAACCCTGGGCTGTGTGTCCCTGTTTGTTTTAGAGCGTACCACACGCAAAATAATTTTTGGGACCATCCATGAGTGGTAAAGTGAACTGCCTGGTCTGTATTCTTTAAATGTGATTCTGTTTCAAGGTTGGCATTAGTGCAATGTATTTAGTTTCTGATTTTGTGTTAGTAGATTTGTATCTATTTGCAATTTGTTTGTTTTTATTTTTGTCTGAAAAAAATCCTAAATGTGATGGCGGTGTGTGTAGGCTGGCGCTTGGCTGTTGGTGTGTGTGGACTCGTGCTTGGCTGGCGGTGTGCGTGGACTGGTGCTTGGCTGGCAGTGTGCGTGGACTGGTGCTTGGCTGGCGGTGTGCGTGGACTGGCGCATGACTGGTGTTGTGCCTGGACTGGCGCTTGACTGGTGTTGTGCGTGGACTGGCGCTTGGCTGGTGGTGTGCGTGGACTGGCGCTTGGCTGGCGGTGTGCGTGGAATGGTGATTGGCTGGCAGTGCGCGTGTGTTGGAAGGCGGACCCTGAGGAGTCGGGGAGACCACCAATGGGGGCCCTCCCACTGTACGAAGTAGCCGAGTGCTGCCGAGAAGTCTCCTGAGAGATCCTTCTCCTATCACGTACTAGCACAGTAACACCACCACACAGGACTCAAGGAGGTTGTCTCAAGACAAGCAATTCTTTATCAGCACTAAAAAGGTTACGAGGTCAATATTTACACGAAGGGATCGAGGGATCCACCAAAAGTCTCAGTGTCTCTTTGGGAGCGTAGGGGAAGCGGGACAGTCTTTGGCAGGGGTGCGGTACGAGGGTACCTGGGGCCCAGTTCTTATCCTCAAGCTGGAGGACCTCCGGATCTCGGAGGGATCGAGCCGCGACGGCGTCAGCAGGGCTCTGGCGTACAGTTCGTGGAGAGCCGCGATCCAATCAGCAGGGCTCTCAAGATGGTTTCTGCTCAGCTCGAGCCGCGACGTCGTCAGCAGGGCTCCGAGGGAGGTTTCAGCGAGGTTGGGCCGCGACAGCGTCAGCAGGGCTCCGATGTTCCAGGTGGCTTCAAAGGGTTCACAAGAAGGAGCCACGACGCAGTCAGCAGGGCTCGTGATGGTTCCGACAAGAGTTCTTCTCCGTAGGGTCAGCCGCGATTCAATCAGCAGGGCTCTCGACTCCGGGATACAACTACCGATCTGTGGCAGGGTCGCCCCAGATATAGGTCTGGAGCCCTTTGATGTCCGGACCCAGGCGCCCGGTGGGGGCGGAGAGGCCGGGTGGAGGTGGCCAGACGCCCAGCAGGAGAGGCGCCAGGCCCAAGGGAGTTGCAGGGCGATCACACCTCGAGAGGGGAGGACAGTTGGGGGTCCCATCGATACTGTCCTCCGCCGGGGGCGATGAATGGTTCCTGCGGCACCCCCTGGCCAGTTTGTGGTGCCTCGATGTCGGGGCTTCGCTGGGGTCGAGGCCGGGTTGAGCGGGGTCGCGCTGGCTGGTGCACAGAGTCACGTGGGTGCCAACAAGATGGCGGAGCCACGAGGGGTATGCGACCTCGTGCAGCCCAGGATGAAGGGCCTCGGTGCAGTTCAGAAGGGTGGCCCGTGAAGGCCGGGGCGGGGAACGGGCACAATCCACGGGGGTAAGGACCATGCCACGAGGCCGGGTCCAACAGGCGTCCCCCCCAGCCGAAGGCATGGAGAGTCACCCATCTCCTTGGGGATTCTCCTCGTCAAGGCGGAAGAAGCGGGACAGGCCGTCGGCGTTGGCATGGTCATTGCCGGGCCGGTGTTCAACGTCAAAGTCCATCCCTTGTAGCGAGATGGACCACCGCAGCAGCTTGGGGTTCTCGCCCCGCATTTGCATTAACCACCGCAGGGGCCGGTGGTCGGTCTGGACCCGGAAGTGGGTACCGAAGAGGTAGGGCCGGAGTTTCTTGAGGGCCCACACCACAGCGAAGGCCTCACGCTCGATGGTGCTCCATCGTTGCTCCCGGGGCAGTAGCCGTCGGCTGATGAAGGCCACTGGTCGGTCGAGCCCCTTTTCATCGGCCTGGGACAGGACGGCCCCGATCCCATACTCGGAGGCGTCCGTCTGCACCACGAACTCCTTATTGTAGTCAGGGGCCTGTAGCACCGGGGCAGTACACATTGCGGTCTTTAGGGTGTCGAAGGCTGCTTGGCAGCGGGGTGTCTAGTGCACCTTTTTGGGCTGCTTTTTGGACGTTAGCTCTGTGAGGGGGCCAACAATGCTCCCATAGTCACGGATAAACCGCCGGTAGTATCCGGTGAGACCCAGGAAGGCCCGGACAGCGGTCTGGGTAGTGGGGGGTTCCCAGGCCTGGATGGCATCTATTTTCGGTTGGAGAGGGGCCACCTGCCCGCTCCCCACTTGATGGCCCAGGTAGGTCACGGATCCGTGGCCGATCTGGCATTTGCTGGCCTTGATTGTGAGCCCGGCCCGTTGGAGGGCGGCCAGGACGGCTTTAATGTGAAGGAGGTGCTCTGCCCTGTGGTTGCTGTACACGGCAATGTCATCTAGGTAGGCCGCGCTGAAGGCCTCAAGCCCGGCCAAAACCTTGTTCACCAGTCTTTGAAAAGTGGCCGGGGCGTTCTTCATTCCGAAGGGCATCACCCGAAAGTGGTAATGCCCATCCGGGGTTGAAAAGGCGGATCTTTCTTGGGCGCCGGGGGTGAGCTGGATCTGCCAGTACCCGGCGGTGAGGTCCAGCGTGCTCAAGTAGCGAGCGGCCCCTAAGCGGTCGATGAGTTCGTCGGCCCTGGGTACAGGGTGGGCGTCCGTCTTGGTCACTGCATTCAGGGCTCGGTAGTCCACGCAGAATCGCAACTCCGGGGGGCGGCCGGGAGCTGCGGCCTTTGGCACCAGGACGACAGGGCTGGCCCACGGGCTGTCGGAGGGTTCGATGACCCCCAGGGCCAGCATCTTCGTTACTTCGGCCTGGATGCATGCCCGTACTCGGTCGGGTACCCGGTAGGCTCTGTGTCGCACGGGGGGGCTCTCCCCGGTGTCGACGTCGTGGACGCACCAGTGGGTCACCCCCGGGGTGAGGGAGAAGAGGGCTGCGTAGTCCTGCAGCAGTTGCTGGCAGTCGTTGCGCTGTTCCGGAGTCAGGGAAGAGGCGAGTTGGACACCCTCGATTGTTCCATCATGGATGTTGGACTGCAAGAGGTCGGGCAGGGGCTCGGAGTCGTCCTCGCCCCCCTCGTCGGTCGCCAGTAGCAGGCTCAGTTCGGTCCGGGCAAAGTGGGGTTTTAGCCTGTTAGCATGTAGGACCCGGAGGGGGTTCCGGGGGGACTCCAGGTCGACCAGGTAGGTGACGGGACTTTTCTTCTCCACTAACTTGAAGGGCCCGGTCCATTTGTCCTGGAGGGCGCCGGGTTCAACCGGGGCCATGACCCATACCTTCTGACCTGACTCGAATTCTATGGTGGAGGAGTTCCGATCGTACCACCGCTTCATGTCCTCCTGGCTGGCCTCGAGGTTGGCTTCGGCCAGGGCTCGGAACTTGCGGGTCTGGTTTCGGAGGGTCAGGAGGTATCGGTAGACGTCAGGAGGGGCGCCTTGGGGCTTCGTCTCCCAGCTCTCTTTGACCAGGCTGAGCGGTCCGCGGACCGGGTGTCCGTACAATAGTTCAAACGGGCTGAACCCCAGGGACTTCTGCGGGACCTCCCGATAGGCAAACAGGAGGCACGGCAGCAGGACATCCCATCTCCGCCTGAGGGGCTCTTCTAGGCCCTGGATCATTCCCTTTAATGTTCTGTTGAACCGCTCAACCAGTCCGTTCCCCTGAGGGTGATAGGGGGTCGTGAACTTGTATGTGACCCCGCACTGCTGCCACAGGGACCGCATGTATCTGGAAATAAAGTTCGTGCCTCTGTCGCTCACCACTTCGCGGGGAAATCCCACTCGGGAGAAGATCCCCATTAAGGCCCGGCCTACCACAGGGGCCGTTATAGTTCTTAGCGGGACCGCCTCCGGGTACCTGGTGGCGTGGTCCACGAGGACCAGGATGAAGCGGTGGCCCAGGGCGGTCTGGGGGTCCAGGGGCCCCACGATATCGATTCCGACCCGTTCGAACGGGGTGCTGACGGCTGGAAAGGGTTGGAGGGGGGCCTTGACCCGACCCCCCGTCTTCCCGCTGGCTTGGCAGGTCTGGCAGGACCGGCAGTGGTTGTCCACGTCTCTCCGCATCCGGGGCCAGTAGAAGTGGGTCACCAGGCGGCTGTACGTTTTGTCTTGCCCCAAGTGTCCGGCGAGGGGCACATCATGTGCCAGGTTGAGCAGGAACTCCCGGAAGCGGAGGGGGACCACCAACACTCGGCTGGCCCCGAGTTCTGCCACTTTCTGCTCACTGTATAGCAGGCTCTCGGCCCAGTAGACCCAGTGGGTGCCGGTCTGGTCCCCGTTGGTTTGGGCGGACGCTTGTTGGCGGACCCCTTCGAGAGTGGGGCAGGACTGCTGCTCTTGTTGGAACTGCTCCCGGGTGGGGCCCCCTTCGTGTCGCCATTGTGTCAGCTCTGGTAGGGCGCACGGGGAAGCCATCTCTTCGGGGGAGGATTCACTAGGTCCAGGGTCGGCGTCCGCCTCCCCCTCCCTGCTGGCGGGAGGTGGTGCGAGCCCCTCGGGCTGGGCGGCCCCGGAGGCCGAGGATGAGCGGGGGGCCCGGGCGGTCATGGACCGGGTGATGGCACAGGCCCAGTCAGATAGTCCCAGCATTCGGAGGTGCTCTCGTCGCTCCACTTGAGCCCAGGGGGAACTCTCCAAGTCGTTCCCCAGGAGGCAGTCGACGGGGGCGTCGTCGCGTACCGTTACCTTCAGCAGGCCCGTCACCCCTCCCCACTCGAAGGGGACCAGGGCCATCTGGCACAGGCTTTCGCTGTTGTCGGCCGTCCGGACGGGACACAGCACATTCGGTAGGATCTGTTCGGGGGTCACCAGGTGGCAGCGGACAGCGGTGACACTGGCGCCGGTGTCACGAAGGGCTTCGGCCCGTTGTCCATTGACCGTGACCTGCTGCCGGTACTTCTGGGTGTTGCTTGGGATGGGGGTGCAGGGTACCATTTCTCGGCTACCCAGGCAGACCAGGGACATGGCTGCCGGCTCCCATTCAGTGGTCCCTCGGTCGAGGGTCTCCTCTTCCTCTTCTCCTTTTCCCAGGGCGGCGGCCGCCAGCTGTCGGGGCGGGGGCCCGCCGGCCCCGTTTCTTCGGTTCAGGGGGCAGACCGGATCGCTGGCATAGTGTCCGGTTTGTTGGCAGCCGTAGCACGTTACGGGTGGTCGTGGTCCGGGCCTGGCCGGGGGCGCCCCCCTTCGGGCTAGGCTCGGGGAGAGTTGTTGCTGCGGTGGCCCTCGAGGGGGGCTCCTGAAGGGCCCCGGCGGGAGGGTCTCGGTTCCTGTTCAGCCCTCCCCCTCCACCGCGTTGGCGGGGGGGTCCGGTGGGGTTCCTCTGGTACTCCCCCATTGAGTTCCGGGGGACCCGGGAGTTGACCCATCGATCGGCCTCGACGGCGAGTTTTCGCGGGTCGGTCATTTTGCTGTCGAGGAGGTGCTGTCTCAGTTCCACAAAGCAATTGTTGGAGAGATGTTCCCACACGATGAGGTCGACCAGCTGCCCGTAGGTGGTTACTTTGCTACCTCTGATCCACCCTTCTAGGGCCCGACTGAAAAAGTCCACATATTCCACCCAGGTGGTACATTTCTGCGGTTAGCCCGTAGCGGGTGAGCAGAGCCTCCTTCATGTGATAGTAGGAGGTCATCACCTCCTCCGGCAGCTGGAGCAGTGTGTCTCGACCCTCACTCAGGAACCGCCCCCACAGGCCCGCGCCCCAGTCTTTTCGGGGCACCCGATGAGAGGTCATGGCCACCTCGTAGGCCTTGAACCATTGTTGGATGTCGTCATTCTTGTAGTACTCCTTGACGACCTCTTTCGGGATATGTACCTTGGTCTCGGCAGGCGGTAGAGTGTCTCTAGTACTGGGGGCGTTGGTCCCTCCGTTCTTGGCCTTGATTTCGAGCTCCTTGAGACTGCGCTCGTGCTCAAGGGTCAGTTTATTTTCCTCCAACTCCCGGTGTCGCCTCTTCTCCTCTATCTCCTCTTGAAGCCGTAGCTGCTCTAGGGCCAGTTTCTTTTCCACCAGCTGGAGTTCGCCGTCCAGCCGCAGTCGTGCGAGCTCTAGCTCGTGGTTCCGGACCTTCTCCCGCTCTCGTATTTCTTCTTCGGAGAGGCCGGTTTCTAGGCTCTTTCTTCCTCCGGTTGCCGGAGTCAGTGCGGTTGATGTGGTCTCAGTCAGGGGCAAGGGACCTTCTTCCTGGGAGGGGCCTGCCCCGGCCTCCAGCCATGTCCTCAGAGCTTTCTGCATGTCCTCTTTGGTACCTAGGCCGGTGGTTGCAATGCCTTTGTCTTTGCAGAACTGTTTTAACTCTTTGTGCGTATATTCTTCCAGCCGTTCGGGCTGGAACTCCATTGTCGCGTTGTTTTCCTGGCTGCTCATGATTACTGTACGTTTGGATGGGAAGCTAGTGGGTACTGGCTGGTACGTACTGCGTTCGGCTCGGATCCCACCGCTGCCACCAAATGTTGGAAGGCGGACCCCGAGGAGTCGGCGAGACCACCAAGGGGGGCCCTCCCACTGTACGAAGTAGCCGAGCGCTGCCGAGAAGTCTCCTGAGAGATCCTTCTCCTATCACGTACTAGCACAGTAACACCACCACACAGGACTCAAGGAGGTTGTCTCAAGACAAGCAATTCTTTATCAGCACTAAAAAGGTTACGAGGTCAATATTTACACGAAGGGATCGAGGGATCCACCAAAAGTCTCAGTGTCTCTTTGGGAGCGTAGGGGTAGCGGGACAGTCTTTGGCAGGGGTGCGGTACGAGGGTACCTGGGGCTCAGTTCTTATCCTCAAGCTGGAGGACCTCCGGATCTCGGAGGGATCGAGCCGCGACGGCGTCAGCAGGGCTCTGGCGTACAGTTCGTGGAGAGCCGCGATCCAATCAGCAGGGCTCTCAAGATGGTTTCTGCTCAGCTCGAGCCGCGACGTCATCAGCAGGGCTCCGAGGGAGGTTTCAGCGAGGTTGGGGCGCGACAGCGTCAGCAGGGCTCCGATGTTCCAGGTGGCTTTAAAGGGTTCACAAGAAGGAGCCGCGACGCAGTCAGCAGGGCTCGTGATGGTTCCGACAAGAGTTCTTCTCCGTAGGGTCAGCCGCGATTCAATCAGCAGGGCTCTCGACTCCGGGATACAACTACCGATCTGTGGCGGGGTCGCCCCAGATATAGGTCTGGAGCCCTTTGATGTCCGGACCCAGGCCCCCGGTGGGGGCGGAGAGGCCGGGTGGAGGTGGCCAGACGCCCAGCAGGAGAGGCGCCAGGCCCAAGGGAGTTGCAGGGCGATCACACCTCGAGAGGGGAGGACAGTTGGGGGTCCCATCGATACTGTCCTCCGCCGGGGGCGATGAATGGTTCCTGCGGCACCCCCTGGCCAGTTTGTGGTGCCTCGATGTCGGGGCTTCGCTGGGGTCGAGGCCGGGTTGAGCGGGGTCGCGCTGGCTGGTGCACAGAGTCACGTGGGTGCCAACAAGATGGCGGAGCCACGAGGGGTATGCGACCTCGTGCAGCCCAGGATGAAGGGCCTCGGTGCAGTTCAGAAGGGTGGCCCGTGAAGGCCGGGGCGGGGAACGGGCACAATCCACGGGGGTAAGGACCATGCCACGAGGCCGGGTCCAACAGCGTGGATTGGCGATTGGCTGGCGGTGTGCCTGGACTGGAGATTGGCTGGCGGTGTGCCTGGACTGGCACTTGGCTGGCGGTGTGCGTGGCCTGGTGTTTGGCTAGTGGTGTGCGTGGACTGGCGCTCGGCTAGCGGTGTGCGTGGACTGGCGCTCGGCTAGCGGTGTGCGTGGACTGGCGCTCGGCAGGCTGTGTGTGAGTAGTGACTTGCTGCTGGTCACTACACACACTGCTAGCTGAGTGCCACTCCACGCAATCCATCAGTTTGTGTAGTTGCTGTGTCAGGAATGTGGGCGTGTGAAAGTGATGGGCCCTTGAATGGCGCTGTCTGCTGGTGTGAGTGTTGTTCTGTGATGGGCCCACGGCTGGCGGTGTGAATGGTTTTGTATGTGTCACACGTATGAAAGGTGTATGAATGGCCTGTAAAGAGGTTGGTGCCTTGTCGTGGCTTTACAGCTCACGAGCTGTGAGTCAATGGTTCAGTTTCAAACCCTTTCAATTATTAACAGTGCATTTTGTTTTGTGAATCACTTGCTTGTACAATTGTATATACTGAACCATCACTCACCTTCGTGCCAAATCCAACCAGTATGTGTGTGTGCTTGAGGATTAGATGGCTGTGCAGTAATATTTGTCTTTCTGAAGGAGGGTGTACCTTGTCCCTTTTTGTGAATTTTGTAATGTGATGTTTATGTGCCTGGTGGTGTGAATGGTCTTGTGTGTATCACGTATGAAAGGTGTGTGAAGGGCCTGTAAAGCGGTTGGTGCCTTGCTGCGGCTTTACAGCTCACGAGCTGCGAGTCATTGGTTCAGTTTTTTGTCCATTTAATTATTGACAGTGCATTTCATTTTTGTGAAATCTCTAGTTAATAAAATGTAATATACTGAACCATGACTCGCCCTCGTGCCAAATCCAACCAGTATGTGTGTGTGTTTGAGGAATATATGACTGTGCAGGAATCTTTGTCTTTTTAGTTTCTCTGCCAAGGTGTACTTTCCATGTAAGAATAACCCACCAACTGTAGATATTGTCGTAAACCCATGGAAGTTCATGGTGATGTCTCTCTTATGAATTCCAAAAAGTTATTTTTTCCACAATGTCCTGCAAACCTCAAAATGTCTGTCACATTTTCCTTGCAATATTGTTCCAAAATTTTCACGGTGTAGAAACAAACAACTAATTATGTCAAAACGATCTGGTTTTGCAAGGGGGTCACCTGGGTTTTTGGCCCGGTGCTCAGCGGCCATCTAGGGAAACCTACCAAACCCATACATTTTTGAAAACTAGGCACCCGGGGGCTTTCCATGTAAGAATAACCCACCAACTGTAGATATTGTCGTAAACCCATGGAAGTTCATGGTGATGTCTCTCTTATGAATTCCAAAAAGTTATTTTCTCCACAATGTCCTGCAAACCTCAAAATGTCTGTCACATTTTCCTTGCAATATTGTTCCAAAATTTTCACGGTGTAGAAACAAACAACTAATTATGTCAAAACGATCTGGTTTTGCAAGGGGGTCACCTGGGTTTTTGGCCCGGTGCTCAGCGGCCATCTAGGGAAACCTACCAAACCCATACATTTTTGAAAACTAGGCACCCGGGGGCTTCCAGGGAGGTATGGCTTGCGTGGATCCCCCAACGTTTCCTTACCCAGAATCCCCTGCAAACCTCAATTTTAGCTGAAAAAATCACTTTTTCACACATTTTTGTGTAGGAAAGTTGTGGCATCACCGGGCTCACACACATTTATCACCACCCAGCGTTCCCCCAGGTCTCCCAGTAAAAATGGTGCCTCACTTGTGTGGGAGGCCAAAGTACCCACGACAGGCAAGGGCCCAAAACGTAGTGAGGCGAAATCAACATTGCCTATCAAAAAATGTTTTGGGCTCTTGCCTGTCGCGGGTACTTGGGCCTCCCATACAAGTGAGGCACCATTTTTACCGGGAGACCGGGGGGAACGCTGGGTGGTGGTAACTTTCTATAAAGAAACCTTGATGGATCTACACAAATTACCCCTTGCTGAATTCAGAATTTTGTCTACTTTTCAAAAATGTATAACTTTCCAGGATCCATTATTGCATTCAGACCCATTTCTACCATTAACTGGAAGGAGGTTGAAAGCACAAAAAATAGCAAAAATAGGCTATGTCCCAGAAAAATGCCAAAACTGTGTAAAAAATATTGGTTATCTGACAAAAGTCTGTCATTCCCTAAAAGCTGTGAAAATGGTGATTTCAGCCCCACAAACACTTTTTTGATACCATTTGCAGAGAAAAACCCAGACGCTTTCATTTGCAGCCTGTTTTTTCCATTTTTCCTCCCAAAAACAATATGTTGCTGTATTTTGGCTAATTTCTGGGACCCCTCCAGGGGAATCCACAAACTCTGGGTACCTTTAGAATCCTCATGATGTTGGAAGAAAAGTGCGCAAATTTGGCGTGGAAACCTTATGTGGTCAAAAAGTTACAGGGGCCTAAGCGCGCACTACCCCAAATAGCCCAAAAAAGGCTTAGCACAGGGGGGGGGAAAGGCCTAGCAGCGAAGGGGTTATGGGGCTCAGAACACGCCAACAATGAAAAGGCACAGAAGCAATACAATAAAGTATGAAATTAGCAGTACAATGATAGAGTGTTCACAAAAAGCTAATGTTTGTGATGCGTGAGCAGATGCTGTCTCACATTGGAGGACAAAACCTTCCCCCCTAACACCAGTTACTTTGTATTACTCTATATGGTTTAAGGGTCATGACCTCTATGGTTCCTGAACACCCGAATGAATAAGGAATAATGCAAACACCAATTCAAGGCAATAACAGTATCATGAGTACCTGTAAATAAAGGGGACCTTAGGGCTAATTTAATTGTGGGCGAAGAGTTCCCTCCCCGCCAACACTAGTCCGCCTGCCCGATTTATAGGCAGGTGAACCATAGGTTTGGCCACAGCGGTAACTACTCTGTCACCACTATAGCCAAACTTCTCTGAAGGCTCAACTGAGTAAGTTCCATTGGAGAATTGGCTATTAATCCATCCTCCCAATTAGGATGAGCGTACATATAGCCATTACCATCCATACCTTTGCGGTAAGGTACATTAAAAAACAGAAAAATGCCCCCTTGACGTGGGAGATGACTCACATGATGAGGGGGTGGGGGTGGCATTATCTTTTTTAGTTTCAAAAAGAAAACCCTGCTTCAGGATTTTCTTTTTGAAAAAAATGGAAACTGGCCCCTTAGTCTTACAAATGACATGTGTGAATTTCTAAACAAAGCTGGCACTGTCTGGCCTTGAATGGAAAGAGCATGTCCACAAGCACACACAACTAGTTGCATGCCTAAAGGGTCTCTGGATATGGCTGTCTAGCAAACTGTGTGCAGGACTGCCAAACTCAGCAGTTTGAGGGAGCGACAAGAAAAATAATAAAAGGTGGTGTATTAAGAGGTTTGCTTGCCAAACATAATCATCACCCATCTTAACGATACTTGGCAGGAGTCAGTCTCTTAGCATCCTGCCCCAACATCTGGTGAAGAATATGAGGGGGCAGTAGATGTTTGTGAACACCAGCAGCCATAGAGTTCATTCTTACGTAACTCAGCTCCAATCTCATAGTGAGGGTTTAGTGTGCTTCAGTGCACTGGGTGTACTTTTGGTCATCCTTTGGATGGTTGGGAGCTTCTATATGAAGTGAGGGCATAAGCTGCAGCAAGGCAGACCTCTCATAACACCGACCACTACCAATTTGCCTGCATGCAAAATAATTCAAGAACCCAGAAACTACCCAGCACCATCTGAAACCCCTAAGAATTCATCAGCTCCTCCATCATCGTTAATCTCTACATCAGTGTTTCCCGAACTGTGGGTCGCAGGCCGGCTTTTGGTGGGTCGCGAAAGTCCAAGCAATAAATTAAGAAGCCTTTAAATTCTGTGTTTATCTTGTCACATTTGCTACACTTCAAATACAGAAGTCAAATGCCAGGCTATATACTGCTCAGTTTGCAGTCAGACAAGGAAAATCTTTCAGGAGTACTGGGAGTGTGAAAGGAAAACCTATAGAAAGGCATTTTTTAAATAACACACAACAAAATGGAAATACCTGTAAATGAACTGTACACATCCAGCAGTTAGGAACGCAAAAATGAAGCACATTTTCTTGTAATTCTCAAGTGTAATGAAACAAAGATTTTAATAGGATCAAAAATAATAAAGATACATTACTTGATGATGCATAAATGATACATATTCACTGAAACCCAATTCCCACACACTATCATTTGTGTGTCATATAGTTTTATCAATAAAACTGTATGTCTGTGCAAATTTAGTAGTCATCTGAATGGAAAATGTGTTGTCTGTAAATGACAGTGAGTTACCATGCGATGCTTTAGTTACATTAAAAAATCGCCCCACGTCCATTAAAGGTGGGTTGTGAAAGTTTGTTGTTGTAAAAATTTGGTTGTGGTTTTAAAAAGCTTGGGAAGAACTGTAGTAAATGGAACCTCTGAGTACATCATTCAATGAAGTTAACATAAGGATCTACCAGTACACCAATGGCATTCAACCCTACCTCAGATTTTCCTCAGTGGATGATGCTAAGCAACTTAATACCTGCTGCAAGCTAATTTAGAACCGACTGGTCAGCATCTATCTAAAATTCATCACTATTAAGACAGAAGAATTTCTATGCCAATAGTGCCAAGCAACCAATTATTCAAGCCTGGCTAGTAAATACAAACAGCAAATAAGTCACTACTTAGAGTTATCCTCAACAGTGACCTCAGCTTCAAGAAACACATAGCTCAAAAAAGAGCCACCCCCCCCCCCCCCGAATGTACCGGTTTCCTTGCATAAGACTAACTCTCCTGAAAGGCATCCTGCGTAGACAGACTGGGTTTTGAGGTCCAGATAAATGAGACAGTTGGTTTCATAAGGATTCAAGATTGACCAGTATTGACATCAAGAGAAAAAAGAAAACAATAAAATGATTTGTCGCAGAAAGAATCCATATGGAATTGACTGTCTCATTTATCTAGACCTCATAACCCAGTCTGTCTTTGTATAATATTAGCAGAGGTTATGGGGAAAACCCTGCGAAATGTTGAGGTATCTTTCATCTGACTTCAAGAGCCTGTGGTTTCCCCTCTTGTTCTTTAGGCATCCTACATAGTGCAGCCTTTTTAATCAAGGGCTTGAAGAAATCTGACCACATCACTGCCACTCTCAATGAACTTCACTGGAACCTCCTCCTGGACTGCATCATCTTCAAGACCTAGTGCATTACCTACAAGGCATTTGATAAACAAAACCCCAGCACCTCTAGCAACAACTTTACCTGCATCAGACAGACAATGCTTCTCTAGCCAAGTCACTGCTAAACTGGAAACAAGGAACTGCAAAAAATAACAGACCAAAGTTGAACTTAAACCATTTCTGTTTATGCCGCCAGAATTTGAATAACATCCGCATTACCATCATAACTACATATACCCTTCTGCACTTTAGGAAAAAATGGACACCTCTTCACAAAACCTTATCACTTCACTTGTTAGGCTCCTCCTTTTCTCTGCTTGTCAATGTTCTAATACATACCCTTTTGCTCTTGACCATTTGTTCAGTGCTCTGTTGCTTTCTAGATACGTTTGTGCTGTACATGCACCGCAACATATCTACAAAGCTCTTCACTGTACGAGGGATTACGTCCTGTTCACAGTCACGCTTGCAAAAACCTAGAATGCAAGCATCTTTTCCAAAATCATGGATTTCATAATATAGACTACCAAAACCTCCTCCGAAAGTAGAAATCTCCCTACATACATTTCAACCTGCAATCCCTCTTTCAAGCATGTATTCTCAAATATGCTACAACAGGAATGAGAATGGCAAATTGAGTAATCTAGTCCTGAAGTATTTGAGAAGAGAGATTCACTGGATTTAGGTATTCAACACGGGTTGAGATGTTTGTAATTGGATATGGATGTACAGTTGAGATTTTGGTGGTCTAGGGCAGTTGTTTAAAGTCTGATGGAGCAGGAGTTCTACCATAAATTGATGTAGTTTGTATCCCCGTAAAGTAGGGATTCCATAGCCCCGTTTAGAGGTGAGGCAACCTCAGAGTCTAAGCAGGTGGAGCCAGCAGCAACCCTTGTGGAAAATAGCCACCACCACCACCACCACCTCTGCACATGGTGGTCTGCCCTATTTAGGGTGGTCCTTCTGATGCAGGTTTAGCTAACTGGGTCCATGATTTGTTGCATGGTGCACCCAGAATGAATAAATCAACAGCGGCCCTAAAGTGGCGTGAAAAACTCCTTGAGAGTCAGGATCTTTAAATTGTTTCAGAAACAAATCCTTCTGTAGGGGTTTGTTTCTGAAAAACAAAAAAGGATGCTGGGCAGCAAGACTGGCATTCAGTTTCGCCAAAAGTGCACCTCCTCCACTAACAAATACGACTTCGGCAAATGATTGCCACCAAGCAGGCAGCGATCTCAAAATGGGGTGAGTGGGTCCTTTGCCAGGCGGGTGTAGGGGAGGGCCTCCATCACACCAGAGGAGAGTGTCTTTATCTCAATACGAGCCCCTATGTGTTTGTACAAGAGGTGTGTTTGCAGTATAGGGGCTTTATTTAGGGTTTAGTGGAGGAGGAGCTCTGCTGTAATCAGTGGGGCCTCACTCTGTGATACCCGTCGCAGCATCCTCTGGATCCATCGTCAGAGATCTCTGACTCAACGGCCCATCTGCTACAGGATGGACAGGCTGGTGCTTTTGAAGACCTGCCATATTTCTAGTGGGCTTTCCAACACATCTTGTGCTGCCCAGGACTGCTATAGAAATGACCTTTTGACATGTTAATCTGTCCTCAGGATCAATTGAAATATAGAAAAAATTGACCACTAATATAAACAGAAAATAATTGCTCAGTAAGATTTCTGTGGCAAATTGTCTTCAAAAAGCAAGCTGTATCTCTAATGTAGGGAAAGCGTGGTGTGGTTCACTTCACTGTGAAGTGTGAGAAAACAGAAGACACGTGCTTTACGTAGTCCTGCTTATTCCTGCCCTTATTATTCTGGTGGGAATTTGTTAGACATGCTTTCTACTAGATCCAGCGCTCCACATTTCACCCGATAGTAGACCAGCATTTCTGAAAATTCAAATCAGAGGCCCGTATCCGCGTCGGAGGTCTCTGTGACTCTGTGACTCCCTGTGGCGCCCTGCCTTACCTGTGTGCTTGTGTGCTCGTTGCTGCTCCTGGGCCCTGCAGCCTGTGTGCCTTCCTCGCCATTGCTGACACTGCTGAGGACCACAACCCCCAGACGCCTGAGCGCCCGCTGACGCTACCCACGCGCCCGGAGGCGCTCAAAAGATCGCGGCTCCCATCGGGGGAGCGGGAAAATTCAAATCAGAGGCCCGTATCCGCGTCGGAGGTCTCCGTGACTCCGTGACTCCCTGTGGCACCCTGCCTTACCTGTGTGCTTGTGTGCTCGTTGCTGCTCCTGGGCCCTGCAGCCTGTGTGCCTTCCTCGCCATTGCTGACACTGCTGAGGACCACAACCCCCAGACGCCTGAGCGCCCGCTGACGCTACCCACGCGCCCGGAGGCGCTCAAAAGATCGCGGCTCCCTCGGGGGAGCGGGAAAATTCAAATCAGAGGCCCGTATCCGCGTCGGAGGTCTCCGTGACTCCGTGACTCCCTGTGGCGCCCTGCCTTACCTGTGTGCTTGTGTGCTCGTTGCTGCTCCTGGGCCCTGCAGCCTGTGTGCCTTCCTCGCCATTGCTGACACTGCTGAGGACTACAACCCCCAGACGCCTGAGCGCCCGCTGACGCTACCCACACGCCCGGAGGCGCTCAAAAGATCGCGGCTCCCTCCGCGTCGCGGGACGCGCGCGGGCGGGCGCCGGGCTAAGCCCGGGCAAAGGGCGGGCCCTCTGTTGCCCTCCGTGGACCGACGAGACCGGCCCGGGCACAGCACTCTGGTCAGACGGAATGACTTAGGAATACGTCTCACCGTAAGTTGCATATATTTTTTTATTGTTGTTATCTTTTTACCCGACCCAGCTACTATTATGACCACTTGTGTGCCGAGCCCGATTTCTGCGGTGGCTGACAGACTGGGAACTATAATGAATGGCACTTTGGACAACTATCTTATTAAGACTCCATCTGCAGGAACAACTGAGTCTTCTCTAGCAGAGCGCAGACTTGAGCGTAGACGCTCTATTGAAAACATCAAAACCAGGGCATTGCTCGAGCCTAATTCCATAGCCATTCTTTCAAATGATTATACTCCTGTACCAGCCCCTGTCGATGATACTCTAAGTACAGAAGGTGTACCACTCCTGTTGAGAGAATGTGTAGCACCCAGTACTCTTCCCACTGGAATTGATATTATCAACCCGTCACTTGATCTACCCAGCTCTCCAGGAATTTCGACAATAGTGACACCTACCCCCCACAAGTCAAAAAAAACTAAGAAAGCTGCACAACCCGCAAAGCAAGTTCCACCACCTGCAAAGAGGAGACGCAAAGGGATGGAATTTACAAAACAGAGGATGAGCCACACTGATTTTGGGAAGAAGGCAATCCCCTCCAGTTCTAAGGTCATATCCGCTGTAATTACTAAGGACGTGACCGGATCGGACATTATTCCTATACCAGCGTCGACCTCTGTACATATAGAGGGGGAATATAGTACTGAACATTGCCCTAAAGACAATGGGTCTAACATTAAACTTACTAGCAATCTTTTGGACTCTTTTGAGCTGATATTGCATTCTTATACCCTTGCAATAGTGGAAAAATTGGAAAAAATTGAGAATCGACTAGGGAAAATTGAAGCAGACCTGGATAGGAAGTCTAGTCCTACACAATTAAAAGCTCACTCGGAGCTCAATCAGGCCCAAGCCCACCCCTCTGGGGGAAATCTTATTGATAAATCTCGACCACTATTGATTGAAAATGGGCTAGCTGCAAATACAGTTTTAACTAATCTATCATTAGGCGTCCCGTCCTCTAGTAGCAATTTAATAAGAGGGCCAGTTTCAGTCTCTAATTTTACTGCAAGCAATCTCACCACCAACCAGACAAACGCTCCTGTGCGCAACGCGTCAGTTAATACTAATTGTCATCCTATAATCCCTGTAAACAATACTACTAATGACATGGGTAACTGTCCGGACGGGCCACAGAGACTCGAGGAAGGAGGCTTGAGGCAGCCCCGGGGGAATCAGTCTAGGGGACCCTTACCGGATCTCCCACCTGAGGCTGTTCCTTATGTTGTGATTCTAACGGGGGTTCCTGAGCTCCCAGAGAATAAGAGAGAGGGTTTCTCCCAACTAAAGAACAAAATAACACACTGGCTGGCACTACATAGGCCAATCGCCAGTAATATAGATGGCGAAATAATCTATGTACGTCGGCTCCAGTGGTTGGGGGGTAGACCCAAAGATACTGGGGGGGATGTGGTTGTGATAAATTTTAGAGATCAAAACGCAATACGCTATATCCTGAATTGGCCAGGGGTCAACTCAGATAGTAGCATTATTCCACGTCCTCTGACTTATTTCTACCCACGATCTGTAGTATTTTCCCATCAGACTAGGGGTTATACATTATCTAGTACTAAATTTCCTGACACGTTGAATATCAGGAACCCAGTCAAAACTTCAGAATTCTTTGGGTGGAATACGGTACCTACTAGGCCAGGTTTCCCTGTACATAGGAGCTTGGACTACCCGGCACTTTTCACTCCACTGGAAGTATCTAACCGGTTCGACATCTTTAGTGATTTGGATGCTTGTGATTGAAGTTTACAGCTACCCGGGGAGGAGTCAGTGGGTATGGCTGAGGCCTTGGATAGGATTTCTCCCACTGACCTAAATATACCCGATAGAGATCTTAATTTGACTGGTGTTACTATTAATGTCCCAATTAATTTTGCGCATAGCACAAAATTAACTACACAAGGAGATCGTATAAATGATACATCTAATTACGGTTTAAATAACTATGAGATTTATGCAGGGGCCACAGGCTCTTCCATGCCAAGCAACCTTCCAGGGAAGTCTATTCATATTGACCGCCCGGGGGAGAGTAGCGGAATCGAGTCTGGTGAAAAGTTGGATACTAATGGTATAGGAGTTTCTGCAACTGTCCTAAACAACATAACCTGCAATGCGGAGACCCAGTTTCTGGTCTCGTGGAATGTGGCAGGTCTAAAAAACAAGTTGACTTCCAGTGACTGGGCTACTTTTATTGATAACTTTATGATAATTAACATGCAAGAAACATGGGCTTTAGAGCCCCAACATAGAACAGGGTATCTCCACTTTGCAATAGCCGCAACGAAAACAAATAGAGGGAGACCCAAGGGGGGACTGACTACCTGGGTAAAGCAGGATGATGGCTTCACAATTTCACAACTTGAAATTAATTCAAGGGATATCCTGGCGGTTAAGCTAAAATCTCCATCGTTTGGTGAGCTTATTATTTTTAATGTGTATGCCAGAGGAAAGCCAGGAGGGAAACCTTCAGAAGTTGTGATGACACTGGGACACTATGTTAGTATTTGGAGGGGACGGGCCAAATTGCTATTTTGTGGTGATTTCAACTGCTCCTATGAGCCCCTGGATCAAACAGACTTGGAGCTCACGGAGGCAGAGGATATCTGCTGGCAAATCCCCACCCTCAACCTAACCCCTATTAAACGGTGGACCCAGGCTGCCCTACAACTTAAGACTTTTAGTTTAGAGCATGGACTGAGAGCAGTGAATGGTAGGACACGAGGTGATAAGCAGGGCAATCCAACTTTTAACAACGGATTGTGCACCAGCAGAATTGACGATATATTGGTCAATCTCGAATTTTGGTCCGCCATACTTGATATGATAGTTATACAGCGTATCGAAAGTGACCATAATCCTTTAAGTCTTGAGTTGCAGCTATACAAAGGGCAGGGGTCATCACAAGCTGATTTGATAGATGACATCATCATGGCAAATGATACCCGGCGGCTTAGATGGGCTGAGTGTCTGGGTAAGCCCGAATCTATTAATATAATGAATGACATGGTAAAAGAAGCAACAATCGAAATGCTGGGGCAGTTGGATTTTGAGGATTGCTGCAGTAGGGTAATTCATATTCACTCGACCCTTTTTCTTAAACTTAGTACTTTTTTAATATCTCCAGGAAAAAGCACCCTGGCAAGGGGAAAAGAAAACAAGCATCATGGTATGATAATAATTGTAGGCTCGCTTATAAATCTTTAGCTGATGCTGTGTGATCCACTGATAGGGAAGTTATAAGGGCGGCAAGGATCCACTACAAAAAGACACAAAATGTGGCGAAAAAAACCTGGGACACTAAATACTGGGAGGAACTATTGGCAGCCAGTCAGTCCAGAGATTTAACGGACTTCTGGCATCTTGTGAGGTGGGGCATAGGGAACCAAAAACCAGCCCCGGTCAATCATGTCCCACCAGAACAATGGGTAAAGCACTTTAAGTCCCAGTTTGCCATTGTAAATAATGTCCCGCCACCCGCCCTAGCTTCTCTCAGTCCCCTTCTGCCAGCTACTACGCTAGTGTTCACCAAAAAGGATGTTGAATGTGCCCTCAACTTAATTCCTAAAGGCAGGGCCCCGGGCCTAGACAAAATTCCTGCAGACTTGTTCTTGCATAGCAGATCAGTCTGGGTCCCTTACATCGAACTATTGGCGAACACTCTGGCTAAAGGCACCACGGTGCCAGATATATGGCGGGGAGCCGAAATCATACCAATCTATAAGAAGGGTGACCGAGCTGACCCGGGAAACTACAGGCCAATTAGCCTAATAGCTTGCATTCAAAAAGTTGTGGCTAGAATGGTACTTCTCAGGGTCCAGACCTGGATTGAGGAATCGGGAATTATGTCCACTTTACAGGCTGGTTTTCGACCCCTGACCAGCACGGTGGACCAAGTTTTTAGATTTTCCACAATATACTGGAAATGGGTGGTTCTGGGGGGAGGCACACTTTATGCAGCCTTTGTTGATTTAAAGGCTGCATTTGACTTAGTTCCGAGAGATAGGCTGTGGAGAGCGCTCCATGACCAGGGCATCCCACCTGAATTACTTGCAATTTTGATTACACTACATGAAAATAATTATGCGCAGGTCAGGTGGGGTAACCAGAGCCAAGTGACTGACAGCTTCCCAACGGATAGGGGTGTCCGGCAAGGGTGTGTGCTGGCACCCACACTATTCACACTGTATATAAATAGAGTTATCGATTATTATAAGGACTCTACAACCGATCCACCCAAACAGAATGGCATCCCCGTCCCCCTTCTGATGTTTGCTGATGATACCCTCCTACTATCCAAGACACAGGAAGGGCTACAGAAGGCAATAGACTGCTTTGAAAAATTTTGTAACGATTATGGCCTCTCTGTTAATGTCTCCAAAACTAAATTTATGACAATGCACAGGCATCGGAACATCAGGGGCAGAGTTTTAATGAATGGGGAATTATTAGAGCAGACTGACAGCTTTAACTATTTGGGTATCACACTGGGCTCCAGGTTACAGTGGAAGCCACATGTGGCCCATTTAATCTCCAAGCATGCGCAACTTTCTGGCGCTTTGTTAAGAGAATTTAAGCTATCAGCCACCAAACCCATAGCCCCAGTATTAAAAAATCTATGACTCGAGAGTAAAATCTTCCATGCTGTATGGAGCTGAATTGTGGGGGTCGTCTGAAATAGCAGGCTTACAAAAAGCACATAATAGGTTTCTTCGCTGTATCACAGGCCTCCCACAATCTACACCACTAATACCTCTTCGCATGGATCTGGGGTGTCAGAGTCTAGAAAATATATGTAGATTTAGACCAATTGCCTACTGGAGAAGACTGTGGGTTACCCCTGAATTGAATCACTATGCGTTAGCACTTTTGGAGACGCGTAATATGGATACTGGGGAAAAGATTCCTTGGTTCAGAAAGGTAAAAATCCTTTTAAAGTCCTTAGGAATGGGGGATCTTTGGGACAATCCACAGGGGACATTATTTCCTACTAAACAAGAGTTGAAAGAGGCTTATTGGTCACATATATCCCACGTGGAGTTCCAGTCACACACAGATCCATCACATACCAAGGGTTTTCTGGAGCTGAAACATTCTACTGGGTATGAGATGTACTGGGATTTGATCACATTGCCTCTTGATAGGAAATTATATCATCAGTTCAGGGTAGGCACTCTTCCACTTAACACGGTCACCTGTAATTGGGCTTCCAGTAAAAACGATCAAATGTGCCCTTTTTGTAAAATATACCGTGAAACCATAGCACATATTTTGTTTATTTGCCCAGTATACAAGGCCCCCCGCCTAAGATGGATAAGAGCAGTCTGTATTCAAAAGGGTATTAGGACGCAACAAACCGGCACGCATCGCGCAGGCAAAACTAGTCTGTGGGTGGTACGACGGGGGCATTGCGCTCCCAGATATCCAGCTCTATTACTGGGCGGCGCAGCTCAAGGTGCTCAACCACTGGCTCCATGCGCCCCAGTCGGATCCCGCGTTTAAAGCAGATAGGGACATACTGGGTGAAAAGGGTCTGCTGACTCCACTATATGACGCCCGTTTGGCCCCGAAGCTGATCGGTCCCCTGCGACAGACTGTGTCTCTCTGGCATGCGGCGCAAGCCAAGCTGGGGTGGCGAGGTGTTCTGACGAAACTAACGCCTCTCTGGGACACAAAACGACTGGGGCGGTTGAGGGACAGCAAGGGCTTCGATGCCTGGGATGCCATCGGGATCTCGGTGGTAGGCGATGTGGTACAGAATGGGGAGGTGGTTCCATTCACTCGCCTACAGCAGCAATACGAGCTAGCTCCCTCGGAATGGTTCCGCTATTTACAGATGAAACATGCCCTGACGACGCAACTAACCCCAGGTGTGCCGATTCCGGAGGCCTCCCCGCTGGAGGACAGGTTGTTGACCGAATACATGCCTAAGAAAGCCACATCCTTTACGTACCGTAAATTGGTCAACAATTTGCCTGACTCTATGGGACTATTGAGGGAGAGGTGGGCAGGCGAGGTCGGCGAATTTGATGACCCAGACTGGCGGGAGGCGCTGGCCTCGCCGCGTGAGGCAGGTATACCCTCGAGGCTGCGGTTGGTGCAACTTCGTATTTTGCATCGCTCATATTACACCAGGAGCTTGCTACATAAACTGGGAAGGGCGCCGCACTCCTTCTGCCAGCGGGGTTGCGGGGAGGAGGGCACCTTCTATCACCTGATCTGGGACTGTCCCGTTCTCCAGTTATTCTGGAGGCGAGTGCTGCGCACGATGTCACAGGTGTGCGGGGTGTCATTGCTGCCAGAACCCAGGCGCTGCCTCTTGAATGTGTGGGAGCCCACAGATCTCAACCGTCAGGCGCAGGGCTGGGTGACGCTTGGGAACATGACGGCCAAACGTAACATAGCCCAAAAATGGGGAGCGGTGGAGACACCGTTGCTATCAACATGGAAGGGCGAGATGGATAGGGCTATGTTTGCTGAGCGATCCGTCTTTGTCAGGCGGGGTTGTCCTCGTAAGTGGGCCAGAGTGTGGGGAGCATGGAACAAGTATAGAGGTAACATATGTGATCCACCACCTCTTTCTGATGAGGACTCCTCTGATTCGGATGGCTAGGGAGGCCGTGGGGGTGGAGGGGAGGGTGGGCGGTATGGGTGATTGTCGGATATCCAATCTGGGCCTATTTGGAATAATTGTGACTGTGCACGGTGATTTTCTAATGTACTGTAAATGCGGCCTGATTCTATTTCTGTTGTTTGTCTTTGTTGCAAAAACAATAAAAACGTTTAAAAAAAAAAAAAAAAAAAAAAGGGTATTAGGACGGGGATCACTGCACTAAGAATATTTCAAACCGATAGTTCTGAAATAATAGTGATAGCCCTAGCCAAGTTTCTGAAACGGATGTGGCTAATTAGAGCTGGGAAACTGAAAGCCCTCCAGCTGCCCTAAAAGAAATCCAGTATAACGGTAGAATTTCTGTATCCTTTTAGCTTGTTTTTATGAAAGTCAGATATTTTTTTTTTTATCTGGTCGACTAGGAATGCCTCTCATGCAGTAAAACAAATCATGTTGCTCCTAGCTTTAGTACCATGAATTTTATATGTGTAGCCTAAATTGGAAACACTTGATGATGAAATGTTTTTTAAATGTGTTTTTTGTAAATGATGGTGAGCTTTGTTTTTAATTGTCTTTTATGACATGAAGTCGAAATAAAGACCGTTTGATTGATTGGGAAATCATTTGATGGTTGTAGAAATGTTTTGCCATTTTGGGCCAATGGATGAACAGAGTTCATACCTGCAGGAGCAGTGGTGTCTTCAGGGTGCTTGTCTAACCTTGGCACTGTATGTAACGCAGGTATAGATGGGAATGTATTGAATGAAACATTTTTATGATTTCTGAAATCTATTGACTCTCTACTGTTATTACTGGATATTTGAGTTACTACCTGAACCTGCACGTATGAATTTCACACCTGAGATCATAAGATAATAATAATTATAAGATTGCGATTAACAACTTTTTATTTAATTTAGCCGGTCTGTTCTACGAATTTCTCACAATACCATAGCAGTTTGTAAACAAACCAACGAGTTAGTTTTACTCATGCATTAAGTCGTGTCCACGGACATATAATTCAATAAGATATATATTTTGTTTGCAGATTTATACAGTGCGAACTCGACCCGAAGGTATTGGAGCGCTTTATGAGCACCAGTTACGTTACACAAGCACACATTCATTTTGGTAGGCACGGGGAGATTAAGTGATTTGCCCAGAATCACAGGATGTTAAGTCGACGCCGAGGTTCGAACCTGGTTCCTCAGCTCCAAATGGCCGTAGGCCGTATGCTTGTTTCCATAGGTTGTTGAAAGATTTCCACAACCTTAAAACGGCGCTCTTGCTGTCCAGTCCAGGTGTGAACAGACACGGCAGCGAGAACACAATCTTCAGTGAGTGCTTGATAAAGTCAGTCCAGGACCCTGGAACCGAGGAGATTTTGTGTGATTTTAGCAAATGAGTACAGTACGCTCCAACCCGCTAGGCCCAGAAATGAAGTATGAAATGGCTGCCTCGTCGTTTCGTGTTTACACGCAGCATTACCAAGGAAGACAATCTGAACAATCCTCTGGCGCGGGGACAAACAGCTGACAGCCTGCCTTTCACATGTCTTTGACAAAACAGGGGTTATCTGCTCCGAGGGCGATACTGGTGGTAAATGCAGACCATGAGTCACGGTCTCAAGGGCAGAACAGGCGGCACAACATCCAACGGGCGCGAGGCGCCGGGTGGGGGAGGGGCACAGAAAGATGTCCCATCTGTCAAACTTGTTTTCGTTTAACACTGACTGCTTAAACTTTGTCCATTGCTTCCATGAAGAGGGAAATTTATTGAGGAACCCTTAGATAAAGCATGCATCTGCTCGTATTTTACTTGTGTTTCCCATTTGCTCAATTAACCGGAAAAAAGGTTCTAAACAAGCACTGGCAATGCCAATAGGTTGGCTTTAAACTAGTATATGGTAATGTGAAGCATTAGAACTCTATAGCATTGGAATGGATACGTATTTGTGTAGGGGTAAAGAACTGTAGAATAATATTGGCGTAGGTAAAAGGTCAGGTGAAAGTTGAACTGTCAAGCCAGACCTAAAAATCTATGTAGGTTGATGACTGCCCTTCTCCTATCCGTGCCGCTGTCAGAGCCAAATACCATAAATTATGTCATTATCTAAGGGGCATATTATCAAGGGCAGACAATAAGAATAACATTATCGTCGCTTTAGCGTCCGTTTTCAGGCGAAAAGCAGCGATAATTTTATCGTATTATCAACAAGGACACGCTGAAGCGTGTTTCCTTGCCTTAGCGCCCGTTGTCAGCACGCCTCGTATTGCATGGTTAATGAGATGCAAAGGAGGCGTGCCTGACAAAACTCCATGGGAAAATATCGCTAACCCAGCTTCGTGATATCATCAATGAGGGGTAGCGATATTTGAAATCGCGTTAACTATGCCTTAACACAGGAATTTAACGTCTGTTAAATTCCTGACTAAGGCATACCTAACATGGGAGGTGAATTGTAGGGCTAAAACGCAGGGCCCTATCATCAACCATATTGCCGTTTTCCACGCTATCGCTGGAATTTTTATCGCCTCGGTGACACGTGTTGTTAATAACGCGCTAACCGGGCGATAAATTCCAGCGATAGACGGTGATAAATAAAAAAGCGCTAAGATGTTTATTGCCGTCTATTGATGATATGCCCCTAAGTCTCTTTAGTAGCATTACAACGCTATGTGTGTAACTCTGAAAATTCAAGCTCAGGCAGCTGGATAAAAAACAAGCATTTGCAATGCAACGGTCTCGCCTTTAGGATCTTAAAAGTATTTAGCCATGCAGCACATTATCCTGGGTGTTATATTAACTCTTCTCATTTAGCTTTACACAACTGCTGTAACCGGATGAAAAGAGCATTTGTTCTCAGTGGAGCGCCATGGAAAGGGGTTAAGGTAACTTGCATTGACAAAGCTAAAGCATTGACAAAGTCAAAAGGCTGGCAGCATAAGTCGGACCAGCTAGCTTTGCAAATGCTTATGTTACTTTGTCAGGGACGTGGAGCAGCAGAGGAATGTGGAGGTAAAGAACAGTGTGGTATGAAACTGAAACTGATCACGAGCAATAGCTAGACTGAAACAGAAGCGTGTTCTGTACTCGAGAAAGACACGAGCCTAACTTGAAATATGATCTGCGAAACAAATATGAGCTGCAAAACTTGGTATGGTTTGAGATCGGGCTAACCTTCGCTGGAATGTGAAGGTTGAACAAGCACTGGCAACAACATTAGGTCTGGCATTAACACCTCCAGAGTTTTCTGTTTGTATGGATTTAAGTCATATGCATGAGCGGCTTGAACTCCAAGCCATACGAGAAATTGTGCAGTTTAAATAATGTTCTACTGTACTACAAAACAATGTTCACAAGGAACTCATTTGAAAATAGTCATCAATCGCATACAACATCAATAGTTGTGTTTGAATTAATCTCTCACAGGACTAACACGAAGTCAGTACTTAACACAGTAAGCCTACACACAACCAATCACAATTTACCAAGCCTCAGCCGAGGTCTTTTATTTAACACAAATTTTTGATCACATATAAAAACATATCATATATACATTACTCCTCTCTTTCTTACATTCGCAGTGCAAAGTGACCCCAGTGAAACCATAACCTCACAGACACAAATAAACAAAAAATAATAAAAGTGCAAAAGGTTATTGGAAAAAATAACAAGGACAGTTTGTAAATAATATATGATAATTCAGTCAGAGCTGTCTCTTATTTCGTTTGTCGGCGGCGTTTCGACCCACTTCTAAATACCGGGTCTCATCAGGACTGTAAATATGGGGACTAGTGGAGGGAAGAAAAAGAGGGCGTGTATAACTATATTGGAATCAAGGTACTGGTATATACAGTTAAAATCTTTGAATGTATTGTGAATAGTTACTTAACGGCTTACCTAGTTTATGGCATACATAAGTCCATTTCGGATCCAGTATGCAAAATAAAATTATTGTGTCCAAACCTGTAGGTAATGAACATACACGTATTATAATTCATTGTTTGAATTCAAATGTGACGTTAATCATCGGTTCACCATGGAGTGGAATATTTAGATGTACTTACTTTGACTTTGTTATCAAAATATTTTGTATATTATGGTATCTTCCACCGATAATGGTCAAATGGTAGGTCGAATATATGGCGGGACACGCTTCCCTGTTAAATGAGGAATGGGGGTTGTTAATTGTATTTCATGAATATTCTAAAGTAACACCACGGTGTTGTGAATTCCTTCAAAACCACTTACTTGGGCTTTTTGTTAATATTTATCCTTATTTCAGAGGTGCCCCAATTATTCAGGGAGATACGACCTGTTCTTAGATCGACTTTGCTGTAATGTATCGAAAGAGATAATCAATACATGACTACCACAGAGTTTCCACGCTGGAGTAGCGATTGCAATTACTTACATGTCTGGTAAACTGCAGCGAAGGAAACGGGGTCCGTAATCAAAACGGGCAATAACCAATTAGCCCCAAACTCTACACGCGACTAATCCGTGTTGTGCCGGTAGCGGAATGAATCACACTGGCTCCCAGACCCGGAAGTAAGTCAGGAATATATCTATCTCTCTCGGCCCGGGGAAAGAAAATAATGGCGGCCATCTTTTAGTGGCTAACGATGTTCCATGATTCAAAAGTTAAAGAATATATAAAATCACATCAACTCACATGATTAGTCATGTAGATACACCAATATGCTGCCCAAAAGCGACATATCCAGTGAATCATTTCATTAATGAAACGTCTTGATCTATGTCTCGGGAGACCGATTTTAGTAAAGAAAGCGTGGCCATCTTGGATTGGGAAACGCGAAAAAGGGGAAATGTACCAGTTATCTAGTTAGCAATACAAGACGGTGATACAGAAGTATTACATATGGCATATGTATGCATAAATGCTCCAATACAATAATCACTGATGCAGGATCATTTCCACATGCATGGTCAAATTCAGGTTCTAATACACTTCTTATTATTGTCATTATGTGATCATAGATTATCAATTCACATCGTTATCCCATTGTAACAGCCATATTTTGCATATACCACAATTATAATACACAAAAGATCGATTTTTCTTATTTTTTAAAAAATACACTCTCCTATCAATTCACATCTCGCTGGTATGACATTTACTGAGATCAAGATATATTCTCCCACCTAGTTGATATATGTCTTTGAAGAAAAACATAGCAATTTTGGATTGGGAAAAACAAAAAAGGGGGGAGAAACTTCCCCGTTATCTAATTAGCAATACACAAAGATGAAACAAAAATATTGCGTATACATGGATACATGCTCAAGTACAATAATTACTGGTGCAGGATCATTTCCACATAAATGGTCAAATCAGATTGTGATACACTTATCATTATTCTCAATATATAATCATAGATTATCAATTCACATCATTATTCCATTGTAACAGCCATATTTATATACGACAATTACAACACACAAAAGATCGATTTTTCCATTTTTAAAAAAATACCTTTTCTTGTCAATTCACATCTCGCTAGTGTGACAATTGCTGAGATCAAGACATGGTGTTATACAGAGATTTCCTCATTGACTGAACCCTTTCCGTCTATTCAGTGTAGACTAATGAATTTACGCCACTCTTCAAGATTATTCAGACCTTTTTTAATAGACCCACACTTGTCTATCCATTTGCATTCCAAAGTCTGGAGAATCAGGGACATGTCGCCACCTCTACGTGGAAGTGTAGCTTTCTCCACCACCTGCCACGTTAGATCATTGGCTGTGTGGTCTTTTTCAATAAAGTGATCGACCAAGGGGAACTCAAAAGTTCTAGGTTACGTGAAAGAGGATATCCCAAGAGATTGGTTAAAACCTCAATGAAGAGGGCCTGGTTTAGTCCTAGGGAGGTTTTATTGGAAAAAACGGTGAGAGAACCTATAAAAAAAGTTGTGTGTGTTACCACCTTCTGCCCGTGGAGTACACAGATACAACGGATAATCAAAAAACATTGGTCCACCTTAAACACCTTAGATTGTTGCAAAGAAATGCCCCTATTCTCTTTAAAAAAAGGAAAGAATATCAGAGACCACCTGGTTCACTCAGACACGAGTGTGTTCAAAAATGAAAAGAGCATACAAGAACTTTGGTCATTACCAGCTGTGACAGGGCATTATAAATGCGGGAACTGCGTGGCCTGTAGCCTCACAAGAGAGACAAAATTCTTTGAACATGGAGATATCAAGACCAAACTGCATGATCTAACAAATTGCTCAACCCCTAATGTCATTTACTGCATTTGGTGTCCGTGCGATCTAATTTATATAGGACAAACCATGCAACCTGTAAAAGCACGGATCGGCCAACATAGGAGTAGAATCCGGTGCAAAGTGTTGAACGCCCCCTTGGTCGATCACTTTATTGAAAAAGACCACACAGCCAATGATCTAACGTGGCAGGTGGTGGAGAAAGCTACACTTCCACGTAGAGGTGGCGACATGTCCCTGATTCTCCAGACTTTGGAATGCAAATGGATAGACAAGTGTGGGTCTATTAAAAAAGGTCTGAATAATCTTGAAGAGTGGCGTAAATTCATTAGTCTACACTGAATAGACGGAAAGGGTTCAGTCAATGAGGAAATCTCTGTATAACACCATGTCTTGATCTCAGCAATTGTCACACTAGCGAGATGTGAATTGACAAGAAAAGGTATTTTTAAAAAAATGGAAAAATCGATCTTTTGTGTGTTGTAATTGTCGTATATAAATATGGCTGTTACAATGGAATAATGATGTGAATTGATAATCTATGATTATATATTGAGAATAATGATAAGTGTATCACAATCTGATTTGACCATTTATGTGGAAATGATCCTGCACCAGTAATTATTGTACTTGAGCATGTATCCATGTATACGCAATATTTTTGTTTCATCTTTGTGTATTGCTAATTAGATAACGGGGAAGTTTCTCCCCCCTTTTTTGTTTTTCCCAATCCAAAATTGCTATGTTTTTCTTCAAAGACATATATCAACTAGGTGGGAGAATATGTCTTGATCTCAGTAAATGTCATACCAGCGAGATGTGAATTGATAGGAGAGTGTATTTTTTTAAAAATAAGAAAAATCGATCTTTTGTGTATTATAATTGTGGTATATGCAAAATATGGCTGTTACAATGGGATAACGATGTGAATTGATAATCTATGATCACATAATGACAATAATAAGAAGTGTATTAGAACCTGAATTTGACCATGCATGTGGAAATGATCCTGCATCAGTGATTATTGTATTGGAGCATTTATGCATACATATGCCATATGTAATACTTCTGTATCTCCGTCTTGTATTGCTAACTAGATAACTGGTACATTTCCCCTTTTTCGCGTTTCCCAATCCAAGATGGCCACGCTTTCTTTACTAAAATCGGTCTCCCGAGACATAGATCAAGACGTTTCATTAATGAAATGATTCACTGGATATGTCGCTTTTGGGCAGCATATTGGGGTATCTACATGACTAATCATGTGAGTTGATGTGATTTTATATATTCTTTAACTTTTGAATCATGGAACATCGTTAGCCACTAAAAGATGGCCGCCATTATTTTCTTTCCCCGGGCCGTGAGAGATAGATATATTCCTGACTTACTTCCGGGTCTGGGAGCCAGTGTGATTCATTCCGCTACCGGCACAACACGGATTAGTCGCGTGTAGAGTTTGGGGCTAATTGGTTATTGCCCGTTTTGATTACGGACCCCGTTTCCTTCGCTGCAGTTTACCAGACATGTAAGTAATTGCAATCGCTACTCCAGCGTGGAAACTCTGTGGTAGTCATGTATTGATTATCTCTTTCGATACATTACAGCAAAGTCGATCTAAGAACAGGTCGTATCTCCCTAAATAATTGGGGCACCTCTGAAATAAGGATAAATATTAACAAAAAGCCCAAGTAAGTGGTTTTGAAGGAATTCACAACACCGTGGTGTTACTTTAGAATATTCATGAAATACAATTAACAACCCCCATTCCTCATTTAACAGGGAAGCGTGTCCCGCCATATATTCGACCTACCATTTGACCATTATCGGTGGAAGATACCATAATATACAAAATATTTTGATAACAAAGTCAAAGTAAGTACATCTAAATATTCCACTCCATGGTGAACCGATGATTAACGTCACATTTGAATTCAAACAATGAATTATAATACGTGTATGTTCATTACCTACAGGTTTGGACACAATAATTTTATTTTGCATACTGGATCCGAAATGGACTTATGTATGCCATAAACTAGGTAAGCCGTTAAGTAACTATTCACAATACATTCAAAGATTTTAACTGTATATACCAGTACCTTGATTCCAATATAGTTATACACGCCCTCTTTTTCTTCCCTCCACTAGTCCCCATATTTACAGTCCTGATGAGACCCGGTATTTAGAAGTGGGTCGAAACGCCGTCGACAAACGAAATAAGAGACAGCTCTGACTGAATTATCATATATTATTTACAAACTGTCCTTGTTATTTTTTCCAATAACCTTTTGCACTTTTATTATTTTTTGTTTATTTGTGTCTGTGAGGTTACGGTTTCACTGGGGTCACTTTGCACTGCGAATGTAAGAAAGAGAGGAGTAATGTATATATGATATGTTTTTATATGTGATCAAAAATTTGTGTTAAATAAAAGACCTCGGCTGAGGCTTGGTAAATTGTGATTGGTTGTGTGTAGGCTTACTGTGTTAAGTACTGACTTCGTGTTAGTCCTGTGAGAGATTAATTCAAACACAACTATTGATGTTGTATGCGATTGATGACTATTTTCAAATGAGTTCCTTGTGAACATTGTTTTGTAGTACAGTGTACTTACCCGGTTCGCAGGGACATAAGGGTTGCTCTTGTGACTTTGAATATAAATAATGTTCTAGCCTGTAAACACTCTTACATTTTGCACAGTGGGGTCATGGATCCCATTCTACAAACTTCATAATTAAAACTTGCACTGGTAGCTCTGTACAGTACAGCACCCCAAGCCTTCTGAAATCTAAGCAGCTTGTTATGAGTGACGTGGTAATTGCGAGCTTATACCTCTAAATATCGTACGTGAAGGTCTTTGCTGAGTGTGTTATTAAGTAACAGAATAAGTGCTAACTCAAATATGCGTGTAAATCTTCTGCCGTCAATTCTGTGTTGGGTGACACCACAAAGGAATAATGTGCGATGAACACAGCATGCATGCTGTTCCAAGTTACACCAATGCGTCAGTGGTGTAACAAAATCTTAGCCTCCACCCCTCCCCCATGGACTGTAAGGGGGCCCTCTACAATTATCTGGCCTTGCGCTGTTTTCAAACACCTTGCTCTTGCAAGGAAGCCGACGTGTTCTGTAGGCAGGGAGACATCACCGCGTATGAAAAAACATTTCAAATGTTGTTGATTCACAAAATTGGGGTTCCAGAAGTACAAGCATTGGCATAGCCAATAGGTCTTGCCTTTGGGACCTTATAAGTGTTTAGCCATGCAACAGTTGATGTTGTTGCACCAAGGATATTGTGCTGCATAACTAAATACTTATAGGGTCCCAAAAGCGAGACCTATTGGCTATGCCAACGCTTGTTTCTTTTTGTTTAAACATTCCATGAGAGTGCATCTGTTTTTCAGCCGTCTCCATGCTTTCCTCTCCCTCCACGTTGATCTTTTGCACCCCATCTCTTTCACTTTATCTCCCACATTGTCGCTTCTCCTCAGGCCACCTTGTTGCTTTTCTCCAACCCTCCCCAACACACTCTTGAAACCCGTTTATCCATTTTAATATGTTTGCAATTTTTTTTTAAAAGCTGTTTTGCGTTACCCTTTCAAAAAGGACTTTTTTCTACTTCTTCTTATTTAATAATCAATCTCGGATTGGTAAATAAGAATAAAATGAAAAAATACCTCCTGTGTCTTACGTAAGCACGCACTCGCCATGTTGTACAGCAGCCGCTTTGCTGTATAGCATGGATAACCCCTCCCCTGCTCATGACGGAACCACTCCGTCATGAGCCACAGTCGCCGTGTGCTCATGACGGAGTGGTTCCGTCATGCCGCGGCCGTTGGCGGCCGCTCCGCCCACGCGGCGCTAATTCCCCGCCTGTGCGGGCGATTAGCGCAGTGGGCGGAGTCATGACGGAACCACTCCGTCATGAGCACAGCTCAACCGTGGCTCATGACGGAGTGGCTCCGTCATGAGCACAGCGCCACCGCGCTGCCCCCAAACCCCCCCCAGCGCTGCGACAGTATTCCTGCCGCAGCGAAGGGGTTAAAACATTGACAAAGCCAAAACGTCGTGTAGGGGAGCCCCATTCGTTTCACAAGTGTTTAACTAAGTTTGTGAAGGGTAAAAAGTGCCCACCTGTCTACAAAATAGAAGCATTATTTATCAGCACTTACAACAGCATGCATTGAGTATTCTAACTACATGATGCCTTCACCAAGGCTCAAAGCACATAACCTACCACGTTCCAAACATTTTTGTTCCGCAAATCTTTCTAAGGGTGAATATCAAATCGTTGATTTGTAACAATTGCCTGTGTCATTATTGCTACCCTTTATACCAGATTCGGCTTCTTGTTCTTAGTTTTTCTGAATGTGTCAGATTATCTGGCACCATCAAAGCATTGTCATGCTTATCCAGGCAAAACAGAGGAAAGATGCACGTCCACATACTCCCAATGCCTCATAGACCAACGAGCGCCCCCAGAAAGTGCTGTAAGATCAAAGCAGTGATTTACAGTTCTGTGAGTAGTCAGCCAGAACGGTCCGTAAAATCTCTGCTGAGCCCTCCCCAGCACTTATGATGGACTAGCATCGGCAAAGAGAATAGGTCTGTCTTGCATTCCGAGTCCTGACAAAGCCATTAAAAAAGCCTTCTGCAGGGAAATACCCCTCTCCCCCCAAAAAACGTATTTCAGTAAACAGTGCATATATAACATAAAAACTTGAATATGTGATGATTCAGTGTACTTTTGAAATGTAAAATTGTCCCCTGTACATTACAATGCCAGCACTCCATAGGAGTTAGAAGGTTACACCAAATTGCCAATAGCATCAGGTCAAAGAGAGAATTGCTCCTCTGAGCAGAGCCAAAGTCCCACTATATGTCTAGTTTAAAGATTAAGTGACAAAAGGTCTTGCAGACAAATGCACTGTCAAGTCAGATCTAAAAAAGACATTTCTTAAAACCCATCTGATGACCAGCAGCAGATTCCGCCAAGTACTTTGCTAATATACATAATATTCATTCATTATGGAGAGCCGCCCAAGCCTTGGTTGGTGTGTCCTTGTCATGTCTGACTTATCTCCTGACAATGGTATTGAATAGTTCCCTAGGAGGTGTACCAGGAATAACTTGAAACTGGAATGCCAGGAAAGGAGGATGCCAGCAGTTACCACTTCACCTTCACTTTCGTCTTCCCTCATTATTGTGAACAGTGGCTAAAAGTATTTCCAACCAGACATTGTCTATCTCCACCAGCAAGGTGGGAGCCAGCCCTAGAATGCAACGGCTGCCCTATTCTCTTTAGTCTCCCGTGGCCCTCCATACCTACGTAAGATTAACCAAGCGACAGACTACTGGGCAGTTGTAACGTCCGCAACATGCACTCCACCAGAGGCATAGTGTAGGACCGTGATACTCAAAGTACAGCCAAGGGTCCGCTTGCGGCCCTCTTGACCTTTACATGCGGCCATTCTAGTGAACAGCAGCACAAGCTGCTATTTAGTGGCTGAGCAATATTATTCTGGAAAAAATGTTAAATAAACAGGCAAGCATTTATTAACCTGCAAATAAATGCTTGTCTGCTTATTTAACATGTTTTACACCTCCGTACTCAATCCCTGACCCACCCAGCCCCCCAACGCCACCCTACTGTCATCAGTGCGGCCGTCGGTCATGCAACAGATTGTACTTTGCGGGCCCTGGGGCAAATGATTATGAGTACCCATGGTGGTGTAGGACATAGCATGGAGAGCAATGTACTTGAGGGTGAAGCCAGCATGTATAACAGAGACCCTCTATCAGAAATAAGAAACCCCTCTACAGATCTGTGTATCTATCACCCAAGGGGCATACCCTAAAATATGAGTAAACTCAAGGTTATAGGTATGATCCTAGCTCAGTCACCTTCCCAGGGTCTTAAATTCAGGTCTTTAGAGTTGGGCAGCAGTAGCGCCGACTATTAACAGCAGTAGAAAAAGACAATCAGTGCTTTCTAGTGTTTTATAAAAAAAAATCATTATTTAACATAAAACATTTGCTGCTACCTTAAATTGTCATAACAGATGAGTACCACTTGTGAAATAAACAAAAAAGGATTTTCTCCTAATTATAAACCCACATTATACGGACTTACGTTCTCATTGTTTTGTAGAACACATCTGTGTTACTCGGGCTAATAAAACCCATAAATAAATATATGCACTAAAGCAAAATTGTGCTTCAGAAAGAAAAGCTGGCACTGCTTTATGTTTGCAGAGGCGAAAAGTAGAAATATTCATAAGTAAGTAAATCAGCTCCCTTGCATGACAGGTTTACATTGACACAGTGTTCCCTTTTCGTTCACAATCCTTAAATTAAGGTGTAGATTGTTGACAGCATTAAGCGGACCAATTCATGTTTAGAACTGCAGTCACTATGCACAAGCCATTTATTAGTTGGCTGGTCTTTACAGGATAAAAAAATACACATGCACCATATATCTGAGCAGTTTATTACCCCGCATATCCAAACGACACATAATTTAACTTCAAGGAGCGCCTTCCAGCGCCCAGCATCGTTCCTGCTAAACCTGGTTCTCATATATAATTGCTAGGCCGTGTGTGAGTCAGGAAATGTGGTCTCTCTACCGCTGCCGAGTTACCAGGATCGACTGTAATATATTATTTTAAACTGACGGATGCAAATTAATGTGGTCTTCACGTTTCACTGTGGCACTCAAAAGGAATGTTGACATCAGCCCGAGAGTAAAATTAGGTTTCGCATTATGTGCGGTGCACTGGAGGTGTTAAGATCCGCCCGCTCCGCTTTCCAAGGTGCAGTCAAGGGCCGCTCTGGCAAGAAGTGAGGAAATAAATGGACAACAGTGAGACCTTTTCAGGGTAAACTCTCTTTAGCTTTACAAAAACAAGCATTGGCCACGCAGCCGTAAAAGTAACGCCGAGCGGCCGTGAAAGCGAAAGTCATCGCGAACGCGGTGAAAGCGAAAGTCATCGCGATCGTGATGACGCGCTCTGTGCTCAGCACGCAAGGGATGCGCCTGCAGCAGCGTTGATTGCAGAGGCGGAGCGAGGCGCGCGCGCTTGTGCGCGTAACTGAAAGCTGGTGGCCGGCAACAGCTTTTGGAAGCATTTCCAAAAGCCACTGACTAAATGTCTCGCAGAGCAGTGCATGCGCTGACTCAGCGAGACCTAAAAAATGATTGGTGATATGGAGAGATCCCAGGGCACAGACATAGCATCATAAGCATATCAAAGATAACAGTGAGCAAAAATGCTGCCGATGTGCTATTGAAAAGTCAATTTGCAGTGCACCAATTGATGTTGTTACTGGTATTTTATCTTTCATATTTCTCAATTCCATCATATTCCTAGTCTATGTTTCAATCAATTAATCAACTTTACTCTGAGGCATAATATGCGGGGCAAGATTGCGTCCAAGTGAATCCACCGCTCTACCCTCTCCCGCAGCCAGTCCTCGAGTTACTAAACATGTATGGATTTTCGGAGCAGACGTTTTGGGTGACGACTGCCTCAGCGGACCGGCGTCACTGGCTGATTGTTTGGAGGTCGACTCTTTTGCCTCCAGTCTCTCAGCAAGGGCGTCCTTAGACTTCAATGGCGGGGCGCGGTGGCAAAGGTGCTAAACAATAGGCTGCCCTCCTGGCTCCTTCTTTATTGACGATAACTGGCCAGCCTCCCCCACGGCTTGAGACAGCGACAGGGAGTCGGACCAGTGGCACGGCGCGCTAAACGTAAACAAATCACGTTGTGATTTACACGAGTCCTATTTCGTTGAAGACACAAACAGCACCGGCTCGATTGTCCGGCTGCTTAGAAAGTGAAAGCGTGCAAGGCGCGCTAAACTTAAACAAAGCAGGTTGGGATTTACACAAGTCCTATTGCATTGAAGACACAAAAAGACACGAACGGGAGTGGGTGGGGCGAGAAGTCACAGACTGAGGGAGGGGGCGGGGAAAATAGTCTTAGGAGTTAAGGGGCCAGTAGCCGTGGAAGAATACAAATGATGACTGAGGAGGGACTAACAAGCCTCAAACCAATCGGAAGGCAGCATTTAAGACAAAAGCCAATGGGCAGAGAGTGGGCGGAGCTTCCACGAAGCTTCCACACTACCGTGTATACTGCATGCCTCGCAAAGCGATTTCAGCGCATTCATGCTGCATCGCTAGGCGAGAAATAAAAGAAAATAGTGTTAGGAGTAAAGGGGCCAGTAGCCGTGGAAGGATACAAATGATGACTGAGGAGGGACTAACAAGCCTCAAACCGATTGGAAGGCAGCATTTAGGACAAAAGCCAATGGGCAGAGAGTGGGCGGAGCTTCCACAAAGCTTCCACACTACAGTGTATACTGCATGCCTCGAAAAGCGATGGCAGCACATTCGTGCTGCATCGCTAGGCGAGACCTAAAAACAAAGTGATGACAGCTGTGTGGAGGGCCAGCACATTTTTGTCGAAGCACACAACTTCTGCCCAACCAATACATGTACTCCTGACTCACAACATGTGGGTGGAGCCTAAGCCCAGTTACCTACTGATTCTTACCTAATTATCTGGCGACAGCCAGACCATAAAAACTGTGTTTAAACTACACCAGTGTTCTTTCGTTGTCATAAGTCAGCTTCAGATATTGCTCGCTGGTACCATGTCCTCTTTCCAACCTCTCCTGAAGTGCCCAAGGATTGTGGAGGCTTTATACACTGCTAACAGCCTCAACTAGATTGGCTCAGCAGAATCTGCGGCTAATGCAACTCTAGATTCTCTTTTAATGCTACCTACGGGAATTTTATGGAGATGATAAAGACTAACTTAACCCTAGCAACATTACATTTACTGCTGCTGGTGATTGCATTGATGTAACGTTATTGTTAGACCTCTGAGGCTTAGGGTGGTCTTTCCCCAAAATCTTTGCCTTCCCCCTCTATTTTGGCTGATCTCATTTTGCTGGTCTTAGCACTCTGGGCACTTTACCATTGCTTAACAGTGCTCAAGTGCATGCACTCCATCCTTAAAACATGGTAACATTGGCTTATCTCTAATGAATATTGAATTTACTAGTAAGTCCCTTGTAAAGAGGTATTACATGTTCACAGAGCCTGTAAATTAAATGCTACTAGTTGGCCTGCAGCATTGGTGGTGCCAACCACTTAAGCAGTGGCGGCTCGCACAGGTAATGCTGTGGGGCGGTGAGGCGGGGCTGGGTAGGGGGGTTGTGGAGTGTGACATACATCGGGCAAGTAGAGAGTAAGGAAATACGTTTTAAAAAGCACTTACTTTGCGCTCGCAGCTCACCCACTCGGTGATGCTGCGAGCGCAAAGTAAGCGCTTTTATTTATTTATTTCCTTACTCTCGACTTTCCCGTCGTATGTCACACTCCACAACCCCCCCACCCAGCCCCGCCCCACAGCGTTACCTGTGCGAGCCACCACTGCACTTAAGTAGCCCTTTCTCACAGTTCTCAGGCCTGCTATTGCAGCACTTGTTAGCAGTGGTAAAGTGCGCCGAGTCCTAAGGCCAGCAAGAACAAGGTCAGTAAAACAGAGTGGGAAGCCAAACGTTTTTGGGATAAATCCCTCTAAAGATAACAGGTCTAACATCCCCTCAGCGATCAACCGACTTTCTCACACTGGTGTTCAAATGTGATGACTGGATTGTTTTTGTGCAGTGCCATACAGTAAATTTGTGTTACATTACCGTCCCATATAAATAATTTGAGACCATTTCAACTTCTTAAAATTCTTCTTGTTTGGCTTCTTTTGTTTTTCCAGATCTACTAACATTGTCATCTGACTAACTGTAACCATACCTGCAGCAATAGAATTCTGGCCAACCTGGAAAATTACACTGTGGTTGAGTTCAAGCAATTCTGCAAGGAAAGGAAACTCCCCGCCAAGAAGGGTACAAAGAAGGCGGAGCAGCAAAAAGCTCTGATGGCCTGGTGAGATGCTTACCAGTCATTAACAGCAGCAGAGGATCAGGATGATGAGGATGATATGGATGGGCAGGATCAGGACCTGGATATCAGCCCTGAAGCACAGTGTTCAGGGGAGGAGGAAGACCCATCACCTGAGTTGGAACTCCCTGCCAAAGCAGGAAGCAGTGTGTCCTCACATAGCCTGTCCCAAGGGAGCTGCACGAGAGAAAAGCAGAGAGGGAGTTCAGGCTACAGATGGCCAAGCTCAAGATGGAGAAAAAACTTGCTTTGGTGAGACTGGTATCATGAAAAAAAGCCTTAAAGAGCTGGAACTTAAGGCAAAACAAATGGATTCCAGCAGCAATGGTAGTAGCATACACCCAGTGTCTGAAGAGACAAGAAGATCTGCATACTTAAAGATCTGGTCGCCAATTATGTGGTGGGAGATTATATAGATAAGTGATTTTCTGCTTCTGAGGTGACCTTGAAGGTGCACAAGATCCCAAAGGAGCACTTGATGGGGGGGCATATACCTCCAGTGGGGAGGTACCCACTTCTTACACTAGAAGTATAGGACCAAACCAGGTACACCCCCTTGAAAGTCATACTTCTTGCTAAATTTGGACTGACCCCTGAGAAGTACCGCCTGAGGTTCTGGGCTAGCCACAAGCTCCCAAATCAGTCTTGGGTGGATTTCTTGGAGGACTACCGTAAGACACTGAATGGCTGGGTGAAAGGCAGCAAGGTTAAGGATTACAATGGGTTGTACAACTTGATTCTCAGAATGCAGATAGTCAATATTGGTTTTACAGAGCTGCACCAGCCCCTAGTAGACAGCAAGCTGACTGACCTTAGGAACCTTGCCAAGGAGGCTCACTTCTGTGCCAGCACCAGTTTCTAAAAGGGCATTTTGGGGTACTCTCAAAAGTGTAGTCAGTGGTCCCACCAGAAGGAAGAGGGGGGATAACATCTTAAAAATAAGGCGTTCTCAAAAAGCCACCAAAATAATTCCCAAGGGAACAGCAGTAACCAGTCCCAATCTGAGCCAAATAGGAAAGGGTTCTTTAATAAACAATCCGGGAGGTTTGTCCCCTAGTGTACTGAGTGTAATAAGTCTGAGCACTCCAAGGGAGATACCAAATGTCCCAAGAGGGCACAGCCCCCCTACTGATGGGCAGATACCTGGGTTGGTCAGTGTAGTGCTTAGGGAGGAGGTTGTCGCATTTAGCTTTGGGAAACAGACAGAGGTTATCCTAGTTTCCATGGGGGATAAGGAGATGGTGGCAAAAGCCAATATGACTGCAAATACCTCCAATTATAGGCAGTGAACCACCATCAATGGACAATCGGTGGAGGCTTCGAGGAACACAGGGACTACGGTAAGTTGTCAGCTGGTGTCCTTAGAGCAGGTCCTCACTAAAATATTCCACCAAGTCATAATCATAGACTACAGCGAGAGTCTTCTACCGGTGGCTCTAGTTCCATCTAAGTAGGGGGGTCCTCAGGTCCTCAAAATGTAGCTGTGACCCCTGCCATGCCTGAAGATTGTCTGCTGGGTAATGACCTGGAGCACACTATCTGAAAAGAGGTAGAGCTCAGGTCACACTTGAAGATGCTGCGATTGCCTGAATGGGTCTGACTCTGTATGACCACAAGGTCCACAGTTACCCATGGAGAGTGTATAGGGTGCCTGGAAATATGGCCCAGGTAGCTGACAAGAAGCGTATGGGCAAGGGGTGTGGGAAACTGGCCCCTGAAGTTCAAGTGGTCCAGGTTGACAGGACACCTTAGGAGGATGCTCTTGAGCCTACCGACCGGGGAAGACATTACCACCCTGGGTGACATGCCTGAGGCTGCTGGATGGGAAGTTGAGAGTGAGCTCAACAGGGAGGAGTTCTTTAAAGTGCAGAAAGAGTGCCCCACACTAGAGGTCTTGAGGCGGCACGCTGAGGCCTAGGCAGCAGGTGATATCTCCTTTACAGTGAGCCTAATGTTCCTGGACCTCGGGCAGCCTGTGTTCTGGTGGTCCCTCAGTGTTAAAGGGTCTTCCTAATGAGATTGGTGCATTATATCCCCCTGGCAGGACGTTTGAGGTAGGGGGTGATGTGGGTTCATCAAGGAAGATCAAGGACAAGTCCGGCTGTGGCGTTCTGGATGGTCCGTTGTTGTCAGAAGAGGTGAGCTGCGATCCCTGCATAGAGCGTTGCCATAGTCCAGTCGGCTGGAGATGAGGGCCTGGGTGATGATGCGTCTTGTAGTTGGAGGTAGCCTTTTGAATTTCTTATGAATAGGCTGTCCGGAAATGGCTTAAACCTGATTGTGCCCAACAGTACCCTACCGTCTAAAAATCAGCGGACCTGGTTTAAGCCGAACTTTCACATTTGTTGCACTGCATGGCCGCTTGAGGGAGCCAAAGCAGCACAAAACAAAGATGAGAGTGCATAACCGCCGTCCCAGGTTGATGTGATGCGCTTTATGGCACCCAGTCGGCCTGTAGCAGTGGCTCCACCTCCCAGCAGACAGGAGTCCATTGCGGGCGTTTAGAATGTGGAGGCAACACAATCTCCTACCTTGTCCTTTTGACCAGTTCACTGATATTTCATCAAGGGATAATGCTGGCAAATTCACCTACATGTTTCTTCCTCATCGCAATACTCCAGCAGCTACTTTCATCCAATAACACATTTGAAATCAGATTACTAAATCTTCATCAGATTGCCCAGCAGTCAGTGTTGTCATTAAGGCCAGCACTGCTGCGAACCAACAGGATTCGTCTTAACATTGCAACTGGCCACAAATGCTCACATTTTGATCAAACAGTGTGGGTGATAGTGGCACTTTCAGTAGCAATAATGTTTTTCTTTATTTTCGTATTTTATCACACATTAATATGATATGAGCAAAGATTTTACCGTTTTAGTACCTGCTTAACTCCGTAACACAGCAAGCAATAACTGAAAAGTGCACAACCATGTGACCTTTGCATAGGACCTACCACTATGTGGCACCTCTTTTAAAGTGTGTTTTTTTAGATCTATTGAAAATAGAAAGATAGAGCATTTGTTAAAAACTGCAAATTATAATGCAGCAGATGCTAATTTATATAGCAAATGCCGTATATTAACTAAGTGAAAACCGGCGCAGCAGCAGGATCACATATTTACAGTGTCCCTCACTATCCAGTCACGTTTCTTATATGGGGCTTTAATTTAGATCATCTGAAATGCAGTAAGGGCCTCATTTGAGAAGTGCACACAGAGGCAGCCCTTGGTCCAATCGCTCCCTTAAGGTATAACACAATGGGGTAACCCAGTGTCCCTCAGAGCCTGGGGAAGTATATCGCTAACTACAGTTGCCCTGTCAGGGAGCGCCAATCACTTTGTTGGTAAGCACAAATCATTGGAAAAATGGAGACTTATATTTACTTAAAGAGTCCAGTAGAATAAATTAGCGCACCCAAACAAAGCAAGAGCAAGTATCAGAACACCCTGGCAAGAATGGAAAACTCAGAAATACTTGCAAAACATTTTTGTAATTGAATTTTTAACATTTCATCAGACAACATCAATATACATATGGTCGGGCTGTCCAAGTAAAACACAATAAAAAAGTGACACGTGTTTCAAAGTGACATAAGTGCTCAGTGCTGGTGATAAGGTGCATATATACAAGTATGAGGCTATATGCAAGAATATACAATTTCAAAAAAAGGTCAGAACAATGATTGAAGAAGTCTCTCTGGTCATGGCTAAATTGCTCAACAATGGGAACCAGAGATATTTTAAAGCTGAACCACGGTTAAGCGTCGACGTTTCGACACTAACGGCGCATAAGTGATATGACGCAGCGGGTCTTCAACAGGACAGGGGACAGCCTCAATTACAAGGAGGCATCCCGTGCAGTGTGGGGGCAGCCAGATGGATCTGCCGAAGTCAGGAAAAACGCGAAGAAACAAGACCTCAAAAATGAATACAAAGTGAATGCATCCCATCCAAGGGAAACGTATGAATCCCAGCCAATCCCTATGGGTTGACATGAGGACTGGGATCATTCCAGTTTAAAGCAACATGAATAAATCAAGGCCAGGAGACCTGTGGCTAAATGGGAAGGCTGTACCAATCCTGATGAGTTAGCAATAAATCCAGGCAGTAAGTCCGTGGAAGAAAGTAGCCGCAGTGTGAGTAAACTATGTAGCGCTCTCAAAAAAATTCAATATTCGTCAGAAAGGTGCGATAGAGAGATGAGGTGCATTGTTGGTGATTGGTAGTGAAGGAATTCATGGAGAAGGAGGAAATGGGGGAGGGGTAAAAAAAAAACTGTTACACCATGTGCGACCAGTGCTAGGGCCAGCCCTGGGGATTGGAGTGTTAGCCCCCACCTCCCCCCCAAAGTTCGGGTCTAGTTGCTCCCCTGTGCAGAGATGATTCCTGCACCCATCTTTTCACTTTGTGCTTGTTACAGGATGAATGGAAATAGCTTTCACGGATGACTTTTGCATATCCTTTTCATACTAGGTCCTACCTCTAGGAAATTTTGCCAAAAGTAGAGTGCTCTGGGGGAGGCAAAAAGACTGTTTTTTGTGCATAGTTCACCGTTATCACTGAAGAACTACTGAGGGGCAACAACTGGCCTGCTATGGTGTGCAAACGGTGTTACAACCATTAGTACCTTCAAACTGGGAACAAAGCTGCAGACTAGGTTCACTTTATGTGATGCACTGAAATAATACACTTGATAAACTTTGTTAACAAAAAGGAAATCCCAGGAATGGATCCATGTTTAGTGAACGAGGAATGATTTGGATACCTTCAATGTGAAATATGTTCGTGTCAGTGATGCAGTTTCTGAATGGTAGTGCCACATGTCTATTATTACAGCAAATATGTCAAAGATGGCATGGGCATTAAGAATTCACGCTGCTGAAAGAGGCCAATAATGGAATGGGCACGCAAGGAGCTTTGCATTGTTACCTGGGATAATCATTCAAAAGTGAGCAAGGGTTGGATAGGCAAGAAAAAATAAATTATTATTCATGCAGTGTAAGTGATTTCTCTGGTGAGAGACCAAGGAATGTATCAGTCCTTCTTCCGCACTATTCCTTCCAGTTCAAATATTTTCCCCATCAGCCATTAAATAATAAGAGAAACTGAAGCCTGAATCTTCCTAGAACAAGTTATGCATCAATCCCTGTCAGCCCAGCCCTCTATGATGATGTATTACTTTTAGAAACATGAAATATCGCAGTAGATGAAAGGCTCCTAATCCCACCTTGGCAGCTCATTTTCTCCCTGTACGTCACACAAGCCAATAGGATTTACCTTTGCTTTTGCAATACTATTGCTGTCAAATGTATTAGTACAAGCCTGTTTTGAAATAATTCAATTTACAGTTTTCTAGGACTTCTATAGGATGCTCGAATATGTATTTGTCTTTAGGTGTTTGCCAAGCGCTGTATTACCGGAAGTCATCCTTGTCCTAAGAAGTAAAAAATATGCTACTCTTAAAAAGATAGAGCAAGGCATTTTGTGCTTTAGGAAAGTCCAGAAACTTGGTCTTGCACTAGTGGGTGGTTGCCATCACTAAGGACCAGCCACCTAGCATGGCTATCCTCACCTTTGAGATTTGAAGGATACAGTGATTTTATGACTGGAGAGCTCGAGGGTGGTGGTACCTGGTTACTCGCAATCTGAGGGGAGCGCGCAACAAAACATTTAAGGTTTTATGTGCCAAGCTTAAGGGGTTTGAAAATCACTCATTGCTTAACAGGGAGCTAGTGGAGTGAAGATAAGACAGGAGTTGCATGGACCTATCTGCCAGAACCTAACACCATTCTGACCCCAGAGGTTTGGACCAGCTGTACAGAATGAAGGCAACAATCTTTAAGACAGAGATACCGAGGACCTACAGTGGCCCAGCCACGAAGAGGTAAAAGGGATCATGATCTGAAATTTATGAAAGGAGAGGAGCAAAAAATAAAAAAAAGAGCTGGCTATTACTTTAATTTGTGTACTGGCTGTTAAGGCATTGCCCGTCTCAAGTGCCAATGTTCAGAGGGCCTTTTCACAGAAAAATGTTTACGTGGGAAGGAAAGAGCGAGCACGCATAACCAAAGACTCACCGAAGAAGTATTGTATGGTTTACTGCATTAAGTTTGATTTGTAAAACTGTATTTTGAGCTCACATACACAGTACGTACACTGTTAATATACCATGCACTATCCGTGCAGAAAGCCAGGAATAATAAAAGCAAAACATTCCATAAACACTGGAAAAACACTATTTCTGTTGTTTTTAATGGTGTGAAAATGTGTAACCACTAATAACCACTGTTTTTTAAGGTACTGAAATCACTGGAAAACACTGAAAAAACCCTACCAGAATTTACCAAAAATAGAAACTGAAAACAGGAAAGCCTACTTATAAAGCAAACGTGTGATGAAGAAGTAGGAGGAGATAGAGTTAACCTAAGTTGTTATGGTTAGCTTGTTGTCCAGAAGGATTCTTAGGTACCTATCCTAGTGTGGTCAGTAGGGGTAGGAGTAGGTCAGAGTTCTAAGGACCACCAGGATGCGTCCCAAGGGGAGCTTTTTGTTTCCAAAAATCAGCACATCTGTTTTGTCCGTGTTGAGCTTCAGGCAGTTGTCCTTCATCCAGTTGGCAACATCTGTCATGCAGTTGTGGAACTTGAAGTTGGTGCTGTCTTTGGAGAGCGAGAGGATGAGTTACGTGTTGTTGGAGTATGATATGATGTTGAGTCCATGGGTTTTGGCAATGCTGGCTAGATGTGTCATATAAGTGTTGAAGAGGGTGGGATTGAGCGAGGATCTTTGGGGTGCTCCACAGATGATTTCCTTGAGTTGGGAGATGAAGAGGGAAAGGCGGACTTTTTGCGTTTTTCCAGTGGGGAAAGGGGTGGCTCCTTGGATGCCTATCTTGTGCCGCCTTGTGATGAGTGTGTGGTGCGAAGTGTATCAAAGGCTACAGAGAGCTCTAGGAGGATCAGAGCCACAAACTTTCCCTGGTGGAGTAGGGCTCGGATGTCATCGGCAGCCGCAAAGAGGACTGTCTCGTGCTGTGGTTGCTGTGGAATCTGGATTGGGAGGAGTCAAGTAGGAGGTTCCATTCCAGATGTGAGGAGAGTTGTTGGTTGATGCCTTTTCTAATACTTTGGTCTAGAACAAGAGCAGGAGATTTGTTGGTAGTTGTTGAGTTCGCTGGGGTCTGCTGCTGGTTTCTTTAGTGGAGTGTTGACTTCTGCGTATTTTCAGTCCTCGGGGATGGTGGCTGTGGAATCTGAGCTGTTAAACAAGGTGGTGAGTATGTGGTTGATTCGGACTTTGCTTAGGTCGAAGATGTGGTGAGGGCATGAGTCAGTTGGGGCCCCTGAGTGACCCGAGTTCATTATGGAAACGTGTGAACTGTGGTCTGAGCTGGCTCCATTTGATTAGTTGGATGTCTGTGGTGATAGCAGGGTTGTTGGTTTGCTTTAGCAAATTGGGACCTGGGCTAGGGTTTTAAGGTTTCTGTAGATGTTGACAATCTTGTCATAAAAGAAGTTTGCAAGGTTGTCGCAAGCATCCTGTGAGGGGGTAATGTTGTTTGTTGCGGTTGAGGGGTTAGAGAGAATTCTTTGCCGATGTTGAAGAGTTCTTTGTTGTCATTAGAACTTGAGTCGATGTGTGAGGCTAAGGCCTTTTTCTTAGATTTTTTCAGCTGTCTGTGGTAGAGGTTGAGGGCTGTCTTGCAGGAGGTCTTGTCGATAGTGTTCTTGGTGGTGCACCATCTCCTTTCCAATTGTTTACAGTAGCGGTTCTGAGGTCTTCGGTGAAACACCTAGCTTGCTTGGCGGAACTTCTGTGGGTGTTGTTGCCAACCAGAGTCCCGCTGTCAGTGCAGTTGGTGATCCAATTGTTGAAGTTTCTGATGTTCTGGTCTAGGTTGTTGGAGGAGAAGCGGTGGGTGGTGTTGAGGGCATTGATCCATGTGTCCTTTGAGACTTTTCTTCTTTTGCTTTTTGAATCTGCCTCTGAACATACCCCTGAGACATACTCTGCATCTGAGGCAGAGGGCCAAGTTGAAGATTCTGGCAGTGAATTTTCTGTTCAAGAGGACTCATCTGATGATGAATCCACTATTAATGCAGATGAACTACCTCTTTAAGAGGAGGGCAGTAATATTTGTAGTGCAGCAAAAGCAAGCTGGGTTGTAGGGAGGGGCTGGAAGACTTCCCATTGGATGTACTGAATCCTGGGTTGCCCCTAACAAGGCACATCCTGTTATGCCTGCCTTTAGTGGTGGTTCAGGGTGTACAGTCAATACAGAGAATGTTTTGAGGATGTGTTTTTGGATGATATTGAAGAGCAGACTGATTTGTATGTGGAACAGTTTTTGAGGGACAACAATGCCACATTTAAGACTCCAGAGCTATCCAATGGACTTCCACAAATCTCCAAGCAGTTCTAGGGGTTAACTTACCTGATGGGATTGATAAGGAAGCCATCACTGTCTTTATATTGGTCTAATAGTCCCTTGATGGCAACTGCCATATTTCCAGCAACTATGAGTCAAGATCGCTATTTGCTTCTACAGTATATGCTGCACTTTGTGGATAAAGCTGCTGCATTGCCACAAGATCAACCTGATTGGGACCGTCTCTTTAAGATTTGGCCTGTCCTTGACCATTTAGTAGATTGTTTGTCAGATACCTATGTTTCAGACAAAGATATATCTGTGGATGTGTCTCTGCTCTTGTTCAAGGCTGTACACTAGTAGGGATTCTTCAGTTGACCCCCATGGTTGTCCTTCCACTTTGTTATAACTGGTTGAGTCCATAGGTTTTTCTTGGACCCCTACTGGCTTTCACTACTTGGCATCACGGCACCAAACGCAGTGTTCGTTGTGGGGCTGATAAGCCTCTTGTGTAATGCACATTTGAAATAAGGGATCCACATGCATATCATCGCTGCTGTAGTAGGATGTTACTTCACCTACAATTCCCAGTTTTTTTTATTTTGGATTTTCCACCGTGGACATATATAATTTTTCAGTTATATTATTGAGCGGACCCATATGGATCTTATAACATTTTGATCATATAAAAGATGCCACTTCTATGCCCTGAAGAAGTCCCCTGTTGTTGATGAAACTCGTTAGCTGTTTTTTTTGTCGAAGCTTATTTAAGAAGAATCAATGGAATCAATAAATGAAGAGCACTTACGGATTTTTAGATGATTGACTTTTGAAAATATTTTTGCTTGTATAATTGTTTGTTGAGAAATAATTCTCTTACAGTACTTGAACACATTTTTGCAATGCAAATCTGGTTATACTGTTTGAAAGAATTGTTTCCCTATGGTAGCACCCTTTGGGCAGAGGATGCATACACGGAGTGCACACGTCGTAATATAGGTTTTAGGGATATAGCGGTGTGGGTGCGGCATGCTAAGGTCCACTGCCCTTTTCCTTTTACATTTTACACAGTACTACTTAATTTGTAGGAATTGTATGACAACGTCTGTACAGGATGTTTACAAGACAGGATGGCCACTAGTCCAGTGATGTGCTCAGGTTTGATCACATGGTGTACAGCCTCAAGAGTGAGGTCTTATTTGCCAGATTCAAACTCTGCACATCTCCTCCTGTTTGATTCCTACAAGTAATATATGAATAATGTCCATCATCACCAGCAGCAAATGTTTCTGCCAAGAAAGTAAAAGACTTATCAGAAGCAAGACAAAGCACCAGTCCCTGTCTGGAAAAGACTCAAAAGAGATAACATAGGGGCAACTTACCCTGTAAATGTAGTCTACTTCTGTTGTCTGCAAGATATCATGTGACAATTTAAGCACTAGAAGTCTTGAAACCTAAGAACGAGCAATGCTCCAATATGGGCCTACTGGGAAACAGGAAGCTTTTCACGCACAAAGCGGATAGGCCTACAGACTTTGTGAAGTGATTCACAATGTAAAAGGAGAGGGCTGCTGCTTTTTCAGCACTTTTATTTTTTGCATAAACCCCTTTTATTTGTTTAGAATTACCAGCATATGTCTTTTGCTGCACATTTAACTACTAGAATATTATTTTCAAGCTCTGTGGCTTATTCTGTTCATAAATATTCAGAAGGTGTACAGATCAGTTGTATATCATGCTCATTGTAATTTGTATCTGCCACAGCCTATTCCATTCACTGAGAAAATTTGTTTTATATTACACTATAACTCCCAATTCTCCCTCCCATCAAACACACCCATAGTGCTAACCTATTCATGTGCCAGAGATCAACTATGATGTCCTATCTATGTTAGCATCACTCTCCCAGTCAAGCAATCTGTGTTAGGTGTGGCGATATAGAAGGGGCGGATATGGAGGCTCATCTGCTCTGCATGGGACAATTTCTCTCTCAACATACTCAGGTGTTCCAAGGTGATGTTACTGTGGCGTCATGTTGTCCTAGTAGCGGTCTCTCATGTCTCCTCTCCATATCTGTCCCCACAACCCACACATTCTAACTACAATTGAAGGTGGTCTGGTTATATCATTCCTGTTTAATATATGTGTCTGAATGTATTCATCTCATTGCCTAGCCAATGGCCACTTCCACAAGTCCCTAGCGAAGGACTCTCCGTCATCGAACAGCACATCACAACTCTCCTCCAGGTAGTAATGAGGGGAGTGGGTGGACTTCCAATCCATTGTTATGATTTGTTTGGTCTACAGGAGCACTAGTGTAATTATTCTGGCTGTGACATGACTTTTCTTGGGTCTGGGAAATAGTCCCAGAATACACCACTCTACATGCCCAAAGTCCACTCGTCCAGTGGTCTGGGAGAAGTTTTCTATGACCAGAAACGTCTCAACTCTGCACAATCCCCAAGCCCTATCACTTAGATAATCTACATACAGTGGATCTTTTATAATGAAGAACTGCACAGTCAGCATCAGACGAGCAAATATATTCTTTCCTTAGTAAATCACATTTCAGAAAATTAAAACATTTAGGGCCTCATATAGGAAGCCAAATACCGGTCGGTAACGGACGAAATTCGGTAAATATCCCGTTACCGACCGGTATTTAGGCATTTGCAATGTAGGGGGCTGATTTTCTGGATTCGGTATTTACCGAATCGGAAATTAAGAAATCGGTAAAATACCGATTCGGTAAATACCGAATCCAGAAATGCATTGTAGGGAGCACTCCAAAGAGTGAAATTTAGTATTAAGAATTCGTTATTTACCACCAAATACAGGTTGGTGATAAATAACGAATACCTTGCAAAATGCAATATTTTGCAGATTTAAGAGTGCCATGTGGCAGACATACATGCCCTTAGGGCATGTATGTGCGCCACATGTGCACACATGCAAGATTCAGGGGTGCAACAGGGTGTCAATGTGACACCCTGCCACCCTTGTATATGCTCCCCCCATTACCGAATCGGTATTTACCGAATCGGTAATGAGGCATACCTTCCCATTGATTCCTATGGGCCTCCAGGCCCATAGGAATCAATGGGAAGGTATGCCTCATTACCGAATCGGTAAATACCGATTCATAATTACCGAATTTTTCCCATTCGGTAAACTTTACCGAATCATTACCTACATCACATTTACCGATTCATAAATACCGAATCGGTAAAATTCGTTATTTATGAATCGTTAAATGTGAGGCTACCTACATATGGCCCTTAAAGAGTTATATAAACCCACTGTGGTAACACTAGCCGACTACATGAATATTGATTCGCCCCTTCTGGCCTAATGTCAATAGAGGTAACTGAGCAAATGTTATAATAAACAAAGGAAAGACTCATAGATGGTCTCTCCACATTGTACATCATTTCATTTTTTTTTTAAACTGCTCATTTTGCTGCGTGTGGTGTCAAATGAGAAACTATAGGCCCATGATGATGATTAAGAGACAGCAGCAGCCATCTTTTCCAAGATCGAATTAAGACCTAACTGAGCATATTAATATGCACAATTATTTCTAATCAGAAAACAACTTCAGCAGGTGCGCCCTTTGTTGTACATTATATTGTATATATTTGAAGCTGAAGTTGTAGGAAATCTTGTGTGTGGTATCATAGCACCTATTGCCACTCTCTGACATTCAAGCCACGTCCCAGCTCTGCTTCCATCTGTCCTTTAATGGCTGGAGTGTCATCCCAGCGCGTATAGCTTTATATAACCATGTGATCAATTACCAGCCATTATCCATGGTGTGTAATATCTGTATCACTGCATCTGCGTGTTGGTCTGTCTGTTCTTCATGCTATTGTTCCTGGACCGAATGCAGCATGCCACCGTATAATAGGAACTGATATTATGTAACTCATATTTCTTCACAAATGTTTGGAAGCAATGAATAGTGTTATCTTCAAATAAGGTCTCCAAAAGCACATGTGCCCACTTCTGCCCAATCTGTCAAGTCCCTGGTGGTGAGTGCAACTCTTCACATGGGTAATGTCTGCACGTTAGCCAGTACTAGGCATGTGTAAACAACACTACATTTCAAATAACCTATCGCAATCCGGGCAAACAGTGAGAGACCCTCCCCAAGGCACCCGGGTGTCAGAAAACAAAATCCTTAGTAATATAACCTCACAAATTTGCACCTCAGTGCATCTCATACCAGGTAGATTGTATCCAGCCATCCAATAGGCCACCAATAGTGTCTGCGCTGCTGGGAAATAAGCCTGAAAGGCAGGAACCTCCAGTCCACCTTGCTCACTTTAGGTTGGAGAGCACCACCCAAAAACAGGAAGACCCCAAATGAGATCTCCTGATAGGGGGTCTCATTCTTGGAATATTTTCCTCAGGATCACGAGCGGCAAGTTAACAAAGAAGTAGACGAGCCAAGGAAGCATCACCATTTTGACTACGACAATGTGTCCAATTATGACCAAATGCAGAGTAGTCAAGAAGGGGATCTGACGGAGCCTATAGCACTTCCATGATTGCCCTTCAGGAGATTCTGTATGATACATGTTGATCCCTAGGTAACGAAACACGTGTGATTCCCAGTGCAACACTCTCCCTTCCCAACTAGCAGTGAACTCTGGAAGGAGAAGAGGCAGGATTTGTCTCAGTTAACCTTTAGGCCTGACACTCATATGCATCAAGGCATCCAAGATCGACGCCAGGTCTGCATTGACATCACACATATATGCCATTTGCATAGAAGGTGATTAAATGCAGCCTATCCCATGAGGGGAGCCCTCAGTCAAGTCCCGGGGCTCAAATCATATTACTATGGGTTTAATCGTAAGGGCGGACAATAACGGGGAGAGCCGGCACCCTTGTCTAGTGCTCATGACCACGATACCAATATGTGATAACCAATCCGGACCTTACCTGTCGGCTCAGCATATATGAGCATTACCCACTTAATCAACCAGTGTCCCATGCCTAATCTTTCCAACACCTTTGTCACATATTTTCCATTAAGCGTGCCAAAAGCTTGTTCATGATCAAGGTCAGGACTGAGGTGCATGCAATCAGTCTTTTCGCTAGTATTTTACTCAGGATTTTATACTCGGTATTTAGACTTAAAAGACGATAGGGGGACATGTTTAGTAGATCACTCCTAAAATTGAGGTGACCATTGTCAAGTAGTAGGGAGACAGCCCATATTCCCAGCTGTTTCATGAAACCTGATGAGTCTAGGAACCAGCTGAGCCTCGTAGGCTGAGTAGAATTCTATAGGAAGGCAGTCAGAGTCAGGTGTTTGGGTCCTCAATAATGTGCAGATAGCGCTTCTGACCTCCTGCTCAGTGATTGGTTAGTCCACCATCTCGACATGTTCCAGAGGTATCTGAGTCAGCACGAGGCTGTATTGAAAGTTTGCCAGAGCGTTATCACCAGGGTCAGCTGGTTCCTTGTATAACGTCTCCATAATACTCACTGAATGCTCAGTTAAACCCACCTTGTGTGCGTGTACTGTTATCTGACCTATTTTTGACAGCTATGATTGGGGTGTCCGGACGATTTCGTATAATGAGCCATGCTAGTAGCTTTCCAGCCTTATCACTTTCACTTTCACATCTTACTCAAATCTTTGAAGGAATTCTTCCACAATGTTCAGGTCAGACTTAATCACTCTGCAAGCTCCTATTTTCGTTTTTAGGTCTCGCTGAGACAGCGAAAGCTGTCTCTTTGAGACATTTGGAAGTGGGCTTTCAAAAGTGCTACCCATATGGTTTTGCTGGCCTAAGGCTTGAGTGCACGATGGCGTGCACATGCACAGCTGCTCCTCGCATTCCCCCCTCCCTTCTCACCCAGCCCTTTGATGCTCTGCTCGATTACTTTCACTTTAGCCGCTTTGACCCTTGCATTCCCCCCTCCCTTCTCACCCAGCCCTTTGATGCTCTGCTCGATTACTTTCACTTTCGCCGCTTTGATGTTTGATCGCAAACGCGATCCCGTACGCTTAGCATAGCCTGTACTTGTTCGCTTTGTCCTCACATATGCTCTTCCCTCTATCTTTTTCTCTCTGGTCTCACATGTGCTATTCCCTCTGTATTTTCACTCTGCCCTCACATGTGCTTTTCCCTCTCCATTTTTCTCTCTTTCCTCACACATGCTATTCCTTCTGTATTTGTCTCTCTTCCCTCACATGTACTCTTACCTCTGCATTTTTTCTCTATGCTCTCACATGTGCTCTTCGCTCTGTATTTTTTTCTCTGCCCTCGCATGTGTTCTTCTCTCTATATTTTTCTCTCTGCTCTCACATGCTCTCTTCCCTCTATGTTTTTATCTCCGGTCTAACATGCGCTCTACCCTCTGTATTTTTCGCTTTGCTCTCACATGAGCTCTTCCCTCTCTATTTTTCTCTCCTCCCTCACATGGACTCTTCCCTCTGTATTTTTCTCTTTGCCCTCGCAAGCTTTTCCCTCTGTATTTTTCTCTCTGCCCTCGCATACTCTTCCCTGTATGTTTTCCTCTTTGCCCTCAAGTGCACTCTTCCCTCTGATCACATGCATACACAACTATGCACACATACAAACACACACATGCATTTACACACACATATGAACATATACAAACACACACAGACATGCATAAACATATGCATATACATGCACACCAACACACCAACCCCACATACACATATAAACAAGCACGCACACCAACATACTCAAACACATATACATACACACAAACATACACACACAGACATAGGTATACACACAAACATATGTGTACACATCCATGAAGACAAATGAACACAATGACACACCCATACTTGCACACCAACACACACATGCATACACAAACATATACACATACAAACACACACATGCATACACACACAGATATATACATATAGACACACACACTATGTACACACACGCATCTCCCGTACTGTCTCAGGGGAAGAGTCGGTGTCAGCTGTCTCCTAGAGGGAGATCTCGCATGAGACAGTAAGACTCAGAGACATGTGGCGGTGGGGAGAGACAGACATGCCTCCCTTTAATTGTGTTGTTGCAAGATGGTGACTATCTTCTGCCACTGGTGCATTCAGATAAGCGGCAGGAAGTTCGTCGGACACATGCACTGGTTTCAATTTCGAGAAAGTGGGGTGAACGTTTCACAGATCGGGAGTGTGTGTCAACACGTGTTTCTCCTTCACGGCAAGGCCAATCAGTACGTTTTGTTTAACCGTGTGGTCATGAATCCTTTAATTGCATAAGTGAGCGGGTATGGATGTAAACAAAAATGTAACACTAATAACACATTTTCTTGTGAACAGGTTTGCTGTGAATGTATGAATGAGAATGGCGTTTTAGAATACGTTGCATGGAAAAGGGTCAACATGGTGTATACGTGTTTTTTGGTGTTTTTTTATTTTTTTTTAATTTATTTTTTATTGCATGGTTAACGTCATGATATACCGGATTCGGATGCTTCATTGCAGATCAGTTGTTTGGTCCGTGGTTATTTACGAGTTTGGAAAATACTTTTGTATTGTTTTGATACTTTGTGTCTCTGCCCTATCTCTTGGCTGCGTCCTTACTCTCTCCCATCTTCTCTCTCCACCTCTTTGCTACATGTTCTCTCGTAATGTTTTCATTTTCCCCAACTCTCCTCTTTACTCTCTCTAATTCTTTTTTTGCTCCTTTTCTGTCTCTGTCCCTTCTCTCCTCTTTCTCTCCCCACCTGTCCCTTCTCTAACCCCACTCCTCTTCCTCTGCCCGCCCCCCCATCCCTCTCTCTCGCAGTACTGCAGCATAGGCAACACCAGGTCTCTGATGCCTTCTCAGTGTTGGCCCTGGGGGTGGAGGAGGTAAGTCAGCCCCCCAAGTGAATCCCATTATCAACAGATAGTGAACCTCTATTTACCAACAAGTACGGAGCGGTCTCGGGTGACGGCTGATGCGAACAGTGATCTGCTCTCGCCCCGGCAGGGCCTGTGGGGTGGGGGCGTTACCTTACACTAGGAGAGGAAGTAAAAGTGATATCCTCCCCTCCCCCCCACTCCACCACTGTCTCTCCTCACCCTCCACCTCTCTCTCCTCCACTTCTGATTCCCTTCCAACTCGGTCTCTCCTTACCCTCCACCTCGGTCTCTCCTTACCCTCCACCTCGGTCTCTCCTCACCCTCCACCTCGGTCTCTCCTCACTCTCCACCTCGGTCTCTCCTCACCCTCCACCTCGGTCTCTCCTCACCCTCCACCTCCGTCTCTCCTCACCCTCCACCTCGGTCTCTCCTCACCCTCCACCTCCGTCTCTCCTCACCCTCCACCTCCGTCTCTCCTCACCCTCCAACTCTGTTTCTCCTCACCCTCCACGTGTCTCTCCTCATCCTCCACCTCACCCTCCTCACCCTCCACGTGTCTCTCCTCACCCTCCATATCTCTCCTCACCCTCCACGTGTCTCTCCTCACCCTCCACACGTGTCTCTCCTCACCCTCCATGTGTCTCTCCTCACCCTCCACACATCTCTCCTCACCCTCCACACGTCTCTCCTCACCCTCCACACGTGTCTCTCCTCACCCTCCACACGTGTCTCTCCTCACCCTCCACATGTGTCTCTCCTCACCCTCCACACGTGTCTCTGCTCACCCTACACACGTGTCTCTGCTTACCCTCCACATGTGTCTCTGCTCACCCTCCACGTGTCTCTCCTCACCGTCCACACGTCTCTCCTCACCCTCCACACGTCTCTCCTCACCCTCCACACGTCTCTCCTCACCCTCCACACGTCTCTCTCCTCGCCCTCCACCTCACCCTCCACACGTGTCTATCCTCACCCTCCGTGTCTCTCCTCACCCTCCACGTGTCTCTCCTCACCCTCCACGTGTCTCTCCTCACCCTCCACATGTCTCTCCTCACCCTCCACGTGTCTCTCCTCACCCTCCACACATGTCTCTCCTCACCCTCCACACGTGTCTCTCCTCACCCTTCACACATGTCTCTCCTCACCCTCCACGTCTCTCCTCACCCTCCACACGTGTCTCTCCTCAACCTTCACATGTGTCTCTCCTCACCCTCCACACGTGTCTCCTCACCCTCCGCCTCACCCTCCACATGTGTCTCCTCCTCACCCTCCACATGTGTCTCCTCCTCACCCTCCACAGGTGTCTCCTCCTCACCCTCCACACGTGTCTCTCCTCACCCTCCACACGTGTCTCTCCTCACCCTACACGTGTCTCTCCTCACCCTCCACGTGTCTCTCCTCACCCTCCACGTCTCCCCTCACCCTCCACGTGTCTCTGCTGCACGCCTCACACTGCTGCACGCCTCACACTGCTGCACGCCTCACACTGCTGCACGCCTCACACTGCTGCACGCCGCACACTGCTGCACGCCGCACACTGCTGCACTCCACACACTGCTTTTATGCGAGTTTATGCTACTGACATTGTAATTGACAATGCCTTTTATTTGTTTTAAAACCAAAACATAAATAAAAGGCATTGTAATTTTACAATGCCAATAGTTCAAACTCTTATAAATGCGAGACCTATTGCATTGCAAATGCTTGTTATGCATGCTCCTCTGACCACAACATTAAAAGCCTCCCATTTATTGAGGGGCAAGGTCCCTTTGGTTTCATTCTCTTCAAAATAGTTACCTATCTTAAATGTTTCCTGAATGCCACATTCTCCAGCCAGTATGGCTCTAAGTACCATGGAGGCATGGGGCTAGAGATTTTACCCCACATCAAGTCCAACTATGGTCTGAGCATATGTGGGCTCTTGGATCTTTTTTGCCTGGTTTGTGGTTGCGGGAGAAGGTCTTTTACTGCTGTTTCATTAAGTTAGACCTTTTTTCTGAGTTCATGGTTTTTTCGTACCATGTTCAGGTTTATTGCCACTGGATCAATCTTTGCCTCCAGCACTGTCCTTTTTTTTACAGATTGCTGCTAATATCTGCTGTAGCCTGTCAACTGCCTCACCGATTCCATGTGGATGTAATTCTCCATTGTGCATCACTTGGGGTCCCCACTTTGAGCCATGTCTTGTTTCTTCATTCTCTCTTAGTGCAGTGGACCTCTATTGGCCCTATTCCTGTCCATCTGGGTTCCATTAAAACTTTTAAGGGAAGCCTGTGGTCAACGCTAAGTTCCTGACCCTGTACTGTCTGTTGTCACTGACAGCCTACTAAACACTTACTGGATTGCTTCGAATGACCACTGCTCCCAGGGGCTGGCACGAGCAGTTGTCCGTGTGGGGGTTATCTTCCCACTACATTCAACCCTTGGGGGATTTGAGGTTAAAAAGTTGGTGGTGCAATCTTGATTGATTCAGTTTAACATACGAGTACAGGGAATTTTCTCATCGAGGGCTTCACGGTTCCAATTCAGGCATGATCCCTGTAATGTTTCTTAGTGATATTTTGCAGAACAGGGGACATAAAAAGGAGATATAGATTCATGCCAAACTACCTCAAACTGCAACAGGTTCACAGTTAGGCCTTTGAGTACTCAATCCCAGTTTCAACATTCTCATATTCGGTGTTCTTTGTGGTCAGGTGTTTGCTCGCACCAGGGCTGAGGGCACCCTGCCCCGCCACTCCTTTTGAGGTGACCACTGACGTATATGTAAACTGCTGGGGTGGGTGCGACCTGTGCCAGGTTTATATTCATGTCTGGCGAGTGCATCTCTGCAACCACCTGCTTTCCTGCTGAATTATTCAGTGCCCATAGGGGGAAGTCTCTAATAGCAAATAAATGTAATGTGTGCCAGTCCTGTCAAGGTGGACAGGGGTGGCCGGCATAGCTCCCGGGTGGTGGGGCGGGCGCGTGGGGATCTCTCGGGGGGATCGTGCAGGGTAGGGGTTGCGGGGGGAGCTCACGCATGGATCAATCACATTTAAAAAAAATAATAAACTTACCTTGCCGCTGGTAGGGTCCCGGATCTCTGCTACTGCTCTCCTCGAGCACATCGAGGAACAGGAAGCCGGTCCCACATTGTGATTGGTGAGCACCCAGGCTCCCCTGACCAATCACAACTCTGCTATGCAGCGTTGCGATTGGTTTTGAACATCCTAGTTTGAAGTGCCCATGACTGGCTTGGGCGACCCAGCCCACTCACCCACCCGCAAAGCAGCAGGAAGCGACTAAAATGATAATAACACAAAGCTATTATCATTTTATATTTCTGCTTCGCACTGCATTAAAAGCAATCGGGCGACGCTCCTCCGCCATAGCGGAGGAGCCGCCACTGACTGGGTGGAGCTGTCTCTGCGAGGCACTAAGGGAGGGGGCGTGGTGCTCATCACCCACCGCCTCCCCACTCGACCACAGCCAAGGCTTCTCTGGGTGTTCACCATGACATGAGTTGGCTGCACACACTTTTAACTTAGACTCTGGCCGCATCAAGGGCTTTCTTCCATGTAGGGTGCAGACATGCTTCCCGGGCTCCGTACCAGTCTTCCTGTTATCAGCCCAGCTTCCATCGTTATGCCGCCCGCTCTCTATAAGGGCTAGCTGCCCTTAGTCCAAGTCACGATGGGACCTGCTATCGCTCCACAAATGTGGAGAATCCAGCAACTGATGGGCGCCCATCTTTTAATAGCTCCAGGCCATTGGCACTCTCCTTATCCCACCCGCTGCGGCCCACCGTGTTGTCCACCAGCTGTTCCCAGAAGCCTTCTCCTCAGCAACCCGTCTGCTCATCTTGCTCCTGAATCGAGTATTCAGATCTCTGTCAGAGGCATCCTCTGCCTCGTGAAGCACGTTCTGGAAGCTCTCCCCACAGATTAGGAAGGATTGTCAGGCAGTGGACGCAAGCTCGTTTAATTCACGCATGTCATTTTAGACAGCCGTCCACGCCCCTTGTCATCATTTCTAAATAAATAAAGGCAAACCTGGTGGCTTTAATGTGAAAATAAATAAATATTCCTCATGTTCTCTGCCTAGAGAAACCCAGCAAATATTTTAGAAAGACTTGAAGCATGCATTGACATGATCATTTAAGATCCCTCTTTAATTTCCGCTCACACTAAAAAAAATTGAAATATACATTATACCTCTGCTTATTGTATTTATCAGAGAGTTCTCAATTTAAATCCCGTTCCCATCATAGTTTTCAGTGAATAGAATAATGCCCCTTCCGCTGATGTTCGCCCCAGAGCTCATAGTGCAAAACCTCTTTCTACAGTATTTGCCACACTTCACACCTGTAAACCCACTTTTTGCTGCATTTGTCAGTTGCCTATATAATGCTCATTCGTATTTTACTTGTCAGAAAGTTCAAAATGCAATATTCCTACCTATTGAAGTCGAGAGAGAGTTCAAACCACTTCCCATTGCATTGTCAGAGTTGCCAACTCCTCAGAAAGTTCACAATGTAAAACCCATTCCTATTGAATTTGTCACCAAGTTTACAACATAAACCTCCTTCCCATGGTGTTTGGCAAGGAGTTCACAATCCAAAATCCCTTTTTATTTTATTTACTGGAGAGTCCCAGGGCATTCATTGGTCACTGGACACCACTTGTGTCAATGATGGTCTTTCACCTTTGGTGTCCTGGAGACTCTGTACCTCGGTCCCTCAAAGTGGGAACCGAGTAACCCTTTTAGCCTTGACTCTCGGGATAATGAGGCAAAGCAGTCTGACTACAGGGCTGGAAAAAAGAAACTTAGAAATGAACAAAAATAAACAATAAAAATAACAATGTTCAACCAGTGCTTCTTTAAAAAGGAAAAAGAAACAATAGTTTGAGCATAGTTCTAAATATTGGCCAGATTTTAAATGGGATTATCAATTAAACCCCAACTTAAAAGGGCCTCTCAGAATTTTGGGGTGCAAATCATGTACACTAAAGAAATTACACATGGAGCAACTAACCCAGTACATCTAGTCTGTTCCCATTACCTGTGTGGTACTAGGTGCCAATTTGCACACCAAAAACCTCTAACCCTAAAAACAGCATTGCCCCTATTGCAACGCATAAGGTTCTTCATGTTACTTAATGTTAGGCCTACATGCTTTATCAATTTTTTCACAATGTAAAATGATAGGCCTATTGACTTTTTCAACACATTTAAAAAGCAATAAAGTAAGCATGCTGACATTAACACGAACATAAACATAACCCTGTGGCCGTCGCCTAGAAAGACCTATCAAACATTTTAGATAGACCCAAAGTATACATTTACATGAACGTTAAGTCATCTGCTTAAACTCCAAGATTTTATGTGGCCAGACCTAAAAAGGGATATATGTACTAAACCCCTTTTGTGTTGAATTTGTACAAGGGTTGACAATGTAAAGCCCATTTTGATTTTATTCGTCACACTGTTCAGAATGTAAAGCCACTTCCTATGGTGTTTGTCAAGGACTTCACAACGTAAAATGCCTTCATATTGCACTTGACCTAGGGGCATATTATCAAGGACGGCGTTAAAAATTATCGCCGGTTTAGTGGCAGAAAACTGCGGCGATAATGGGCTTGATAATATGCCCTTGTGAATTCCAATAGAAGTCCATGTTCTGATGTGAACATGGGCTTCTATTGGAATTCACAAGGGCATATTATCAAGCCCATTATCGCCGCTTTAGCGGCAGTTTTCTGCCGCTAAACTGGCGATAATTTAAACGCCGCCCTAGTTTTCAATGTACAACCCATTCTTATTGTATTTAGAAGAATTTTCACAATGTAAAGTCTCTGTCTATAGTGTTTGGGTAGGGGCTCACAATCTAAATTCCCTTCCAACTGTATTTGTCAGTGTTTACAATGTAAACCCACTTTGTGTGATTTTTAGCAAACAATTCAATGTAAAACCACGCCATCTAATATTTTAAAACTACTTCTTATAGCTCTTTTTCTGGTAATCACATAAACCACCTCAGATAGCTGCAGAGTCAAGTTGGCTTTGAATCCAATTAAATTACAAATGATAGGGTTTGTCAGTGGGGGTGACCAAACCCCTTGTACACTATCATAATCAGTGGAAATCCATGTTAGAAAATACTTGTCTACAGTCTGTAACACAGTGTTAAAATAGTACACCAAAAAGCCTTATTGGCTTTAAAATATGCTTCTCACAATAAGTAATTAAGGCCTACTGCTTTTGTTATAGCTTTTCATAGTAAACAGATCATACCTATGGCATCTGAGAACCTTTGCCAATAAAATAATCAGGCCTACAGCCTTGGTCATTAGCTTGTGATCACAACCACATCAGGTCTACCGTATTGAGCATCAAATGTGGAATACATGCACTCTTTTTCAGTGGAAGCAGCAAACGTTTTGCAGAATCAAATCCAGTAGTGCGGAAGATCAGCATGTGGGCGGAGCCAAACGCTCCTTTCTCATTAGTGCTTCTAAATGCTCATCACCAGTCCTGAAACGATCCCGCAAGGAAGAGGTTATCTCATCGGAGTCATGAATAAAACACACTCCAAACATTTGTAGCATTATAATGAGGTAGAAAATGTTCAAATGCAGACATGGGACAAATGAGGTGGTGGATGTAAGCCTTATCACTCCCAAAGCACTGCACTTACAAAGACATATGTAAGTTATATAGCTTTAAAAGAAGAACATTCATAAAGAGTGAACTGGTTTTCTGAAAAATGCAAGCTAAGCTAGTAACACAATTTTAAAACCATTATCACCTAATCGTTTTTACACATCAATATTAACACTAATCTTTATTTTATATCCCATATTTAAAAAAAATATCGCACAATGCAGAGTCATGTCCTTTAGGATAGTCCCATCATGTACAAACCAATCACATACATTTTGTCCCATCCACACAGCATAACGGTTCTACACAGGTGACCTTTTACCTAGCAGCTTACTTCTGTCTTTTTGACAACAGGCTCTTGGTACCCTATCCTACTCCCTGTACCTGACGCACATAAACATGTCCTCAGGCCCAGCAGATTTATTCTGTATAAGAGTCACCTCTTTTTTTAAACCATGGCCAACAGCCAGCTGTGCAGGAGTGTTTTTGTTTATAAAAGTATTAGCAAGAGATTATCGAATGTTTTCAAAACATATCGATTCTGGAAGAACACCTGGAGTGACCACTTTAGTATAAAAGACCCTCACTCCCCCATACAAGTTAGAGGAAAATTCCTTCCAGGCTGGACCGAGGCTTTGCAGGCTGATCCCTCGATAAGCAGAGACCTGACATCCGTGCGGGGTGCCATCCTCGACACAGAGACGGGGTTCTTAATTCTAAACCATCAGATGAGGGGTTAGTACTTCCCCGGGGGGTTCTCGACTCCATTAGGATCTATCCTGACATTTACACACGCATGCTTCACCTACATATCTAGGCTAGGTACATTAAAGTAGGCTACGCATCCTAGGAGTACGCCAATGCTATTGTTTTATATGATCTGCTTTTATTCATCTTATTTACAATATGGGGAGGAGTTGGCCTAACATCTAGTGCGGTCGACCTCGAATCTGGGGAACTGGGGTCGAGTCTCGGCAATGACGCTGAACATTCTGTGATTTGGGGCAAATCACTTAATCTCCCCGTGCCTAACAACAACATAAATGAATGTGTCCTCATGTAACGCAACTGGTGCTATGTAAAGCGCTCTGATACCCAATTCGGGTCAAGTTCGGGCTATATAAAACTCTAACATAAAATAAAAAATAAATAAATATATATATATGATAGAAATGTATCTGCTATTTACAATATTGGTACTAGCGATCACATTTGTCTCCTCCTGTCTTGATTGTTGCAGCGAATATGTTTCACACTAGACTGACGCTTGACCAATAAATAATTATTGAAACCGTTCCAATTGTCATTCTATGAGTAGTCTGAGAAAAATTAAGCATGAGTGACTGAGCGAAAGATACTGTATTGTTTTCCACGATACCCGAGGAATCAGGGTTGTCATGTTCAGTGGTTGCCAGAAACTACAGACACCACTGTAGAATACAGGGGATTGTAGTGGCACCGTAGAGCTAGCTGGTCAACAGCTGTCTCATCATGTGGGGGTGTCCAGAGTCTGTCTGCACACCAAGACCTCAGTTTATGTCATCCAAAACACGCAAGTCCTGGGGGGTCCTAGTAACTACACGACATGGCGCCGCCAACGTTGGTTTGGTTCTTATATTAACAGTAAAATCTGAGTAGTTCAGTCGTGCTTTCGATAGAGACAGCCCTACTCACATTTTTTCTGAGACGTCTGAAGTGGGAAGGATAATCCGCATCAGCTGAGCAGTTACACCCTGTGTATTGGCTGAAGGTTTAGACCAGCTTGTAAGGATTAGAAGATTTCCATATTGTGCAAAACCCTACCTATTAAAACCTTTACTTTCCTCTCCTTCCAAAATCACGGAGCCTGCAAGTAGCGGTGGAAGCACGGAAGAAGATGAATTTGCAAATGCTCTTAACCTTACAGAAAACTGCAGACAGGCAGTAATCCTGAAATTGTTAGAACATGGATTACCTGCAACAGTTACCATGTTACTTTCGTGATTGAGGCACACGAGGTGTTCGGATCAGAGTTATTCTATTCCTGGGTGAAATTTCCACCTGCAGATACACAGACACATTTATTCCACAAATATCTTGAAGTGGATCCACCGTTGCTGCTCTGCATTACATGACAGGGAGAGAGCAGTAATGCACCATATCCAGGGCCAGACTGGTTGTAGCAGGTTTCTTTTTAAGGTTATGAAACTCCGAGGTGACTTGCAATACCCTTATCATGTACGCCAGGGGGTAATTTATCCCATATAATACATGGTCACACTATCACCTTTCCCACAAACTATTCAAAACTTTGGTGCGTAGCTCTTTTCCAAGAAAGAGAGAGCATGTTTGCAAACTTGAAGAATAAAAATAAAACCTTTGGTGCAAAATTAAACACATCAAAAACCTGTTAGATTGGGCAGAGGCACCAGACAAGGTTGCCCCCATCCCCCTTGATTTTCTCTCTGATTTTGGAACCGTTGGCGGCCTGGGCGCGAGGGACGTGGCAATTTGTGGGCTGAAATGGGCGGAGGGACACGAGGATAGAATATCGCTATATGCGGATGACATACTGGTATATCTTGCGTCACCCCGTGCGTCTCTAAACAGGCTATTAAATATTTTCACCAACTTTGGTAAATACTCTGGGTACGCCATTAACTGGTCTAAATCAGTGCTGTATGTCCTTAAGGGACCAGTTCCCCGACTACCTCCGGGATGTGAAGTCAAAGTGGCTGTGGACAGTTTTCATTACCTAGGGATTTTTATCACCCTTGACCCCCAGCTCTTCCACGAAAAAAACCTAGCCCTCCCGCTGGATAGACTTAGACACAATGTCACCCACTGGAAGTTCCTACCGCTTTCCTTGCTAAGCCGGGCGGCCTTGTTTAAGATGTTGGCTCTTCCGAGGTTTTTATATGTCCTCCACAACTGCCCTTTAAAAATTCCTGAATCATATTTTAAAAGCATCGATAGTGACATTAGAATGCTATTGTGGAATGGGAAGGCCCCTCGCATAGCCCTGAATAAATTGACCAAAGGCTGGTACGACAGCGAGATTGCCCTCCCAGACATACGACTGTACTATTGGGCTTCACAGCTAGTAGTTGTGAACCATTGGATGTACCGCTCGCCGATAGACCCGGATTATATACACCCGACAGATACCAGATGGGTAAAGAGGGGTGCCTCAGAGCTTTATACACGAGGGTCCGGAGAGGGAGATATTTAGGCCCTATGGTGGAAATCTGGCATCGGGCAACTAAACGGCTAGGTTGGGCTGATGTATTGACGCTGGCCACGCCATTGTGGTATACCCAGAAGGTGGGACTCCTGTGTTACCAACCAGGGTTTGATAGGTGGGATATGATCGGACTTTCCAGTATAGGCCAACTCATCAAGAAAGGCAAACTCCTCTCATTCCAGGAGTTACAAGATAAATATGAACTAGCTCAAGGGGAGACATTTTGCTACTTGCAGATCTGCCACGCCCTGGCAACAGCACTCCCAGATACAGGCAACCTTCCAGAATCGTCTCCGTTAGAGGACCGGCTGCTTTCTGAACCACTCCCAGACAAAGCCATATCATTGACATACCATAAATTATGCAATAACATACCTGACCCCTTTCAAGCTCTTCGACATAGATGGCAGACTAACATAGGAGACATTGATGATGAGGACTGGCAAACAGCATTGATGTCACCGAGGGAGGCAGCTATTGCACTTCGCTTCCGTCTGATTCAATTAAAAATCCTACACAGAACATATCTCACTGGGATCACATTAGCGAAAATGGGTATTAGGCAAGACGCTTTCTGTCTGAGGGGCTGTCAACAAGAAGCAACGTTCTATCACACTACATGGGACTGTCTGTTCCTACGGCCCATATGGGAGCGGGCTACATCTCACATACAAGACGCGCGGGTGGAATGCATATTGAGGGGACTTATGTATATCCCCGACCGTAGAAATGACACTGTCTAGGAACAACGTTTGCTCACCTGCCATACCTGACTGAATACATGTTGGCGGGTGTAAAATTACACCAAATGTTTCAATGTTGTATTATATGCATACTATTGTCCTGTAAAGATTGGAAATTATATTCAATAAAGAAAGTATTAAAAAAAACTGTTAGATATTTGTTGCAAACAGATATTAGAAACAGTTCAATACAAGTCAGTTTAAATTTAAAAAAAAAGTTGCAGAAGATTGGACGTGTAGAAACATGCAGAAAGATTCTAGCTTTTCTCTGTCTAAGGATTGCAAAAAATAAACATATTCTCTCTGCATTGTCGTTCTGTAAATTGCTTTAAACAGTCACTTTATTTATGCTTTGTGACCTGACCTATCTTTCACCTCAAATGCTGGCTCTAGCACCAGGCATTGTGACATCAGAACTTGACTGTACCTTGTAACAGTCGAGTTCTGACGTCTTTTCTTTATAATCGGAGACTGGGTGTGTCACAAGTCGCCGATTATATAGAAATTAGTGACTGCACTTTATACAGCGATTACAGAATCCCATGTATTATAATGAGATAATCCTCTGGGCTGAAGAATGGCATACTTTTCTAGGCTCGATAAAAGGATCCTTGCTGGAGGTTCTTATGGCAGCACTCTCTTGGGATCAAGACAGTGGAACTCTTATGGACCATAGAAAGAGATATGCTTGTGGGCCTAAGAAGATGGTACTTCAATAGGCTGAACAAGGGGATAAGACATTCCCTTAGGTTTAGGTAGACGCTTGCAGCTGAAGCAGTGGGGCGAGGCTCCTCCGTTTTAGCGGAGGAGCTGCCACTGGAAAGAAGGTACTCTTATGGGCCGAATAAGGAGGTAATCCTCTGGGCTCCAAAGGAAGTCCTCTTCCTGAAGAAGGAACTGAACTGAAGAAGAGGATATTCATCTGGGATTAAGAAAGGTCTACTACTGTTCGGGCCCAGAAATGGGATAATTGTTTGGATTCAAGGGGGAAGTACATATTCATGGCTGAAGCAGAGGTCTACTCTTCTTGCCTGACAGCGGGATACAGTCTGGGCTTTATGACATTATTAATTTAACATTGGTATCTGACTCACGGTATATGTGGTGGGTGCTAGCTGTTTCCAGTGAAAGCGTAAAGCAGTCTGTTGTGGCATTAGGCACACAGCACTGCCTAATGACCCACCGGGAAGTGCGTCACAGAATGTCAATGGAGCTAGCACGCTGCTTGCCTCGAGAATGCTGACTCACCCTCAGCAATGCAGGAACTGTGATGACGAGTTAAAGGGTGGCCGTGTACACTGTTTCACTTAAAGTGAGTATGACGAAATGGCATGCTTTATTTAGAGTGACCATGTTGAATTAGCACAGGGTTCTCCAAGGTCGGTCCTGGGGGGCCAGATCCATGCCAGATTTTGAGTATATCCCCATTTAGATAAATGCAGTTATCTTAAAAATCTGACATGGATCCGGCCCTCTGGCCCGATTTTGGAGAATCCTGAACTGGTATGTTTTACTGAGAACTATGTCTAACTGGCATGATCTAGTAAGATGATATGTCGAACTGGCATGAGACTATGTCGAACCAGCATGTCTTTCTTAGGGGGAACATGCCAAACATGCTCAGTGACATTGGGAATAAAGTTAAACAGGAAACATCATCAGTAGACCACAGAAAAAAAGATGCATGCCTCATGATAATCTGCACACTGCCACCCCTCAACCATCTCCAGAGGGTTTTCCACCGGTCATCCAGTAATTAGCAGAAGCTATGTGAAATCACAGGCACGGTTCTCCTATTAAGCCACACCTGTTTAACTTTAATCACTTCGTCCAAAAGCATAGAATAATGTTATAAAAGGCATAGTTGTTTACATATAGCTTTGTCAGCTAAAGACAGATATCTGTCAAAGATGGTCATCAATCACCGACACATTTTGCCCTCCTTGTGTGCTGCAATTGTCATTTTTTCCGTAAAGGGTAGGGCTCAGCAGGGGCAGAGATAGTAAAGTTTATCCACAAATAAATGTATAGCTGTGCTACACCTTTGCTGCTAGGTAGAGATGAGTGGAAATGAAAACATCTCTCTGCGTGTCCGCTAAGCCCGCGATTCAAAGGGGTTTTTGCACATCTCATTGTAATTTACATGCAAATAACTGCCAATTATGCTTTTAAATCTTGATTCAGAGACACAGGAAAATTGAGTTTTCGAAGAGCTAAGTGCAATTATAATTGTATAAAATGTAACAACATAGTGGATTTTCCATCATTGTAGGTGTAATATGAGGTGCACGATTGGGAGTGAGCAAGCATGCAAACGTGTAGGTTTACAGGTATTTACAAACATTTAGGGCCAAAATTACCAGCACTTTGTGCCAGTGCAAAATCACCAAAAGTGACTCAAACTAGTGAAAAATATTGATTTCGTGATTACTTTTCAGTGCAAATCACACAGCCAAAAAGTGCACCAGCGCTTAGGAAAAGAGCTGCAGTGTTATATCTTAGTAAATATGGCGCTGTCCTGCTATCGCCTTTTTATGCAAAGCATGTCACAGGAAAAAATAGTCATTTGCCCCTTAAGACTTCGCTTCCTACCCTGAATCACACTTAAAACTACTGCTAAAATCAGCCCAGTGTGATAACGTGTAGGGACACTGCCACTTGTCTTGGAGTTTTAGACAGGGATATTTGTGCAAACTTTTTTGCCTGATTGACTCAAGAAGTGTGAAACAAGCATTTATACATTCTGGCAAATACGAGCATCGTAGTGGCCTCATATGTCCAAGTGTGTAATTCCCCTTGAACAGATTTCCAACATCTGTCAGCAGTGATTTGTGTCTAGAGACTTAAGTGATTTCAATCTAGTGGCATAATGCAAACTGATGAGGCTCGGCCCTGGAGAATGTGGTGGTGGTGTGAGGGGGGTGGTGGGGGGGGGGGGGGCTCAGAACTGTCATATCTCACAGATTTTCAAATATCTTTAACTGACTAGGCCCCCCCCCCTAAACTGAGAGCCCCACCTGCGCCACATAAGTGCCCTTTCAAAATTTCCATATCCACCATTTACGCTGCCAGTGTAACTCTTTCAAATCGTCCTTGGTGTGGCAACAGTTGCATTTTTTGGCTCCCTCGTGATGAAAAACTGTAGAATTCTGAAACATGGTAAAATGTTGAGCATCCCCATGGAAATCATTAGCCCAAGAGCCTTCTTGTAGTCCAATTCTGCTGCCCTCTCTCTTTCTTTCATGTCCCCAGATGTAGGACCCTGGCAGCCCTGGGCTGAGCTTTATATGGTTAGAGGGAGTGCAGACAACACCCCCCTCTCCCCCCTAACCCCTTCCCCCGGCTCCAGGGCCTGCACACCCTGGGATTTCACGTTCTGTCTGCCAGTGTCCAGCTGACGTCTGAAGTTTAAATAGCTCATGGCTTCACCTCGGGCATTGTTCTCCCCATTGGCTGACTCTTAAAAGCACCCCCCGGCCCACGAGGCGGCAGTGGCTGACCAGATGAGGCGCGAACTGCACGCGACGCGACGCGGGCTTCGTCGTACCCTTTGACAGCGAGGCCTGTTTGTACATTTAATACCATTTTCTGCCGAAATGGGGGAAAAGGGGAACATGTCTACGTTCGGCTACCGTCGAGAAATAAGCAAGTATGAGGACATTGACGAAGACGAGCTGCTCGCCTCCTTGTCCCCCGAGGAGCTGAAAGAGCTGGAGCGCGAGCTCGAGGACATCGAGCCGGACCGGAACCTTCCGGTGGGGCAGAGACAGAAAAGCCTGACGGAAAAATCTCCGACCGGGAACTTCAGTAGGGAGGCGTTGATGGCATACTGGGAGAAAGAGACCAGGAAACTTCTGGAAAAGGAGAGGTTGGGCGAGTGCGATAAGGTATGGCGGCCATGTGCAGTGTCAACATGCGTGTTGTTGGCCATAGTGATAAGAAGAGATACTGTATCTCTTACGTCAAGTGTACCTTAGTTTTTCGTTCAGTGTCCTTCCCACATTACCGGGTATGTACCTCATAATTTCCTTAAATGCGAGCCTCCAAATTTCTGCTTTCTCACTGCCATTAAACTACCTTCTGCCGAGCTTCCTTCAGTTAAGGCACCAAAAGAATAGGAACATTTCATATCAGGCAAACCTTTCACAATATTAATGTGGTTTGGGAATTGTTGAAGATGCAAAAAGTTCAGGAGTCATATGCAAGTGCCTAAAAAGTAGAGGTGTTAGCATCTTGTGAAGTGCTAATATATTTTGAGGGCTTCCCTTAGTTTTCTGGCAAGTTGTAGGCACCTGATCCAAGAAGACCTTCCACAGTCAGGACTCGAGTCACTTATAAGGGTGTATTCTATGACGCTGTTTATAATAGGTGTCCATTGCTCCAAGGTTATTGCAAATATTGGAGGATGCTGGATAAATCCAAAGTAATCGGTACACTTGGCTTAAAGGGGCCATCCAATGAATGATGTCATAATAACTTTAGCAATCCAACATGACATCATCAAACAAAGCAATATTCTGGAACACTTATTTTTGACGATTGTTGCTGATGCAAGATTGGAAGAGAGAATTAGATTTTTACTTTCCACCGGCTGGGCACTTTAAGGAGCAGACAGCACCATTACTAAAGGGCTACACACAGACAGGTGCGGTTGAAGGCTGAGGGTCACAAGAGCAACTCCCTCGTAGAAGCACCCTGTATTTTGGGAAAGAGTAGCACCAAACTTTAGTTTTGTTTATTTATTTAACATTTTTTCACAGCGTTGGTACACCATATGGTGTTAGTGTACTTTACGACAAATTAAATAATCAAACAACACAACTTGTGAAGAGTTAAGTATCAGATAACAAGAAACAATGAGTAACAAAAAAATGAGCACAGAACAAAGAAAGAAGCCCAAAGGTTACAGTTAGGACAGCATGCAGTTCTTAGCTCAGGGATAACCTGAAGAGGTAAGTTTTTGGTCGCTTCCTTTAACAAAGATTAACAGAGTCTGAGTTATAAAACTCCAAACAGCACCAATGGCCCTTTGAGAAAAAGTTACAGTGGTGAGTGCTGCAGATATCAAGATTGCGTTGTTGCACAGTTGCTTCCGAGCCAAGTAAGCTGGTTCTATTTTGTAAAGCCCGTTTGAATATGCGCATGAACTTTTTGTGGTAGGTACCTTATCATGTTTTTAAGAGGTGGTTCTTTAACTCAAAATCGCCTCAGTTTGAGGAAAAACGAGGAATGAATGTGTACACATTGTTAAAAACCTCCTCTTATTCAGCAAAACGCTTTCTGGCCAGAGTAATGCTGGCGCAAATGTATCTCAGTTTGTGACAGTCATAGCAGAGGTATCTACATCCATAACTGATGTTTAGTGAAGAAGAAGGAGCAGCCACTCCAGTACTTCCCAAATAGGAACACAACGTCCCATAACTTGTAACAAAAGATGCAAGCTCTCCAGAACAACCAGTAAAGAGTTTTTAAAGATACAGAAAGATTGGATCATCTTTATTGATAAAGTGCAAGATCTTCAAGGGGTTCTAGCCGGCACGTCTCCTCACTCAATGAACTCATCAGGACAAGTCGAACAAGTTATCCTTCAGATCGAATCGCTACTGCAGTTAAAAACCGTAGCAGATAATAAACTCAAACAGTTTCTGAAGGGAAACATAATTTACCCCGCAGACAGAACAACGACCTGCCTTTACAACGCAGTCACTACCCCGACAGCGACGTTACCTTGTGTTCCTTTAACCCGCAAGTAGTTACAATGCAACTAGAATATGTGGATATCACTGGGCCCTCTTATCGAGACCACATCAGCTTGTCCTCAGCTCAAAGCTCACCTCAGCAGTAGCATAGATGGGCAGCTCATAGGACAAAGGCTTTGGCTGTCTTCTGAGGGCAGTGAGAAGATTTCAAAGTCTTGTGTGCTCTATGACGGAGTGCCTACCTTTACCTCCACTGCTGGTCACAGAGAATATAGACGGTCCCCCTTCAGCAACATATACATGCTGATTTAACCCGGGGCATATAAATAATGAACCCCGAGTCAGCGTGGAAGTTCAGTAGATAATTGTGTACATACCTGCATGCATAGCAAGTACAAGCGATGAATATAATCCCAGCCGCTCTGTATATGTGGAATCCTGAACACATCTGTAATACAGGAGTGTACATCTACCACTTAGTGCTCACATTTAGTTCTCATGTTGTCGATGCACCATTCAATGAAAGCAAAAACAACACACTCCCAATCACACACGTACCTGGTGTAGCATGCTATTCACCTGGATAAGCACTTCAGCACCCCACATAGAGGTAGCAAACACCCTACAAATGTTGCATAACCATTTAATACCTGGTTAACAGATGTAGGCCTATGTCAGACATTTATTGGAAATTCCTATGTATGTATTTGACTACAGACAAGTATCTGGAACATCATATGTGCTATGCAGTTCAACAAGGTGGTGCACAGCAAAATGTGCGTAGTGAAAATGGGTGGTGTGGTGAGTTGAGAGGAAGCATCAAGTGCGCAACCCTGCAGGCTGAAGAGAATGCTAGCTGCCCACGGCACCTCAGAACGCCTGCGTACAAATCTGGTCATTTTTATTGGTCTATAAAAACGTTACAACAAGGGCATCGCATTGGAAACAGTTATGATTAAACAAATAGGAAGAAAACCAGTGCTGTTAATCAGAAGAAAACAAAACTGATCAATACAATTAAACCTTGTGGTCAAAGTACGTTGATTAACATGCATTAAAAATAAATAGTGTTCACCCTGAAGCAATTCAAAAGAGCAGATTCAGCATCATTATGCATCTTTCTGTGATATTATTTTTAGGTAGGATGGTAGCCAGGTGACTGTCTCTGTTGAGAGTCTTACCATAGCTATCCCAGGGTCCTAGAGGCAATTTTGCAGATGTCTAATGCTCGTCAAGCCAACACCTGTGAATATATAAGCGATGTTTCTGTCATGAATCCAGAGTGTTGGGGACAGGAATACCACATGCTATCTGTAACGCCCTGAACGTCTCAGGATCGTTTAACAGACACGATAATGAGAACGCAACCACTTGTGAAGGTTTAGTTATTTTAATGAAGGCAAAAATAATACAAGGAATAAACAAAGGTTATAGTCACTGGAATCCTCCAGGCTAAGTACGTTACCAGCCCACAGCACGGATGGTCCTAACCGTCCTCTGCATATACGCCGATCCCGGCGTATGCCAACAGAGGGCAGAAATGAAATGGCCGACAATGCCAATCGGTAGGCTGTGAGGGGCACGAAGAGTGTTGGGGAGAATCGAGGAGTCAGGGAAACACCCAGCCGGGGTCTCTACCTGAAGGGAGCAGCCGCTCAACCTCTTCCTCAGACTGCACCGGGACGCGGAGTCACCTCCTGGTGATGCGTCACCGATACCCCAATCACAAGCAAAGAAGACTGAACCGAGAGCAGCCGCTCGATCGATCCTGTGGACTTCCGAGTCTGTAACGCGGCAAACACCTCCTGGTGTGCGTTACAGCTGGCAGTCCCTGTATCTCTGGTCGGGCTGGGAGTTACGACTCCAACCAGCAAAAGCGCCACTGCGCTTTGACTCAGCCGAGTCAAAAAGCGAAGCTCAATGGTTATCCGGTAGAGCTTCCGGGTCCTTCACAGGTGACGATGGGGCAAGACACGGCCCAGGGAGTAACTACTCGACCTACCTCCGTTCTTGCCTTACTGGAGCACCACTCCGGAACACTGCTCTTCACTAAGCAGGTACGTCGGTGTAAACACAATATCCAACAGCGTTGTACCTCCCGGTTCCTCCCTTTATAGGGCGTGTTTTCCTTGAGTTATGTAACAGCTCTCCTGTTTACATAAGGGCGTGTTTTCCTTGAGTTATGTAACAGCTCTCCTGTTTACATAAGGGCGTGTTTTCCTTGAGTTATGTAACAGCTCTCCTGTTTACATAACCTCTCAACCGCTAAGCATCCTGGGAGATGTAGTCCGTTTTCGCTGGTTACCGTTTTCCTCCCCTCGCATGACAGGAATTCTTGACACTATCTGAACAATTTACAAAATACTTGGCTGCAACCTGCTTTGCACGGTGCTGTGGACCGCTTCAACCTTTCAGCAGCAAGAGTTTTCTTAATAATTCACTACGCAACGGGACTATGCGCAGTGAAGCAGGTATCAACATCCTAATTAATATTAACAGGGCGTGGATCCGCACTGCACCATGTAGCGCACAGTTGAAGTGCATGGACAGAGCCTGAGGGGGACAGAAGACCTACGTCTCGTCATTCACATTTGCAATGTGCTAGCATTGAGACCCTGTGTTCCTTAAAGGGATGTGCTTTACCAAGCTATAAAACATGGGGTACATTGTGAATGAGACATCAGGGAGAGCCTGCATCTGTGCATGCAATTGGTCCTCTCCCTGCTGTGACCTCATTGACATTTGTGTTGGCACAGTGAAAGCAGTACAGTTGTTAAGTACACACCTTCAAATGCAATTGTTGACAATCAAGTGCCAATGTTTAATTTGTTTTTAAAAACATACGAGGGATGCAGGTGGCTAAGATGGCGACTAAGTAGGATGTGCCTTCTCGTCGCTTCTTCTCGCCAACAGGTTCCATCCGCCCACGCCTTAATACGCCGGACCAGAGGGCTTTCACAATGCTGCACTAGCCTGGTCTCACCGTACTGGAGGTCCAGAAGCTGCCCAAAGTGACCGAGGCTCGGCGGGGACGCGGACTGAGTGTGGACCGGAGAGGCCATGTCCAGGCCTGAGACCAGGGGACTGGGTTCGGCCTCAACCCTGGAGCAGGCGGGGCTAGGCTGGCGGCAGCTAGTTACCCGATCCCGAGCTAAGTTACCTGCAGGCCCCCAGGAACACGAGAGAGGGCTGATGGCCTGAGGCTGCTCCTGCCACCTTGAGACTGGAGTGCTACGTCCGGAGCGAGGAGTGAAGAGGGAGGACACGACCAGGCCTGCGAGGCCCGCCCCACTGGAGGTGGGATACCGGACCCCCGGGTTGGCCAGGGCCTGAGCTGCATCCCGGGGGCGGCCAGTGCGCTGCGGCCCCATCCGCCTGTGACCAGGAGACTTGTCTGTTCGAAGACAGAGGGGATTGCTGCAGCCCCCAGGAGCCTTGAAACTTTGCCGAGCAGTCCGGAGCCAAATTGCTGAGAGGCTGGGTGCCGCCGGTGCCCAGGCCTGCACCCTCACTCCCCCGCTCCCTGTGGGCATGGTGCCCGGCCTGCAGTCACCAGCTGTAGCTTCCAGATGCCTCTGCTAGCCGGATGGGGGTGGCCCCAGCTGCCCTCCTACGTGTGCATCCCGGCTAAGCACTGAGGATTTCCAGAACCGGCGGAAGGCGTGCTGACTGAGAGGTGGAGATTAGAGTATACTGAGCTGGGCCAGGCGCTGTTGGCCCTTTGCCCCGAACACCATATTTGCGGCTCTGGCATACTTGAATGTGCACCTGCTCCAATCTGGGGGCCTGACTTGCTTTCCTGGGGACCTTAACTTTGCGCCATTTGGAGGGAACTCAGTCTGGTCTGGGGTCCCAGAAGACTGCCTCCGATCTTGGAGCAACCAGCCGGGTAACTGTAATTCATGGAGCCCTCCCCCACAGCTGGTTCCCCATGCCTAGTTAAGCGTTTCTCTGGAGCCCTAGTGGGAAAGGAGTCTCCACCTGTTGGTGACGGCGGGCCCCCACGAGTTGTGGGATTGGAGTCGATCGGCAACCCCTGGCTTCGGCAGGGTCTGCTGAGCGCACGGACCTTCCATATCTTACCGCCGGGGGTGTCGCCCTAGTGGACAGCATTACAGCGCACCCTGCACCGCATTTTCCATGCTCCTCCCTCATGGCGCCAAGCAAGGGAAAGAAAGACTGTTCATTCAAGGATTTGTTTCTCAAAACCCCCAGCTTTCATCCCATGAGCTCCATGCTGGTTCCCAATCTGAGTGCATCTACAGACACCAGTGACGCTGATGCTGTGCTCACCCGCTCCTTCAAAGAAATGCCCTTCCCTTCCCTCCAGGATGACCTAGTAACCATGAAGAAGGAACTCGCTCAGGAACTCAGGGAGGTGAGATGTGATGTGGATGCACTGGGAAACAGGGTGGGCACACTGGAGATGCATGATAAGGGTAGGGATGAGGAGATCGAACAACTCCAGCAGGAGGTTATCAGCCTTCGAGACCAGCACCTAGTCCTTCAGGCGCATGCCGAAGATTTGGAGAATGACTCCCGACACAATAACATTTGCATTAGGGGGATCCCAAATGGAGCAGAGGGCCTGAACATCACCTCCTTTGTGAGCGACCCCTTCCAAGCGATTCTGGAAGCCCAGTCGGATCTGTAGATTAAGCTGGATCACACACACTGTGTCGGTCTGAAGAGGCTTGCCCCTGCACCCCCTGCCAACATCCTCACTGGTGTACACGATTTCCAATGGAAGGAGCACATCCTCAAATAGGCCAGACACAGTAGCCCAGTACAATTTCAGGGAAACCAATCCACCTTGTATCAGGACCTCCCCGCGTCCACGCTTCAACAACGGAGGGCATTCCAGCTGAAGACGTCTCACCTCCACTCCATCTGAGGCCCATACTCCTGGGGGCACCCCTTTTGATGATTTTCTACATAGACAGGAAGATCATCCAGCTCCATTCACTAAAGGAGGCCCGTCAACTATTGGCCTGGGAGTAGCCCCCTCTGACTGAGGGGGCAGGCGCGGACCAAGGAGCCAGCAAATGGAAGATCGCGGGCCGCTCCCTGGCTTGCCTTCCTCCAGACCCAGAGAAAACGGCCAGAGAGGACCGGGCAGTGCTAGCCTCCCTCGGTGAGGATAACTCCAGCCCAGCGTAGCGTGATTCTTGTTGTATTTCCTGCTTACTGGTCTTGAACGGATTTTGCTCTCCTCTGGTCATCCTTTCTCTAATCTCTAAATGGGCGGTGGGTCCGGGTGGGATGGTGGGCAGGGTGGGATGTTACTGACCTCTTTCACCTCTCATGGGGCTTATTGCCCTTGACATTAAAAATGTCTATCTTACAATGTTAACTGTTTCTTGGGTTTGCATGGGGTTGTTGGTCTTCCCCTTTCTTCGGTTTCCTCGGGGCAGAACCCCCGACCGACACACCGGTAGACCACTGGCTCCATATGGATCACCTTCCGATTCCCAGTCACAACGCTCCCTTCCCTCCCAGATGGCTAGCTTCTTTAAATCTACCAAGTAACCCCCATGGTGACTCCGAATCTTAAAATCATTGCACTAAATCTGAAGGGACTCAACAACCCCATCAAAAAGCGTGCCGTCCTCTCCTACCTCGAGCACTCTGGGGCCATATTTGCCTTCTCCAGGAGACCCATCTCCTTGCTGGCGAAACCCACAGGCTTCGCTTTAGGGCATTCTCCCATTAACTCTTTGAATCCCAGTCCACTAAATCTGCAAAGGTGGTCACCCTTGTCTCTCCAGTCTTCCCCTGGAAGATCGGTCCCAAGCCGGCAGAAATCAAGGGCTGGTTATTGTCTCATTTTTTCTGGGTCTTCACACCCTTACAGTAGGCTCAGTATATGCCCCAAACGATGGTCAGGAGAGCTTTCTGCACAGGGCGGTGACCAAGCTGACCAGGTCGAAGGACCGGCTGCTGCTGATGGGGGGGGGGGCGACCTTAACTTCAAAAACACAATTGATCGCTATTCCCAACACCAGGGGAAAGTTTGGGGCTCTTTCAGGGAAGGGGTTACAACGGCTAGAAGAGGCAGGCCTGATAGACATCTGGAGGATTCTGCACCCCACGGCCATGGACTATACCTTTTATTCCCACTCTCACAAGATTGATGCGAGGTTAGATTACATCCTGGGCCCCTCAGGTACTGTATCCCAAACCCAAAATGTCGACATAATGCACAGTTCGCTGTCGGATCACTCGGCAGTGATATTAGAACTCTCTTTCCCTTCCTCTCACCCTCCACCCAGGACCTGGTGCCTCAGGCATATATACTTCTGCACCACCCTGAGGTGGTCCAACAGATCCCCACGGCATTACAGGACATCCTGATCACGAATGATAACCCCAAGACTTCTGTCACCACTCTTTGGGATACCCTGATGTCAGTGATCACTGGGGGAGTTTATTGCGATTGCCTAGTCGGACAACAAGATTCGCAGAGATACGCAGGACCGACTCACGCAACAGGTCCAAGAGCTGGAGCGCATACATCAACTGACTGACATCCCCGGATTTGGCAACAGCTCGGGGCTGCGCCCACCGAAATGTCTAGCATAGATTTGGACAGGGCAGAATACACAGCACTTAGATCACGACACACCTTCCATACCTGTGGCAACAGATGCGGGAGGCTGCTAACAAGTAGGCTGCGAGCCCAACGACAGGTGTCCGGGGTCTCATTGATAGTTGATTTGACGGAGGTGGAATAGACGGAAGACCTGCACATTGCTGAAATATTTTGCCAATATTATGCGGGACTCTACGAGGCCCAGAATCTCTCCCCAGATGACCCTGCCTGTTATGTTCAGGAAGCCGCCACCACCAGATTAATGCACGACCAGGCCAAGTCACTAGATTCCCTGAATCCAACTATGCCGGGAGCCTCAATTGCCGTTATTCCCAAGTCTGGGAAGGATAAACACCAGTGCGTCTCTTACAGGCCAATTTCTTTATTAAATGTTGGCCTGAAGCTGTTTACTGAACCCTCTCCTTCCCGGTCTGATTGACCCGGACCAGGTGGGATTTGTACCCAATCACCAATGCAGCGACAATACAAAAAGGCTAGTCCATATTATTGGTAAGGCACAACCCTACCTGAGAGACACTTTGGATTTCCCACTAGGTTTACTCAATGGGTCCTGAGTAGTTTCACTCAGCCCCCGGCTATTCCTCTGCCCCTTACCAATCCAGAGAGACACAAGCAGATTGGTGCCCGCTCTCTCCCCTCCTTTTTGCCTTATACATGGAGCCTATGGCTAAAAGAACACGCAACAAACCTCTTATACCCAGGGTACGATTGGGTGTGGGGGAGGGGACAAGCATATGATTAGCGTATAGGCAGACGACACCGTAGCGACATTGGAAGATTCCATGGTCTCTCTCCCTGCCTTCATGACCAAACCGGACCAATTTGCACAGGCGGGGGGATTCAAGGTCAACAGCCATAAATCCCAAGCTCTTAATCTATTCCTCAAGGCCCCTACATTGTTGAGCTACAACGCGCCTCTGCTATTAAATGGGCCCGACCGCTGTCCCCTACCTAGGGCTGCAGCTCACGGCGAACACTCAGCGCAAGGTGTCCCTTATTTATGCTACCCTGCTTCAGCAGGTACAAGCGGACCTGCACCGCTGGAGACGGCACACCCAATCTTGGCTCAGTTGGGTGTCAGCGGTGAAGATGGCTATACAACTGAAGATACTATACCTCTTTCAAACTCTCAAATTGGAGCCTCTCCTTGGTTCTCTATGCTCTATGCAACGAGAGGTAGGCCACTTTAGGCAGACAAGAGACCTCACCTACACAGAGATCTCTGTTATACACCTCTGAGAGAGGGAGGTCTCGGGGTGCTGAATTTGAGGTAGTGCTACTGGGCGGTACAGACGAGGACGTTTGTGGAGTGGTCTTGCCCCAAACCTGAAAAGCATTGGCTTTTCATGGACAGGGCAGTAGCGGGACAATCCCTATGGAAGATCCCCTTCGTTCCCAAATTGGCACAACCCAAAAGTCTATACATGTCACCTCTTATGCAGGCCCCTCTCGTGGCATGGGGGAGTTCCAGTTTTTAAAAAATGTTACCCTTGACAGGAGTTACGCCCCAGGACTGTCTTTTGCCTTGACTAGATTTGTCTCCCTTTTTGTTGTTGATAAACCAATAAAGAAATTTGAATATAAAACATGCGAGGTCACAATATATTTTATAAGGTGCCACAAATCCCAATGCGCTGAAAATACATTTAAATCTCTTGCAGATTGACCATTAAATTTTAAAAATTACACGCCTCAGAAATTCTCTGCAAACCAAAAGTAGAAAAGACTGATATGTTTATGGAAACATGTTTCATGTATGGCGTGGGGTGGTTTGCCCAAACACTGGAAGATGACAATGGGGGATATTTAAAGCACTTGTAATGCAGATTTCACTGTAAAGAGTGGGTTGTGGGCAGGGGGGCCACAGGAATTATGAGGCATGGGTGGACCAAATTATGTGGCATAATGCATTTTAAAGGTGATCAGTCAATCTTTGCGAAGTGCCTTCCACTGTACAGCACCACATGTTGCAGCATTTTTTGTCACTTTTGATCTGTTTGAGCTAGAAACTAATAATATTTTTTGTTAAAATCTGGAAGTAATGCAGCAGATAATTGTTTATGTGGCAAATGTGGGAAATCCATAATTATGCAAAAGACGCAACTTTACATATTTCCAGTAACTCGGGCAATAGGTTCCGCCCAAAGAATGATTCTACAAAGAAGCAAACATGTCTATGTTAAAACATGTATACACCCTCATTAGGAGTGCCTTTCCTTGGGGCATAACTCTCTGGGCCTCGAATGATTGGATCTGAGTCAGGGAAGTCGACAGACGACGCAATAAATAACTTCAAATAAACAACGAAATAAATAAATGAAACCAATTACCTTGCGCTCGCCGCATCACTGAGTTGGCAATGCGGCGAGCGCAAGGTTTTATACTTTTTTAAAATTTTACTTATCCCATCGTCTGTAGACTTCCACCCCCCTGCCTCACCGCCACGCCTCACCACCTCACTGCTTTTACCTGTGCCGGCTGCCACTGTGATTATTATTACTAGTTGTAGTAGTAGTAACAGTAGTATTTTCAATATTATTGTTTTCATTATTATGAATACCTCTACTACTAATATAAAGAGGAATAATACTCTGAATAATAATTTTCTTATTATTATTATTTGTATTAGCCTAAACTATTATTATCATTATTAGTATTTCTTTTATTATTATTGATGTTATCATTATTATTGTTATTAATAAACACAACAACAATAATAATAATCATATTAATATTCCCTGTTCCAGCTCGGTGCATGATTTCACCTCCCCTCTCCCGACACCCTTCAGTACTCCCCCGGCCGGCTCTTTCTATCTGAGGGAGTACGATGGCAGTTTCCCACTGCCTTTTTGTGCCGGTCTTTCAGGCACACAAAAGCAGTGGGAAACTGTCTTTGGGGGCCCCCAGTATGGCCCCCACGGGTGCGAGGCCACCAAACATCTGATTCAGACCCTAAATACTTATTGTCGGAGAGAACTTTAACCTTTTCCTTACCAACTTTTGAGTCTCCCCACCAAAATGTGAAACTTGGAGTTCCTTAAGGTACGTCGCTTTCCTCTTTTCCATCTGATCAGACTGATAACATTTGTAAGTGCTGAGACACCGTGTCCTGAACTGGCGGCTGCAACATTTCACTTCATGTTGCAACTAGCCAATCAGAGCACCATCTCCTGTGGGACTCGCAGGAGCCTCTCACTCCCACGCAAGCCAGCTGACAGGAAAAAAGAGCTGTCAAGAGCATCCAGATATACAAATCTTTTATAACCTTAATTTATCGAAAATTACTGAACGGATTTACACCAAATCGCAAAAAGTACGCTTTCTGGGACAAGTTCTAGTTTACTGCCAAATTTGGTGCAGTTCCTTTATGTTTGGGGCTCTAGCCCTTTTAAAAAAAGTTCATGGAAAATGCTTGGGAATATTTGGCTTTGGGACCCCCTTTTTTCTCAGCCCCTGCTTGATGAATCACCCCAAAAATTTACAGAAAAGAGCTGAGGTGGATGAGCATTTGTTTTCTGAAGATTCGTAAAATAGCACCAATGTTATTAGTAAACGAAAAGATGCTCTTCCTATAGAAACGCAGGCCTAACTATAACTGCCTACTTGCGACCACCAGTGGGATATATATAAATTATCCAACAAAAGGAAGCAAGGAACTCTGGGCAGTTCCTAAGTTTAGGTGGAGATCAGCTCCTTCCGATGGAGCACCTTACTACGCCACTGACACTCTGAGTTTGTTCACCTCAAATGTCTGCCGAGCTAGAGAGTGACAAAGCCTTTTGCCATTTTTACAGCAAGTCTTTAAGCATAGGATCAGCAATTGCTATCCATGCTGAGGTGGAAAATTACAAAAGCCATTTATCACTCGAAGCTCATTATTACTGCTCTGGATCAGTAAAATACCATTTAAGCCAAACAGAAATGAATAAAGGCAAACTCCTGACAGATGTGTTTTACTCTAGTTAGAGCTTTTAAGAGAGAGGTATAGCTTTGCCCAGACACAAGAGAGCACCCAGTATATATCAAGATCATACCCTTTCAGGCTTAGAGTGTCACATAAATTATGCAAAAAAGGAAGCAGGGAACTCTGGATAGTTCCTAAGTTGAGGTTAAGAACGGCTCCTTTCTATGGAGCAGGCTGCAACACCACCAATACTCTAAAACTGCTCAACTCAAATGTCTGTTTCTCTAGCAGAGTTTTCAAGCAAAGGATTAGCACAGTGCCATCCATGCCAAGTTTAAGAGTGACAAAGTCTTTTGTTCTCTTGAACGGCGTGGATGACACTGTGCTAATCCTATGCTTAAAAACTCAGCTAGAGAAACAGACATTTGAGTTGAGGCTTGCCTTTTATACATTGATGTAGTGACCCATTGATAAAGCCAAAAGGTGTGGCTTTTATATATTGATGTGATGATCCCTTGACAAAGCCAATAGGTTTGCAATGTATAATGGTGAGGTCGTCAATAGGTTTGCCTTTATATAATGACGTGGTGATCCCTTGACAAAGCGAATAGGCTTGTCTTGTATATTGATGTGGTCACCTCTTGACAATACCAATAGGCATGTTTTTGTTATATACCGATGTGGTGACTCCTTGAGAAAGCCAGTAGACCTGCAATATTTAAAATGAGATCCCTTTATATAGTGATGAGCGCTATAATTGGGTGGTTGTGAAGTGTAGTCTTGGGAGGGGGGATTGGCTACCCCCTGTTGGGTTTGGGTGCAAAGCTTGTCTCTCACAGGCTAGTGACGTTATAGTTAGGTATGACAGTAAGATCATACCTTGCATTAAAAGGAATCCTAGAAATTAACTGAAAAACACAAAGGTGAAAGTGACATTATAGGTAGATAGGGTAATAAGACATTACTTTATGTGAAAAAAACTCTGAAATTCACTGAAAAATCTAAAAGCTAAAGTAATTTTATAGGTAGGTCTGGTAATGATATCTTACTTTAAGTACAAAAAAACCTTTAGAATTTCACTGAAAAAACTGGTTAAATTGACATTATCTTTAGGCACAATTGTCACTTAGAACATTTGAAACTACAAAAACTACTGAAATTCACCAGTTATAGTTATCTCAGCTAACTATTACCTGCACCCTCGTCATTCACTGCTTATGACCTCACATATTACATTACCCATTACATGTTCAGTGACATCACTGATGACATTATCCACCATACTGCTGTTCAATTTACTGTACAAACCAGTACAGCTTTTGTAATATGTACTACATGGTACAGAATCGTGTAAAGCATAAACTTAATAAGCTTATGTGCTCATATAAAATCATTAGACTGTAGTCCTCTGCCTCTAGACACACAAGCCGCTTAGGTGGCCAAGCCCCTTCTTCGCACATACTTTGCAAGGTGCACACATTTTCATGGACAGTCCACTACCTCCAAACACCCAAGCCACTTTAGGTTCCCAAGTCCTAATACACACAGCCTTCACCATGTGTAAAACTCTTCACGGAGAGCCCACTCCCTCTAAAAACCCAAGCCACATAGGTGGTCAAACTCCTACTATGTACAGCCTCCGTCCTGTGCACAGCTCTTTACAGAAAGCTCGCTCCCTCGAAGCACCAAGCCTCATTAGGTGGGTAAGCACCTACAATGAACACCTTCTATCTTCTGTACAACTTCTCATGGAGAGAGCACTCTCGCCTAACCCACAAACAGTATTAGGTTGCCAAGTCAATACTTTGCACAGTTGTGGCCCTGTATACAGTGTTTCACAGAGAGCCCACAACCTACAGACTCTCAAGGCCTGTTGGATGGTGAAGCCTCTACTATGTACAGCATTTATTCCTATGGCGAACTCTTCAAGAGAGCGCACACCCTTCACAGATGCAAGTCCCAATAGGAGGCTAAGCATGTTGCAAAGCTTACATTCTTTAGCAGTGCAGAAGCTATAGAAAATGTGCTCTAGGTGTAGCTCACTAAATATGTTTCAGTGTCAGAAGCATATATCAAATTGTCACATTTATTGGTTGATGTTATCAATGATGTCATTTAGGATCTCTTTTCACTTGAGATGATACCTCCCACACTGTTGAGATGTTTGGATGTTTGTAGCAGGGTCCTGATAATAATATGAGTACTGGCCCATGCTGCAAGCAACCATACAATCAGCTGCTTTAAAAAAAAATTGAATTGGGTAATTGAGTATTGAGGCCTATTTGTAATAACTGGAACTTGGATTCACATCTTCAATGGTGATGAACAACATGTGCCCCTTTAAAAAGGCCATCGATTCCACATATGCAACTTTTTTTAGGACTGACTCACATCTCAAAAAGAGCAAAAATGCTAAACCAAACTTTGCTGTTTGAGCTTGATTTTCCACTTCCAAAGAATTCTGTCTGCTTAGCCTTTACAACCTAATAATGATGTAGGCTTTCTTGAGGATTCAGGAATGGTTTTGAAGGTCTCATTCTTGGCCTATTGGTCAGTGCACCATTTGCCTAACCGCAGAATTCAGCATGACTTAAAGTAGCAAGCAGCAGCTGTCCCTTCATGCTTGGCTTTATTATTCAGATCACAGTACGTCATCGACAGCTGCATGTTGCATTCTATTTAGTCAGTAGTCTGAACTTAGCAAAGACGTCTAGAGGCTTGAAGTAAAAGGATATGGCAATTTTAATATCATGATTTTCAAGTAGAAAATAATATGAAATACATCCAGGAGGTATGATGGCAACTAATTCAGATCTCATCTTGAACTGAGGGATCTACACGCAAACACCCAACACACAGACTGAGAACACTATGGGGTATATTTACAAGGGGATAGCACCACCAGTATGACACCTTTAGCAACGTTCTGGTGGCGCTGTGCCCTTCTCCATATTTACAAATGGGAGTTAAGCCACTTTTTGTGGCTTAACGCCGCCTTGTAAATATGGGCTCTTTACACGCATCACTAAGAGTGAAAGGGGTGTGCAATGGGTGTTGCAGGGTGCGTTCCACTATAACACCGATTGCTTTTTGACACTGCCCAGATTTACAAGGATTTGTCAATCTGAGGCAGTGCCAAAAACTAAGCAGGCATTTTTGCTTTTTCTATGTGTGCTGCATTCTGCAGCACACATAGAAAGAGCAAAACGCCATGAATGATTGTTTATGTGCAGGAAGGTGTCCCTTCCTGCACATAAACAATCATTAAATAATGCCGATTTGCTACTTCTATGTGTGCCGTATTCTGCAGCACACACAGTAGTAACAAACCGCCATTATGGATTGTTTATGTGCAGGAAGGTGTCCCTTTCTGCACATAAATGATCATTTCCTGCAACGCAGGCACCCTTGAAATCTGGTGCAAGGGTGCCTGCGTTGGCGCTAAGCAGCTAATTTTAGTGCAAGTGCTAGGGAAAACAGAGGGTTATGCCGTATTGTTGTGAATACAGTGCATCCCTGTGTTTTGAAAATGTCAGAGCACGGTGCTGCCTAATTTGGCACAGCTCAGCACTCCAAAATTTCACTGTACAAATGCCCCTATGTACATCATACAAGAAGGTAATACACGGGAACATGTTGACACAGACAAAGGACTACACATTTGAAGATGCAACATGTATTTTACATCAATGCATATATTGGGGCTACGAGTTAAGAGAATTAGGGGGCAGATTTACTTAGCCTTTGTGTTGCCCCTGTTTCACGCACAAAGCAACACAAAGGCTTATTTGAAAATGTTCAAAGTCACACAAGTTCTCATTCTCTTAGTGGTAGGCATTCCAAGGGGAGCATGGGAGTTCCTGTGGACCCTTCCATGGATTTCACACAATTACAGTTTACTAAGGTTTATAAAGATGGATTTGTGTGAAATTGGTATGCCTACCACAGAGAGGCATAGTAAAGAGAAATATCGTTTTTTCTTCTTGTTATTTTCTCTTTCTTTGCATGATGCATGGTGCATTCTGCATTCCTATCTTAGTAGATATGGCGCTTTTCAGCTCTCTACATTCATGCAACATGGCGTAGCAACTTGCCTTGCCGAACTGTTGCATGAATTATTAATAAATCTGCCTCTAAATTATATTGAACAGTTCATATTCAACCACCTCTTCAGACTAGACTTGTAATAAGAATATTGCCAGGTCCTTCACAGGGGGAGGACAGTAAAGACCCTTTGCCTCAGGCCCCACACCTTTTGGAGCCTCGTGCCCCTGTTACAACATGTCTTCACATGATAAAAAGCAGGGCTGATCTACATGCACTGTGATGCAGCTAACACAGCAACACCACTAGGCGTCGCCAAATACTGTGTTTTCCTTTTCACCAGTTTACATAATCTCTTAGTTATGCGCCTTCCCCTTGGATCAGAAACCAAAGAGGGGCTTAGTAAAAGTTTTGGCTTCTGGCCCCTCAAAAGCTTCTGACATGCCTGCAGACTGTTCCATTGATCCAGACTTGGCGATAATTGAACATAAATAGTCTTTACATCTAATCCCACAGTACAAAGGCAGCTCATCCAAATGAAGTGATTATAGACAGAAAACATGTGGCGTTTTCCAAAGACAGACCCGCAAGGATCAGAATGAGTTGAATGAAGATCAAAAATGGTCATAGCTATGCACATGTATTTTGTTATTTTATTGAGGCTATTTATAAAGCACCAACCTAGCCCAGAAGGGCAGTTGATGCTGTACCTAGTAACATGATAAGTAAAACGCATCTGAGGATGGAGAGACATGCTGATATGTTTACAATGGTGGTGATAATTGGTAACACAAATTATCAAAAGGCAGACCACTATGATCAAAATTATTTGAAACAAAAACAACAAAGATCAACATGTGTTGGAATTATGTAAGTAAAGATAGAAAAGCAGTCATTGACTGTTATTATGTGGCCCCCTAGGGCCTAAATTCTTACAACCAAAAAGCACTTCAGCCATTCGCCCATGGTGAATGGGTCGGAGCGGTGTCAAACTGCAATTTCATGAGGCAATATGTACCAAGATAAGGCACAACACTATAAATAAAAAATACAGTCAATGAAGTAAGGACAGATTCAATAAGTTAGTTCCGGGGCAGGATTGAGAAATTTTAAAAATATTTATTACAAAAACTCAATAGGTATAATGCAGACATTCTAAAATTAAGATGCATGAACTCATTGCAGTGAAGGTTCTCAGCAACAGGGCAATACAGAATGATGGGCAATATCATAAATATTCTAAGTCCCATTGAAAATCAGTAAGAAATTGGACAGCATCCCTAGTAGCATCAGAACGTCATTAGGCTCATGCCCCAATTTGAGGGTTTATATAGGAAATATTTTTTATAGACTAACATTAAAAGCGCAGATTCATCATGGTATGAGCAAAAGAATACAATTTCCAGCAAATCAGGGAACAGTAAATAGAGCGTCATACCGCCTGCCCTCCTAAGCACTATCTGACTACATGAATATTGATTCAACCCACTCTATGCTAATGTCATCTGGAGATGGCAGAACAAACTAATTACAGCACAACTGTGAACTATTGTGAATGAATGTAATACAGCAAGCAGGGAAAGAAACCTTGAATATTGTAATATTGCTGAACTCATTTTAGAAAGACTTCAAGAACAGCATCATTCAGAAAGAAACAAACATGACTTTGGTTAACTGTGTGCAGCAGAAACAATAAACCTAACGCTCAGGGTGAGACATTTGAAAAAAATGTAGCAGAGAGCCCTAACCAAGATCTAGTCAACATAAGCCAGAAAAGTGCACTTTAACAGGTCATAGCAAAATCTTCATATAAGTGTAAACATGTAAATTCTAATGTAGATACATATTCAGAACTTTGTTAATAATGAACAATTTAATAAATGCACAACTGATCAGTACTATGTGATTGTAGATAGAAACAAAGGTAAGAATTGTGTGACTATAGACTAAGATCAGAATTAAGCAAATACAAACTATGATAAGAATGTGGAGTAACAAGCGATCAGAACTGTGTAGACAAATAACCCAATATGGGAAGTTTCTCACCCCAAAAGCATAACTAAGCAAATGCAGACACAACAAATGATGGCAATTATGTAAATACAGATTGGCAAGCATCACACGTATCTAAATATGCAGTAATACTATAATCATTTTGAAAATGTAGCCAAACACCTTCAAAATAATTTGAATGAAGATTTATGCCACCCAATTTACAGAAATGTATAGAACAACTCTAAAGAGGTTGGTAAATTTCATAACATATAGGAAAGAGTGAAGCCAGCCATATTCTGTCAACTTAGCTCTTTTTTTTCCCCTTGAAGTGAAACAGCTCATCTGCAGGGAAAAATGAAACTTTTCTCTGTTTTTCACAAAATCCGATTATTATTAACCAGTGACAGCCAGCACAGGTAGGAGTGGTGGGCCGGGGTGGGGGCTAAGTCGACAGTCAATGGGAGGGGTAAAATTTAATTTAAAAATAAATAAAACCACTTACCTTGTGCTCGCTGCATTGCCGACTGGACGATGCGGCGACTACAAGGTAAGTGGTTTTATTTATATTTTATCTCTCCTGTCGACTGTTGACTCCCCCGCCTCACCCTTCTTACCTTTGCCAGCCACCACTGTTATCAACTTCCCATCTCTAGGTCAGATGACTCACTTCCTAAGTGTTTTGTTGAATTTGGAGCTAAGAGTTCATTTTCCTTCATTTTATAGCAACAAGAGTTTGTGGTGTCCCTTTGGTAAAATTTGAGTGGTGTATGACTGTATGTGGTCTTTTACTTTCACATACATACATACATACATAACTAAGGTTTTCTTTTCTTTTCAGGAGACAAAGGAAGGAGACAGTAAGGAAGAAAGTGAGGAAGAGGATTTTGCTGGGTGTCAAAGTGATGCTTCTGAGGAAGCCTACACTGAAGAAGAGGAGAGCGAGGAAGAGGAAGAAGAAGAAAGTGAGGATGAAGAAAAGCTGACAGAGCAAACTAAGGGACACACTGCCTCCGAGTCAGCTGAGATAGCAAGTAAAAGGGACCCTCAAAATGAGATAATAAAGTGCAACGGTGGCCTTCCCAATGAAGTCCTAGTCAACGGGCATCATCAGACTCCCACCAAAAACTGCAGACAAACGGAAGAGGACCTCAGCCTTAAGGCAGCAGCCTGCAGCCGGTTTGGTGGAAACCCAACTGTTATTGACGACACTCTGGAAAACATAAAAAACAATGACCCTGAGACCACTGATGTTAACCTAAACAACATTGACAATATCACCATAGAGACGCTGGTGCGTTTTGCCCAAGCTTTAAAAGAGAACACTGTAGTTAAGTCATTCAGCATGGCCAATACTCATGCTGACGACAATGCTGCAATTGCTGTTGCTAATATGCTGACGGTGAACCGTACCATCACTAGTCTAAATATCGAGTCAAATTTCATCACAGGAAAGGGAATACTGGCCATTATGAGAGCCTTGCAGCATAATAATATTTTAACAGAATTAAGATTCCACAACCAGAGACATATCATGGGAAGTCAGGTTGAGATGGAAATCGCTAAACTGCTGAAGGACAATACAACAGTGGTAAAACTTGGGTACCACTTTGAGCTTCCTGGTCCAAGGATGTCTATGACTGGTATTCTGACAAGAAACATGGATAAGCAAAGACAGAAGCGGATGCAAGAACAGAGAGAATTGGGCAATGACGGGGCAGCCAAAACAAGGACAAAGGCCTTGCAAAAGGGAACTCCTGGGTCCTCACCTTATACTTCCCCAAGAAGCTCACCCTGGTCATCGCCAAAAATCGCAAGAAAAATTCAACTCACAAACACTCCTCCAGCGGCTCCGTCACCTCCACCACCTCCACCACCACCTCCCCCACCACCTCCTCTGCCTCCACCAGCTAGAGTCTCCGAGAAAAAAGCACCCACCAGGAACATAGCAGAAGTCATAAAGCAAGCGGAGAGAGCCAAAAAGAAGATGCAAAATGGTCAACACAAAAGAAAAGGCAAGAAAACCAAAAAGCGACAAGATAATATTTTGGAAGAAATTAAAAATTCACTCAGATCCATCTCTGATAAAAGAGCAGAGGAAATATCCAGGCCTTCCACTCCACAAAGATCTCAACATGATGATCTGATGTCAGCCATTCGTGACAGCAACATAAAACAGCTAAAGCGGGTAAGCATGCTAGGAACAGCAACATTAAAAATGTATGTTGGAAAAGACCTACGTGGGAAGAAAAAAACATGTAACACATTCAATTAAAATACTAACATATTTGCATCTACGTATATGTTAACATATTTTAGGATGTGTACATCTAGCTATATGGTCGTTAATTGAGTAGCGTTTTAGGAATATGATTTGTAATATCAGAGGGCAGTTTCATTGTGGAATTCACCTTTTTCTAATGAATACATAGGGCCAGATTTGCCACATTTTCATGCAATGCGAGTGTTGCACAAGGTGGAAAACACAGTGCAGAGCCATATCTACTAAGAGTGGCCAGCTTCTGCTGTCATTCCTTCTGCTGGTACAAAAACAGGCTGCCTTGCCTGATGCACAGCTTCGCATTATGGTACAGAGGTAAGAGTGCACTGTCTAGCATGGGATTTGTACTGGAAGCATACATTTCCCTTTTGAATTCCTACACGTAGACAAACTTTGAAGAATCCCATTGATTGGGTTTGTGTTGTACACTGCAGCCCACATGCAATGCGTGAGTTGCGTAGTTTTTTTTTTTACATAAGCACATTTCTCCTTGTTAACGCCTGCTTCAAGGAGGTGTTATTTTTTGATACAAACTAAAGTCCGGCTTTATTTGGATGTTGAGCATTGTGGCAAACATATGGGTATCTGCTCTGATCCTTCCCAATAATACCCCGGCTATGCCCCCTCGACGCAGAGCGATGCAAAGCCACTCTAGCAGGTTTTTTAACTGAGAAAAAGGCGTTCTTTTAGAGCAGACCACCTTTTGTGCTTGATAAATATCCCTGTAGGCTTTGAGTTTGTCTGTGTTGATTTGTGTTGCTCCAGTACAAATCTCTACTAAATCTGGGCCATAATCTGTGAAGTCCTTTTGGAATTTGTGTCCTCAAATGATAAACACAAACCTAACTCTCCTGTGCTTCTTCACTTACTGAGTGTAAAAGAATCAGCAATATCTCCTCACTCTTCACACTGCAGAGAAAAGAGACCATGTTGTTGTCTTTGCCTTGGGCCACTTGGGGGGTAGAGGGTATGCTCACTGTCTGATTACTGACAATGCCAGTCTACTCAATGAGCTACAAAAGGAGGGCAAGCCAACAGTACGCTCTGCCCCCTGCAGCTGATGCTTTGCTGTCAGCTGCCTTCCTAGCGACAGGCAAAATGGGGAATAATGTGCAGAAACAGTCTTGGCGACTGGTTTTGCAGCACATACTTCCCTTAATTTCTTTGTTGTGACTGCACTGTTTCATGTGGGTATTAACCAGGACTGGAGAAATTGAAATTGGGTACGGAAAAAAGAGGACCTAGAGCAATTTGTGCAACCCCCATAATATAACTTCAGATACAAACATCGTTTGCACCTGGTTGCAAGCTGAGCACCACGCTTGAAATGAATCCACCAGTGGACTGCAGAGAACAGTGGAGAAACAGTGGCCTTGTTGTGTCTGTGGGTGGCCTTTTCCTCTGCTGCCAACAGCGGCAAGGAGGACAAGTTATTTCTGTCACTGAAGGTCCTCCTCAAAAACTGCAGCAGTGGGAGTTCACACAACTCACCTCATTCAGAAGCTCCTTCACTTGTGCACGTACGAAAGGGAGAGTCGATCAATGCAGCTTTACTTACAGCACTGCAGAGAGAAGGTCATGTTGTCTCCTCTCTCTTCTTCAGAGATTGGAGTCCACTCTTTTCCTTTTGTGTATGGAAGCCCTTGCTCCTAGTACTAGAAATGAGAAGACATGCAGGGGCTTCCACCTGTGCCTCCCACGTCTGCAAGGAGCACAAGGGGGAGTCAAATCCTCTCTCATACTTATGTTATCTAACAGCAGAGAGGCAATAGATGCCATGCACTGGCTGTCCCTTCTACTGCCTGCCGAGTCTACATTTATCTAGCAGAAGAGGTGAGATGTCATGCACTTCTGCTGCCCGTGGATTCTACATTTATCTGGCAGGAGTGGTGAGATGGCAAGCACTGGCTGTCCCTTCCGCTACCTGCAGAGTCTGCATTTATCTGGAAAGAGTGGTGAGATGGCACGCACTGGCTGCTCCGGCTGCTCCCCATTGGTGATACCTTCATCTTACAGTAGGGGTGATGAGATGCCTTGCAGTGGGTTTCTCTTCTCAGTGCCTAATTTGTGCTGGCGCCAAAAAAATTGATTTAAGAGGTTGAAGCCCACTTTCCCCACTGGCACTACCTGCTTTCACCACCAGTGCCACCCACTGCTTGCACGGACAATGGAAATGATAGGTTTTAGTGAGTGAGTGAAGAAGGCAAAGCAGTTTAAACATGGGGGATGTGGTGGGGATTGTACTCCCTGGAAAGTTTCCAAAAAGTATTTTTTTTACCTTTTGTTTCTTAGCATTTGCTATGAAGGACATTTAAGCATATACATATACAGTATACATCTTGGGCGCTTGCCCGAGGTGGATAGTAGATTTGTGCTACATATCATGGCTCCCTAAGTACTTTACATAGGTACTGTACATAGGTGTTACATGTATAACGCGTCAGATCAATATATCATGAATAATACATAATACAAATTACATATTAACATAGAAAATCTCACCCATAAACAACAAAGCACTTGTCCGTAGTCACTATCCGAATAAACATTACTGTATTTCAGACGTATTGCATTGACTTCTGGTTCCATTATCTATTTGTAACTTAAACAGAATAAAAGAAATTTTGGAAAAAGTTTCTAAAAAATTAGTCAAACAGTGGATATTACAGCACAATTTTTACTTAAATTTGCTAAAAGCAAAAAGCTCTGAAAGCACACTCATGACATATTCTAATACTTTCATGATCCTGTTTGGGGTGAGGGAGAAGGCCTGGAAGGCCAGATTAGTTGATACTGCCCAAACCGGACCCATACATATGTTCAGTCAGCCTCTGTGAGCTGGGCTGAGTAAATATTTGTTAGAAATGTGGTTATTTGACTGGGGGTGTGACCCTAAGTCAAACAGCAGGCACAATCCCAGTCTGGGTAAGTGTCAGGCAACCCTAAAGTAACCTTTGCTCATCGTCTGGTAGCTTGGCACAGCGCAGCCAGGTTTAACTTATAGGCAGTGTATAAAGTATTTGTGCAACACTTCAAACAGTAAAACAGTGAAAACACCACACAAAAAGGGTACCACAACTGGTTAGAACAATGCAACTTAATTAAATAAATAAAACAAGACCAAAACAACAAAAATTCAATAGGTATGGCGGTGATGCATCAGTTCCGAAGGCAATGCACCAGTTTCGAGATGGGATGGTTCTGAATGCGATGCACTGGGTTTCTACATGCAGTAGAGGTGATGCGTCGATCTTCTCCTTGCAGTGGCTGCGATGCGTTGGTTCCAAAGTGGTTCTTCCGAAAGCAGTCCGCTGGATCCGAGGGAAAATGCGCTGGTCCTGTTACCACAACAGCGGTTATGCATCTATTCTGCTCCTGCAGCAGAGGATCCTTCAGTTCCGCTGGATCAAACATCTTAGGCTGGTTAGAGAGAGCAGCAGGCAGCATGGCAACACAGCAAGGCAGGAGTCCAGCATAAAGCAGTCGAGCAGAATGGTAGTCCTTTAGAAGTACAGCAGTTCTTCTTCCTGGCAGAGTGCTATAAGTGTACTGAAGTCATGGTGTTAGAGGTCCAGTACTTATACTCAGTTGGGCCTTTGATTTAGGGGGAGACTTCAAAGACAGGTCTTTGAAGTACACAGAGGTCCTCCCTTCCTGCCCTGAATCCAGACTCACTACAGGGAGATATGCAGCCCTTTATGTGGGGGTAGGATGCAGCCTATTCATCTGTAAGTGAGGCTGTGTCCATCTCCTACCTCTCATCCTCCCATTATGGCCCATCAAGTCGCACACACAAGCTCCCATTGTGTGTGGCAGTCTAGGGGGAATACACAAAGCCCAGCTGTCACCCACCGCAGACAAGTGATCAGAGATAGGCAGCAGGCACCAGAGGGCTAAGGTAAGAAAATGCCAACTTTCTAAAAGTTAAACAATACATTAAGAGACCTCCTAAAGCAAAAATTCTTCAATCCTGTCCAAGGCCACGTAATTACTCTGAGCCGAAACCTTAAAAAGTGCATTTTTTATTACTCGAAGCAGTATTTTAGTAGTATCCAACACCTGTACATAGAACTAAAATGTATTAAAGACAAATCATGTATAAACACAACAAATTAACAGATTTAAGACGAAAACATCATTCACAATTATAGGGAGAAGACATCACTGAGAGTTGTTTAGAGACATATAGCACATGCATAAGATATCAAGTACTAGCAGGTTATCACAAAAGAGTTTTTAACATCGCAAAGTGTTTACAATACATTAAGATGGGTACATAATATGGTCAAAAGGGAAAACAACATTTACCATCAATCCACAGTTCTGACATATATCTCACAAACAAATGTCCATATAGCAAAAAAAGTATCCAACATAGGTTGCATCAACATGGGAGTTACAACTTTGTCCTTCTTATCCTTATGGAAATCCAAGAATGGCCATATAGGTTTGGGACACCCTGTTGCACCTCTTTCATGATTGAAAAGTAGCTCCAATTTTCATAGATCCAGTCAACTATTTTCTGGCCTCTGTTACGCTTTGTGTGGGTATGCCCTCAACCTCTGTGATTTACGCTGAAACGTTTTACCTTCTATGGGCATAAAAAATATTTACGAAGGTCATCCTTGGGGCACACAAAGTTCCTTAATGAACACTATATGCAAACAAAAAATAAAACCATATGTCACTTCTCTGAGATCAGTAATAATTAGTCGGAGACATATTTGAGTAGGGAGGAGCCTTAAAACCTAGTTTAACATACCAATCTTGCAATAATGTAGAAGGTGATTGCCACAGGTTTTTTTTACTGTTGTGTGGCAACTGTCCTGTCTCCAAGTTTAATGTTGTAGACTTGCACAATTTGTGTATTTTGCGGTAGGAAAGAAACTCTGCCAATGTAAGTAGGCAGTCGCTATAGTGGGGTAAAGAAATGCAATTGTAAACTAACTTTAATGAAGCGTCACACAGTGTTAGGACTATTTGTGCACTCTCAGGCTCTGTGGCATACTTATTGTTGTGGCGAGTGACTTTGTTTTGTATGGCAGTCGTGAATGCAGGATAGAGCTCAGCCTGCAGCTTGAGTTTCAAGTGGCCTTTGGGGAAAGGGAAAAACTTGAGCTCAGTGTTTTTACTATGTTATGCAGCACGAAAAGTGTGCTAGCGCTCTATCAACATTTGCGGGCTCACTAAAGTAATATTCAAAGGCTCAATGGCATACCATTTGTATGTGGTCGAGTCACTTTGCGCTTTTGCCTACAACTTGAGCTTCTGGCAGCCTTAAAGGAAAGTGAAAAACGTAATACTGAGGGCCTGATTACGACTTTGACAGTGCGACACCTGGTCCGCCCTGCCTTCCGGACAACCAAAGCTGTAGTCGGGCTGCCCGCCAGATTAGTTTCCCCCTGTCTGGCAGGCTTTTTTGGGGCGTTTTCACGGCAGTGCCCTGAAAATGAGCACCGCAATGGGAATGCCAAAAACGGTTCCTGCAGCCGTAGAGGAACTGGGGGCATTCCACAGTAAGGCACATGTTTTGCCCCCCGCATGCATCCCCATGCTGAGGAGGCACAGGGGACCCTGCAGGTCCAACTTTATTTCCTCTCCACCACAGTTTTCATGGAGTAAGAACCTCCATGACACCGCCAGCGGAGAGGAAACTCTTAATATGCTTGGCCGGAACATGGCGGTCCCGCCAAGCATGTTGTGGCCTCCTGACCACTACAACACCCCCAGGGAATGGCGGTTCTCTGGTGGCTGCGGCCGGGCTGTGGCGGTCCGACCACCCTAATCGTAATGGGGCAGTCTGGTGACCGCCACCTCCGCCCCAGACTCGTAATCAAGCCTTTTATGTTTTTAAGTGGATCAAGCAAAGAAATACTCTGGTGCTATATTAACATGTGCAGGCTCACTAATGTATCTTTCAATGTAAACTGCATCATTCAAAAAGTCCGGTCGCAGTTGGACAAGCATTCAAGCCTTCGTTCATGCAGGGGATTATTACAGTTTGCCTCAGGGGAGGTTTTCAGTAAATGATGGCAGGTAACATGCTTGCTACTGTCCGGCATGTCACTAGAGATTCTGGAAGTTGTAGTTGAACACTCCCATTGGTCCATACGCTTAAAGAAGAAAAAGTGGGGTGTGCTCACCCCTAAATTACCTTTCTTGGAATGTGCTGCCAGGTGTACGTTCTTGTTACTTTTGCATACTTCTTTCATCACATCAGTCTGAATTAGCTAAGCCCGGGCTTAGCTAATTGTACAAAAAAGTTGCCAATCTCTGACAACTCGTTCAGATCATTTACTGTTTTACGCAGCCTTAGTATCATTTGTGCCTCAATATGTAATAGTACAGGTTCAGCATTGGCAATTGTGACATACCTAAGCACTGTTCATCTCAAGTCTGACAATGCATGTTTCTTTTCAACATAATGTTGTGCCATAGGTGCATGCATTGTTTTACAGTGAATACTTGATTTATGCTGAATAATGCGCTTCCTTATTTCTTGGTTGGTTTTGCCTATATAGGCTGTCTCACTTGGGCATAGTAAACAGTATACAGCGTTTTCTGTGTTACAGTTAGTGAACTCTGTATTTTATCTTGAAACCCTTACAGCTAAATTCATTGCCCTCGATTGTGTTTTTATATGGTGAACAATTACCACACTTGTGGTGTCCTCTGATTGGGGGGAGCTTGAGAAAGGTACCCATATTAGGAGTCTGGGTTTTTCATGTGGTTTTAGACCTAACAAGATTGTCCAAGACATTCGTTTGCATTTTAGGGCAAATATTGGTACTTCGTTGTATTGTTGTAGTCCTGTTACAATCTTCCTGTTCTTTCTGATTGAATTCATTATTAGATTTGTCACTCATGAGAAGGTTGTAACGCAAACCATTTAATTGGTTTGCTGTTTATTCCCTGGCTGTAGCAGATTTTCTCTTGGCGTGGACCAGGCACATTTCATAGCCCTTTTTAATAGTTTTCTCGGGTCTCTCTCTGTTGGAGTTTCGCGAGGAGGTTCTCAGCATTCCTGAAGTAGTCTTCCTTCTTTGCACAAATTCTCCTTATGCAGAGACTGCAAGGTAAATTGCCCCTCAGATTCCTCTGGTGGAAGCTGGAGTAGTGTAGAAAAGTATTCCAGTCATTCTCCTTGGCACATAAAGAAGTAAACACTCGGTTACCTTCATGGTGTATTGTGATATCCAAGAATTGAATCTGTTTTTTATTAGAGGCCATGGAGAATTGTATATCTGATCTTCTTAAATTGAGCCAGTTGACAAAATCTGTGATCTCGCCTTCAGGGCCCTTCTAAATCATTAAAACATCGTTGATGTACCGTTTCCGAAGATGATGTGATGTCCAAATGGGTTATTGTTTAGGACCCATTTCTCTTCACATAGAGCCATAAACATAATGCCCATTTCCAGAACGAAGGGGCAGCACATGGCTGTGCCTTTCATTGGTAGGTAAGATTGTTTGTTGAAACAAAAGAAATTGTAATTTAGAAATATCATGGAAAATTCCAATATGTACTCCTTGGGGACCTCACATGGCCTTTGTCTTTTGTCGAGAAAATATTCCATAGCTTCTGGTGCGCAATCTTGTGGAATGTTAGTATATAAACTTACGATGTCCAAAGTGATAATCATGAATTCCTTCAAATACCATCCCCTCTAGGGTATTAATAGCATTTAAGGTATCCTTCAGGTATCTCGGGATGTCAACAATTAAGGGTTTCAGGAATACATCCACATACTTAGCAGAGGGTTTCAGTATAGAGTTCACCCCTGAAATATTCGGTCGACCTGAGAGGTTCATGGGATCTTTATGGATTTTTGGAACAATGTATATGAAATGTGTGCAGGCATTTTTATTGCGTAAATATCCTTCTTCGTTTTAGATTGCAACCCTTCATTTTTGCATTTGCTGATTAGGTCATGATTTTTCTTGTAATAATAGGGTAGAGGGTCCTCAGATATTTTTTTGTAATGGTCCTCATTGTTAAATTGCCTCCATTTTTCTTGCTTCTATGCTGTTCTGTCCATGATAACAATACCACCGTCTTTATAGGGTGGCTTGATGAATATTTCCTGGCTCAATCTTAATCTATGCAGGGATTAATATTCCTCTTTTGGGCTCCCACATACTCTTGAATGACAGTTACTGAAAACATACGACATGTAGAGGTAGTGTGCTGATGTAAGAGAAAATAGGTTTTAGGGCTCCTCCCTACTCAAATCTGTCTCTGACTAATGATTGCTGTTCTCAGATAAGTGACATATCGTTTTTTTATGTTGCATATAGTGTCAGTTGAGGAATTTTGTGAGCCCTGAGGAAGACCTTTGTAAATATTTATTAGGCCTGAAGAAGGTCAAAACACTTCAGCATAATTCACAGAGGTTGAGGGCATAACCACACAAAGGCTAATAGAGGCCAAAAAATGGTGGACTGGATCTTTGAAAACTGGGACGAAAGAGGGTAAAACAGGGTGTCCCAACCCGATAGCGCCATTCTTGGATTTCCACGTTGATGGACTGCCATGTTGATGCAATGTATGCTGGATACTTTTTTTGTTAAATGGATATTTGTTTGTGACATAAATGTCAGTACTGTGGATTGATGTTAAATGTTGTTATTCTTTTGACCACGTTAAGTACCCATGTGATTGTATTGTAAACACTTTGTGATTTTAAAGAGTCTTTCATGATAATGTGTTAGTACTTGGTATCTTATGCAAGTGCTATATCTCTAAACAACGCTCAGTGATGTCTGCTCCCTATAATTGTTATTGATGTTTCCATTTTAAATCTGTTAATTTGTTGTGTTTTATAAATACATGTCATTAATACATTTTGGTTCTACGTACAGGTGTTGCATAATAGTAAAATAACTATTTGAGGAATATAAAACGCATTGTTGAAGGATTAGTCTCAGAGTAATTATGTGGCATTGGAAAAGATTTATGGTTTTAGAGGGTCTCTTAATGTATTGTTTATCTTGTATGGATCGCTGCTTCTGATTCCTTAGCTACATCACAACCTATATGTTGATTTAACTTTCTAAAAGTGGCTATTTCATAATTGCAATTTAACATCCGACTGCACCATAAGTTGTGATTTTAAATTGTGATACCAGATTTAGAGGTTTATCTCTTGCCAATTGGAAATTACACTTATAAAATATAATACAGTAATCCCAAGGTTATCCAATAGGAGAGATAGGTATTACAGTATCGAAAAACGACTTTGGGAGTTTTGCATTATTAGGACATGTAAAAATATAAAAGTACATGTCTTATCTTTTAAATACATTGAGCCCTGCCCTCTGGGTTATCCAGGGCATAATTTAGGGGTGACTTATATGTATAAAAAGGGAAGGCTTGGGCCTGGCAAAGGGTTAATTTTGCCAGGTCCAGACATGACAGGGTAAACTGCACACCCAGGCTTTGGAATAGCAGGCCTGAGATTACTTAAGTGGCTGGCACAAGCAGTGCTGCAGGTCCACTATTGCAAAAAGAACAATTGATGGCTAGAATGCAGAACAATGTCATACATTCACCCCAGTACAGAGATCTGGCCCTAAATTCATCTTTTTTGTGCTCACCATGCAATTCCAGTTTGAACCCAGCCATATACAAATCAGTATCAATCCTTCGCCCAATGGGAACAGTCCAGCCCGAACTGCCAGGCCAGGTCCTCCCTGGACTGGAAACAAGCATCCTAGGACCGGTTTCAGGGTTTCACCCATCATCAGCCCGGATAGCTTGACTACAGTGGCATGCAGAGCACGGGACCCACGTCTGGGCATACCCGTTTCACTTAGAGTGACAAATGCAAAAAGAACAATTGGTTTACAGAATGCAGAACAATGTCATACATTCACCCTAGTACAGAGCTCTGGCCTAAATCCATCGTTTTTTTGCTCACCATGCCATTCCAGTTTGAACCCAGCCACATGCAAATCAGTCTTGATCCTGCGCCCAATGGGAGCAGCCCCGCCCGAACTGCTAGGCCAGGTCCTCCCTGGACTAGAAACAAGCATCCTAGGACCGGTTTCAGGGTTTCACCCATCATCAGCCAGGATAGCTTGACTCCAGTGGCATGCAGAGCACGGGACCCACGTCTGGGAATTTAATTTATAGGCACTTTGCTAGTGGCATACATAAATTAAATATGCCATTCAGGTATGAGCCCAGGTTTCCATGTTTAGAGGAGAGAGCACATGCACTTTAGCACTAGATAGCAGTGGTAAAGTGGCCACAGTCCTAAAGCCAACGCAAATGAGTTCAGAAAAAGTGGAGGAGGAAGGCAAAAGGTTTGGGGAAGAGCCTGCAGAGAGGGCCTTTTTCCAACAATGTTGTAGAGGCATCTGTAGGTTGCAATCAAAGACAGCTCATTAGAGTTGTTCAAAAGAGGGCATCTCTCAGTGCACCCTTTACACAACACTAATAGACTGATGCTGATGAATTCCTGCCACCTAAAATGAGTGCAGATTTAACCACTGATATCCTCTTTGGTGCTATTCTTAACAAACAGAATTGGTCACATGCCATGCAGGGGCAGTCCCTTGTGCTTCTCAATAGTGCTACAATTGGCTGACAGCAGGGTAGATGTTATACAGTGGCTGCCATTTCTGCTCCCTGCTGTTGGTATTTTTATCTAGCAGCAGTGGGTGTAGAGATTTCCTCGTCTGCTCTTCGCTGGTGCTACACTTATCCAATAACAGTGGTGAAATGACATGCATTGGCTGTACATTCTGCTATTCTCGTCTGGTAGCAAGGACAGATGCCGGGCAGTGCCCGTCATTTCTGCTCTGTGCTCTTGCTATGTTTATTCAGCCGCAGTGGCGCAATACCATGCCGTGGGTTTCTGGTCTGCCCCTTGGTGCTGCTATATTTATCTAATAGCAGAGTCGAGATGCCCAGTACTCTTAGTTGTTTCTGCAGCCGACTGGTGCTATATTTGACAAAAGTCAGGCTGGCCAATAAGGCAATGAGGCATTGTCTGATGGGCTGATCTGACAGGTCAGTGCATGGACCATTTTTATGGCTGTTTGAGGGCCTGTTTCATCATCTGCTGGGCTGGTTTATAACAATGATTGCCCTGATATTAAAATAAATATTGCCTGTAGCAAGCACAAATCCATCCAGTCTTACATACCTTGCAAAACACTTATCCAGTGTGTCTGTACAAATTCAAAATTATCTCATTTTGTAAACATGGACCACTTTTTAGGTTTTGCCTGAAACAGGGCGCATGAGCTGTTGGTGAAATCTTTTTTTTTAAAGAAGCTCAAAACAGGCTTACCAATACTTACCATTGGTGGCTTCCACGTCATTCTTGTTTCCTTGCTTCTTATTGATCACGTCTCCTGCTTCCTCCCAGTTGCTTGCCTCCTCCCGCTTTCTCCCTGAGCTTCTGTCCCTGCCATGGAGCATGGACTTAGTATAGCTTGCTGTTTGCAGCAGGTATCTCCCACTGTGCACACGCTCCTCCAGGTATTTTTTTTAAATTACCTTATGCCCACTGTACGTTCCCCCCACCACCCTCCTCCTCCTGTCTGTTGCTGTTTTAACCTTCCAGGCCACAGTTCTCTCGTCTTGCTTTCCTCCTCATGCTGTCCATTGCTTCTCCCTCCCTGCTCCCACGCACCTTCCTGGTGTTGCTGCCACTGTCCATTATGTCTGTTCTCTCCACCTCACTCCTGTTGCCTGCTCCATCTCCACAATTTTTAAGACATACTGTACAGCTGCGCAGGCTGCTATGCAAGATAGCTGAAAGAAAAAAGGGTGGTGATGCCATATTTTATTTTAAGCCATGTTGCACAGCTGCCCATGTTGCTGTGCAATATGTTTAAAAAAGATTGACAAAACCCATAGATATCGCATAGGCAAAAACCTTTTGGCTTTGCCAATGCTTATTTAGCTATGTAATTTAATAATGGGAGGGAACTTTTATTTTGTTGCCTTGGCCTATTTTTTTGTCCCAACCCGACCATGGATGCCATGCACTGGATCCCCCTCCTGCACTGAGGCGCCGAAGGGAGAGGATTTATAGGTTGTCTATGACTGCTAATCTCTTAATTTTGTAAATTACATTGCATTAACGTAATTTCTGCAGTCTCCTTTAGTACAGCCAAAGGTTTTCTCTATCTCTCTCCCCATTTTTGTCTCTATCTCTATCTTTCTTCTTCCGTCTCTCTTTTAAAACCCACACACACACTACCATTTTGGTACATATGAGTACAAGTGAAATTTAAAGGAAGTTAAGTGTGACTCATAAGTTAACAGTGACTTTACCATGAAAGCTAAAATGATATGAAAATCATGAGTTAAGACGTTACCTACAATTTGTGCCACGTCCCCAACATTCTGTGTTTAAATTGACTCCCACCCATGTTGTTTCTTGAGGAACTTTGAAACGAGATGTGTTTGAGAGAATCATTGACCTTGTTCATAAATGTTTAAAGGGATGTAGGATGGTGTGACAAAGTTCCTGGAGAGATATTGTAGACCATGGGTAAATTGTGGCTGTGTGAGTGAATAATGGTGGTTGTGGGTGTATAAAAGTGGCTATACAGTTGTCTGATAGTTGGGAAGTGGGCATATGCAGTTGGTTGTGTGGAAATATAATTGTAGGAGTGCAGTCAGATATGATACTTTTTGGTGTGCAGCCGTATCATGCATTACCCCGGAGTTATCTTCCCCTCATGAAGTCTAGCCCCACACTATGTAGATAGTTGCCGATACCTCTGTAAGTGGACACATAGACCTTGCAATTGTCCCAATGTGTTAAGTGATCCTTTCTTGTTCTGGTTAACGTTACAGATTTGTGGCAACCTTCTAATAAATAGTTATCTCAACAGTCTTAAAATTGTTCTGAACGGTTGCGGGTATGGAATTTGGTCTATGCTGTAAGGAAGCACATTTCCTTTTCAACTCAGCAGTGTGCGAGGCATATGGTTTACATCTCAGCAGTGCGATATTATGCATATTATTTTCATTCAGCACTGCCTCTTTTGTAACATACTGTATGGCCTGATCCAGTAGCTTCACACCTATATCATATAGCATAATTGTTTAAAGCAGATGGAGGATGCTATAAACATGGTTTTGGATCCTTTATTATGGAGAGCATTTACCCATCTTTTCTTTAATTTTAATACTAGAGATGTAGACTTTTTATATATTGCTTTGGAAGACCATGTATGTAAAATGCAGTAGTTAGGTTGTAAGAATGCCTGGGCAACAACCTTTGGGTAATAATGTTTTAGTTGATATTCCATTTTAGGTACATCAATATAGAAATTGTATGTCCTACAACATTCTAGAAATCCCATTTTAAATATTGTATGCAACAAAAACATTCGTCAGGTAAAATCAAATACTTTTAATAGTAAAGGAATGGAATTTGTTTCTGAATAAAGGATACATACTTAACAACTGATATCTTAAGATGTGTGTTTCCAAAAATACATCTTCTAGGAACTATATTCATTTGACTCTCATGACCTCTGTAGTTATTTCTATTATGGTTTCATATATCATCTCCAAATAAACACATGGATAAAGTACATTCATTCAACTAGGTGTTTATTATCTTTCATTAAAATCGCAATCATAGCGTATATAAAAGAGTTTGGAGGCCTGAATGCTTTTAAAACACACATAATTCAGACATCTTTAAGATTAATCAAGATGAAAGTTGTTTTCTGTTAAGTTTACCTCTGAAGCAATCTGGCGCGGGTCTTATATGAGATATTATGGTGTCAAATTCTTCATGACAGTATCATTCAACTCTTATCCTGAGACACAAGTACAGTTACGTATAATTTACTTACATATTTGCTCTAGACACTGAACAAACACTTGTTTGTTCAATGAGAAATGATCCTGTTTAAGTGTTCCCAATCGAATGCCTTTATTTTAATTTGTAATTTGTCTTGCTAGCGATTTACCTGTATAAGTGATTTATGTTTCTGCTTCACAAACACACACATATTTATGTTTTACCCTTTATGTGATGCCTCTATCACAGATATATAAAGTGAGTTTCAACAGGAGACCAAATTTAGAGTTGGGTGATGATGAAAAATTCTCCAACTTGTGGAATAAGTTCGAAATCCTCCATCAGAGGATCCTGTTCAGGTGAGGTATCCACACCAGAATTACCTCCACCCAAATAAACCTATTATGATGGTATTTTGCATTGCCTTCTAACAATAAAGCAGACACATGGTCTCCTTTTGATTAGTAGTTTCAGAATTTTGCAAATATAGCTGGTAAATCTCTAGTTTTGATCAGCCACAACCCTTATGGAACAACATTTGTTTCTTTTGGTATATGCTATTAAATCTCTGCCTATATGTACTTTCAATTCTCCCCTGCCTGAGAACAAAAACACATCTACCATATGCTTATTGATTATTAAGGGATTTTCTTCCGTTAAACTATTTTTGAAATGTTGATGTTTCCTAAATTACCTTTGTCTGCCTTAGCAGACAGACTTCAGATGTAATACTAATAGGTAGTTGTATGTAGTATGAATGGTGTGTTTCATCGGATACAGCCATTAACCTGCATACAGAAATAAAAGCAATATGCAGATAAATCAAACCCTTTTTGTGATGGATATTGCCGGGTGGAAGCAGCCACTTTTCTCCGTTGTGGCTGCCACCGGTTCAGTGGCAATGGAGAATGTTACGTAGGTCTCTCAATAGCAGGGAAAAGTATTTCAACAAGAGCTCAGCAACTTTATGACCTAGAGCCAATGGCACTTCAAGAACTTATTTTGATTCTTAGGGCCTGATTAGGATGTCGGGCGGACTGCCACTGTCAGGCTCTGCCTGTCAGGTGCCTCAAGGAGCCCATCGGGGGGTCGGGCAGGCCGTACTCCCTTCAATGGGGGCAGTGCCTACGCTGGCATCCCTGTAGGGATTATGATGTTCCTTTCCAACAACCTTTTCATGGCGGTCCAACCGCCATTGGAAAGGATGTCGGAAAGGGAATTAGGGGGCCCCTAGCAGGTCCCGTCCCATGTAGACCTCCACGATGTGACCAGGAGGGCACATGTGGTGCCCCCACAAACATCCATGCACTATGTGCCAGGCACCTCCACATGGTGCCTGGCACATGGTGCAGGGATGTTCAAAAACATCCCTTTACTATTGCGGCTTGTGCTGCGGCCCTTTTCCGTGCCACAGCACAACACACAATGGAGAAAGGGATGTTTCACATGTGCATATTGGATAACCACTCAAGTGTTCTTCCATGCTGCTTCAGGCTGAAAAAAGGATGTTAATCGACAATCAGCAGAGGACTGTAGGGACCTGTCCCTATGTCAGGCTGTGTACAACCATGTTCCACAGATAAGTGCTGGAGATTGTGGTGCCAGGAAGAAGCATGATTCCATAGTGCTGCCAAAGGTAACCACGGGACGGAGCATGACGCTTGAAGCATTTTCTCCTTCAGAACGTTGTACATTTCTCCTTATCTTTTATCACATGGAAATAGAGATGAAATGTACGAAGGAAAAGTTCAGTATCCAAGCTATTCTTTATAGATAATATGCAAAACTAACACATGCAGAAAATAAACTGATTATATCAACCTAACATTAGTTTAATAATCATTCAAAGAAACACAATCACTAGTTCTTGTGAACTATTTCAGAAAATACCCACCTAAACTACAAATTAAACCAAAAAACTGTGGACTGAATGCCCAATAACTGATACAATTGTGTTTCCTCCATTCTGCATCTATCACCAATTCCTGGAGCAGTAGCACCATAAACTTCACACTAATTAGTGTGACCAACATTAAACAAATCTCAATATACATACAATATCAGTATTCCTGTGACTCTCAGGATGATACTGGTCAAACCCTGTGGACCTGAGGACAAAACACACAAATTACGCCCATTAAATATATTCTCTGTAAGAGAAATCTGTCCAGGTGACGAAAACCCTTGTTGTACCAACAGATGACACAACTTTCAAACTCAGAAGACTCTCATGTCAAATCTCTCTAGACCAGGGCTAAAATTATTTACTTATTGTGGGCTGATTGGGAGGCTTACCAGCTCACACTACTCCATCTAAAGTAGGATACATCAATTGTCATGTGCAAATAAACTGAAAAACCCACACTTTCATTTTGTTTGCAGGTAACTTGCAGAACTAGTGATAAATTGTATAATTATAAGAATCATAATTTATATTAAAATGGTACTCAATCCGTTTTAATGCGTTAATAATTAAAAGGAGATAGGATCTACCTGTCTCTATGCTCCAATGTCTATAACATTGCGTGACCTGAAGACTTAAGGCCTCATTACCATGGCACCATTTTGGGCTTGAGACCGTCCGACAAGGAGTCGGCAGTCCCGATAGCCCAATTACAATCCAACCTCATGCAGGCAGTTGTAAACATGACTTTTTATAATGTGGCTTGTGCTGCAGCCTGAACATGGTGCATGGATGTTTGTGGTACCACCACATGTGTCCCCTGGCCCCATAGCGGAGGCACACAGGGGACGTGGGCCCCGCTAGGGGCTCCCAAAGTCCATTTCCGTCTGTCTTTTTATGGCAGTGGGACCGCTGTGACTTGAAGACTTAGGGCCTCATTATGATGGCATTGTTTTGGGCTAGAGACCGTCCGTCAAGTAGTCACCGGTCCCAAAAGCCCAATTAGCCCATTCAGGATATTCTGCTAGTTGCAGTGCTAACTTTACACAGGCTGACATTACAGAACAGATACTGCAGGCAAAATCTACAGAACAGGAATCATCCACAGAGCATCAGGGATCTCTGCTGACACCCTCAGTGAGTTGAAACAAGCAGTTTCTTCTGCCAGTTATGCTATTCACCCTTTGAGCAACTAGTGCTAAAGCTTAATGTAAATACTTCAGTTTCTTTGGAAGCTTTATTTGTAATTGTTATCAATTTGATATGTGTCACAATTAATTCAAAATGTTCCTCATGCTTTCTATAGGTTCACCACAAGTTATTCAACAATCTCATTCTCTAGTTTTATTAACTATACATTTTGAAATTCTGGTTCTCTTTTTAAGGTCAATTAAATACATCATATACACTCAATTCTAAAATATAGGGCTACTGGATATATGTAGAAAGCAATATAGCATCCATTTCAAATACCCTCATCAGTGGTATTGTGCAGCCATATTTTCCATTGTTTTGCTTCTTCTATTTTGTCTTTTCACTGTTTTTTTGTAGTTTTTCTTTTCATGTTGAAAAACAGCACATCTTGATGTTCATTCATCCCTCTTGGCTACAAACCGTCAAGCTTCTTGTAGTGTTTTCCTTCATCTCCTCGTGACTTGTAGGTTCTATGGAACATAGAACCTGGAATGCATCTTGTGGCTCATTTGTCAGTTGCTATCCAGTAGCTGATGGATGGGGTGTTAACATTAAACCTCTAGTTATATACACCTTAACCTGTGTCCTGTGTATTCAAGTCGTTTCACTTCTATCCAAAATCTTTTTTTCTCATACTTGCTTATGCTTCTGCCGCCACCACGTATCAATTCTTGCTTTTTTTTTTTTTAGAAAATTTGAAAACTCATTTGATGGATTTCATGTTTATATTTTATTATTTTAGAGCAACTGGACTCTCCTGGAGTCATACACAACTACAGTGCTCAATACATCTGAGTTTTGCTTTGGGTTTTATTAAGACAATGTTATATATTCTGCCGGGTCATATTATTCCATGAATGCAAAAACTTTTATTGCATGTTGTATACCATTTAACTGCAATGTATTTTGTGTCTAGGTGATGGACCTTGTCTTGCTTTGTTATAAAATTTCTGTTGAACTGTAGGTAATTGACAAACATTGATAAATACATTTCTCACTCCTGTTTGTACATCTTAAATGCATATGACTAATAAGATGACGGTGCTGCAGAAAGAGTGGAAAAGTGCAGTTCTTTCCCATTCTTACCACAGCTAAGAAGAATGTTTAGGAATACAATAGGATTTTTTTATTTTTGGGAGAGAAAAGAATATCTTTTACAATTATGGATTTTATAAATACAAACATGTGAACCCATGGCATACATAACCTGCCAAACTGGATTCTACTTACAACGTATTAAAAAACCAAAACACAGATATTTGTGTGAGTAGCGCACCTTTGCTGCACGATTAATCACACTTTTAAATTGAACACGTATGCTTGGACGTTCTTGCAATTGATCATTAATTTCTGAAATGCACGTGTTCACTTTGCATTCCCAAATCTGCAACTTTCCTTTCGAATCAGTGCCTTAAAGTTAGATCTATTAAATTAATGTCCCTTTCCAGAGACCTGTGTTTCTTCTTTCAGAAGCCCAAAGCAAACATTTGGAATCCTACCATTAAAGATATTACCAGCCACTAGTCTAAAATTTAGAGCTGCAGCACGTTAAACCTAAGTATCCCTAAATTAATTTGCAATTATTATCAATATAATTTCATTATTTCTGACTCTGGTACTTCAGGCTTTGAGTAGCATGATTCCAATGCTGTGAAAATAGGAGCTTCAGGCTCCACATTGAACTATAAGCCCAGTTTTCTCTCAATTAGCAGGTAGTCCAACAGGCATTTCCAAAGCTATCGGTCTCGCCTTTGGGACCTTATATGTATTTAGCTATGCAGCACATTAGCCTGGGTGCTGAAATATCTACTGTTCTTTAACATGGAGTGAAAGTAAGCACCAACCTGCGTGACATGCCAGGTATGGGAACACATGAAGAGAAATATTGCCTTTCAGCAGGAAATGGTAGAGTCCAAAGCTCTGTTTTTAATATAAAACCAGGGACTTCGGTGGTCATATCACTGAAAATACAAGATTTGAAAAATATATTATTGTCTATGGGCGCTCGTGGAAGACAATTTCTATGGACTGGAATCAAGAGAATGCTAAAGTGATTCTGGTATTTTACTGACCTCTGCTGGCCTTTTTCTATCAAGAAAGTTAAATAGAGGCAGTTGCCAGAAAAATTTAAAAAACAGAAAGCCCCTCAGCAGAAAGCAATTCTGGTATTTTACTGACCTCTACTGGTTGTTTTCTATCAAGACAGTTAAATAGAGGCAGTTGAACAAAAAAAGTCCCTAAGCGGAAGCAGACAAGTCCTAGAGCTGATCTCCAGAGCCCACAAAGTACATACACATATAAGTATATACTAAAGTATATACAAGAGGTCTCCAATGCTCCACCTAAAAAGCAGAGCCAGACAACTGAATGCCTAATAGATCATATTGTAAGAAAAATACGAAATTCATTCAAATATGTGGGCAATTTGGATGATTTGTTTTTATTTATGAGCACAGTATGAGTTTTCTTGGCCTGTAAACGTTATGTTAGCATTATATATTAATTAAAACTGTGTTACAGGTGGAAGTACCCAAATCTCTTCAATAAGGTTCCTGGTGTACAGAAGAAGAACAGTGAATCAATGTTCAGAGGAGCTACGTTGTACTGCTCAAATACATTTTATGGACTGGACTGTGAGATCCCACCAAGATGGCTACCGAGCTTCAAAATGTTGCTTTTCATGTTAAGGTTTTTCGATATATAAATCCAGCCACAATACATTATGGGAGAAATCTGAATTTTATCTGTAAATATGGAAGTGAAGATATTTTTTATTTGTTAAAAAGTTTGTTTATGGACACAAAAAAGCATCTACTGTTGATTAAAATGTAATTGAATGTTGTCATTAGGTGCATACATTGCACACCGGAGGGATAACGCAGAAGTGTATTACTATGTTTAAAGCATTTCTAATAAATGAGTTTGAAGTTTTTAAACAGTTTTCATTATATTTATTATACTGCTTGATGGTGTGCATAAGGCTTTAACTTGGCCCTCAGAAAGTTGTCAAACAATAATTGATGAAGGTTATTTCATTACCCCCTTTTCTGGTGGAGGGAGCACTGAAATATGCTGTATTTCAAAGCACACTTTGTAGGGATGTATTTTAGGTGTAAAAAACATGCTGGAGAGATCAATTATGGAGTGGCTGCAACTAAAACGATTAATTGTCTCTTAAGTTGCAAAGGAATAAAAATACTGAAAAGATTTGTTTCATGGAGAGACCAAAGGAAATATCCATTTCAGTAATAGTTAAACAGGTTTCGAAACCAGAAGGCGATAGAATGAATCTGTTTTTCTTAAACAAATTCATGAGGTTCAAGTCAACCGAGGTGATGATTCTTCCTGTCCATAAAAACAGATTTGTTTTTAATGAAGCGACCAAATGGAACACCCATTTTAATAATTGTTAAACAGGTCTCAAGTCCAGAAGCCGCAGAACAAATCTGCTTTTCTGACACATTCACAATGACTTAAACTACAGAGGGGATGGTTCTACCTGTTACAGTTAAGAGAAAAACAGTGAAATCGACAATCATGATTTCTGTGACCTACTTGTCTGACAGACAAAACTTTTATATGTGATATCATTCATATGTTTTCAGTTGGAGTGCTCCAGATGTAAGTGGATTACTTAATGTAAACAACTCTGCGGCCATGTTTCTTCGAAGATCTTCTGCCTCGCTACTTCCCCTGGCATCCCCTTTTCCACCCCACTCCCCATGTTACATTATTTTTTATTTCTTTTGTTTATTAATAAAAAATGCCCACCATGCATTACGATACATGCGCAAGCCCCTGTTATGACACACAGTGGCCATGCTTTATGACGTAAGTGTGCACATCAGTGACTAACTGTTGTATTGTATTGTAATTGAATGTATATAGTGGTGACTACCCCTGACGAGGCGTCAATGGTGCAAGCATTCTACTCCGGAACCCAAAAAGGATTAGTGGCGGGCTAGTATAGTGAAAATGTGAGTTAATTTGAGCGGTGGACATGTGAGTGTTAGTTGGATTGAATGGGACAATGGGGGGATAGAAGAGGGAAGAGTCTAAAAAGTGTTTATTGGAAGTTCCTAGTAGTAAGATGAGGTTTGGGATGAGGAGAGAAGGAGGAGAGAAATATCTCTAGAAATGGATTAGGGAGCTCATACTAAATAATTTGTTTTGGGATGTGTCAAAGGAGGGATAGGTGAGGGAAGAATTTAAAAGGGTTGTTTGGGAGATCATATTATCAAAATGAGGTTTGGGGTGACCCAAGGAGGGTTTGCGAGGGAAGAGTCTAGAAAGGGTTATGTTAAAGATCATAGAGGTAGAATGAGGTTTGGGATGAGTAGAGAGTGGAGGTATATATTGAGAGATGTACAGGGTGAAATATATAAATATATAGAGACATAAGTACATATCATTATACATATTTATATCAAGAAATACACATGTCTAGATACATACATGTAATGCAGGTAAGGCCCAAATCTAAGCCACTTAATATACTGCTTTTCTCACACTTAAACAAATAATCTTTCTTGTCAAAAACGAGTGCTACATAGACTTTCCAATCACAGTTTAAACAATTGAGAAGATGAAGTAGTCTTTTAAACACACTCTGCTTTGCCTTGGAGGGTGTAATTTGCGTTTTTAACTTTAAAAATAAAAAACGGAGGCCACTGCAGGCCTAAGCATAGTATAGGTGAAACTAGGACACAAATTGAAACAGTCACGGGTGGAATAAAACGGCAGTTTTGACAACACAGTATATGAACGTACATATATGTATATGTGTATGTATATTTGTATGTTACCTACTGGCAGTCGCCAGTAGGTAGTTATAGTAAAGACCTAGTTTCCATAGGAAAAGCAGTTTTTGACTTACCTATATCTTTGGCACTGGCTTACGAATCTACACAAAAGATCCCCAAGAATAATGTGCCTCTGATTCTACCTGTGCATGGAACATTTCAGGGTGATCCGTCAAGTGGGGGATGAGAAAGAAAGCGTGGGGGGGGGTCAAAAAAGTGTTTTTGCCATGCATATGGCCTTTCACCCTATCCGTCACTCTCTCATCTGAAGAACCCTGAAAGGCCACTTCACTGACCCAGAGTCTTATACTCTACTTTACTCACAAATGCTTCCTCTGACTTTTTATACCGCTTAGCGCTTTATAAGTTCTGAATTCAATTCAATTCCATTCCCAAAGAGATTTTAGACACAACTACATCCCGAAGCCGTGGACGAAATTACACCCCATTTGGTAGAAAGGTAGCCCTTAGTCCAGAAAGTGCCTTCTTTCTTACTTGGTGTAAATCCATTCAGTAGTTTTACAGATATTAACCGATAACCAAATTTGTATATCTAGGGACACAATCCTCTGAGGTGGGTTCGCAGATCCACGTGCCAAATGCAATGCCATGATTGGTTGGCCACAACCTGACTGGGAAGTTGCGGCCGCCATTTTATGTATCAGGAAACAGTTCCCGGGGCTGAAAATGTTATGTGCAAAATGAATAAAGGGGTCAGGGTGGAGGTACCGTGACCCCATGGGTGTGTTAGAGGTTATCATCAGTTGGAACTTGAAGAAGATTGCAGGTACATTACAACCTTTTCTACACATGTTGGTCTGTTCCAATATAAAAGATTCCGTTTTGGTATGTCATCCACTGTAGAACTGTTCCAAGACGTAATTCGAAACATACAGCCTGTCATGAACGTGCTCAACTACAACGATGACATATTGGTTTTTGGAGCCACAAAAAAAGAACACGATAAAGCTCTTGCACCAGTATGTTGTTTAGTTGCCGAAGCAGGTTTGACTCTGAATGCAAACAAGGTTGAGTTCTATAACACAAAGCTAAAATTATTTGGCCATATCTTTTCTGACATCAGATTCTGCTAAAGTACAAGCGCTGTCAAATGGTGATCCCTCACAAGATGTTTCTAACTAGTAAAGAAACCCCGTTTTAAGGTTGCTGGCTATGTGTGCGTCTTGATGCAGTCTTTCTCAAGTCATTAGCAAATACAATTGGAAAACCCAATAGTGTAGCCTTTTATAGCCAAGACGTCTTGACTTTGACAATGCTTGTTTTATGGAATTCTAACTTTATATTTCGCTGTATTTTTGGTTTCTCTGTGTTTTCAGTGCTGTGATTGATAATTGTAGTGACTCATAAATAAATAAATACAAATACAAATACTGATAATATGAGATTCAAGCAAGGTACTTTTGGATATTGTGGCACAATAAAGAATAAGTACTTAAAATGTACAGACAAGTTTGATAAGGAGACTATTTTGGGCACACGTGAAATAATATAATTTATAAAGAGTACAGCAAAAACATTGTTCTTAAAGTATTTAGACAAGCCTTCACATCTGATTAAAAGTGTGAAAATATTCGCCATGGTCATTCCAGGTTTATAGAGGCCTGAATATATTCAACGGTCAATTCTAACCAAGAATATAATACAACACAGTGTTTTTAAATATATTTTTATTCTCGATTGAAGGACTCAAAATATTCTTTGGGCCCTGTAGGTACCAAAATATTCTCCTTATACTGTGTCTTCCCCTCACCAAAACCGAAATTAGAATATTGTGCCTGTGGTATGATGCTATGGAGATGATAGAATGACTATTTTATGCATTGCACTTGTTAGTCTTTCTATTATGTATATAACAGATATTTAGAAATGTTGGGCCAGATTTATCAAGGTCGCATTTGCGCCACGCACAGGTGCTCAAGATCGACCTAAGCGAGATTTATCAAGCCACGTAAGGCCACCTTGCATGGCCCTGCATGGCTTGATAAATCAAGAGTAATGCAAGGCAGCGCAAATATTTAAAGATGTTAAATACAGCGCATTCCTGCCCTGTTCCCTTTCCCACAGTGCAACAAGGTGGCTTGCTGCGTTGTGTTGTGTGAAAGTATGATAAATCTGCCTCGTTGTCTTTATATTATGCTGATAGGGTTGCTCTGGGGGTAGCACACACTGTTTGTCCAGGTTGCAAATTGCGCATCTGCATAAATAGGAATAATATGGGGATTGCTAATTACCTGGTTCACAATTCTGATTTTGCCTAATCATAATGGGGGTAAAACACGCTAGCAAGATATTCCCGATTCTGAAATGTTGTGCGCTAGCTCTTGCGCGTACTGCTTTTGTGAATGACTTGCACCAGGTTTTACATGATGAAAATCATAAAGGCACAAACCCGGCGTATAAGTATTTTGGACCTGGGTTTTAATCCTGATATGGACACAAAGAGAGGTTTGCACCCAAATCTGGATTAGTGTCTGGCCGGGAATGAACCTTTGACCTCCCTCTCCCTTAGCTTCCTTTGTGGATTTCTTACATCGGTGACCTATGTTTTGATTCGAATACGCTGAATTAATAATTAATAGTAAAGAAAAAAAGAACCTACAGATAACAAGTGGCTGTTGATTTTGCATTTTTTTGCTCTTCGCATGTACCTAATACTAATTTGAGGAAACTAAGACTTGGAGTATGAAGAAAGGTGAGTTGAGTCCAAGAAGGTAAGGCAAAGGTGCGAGGCCCACAGAGAATGGGCCTGAAGGAAGGACAAATACAGTCTATATGAGACCCAGAACACCCACCCCCTAAGGCTTGAGTATTAGCCCAGAGAATGCAGAATAGGAATTTAGGCACTAAGCAACAGGATAGTCCACCCTGACCTTTATCCAAAGGAATCTGATCACCAGATGGTGTGTGGAAACATGGCCAAATGAGATATGGTTCACTTACTTTCACACACCTAAATTAATATTTACCAACTTAGAAGATGAAAAAATGTGTATACTGGAGGCTACCTTGCAGGCAGTTTGGTCACAAGAGGGAAGTAGTTGTGCTAGTATGAGCACTGTGGCACAAGTCCAACATTTTCCAGGGTCACGCTGCCCTTCACCAGCATTTATTTATAGATTATTTTTAATAACAAGCATGCTTGCTGTCTTCCTTAACAATGAGGCAGCTTTGCTTGCCAAACCGCTAGATGGCATCAGATGCTATGTTTTCTCTTTCCTTGAAGTACATTTTTAGGTCTCGCCTGCAACAGCACATGCTGCTCTTGCTTGCAAGGGATATTATATACAACAAGGGGCTTGAAGCTCCCCATTGCCTAACATTCATTGGCTTCACATTCACTCTAATTTTGCTGCCTTCTACTTGGCCAGGACGTACTGACTTTACTTCCTGTGGCCAGGCCCTACATCCAAACCCCAAGGGCAGCCTTTGCCCTTGTGCAGCAAGGAGATGGACGCAGGGCCAGTCCTGCAGCCAGGCCTTGTGTCCAACCCATTGGCACAATACTCCACCCTAAGCCACTTTGGGCCCGTGGACCCCATTACCTGGGCCTTTTTAGTTTTAAGGAGAGCAGGGTGCACAGCACCTCTCCCAGAGCCACATTGAGCTCCATGAACCTCATCCCCTGAGACTTTATTACGGGCAGGGGGCGCGTGGCCTCCCTCTCCAAGCCACTAAGAGCCCCAGAACCCCATTCCCCAGTGCCTTTTTTTAATTAAGGGAAGGGGTGCACAGTCCCCCTCCTCAAGCCAGTAGGGGCCCAGGGACCTCACTCATCCCCGGGGCAAAAAGATATTTGTAATGGGTGGGGGTGCAAGGCCCTCCTTCGTGACCACAAGGGACCTCGGGGCCAAGACATATTTTAAGGGGAGTTTGGCCCTCCTTTCAGAGCCTAAATATGCTCAAGGACCCCATCCCACAGGGCTGAATTTGACATGAAGGGGGTGCATGAGCTGGGGCCTGTGATGCTCTGGGTAGGTGCCACAGTGCCCACTAGGGCACCCACCACACAGTAAGCTGGAGGGGGCGGGGGGAGCCTAAGAGCACCCGCAGCCGGAGTCAGTTCCCTGCATTCACTCATCCTGGGTGCTGCAGGAGTTGATATTGCTCCCGCCCAGCGTTTTGGAACAATGTGTGTTTCTCTGCCCGCAAGAGCATGGGCAGGAAAACAAAAGTCTGCTCCCACCCGGTGGGAGCATTTTTTAACCCCCCACCAAGCGAAAGCAGACACGCCTTCCCTACCGACGTTCCTGTGGACAGGGAAGGCATGCATGGTTCCACCCAGCAGAAGGTTTAAAAATGCTCTCACCAGGTGGAATCTTTCCCTGCCCGCTTTATTGCGGGCAGGGAAACCACTATGTCTTGAGGGTGGGCTCCCGGGGACACAATAATTGAGCCGGTCCAGAGGGATGGGGTCCCCACAGCCTTACAGTGAAGGCAAGTTTAGCCTCATAATGTGGTCCCTGGGGCCTATTAGTCTAGGGTGGGGAAGCGCATGAGCCCTCCCCTTTTCAATGAATTCGGACACAGGGAATGGGGTGCCCTGGGCCTATTGAGGCTTGGGGAGCGAGGCTGCCCCTTCCAAAAATAATGTTTTGTGCCGCTCCCCTGGCCTTGGTCCACTAAGGTTTTTTTTTCCTCTTAATAGAGCTGGAGTCCGTACTTGTTTTTTAAATTGTGTGGTGGATTAGCAGATCCTCCTCAAATTTGCAATAAAAATTTTTTTTAAATGCTTATGGCCTGAGGCGGGGTCCCTAAGTCTGGCCCACCAGGTCTAGGGTGTCAGGGCATCCCCACCATGTCCCCATATGTCTTTTTTTTTTTAGCCTTTTGTTTAGAACTCAGGAGTGAATTTTGAGTGCTAATGTGGCCACCACCAGATCTTTGTTGATGTGAGGCAGAGAATCAGATCTCAGCAATGGTGCCTACACTGCAAGATATATACATTTTTTTTAGCCTTAGTTACGCAAAAACTACTGCATGGATTTACACCAAATCACAAAAAGCATTCTTTCTGGACCATGATCTAGCTTTCTGCAAACTTTGCTGTAAATCCTTTCAGCCGTTTGGGCTGTAGTTGTGTCTACATTTCTTATGGAAAAAATTAATGGGGAAAACATGTTTTGAGACTTCCATTGTTTATTAGCCCCAGTTTGACAGATCATTCCAAAAATTTCCAAAAAGGAGCTGAGGCTAAAGATTTTTGTTTTTTGAATTGTCAAATAGCGCCAAAGTATTTAACAAACAGAAAAAATGCTTTTCCTATTGAAATATGATCCTAACTATAATTACCCAGTGGCGACTGCCACTGCAGTTGGCTGCATTTAAAAAACATTAGAAATTGACTGAAAAAAACATAGGTTACGGAGACGTTCTAGTTAGGTTAAGAATTTACAAGTAAAAAACCATAGAAATTCAGCAATTATAGTTAGGGTTATCTCAAGGAACTATAACTTGTGCCCTAAGGTAACTGTCACTCGCACCCCGCCTTGCATTGCTAATTACCCCACATTTTACATCACTGATGACATCTTATATGAAATAATTAATAATATCACTGCAAATTTTGCAGTACAATTATTGATGAGAAATCTGTGCATGGCGGGGGCATGAATTATAGCTACATTAGGGCATGAGTTATGGTTTCTTGAGATAACTCTAACTGCTTCATTTCTATGATTTTGTGTTTGTAAATTCTGAACCTAACTATAACATCCCTATAACCTTTATTTTTGTGTGTGATGATAGATAGATAGATAAATAATCTGGTTTGGGGGTCCCCCCCAAAAATGATAAATTAAGTTATACTTACCTTACCTATATTCACTATTTGCGGTACAGGCACCTGGGTGGTAAAGGCTGTGTAGAAGAGGAATGCGTGGTAATGACACATAACAGCGGAATAAGAATCTAATATAACTCTCAACGCAACGATCTTGATAATGAGTTAACCCTGAGTGATACTCAATATTTGCAGAAAAACATCTCTTTTCGTTTTTCGAAATAGAATTTAAAAAGCCTATCATGAAATGTGAGCAAAGTTAATTTCTTGCTGTGCTGAGTGTGCTCTGAGAAATGATTTTGGTCAGATTTTTTCAGGTTCTGTTAGTAAAGAGGCTCCTATTGAAATTGGGGCTCCAACAGCAACACCCCCTAGTTCTGACGTTGTACAACAGGTGGAATATTTGGGCGACGTGGAGTGCCTCGGAAAGGTGCCTTCTTACCAATACAAAGTACAAACGGTATTGAATTGGCACAGATAAAGATGGTGAAAGTATTAAGATCCTTATTGGGTCTCACCAACTTCTCTCACAGATTTATTTTAAGCCACTTAAGGTTGGTGCTCCATTGTCCAGATCAAGCTAAAAAACATTACCCTTTCACTAGAATGAAGATGAAATATGGCGCAACAAGCAGGTTGTCGGAATAGAATTATATTGTAAAACAGATACTTCCTACATACTAACTGGAGTAGTACTGTCATGGAAGCAGTAAGATGATAATATGAGCCAGGTTACGCTCTAGAGGTTGTGTTTTTTGTTCCATGAAGTTACACTGTGTTTGATAGTAATAGAAGCCTCTTGTCACTGGATTAAGATATAGTGCCTTTTAAAATCATTGCTGAGCACAATGATCCAGTGTACTTTAAAACTGTGAATGTGTGAACCAACAACATGCTCATTTGGATGTTGTTTTTCTCCAGGTTCAATGTAATCATTGTCTTTTAACCATACCACAAGAATAAAAAAGAAATGCTTTTACTAAGACTTAAAGACTTAGTTACAGTTTTGAGGAGAAGGTATGCCACCAAAAATATGGTACATTACACTGTCCACCAAACCAACTGGTCCACTGCTTTATTTAGAATCGGAGGAATCACCATGTTTCCAATGGCGAAGCCTACCCTGGCTCCCTCGGCTGAAACCTTTGACCAACAGCCTGGTGGACATTGGCTCAAGGCCAATGGATGACAGATCGTCCACCCTATTGAGAGCAGACATCCCGACATCTTTTTTTGTCTTGTTTGGGATGCCATGGTAAGCCAAGCACCTCAAATAGAATCAATCATCCCCCATGCATGAGGAACAATTCCTGTAAATAAGGGCCTTTAACCTTTTTGCTTTTCAACAACAAACTCCCACTTTTGGAGTTTGTTGTTGGAAATGTTGTGTTTTTTTAAACTTTGCTGTGTGGGGGAATTGAACATGGTATTTACCCAGGGAAGTTTCGGTGCCTTCAGTGGAGCAACCATGGTAGAGTATTGGATGTCCAACACTGGGTCACAAACCTGTTCCATCACTACCAGATTGTTTTGCAGGTACACTCAGGGCGTGTTGAGTGGACAGAACAAGATCACCAAAAGCGACAGATGTTGTTGTTCTCCAGCATGTCTAAACTATCTTGCGCAGGCCTTCTTCATTCGCAGGTCCCCCTGGTCCCTCAGAAAGTCTCTTGAGTGGTCCTCAATGTAGGACTGTGCAATTACACCTATGACCTAAGGAGCTCTTCCCCCTCGGCGAGCAGTCCATAAACCAATGTTTGGGGCAGAGCACAAAAACATGACATCTCTGTTTGTTCCTAGCTGCAGGAAGAACAGCAACATGACTATCCTAGTTTATTGTGCACATCTCAGATGCTGCTTCGGAGGAGTAAAGTCAAAGTGAATACAATGTACAGGTTCCACATAGCCAATACTTATCCAAATCTGGTGGCACAGCTGATACTTCAGGCCCCAATCAGTAGGTGAGCTCCTTCGAAATGCTGCAGCCACGCCAACCAGAGCATGGAACCCTAGTTCAAACATTTCCCTGGGTTTTCTACGTCTCTGGAAGAGCGAAGCACCAAACAGCACGGTGAATGTTTATTAGGAAGTTATATTCCATACATCTCGAGTGGTGTTCAGTTGTTGGTGGGCAGATCAGGGTAAGTACCAAGGGTTTCAAGTGAAATTATGTTGGCCTTGCATTATGATTTTAAAGCCACCACCAATATGATTTTAAAGCCACCACCAACAATCTGTATCCCGAAAACCTGCTGATGGGAAATTAGGCTCCCCCACCATCAGCAGCAATACACTTTGTCTGGATCCCCAGCCCTGCAAAGTCCTTTGCACTGCACTGGCGTGGTCCAAATCAATATAAAGCACCTCTTGTGGGCTTGCAGATGTAAAGAACACAGGGAAAAAACAAAGGGTCAACAAAATTGAAAAGCTGAAAACGAGGCTGGTATGTAAATCTGTACAAAAAGGGCAAGGACGTTTGTCCTTACTTCCACTATACTCAGTCCTACTGAGCTCCTTCTATTGCTATCTGAAGGGTTAAAGTTCAAATACAGGCTCATGAAGACAACACCGCATACCCTCTTCTCCGTGTCTTTAACATCAGAAAAAAGGTGAGGGAATCGACGCTATAGGTGTGATTGGTGCATAAGCGATGGTTTAAATACCGCGCGTAATAACATTAGGGTAGTTTGTGGGGTTGAGAAGAGACAGCACAGAATAGATACGAACAGCGTTCTTAAGCAGGTAACCTGGAGTCCATGATATTTTGGAGGGTATTTTTGTTCAATGGTACAGGATGGGAATGCAGGCATTGAGCACATGTCAGACAATTGGGAGCAGAGAGTTATTTATTTGATTTTTAGGTCACGTTAAATTCACTGGGGATGTTTAGAGTTTATTTAACAACGCGGGTGCAGTTTTGGCAGGTTTGACATCGAGGTTGGAGAGGGGGAGGTTACCGCTTTAAGTAAACTTTCTACATTGGGGCAGAAGGGCATTGAGGGTTAGTTATTGTGTTAATTATTTATTTAAAAGGGCAGATAATGCAGGATATGTCTACAGTATGCAAGGTTGGATAAACATTTCTGAGTAGAAAAATGGAAGACTAACATGGGTTTTATTTTATTGAAACAGCTTCCCCTGAGGAAGGGCAATTAAAAATGCCCGAAATGCACTGGGAATAAGATTTTTGCTGCAATTCATGACTTAAATGTCCTGACGCAAGGTAGTAAGAGGCCTGGATGGGCACAACTATTTTGTGTGAAGCTTATGGATATTTGGACAGCTTTATCGTGATTAATCTAGTCAAGCTGGATAACATGTGAATATTTCAGAATAAAATGAACTTAAAGCTGAAAAGTTTGCAACGTATTTTTTTGAAGCAGTGCGAATGGGTTTGCAACATAGTCATGCTGCCTTTTGTGTATTCAACATCAGAAATGCCACCAGGAGTTTGTGTCTGGGACCACTTGGTACCTAAAGGAGGCCCAGCAGAAGGTTTAGAAGAACAGCATGAGTGAACTCCAGTGAGGCGGGGCACATAAGGGCAGATTTAATAACATTTTGCACTGGTTTGCATCACAAAAGTGACACAAACCAGTGCAAAATGTTTATTTGGGATTTACTTTCCAGAGCAGACCTTTAGTTGCACTGGAAAATAGTCCAAAAGTAACGCAAAGTAGGCCAGTGCTGCTTTGTGTAGCTGTGCATAAAGGGGCCTACTATGGGTGGTACATGGGCATTCACATGCAACCGCCCAGGGTTTTGTTGCAAAGCCCTATCTCCCAACATTTTTAGTTAGGACTTTGCTTAAAAGATAATGCCTTTTCGAGGCTGGTGGTAAAAAAGAAAAATGTTTTCATTTCTCAAAGTTTTAGTCACGACGCATAAGCACCGATACGTGATGACATAGGCATGCATAAATATCACAATGCTTTTTTTTATTTTTGTTGATGATACTTAGCATTGGCAGACACATATTTTATTTTTGCCAACGTGGACCAACACTGGCAGAAAGCTCTGGCAAAGCAAATGGGTCTGCATTGCTTCTAAAGGCGAGAATAATTGGTCATCCCAATGCTTGTTCTCTTTCTTATTGCCTGCATGACTTTTGTGTTTGTGGTAGCTTGTTTTTGCAACTCATTCTAATTGCCTTGGTACGGATTTTGTCTAAAGAATCATTGCATTTAACTATCTGTTCACTACTTGCTTTGTATTAATACATGAAATTTGTTTACAAAAATAAGAATGCTGGATAGCATGCGTGCATGGATTATTGGCCCCCATACAGCACCAAATGCGTTGGTCGTTGAATAAAATCTGGAACTGTACTGTCATAGGTAGTTAATGTTACACAACAAAATACTGTTTTATTCTCAAGATTTACGAAAAACAATATTTTGGGACTTCCTCTGGATTTCTGACCAATGTTCTGAGTGGGTATTTTCTACAATAATGAACAACAAAGTTGACCGCTTCACCTGTAAACAAGAGATAGCTCTTTAAAGGTCCATTCATCAACACCGTGTTTACTTTTTACTAAGAAAATATAAAAACACACGGAAACTTTTCATTTAAAATTAATCAAAGACAAATTAAATAAGCTACAGGTATGCATTACATTGTACTCGAATACATCATAAGGCTATGAGCCTCATGTCCCAAGGTTGTTTGCAGTAAATCAAACTTCTTTTACCTTTGCCCTAAGCACATTTAGCAATTCAGAAAAGTGTTTCCAAATTGCTAAATATGTTTAGAAATAGATAGCGATCTGTTATTTGGAAGGAGGTTTTGTAGGCATCCCTTCCAAAATCTGAATTAGTATGCTATGTATCATTGTTTTGCGACAAAATTATAGCTGCAAAACACTGGAAAGTTAACTTCACTTCAAAGGAGGTGGTAGCCAGTTCTCAAAAGTGAAGGGCACCATTCTCTTAGTAAATGTTAAAATGTTAGTTGGGGAGCAGACAGTTATCCAAAATAAAGTTTGATTAATTTAAAAGCAATCACCGACATCATGGTCTGCTGACTCACCCAGGCCACCAGTCTTCAAAGTGAGTTGCACTTTGTCACCTACCGCTTTAATATTCATGAGATAGATTGAATTTCAACCAAATCTGATTCCTTATTTTGGGAACCGACCTATTCGCACATAGGTCGGTCCCCAAAATAATGTAGTGGTTGCAAAAAGTCTGTACACAAATGGTGACTGCTTTTTGCCACCCTATTAATTGTACCAGGCCGTACATTCTTCTTAAGAGGGTTAAGGTGTGTTGTCATGGTCAAAGAAACACCCGCCATGTTCTGAGCATCAATTACGTTGCTGTGAGCAGACAGTTTTTTATTGGCTGCTTAGTAGAGTTCTGACAACATGTCTCACCATCTGTCCCTCTCTCTATTCTGAGCTACACAGTAGCTGGGGGATTAGGAGTAAGCGGGTCTCTGCTCTGGAGGGTTCTGGGACAGCTGCAGTGAGAGAGGGACTGTTGTGGTTGTTATTGTGGCAATGGGCTCCCATCCCAGCACCTCACTAAAGGTTACCAAGGCAGGCCCCGGTGGTATCATGTATCCAATTCTTTTCAGAAAGCGAACCTGCCGCAGTCACACCAGTGAACCTGGATACTGTAGGTCAAACCGCCTTCATTTGCATGTCGACCTTTCCCGTTCGAAGCTGGTTCCAAACTCAGCGGCCTGAGTTCAGTGGGGGGCCGGCGCGCGTGCACTCTGCATATAGCAGCCTGGCAGCTCCACTAAACCATACCACTGTGACCTTTCACTCTGCGGCAAACAACGAAAAGGCACCCAAAAAGGTCAAATCCTTCAGTACTTCCATTATTATATTTAAAAAGGGAGAAAGCAATGGTATTTGCTCTAAAATAATTAAAAGAAACAGGCTTCAAATAATTTGCACTATGCTTACTTAAAAAATGCAAACTTTTTCTCCACTTTTTAAGCGTGAAAGACGGAGCTGCTTTGAGGAAAATCCTTTCGGTACTACGAAAATAGTGAAAGTTGTGCAAACTGGTGTGCTCAATATTTTTGAAGGTTATTAATGGAGATAGATTTATTTCATAGATTACTTATTATTATTAAATTGCACGAGTGGGGTTTGGTGCACACCAAACAACCCAAATGCATTTCTTCAATTGAATCCTATGAAAAATGTGTGGTTTGCACTGGTTGAGAGCCATCCACATAATTACTGAACATTGCAGAAAAAAGCGCAAGACAGGTATGTTATGGTGCAGTCCTTTATTAAAAAGCCAAACATCAGGGTCTGTGTACCTCATCCTTACCTAGGTGAGGTGAGTCCTCACCCTAAGACAAATAACCCTTCCTTTCAAAATGGGGCAGAAGGGGTCTTTCCTTTTTTTCCACCTCTTCTTCCCATTCTTTAACTTTGCCCACACATCTAATACCAACAAAACACCAAATCCATCAAAGCACAGCCTGTCACATATCAAGTCACTACCATCCAAGACTGTGGAGCACATCCAGAAGTCTGAACCGACAGGTACCAACAGAAAAGGCTACTGGAAAGTGGGGTAGTGAGGGAATGAGGAAGATTAGACCTAGAGCAAAGAAGATTACCGATAAGCAACCTGGACAATTCTCCTAAATATCCTATGAGGAGCAAAAAGGCAGTGGACAGGTGCTTTGGTTGGGAGGTGCCTAGGGAATGTGGTATATATATATATATAATTACCTACTGGCGGTCGCCAGTAGGTAGTTACAGTTAGGACCTAGTTTCCATAGGAAAAGCGTTTTTTGTTTTCGCAATAACTTTGGGGCCCGATGACGACTGTTCGTGAAATTTTCAAAACTAGTGGGGTGCTCCGGTCAGCTCCTATCCTGAAAGTTTCGGGGTGATTCGGCAAGCGGGGGCTGGGAAAAAAGGGGGGTCCCAAAACGTGTTTTCTCCATGTTAATTCCCATAGGAAACTTTAGACACAGCTACAGCCTGAACTGCTGAACGGAATTACACCACATTTGGCAAAAAGGTAGTGCTTGGTTCAGAAAGCGCCCTTTTTTTAAAATGGTTTAAATCCGTTCAGTAGTTACTGAGCAAATCAAAAAATAAAGGTTTCGATGTTTAGGGCCGCGGTGGATCCGCGAAACCCTCCGACCACGATCTTTATTCTAATTGGCTGTCAACACTCCATAGCAGGAAGTGTTGACAGCCATTTTGTGACTCGGTAGAACCGAGTCAGAAGTAAAGAGGGAAACAAAGGTGACAAAGAAGAAAAGGGGGCAGGGTTGAAACACACTGACCCTTAGGCCTGCTCAGGGGGTCCCACAAGGACCTCCAGGACCAAAAAAAAGCATTTAAAAAAAAACAAAAAACAGCGGAATGCGTGTTGGGTGCGCGGGTCCGGGTGAAAATATTTTAAAAAGCTAAGCGAGGGTTTTCTCGCTTCGTTATTTTTAACCCCCGGGTGGGCCAGGTCCTGAGGGGGGATTTGTATAATATAAAGCGGGGGCCCGCGGAGGCCCGAGCAGCCCCAGGGACCGGCACCTCCCCGGGGCTCAATTTTTTAATTATAATTTTTTTTTTAAAGTGTGAGGGGCCTCCAGCCCCCCCCCCCACACGCCCCAGGAACCACCACCTCCCCGGGGCACTAACTGTTAAAATGCGGGGCTCCATTTTGGACCCTGAGCCCCGGGGACCACCACTTCCCCGGGGCTTTGCAAAAAATGTGAGTGGCGCCATGGGGCCCCCCTCCTGGAGCCTTCGATGGCCCTGGGGACCGCCACCCCCCAGGGCCAGCTCCTGCAGTGTCCCGGGGTGCCCACCCCGGGACACTGCTGTTTGCTATGGTAGGGCGAGAGCACATCTCCCGCCCTACCGTAGCAAACTCTGGTTTGGATTGTGGAAGAGAGAGCAGGGAAACCTGCTCTCTCTTCCTAAATCCAAAGCAGAATTGCTTTTCCACATGGGGAGCTGTATGTCAGTAGCTCCCGATGTGGAAAAGCAATGCCGGCTCTCGCATGATGCGGGGAGCCGGCGGGACCGTGGGGGCATTGGGGCTCCCCCCACAGTCCCCAGCGAAGTGAGTAGGCCCTGGGGGATGGGGTACCCAGGGCGAATAAAAATTAGTTGTAGGTGCCGGATTTTTTATAATAAATAAAAATTGGAGTCGTGTCCCCAGCGCGGCCTCCTGGTGTGCACGTGAGGGGTGCGCGTCTCCCAGCACGGCCCCTTGGTGTGCACGCAAGGGGTGCATGACTCCCAGCATGGCCCCCTGGTGTACACGCGAGGGACGCGCGACTCCCAATGCGGACCCCTGGTGTGCACGTGAGGGGTGCGCGACTCCCAGCGCGGCCCCCTGGTGTGAACACGAGCAGTGCGCAACTCCTAATCGCGCTGGGTGCGCGACCCCAAACACAAAAATTGAAGATTTTTTCATTAAAAACCTATATTAAATGTTAGCATCTTGGGTGGCTCTAAAAAGAGCCCTTGTGTTTATTGGGAGATTTTTGTAGCTACATGTAAGTGCCGATGCAGAGTCTTAAGTTGTTGAGAAGGACTCTGTTTCCCTTATCTGTGAAGTGTACACCATCACTCCTGTAGATATCATCCATATAAAAACGCAGATTGTTGTTGTAAATGGACCCCATACCATTGTCTCTGAGATAAGCAGAAACAGCTTTATTGAAATTTTTTCTAGCTTTCTCAATCTGTGGACAAAATTGATTGGACCACTTCCATTTTCGTCTTTGGCATTTGTTAGAGTAGACAAAGACAGTTTGGGGGAAAAGCAACATCAATTCTGCAAAGGTGTCCTTCATTAGCATTTCCAGACCTACCCCAGTCAATGTGCCTAGGTCATTGCCACCACAGTGCATAATCCTGAGGTCAGGGGGTTGGAGGTGCATAAAGGTTTTAACCAATGGCATCAATTGGTGCCACTGTAATCCTCTCTGTCCAATCCATTTAATATCTACATTTTGCAAAGCTAGGTCTTTGTCAATACCCCTGCTTTCAGCATACCTTTTACACCAGAAAACATAGCTGTGCCTAACAATCCACACTGAAAGCATCCTGAAGGGATCTCTGAAGGTAATCAAAAGTTGTCTGTAGGTGAGGTAGGCAAGGGGTAGAATGAAATCTAAACTGGTGGACAATATGCTGTTTTTAAGAAAGTAGAGATTGGAGTGGCTGTTTAAGAACACTCTACATTCAAATATAGGGTGCATTTTACTTTGTTTAGAAAGCATGCTTGTTATTGGTTATTAAGAAATGTTTGAAAGGTACAGCAGAAAGGATAAGGGCATGCTTTGCAAAGTCAAACACACCTGCTGTTGTCATTTGCAACATTGTGTGGTGAACTTCTGACCTGGCAGCTAAGTTGAATGATGCATGACCTGTTGCTATGGAAACTGACATTAAGTACAAGGGGCGAAGATGTCAGTTGAAAAGTATTATTCACTATGACCAATGGAAAATCGTTTTTCAATTTGAAAAACACTTGGAAGCAATGCCATTTGTGGGTAATATTTATAAGTATTGAAAATTAGAGGGAAAGTTTGCCATTACTGGCTTTACATTGGAGTGTGCTCATCTACATTCTCTGTGTGAAAAAGAAAATCCTGACTGAGTGTGTGAGATTTTTCATTCAACAGATTTATTTAAAAGGTGAATTATATTTCTAAGAGATTTCTGTAATATATATTTGATATTTTTATGAAACTCTGCTGGTTGAATTAATTTATTAAATGTACAAATATATATTGGAATAACTTCTATTGTATTTGAACTTTGTTTTAAAAATAGTATGTGCACTAATATATACATTATTAAGTGTCTTGAAAGGTATAGTTGAATGATGCTTCTTATTTATTATTAATCGGTTAAATATGCATGAAGAATGTGTATTTTAAAAAATGTTTATATAAGGTGCAGTTTATTAGGCATGCATATTTTTTGGAGTAAGGTATAGTTAAATAAAATGGCATTATTATAGATAGTTTGGTAAAATGAGGTACAACTCTGTTATTTGCAAATTGACCATATAAGGTGTTAATGATTATAATTCTGTCATTAGTTTGTACAGTTTGTGTGGTTTTAGAAATCCTCATAAAAAAGGTGTTGTTGATTACTCTTCTTAATGAAGTTTGTTGGAAGGTACAGTTTGATGATGGTGCATACTTTGATTTAATTGCCAACATGTAGTTCAAAATAAAACCACTACATTTTACTCTTTCTGGTATGTAGTAGTTGTCTCCTTAAATAGATAGTATGTCATGAGTCATGTATTTGTTTACATTGTATTTATATAGTTGTATCTATATTTACTGAATTAATGAGAGGTACCTGAAAGATTACAGGAGTACAAAGGTAGTAAATATGTGATTTTATAAGTGCATGAGAGGTGTTTTTGTGGTTCTATAATGTCCAATTTCGTAGTTAGTATGCAGGTTTATTTATTATTATTTTAAAAAATATATTTTTATTAGAGCAGGAGAAACAATAAAAGCAATGCAAGCATGTTCAAGAATAAAAAAGGATTTCATATTAAAATTTCAAATAGCACTAATAAAGAATAAGTCTCCCACAATCCTAATCCTAGCTAAGCCAATTAGTTTACAAGATTAACCACACATAACAAGTAAAGTGCCAAGTGCAATATACACAAATAAAGTGCAAAGTGCCATGTGCAAATCATTTTCACTCATATTTTACATTATCAGACTTGGGTCATGCAGCCAACGGGGACAAAGGAACGCCAAATAGCACTGAATCTTACTACCGCTCCTACACGTTTGGCATAAGCCTCTTCAAGTTTATAAGTCTTAGTCAGCTTATTAAACCTATGTTCAATACTAGGTTGTATACTGGTTCTCCAATTTTGTAAAACGAGTGATCTAGCAACTGCTATAGCAATTAATATAAAATATTGCTGATATTTTGTAAAACATTTCACTTCTGCTGAGGAGCCATATAACACCAACATAGCTGACGGACAGATTTCTAGGGTTAAAATCCAAGATATTTCCTCAAAGACCCTTTTCCAGAAATCTTGTAAATCGTTACATTCAAAGAATATATGTAACCATCCCCCTTCCCCCTCTGTATTACAGCGGAAACATTTATTTGGGCAGGTTAAAAACATTTTGGACAGTTTCAGAGGAGTAAAGTATAATAGCCATCTAGATAAAAAATTCATTCTTTTAAAATGAGCGCCTCTAAGCTTTATTTGCTAGGTCATTTAACTTAGTCTACTCTTTAGTATTAAACTTGCAGCCTGTCTCTAAATGAATTTTCTGCAGCTCTTTTGTCAGGACCTCTTCTGAATTGGCTTTCTGATACAGTATCTGATACCAGGAGCCAACTCCTGCCAATTTATTTACTATCTGCCTGACAATTGGTCTTGTCTCATCTAAAATTGCATAGTTGCTCTTAAGGAAATTAGATAGTTGTGCAAAACTCAGGGCCAATGCAGTATTCGGAGTATTGGCCTGAAAACAAACAGTTTCCCATGTAGATTGTAAAAATCCCCCAACTGAAAGTATTCCTGTTCTTGCCATTTCTGACAAAGCCTACTGGAAAGTTTAAAACCTCCAAATGCTCCTTCCTGTATTGGGGTATACGCATGAAATAGAGGGATATGCCAAGATTTAAAAAATAACTGCATTCTATCTGCTAGAGTAAAAATAACCTTATAACGCATTTTTTGGGAAGTTTTGCCAAACGTAGGAAGGCCGGGAGCACATTTAGCATATGTATCAAGAAAAATGTATCAAAAACAGAATTTTCCTTGCCCAGTTGAGAAAGCTAATAGAGTAAAGAAGCCTGATAATATGTTAAAAAGTGTGGGAGTGCCAGTCCTCCTAAGGTTACATCAAGTTGCAGTATAGAGAGCCTGACCCTAGGTAGTTTATTATTCCAAACAAACCTCCTTATTAGTTGATCCAGCTCCTTAAAATAGTAACTCGGGATTTTCATAGGGAGGTTAATGAATAAAAACAAGAACAATGGAAGTACCGTCATTTTGATCATTGATACTCTTCCCACCAAGGACAATTGCAGCAAAGACCAATTATCCAGTAACTTTTTAACTTTAGTAAGCAAACTAGCATAGTTCATAGAGAATAGTTGTGCATAATCATTTGTAACATAAATTCCCAAATATCTAATTGGATGCGGGGGTTTTAGATGGATGGTAGGTGGAAAATCTAGAGGAGTCGTATTAAATGCCAACATTTCGGTTTTTGCATGATTGACTTAATAACCTCCAACTTGTGCAAAATTTTGAATTTCGTCTAATAGGTTCTGTAAGTTATCTACCCCAGGCTTCAAATATAAAATAATATCGTCTGCATAAAGCTTGATTTTGGTCATACCATCTATAGGAGGACAATACTTATGTTCTTCCGAATCTTCTGCACCAGGGGTTCGATAAACAGTGAGAATAAAAGAGGAGACAGCGGGCATCCCTGACGGGTGCCTCGCTTAATAGTAACTTTGCCATTTTGTAAGCCGTTGATCATAATTGTAGCTTCTGCACCTCTATATATTTTAATCAACATCTTTATAAGTTGTTGTGGAAAACCAAAGTTTGATAAAATAAAAAATAATGCACTCCAATCCATCAAATCAAAAGCTTTTTCAGCATCCATCATCAGAATCACCACATCTGTCTGATTAATAGAAAAATAATCAATAGCTTGGATTAAAAAATGAGTATTTGATGCCATTAAACGTCCAGGAATAAAACCATTTTGATCACTATGAACCAGTTGTTGTGGACAGGGAGCAATCCTTTTAGCCCAAATTTTCATAAGAAATTTATAATCTGTATTTAACAGACTGATAGGATGGTATGAACTTGGATCGGCAGGGTCCTTATCTTTTAAAAAAAAACTATTACAACCGATTCCTTAAAACTCTTTGGAGTATCTATACCATCCTTAATTTCGTTAAACAAATTTACTAAAAAAGGAAGCAGTTCTGCCTGAAATATCTTATACATTTTTACAGGAATCCTGTCTGCTCCACTAGCTTTGGCATTCAACATACTCTTTAATACTACCTGTGCTTCAAGGATTCCAATGTGCGAACATAGTGTGTTGGAGAATTGCTCAGATAACAAAGGTAGCTCCAGTAAATCAAAGTATCTCTCAAGATCTACCTCATCCACTCCCTGCGTCTCTCCATAAATATGCTCAAAATGTGAACTAAACACCTCACCTATTCCTTGCTTATCCTCAACTAAATGGCCAGTTACTGGATTGTTAATTTGAGAGATTAATTGTGCCGCCTTTTGTGATTTCGTGGACCAATCCAGAAATCTACCAATCTGCTGCCTCTCCTCGTATAATTTTTGTTGGTAGGCCCTACTACCTGCAATTTCCTCTGTTAAAAAAAAATCTTTCAGATTCTCCATTGCCATGGCTACCTCCTTTTGCTGTGCCTTTATTATGGGCGCTGAGGAATCTGCAAGAATTACTTTTTGTCACGCTTCTTCCACGGCAGCTTGAAGTGTGGCAATCTTGTATCTCCGTAAATTATTAATTCTTGCCTTATAGGAGATAACATGCCCTCTAAACGTGGCTTTAAAGGCTTCCCATACCGAAAATAATGGGGCCGTGTTTAAATTATTTTGAAAGAACTCGTCTATAAACCGTCATGTTTCTGTTAACCAGGTCGCATCCTGTAAAAGAGTTTTATCAAATTGCCATCTAGGTCTGTTTTTCATTTTTTATTTAACAATAAAGAAAAAGAGACTAGAGAATGATCTGAAAAGGAATTAGTTACAATTTCCACAAGCCCCTTATCAACTAATTTATCGACTAAAAAATAATCCAAACGTGAGGCTGATCTAAATCTGCCAGAATAGCAGGTGTATTGCAAGAGAGTAGGATTAGCTAATCTCCAGGGATCGACCAAAGAAAAATCTCTTATTAGGCTACTAATTATCTTTGCAGTTTTGGGTTTCAGTTGACGCTTTCCTTTATTTTCGTAGTTAGTATGTAGGTAAATGTCAACAATCTATACGGTCCCATAACTCCCTGCAGTCTACTGATTCACTCCTACAAAAATTCAAGTAGTAGCCATGCAGTTATCTAATCACTGTGCAGAAACACAAGCACTTATAAACTCACCCTGCTGTCAACTACCAGTACTTTACCTACTCAGTCACTGTCTATGCACTTGTACAATGATTCAGGCATGAAGAGACACTGTGCTACAGTCAGATGTACACAATCTATGCAGGTCCTTAACCCCCTGCAGACTACTGATTCACTCCTGCAATAATCTAAGTAGTACTCATGCAGTGCCCCAATCACACTGTCACTCTCTCACCACTCTTGCAATCATCCTGACAGAACCATGTCCTTATCTAATCTCTGTGCCGAAACATAAGCACTTATAAACTCACCCTGCAGTCAACTACCAGCAGTCTACCTACTCAGTCACTGTCTATGCACTTGGACAATGATTCAGGCATGAAGAGACACTGTGCTACAGTCAGATGTGCACAATCTATGCAGGCCCCTAACCCCCTGCAGACTACTGATTAATTCCTGCAATAATCTAGATAGTACCTATGCAGTGTCCCAATCACACTGTCACTCTCTGTCCACTCTTGCAATTATCGTGACAGAACCATGTCCTTATCTAATCTCTGTGCCGAAACACAAGCCCTTATAACCTCACCCTGCTATAAACTATCATCACTCTACCTACTCAGTCACTGTCTATGCTCTTGTACAGTGACTCAGGCATGAAGAGACACTGATCTACAGTCAAATGTGCACAATCTATGCAGGCCCCTAACCCCCTGTAGACTACTGATACGCTCTTGCATTAATCTAGGTAGTAGTCATGCAGTGCCCCAATCACACTATCAGTCTTTGTCCAGTCTTGCAATCATCCTCACAGAACTATGTCCTTATCTAACCTCTGTGCTGAAACACAAGCATTTATAAACTTGCCCTGCTGTCAACTACCAGCAGTCTACCTACTCAGTCACTGTCTATGCACTTGTACAATGATTCAGGCATAAGGAGACACTGTGCTACAGTTAAATGTGCACAATTTATGCAGGCCCCTAACCCTCTGCAGACTAATGATTCACTCCTGCAAAAATCCAGGTAGTACTCATGAAGTGCAGTAATCACACTGTCACTCTCTGTGCAGTCTTCTAATTATGCAGCCAGTACCATGTTCTTATCTAATCACTGTGCAAAATCCAAGAATTAATGATTTCTCCATTCTCTTTTCATGCAGTACTCTAATTATCCAGTCAGTACCTATGTACTCATGCAATGATCCAGGTACTAATACTTACAGTATTACAATCATCTATCCAATATTGATGCAGTCCTCTAAACACGTAAACACTACTTATTCACTTATTCAGTCCTAGAATTATCCAATTAGTACCTGTATACTGCAGTAAATGGATAGTCATTTCAAAACAAAGTGTGTAAATGGGTTTTATGTAGAACATGTTTGTTTACTAATACAATAATACATTTTATAGATGTATTTTAATAATATTATATATATATTTTTTTAAAACAGATATTGTTCATCATCATAAAAAAAACACTTACCATGGCTAAAAAAACAGAAAAGAGGAAACAATGAAAAAAGGAGTATTATTTGAAGAAAAGACAACAGCAAGAATTAGATGAACAACATCATGTTGGGAAAAAGAAAAAATCTTGAGGTAAGAGTACAAAACAATTTATTTAAAAAAAATCAAAGCCTAGAAACAGTGGGCACAGTGTGGAAAGTACAAAGAATGCCTTAACAAGAAAAAAGAATAAGAAGAAAAAAAGCAAGAATAATGCGAAATCACATTCTAAGGAAATAATGTATGGTAAAAGGAGGAAGACTCAGTATGAAGAAATTAGAAAGAGAATGTTTTACATTAGAGTTGTGTCTAATTTGTTGAAAGATGTGAAGAAATATAAAAAAGATCAGCATTTTATAAAAAGAAGAAACAGATTGAAAGTATTGTGGAGAAGGCGTTTCAATTAAAAAGGAAGTTATTCATTTTAGTTTTAAATAGAATTTGATCACTTGATAAGCCACTACATTTTATGAAGGCCAAAAGTAAGAAGAAGAGACTAATTAACAAAAGTAACTTTTGTGATTTTTTTGGCAGAATGGAAACACAGTTCAAGCTCAGAGCCTTTTTTTAATGAAGAGAGTTATTTTCAAACCAATACATTACTGCTTGCAGTTGATACCAGTGGTCGAGCTTATGAGGTTAGAAATGGTTGTCCAATTGAGAAAGAGAAGATGGTTCCCAGAAATGTAGAAGAAGTGATAGCTGATGAAGTTCTAGGGAGACGTTCTAAAGCTCCAGTGTATACTTGAGATTGTAGTAGTATTTGTAGTATACGACAGGAATCTATTGATATTTTTCGCAATTTCTTATGAGAGTATAGTAAAAAAAAAAGTGTTAAACAAAAGATTAGGATGTTGCAAGGACTAGATCCTTGCAGAGTGAGAAAAAATGCTGGTTTGCAAGGTCATTCACTGGCTTGTCTTTCAAGAAAAGTATGTCAAAGTGTTTTTCATCATTTTAGAATGTTAGCAGTACATTATTCTCAAATGCGGAAGTTAGTGAGAAGATTGTATTATGCAAAAAGTCCAGCAATAATTTTAAATGACTTAAACAGTGCTCTTTTGCATGGAACAGTATCAGATGTTAAAAAAGTTTGTGATGAAATAGAGTTTCGTTACTTTGGTCCTGAAGAAGAGAGTGGGCAAAGTGAGACATTGATAGAAGTAGGTGTTGAAGAAAATGTGGAAAATAGTAGTACAGAGAAGTTTGAAGAACAAATGACAAAGTTTAAGGTAATTTTGTGTGAAAGACCAAATTAAACTTGTATTTGTTGCCGACGAACTCACTAGAGAAATCAGACTAGGACTGTTGATCTGTATTTAAAAAGTGAAAGAGAAAATAATGATAAATGGAAGGAGTTTGCAACTTATTTGTTGGTAGAGAATTGCTTTGATTTGGGTATTGATCAGCGTATTTGTAAAAATTGTTATAACAAATTAGATGATAATAAAATGCCTGCTAGAGCTGTCCATAATAATCTGGAGTTAGTAACTATTCCTCCAGAACTGATAGATTTAAACACGTATGAGTCTATTCTGTTCAATGTGTGCACCCATTTCAGGCTATTATTCGCATGGAGCCTAAAATAGATAAATTGCCTCCTACAGATTTACAGTGAGGATTAAAAGGAAGAGTTGTATATTTACCTCTAGATTTAAAGAAAAATATTGAAACTGTTGGTGTAGAAAATTTAGAAAGTGAACCACTAGTTATTCTAGTTAATGGTGTTCCTACGAAGAGTAAGAAAATTTGGCAGGAATTAGTTGATGTTAGGAAAGTGCAAAAGGCAACATTATATCTTATAAAAAACAATGATTACTACAAAAACGTGTATGTAGAAGAAGAAGAAATAGTTTTAGGAGATGACAGTGAAACGTCAAGTGGTCAAATTGGAAAAGTTGACGTGCAAAAGTGAAGAAATTTATGAACATTATAGTGTACATCCACTTCATTCAAAAGAAGTGATAGGGAATACTACTGAATTATTCCAAATGAAAAAAGCTAAGGGGACTCCCATGAGTGTATGGGAAAAACGTTTGGAAGCTCGTTGTTTTCCACAGCTCTTCCCCGCTGGAAAAGGGGGACGATATGACGAACGATTAGTACAGATTCCTGCTTCAGAATATCGGACACCAAGATTGTATGCAGAAGATCCAAGATTTCGACAATGTATCCCATATATATTTCATCTTTTGTTTGAGAGTGACTTGTCTGGACTTTCATATGCAGTTAACCACATATTAAAAACAGGAGTACATCTTCAAAATGTTTCTGCAAAGGAATTTATAGATAAAGTACATCAGAGAGACGATCATTTAGAATCTCAACTGATTAATTTGATGGCATGTCAGCGCGGTACTAATGAATATTGGTATCGTCGTCATGGATAACTTAAATGTATGCTAAGGAACTTAGGAACTCCTACATGGTTTGTTACCCTAAGCTGTGCTGAATACGCCTGGGATGATTTACTTGAATTTCTTCGAGAATCAAATTCAAATATTAAAAATATTGAATACAAGACACCTGGAGAATTGTGCTCTTTGGATCCTGTAAATGTATGCAGATATTTCAACCATAGGTTTGAAGCTATGATGTTTTTTATTGGCAATAAAAAGAATCCTCCTCTTGGAGAAGTTATTCATTTCTTTTGGAGAAAGGAGTATCAAGCTAGAGGGGCTCCTCATATACATATGCTGTTATGGATCAATGATGCACCCAAATTTGGAATGGATTCGGATGACACGGTTTTATCTTTTATACAAGATTATGTTACATGTGTTATACCAAAGAGAACAGAAGAAAACACCTTAAGGCAACAAGTGTTACGATTCCAAAGTCATCAATGTGGCAAATATTGTCGACGGAAATACACGTCGAAGGAAAAGTTTTATACCAAATGTCGTTTTGGATTTCCACGTCCAGTAATATCCAAAGGAAGAATAAACCGTTTCATGTCAGCAGTGAGACATACCATCACTAGAAAATCTCAAAAAAATACGTACAGTTTGAGAAGAAGTGAAGAATCAAAGTATATCAATGATTATAATCCAGTTATTCTCTCAATGTGGAATGCTAATATGGATATTCAGTATGTTGCGGACAATTACATTGCTGTTGCTCGGTATGTAACACCATACATAACAAAATCAGAACAGACAGAGTTGAAAGAAATGTGGGAAGAAATTTCCCACGAGAAGAGTCTTAGTAAGAAATTGTACAGTTTTAGTTTGAAGATGTTGAAGATGTTATCCCATTGAGAGATTGGAGCATACGAATGCTCACTTCGGTTATCATCTGCAAGCTTATTTTCAAAGTCAGGAGGGATCATTTGGGTGAGTCTAGGTCTTGCTGCAACGCGAAATCGAGTACTTAAACCTATACAAAAAATTGAATATTTAGCAGTAAATGAACCGGAAGAGTACAGATATTGTCAAAACAAACATGTTGGATACATACTATCCAAATACATATGTCTCTTTGAAGTGCTGCAATTTTACAGTTTTAAGAAAAATACTACAGAAAACATAAATGAAGGAAAATATGCAGTGATTGGTTCAGAAGGATGTTTGGTGAAACATAGTAAAGGAAATCTGATTAATCACAGGAAACGGAGTTGTGATACTGCTGATAGAAGAGAATTTTACTATTTAGCACTTTTGCAACTGTTCAAGCCTTGGCATACGGAATCGGAATTACTTGCAGATTTTCAGTGCTATGAAGATTATTTCAATTCATGTAAAGATAGCATTGAATGCCCAGTTTTTGCAAATTATCTCAAAATGTTGAATGAAGAAATATATCAAGAAGCTACTATTGCAGCTGAAATTGCTAGAGACAGTTCTCAAGACAGTCAAAGTTCTGGTACCCTGATTCAAGATCCACTAGGACAACCAATTCTTGAAAATAAATCAGCAATCGCCATGAATGAAGTGGAAACAGCAATGCATCAAGCTCAAGAAGATATTATGGACTTAGAAAACTTGTTAGAGCAACTAAATATTGAACAGTAAGAAATAAATCAGCAAGTTAGACAACAGATTGACCATGGTTTTCTTCAAAAAAAGAAAGAATGCACATGCACATCATTTCAACCTATCCGAATGTATATCAGTGGTCAAGCTGGTACAGAAAAAAGTTTCTTGATTAAGGTTTTGACCACTTATCTACGGAAAATAACTGACTCACATTTGTCTTGTGTTGTAACTGCTCCAATTACATTACATCTTTTACTAATGCTACCTGTGGAACATGAAAATAAATTGGAATATCACAAGCTATCTGGAGAAGCTTGTTATGAAGTTTCAAGAGTGCTAAAGAAAATGAAACTTCTGATTATTGATGATGTGAGCATGGTCTCAAACTTAATGCTTGTCTTTGTGCATTTAAGAATGCAGCAAATTATAAAAACAGAATACGATGTCTTATTTGGAGGAACACATGTGACAGCTTTTGGTGATGTACTGCAGCTTACTCCTGTAAAAGGGCAACCAGTATTTAAAACACTTGTACACGAAGACACCAGAAAGTCTTTGGGAAGTGTTGGAAACGTTAACATTTGGTCATATTTTGAGTACAAAGAACTCATTAAAAATATGCGACAAGCAAATGATTAAGATTATGGAACCATTCTTCAAGATATAAGAATTGGAGTATTGACAGGACATGGCAAACAAGCTTTGCAAAGCCGGCTACTTACCAACTTGTTTCCAAATGAAAATATAGATCTTGCAAAAATATACAAAAAAAATGCAGAAAATAAATCTAGAATCTGCCTCATGCCAACACTGCGAGAGTGTTGTACATTCAATGAAGAACTTTTAAAGCTGGAAAATGAACAAATAATAAAAATGGAAACCATTGATAAAACAGAGCATGAAGGAATTACTATTATTTTGACAGAAAAACTGAAAACAAAATTGGGTTCTTTAGAAAAATCTATATCTAAATTTTACGGCGTAATTTGGATGTGGAAAAAGGTTTAGTAAATGGAGCAATGGGAAAAGTTGTTGATTTTGTTAATTATCAAAAAAAAGATGGAATTGAATATTTCAAAATCAAATTTGATCAGATTGAAGAAGTAAAACAAATTGCTTGTTGTTCTGCTCGTTTTTTGCTTGTTAAAGATTTGTATGTTTGTAGAAAACAGTTTCCTCCTTCTTTGGCATGTGCGGTGACTATTCATAAATCTCAAGGTTTAAGTGTAGACAGTGCTTTGGTAAATATTGTAAGTACCATATTTAAAGAGGGTATGGCATATGTTGCTTTGTCACGAGTCAGAACTTTATCTGGATTGTATTTGATTGATTTTGATGAGAGAAAGATTAGTGCAGATGTAAATTGTGTAAGAGAGTATAATCGGTTAAGTAGACTGTATGCTCCCAATTTAGGTGAATATCCTGTACATGAAAAGCGTGTAGTAGGTCGAAAAAGAAGGTATGAGAATATCTGTAGTGAAGTTAAAGAGAAGAAAAAATTCAGGATAATGTTGAAATTCCAAGCAAAAAGAAAAAGGACACTATTGAAGAGATTTTCGGATATCAGTTAGAAAATAGTTCAGGTATCAACTGCTATGCTAATGTAGTGGTAAATGTTGTATTTTTTCTAGAATATCTGCAATAGCAAATTATGGAGAATCATGAAAAGAGGGTTTGTTCCTTGTTGCGTTCTATTTTTGCAAAATTGAGAACTGATCAAAGTAAAATACAAAGTGTTTCTGATATTCGGAATCTTTTGGATATGTGGTCTGGTTCTACACAATTTACACAGAATGTGCAACAAGATGCGCAACAAGATTCCTAGGAATTTCTAATGTATATGCTTGCAGTATTAGAAGAGGAAGGAATACAAATTGAAAATCTATTTGGACTTCGTTATAAATGGGAACATGAATGTGAAAATGGTAGGTTTACTTCTACCACTAACAGACATTGAAAGATTGATATATTTAACAATACCAGACTGTAAAACAGTGTCTTTCAACAAATTAGTTAAAGCAGCAAATCAAAACATGGAGTGTACCCAATGCAAATCAGAAATGTTATCAACGCTATTTATAGAAAATTTTGGACAATATATAATTATAATGATACAACGTTGTACAGCTGATGGAAGAAAATTGGAAACTTTAATTAAAGATTTTGTAGCAAGTCAACTATCAATATCAGGAAGAACTTTTGTAGCAGTAGCAATTATTTTCCACAATGGACCTTCTACAATATCTGAACATTACACTGTCTATTTAAAATGCAATAAAGGATGGACATATTGTAATGATGCTCATTTAGTTTTTAGATATCATTTGCCGAACAAATTACCAAATTCATACCTAATATTTTTAAAGCCAAAGTTCTAAGAACATAATTTGGCCTATTGGGAATATGTTCAACTGTATTAATACAATTACTTTGGACAATTTCAGTATAAAGGATTTCAGGAATATCATTTGGCCTAGAGGAAAGATATTAATATGAATTAAGCACTTTTTCTGGTGATATTCTGACAGCATACAGTTTAAAGAAGATCATTTAGAGTATATGGAAATTAGAAAGAATTGTTGATTGAATTATTGTTTCAGTTCTTTCATATTGTAGTAACAAAATTCTCTTACAAAGAAGTATTTTATATATGTGTGATGTGTAATATATGCAATGTTACTGAGGATGTTAATTTTATCCAATGTGCAGAGATACTTCACTATGTTGAAAATATTTTTGACACAGATTTGTGTTTTTTTAAACAATCTTCTTGATTGTAACATTGAAATCACTATTTATAGTGAAATTCAATCTATTCTGAGAAAAGCAAAAATGGCAAACAAAATAATTTATATTATGCTTAAATTATGTTGTACTTATAAAATGATAATATTATATATTATAACTGTATTTTTTCTTCTCTTTTACAGATCCTAATTCTAAAGTTAAAAAGTTTTTAAACTTTAAAATATAGCAAACAACTGCAAACATTTTTAACAATATTTTGATATCTACTACTGTAAAGGTAACGTTAAGTAATCCAAACACTATCCGTCCACTACTACATTCATCCAGGCACTATTCATACACACCGTTAAACACCTACTCACTGCTTATTAATGTCTAAAATACCTCAGGTACTAACCATACAGTCCACCAATCACTATGTTACTGGTAATGCAGTTTTTAAGTCATTTACTACTAGCATGTACTAATTCAATACCTCTGTCAGTACCCAAGCAGATATGCATTTTCTCAGATGATCTCCTTGCAATACTCTAATCATTCAGTAGAACTAGGCCCTTATCTAATCACTGTACCAAAACACAAGCACTTATAAACTCACCCTGCTGTCAACTACCAGCACTCTAACTATGCAGTCTAGGTATCCTACTGTCTATCCCATACACTTCTTCAATCACTTATCCAATACTATCTACTTATCCTATTACTCTGCCAATACCAGCACTATCTTCTTATCCTATCACTCCGCCAATACCTCAGCACTCGTAAATTGACCATGTATTCTATTTGCAGCACTATAATAATTCCAATTTCTAGTAATGTACTTATAGAGTGGCCTAGCCACTAACACAAGTACACCTCCTATATTCTGGACAGTATGCATGCAGACTTCCAACCAGGTATATACTATTTACACATTCATGCAAATTCCCACTTACTACCCATGCGCCCTAGGAATCCTCCTGTTACTCCCATGCACTTCCTCAATCACCCATCCAGCACCATCTTCTTATCCTATCAAACCGCCAATAGGTAAGCATTTATAAATTGACCAGGCACTCTCTTTGCGGCACTGTAATCATTCCAATTACTAGTGATGTACTTAGGGAGTGCCCTAGCCACTAACACAAGCACACCTACAATATTCTCTGCACTATGCATACAGAACTCTTTCCACATACATACTATTATAACACTCTTGTAAATACTAAGGTACTACCTATGCAACCTAGGAATTCTCCTGTCAGTCCCATGCACTTCCTCAATCACCCATTCAGCACTATCTTCTTATCGTATTACTCTGCCAATACCTAAGCACTTATAAATTCACCAGGCACTCTCTTTGCAGCACTGTAATCATTCCAATTACTAGTCATATACTTATGGAGTGGCCTAGCCAGTACCACAAGTACACCTACAATATTCTCTGGACAATGCATGCAGACCTTTAAACAGCTACATAGTATTGGTACACTTCTCTAAATATCTAGTTAGTACTTATGCAGTGTAGGAATCCTACTATCAGTCCCATGCATTTCTGCAATCACCCATCCAGCACTATCTACTTATCCTACCACTTCACCAATACCTAAGCACTTATATAAATTCACCATGCAGTCTGTTTGCACCACTGTAATCATTCCAGTTACTAGTCATTTACTTATGGAATGGCATAGTCACTAACACAAGTACAGGTATAATATTCTGTACAATATACATACAGAGCTGTAACCATATACATACTATTGATACACTCTTACAAACACCCAGTTACTACCCATGCAGACTAGGAATCCTCGTGTCAGTCCCATGCAGTTCTCCAATAACCCATCCGCCACTATTAACTTATGCTATCACTTTGCCAATATCTATGTAGCACTGTAATCATTCCAATTACTAATCATGTACTTATAGAATGGCATAGCCTCTAACACAAGTACACCTACAGTATTCTATGCACAATGCCTACAAACCTCTAACCACATACATACTATTGGTACACCCCACTAAATACTGAAGTAGTACCCATGCAGCCTAGGATTCCTCCTGTTAATCTCATGCGTTTCCTCAATCATCCATCCAGGACTATTTTCTTATCTCATCACTCCATCAATACATAAGCACTTATAAATTGACCATGTACTCTATTTACAGCACTGTGATAATTCAAATTAATAATGATGTTCTTATGGAATCTCTTGTAAATACAGCCTCTTCATACGCAGCACTTTGTGTTGAAGGGGCGTTCCATGGGTGTTGCTATGTATGTTCCCACACAACACCCATGGAACAAGACACATCTCTAGATTTACAAGAAATCATAAATCTGCACGTGTGTGAATGCTGCACCACCCTAGAGGTGGCGTTGCAAGGCGCAATGAGGAGAAATGTTTTCATTTCTCCTCATCTTTTCCTCTTTCAGTGCGTGCTGCATTCTACGCCATGCATTGAAGGAGGAAAATGACTTTAGTGTAAGGTGTTCCTTCCTGCACAAAAACAATCTGCCCACGATGCAGGCATCCTTGCACCATGGTGCAAGGGTGCCAGTACTAGCACATGGCTACAGTTTGTGCGCCAGTGCAGGGGAAAGCACAGAGATGTGACATATTCATGTAAATATGTCGCATCCCTGTGCTTCAGAAGTGCTGCAGCGCAGTGCGGCAAAAGGGCTTGCGGTGCCACACTACAGCACTTCCTCATACATCTGCCCCTATAAATTCACCATACACTACTAATGCATTATTTCAGTCAATCATGCTCTACACATATATTCAACCAAACTTTCAGACATTACCATGCAATTATAGTTCTTTTTTAACCAGATAAGGTAGTTCTAACAATAATTTTTTTTTTCTTTTGTATTTTTTTGTATTTTTTGAACAATTTTGTATTTTTTTGGTGGTTTTTTCAAAAACTGAACAAAAAAGGAACAAAGTAAACAGGTAACTTTTGGAATTAGTTATCATTCCAAAAACAACAACAAAAAAACAGCAGTGGTTGCGTTGGGCAGCACAAACTGCATCCACCGACTGCTCGCCGTAGCAGATGATTTTTTTGCACTTCACACAGTGCGGTTCCAAAAACGCAAACTCTGCCCTTATGTCTATAGGAGGTGTCGGTTGTGACGCTCCTGAGGTGCTAGCAACTGCTGGTGCTGGATTTTCCGCAGCTCGCCTCATTTCCTCCCGAGCAAGATTCCGGGGGTGAATGGTGCGCAAATGCTTGTACATACTCGCTGTTCCACAGGAGTATTTCTTCTCACTGCCTCACGACAGGACCCTGCCACACAGCAAGCATGTCACCTTTGTTGCATTCACCTTCTTTTGTCTGGAAGGAAAAGTGAAGAACTTCCAGACAACAGACTCTGGTCTCTTTTTGGGTGGGTGTTCCTCCAACACTTCTTCTTCTGAAAGTAGTTGCACCTGCTGCTCCTGTCCAGATGCCATTTTTATTCAGAGTTGACAAAAAACACCCAAAAGAAACCAAACAGGTTCATGTTGGAGAAGAGATGCTTCTCTGAAGATGGTCCAAGAAGAATGACTAAAATGGGTGGGGTCCTTCAATAGTTAGAGTGGGAAATGTTATGAACCAATCAAATCGGTTTTATTGAGGTCACATGGGAATCGCGCACCCTGCGCTCACGAAGAACGCGAAAATATATTAAAAAATAATCTTAGTTTATTACAAGTAGAAATATATTATTTTTATGAATACCTTAGATAATCTCTTGCCCTAATATGTACATTAAAGACACATACATATCATTTACATATATAAAAACTTTCACGGGAACCGCGCACCCAGCGTGCCGACATATGACGTCACGCGGGGCCCGCCACCGCGCAAAAGTCACATACCGTAATGTGCATGTGTCGCGAATACGCAGGAGCAGGAGTCGCGCATCGGTGGCATACCTATCGCGCATACCACGTAATATTATACGTATATCACGGAACTGGAAAACACGCACCCGTCGCACACCGTACGAGGATCCTTTACGACTTTTTTCTAGGGTTTTGTACGAGGGAAATGTCCAGCTAACCATAACGCCCCTGAAACCTATGGTTTTTTCAGTTAATTTCTAAGGTTTTTTAAATGCCAATTCCTAACTATAACGCCCCTGAAACCTTTGGTTTTTTCAGTGAATTTCAAAGGTTTTTTGAAAAGGCCAATTCCTAACTATAACGTGCATGAAACCTATGGTCTTTTCAGTGAATTTCAAAGGTTTTTTAAATGCTAATTCCTATCTATAACTTATCTCTAAAGATATCATGTTTAATGCTTTTGATTGGATTTCTATATTTTTCAAATTCAGTGTCTATTTTATTAATTATGTTTTTTTTAAAAATACTTTTTATCACCATTTTTTAACTTATTTTTTCAATTAATTCTTTTAAAAATTAAAAAATATTATTTGAATTTAATGGGTTTTTCAAACATTTTTTTATATTTTTCAAAATATTTTTTTAACTATATGTTCAAAACTTTATTTTATGTATTGTTTTCCATGTTTTTGGATCCGCGCACGCGATGCGCACCGTTCTCGATCCTGACGCGTTAGCATCCGCGAATGGTACGAGTTGGGTACGTGTTTAGTGCGCGATCGCAATGCGACTGGTACGTGACTCCCAGCCTATACGCGACAAGTTCGATGTACGTAGCGCAACGTTTACGCGCTTCCGCAATGCGTCATGTGTGGATCCCGCGAAATATTTAACATTTAAAAAAACATATATATATGTATTTCATGTGAATATTAATTGAAGACAAACACTAAACTAGTCTTAAAAGTAATATATTTTTACATCTAATCCTATATTTCTTTTTAATTCAATTTCGCAGATGCGCGCTGGGTGCGTGATGCGTAATGCAGGGTGCGCGGATCCCATTTGACCTGCAAAAAAAGAGATTTAATTGGTTCATTATACTTCCTGTTCCTATTCTAACTATTGAAAGACCCCGCCCAATTCAATCGTTCTTCTTTGACCTTCTTTGGAGGAGCATCTCTTTGCAGAGAAGAAGATTTTTTAGACTAAGTTTAAACTTAGCTCTAACTTTTTTCAACTAAAAATGGCTTCAGGGCAGCAGGCATCACCTGCATCTCCTCATACATCTGAGGATGAATTTTTGGAGGAGGCACCACGCAAAGAACGTTTTTCTTCAGTGGTGTGGAAACTTTTTACTTTTCCCGAGGGGCAGACTAAGACCAATGCCACCTTGGTCACGTGCAAGATTTGCAAAAGAGTGCTGTCGCGAGGGGATCCTAACAAGAAATCCTCGTGCGGCACGGCAAGTATGATGAAGCACCTGAGGACCCTTCATCCGAACAATCTTGCACGCGAAGAGTGCCGACGGATTAGAAACACTCCTGCTCCTGCGCCTTCCACCTCATCGCAGCCGAGCACTTCAAGAGTGCATCCATCAGCCCAAAACTTGGACATCCGTCCTCAATATCAATATTTAAAAGTGCTCTGCACTTAGTGCAATGCGACTTTGTGCTACGGTGAGCAGTCGATCGATCTGATCTGCCGCCGGCAAGAAAGTCACATTTGCTAGTTTTTTGTTTGGTTCCTCCCGTTTTTTTTTCCAGAAAAACCAAAAAAAAATAACAAAATTGTTAGAAAACCCCCCCAAAAAAATATAAAAGAAGAAAGAAGAAAAAAAAAAGTTCTTGTAAGAACTGACTTCCCTGGTTTAAAAAAATAGCTACATTTCTTTGTTAGTGTGTGAAAGTTTGATGAATGTATGTGTAGTACATAATTGAGTGAATTAATGCATTAGTAGCGTATGGTGAATGTATAAGTGCAGAACTATGAGGAAGTGCTGCAGCATCACACAGTAACCTCTTTAACTACAGTGTGCTGTAGTACTTCCGAAGCACAGGGATGCAACATACGCACATAAATATGTTGCAAATCTATGCTTCTCTCTGCACGGCTGCTTAAACTACAGCCATGTGGTGACACAGGCACCCTTGCACCACAGTGCAAGGATATCTGTGTCATGTGCTGTTTGTTTTTCTGCAGGAAGACACACATTCCTGCACAAAAACAATGAGAAAATGCATTTTTCTCCTTCAATGTATGCTGAACATTTTAGCATGCATTGAAGATATAAAAATGTGGAGAACTAAAAATAATTTTCCTTATTGTGCTTTCCTACACCAATTTTAGAATGGTGCAGCATTCACATACATATCGAGATTTATGATTTCTGATAAATCTAGAGATGTATCTTGTTTTATGAGTATTCAGTGCAATCATGCACAACAACACTTATAGAACACCCTTTCAACGCAAAGTGGTGTGTATGATGAGGTTGTATTTACATGGAGTAGAAAAAGTACACAGAGTGCCTTTTCCTCCCTTTGTAAATATAAAAGAGTGTCTTGCGCAATAACTATGTTACAAAAAGTGACATATTTCCGGTTTTAAAATTCCATGCGAATGATAGAAGGTAAGCACAGAGTTTTGTCTGCAAAGATGCTCAAAGAAGAATGATTGAAAATAGGTACAATGGGAAATATTATGAACCCCTCAAATTTATTTTTTTGCAGTTCACATGATATCTGATTATGGTCAGATTTCAAAACTATATAGGTGTAAACAGAGTGTTTTTAGAAACGTGTTTCAACTTTGTAGCTTCTTGCAGACCTCCTCATTATGCATATTGAGACTTAGTTAAACTTTCCTTCACAATAATAGGAATAAAAAATGGTATACATTTTTTTCAGATTTTCATTGCAATCTTCTAAATTGCTTATTTTAAAATTTGGATCTGTGAAAGAAAAGAAAAAATAAATTATAACATGTAATAATACATTTTTTACAACTCAGCATAATTTCCACAAAGTAATTTGTTTGCCTTTTTTGCTGTTCTCAGAATATATTGAATTTCACTAGAAATAGTGATTTCAATCGTACTCATCACTTAACAACGGGCAAAAAAAAAACAATCAGAAAGATTGTTAAAAAAACAACAACATACTATTCTCAGTAAAATACCAGAAAATAAAAATAACATATGAAATGCTTACAGCTTACAAAATTTTATAACTTTAACTTATAAAAACTGTAAATATTGCTGCATTAAAATAATCACCGAATCAATGACCACCAAAAAGTCCATAATTCAAAAATATACCTTTCCTTGAGGCCAAATGGTATTTTTGCACTCCTTCTTTATGTAAATTGTCCAATGGTAGACCAATTAAATTATAATAATAAAATCCTCAGAGAGTGAATTATCTTCCTAAAACTTTGGCTTTAAAAATATTAGGTAGGAATTTGGTAATTCAATAGGCAAACGTTGTTTGAAAGCCAACTGGGCATCATAGTGTCCAGCCTTTGTCACATTTTAGATAGGCAGTGTATTGTCCAGATGCTGTGGAAGGACCATCATGGAAAATTATTGCAATTGCTACAAAAGTCCTTCCTGATATTGATAGTTGTGCAGCTGTACAACGTTGCATCATTAAAATTATCTATTTTCCATATTTTGTTAAGAATAATGTGGATAACATTTCTGATTTACATTGGCTACACTCCATGTTTTGAATTGCACCTTTAACTAATTTATTGAAAGACACTGATTTACAGTCCGGTAATGTTAAATACAGAAATCTCTCAGCGTCTACATTGGTGCTACATGTATACATGCAATTTTCACAATAATGTTCCCATTTGTAAGAAAGGTCAAAAATATTTTCTATTTCTACAACTTCATTTTCAAAAATGGTAAGCATATACATTAACAATTCCTGAGCATCTTGTTGGATATTTTGTGTAAATTGTGTAGAACCAGAACACACATCCAAAAGACTACGAACATCTGAAACAGATTGTATTTTACTTTTATCTGTTGTCAATTTTTCATAAACAGAATGCAACAGAGAACAAAATCTTTTTTGCCGATTCTGCATAATTTGTTCTTGCAAACCTTCAAGATAAAAAACAACATTGACCACTACATTAGCATAGCAGTTGACACCAGAAGTATTTTCAAACTGATAACCAACAATCTCTCCAACAGTGTCCAATTTCTTTTTACCTGTAATCACAACATTATCTTGTTCTTTTCCCTTCTTGACACCTTCAGAACAGATATTCACTAACCGACCACACGCTTTTCAAATACAGGATATTGACCTAAATTTGGAGCATACACCCTTCTTAACCTATTATACTCTTTTACACAGTTTGCATCTGCAGTAACCTTTGTCTCATCAAAATCAATCAAAAACAAACCAGATAATGTTCTGACTCGCGACAAAGCAACATATGCCATACCCTCTTTAAATACGGTAGATCCAATGTTCACCAATGCACTGTCTACACTTAATCCTTGAGATTTATGAATAGTCACTGCATATGCCAGAGAAAATGGAAATTGTTTCCTACAGACATATAAATCTTTGACAAGCAAAAAACGAACTGAACAACGACCAATTTCTTTAACTTCATCAATCTGACCAAATTTAATTTTTAAAAATTCAATTCCTTCTGTTTTCTGATAATTCACAAAATCCATCACTTTGCCCATTGCACCATTAACTAAACCTTTCTCTACATCCAAATTACACCTTAAAATTACCCGACAGTTTACACATGCATATAGTGTCTTTTCTAAACCAGCAGTTTTAGATATTTTTTTTTCTAAACAATCCAGTTTTGAACTCAACTTTACCGTCAAAATAATAGTGATTCCTTCATGCAGTATTTTATCGATGGCTTCCATTTTTACAATTTCTTCATTTTCCAGTTTCAATAATTCTTTGTTGAATATTGAACACTCGCGCAGTGTTGGCATTAAGCAAATCACTGACTTATTTTTAGCAATTTCCACATACACTTTTGCAGGAACTGCATTTTCATTTAGAAAGACATTGTAAAGTAATCGACTCTCCAAAGCTTCTTTCCCTTGTTTTGAAAGAATTCCAGTTCTTATATCTTGAAGAATACTTCCATATTCAGCATCATTTGCCTGTCGCATATTTGTTGTCAGTTCTTTGTATTCACAATTACTCCAAATGTTCACATTACCAACACTGCCAAGAGACTTTCTGGTATCTTCATGGGCAAGTGTTTTAAATACCGGTTGTCCTTTTACCTGGAGTCAGTTGCAGTAGATCTCCAAAAACGATGATGTGTTTTGCTCCAAATAACACGTCATACTCTGTTTTAAGAATTTGCTGCATTCTTAAATGCCCTAAGGCAAGCATCAAGTTTGAGACCATGCTCACCTCATCAATAATGAGAAGTTTCATTTTCTTCAGGACTCTTGAAACTTCACAACAAGCTTCTCCAGATAGCTTGTGGTATTCCAATTTGTTCTCATGCTCTACTGACAGCATTAGTAAATGATGTAAAGTAATTCCTTTAATGTTATGAGCTGCCAACCCAGTTGGAGCAGTGACAACACAAGACAAACGCGAATCAGTTGTTTTCTGCAGATAACTTGTAATTACTTTAATTAAAAAACTTTTTCCTGTTCCAGCTTGACCACTCACATACATTCGGATAGGTTGAAATGATGTACATGAGCACCCTCTCTTTTCATGAAGTAATCCATGGTCAATCTGCTCTTTCACCTGCTGATATATTTGTTTCTGTTCAACATTTAGTTGCTCTTCCAAGTTTCCTAACTGTATTGCATCTTCTTGTGCTTGATACATTGCTGTTTCCACCTCATTCATTGCAATCGGTACTTCATTTTCAACAATTGGTTGTCCTAGTGGATCTTGACTCAGTGCAGCAGAACTTGGACTGTCTTGAGAACTGTCTCTAGCAATCTCAGCTGCAATTATAGCTTCTTGATCAATTTCATCATTCAACATTTTGACATAATTTGCGAAAGCACTGCATTGTATGCTATCTTTAGAAGCATTAAATGAATCTTCATAGCTGGGAAAATCTCCAAGTAATTCCAGTTCTGACCGCCATGGTTTGAACATTTGCAAAAGGGCTAAATAGTAAAATTCCCTTTTGTCAGCAGTGTCGCAACTCAGTTTCCTGTGATTAATTAAATTTCCTTTCCTTTGTTTCACCAGACATCCTTCGGAACCAATCACTCCATATTTTCCATCGTTGATGTTCTCTGTAGTATTCCGTTTAAAAGTGTAGTTTTGCAGCACTTCATAGAGACACATGTTCTCAAGATGATGACTTCTATTTGGATAGTATGCGTCCAACATATTAGTTTTCAAAATATCTGTACTTTCTGGGTCATTCTCTGCTAAATATTCAATTTCTTGAACAGATTTCAGTACCCGATTTCGCATTCCTGCAAGACCTAGACTCACCCAAATGATTCTTCTACTTTTGGAATATAGACTTGCAGATGATAACCGATCTGAACATTCATATGCTCCAATTTCATGATGCGATAACATCTTCAAACTGAAACTGTATAATTCCTTACTTAGAGTGTTCTCGTGAGAAATCTCTTCCCACATTTCTTTCAATTCAGTCTTTTCTGATTTAGTAATATAAGACGTTACATATCGAGCAACAGCAATGGAATTATCCGCAACATACTGAATATCCATGTTAGCGTTCCACATGGATAAAATAACTGGATTGTAGTCATTTATGTATTTTGATTCTTCGCTTCTTCTTAAGTTGTAGGTGTTTTTCGGAGACTTTCTTGTGATGGTATGTCGTATAGCTGACAAAAAACTGTTCACTCTTCCTTTGGATAATACAGGACGTGGAAATCCAAAACGACATTTGGTATAGAACTTATCCTTTGACTTGTACTTTCGTCAACAGTATTTTCCACACCTGTGGCTTTGAAATCGTAAGACTTGTTGTTTTAAGTTTTAGTCTTCTCTGCTATTTAGAAGAGCAGATGTAGCATAATATTCAATGAAAGACAAAACAGTTTCATCTGAATCTGTTCCAAATTTGGGGGCATCCTTGACCCATAACAACATATGTATGTGAGGAGCACCTCTTGCTTGATACTCCTTTCTCCAAAAGAAATCCACAACTTCTCCAAAAGGAGTATTCTTTTTCTTGCAGATGAGACATCATAGCTTCAAATCTATGTTGAAATATCTGCATACATTGACAGGATCCAAAGAGCACAATTCTCCAGGTGTCTTGTATTCAATATTTTTTATATTGGAATTTGCCTCTCGAAGAAATTCAAGTAAATCATCCCAAGCATACTCAGCACAGCTTAGTGTAAGGAACCATGTAGGAGTTCCCAAGTTCCGTAGCATACATTTCAGTTCTCCATGTCGACGGTACCAACATTCATTAGTCCCACGCTGACATGCCATCAGATTAATCAACTGCGATTCTAAATGATCATCTCTCTGCTGCACTTTATCCATAAAATCCTTTTCAGTTACATTTTGAAGATGCATTCCAGTTTTTAAAATGTGATTTACTGCATATGAAAGTCCAGACAAGTCACTTTCAAACAGAAGATGAAACATATAAGGGATACATTGTCGAAATCTTGGATCTTCTGCATATAATCTTGTTGTCCGATATTCAGATGCAGGAATCTGCACAGGATGTTCATCATATCGTCCACCTTTTCCTGTTGGAAACAATTGCGGGAAACAACGAGCTTCCAAGCGGTCTTCCCATACACTCATGGGACTTCCTGTTGTTTTTTTCATTTGAAACAACTCAATTGTATTCCCCATCACCTCTTTGGAATGAAGTGGATGTACACTGTAATGTTCATAGATTTGTTCACATCTGGACATGTCCACTTTTTCTATTTGTCCACTTAATGTTTCAGTATCTTCTGCTAAATCTTTTTCTTCTTCTCCTACAAACACATTTCTATAGTACTCATTATTTTTTAACAGATACAATGATGCTTTTTGCACTTTTCTAACATCCACTAACTCTTGCCAAATTTTCTTATTCTTAGTACGAACACCATTAACTAGAATGACTATTGGCTCATTTTCTGCATGGTCTACACCAATAGTTTCAATATTTTTCCTTAAATCTAACGGTAAATACACGACTCTTCCTTTCAATCCTCTTTGCAACTCTGATGGAGGTAATTTACCTGTTTTGGGCTCCATATGAACAATAGCCTGAAACGGGTGAACACATTGTATGAGAATAGACTCATACGTATTTAAATCTATCAGCTCTGGAGGAATAGCAACCAACTCTAGATTATTATGAACAGCTCTAGCAGGCATTTTATTCTCATCTAATTTGTTATAACAATATTTGCAAATACGCTGCTCACATCCCAAATCAAAACAATCCTCTACCAGCAAATAAGTTGCAAATTCCATCCACTTATCATTATCTTCTATTTCACTTTTTAAATACAGATTGACACCCCTAGTCTGATTTTTATAGTGACTTTGCCGACAACAAATACAAGAAACATTTGGTCTTTCACCTGAAATTACCTTAAACTTTGTGATTTCATCCTCAAATTTTTCTGTAATTACGGGTTGTACATTGTCTTCAACATTTTGTTCTACTAATGTGTCAGTTTCTTCACTGTCTTGCTGAGGACCAAAGTAACAAAACTCAATATCATCACAGACCTGCTTCACATCTGATACTGACCCACGCAAAAGAGCACTGTTCAACTCACTTAAATTTAGTGCTGGACTTTTTGCATAATACAACCTTCTCACTAACTTCCGCATTTGAGTATGATGTATTGCCAGTATTCTGAAATGGTGAAAAACACTTTGACAAACTTTCCTAGAAAGACAAGCCAGAAAATGACCTTGAAAACCAGTATGTTTTCTCGCTCTGCAAGGGTCTAGTCCGTGCAACAGCTTAATCTTTTGTTTTACACTTTTTTTAGTATAGGCTCGTAAAAAACTACATAATTTTTCAATAGATTCCTGTCGTACACTGCAAACACTACTGCAATCCCAAGTGTACACAGGGTTTTTAGCAAATCTCCCTAAAACTTCATCAGCTATCACTTCTTCTGCATTTCTTTCAACCATTTTCTCTTTCTCAATTGGACAACCGTCGCTAACCTCATAACCTCTACCACTGGTGTCAACTGCATACAATATTTTTCGCTCACTGAATAACTCTCTTCATTAAAAAAAAGGCTCTGAACTGGAACTGTGTTTCCATTCTCCCAAAAAAAATCACAATTTTTTTATTTATTAATAACTCTTTTCCTCCTACTTTTGGCCTTCATTATATGTATTGGTTTATCTAGGGATCGAATTCTGTTTAACACTAAAATAAACAGTTTCCTTTTTACTTCAAAAGCCTTTTCCACAATGTTTTCAATATGCTTCTTCTTTTTATAAAATAAAGCTCTCTTTTTATATTTCTTCACATCTTTCAGCAAATTATGCACTACTCTCTTGTAAAATATTTTTTTGCGTAATTCCTTATACTGATTTTGCCTTCTTTTACCATACTTTATTTCCTTTGACTGACCATTTGCTTTGTTACTTTTACTCTTATTTTGAATTTTTTTCTTACTTGAAGAATTCTCAGTAGTTCCAGCATTATCTACATTCTGTTTGCTCCTACAAACATTTTTAATAAATTGCTTTGTGATCTTACCAGAAGATTTTTTCCTTTTAGCCACATTATCTTGTACATTCAATACTTGTGGTTGATATTTCTTCAAATAATCCTCCTGTCTCTGTTCTTTTTCTTTTTTTTTCTGGCATGATTTCTCTATTTTAACGTTGAAAAACAGTATCTGTAACAAAGAATCACAAATAAATGTATAATAATAACTTTCAAATGTATACTATTCCATTACTGTACAAACACATTTTATATAAAAACTGACTAAGAAACTATAGCCCTGAACCACAAGTGTGACGATGGTTAAAACACTACATGCATAGTGCATACTACTTTGAAGCAGTTCATGCCCTAAAGCCTACGACACTAAAAGACTACATGCTAACTGACTGAATGATTACAGTACTATAAGGAGACACACTGGGTGAGTAACAGGGTGTTTGCTAGAAGTGTATGAATACTAACTGGGGAATTGAAGGTGTGAAAGACAACTGTGTAGGTGATTAGAGGACTGCATGCATACTGGATAGGCATTTGAAGCAGTCCATGTGCTAAGGCCTGGCTCAGTGCATGAATACTTAGGCACTGACTGAATGATTAGAGTACTGCAAGGAGAGTGACTTGGTGAATTTATAAGTGTTTGGGTTGTGGCACAGTGAATGGATTAGTACATGGTGCTGAATGGGTCTCTAGAGGAGTGCAAAGGGAGTGACAGGGTGTTTCCTGGAAGTGTATGGATACTGACTAGGGAATTGAAGGTGTGAAAAACAACTGTGTAGGTGGTTAGAGGACTGCATGCACAGTGAATAGGCGTTTGAAGCCGTCTATGTGATAAGGCCTGGCTCACTGCATGAGTACTTGGGTACTGACTGAACAATTAGAGTACAGCAAGGAGAGTGCCTGGGTGAATTTATAAGTGGTTGGCTTTTGGCACAGTGAATGGATTAGTACTTGGTACTGAATGGGTCACTAGAGGAGTGCAAAGGGAGTGTCAGGGTGTTTCCTGGAAGTGTATGGATACTGACTAGGGAATTGAAGGTGTGAAAGACAAGTGTATAGTATGTTAGAAGACTGCATGCATACTGCATAGACATTTGAAGCAGTCTATGTGGTAATGTATGGTTCACAACATAAGTACTTAGAAACTGACTAAATCATCAGACTACTGCTAGGACAGTGCCTGGGTAAAACTTTTAAATTTTCAGTTCTGGCACAGTGAAGAGAATAGTACATGGTACTGCACCTTAGTGTCAAACCCTGGCTCATTTTATCAATTCATGAGCAAAGACTAGCTTCTAATGCTACTAAAACTTGACAACATGACCGGTTTTATTTTTATTTTTTAAATGATTTTTATTGGCAATTTTCACAAAATTATATAATATTTACATAAGCCCCCCACCCCTCCCTTTGGACCAAGGTATTACTTCTCATCATACCCATCCACAAGAGAGAAAAACAATTCGGTAAATCTGTAAGATAATACAGCATGTATTGTCGCCATCTGTATAATTGCAATATATATTCTCCCAAATAAAACCATATTATAGACCAAGCATTTTAGGTGTGTTCTAATTGCCATTGCAAAAGCGGACCCCAGATCTGCATCCCTCTTCTCTTTTTTCTCCTCCCTTTAGTTTTATATATGGCTACTTCCAAAGTACAGATTGCTAGTAATCTGGTTCTCCATTGTACAAAAGCCGGTGAGGTAGCATCCAACCACGCTGAAGCTATACAGAGTCGGAAGACAGCCATAGCCACAAAAATAAGGCCCTGCATATGATTAGGTCTTTGATTATTAGATACTCCTAGCACAATTTCCTCCTGAGTGATAGATATATTAACTTGAAGAATTTCAGAAAGGAAGTCAGAGATTTCTTTTATCAAACCTGATAATTTGTCACATGAGGCAAACATGTGGATCATGTCGGCAGCCCCCGTCGAGCAACGTGGACAGGTTGTTCCCTTTCCTACTGTCCATTTTGCCATCTTATATGGAGTATAATAAAGAGAAAAAAAAGTTTTATAAAATTGTGCCTGGAGGTTTATAGACATTAAGCACACTTGTGATAATTCATACGCTCGCAAAGGAATATTCGATTGGATTGCAAGAGAGGTCTGCCACTTCATTAGATGTTTTTCCAAGTCATCAGGGAGTTTATCCCTAAGGAGTTCATAGATGACTCCAATTTTAGGCGTATTTGGTCTACATATGGTATCTAGTATGATATTATTTTGAAATTTGTCGCGTCCCCCTGTTTTTTTTTGCAAAAAATCCCTGATCTGAAGATATTTAAAAAAATCTCTATGATTGATAGAATATTCAGTCTGTAGGTCTGAAAAAGTTTTTAGACCAAAGGAATTATAGAGACAGCCTAGTTGCTGAATGCCATTCTAGATCCATCTCGACATACAAGTGTCATGAAATAATGTAGGTAAATCGTGATTAAACCGAATTGGAGTGTAGCATGAAAAACGGCTCAGTCCTACCAGTTTTCTTACATTAATCCAAACTTTATATATATTGAAGATAGTCTTAAGTTTTACTTTCTTAAAATAATTGTCGTTCATGTGTCGCCACAGACAACCCTCGCATCCTATCCCTAGGATCATTTCTTGTGGAGTGGTCCTATCGGAGTTGTGCCCGTCTTCTATTGATAAAAGCGCAATACTATATCTAATTACCGTAGCCCAATAGTATAACTTAAAATTTGGCATTCCGAGTCCGCCTCTTTCTTTGGGCAGCATAAGCCATTTAAGTGCTCGGCGAGGTCTCTTATAGCCCCAAATAAATCTGGAAAAGATATTCTCTATGTTTTTGAATTGATGGGGAGTGAACTCCAGACATATTGTGCGGAAGAGATACAGGAATCTAGGTAAAAATATCATTTTGATAACGTTGCATCTCCTGCCAATAGTAAGATGTAAGTTGTCAAATCGGGTTAGTTCTTTCTTAGTGTGTTTAACCAGTGGGTCTAAATTTAAGCTTACTATACTATCAATGGTTGGGGTTATGTCAACTCCTAGGTAGACAGCATGTTCCGTTACTCTATAGTCAACCATCCTTAGCTTGTCATTAATGACTATCTGTGTTTTAGATGAGTTCAACTTATATCCGGAGATCTTACCAAAGCTATTCGCTTCCTCTTCTATCGCTGCCATTGCTTGAACAGGATTGCAGGTGACTATGGCAATATCGTCGGCATACGCTAGGATTTTTGTATCAATATTAAATGCCTTTATCGGAGTCACTAACGGATGATTTTCTAATTTCCGTACAAACGCATCTATATAGATTGCAAATAGCAGGGGAGAGCATGGGCACCCCTGTCTCGTTCCCCTAGTGATCTTAAATCTCTCTGAAAGAGTCCCATTAATCATAACGCAGGCCCCTGGGTCGACATATAGTCCTTGCATGGCTTTAATAAAGTGTGATGTGAGTCCACTCTTACCCATAATTTCCCACAGGAACCTCCAGGAGACCCTATCAAAGGCTTTTTCTGCATCCAAAAGTATTAAAGCCATAGGGTCTCCTGTTTTTCCTGTGAAATCAAAAAGTGATATCACCCGTTGGACATGGTCCGACGTTGATCTCCCTGGGATAAACCCGTGTTGACGAGGAGACACTATGTTATGGATAATAGGGGCTAATCGGGCGGCCAATACTTTTGAGTAAATTTTCGAGTCCCCATTTATTAGTGTGATCGGTCTATAAGTACCCATTTCCATGGGGTCTTTATTTTTTTTCAGAAAGACCATGATTTTCGCTGCAGACCATGAGGGAGGAGGCTTACCGCCATTAAAGATGGACCTAAACAATTCAAGCAAAATTGTTCTAAGCTGTAATGCAAATTTTTGATAAAATTCTGAGGGGATTCCATCTATCCCAGCGGCTTTTCCATTAGCTAATGATTTCAATGCCATCTGGATTTCCTCCCACGTAGGGGTGCAGTTTAAATTAGCTTGTTCCTCCTCGTTAGGACAAAATCCCTCATATTGCTCCAGGTATGCATCCATGTTCTCCAGTTCTCTATGAGGCTCTTTATATAAATCTTCATAGAATCTCTCAAACGCCCTTCTAATCTCTGAGGCTTCCGATCTCACCCCTCCATCTAAGTCTTTAATGTGCTTTATTGTATTTAGTGACTGTTCTTCTCTTGTGCGAACAGCTAGGTGATGTCCAACTTGTTCGCTAAGTTCATACGTTTTTTTTTTATAGATCGTAGCTTTGCTGATAGCTTTCTCAATAAGCACTTCTGATATCCGATTTCTTGCCACTGCCACCCGTTCTAATTCATCAGTTACCTGGCCTCTTAGTGTTTCTTTGGCTAATTTCGCCTCTGTCATACTCAGATTCTGTTGTAATCTATCGAGTTGAGCCTTTCCTTCTCGGTTGGACCTGGCAGAGAACTGGAGAGTTTCTCCTCTAATCCCAGCTTTCAATGCGTCCCAAACTATCTCTATCGGAGCACTACCAATATTTACTTCCAAGAAAGCCAAGATCCAATCCCTCATATGGTTATTATAACTCTCATTCTTTAGAAAGGCCCTTTCAAACGTCCAACTCCTCCGTGTGGAGCTGCTTCTATTGCATTCCAGATTAAGTACTAACGGGTTGTGATCAGAGAGTATCCTAAGTAGTTTATTGTTTGTGCACCTATTCTGCAGGGAATTAGAGATGAGGAAATAGTCAAGATGTGCGTGGCGTGAGTGGGGAAAGGAATAAAAGGTAAATCCATGATCACCTGGGTGTTTCATATGCCAAGTATCAATCAATCCGTGCAGTGAGCATAACTCCTTAAACGCCCTGAAGACCCTAGGTTTTCTCCCTTGATAGATAAATGTCGGATCAGTCGACCATTGCCCCGGAAGATTTAGGTCAAAATCACCACAAATAATTAAGGGTAATGGCCAATGTACCAACTCGTTAGTGATATAATTCAAGGCTTCAGGGTCATCTCCTACATTGCCATATACAGTACAGATAGTCCTCCTATTTTCCCCATTATTATATAAACATTCTGCGATGGCCCACCTACCACCTTTGTCGGAAATTGTCTTTGTAAATTGAAGATCTTCCCCTTTAGCTAAGATTGCAACCCCTTTAGTTCTGGTAGGTTGTGTAGAAGCGGTTATCAGTTTATACCCTAGCATTTTTAAGTTATATAGTTGTCCGACTTCAATGTGAGTTTCTTGTAGGCATATAATATTTGGTTCCATTGTTTGTAAGCCGATAGCTACTTTTTGTCTTTTTTTAAAATCATTTAGGCCGCATATATTCAATGAGATAATTCTTATCCTATTCATTAAAGATATCTTTCCGTATTCTTGTAAATATGTCCATTTTTTTTTTACCATATAGCTTGGTCTCTACTTTTTCCCCTGGTTGTGGATCCTTACGTTCTACTCTGGTTTCAACCTTGGTCCACATGCCCCCCTCCCCAAAGCCCCTCGCCCCCTAGGGTCCCCACCCTCCTTTCCCCCCTCACCACCCAATGAAGCGTCCTGGGTCAGCAAGTACCCAAGTGTGTGCGTCAGCTAGATCAGCACGCATCCGCACCCTCTGTGTGCCGGCCTGGTAAGACTGGTATTAGCGTTAAGGTCAAGTTTCCAGGTTTTGAATGAGGTTTTCTTTGTTGATAAATGCTTTAAACTTTTTTTTTTGTCCTTATATCATTTTCCTGTCTTAGTTATTTCTTTTAAGTAGACCTCTGCTTGAATTTCACTTGTGAAGCTTCTCGTTGTGCCATTATAGATTATTTTCAACCGTGCCGGATTTTGCAGAAAAACATTTGCCCCAGTTTGTTCAAAAGGGGTGATTAATTGTCGCAGCCTCCATCTTCGCTCAACGGTCGTGTGAGCATAGTCTGGTCTAGTAAAGAATGAGAAGCCCTTGTATTCTCTTTTTTTTGTAGGTCTTGCCAGATCGTATATAGCTTCTCGTAAAAGAAAGTTTCCGAAGTAAACCAGAATAGCCCTTGGGTATTGAGAAGGCTTGTGCAAATGTTTAGAGAGCATCAAAGGAAATCGGTGGGCACGTTGAATTTCTTTCTCTATTTCCCAGGTTTGTAGTTCCGGGAAGGCAGTCTTCAGAAGGTTTATCATAAAGTCCCTTGGATCGTTTTCCTCCTTGCCTTCAGGAATTCCGAGGAAGCGCAGGTTATTTCTTCTAGATCGAATTTCTTGGTCTTCGATCTTTATCAGTAGGTCTTTGATAACTGCCTCTTGATCTTTTTCATGTTTTTGAAGCTGAGCAACATCAGTCTCCAGGTTTTCAGTACGTGCTTCTATTGTAGCCATTCTCTCAGAAATTTCAGTGCAAGTTTTATCTATTTTTGAATTGCTCCCTGTAAGTTTTGGATAGCAGAGTGGTTCCTTTGACTATCAATTTTTGTATCTTGATGGAGACTCTTAATAGAGCTTAGCACTGCGGCTATTGAGGGTTCTGCCGTTAAACTTACATCAGTTCTGTGACCGATTTGCTGTTGGTTTTCATAAAGTTGTTTATGTTCTGATCTCCTCTTAGATTTACTATTGGGTGTTTTTCGAGCAAGTTTAGTTCTTGTGCCACGTTGTTCCAAGTTGCTCATCAAGTTGATAGTTTCTTCATTTATGGTTTGACCCTGTTTTTTCAATTTCGCCCTCCTTTTTTCCAATCTTGGCCGTGTGTTCAAACCTTGGACAGAGGTAGTTAATTTATCCGATTCTAGAAAAACGGAGCCATCTGAGCTGCCAGAATCCGAAATTTGATCTTCACTTGTATTTGTTGTCTTGCAGGATTCGCTAGAGATAGACAAGCCTGTTTCATATAGGTCAGAATCCGACTCTTCGGAGAGTACATCATTTTCAGGTGGAGTAGGTTTCTCCCTGTCCGGTGTTAGTAAACGGGGTGAGAGGGGTAGGGGGATGTCGACCCCGTTTTCTTTCAGAGTGTTAGATGTATTCTCACTATATTTGCTTGGATTGATTTTTTCTCTTAGATCTATTTGATCCGTTTTCGTTTTTCGTGTTCTGGCGGCTTTAGCCCCTGAGTTTCTCCGAGATAAATCATATGGCTGAACGTGGAGTTGGGTACCAGAGTCCATAGCGCGCATAGACTTTTCATTAATAATGGGCCGTGCTAGGAGGAAATCAATATGATCATCGTAGTTTATACTCGTAGCAGTTGGTTGTTTCTCATCCCTTTCATGCATGGCATAATGTTTATCTGTTTTTGGTAATTCACTCCCTGCTTCTCTAGTCAGTGGGCTGAATATATTAAAAATCCTAGGCTGAGAGAAATCCTGAGGTCCCGTAATTTTTGTTGCAACTTTTAAATTTTTAATTGTTTGTAGTCTTTTTACTTTTTTTGCCATTAAATCTAGGTTCTTGTTGCTGTCATTATTATCGTGGTTTCCCAGGTCTTTTTCTCTCTCTCTCTCTTTCTCCTTTTCTTTTCTGCCCCCGCTCCCAATGTTATTTTCTTTCGCCTCCTCCCTTTCTTTCTCCTGCTCCATCACTTTTTCTTTCTCGTTGCCTTTATTTTGCTTCTTATCCATGTTTTTATTTTTATTCTTATCTTTTTTTAATGATCTTTCTTTACACTCGAGTTTTTCTTCTTCGTTCTCCTTGGCTCTGAATCCTCTAGTTTCAGGCCGTCTCTGCACATCAACGTTTATCGGTAAATCTTGTGGGTTCATTATGCTTTGAGAGTTTTCCAGCCTTTCTTTCATCTCTGATGCTACTGGACATCTAAGATTCTGTTCTCCATGATCCCCTAGTTGATCATCTATAGTCGGTCTTCCCCCACCACTTGCAGCTACATTTCCACTTTCAGTTCCATTACGTAGGATTTGTTGTTGTTGTTGTTGTGGTAATATTACTTCTGAGGTCAGAGCATCTTCTGGTCTTCTTACAGTTTCCTCGCCCCGGGCTGCCATATCTGTAATCAAAAATGATACTGCAATGAGTACCTGTAGTGCTTGAAGTGCCTGTAGTGTCTGTAGAGCCTGTACTACTTGAAGAGACGCTAGGTTCGTCTTTGGCTGGGGTTGTTTGAGTAGCTGCGTCAGTTGCTGTCGCTGGTTTTGAATCACTCTTTGTATAACCTGTTCTAAGGGGATTATAATAGTGTATAAATTCCAATAGCTATTTGAGGAATATACTACGTATGAACATGTGGTGGAGATCTGCACTTGTATCATAATAGCGCTATTCCTATGGTAATATTGCTTATTTGTGGCTTGTATGGATGTGTTTACATTCAGCACTGCTCAGTACTGTTCCAACACTATTTCGGCGCTGCATATAACTCCACTCTACTGCTTTTCTCTTTCTCTCAGGGCCTACAAGACTCTAAGTCCCTTACTTGCCCTTTCTCCAGTTTTTTTTCAGTTTTCGGTTTTCGGTTTCTTCCAGTATATCTCGCCCCCCCGCCGGTTCTCTCCACTACAACCTCAGCTGAAGCCACCCATTCCAGCTCCAAGCTCCAAGCTCCAAGCTCCTATCTACACGTACACCATTCTGTTACCCTAGTAACAGCACGGAAGCAGCGTGAGTCGGCAACGTGTGTTTAAGAAGGCTTGCTTCCGCGTTAGCAGATGACACAAAGGAGAGTTCAACAGGAGCTGCGAAGTTGATGCTGTGTCGGAGGGAGAAAGTTTGACCGGTTTTAAAAGAGTTATCTGTCAGAAAATACACAATGTTACCAAATGCTTCTCTCACAGTGGTTCCCAAATGCACACACACTCACAGTGTGATTCTAGACAAGCACCACTATCCCTAGGAGTTTACCAAAACTCATTCACTACAGTGGAAGAGGTAAGGGTAATGCACACAAACTACATATTTCAGAACTGCACTTTAGAGTCAAAGCCTGACTCATTTAATCAAAGCATAAGCAAAAACTGCCTTCTAATGATACTAAAACTTGACAACAAGACTGGTTTTCAAACAGTTATCTGTCAGCAAATACACGATGTTACCAGTGGTTCCCAAATGCACACAGACTCACTGTGTGATTCTAGACAAACAACACTATCCCTTGCACTATACCAAAACAAATTTCTTCATCTAGAAGGAGTACTTTATTTTAGTGTAGAAACATAACTCATTTCACAAGTTCGTAAACAATGACTGGTTTCTAATTCTACCAAAATATAAAAACAGCACAGTTATCTGTCTGCAAACACATGAAAAACACAAATACTTATCACAGAATTGTTTCATGCACACACACTGTCAATAAGATTGTAGAGAAAAAAAGTACTCCCTACACTTTAGCAGGAGAAATACATTAGTCTGATTAAAATCAAAATAGTCTACATACATCCCCTCACAATTAACCCCTTGTGTGCCACGCCCTTTCCCCGCCCTGTGCCGGCCGTTGCATTAGCGGACGGGGTTCATGACGAGCTGGACGCGTCATGGGCACAGCGCAACCGCGGCCCATGACGAGTCCAGCTCGTCATGGGCACAGAAGGGGTTAAATAACTCACCTTTCAAGTTGTTTTGTAGATTAAGAAGTATATCAGTCACACACCAGATTTTCTTATACAGAATCTCTGCACTGTGCACCTGTCAGCAGAACCAAAGAATGGCAAAGTTTCCCTCTCATTTTCCACACATATACATGTAAACATCAAATCACATTCCTTCCCACATAAATTCAAAAGCAAACACACATTTCTATTGGTTAAACATTTCAACCCTTTCCAAATTATATAAATTTGAACCCTTCCGCCATCTGCCTTCTGCTCGCTAGTCTCGTGAACAAGGTCTCCGTAGAGACTGAAACGCGTAGAGTTTTTTTTGGAACTGGCATGCTGTAAATAAAGGAATTTAAATACACAATTACTGGCAAAGCTGTTTTCCTTCCGTGAGTGCCCGAGGAAGCCCCTACGGGGTAAACGAAGGCGAATGGATAACGGCTTGACCCTGCCGCACCTCGAACGCACCGCCATAGAGCGCCCATGACTCCTGAAGTGGGTCGTGCTGTGAAAAAGAAAAAAAAAAAAAAAAATATATATATATATATATATATATATATATATATATATATATATTTTTTTTTTTTGTTCTCTTGATTCCCTAGCCCCCACTGACAAGCAGTCACAGCCATAATGTGAATTTTATTCTAAAGATTTAGCCTTAAACATTCCTGGCCTTCTGCTGAACACCTTTGGCAGAAAGATAAAAAGCTTGCATTGAAAACAAAATGGGCTAGACTGAACATTGCCCATAATGCCGCCCTTAAAAAGGCTGAGCTGCTTTTTAGTCTTCAAACAGCTTCAGGGCTCTGAATATTTCCTCTGCTATCTTCTCGGTAAGTGACCCTAACCCCAACATCTCAGAGGGAAAATGTAACGCAATTGCGGACTGTTTTTAGTTGACAAAATCTTGGTGATTGTAGCATCACTGTAAAACTATTGAGGCCCATATGTAGTACTTAGCCCTTCTCCTTTCACCCTCTTTGAACCTGCTGACTGCATGAGCACCCCTTTGAGGCAAAATGTTTCCAGTCTATCATGAACAGCAATAAATCTGGTTCACCTACCGACAGGGGTGTAGCTACCGGGGGAGCGGGGTGTTTGGGGGGTTACACTCCCTTAATAAATGTATTATTTAAGAAACAGTTGGGTACAGGAGCTTTCAGTCAGTCAGTCAGTCAATCAATCAATAAGGTGTCTGTCGGATGTCACTTGGGATTTTTAAACACTCACTCAAAAACACACACACACTCTCTCTCTCTCTTTCTCTCTTATCTCTGTTTTGAAGGTCTTAAACTCTTAAAACATTGTTATTTAAAAAAATACAGTGTTTTACATAACCCCGCAATCAGCACTCTGTTCTCTTTCCATTGGCCCTGATGCTACTCAGATAATGATTACCATGATCTGCCAGTTTGATTATTGGAAAACCTGAAGCTTACCCCCCCCCCCCTCCAATCTCACTGACCAAGCTACGCCGCTGCCTACTGACCCCCTCCCTGCTACGTTCCACAAAGTCTCTTACTGAGTGAATACTCTCTACTGCTAGTCATTCTCAGGGCCTCCTTATGTGCATATACCATTCCCAGGAGGCTCTAACAATTGCTTCAGACCCTTATGTTAAAGGAGCCTTCTTTGAATCCCAATTCCATGGCTAACTGTAGGCCTATTTCCCATCTTCTATATGTGGCTAAACTGCTGGAGTGAGCCACGCTGCTGGACAGAGTGGGCTTTCTACAACTCTGGAAATTTGTAACTGCCACCTCTGCTCTCCACGTGGCACAACTGGGGTTTCGCCCTATTTTAGTACGAAGTTGACCACCATGTCAGTTGTAGACAAGCTGTGCCCTTATGCCGACTGTAACATGGCATCTGCATTGATCCTGCAAGATCTCTCCGCATTCTTCAATATAGTGAATCAGCACATTATTCTTGAAATACAGTCGAAAATAGGGATCCACAACTTGGCACTCTCCCGGTTCTCCAGCTTTCTATTTGAGAGGTGCTTTCAGGTTTCGATTCCCTTATTTCAAATTTACAGTCAGAACCCTGGATTGTGGTGTTCCTTAAGGTTATACTCTGTCTTCTCATATTTTTAATCTGTTCATGGTTCATCTGATCAAAGCCATTGGTTTCAACCTTTTCTTTATGCAGACAGTGCACACATTCTGTTGGAGATTGGTGGACACTATGAGACTGCAGCCCCTGCTCTTCATGAATGCCTGGTACAAGTAGAGCTTTGGATGAGTGATAACCACCTCAAGTTGAACAGTGCTAAGACCGAGATTTAGAGTCCTGTAAGACCATACCTTGTTTGGGACTGACAATTCGGTCCTAAGCTGTTTCTTTATTCCTGTGTGAAAAGTTTGGGGGATGTAATTGATTTGCCTTTGTTACTGGTGGCCTAGGTCAACTTGGTAGTAAAGTCTTGCTATTTCCAGCTATTTGAAAACTCATTTTATATCTGTTTACTTTCTCTCATAAGATGCAGATTGTAAATTAATTCTTCTTCGCTCACCTCTTACCGTAATTCTATCAACCTAAGCATATGTGATCATCTGATTCACAAACAAGAGTTCATTCAGAATCAGGCAGCTAGACTAGTGCTAAAACCTAAATTAAAGGCATGGACGGACTGGGCGTTTTCTTGGTGGGCCAGAAGGGTGCAGGCCGTTTTTGTTACTGGAGGACAGTTCTGCAATATCGGCACAGTAACAAAAGCAGCACCAGTGTTTCCCACCAGTAACCCCCTCCACACCCCCATCCTCCTGGGGCAGTGCGACTTAATTGCCAGGGCTGGTTTGTGTTCTCAGTCCTACCTTGGTTGATGGGTCATATTTCTCCAATTCCTCGAGCTCTGTGTGAATTCAAACATTCTATTCAAATCCATGTGCCTTCTCCATAAGGCCCTTTGTTCTCCTACTCACTCTTTCCTCAGTTCCCACTTTAGTGTGTGTTAACCTTCATACTCCCTGAGATAAAAAGACAAACATCTGTTGTCCGTTTCAAGATTTCACAATAAAACGTTTAGAGGTTGTGCTTTCGCCATAAAAGTTGCAACAAATTGGATTTCTCTACCTCTACAATTAAGAAAGATGACGGACGTATGAAAAATTAGGAAGTCCACAAATACATGGCTGTTTTGGCCGGAGAATTAACCTTTCGGTGAATGCTGTACCCAATGTTGCTAACTCCAATTTGGTTTGAGCTTTTTCCAATGACTTGACACATCGGTTACGGTGAATGTCCATTCTTTAGAAAATAAAACACAAACATAAAGATCACCTTGGATATTCACAAATGTAAGTTACAATTGTGAAAAGTTTACACATGTTAATTTACTTGTACACTTTTGAGTAACGTTACTATTTTTGAATATTCAGTGTGTAGTTACTCAAAAGTCTAGACTTACACTTCCCCAACTGCTCAAAAAGAGGGTGGAGTCTAACTTACAACTCTAAGTTACTACTAATAAAACAGTACTATGCCTAGTGCCCCACATGGCTAACCCATCAAAGTGCAATCCCCTCACATAGAAAATAATTGTCTTAAAAAATAAAACCCAATAGGAAATAATGTTAACTGAAATTACTATTTAAAATAGTTCAAATATAAATAAATACAAATTAATGTTAAAATCATTAATAAAACTAGTACATATTTTTTTGTTTCATTATTCAATATTTTAACAACTATTTTGCATTTAAAAGTTAATGCAACAATTTATGTAATTAAATATGATTAAGTTACTTATACTAAATTCTGTATATCACTTTTAATAATTAAATAATGTATAGTTAAATAATTTTCCTTTATGCAGGAATTTAGTTTTGAATTGAAACTCCAGAATAATAATTTTAATATTATGTATTACTCATATTATTAAATATTCAATTCGAAATTAAGTTAATAGGGATGTGGTTCTATAGTTGTAGTTTGATTTAGTTCTATATTTTAAATAACTATAGAACATTGATTTACATCAATATTTATCATAAAACTATTTTAAATATTTATTGGAGTTAACTAAACTTTTCAAATAGTCCCTAAAATTCACAATACAGAGATCTCTGGCACGGCTACAGAATTTCCCTATGGTAAAGTTTAAGGAAAATCTGAAAAGTTTATTGAACTCTAAAAAAAAAAAAAAAAAGAATTATGATAACTATTAATGTAAATTAATTTTATAAATAGAATTAAATAAAAAAGGCTACATTACTAGAAACGTAATTTAGAATTGAATATTAATATCATAAATTAAATTAGAATTATTTTTCTGAAGTTTATATTTAAAAATAAATTCCCACATAAAGTAAAACAAATAAAAATTATTATGCATTGATAGTTATTAAATACAAGTTATAGAATTTATGACAACTGATGTAATTATAGTTTATTTACATTGTTACATTAATTTTTAAATGCAAAAGACGTTATTAAAATATTTTATGGTTAAATTAAAAAGATGCACTATTTTGATATATTATTTTGAACAATATATTTTATTTATTCATGTTTTTAACTATCTTAAATATTTTAATTTAACAGTATTTTCTATGGGGTTTTAAGTCCCTGGCTCCATCATTTTCTATGGGCAGAAGTTACAGTACCAGTGGTTGGTCATGTGTGGTGCTAGACTTACTCCTTCTCTGAACTGGAGAACTTTACTACGGTTTTCAGTCCGTTTTTGGCTGTACTAACTAGTGCAGTTTGTGAATAGCTATGGGCTTGCTCTTTTTCAGGTGAGTTGACATCCTTCTCTAAACACCTCGCTGTGTCATAAGCGCGGAACAATTGAGTGCTCGACAGGCAAGAACACTAGCGTACTTCCTACCTGGGACACAAGTAGACGCGATCTGGCGTCATTGCGGTCGAGGTGCAAGAATAGCGGAAGTGTCTAGCGGACGTGAGAGGGACTACTCGGCTCAGTGGAGCCTGCATGCACCGTGGGGTCGGAGCCGTCTACACAAGCGTTTCCGTCCTAGAAAATGCAGTCGAAAATTTTGCACAGCAGAGGAGTGTTCGAGTCCCGGCATCAGCGAAACCAACAGTCGGGTAAGGGTGCGTTTCACACCACACTTCAAGTGATCCGAACAGTATGGGAAAACATCGCCTTTTCTTTGCTCGTTATCACTTGGGGCCCCGTCTTTTCTCCATTGGTGAGCTTCGTTCAGAATGCTCATGCGGAGGTAAAGACAAAGGGGCCGATTACGATGGCGTACAGACTGGAGTACGTCCGCCATCGTGGTGGTGACCGAGACTGTCCGCAATACATGTGGTGGTCACGCACACGCTATTAGGATGCGACCGCCACAATGGCGGTCGGATCTTGCATTTTAACATTGCGGCGGGTGCTGCTGACAGCAGCACCTGCCGCAATGTTAAAATAGCATGTTGTGCATTTCACTGCACTACGTGGCAGGCACCACTTAGTGCAGTGAAATGTAAGGGGGTACCATGGGTACCCCCCAGTGCACCCACAGCACCCCCAGAGACAACGGGGTGCCCGCAACAGGCCCCCAAAACCAATCTCCACCAACCTTTCAATGGAGGTTGAACCGCCATGGAAAGGCTGGCTGGAGACTGCATCGTAATTTGGCGGACGGTGCCTGCTAGGCACCACCACCATTTTACGGATGCAGACCACTTTGCCAGGCAATCGGAACGATTGCCTGTGGCGGTTCCGTGGCAGATGGTCTTTGCATCCACTGCGGTCCAAAAGCGATTCCCCCTGCCATCGTAATGTGGTGGGGGCAATAACATGGTCAGATGGCGGAAGCACCGCCACCACACGGCTGGCGGTGCGGTCCTTCCGCATCCTAATCAGCCCCTAAGCGTCTCCATTCACGAGCAGAGTTGGAAACTCCAGCTAAATTAAGACACTTGTTTGGTTACTGGACGGGATTCCAGAGTCACGTATTCAGGAGCAATATTCTGGAGATATTGGATATACTAAAAATGTGAAAGTTCTATGAACCCAGTGATATATATATTTGTATATATGGAAGTGTTAAGAGAGTTACACTACACCCCTGCAGTTGTGGCTCCTCATGGGAGTGCTGAGGGGCGGTGAGGCGGGGCGGGGGAGGGGCAGGGTGGGGGGGTAGTAAACTCCGGCTTACGGCCGAACGGAGTTAAGTAAATAAATAAATAAAGCAAATTACATTGCGCGCACTGCATCGCCGTTTGGTGTTGCAGCGCATGCAATGTAATTAGTTTTATTGATTTATTTATTTACTTAACTTCGTTTGGCTGTAAGCTGGAGTTTACTCCCCCCACCCTGCCCCTTCCCCGCAACCCACCCCACCGCCCCGCAGCACTCCCACGAGGAGCCGCCACTGCACCCCTGTGATGTTAAGTGGACGCAAGAATGGGTAGGTCATATGGTTCGGAATGTTAAATACGTATGTCCATAGAATAGAGTAAGAGAGTTTGTGATGTTTGTATGTGCTTTCTCTTGTTACAGCGGATTGTAAAGAATTTCCTTAAGTGTGTGCAACATTGGAACCACAGTCTGAATATAGAAGCAGTATTGTTTCTTCTTTACTCTACAGGTAGAAAGCAATCCATGAGATGATATATCTATATATGCCTGTGTAGTACATTCAGCAAGGGTAAGGGACAAGAGTGTTCATTATCTCTTCCCTATGTCATTACAGATCTTCCTCCCAGCAGTTCCCTTCCTATCCTTGCTTCACTTGATTATCTCACTAATCTGTGCTATTATAGAATTAGAGGCTTGGGACTATCAAGGGGTGGACCATTCTGAGCATCAAACTGATCCTGAGGATTTAACACCTTGACACCCTGACTCTGCCTAAACCCCTTCTTACTCTTCAATTACCCCCTTCCCTTCATTCATAAGTATTCCCAATTTGTCAGTCACTCCCCTATGTCTCGCCCACATTTACTACTAAAATGTTTATATATGCGGGACTCTGCAGTTGGGGTGGAGATCTCTGCACATTTAGGTATAGGAGAAGCGGAGGTGTGACTGCTCACCTAGGTTCATGAATAGCCTTTTGTAGTACCTTTTGTAGTACTACAAAATGCAGATTGTGAATGGGCCCCAAAGGGTTTGTAAGCTTTATAAACATAGTAATTCAATTTATATAATAATTCATACATAAAGGGCAGGGAAAAAGGAGCTCAAATTCTCAGCTTTTTTCTGTAGTTACCCTGCATGTCATACAAAGTGAGCCGTGCAGTATTGGATGCAAACTACATTGGAGCTTTTATGCTGACAAATTGCAACCTTCCTGTTAAAAACCCCAAATTCCAGCAACAGAGGTCCTTTTAATTGTGAAAAATCTATTAAGTGTAGCTCAGGGAAATGGTTGTTCCTTAATATTGATCAGTACAAAGCAGAAGTAATGCAGCCATACGGGAGACACACTCAACTCCCAATTCAGCCCCAAGCAATCTCATAGGAAAGAATTTGGAAAGATTAATAACTGTTCCTAAAAATGTGCTAATACGAAAGCTTTAGGAACCATAATACCCCATTATTCTGAACCACATAACGTCCCTATCTCATTTTTGGCCCAAAAGTTTAAGTGTGTCTATTTGTGGGCCCTTGCCCAATTTGTTTGTAGAGGCAAGGCAACATGTGTTGACAATAATAGTCTTTGTACGATTTTATGTGAACATGACCCCTTGCTATCGAACCAGTGGCTAAGTAATCAAAATTTCTGATAACTCATAAGCTTTTATTATTCAAGGAAAAAGATTTCCTTAATCCATAGAGATTGCCAAAAATAAAAACTTTGCACTGTGGCACACTCACTTCCAATTTCTTCATAGGACAATGAGAATTAAATACCACTAGAAGGCAATTCAGAGAATGCTCAGGCCTTACCAAAAGTAATGCATCATATGTGTTCAGTAAGTAGCACAGAAACACCATTAATAATAGGACAATTTGCTTGACAACATCTCAGATATCAATATATATAATTTATAGTACACCTTTACAGGAAGGGCTGAGCCTTCTCTCAGATGAAACATACTAAAACACAGGAGAATTTCCAGAATATAAAGAAAACATACCAGCTACCAAATACGTCAAGATCTGAAGTTCTATCAAGGCCTCCTTCAGAAACTGACTGCCACTATTGTCAAAGCTGCGTTGAGGTCATAATTTCAATATAGGGGTAAATGTGGGCTTAATTGGGAGACTTTGTAGCCTAATGGCAGTGAACTTAAGAGACTGTTTCCTGATAAGGCAAAGCTGGAGAGAAACCTTGTCAATATGGAGGAGAACCATTCTAACACAGTGAAATAATAGCAGATGTCATAGGATCAGAAAAGAGAAAATAAGTACATTTTTACTTGTATGTAATAGGAAAACATTGATTGATTTGTAGCTCAAAGTCTACCACAGAGTTTTAGAATAACAAATCACCCAATGGATGACAGGCAAAACTGAAAGGAAATTATATTTCATACATAATTACTGCTTTATATATATATTGTGCCATTGAAGGTGTAATAAATTATGAAGAATTTGGCAAAGTGAAATTTCAGTAACACATTTTGGAAATCTAAATTAAGAAAATACTGAATACTTAAAACAAGAAGATATTGATTAACAAGCTACAAACATGTCCCCTAACTGCTAAAAAGGTCCACTGCATTTAGGTGATACACCTTTAAAAAGGAAGAGGCAGATTATTGCCACCAAAAGGCATTGTATTCAGTTTAATCTGTGGTTTCGGTGGCAAATGCAACCATGAAGGGGATGATTTTGAAAATCTCCATAGAAGAGGAAAAGGTAAAAAAAAAAAAGGCCCCAGATGTGAGACGAGATGAGGAGAACTTGACAAGAAGATTGGCCAAGGTAACTAGGTGTGGAAACAAAAGGGGATACCATTGCAGATCCAACTAAATGAACCGACCTGTTAACTAACCCTAAATATGGCATCATAACATTTAGCTAATACAGAGGTCCATATCCAGCACAGAGGATTCTATGTGACACTAATGCTTTTGAAGGTGCAGATTAAACTGCAGTGTTGCAGGAAAATATTTAGTGAAAAATGTTTTTCACACCCTGAGCAAAATTAGAAAGGTGATGTGATGTGAGCATTCAGAATCACTGAAACCTAACAATTCTGTCAACTATGTTATGTTGTATCGTGTTGAATTGTGTTGTGTTGTGTTCTTAGGCATTTATTATGCACTCTATCACCTCTAGGAGCATGACTAGGTAAAAAGAGCAGCTTGCACTCCATATTTCGACCCCTCAACCCTCGAATGAATGGAAGAAAATCCTAATCTTTAGATAATTCCGAAAACTGAACTAAGATGATACAGGAAGAGAGTGTCACAATTTAGTTGCTGCTACTAAAAAGGATTTGTCTCCCCGTCCTTGCATTTTAAATCTGCAAACAGTGAAAGAGTGAGAGGTGAGAGGAGGAAGAGGAGGAGCAAGTCGAGACCGCAGGACCGCAGCAAGACTGAGGACGCAGGACGCCGCGGAAGGCGTGAAAGCTGTGAACTGTATCACAGCATAGCAGGAGCGAAGTCTGCTGGTGGTACGTTCGAAAGGGCTGGAAAAACGGCAAATCTATCGCAAGCTGCTAGCCCGCCACACCGCCAGCACCGTACCTCTGCTACACTGCCACCATACCGCGACCATACCGCTGCTGAAGCTGCCTTGGTAAGGCAGGTACCAGGGGGATAGCTGACGCCGCTGATGCCATCATTGGAAAACATCGTCGCTGCTGCAGTTGGTTACGGAGGAGGCTGGTAGGAGCACCGCATTTGTTCCCATTTTTAGATACGCTCCCCCAGCGCCCCACGCCCTCTCATTGACTTTGGGTGGACAGGTAGCGTGGGTTGGAGCCAGCAGAAATAACAAGGAGCCCCAGGGCGGGGGCCCAGCAAGTCACAGTGCGGGTCGAGCCGCAGAAAGGGCCATTGGGGTCGCCAAAGTGGATTCCGGACAATAAAGTTGTTATCCCCATACGCCAAGCATCAAATGACATCGTAAAGGCGTAAAGAGGAGAGGGGATACAGCAGTAAGCAACGGAGTTAAGCCAAGCCAAGGAAGGACCACCAGGTGCATTGTGGTAAGGAGAGTCAAGGGCGTATTGCAACCCTGAGATCTAGACAGGGGAAATGAGATCGGGGAAAACACGCCAACCTGTGGAAAGTAAAAAAAAAACAAAAAAATTGAGAAAGTCAGCCGCGGAAGCCAAAAGATCACTGGAAACGGGGCTAGAATTAAAAACCAGGGAAAGGTTGGTATCGGTACCAACCCCCGAGCCAAGATCAGACTCTAGACGGAAACCTGGACACCTAAAATTCTTTTATCTTAAGGACCCAATGGCAACGATCTACGCACCAATTGCGGAGGCTTCTAAGCTACCAAGCCCCATTGCGCCATTAAACATGCCAAGTACCAAACTAGAGTTTCCAACCACTCCAACGTGCTCGGGCCCCTCCCTTCAAGGCAAACACACGCTGGTAACCGCACTAGTGCATTGTCCGAACACCCCCGCAGCCTTAAATGGAATCAAGGAAGGTTGCGCCGCAAAGGACACTGCAGATAATTGCCTCGCAAAGGACCCTAGGCTGACATCGAGAAAAAGTGAGATAACAGCTGAGACAATTGATGTTGAGGATGTAAGAGGAAGCGAGGGGGTCCAGGAGGGAAACTCAGGAAACTCAGGTCACAAAAATAAACCCACCCTATTAGGGCAAGAAGGGGACTCATGGTTAAACCCCCTTTTTCTATCAAATGACTCCCGATTAGAGGAACTTACCAAGAGAATCACAAAGTACATTGACTCACAAGGGAGAGTATCACGAGTAGAACACGGCCTTGGTGATCAGCATCTGAGTCCGGGCATGCTGGTCTCAACCCCTCAGGCCCCGACCTAAGTAGAGACCAACAAAAAGCAGGCACAAATGACTCTATAAACACGCAGGCAAATCAGCTACTCCCCTGCTACCCAGTGCCAATCACAATTTCATCGGGGAGCACGTCGGACTTAGAGCTCAAGGACCTGAGTAAAATCGAAAAAGACGAGCCATCAACACCATGGACCCAATCCTTGTTAAGCACCCTAGAGCAAGCAATAAGGGTGCTGAATTACCAATCCAACAAAATGGAAGTCCAGATTAACCTCATCACACTAGTGGCTGGGCACATCTCGGGTATTAACGCAAAATTGGACTCACTTTCATCGCTTTTAACATCTCAGGGGAAATCAGAGCCCAACACAGGCAGGAGTAATCAAAAACAAAACTGTGGATGTGGAAGTATAATCGAAAAACTAACATGCCTTCCGGCCATCCTGATGGACATACTAGGGGAGGTAAAACTATCACGCGCTAACAGACAGGCGTCGGAAATAACTCCTTCCCCGAAAAAATCACAAACACTCAAGAGAAAGGCCACAACAATCAAACAAATAACGGATCAGGAACAATCATTAAAGGAATGTGGCCTAGGCAAAACAGTTTCAGATTCCGAAGAACCACAGCCCATCCACCAATTTACCATCGAGGAAAAATTAACAAAGAGAGAAAGAAAAAGGGCGAGAAAGGCTAGGTCCAAGAACAAGAAACAACATAACGTTGATCCTGATAAAATCTTCCCCATATTTAAAAATAAATCCCATCATGAAAATAAATCTAACTTTTTGAACGGGTTAACAGCAGGTGAGGATTTTCCTGCGGACCCAATCGACAAACCAAATCCATCAAATACACGAAGGGGAGAAGGCCCCAGATTAGGAGACAACCCAAGCCCACATCCATCTACAGGTGATATCAGCAAAATGGATATTAGAACAAACCAGCAATTACTAGTACAAGTGCTGGGAAGCAAAGAATCCAAGCTAACACAAGTGGGCGAGTACGAAGCTTGTGAGCAGCACGACTCGACACGAGCCTCGGTAATAAACAGTCTGGTCACAAAAAACAGCTACAAAGAGGGCTTTAACCCAGCCATAAAAACTTTTATTGAGCAACAATTATTTGCAACACCAGAAAGGAAAGCATACGAACAACGTGGTTCAGTAGCAGTAGTTGAAAACAAATCAGCGTTAACCCCCTTGCGAATTACTGTCCTGGAAAAGGAACGTAAATGCTCGCTACTACAAAGGGAGCAAAGTACGCCCCGATTGAAGATCAAGAACACAGCCCCCACACAGAAAAATGTATCAAAAACTGAGGCTGCACAGAATGAGCAAGAACAACAACCGACCAAGTTTGTCAGTACCAGGATTCACGCTTGTAACCTAACTACTTGCAAAATAGGCCCAATGTACAAGGCGCAAAGTAAACACTTAGACCCATATGAGCTAAAACTAACATTTATTCCTGAATATTCGACAAGGGGGACGCAGGACATTCTGAACCGAGGCAACCTGTTAACGTTGTTCAAAGAAATATCGGACCTAAAAGGCATTACTTCCCAGGACCTTTATTCTGTCGAATTCCAGCAAAACGCTAACAACGCGGACATAGAATAAACAGTTACTACTTGGGCCTCAAAGGACCTGGTAGATAGGATATACCTCGCAAGATCTCAGTTCGAAACATGGTGAATATCTACTATGCGTCACAAGCGTCCGAGGTACCCATATCCACTACAATTTAGTACACGGGATCAAATAAAGGGGAAAGAGAGCACAAACCAACATTCCGCTTGTCTACACGGCGCCAGGGCCTCCACACCAGAGCCTTTAAGTGCAAGTCATAAGCCACAAGAAACCGGTCGCCGTCACGCAGACAGAACGGATTGGTCCTGGATACCCAACGTCCTGAGTAATAAAGCTACATAACCCTGATTTAAACTCCACCGAAATTTCGCGGATCCTGATGCCCCCCCAGAAAGTAACAAAGAAGCCCACAGTTTCAATTTGCTCGTGGAACGTGCACGGCTTTCGAGAAATGGCCCATGATCATGAAACCCAAGCCTTTTTCCTACGACAAGACATAATTCTGATCCAGGAGTCTTGGAAACTAAGATCGACTCCAATTCCAGGCTTCAAAGAACATCAAATATACGCTGAAAGCCTTTCCACGCACGGCCATCCTCGCGGTGGATTATCGACATATGTAACCCTCAAGTTCAACTGGGTATCTGAGGAGATAGAGGTGGGCCTGAAGTGGGTCCAAGGGATTAGAACTATCGAAAACCAGTCACCGGGGACGGAACCGTGGAAATTGTTAATACTTAATGTTTATATCCACCCTGACAGACAGTCACAAAAAGAAAAACATGTGACTTTACTATCACTTATCAAGCTCATGCAAAGGACTTATCTACAATACCCACTGGTCATTTCCGGGGTCTTCAACAATGTCCTTATCGATCAAAGTAAGGCGAAGGTGAAGATAAAAGTAAACAGTGGAGGAAAAAAGTTAGCATCTAGCCTAAATGAATATGGACTGTCAATACTAAATGGGAATTCTAAGGAGGATAGGCCGGCAGCCGCCACATACCTATGTGGCAGGGTTCATTCAATAATTGACTATTCTATAATAAGCGACAAGTTAATCCCCAGTATCGAAGCATTTGGTATAGAACATCGAGCTGAAAGTGACCATCTTCCCCAAATAATAAGTATGAGTATTGCACCAAGCATGGCACCAATAATAACCTCCTTACTGCAACACACATCAAGGTTTAACCTGAAAAAATTAAAACGGCGTGGAGAGGGTTTGGGCAAAATCACGGACTTAGTTAAAACACAGATGGCTAACCTTGGAAACCAAAGGGAGGAGGACCGAGTACCCAACTGGGAACAAATGATCCAGGTCCTGCAGCAAAAGTTCCCAGCAAGCTCAGAGAATCACAGAAATCTTAACAACAAAAAGGAGCCTTGGTTCAATATGGACCTTAGAGCTAAAAAACAGAAAGGTGGCCAGGGAGGTCCGGGACCTCGTAAATCAAAAAACATTGGGATCTGCGGTAAACAAATCCAAATTGAGGAGAGCCAGGAGTACTTATAGGAAGGCACTGAGTGCCGCAAAGCATACATACAAAGAAACCATCTGGAATAAGTTGTTAATTTCAGGAAAAAATACTAACTGCCGGGACTTCTGGGGCATCATTAATGATCTCAATCAAGGGGTTAAACTTCAACAGGAAGCTGGGGTTGGTGCAGATTCCTGGCTCAGACATGTGCAAACTCTATACAGCAACATGGAGGCAGGTCACAACAACGGCTTAGGGGCAGTGAAGGACCTCACGGAGGAACCAAAAGGAGAGAATAAAAATAAAAACCGGGAACTCGAGCAGGAAAAACCGGAGAATGGGTCAATAGTATTAGATGATCTAACCACCAAAAACGAACTGAGGACGATAATTTTAAGATTAAAGACAGAGGTGGGAGCAGGACCAAACGGGCTGCCAAATGCAATCTTTAAGCCCGACCCGGACCTGTGGTCGGAGATACTAACACCTCTGTTCAATCAAATATATAAACAAGCAGAGTTACCTGCCTCCTGGAAAGGTAGCATCATTCACCCCATTTTTAAGCACTGTGACCATCGCAACCCCTCAAACTACAGATTGATATCCTTAATAGATGTAGAGGCCAAACTATATGCCTCTTGTATTCTACTCGAACTACAAGCTTGGATATCAGAAACAAAGATTATGCCAAAATTCCAAACAGGATTTAGGCAAGGAATGGGAACAATAACTAACCTAACTTGCCTGGCTATCCTAATAGACCAAGCTGTAGAAAAGGGCACTCGCCTGTATGCCTGCTTATAGATATCAAGTCCGCCTTCGACCGAGGGAACAGAGAGCGCCTATGGAGAAAGTTGGAGAGCTGGGGGCTGCCATACCAGCTCTTAACAGCCATCAAAGCCCTACATCACAATACTTGGACAAAAGTGAAATTGGGAAATGGAGGCAGTACTACTAGGAGCATTCCAACGCACCAAGGCCTAAAACAAGGCTGTGTTTTAGCCCCCACCCTCTTTAATCTTTTTCTCTCCGACCTCACAAACGCGATCGAATCAGTAGATAGTCACCCTCCACACTTGGTAAACAACCCAATATACTATCTACAATATGCTGATGATATTGTTCTGTTGAGCAAAACCCCAATCGGCTTACAAAGAGCCATCAACAAACTAACATCGTACTTAGAAAGGGAAAGTTTGGACCTAAACAAAGAAAAAACCAAAGTGGTCCGTTTAGTTGACCCGCAAAAATTAAAGTACAATTGGACGGCACAAGGGATAATAGTGAAAGAACAAGAGAATTACAAGTATTTGGGAATAATAATAACAAAAGGAGCAAATTACAAGGACCACAAAACAGCATTAAAAGCAAAGGCGCAATCCTTTATTTTTGCCCACCGCTCCCTAAAAGGAAAAATGGACTGTCCTAACTATAACCACCAATTAAAAGTAATGGCAGCACAGATAATGCCCACCCTATCTTATGGTTTAGTTACATGGTGCGGAAAGGAGGCCGATCTTTTAAACAACTTACAGATCAAAATATACAAAGAGGTCTTCAACTTGCCAAAATCTGCCTCAGCCTCACAAGTCAGGCTTGAATTTGGTCTGCAAAATCAGAAGTACCGGAGCATGAGCAGCTTCGTGAAACTTTGTCATAAACTTCGAATTGCACACTCAGAAACACTAGACTGGCTAAGCTGGGAGGAAATAAAAAAAAATGGGGAAACTGAAAAGCCGAACATCTGGGGACAACATCTGAAACTATGTGTGGAAAAGTTGGAGCTGGAATCAGTTTGGAAAGCAGGGACAGACATGGCAACGCTAAGTAAACTAGCCAACGCGGTAGCAAAAAGGAAATCCTTTATGGCTGGACAATCATGAACTCTTTCACAACCCTAAAACCACGGCCATATCTAGCAGCCCACTTTAGCTGTCATCATAAAAAGGCCTTTATAGCCTATCGGATGGGGATGCACGTCTCAAAAGACTTACTACCGTCTTGGAAACCGCCTCACCAGACGAAACGATGCCGCCTTTGTGGGTATAATACAGAAACTTTGGTCCACCTTTTCTGTACATGCCCGGCCCTGATAAACCAGAGACGATTCTTACTGAAACCCATTTTCAACGAGTTAAACATTCGCTCTTGCAGACATGCAGTCACAAGCTGGCTCAGAGGCTCCTCCATAATCTTGGCATGCCGTGAAGTCAAAATTCTGGAAGAAGCAAAAAAAAGCCTAGAAGTAATAGAACAGGAGGGCCAAACTGCCAGTGGGCCACTTGGGATTTTTTAACCTCTGGACTGTATATGCACCGTTTCCACAAAATTGGTAGCTGAGAATAATTACCTTCAGTAATTTTTTTAATGTTGTACTGTATCGTCATTTTACTATGTGAATTTTGTAATAATTTTAATTAATTATGCAAATAAAATCTTCTTCTTCTTCAGCGAAAGAGTGTGTCAAAGATGACCGTAACATTCTAGAGGTGGTAAACCTCATCAAAAATAGCTGATAAAACAAGAGCAATTGAGGTGGAAGGCCTGCAAAATAAAACAGCATGCCCTAAACTGTTGCATCGAAAGCCAATGTCATTTTTGAATTGGAGGTTTGGCTGTGCTGCAGTGTTCTGAATAACTTGAAGTTTTACTGAAGAAATGCTGCTACTCCACATACAAATAATTTTCATAGACTAAATGAGACCCAAAAAAGGCTCCATTGATAACAATTGAAAACTCTTATGTTGCGTTTTTAAATAATATGGGCAGGGTGATAATGAAATCTGGGCTGATCAAGTCAGCTGAGAATCAATTGTGACCTCCGCAGACTGTTGCTGAGTGGCTAGGTGTTTTTGTTACCGCTCATCTAATTTGAAATAAATCGAATAGTTTGTTGGAATTCCAATTGAGAGGGGAGGTTGTTTTTTTAATGCGCTGCACTACTAATTGATTGTTGTAAGCATACATATAACCTTTCATTCCTCTCTTTTCCAGCAGCCTAGCAAAAGGAATGACAAATGGTAAATAAGTGCGGGAAAAGGGAAAATCCCCGAGGCATGCCACAAGCGGTAGGAAGTGGCTGTCCTGTGAATGGGCCTATTTCTACAGTCTGGGCCCGGTCTGACAAAAAAGGTACAGAGCAATTTCGAAACTTTACCCTTAATACCTGCCATGTCTGATCAACCATATCGAACACAACTGACAGGTCCAACGACCTCAGGGCACTGGTCTTTACAGAGTCTATGTCTGTTGTCAAATCATCTAACAGCAATACTGGCTCTGAGCCCTGGGCAGGTTTAAAACCTGCCTGTAAAGTAACCAGACAATTATTAATCTGAAGATGATGACCCAAGATTTTCCTGAAATAACTTTCCAGCACCTTTGTTGCACATGGGAGCAATTAAATGGGGCAAACGTTCTATGGATCAGAAAGATCTGTCCCGGCGTCTTTCAGTAAAGAGTTGGACCCAGATTTCATATCTTGTACTAGAGAGATTCATTTTGCCTCTGGGATCTAGACAGTGGCGGTACAGGGAGTGACAGAGAGCATGGAGGAGCCTCGTTTTGGATCGGAGATAAAGGAGTAGCATCAAGTTATTTCCTGATATTATAAATGTTCTCCACTAAACAGGCTTTAAGACGCTCACAAAGCACCTAAGAATGGGACACTTCCAGGAAAATAGATGAAGAGTTACTAAGATTGCTTAAAATGTGGAATACTGGTTGCCGGACATAGTTTGACAAACTTATTCTCTGTGTATAGAAAGGCTACCTGGTCTTAAAACGTAACTGTTTGTATGATATACATAGATTTTTATAATATTGCTGTGAGTCATTAGAGGGATGAGAACACCAAAACCAGGGGCACTCTTAGTTCTAGATGGAAATGCATTTTCATTTCAATAGAGAAGTGGCTGACCAATGACAAGATTCCACAAAAACATCAGAAAGTTGTAGGTCAGGAGGCCAACGATAATCAATGGTATGTACTTTGACAATGGTAGGAGTAGTATTGTGTTAAATAAGATTTAAGGAACTGAGAAGATAATTAAATTCAGCCGCTTTATGAGAGATTATTAGATGATTGGCACATAATTAAAGTCAGATGCAATGGATATTTAGTGGAAGTCAATAAGATTAAGAAAATAAATTAAAATATATAAGGAAATTATAGGAACACATTCTTACAGCAGCTTCCCTGAACCAGGAAGTGGAACCTAAAAACAGCTGCAGTTCTATAACACGTATAATGTAAAACCAATCAACCAGTCTCTAAAAACGAATTATATCCATACAAAGCAGGAACACTTCCCCTCTTAAAGTGGCAGTGCAAGTAGCATCAATGTGACCAATGCAGTTGAACCTCTTACTTAGCATAATCTTGTGCAGGTGCACAAAGTCTTTCCTTGTACTTTGAACTTTTGAACCAATGCATTCTTACTTACACAGAGAGGATTGCTAGATAGAACACCACCTCTGGACGTCTCCTAGAACATTTAGAGAATGTAATTTTGAAAATATTGCTAGCAGGGCAGCAGATGGGGGAGGACCATTTCTAATTAAAGAAAGACAATTGTAAAATAATGGAATATGTCTGATTGTTACATGGATTGAATTGAAGGAGCTGGGTTCCACGTTCTAGTATTACTCTGGAAACCCAGGCCAATGTCTCTTTTTCTCTGCATGAAAGTGTGGAGAGGAGGAAAATCGTTAGGCAATCAATCATTACAATTCCAATAAACCATGACTCCAAAGAATCACAGACTCCTGAATAGATTTTGTTAATTTATTACAAAGCCAAGAACAGTTGGACATACAAGTACCTCAAGATGAGGGTGTAAAAATATATTGGAAGAAATTCAAAGCTAAACGTACGGGTGAAATTAAGACGATGCAACATACACAGAATAATCAGTTCTAGAATCAGAATACAGAAAATGACGGCTCCAACGTCTAGAGTCCCCATCATTGGAGGTTCGTAGGTAAAAAGCATTAGTCAGTCCCTACACTACCACTAACATGACATCCCTACTTCACATTTCCCAAGGGCAAGATCGATAAAAGGTGTCAGCACGTGAAGGCTTCCTAAGAAATCCGCTCACGTTGAATGGGTCAAGTAGCATAAAGCTACAAAGCTCTTTCTAAGATGCTCTCTCTCTCAAGGCTAGGCAGAAATCCCCCGGGGCACTGTCCCTAACTTCAATACATGACTTGCAGGTAGTATCTCAACATGCATTTCGACATCACACCATCCGAGCAAGCCACCTCCTCATAGGTAACTTTCCACCTGGGCAGCGTTGCTGCCAGGCCTTGGCTAGATTACCTTGATTCCCAGGCTTACTCCAATGAGAAAATACAACTGTTCTTTATTATCATTATCGCCCTTGAATGTATCCTCTCCTCCCTATGCCCAATTCCTAAAACAAAGATGTTATTGTAACTAACAAGGAGGAATTTCTCCACCTGCAACAGAAACGCAAGAAAGAACAAATCCAACATGTACATGAATTCAGTCAACATAGCAAATGGCACACAGCTTCATGAAATCACACATATAAAATGAACATTATTACTGAGCACATAAAAGTTAACACGTTACATAAACACATCAATTGTGTGAATACTCATTAGCTACATCTTCGAATTCTACACAATAATGTTTCGGTCTAACCACATGTAGTTGCAACGTAAATTTTTTCATGTCTACATTGAAATATCCCTAACACTTCACTTTTCACGTTTATTACAGTTCACGTTCTAACGACCTAATGTTAACACAGTAAAGGATTATATGCGGGTGCGAACTACTCGATTATAATGCACCCCTACAAATGAAAGAGCAAAATCTCCACTCTTTCAGAATGATGGATTAATGAAAAAGCTACTTATTTTTCAAACAGAAATACGCCAAAGTCTCCATTATTGACTGCACTTGATATTGGGCCACTGCAAGGTGAAAGCAAAGTCTTGCAATCCAAGTCACGGAGGAAGTAGGCTGATACACTGTCTTTGGTGATGGTGATGGGACCAATTCGGATTAAGTTGAGCAGATGACGCAGGACCTTTCTTTCTTTTTTTTGTTTTACCATTATCCAGAGGGCCAGTGTCACAGCGTCACCAAAACCAGACGACCCGGGCCAAGTAATGGGACTATCGTTTACAAGCTGTAAGAACAGACTTTCTTCACATCTTATTAATTTTTGTTTTTTCTGATGCCTCTTTGGTAATTAATACTCGAGACTACCTAACCTAATAAAAAGAGTTTACACCTTACCCTGTCCAGAGTGGTGTCTGACATCCATTTTACAGGTACCTTCTATTATGATAAAATAGTTTATAAGCACCCTAATGGTTTCTTCCAAAGCCTTCAGAAAACATCATTGAGAAAACTTGAGCCAATGCAAAATACAGCAGCAAGGATGCTCTTTAACATCCCTAGGTCTGAATCCGCATCTTTAGCTTTGAAACAACTACATTGTCTCCTTATCGAAAAGCGTATCACCTTTAAGGCTTTGTGCCTTGCATATAGGGCGCTGCATGGAACTTGCCCAGATTACCTAAAAAGCAATCTAAAATGGTACATTCCAGGTAGGTCCTTATGCTCTAGCGTCCCCAAAAATCTGGCAGTTCCTCCTTACAAGACGATGTCCTGGGGTGGCAGGAGCTTCATCAGAAATACTGCCCTGAAATGGAACAGTCTCCCCCAATTATTAAAATCTATAACTACTCTTCTAACCTTTAGAAAAGCCTTAAAAAACTGGCTCTTTACCAACTAAAAAAGGATACTTTTACTGATCACAGATAGCGCCAATATGTCTCTGGGTATATGCTGCGCTTTTTAAAATATATTCAATATCAATATATTTTTTATTTCTTTAATTAACAGTGGCAGAACTCTTCTCCACTTCTAAAGTAGTGAAAAACATATTATATCTTCATAATATGGCCTGAATGAAAAGAAACCGCCAGGCAGGGAACACCTATGCCTCCTTTATGTAATCTCCGGTCAAGGTCTTGAAATTCCATGCTGCTCTGCTTCTTAATGTACCCATGTGACAAGCTCATAGATAACAGTGTATTCTGGTACCACAGCTTTATCACACCAGATATGAAAGCATGCACCACATTGTTTCTGCTCTACTGAACTAAGTTCTGATAAGTGTTTATCATACTGTGGCCGAGTCAGCTGGAACTCAGATTACTTACAGCCTTCTATACCAAAAAAAGGTTTTCCATAGCCCGTACTTTCCCCAAAATACAACCAATGGATCTAAAATCAGAAGGTGAGTTGAGTTTGACACAACCTTTGTTCCAAAACAACATCAAAAAGACTCTTTTTGATCCAACATATTCAACACTTCTTTCGTTTTCCTAAACTTTTTTTTCCCAAAACAGCTAACATTTGCAAATACCTCATGGACATTTTGTGCAGAATACACTATGATCTAACAAACTTAGGGGCATGTTTACAAGAAAATGTCGGAGCACCGAGATGTGTCAATTTTCAAAACGCAGATATGCCCCTTATTCACAAGAATACAGCACACTCCTTGGTTTTCCCTAGCGCTGGGCTAAATTTTGCTGCCTATTGCCAACGCAGGCACCCTTGCACCATAGTTAAAAGGATGCTTGTGTTGCAGGGAATGATTGTCTATGTGCAGGAAGTTATGCCTTCCTGCACATAAACAGTCATTAATTGCATTTTGCTATTTCTGTGTGTGCTGCAGAATGCAGCACGCATAGAAAAAGTAAAAATGAGGAGAAATAAAAGTATTTCTGCTTGTTTCGCCATTATAATGTCTGCTCTTACACCTCTTTGTAAATCTGGGGCAGCATCAAAAGCAATAGGTGTTGCAGTGTAACGCCCACAGCAATACCCATTGCATGCCCCTTTCATGCTAAGTGATGCGCGTAAAGGGGCCTTATTTACAAGGCTGCGTTAAGCCCCAAAATGGGGCTTAACGCTGCTTGTTAAATATGAAGAAGATCATATCGCCACCAGGACATCGCATAAAGTGACATTCTGGTGGCTATATGCCCTTGCAAATATGCCCTTTAGTCATTTCTCCCATCTAAAGAATGCAGTTAATGCATAGTTCTCTACTGCAATGATAGAAACTTCAAGTAAGGAAAAAAAGAATGGAACAATTTAGAGTGTGTCATGGCTTTGCATTTCCTACAAAGAAAGAAGCTATGGGGCGAGATTCCCGACACAGGTGGGCATGGTCTTTTTGCCAGAGGCAATGCTAAATCCAGAGTGGTCAATCTACATGGGTGTTTGTCCAGGTTATAGTAGAAGGACTGGGCCTTAGCTAGGAGCTGCTCTGAGCACAGAGGCATATGATATGCACTGATTCGGATATATGAAGGTCTGTAAGTTCTACGTGTGCTATTTTTCTTAAGGTTTATTATCTTTCGTCATAGGCATGCCATAATAGGTTTCACTGGTTTTACATTTGGCGCAGAAGCTGCCAAATTTCCAGAGGATAAATTTGACATTCCAGTGTCAGACAAGATACCTGGGAACATGCAGTGGTGACTCCTCCTTTAAATCTTACCCTCTCTGCTTGCCAGATGCCAGAGGCCTAGTTGGGATGGGGGCAAGGCTGGGAACTTGTTCAGCTCAGAGAAATAGGCTATTACCATAGATAATTCGGTCGTGTTCATTAGAACTTACTTTAGCCAAGTTATACTTAAAGACTCTCTCAAGGTCCGGGTGAAGGATATTGGCCAATGAAGAGCAGTGACACTATGATTTGAGACCAACAGTCAATCAGGTAAGTTCAAAGCAGGCTATCATGGGTGCAAGTATTGAGCTAAGCAGTAACTAAATTCTGCTGACTTCTGGGTAAGAACAACCTAATGAGTCCAGCAGATAGGGGGTGGAAGCCTCAATCTACCACTCCGACTAGAGGATGCATAAGGGGAAAAGGGAAGAATATATATTGGGTGGAGGGTATTCATTTCTTGAAAGGGAGGTGAAAACATTCACAATGTTGTAAGCCCTTTGAAGGATATTAATTCTGCGCTTTCTGTGTTGGCGTGTTGGTCAGATGCAGGAGTGGATAGAGCATCTTAACGGGTCCCTGAAGCAGAAGACTAACATATGAGGATGCGGGCAGATGGTGATATTACACAAAAGGTTATGTCAATGATGCAATACTCTCACAGTACATCCCATGTTAGGAACATCAATGTAAATACATGGCTACACTTACTTACATTAAAAAAAATATATCAGAACATACATGTTGATTAGCGTTATGCTTGTCTTAAATTGTTTGATACAACTTCTAGCATCCTCTTCAGAGGATATATGGACTCCATTCTTGAGATGTTTTTCAGTTGTGGGCAGGAGATAGCCATAATATATTCTATTCAATATGAGTTAATTTAATACTTGTCATTAATTATACCTACATCTCTAACACTTGAAATAAAAACAACAACTGGAAAATAACTGAGAGAATACTGAAATCATGGTTCTAAGGTTCCATTCAGATGGCTTTCTAGTGTAGGGTCTGCTTCCACTACTACATTATAAACAAAAACACTTGGACCATATTTACTAAGCCTTTGCTTAGCTATTGCATTGCGTGGGACAACACAAAGGTTTATTTTGGATTTACAAAGCCACTCAAGGCCTGGTTTATGTGACCTCCCATGGATTTATAAAGAAATCTAACACAATGCAGTGGCTTGCCCTGCGTTTTGCTATATTCCTCAGTGATAGGCATTCCATGGGTGGAGCATGGGTGTTCCAGTGTAGCCATTCATGGATTTCACACAGTGCCAGATTTATTAAGATATTTAAAGCTGAAATTTTATGAAATCAGTACGCTTCACACAGAGAAGTAACAAGGAGAAACATGTTTATTTCTCCTTGTTCCCTCCTCTTTGGATTAGGTTTGTGGAGGAAGTTATCCTGCACAAAAAACAATCCTGCCTGTAGCACAGACACTTTTGCAGCATGGTACAAGGGTCCTGGAGTTGCTGCTAAGCAGCTACATGTGCGTCAGTGCATGGAGATAGTTGAACTGCGCCATATTTTTGTAAATATGGTCCCTTCTGCTCTCTCCCAGTCGCGCAATGCAGTGCAACAACTTGCGTTGCTGCACTGCTTGTGTGAATTCTTAGTAAACCTGCCCCTTGAGATCAATTTTGACTACATCTATTTATTACATCTGAAATCAGCGCTGTGATTAAGGATGTCAACATGCACTTCTCAATGGCTGATGGAATTCTCCCTTTTCTACAAACTAATCATCAGATTGAGCAATCATGGGGTCTTGTTTTGGAGCATCCAGAATATTGCAATGCAATTCACACAGGTCTCACAAAAAACGTATTAAACTTCAGACTCCTAAATTAGTCTGTTAAGATGTTCCTTAACTTGCGAATATTGGCCTTAAAGGTCCCCCACTGGCTCCTAGTTAGTGGTAGAATAAAAGGTATACCTCTCTGCATTAGTTATGAAATCTACTGCAACAAAGGTCCACCTTATTAGCAAAAGTTGATTCTAGAATGTATATCCCACCAGGACCCTACAGTCAGCCATGCTGCATTTGATCCCCCAATGCCCATTCAATTGGCTGTAGCACAGTGGCCGTTCCCTCCGAGTTTTGGACACTTAAGTGTGAAACAGCTTTGGTTATCAAGAGGTAAACCAAACTACTTCTGTTTCAAGAAACGCCTTGAAACTCAGCTTTTCATGAAATCGTGGTCTGAAGCCTATCACCAGCTTCATGGTTGTGCCTCCTTCGCCCTAATCGACTCTAACGACCCACTAGTTTCCATATATGACTGCTTTTGCTTTATTTGTCTTCCCCAGTTCTGCTCAGAATTCCTAAGTTCTCGCAGGATGATGACCATCATTTTGCCATAATTTGAAATTAATGAATAACGAACCAAGGGGGTAAGAGAAGAGTCACGTAATTAGAATGCTTGTTGGCTAATGGAATTTCTTCCTTGAATTATTCACCTACCAGGAGTGTTTACAAAAGTTTAACGTATATTTGCTAATATTTAAGTATGTCAATAATGAAGACTTTGGTGTTTTTCTGTTTGAAAAATAAGTAGCTTTTTCATTAATCCATCATTCTGAAAGAGTGCAGATTTTGCTCTTTCATTTGTAGGGGTGCATTAAAATCATGAGTAGTTTGCACCCGCATAGAATCCTTTACTGTGTTAACATTAGGTCATTAGAACGTGAACAGTAATAACGTGAAAAGTGAAGTGTTAGGGATATTTCAATGTAAACATGAAAAAAATTAAGGTTGCAACTACATGTGGTTAGATCGAAACATTAACATGTAGAATTTGTGCATGTAGGTAATGAGAATTCACACAATTGATGTGTTTATGTAATGTGTTAACTTTTATGTGCTAAGTAATAATGTTTATTTTATATGTGTGATTTCATGAGGCTCTGTGCCATTTCTTATGCTGACTGAATTCTGTAGGCCTGAATTGTATTTTTTGCCTGGAAGCTCTTGCATTAGACTCTCTAGTGAATTTCATGTACATGTTGGATTTGTTCTTTCTCATCTTTCTGTTGTAGGTGGAGAAATTCCTCCTTGTTAGTTAGAATAATATCTTTGTTTTAGAAGTTAGGCTTAGGGAGGAGAGGATACATTGAACGGCGATACCGATAATAAAGAACTATTGCAGTTTCTCATCGGAGTGAGCCTGGGAATCAAGGTAATCTAGTCAAGGCCTGGGAGCAACATTGCCCGCGTGGAAAGTTACCCATGAAGAGGGGGCTTGCTCGATGGTGTGATATTGCAATGCATCTTGGGATACTACCTGCAAGTCATGTATTGAAGGTAGGGACTGTGCCTCAGGGGATTTCTGCCTAGCCTTGAGAGAGAGCATCTTAGAAAGAGCTCTGTAGCTTTATGCTACTTGACCCATTCAAAGCGAGTGGACTTCTTAGGAAGCCTAGACGTGCTGACAAATTTTAAGCGATCTTACCTGTGGGAAATGCGAAGTAGGGATGTCACATTAGTGGTAGTGTAGGGACCGACTAATGCTTTTTACCTACAAACCTCCAATGAAGGGGAATTTAGACGTTGGAGCCGTCATTTTCTGTATTCTGGAACCGATTATTCTGTGTATGTTGCACCGTCTTAATTTCACCCGTACTTCTGGCTTTGCATTAGCTCCAATGTATTTTTACACCCTCATCTTGAGGTACTTGTATGTCCAACTGTTCTTAGCTTTGTAATAAATTAACAAAATCTATTCAGGAGTCTGTGATTCTTCAGAGTCATGGTTTATTGGAGTTGTAATGATTGATTGCCGAACGATTTTCCTCCCCTCCACACTTTCATGCAGAGAAAAAAGAGACATCGGCCAGGGATCCAGAGTAAGTCTAGAGCGTGGAACCCAGCTCCTTCAATTCAATCTATGTAACAATCAGACATATTACGTTATTTTACAATTGCCTTTCTTTAATTAGAAAGGGTCCTCCCCTATCTGCTGCCTGGCTAGCAATATAATTTGTTAGTTTTCAAAATTGCATTCTCTAAATGTTCTAGGAGATGTCCAGAGGTGATGTTCTATCTAGCAATCCCCTCTGTGTAAGCAAGTATGCATTGGTTCAAAGTACAAGGAAAGACCTTGTGCACCTGCGCAAGATTATACTAAGTAAGTAGTTGAACTACATTGGTCACACTGCTGCTGCTTGCACTGCCACTTTAGAGGGGAAGTGTTCCTGATTTGTATATATATAATTTGTTTTTAGAGACTAGTTGATTGCTTTTACATTATACGTGTTTTAGAACTGCAGCTTTTTTTAGTTCCACGTCCTGGGTCAGGTACGCTGCTGTAAGAATACGTGTTCCTCTAATTTCCCTATATATTTTTTTTATTGATTTTCTTATTGACTTCCACTAAATATTCATTGTATCTGACTTTAATTATGGGCCAATCATCTAATAGTCTAAAGGGGCTGAATGTAATTACCTTCTCAGTTCCTCTAATCTTACTTAACAAACTAATACTTCTACAATTGTCATAGACATACTATAGTTTATGGTTGGCCCCCTGACCTACAGCTTTCTGATGTTTTGGTGGAACCTTGTCATTGGTCAGCCACTTCTCTATTTAATAAAAATGAAGGTTACCAACCCTCATTTGCATACCTAAACATAAAGCTATGGCCATTTGTCAATGAAAAGCTCCTGATTGAGTAAGTTATTCGAAGTCTCAATGAGACATGTTTTGCTCCTCCTGCTCAGTTGAACACTTCGCCTCCTTTGTTAATTGGATTTCTAACTCCATTAATGGCTACCTCCCAATAAGGAGTAATGCATTTCCATCTAGAACTAAGTTTACCCCTGGTTGTGCCATGATATAAAAGAAGGTAAAACTAGATAGAGGAGGCCAGAATGTAAATGGCATTCTCATTCCTCTCATGACTCACAGCAATATTATAAAAATCTATTTATATCATATAAACAGTTAAGTTTTAAGACCAAGTAGTCTTTCTATACACAGAGAATAAGTTTGTCAAACGAAGTCCAAAAATCAGTATTCCAAATTTTAAACGATCTTATTAACTCTTTATCTATTTTTCTGGAAGTGTCCCCTTCTTACGTGCTTTGTGAACGTCTTAAAGCCTGTTTAGTGGAGAACATTTCTAATATCAGGAAATATATTGATGCTACTCCTTTTTCTCCAATCGGAAACGAGGTTCCTCCATGATCTGTCACTCCATGTACCACCACTGATCCTAGATCCTAGGGAAATAATTAATCTCTCAAATACAAGATATGAAATCTGGGTCATACTCTTTACTGAAGGACGCAGGGACAGATCTTTCTGATCCATAGAATGTTTAATTGCTCCAATTTACAGCAAATGTGCTAGAAAGGCATATTGGCAGAATTTGAGGTCATCATCTTCAGATTAATGATTGTCTGGTAGCTTAACAGGAAGGCTTTTGACCTGCTCAGGGCTCAAAGCCAGTATTGCTGTCCGTGTTAGATGATTTGACAGCAGACATAGACTCTGGACAGACCAGTGCCCTGATGTTGTTGGACCTGCCAGTTGTTTTTGATATGGTTGATCAGACATGGCAAGTATTAAGGACAAAGTTTTGAAATTGCTCTGTACTTTTTTGTCAGAACGGACTAGGGCTGGAGATTCAAAATATTATTCCTATCAAGGTTGCATTTGCCAGACATACCACAGATAAAGCTGAATAAAATGCCTTTTGGTGGCACTAATCTACCTCCTCCTTTTTGAAAGTATATCACTTAAATGCAGTGGACCCTCTTTAGCAGTTAGGGGACATGTTTGTAGCTTGTTAATCAATATATTTTTGTTTTAAGTATTAGGTATTTTCTTAATTTTGATTTTCAAAATGTGTTACTGAGATTCCACTTTGCCAAATTCTTCATAATTTATTACACCTTCAATGGCACAAGATATATAAAGCAGTAATTATGTATGAAATATAATTTCCTATAAGTTGTGCCTGTCATCAAAGGAGTGATTTGTTATTCTAAAACTCTGTGGTAGACTTTGAGCTACAAATCAATGTTTTCCTATTACATACAAGTAAAAATTTACTTATTTTCTCTTTTTCTGTCCTAGGATATGTGCTATTATTCCACTGTGTTCGAATGGTTCTCCTCCATATTGACAAGGTTTCTCTCCAACTTTGCCTCATCAGGAAAGAGTCCCTTAAGTTCACTGCCATTAGGTTACAAAGTCTCCCAATTAAGCCCACATTCACCCCTATATTGATAGGACCTCAACGCAGCTTTAACACTAGTGACAGGCAGTTTCTGAAGTGGTCCTTAATAGAACTTGAGATCTTGACTTACTTGGTAGCTGGTATGTTTTCTTTATATTCTGGAAATTCTCCTGTGTTTTAGTATGGTTCATCTGAAAGAAGACTCAGACCTTCCTGCAAATAAAAGTGTACTACAAGGCTGCGTGTCACTACCCCACTTTAAAAAAATCTTTTTATAAATTATATATACTGATATCTGAGATGTTAGGACGCAAATTGTCCTATTGTTAATGGTGTGTATGTGCTACTTACTGAACACGCATGATGCATTACTTTTGGTAAGGCCTGAGCATTCTTTGAATTGCCTTATAGTGGTATTTAATTCTCATTGTCATATGAATAAATTGGAAGTGAGTATGCCACAGTGCAAAGTTTTGATTTCAGGCAATCCCTATCCATTGAGGAAATCTTTGTCCTTGAATAATAAAAGCTTAGGAGTTGTCAGAAATTTTGATTCCTTAGCCACTGGTTCGATAGCAGGGGTCATGGTCACCTAAAATCTTACAAACACTGTATTATTGTCGGCACACGTTGCCCTGCCTTTACAAATAAATTGGGCAAGGGCCCATAAATTGACACACTTGAAACCTTTTGGGCCAAAAATTAGACAGGGACGTTATGTGGTGCAGAATAATGGGGTGTTATGGATCCTAAAGATGTCGTATTAGCACATTTATTAGGAACAGTTATTAATCTTTCCAAATTCTTTCCTATGAGATTGCTTGGGGCAAAATTGGGAGTTGAGTGTTTCTCCCGTATGGCTGTATTACGTCTGCTTTGTACTGATCAACATTAAGGAACAACTATTTCCCTGAGCTACAATTAACAGGTTTTTCACAATTAATAAGACCTCTGTTGCTGGAATTTGGGATTTTTAACAGGAAGGTCGCAATTTGTCGGCATAAAAGCTGCAATGTAATTACCATTCAATATTGCACGGCTCGCTTTGTATGACATGCAGGGTAACTACAGAAAAAAGCAGAGAATTTGAGCTCCTTTTTCCCCTTCACTTTATGTATGAATTATTATATAATTTGAATTGCTATGTTTATATAGCTTACAAACCCTTTGGTGCCCATTCACAATCTGCATTTTGTAGTATGTTTTGTAATACTACAAAAGGTATTACAAAATGCTATTCATGAACCTAGGTGAGGAGTCAAGCCTCCGCTTCTCCTATACCTATATATGCAGAGATCTCCAGCCCAACTGCAGAGTCCCACATATATGGATAAACGTTTTATTAGTAAATATGGGCGGACATAGGAGAGTGGCTAACAAATGAGGAATACCTATGAATAAAGGGAAGGGGGTAATTCAAGAGTAAGGAGGGGTTAAGGCAGAGTCAGGGTGTCAAGGTGTTAAAATCCTCAGGATCGGTTTGATGCTCAGAATTGTCCACACCTTGATAGTCCCAAGTCTGTAATGCTATAATAGCACAGATCAGTGAGATGATCAAGTGAGGGAAGGATAGGAAGGGAACTTCTGGGAGGGAGATCTGTAATGACACAAGGAAGAGATAATGAACACTCGTCTCTTAACCTCGCTGAACACAGGCATATATAGATTTATCATCTCATGGATTGCTCTCTACCTGTAAAGGAAAGAAGAAACAATACTGCTTCCTCATTTTGAAAGAACGTTCAAATATCTCAAACTCCCTTACACTATTCTATAGACCTACGCATTTAACATTCCAAACCACATGACCTATCCATGCTAGAGGCTATAGTCCGCTTAACATCACAGGGGTGTAGTGTAACTCTCAACACTTTATTGGTCACCCCTGTTAGAAGCCACAAAGAAAGGAAAAGATAGCTATATATATATATATATATATATATATATATATATATATATATATATATATATAATCAATTAACAAGCACTGAGCTAGGCCCAAGTGGGGCCACTAAATAATTAGCATGCTGAAGGAAGCTGTCCTTGAAACATTTGTTTGTAAAGTAGCCCATGAGGAAGAGGCAGTGTGCCTTGAAACGCGTTGGGCATTCAACAGATGGAATAAAAGTGCATGTTAAACTTAGAAAGAACCGGATGGTGGGCTCTTTTGTAGAGTGCGTTCCTAAAAGCTTTTGGGGATTTGGTTGGAAATATATATATATATCCTTAACTGAGGGCAATGACTAGAATGAGTCAAACAAAACACTGAGAACAACCTCAATGGGTTCATAGAACTTTCACATTTGTAGTATATCCAATGTCTCTATAATATTGCTTCTGAATACGTAACCCTGGAATCCTTTCCAGTAACCAAACAAGGGTCTTAATTTCCAACTCTGCTCGTGGTTGTAGACACTTAGTCTTTCTTCCGCATGAGCATTCTGAACAAAGCTCACCAATGGAGGAAAGACAGGGCCCCAAGTGATAACGAGCGCAGAAAAGGCAATGTTTTCCCATCCAGTCCGGATCACTTGAAGTGTGGTCCAAAATGCACCATAACCCGACCGTTGGTTTCGCTGACGCCGGGACTCGAACAATCCTCTGCTGTGCAAAATTTCTGACGGCGTTTCCTATGATGGAAACGCTTATGTAGGCGGCTACGCCCCCACGTTGCGTGCAGGCTCTGCCGAGACTCTTGGGACGAGTAATCCCTCTCACGTCCGCTAGACACTTCCGCTTCTCTTGCACCGCAATGACGCCAAACCGCGTCTACTTGCATCCCAGGTAGGAAGTACGCTAGTGTTCTTGCCTGTCGTGCGCTCAATTGTTCCGCGCTTATGACACAGGGTGGTGTTTAGGGAAGGATGTCAACACACCTGAAAAAGAGCAAGTCCATAGCTATTCACAAACTGCACTAGTTAGTACAGCCAAAAAGGAACCTAAAACAGTAGTAAAGCATTCCAGTTCAGACCTGGAGTAAGTCTAGCACCACACTTGACCAATCACTGAGACTGCAACTCCCGCCCATAGAAAATGATGGAGCCAGGGACTTAAAACCCCATAAAAAATACTGTTAAATTAAAATATTTAAGATAGTTAAAAACATACATAAATAAAGTATGATGTTTAAAAAAATATATAAAAGTAGTGCATCTTTTTAATTTAACCATAAAATATTTCAATAACGTGTTTCACATTTAAAAATTAACGTAGAAATGTATTTAAACTATCATTACATTAATTGTCATAAATTCTATAAATTGTATTTAATATCTATCAATGCATAATAGTCCCTCCGCCATCATAATCAGGCCCTTAGTGCCTTGGAACTTTTTTAATGAAACAATAATATTCGACCCTTATGAAATAAATTTTAAACAAAGGGATTAAAGTAGAAGAGATGATTTATAATGCTATTTCAGTCCAAGAATTTGAGTGGTCTCTCCATTCAACATACTAGAAATGTAGCATAATGTGGCTCATATATAGAAACATTTCTTTACCAACAAATGCACTCAACTTTGTATTCAGACTTAAAAGAACTAGGGTGGAAAAATGGGAAAAGTTACTATGTATTGTATTGGAATAATTTTAGCATTTGCATTGTTTAATGGACAATAGGACTATATTTTAAAGCTCAAAAGAACACAGTAGCCCAGGAGGAACTTCTCTAATTGGTAAGCAAATTAATATATACTCAGTGTTATCTCAACAGTTTTAAGTGCTGATTGATTGAACAGACTTACTTAATTATATACACTTTCAAAGAATTAATCATACTTAATTTGTCTTGTAAAATCATTCTGTTCTTTGAGAGAGGGCATCAGCTATATAGTATCTGTGATTGTCTAAATAGAATGCTGTGGATGTGTGTTACTACCACCACCACAAAAATAAACCACATTGATTTATTGGCCTAAAACTAACAAGCTTGCATATGTTAACCATGACAAGCTAGCAAGGGTAGTTTCATTACTTCTGCTACAAGACACACAACTAACGTCTGTAGTGGGCGACTATACATCTCATGTAGCACAGAGAAGAGCACAGTTACTACAAGAAACTATCAACAAGCCTATACACAAATGTTAGGTGCTATTTTTCATATTTCTAACACATCAGAGATAGTTACACACTTGAACTTATTCAGTGAGGAGTCACTGAACTTGTGCGACTATACATAGAATCCATGTCAAGAGACTTAGGATATTTTTCATCCTTACATCACTTTCTTTCCAGACTGGCTCTGATCATTCCGGTGGCAGTGTGATGTTACTGATGGCCATGAGAAAATGGCCTCCGAAGGGTTAGCATGAAAGGGTTTTAACTAAGAAAATGATGAAGTAAAATTGGTTAACGTACTGACCCATGAACTGAGTTTCTGAAGCAAGTTACGTGGACTGATAAAATTGAAACAGAGAAATATAATCATGCATATGAGAGCTTGTCCGAGAGTTATCTTTTCAGAAAAAAAGATATGCAGGTCTCTATCCAGAACATAATTTTGTGCAAAATGGGTCAGTGAAGAACAACAGAAAAAAGAACTGATTTGACTTAAAGACGAGATCACACAAATTTACAATACGCAAATAAGATGGGAATGTAGCATGAGTTCACTTTTTCAATATGTTTGGTAAAGTTACATGTGAATGATGCACGTTAACATAATTGTGGTTTTGTGCACAGACAGTAGAGAGAGAACATAGACATGCTAAGACTCATCCAAGCCTCTGCGGCCGTCTGTTAACAGGAGTTCCTTAGCTCGATGTCTTGTGCAAGTTAAGAGTTTGCATAAACTCAATTGTCACATATGTTCTACTTCTTGCATACTGATAGCCAGAGAAGGATTTTTCAGTTCTCTGCTACAAAGAAATGGTAGTTACACGATCCAAGCTTGTGGGGGAGAAGAGGAATCATTAATACACATATTGTGCATCAGTGAGACACTACGCCACTTAAGAACGTATTGGCTCTGCCCCATTTGGCGTATTTGAAATATTTGGGCAGGTAAAGACGCCATGGTAGAATGTCTGAAGGGAGACTCAGCACAGCTGGCAGCATGTTTTATGAAATTTCTGACCGCTGTAAAAGCCATTTTGACTGCTGCTAAACCTATGGAATCATAACGTTTAACCCACTATCAGCTGTCTTAATTCATCATGTTTTTATCACTGACAATGTGAATGTCTAAATTCTTAAACATTTTTAAATAATAGTTCACTTAGCCTCATTTTAACTCTAACATTGGAAATTATGCACTTATTTTGTACGTAATCAAGCAAGATTGCAATGATTTTAATTAATTGTGCAATAAAAAAATATCTACTTATCTGCTACACAGTACCTATAAATGTGCTTGCAGATTGACCTTGCCCACGTTTCATGCTGTGGGAATCAGCACCCGGAGCAGGTACAGCAAGCCGCACCCTTCTCTAAATGGGCTTGAACACCATTCCAAGATATTCAACCCTGCAGGCATATTTGGTTCTGTCAGAATCAGAAATATGAACCAAAATATGAACCAAGTAGCTTCTGTATGTTTCCTAATAAACTAATAGAAGCATCTGTGTCCTGTCCAGTGTAATAAATGAAGACCTGAGCGAGAAAGAGCCCCCACTTGATCTATAGACTATAATGCATGCTATTGGGATAAAGACTCTAGCAATCGAGCTGGGCTTAGCAGACCAATAGGTTGCTGGGAAGAGATGCTCAAAATCGGGGCTCCAATTTGAGGACTGCTGGTAAAACAGGTAGGTAGGGCTCACCCGGCAGCCTTTATTCTAAACTAACATCAAGTTGTGAACAAGCAAATTTTATAATACCATTAGAAAATTACACTAACATTTTATGGTTGTGCGAAGAACAATGTTTTGGATGTGGTTAACTTTGATCCCGATTTCATTTTTGATCATTGAGATATGTATTGTAATAACATAAGAAATACAAATAATAAATTCTAGAAAGTTTTAAAGTGCTATTATTTTTGTGGGTGCTAATTCTGACATGTGGGGAGGGAGTCTGCTCCATCACATGTAGATATCAGATATTTTGTACTTGGATTGTCTGACTCACCACTCCACTGGGGAATAATTCTGTGGTAATTGCAAGAGACACCTGACAGTTTTCTGCTTCTCAGAAAAGTTCTCACTTCTTTTTGGGCGTCAGGAAAACGTTTAGGTGTGACCCCAAAAATAGTGGGGTATGACAACAACAGAGTCGAGCCTCTTGTGACAGAGACAGAGCTTTTTCAAGAGAGGAATGGCAGCAAGAGGAGGACATGGAGGGTTGAAGTCACTAAGGCAGTCCACACCATGAGATGTGGAGGATGTACTTGAGCTACCAAAGACAGAAAACAAAAAAAAAATGCCCTATAAAACATGAGCTGATACTCAAGTAGTTCATGCTCTGACAGACCAGACAAAGGTTAAGTAGTGGCTTTGGCGCAAGGCTCTTTGAGACAAAAGAAAAGCAAACAAGGAGCAGAAAGGTTGTATGGAGTCGACATCCCTTGCACTGGGTACTCCATTTTTAAAATGTGATATTTACTTAATAAAGAAAATGAAAGAGGAAAACGATTTTTAAAATTGGAATTGAAGAGGTCCTTGGAGTATGCATTAACATCTAAGATGTATGGAAAAAAGGCAGTTGGAAGAAATGCATTTTTAGGAGCTTTATATTTACAAAAAATATCTGTGGAGCAGAGGAGCACAGGAAGCAGGCTGTGGACATTTGGAGGCAGTGCTGGGAGGTTGACCAGTAGACTGGGTCTAATTGATTTGAGTTGTTATGCATCCAGACTTGAATGTTGGTAACGAAAATGGGTTAATTCAGGATTTTTTGCATTTTGGGGCTTACCAGTTTTTTTTTACATTGGGTTAGCCTCACATCTGGTGTCTTAACCAAGGTAAATGTGCTGCCCATATTTACCGCCAGTGTCAGACTTTTAATGTTGGGCCACCGCAACACAATAAGGGGCACTTAGCTAGTTACACGTGAACATGTGAGACTACCGTTGTGCACAGCTCAGCTGACACAGAGAGGAAGTTACATAGTTAGATATGGACCTGGGGAAGGTCTTATAATATTAATGGACACTCGTAGGGAAAGTCAGTGTCAGTGTGGTTGACTGTTTTGTCTACAGTGACACTATTAAAAACGTAGTGGAACATCAGCCTTAGAGTGCAGTTTTGCTTCTGTTTGGCCAACAAACTCAATCGAGATATCAAAATTGGGTGAAATGTGCACACCATAATGGATTCTGCAAGTTCCAAGAAGCTATATGTATATCTTATGAGTCATCCAGAATTGTCATATTTCTCTGGCTCAGCTCAGGATCAGAGCCCAGGCTTTTTTGTTACACTGCTCTCCAGTAGAAGGAACAAAGGCCTCACCACACAATCTGAGGAATTAACAGGGCTTCATACCAGAGTAAGAGGGGGAGAAAATCTGAATCCTTTAATTAGCTATCACACTGTACCAGAGATGGGAAATCCAAGCAGCAGCCCAGATTGGACAATTATTTATTGAGTTTTCCATTTGTGTGCTAGCGAACCGAGATTACTAGCCCACACCACCTCCCGAGTAGGCTTTGGACTGCTCTGCTTCGGTACCCTGAGAGAGTCAAGCGCTACAATAGAGAGTTTGGCTCCCAGTGGAGGGGTGATTGTGGACCCATTACTTTAGCAGGCCACACAACTAATGGCCTTTTTCCTTTGCCTGCTGATGATCATGTTCAACTTTGATGTGAATTTTGGTGTAATCAGCATACATTTAGTACCTCATCCTGAAGCTTCAGCTGATGCTGACAAGCGAAAGCATCCAGACAGAGAAGTGTAAAACAAAGTGATATGCCACGAGGAACACCACAAATAGATAGGTAGGAGGCAAACTTTATGTGATTAGACTATTAGTCATAAAGGAGGTGAACCAATAGCCAAAGCCGCAAGTGTCTGCCAACTAGTTCAGTATTTTGTGATGGTCAAACTCCACAAAGAGATCAAGGAGGATCAGAGAATTTGTGTGTCCCTGATCCAGGTAGCAAGCACGTTTTCCTTGAGGTCTATGATGGAGGTTTGAGTGCCTTAGTGGGCTGGAACTAGAAACTGAAGTTACTCAAGAGGTTATTCTGTTTCATGGAGCTTAATGTTGCGTTTTGAATCAAGTATGTTTCATAGGTGACAGACGCCAGATAGCAGACAATAGTTGGCAAGTAAATCTAGGTCCAAAGTAGGATTCTTCAGTAGAGGAGCAAATGGAGCATGTTTGGCCTGCTGCAGGGCTTCAACGATTTAAAATTAGGCATTAATAATTTTAAAGCAGTGAGAGTAGGCTGACTGAGCTTGTTCCCTTTGGCATTGCACACTTTTTGGGCTGAGGCTTTTGGCCATCCTGACTTGTTCATTTACCTCAACACCTCGTTCACAGACTTCTTAGCCTTGTTCAGTGGGGGCTGTGTCTAACTAATATTTTACCTTGCCCATTTTACTGGTTACCATTTTTAGCTTATAACTGGTATTCACAGTCCCTTGCTCACTTTGCCACTGGATTCAAGCAAGCCTGGCTGAAGATGGCTGAAATGCCAGAAACCGGTCCTAGGAAGCTTGTTTCCGGTCCAGGGAAGACATGGCTTGGCAGTTCGGGCTGGACTGTACCCATGAGGCACAGGGTCAGACTGATTTGCATATGGCCATGTCTGAACTGGGGTGGCAGAGTGGGCTAAAGAACGGTGATGGATTAAACCCAGATCAGTTGACTGGGGGTGAGTGCTTGCAATGTTCAACACTCCGTCCATCATTTCCTTTGGTTTTTGCGTGGCTCAGAGCACACGTGGAGGTGTCATGGCAAGGCCCTTCATGATTATGTCTTTCGTAGCTAGCTCGGTGACTCCATTGTAGAATATTTTACACTGAATAGGAGTACTGTCTTGACACAAGCCACCCTGTGGGAGGCCTTTAAGGGGTATGTTAGTGGAGTGTGCATATCTAAACATGTTGAAATCCTCCATGATATCCGCTTCCAAATACAACACATTGAAACAAACCTACAGGGTAGAGACCGAGCTGCCTCTACTGGAGGCACCGAAGCTCCGTCCTAATGACCGAATTTTGTGACCTTGCCGAAAGGGGGTTCGCATACTTGGGGAAGCATGATAGGGCTTTGCGCTATGGTGAGGGAGAGCACCCCAGCCGCACTCTTGCACGTCTACTGCGTCCCAATTGATTAAATAGTTATGTCACTGAATTGCGCACAGCCCTGGGTCCTCAGTGTTTGGTGATGACAACGTCCTGGCAGAGTTCCAACACTACTATGAACATCTCTATACCTCTTGTATACCCAACGCAATGCAGGAGATCTAATCACATCTGGCAGAGGTTGCACTGGTTTGGCTTATGTGACGCCTCAAGACACAGCAAAATGAAGAGAGAAGAATCCGTTTGGTGTCAAAATAGGTTCCTTTATTTGAAGAAGAGAATCCCATCCAACATCTAGATCAGGCGATAGCAGCAACCGCCCTCCTCCTTCAAACCACACACATTACATCACCTGAGCCCAGCTCTTTCATTACATCACAGAGTTCAAGGCTCAGGCCATGTAAACAGTGGCAGCTGCAGAGAATACCACACACCTCCCTCATCAACATAGAAGATAACAAGAGGGGAAAAAAAGGGAAAAAAACCTGATACCACACTTAAAATGAAACATAATCCGACAAATAACCTGATCTTTTGGCCATACGGAATGATGCACCAGAAGACCTGCTGCAGCCTTCGTCACCACTATTGTCACCAGCAGCTACGGTGGGATCAGGCTCTTCCGTGTCACCCTTCCCATGTTGCCCTTACAAACTACCACACAATTCAGATTCCATATTCTGTGTTCTTGAGCTGTGACAGCATTGGTAAAGGTTTAGAAGACACAAATAGGTTTGGAAAATTTGGAGAAGCTGCTCTTTCTGGGATTTTTAATCATAACCAGGTCCCCCACTCGCACCTTTGTTACATTCACCGCTTTCCTGGAATCAAAACCAACCTTCCTTGAACAAACCTTGCGTTCCTCACATTCGTGCCAATCGAGAGCACCCACGCAACGACCAGACTGCAAAGCATACGCATTCACCCAGGAAGATTCAATGAAAGTTTTGGGAAGCCTACCTCAAAACAGCTCAAAAGGAGTTTTCCCAGAGGTGCAATGTGGAGTTACCCTGTACATTTCAGTCATTATACAAATCTCAGCCTTCCAATCCATGGCATTGGATTTTGCTAGAGAGACAGTCTCTTTTAGGACTCTGTTGAGCCGTTCAACCATTCTGTTGGTTTTTGGATGGTACAACGCACACTTCGTTTGAGTTATTCCTCTTACTTGAAGAAAATCCACTATCTCTCTAAATGATAATAGCACCCCATTATCCGTGAGAATTGAGTGAGGGAACCCTTCCCTGGCAAACAAACAATTGAGACCATTAATTACATCTCTGCTTTCTATGGCGTAAGAGAAGAACATTTCTGACCATCTGGAGAACATATCCAACACCACAATAAGGTAAGATTGCCTCCCTTGATCATGGATGGGACCCACAATGTCTAATGCCAAATCCTGACAAGGACCCGAAGGCAAATCCCTCAACACCATGGGTTGGACCCTTGGATGCTTTGACTTGTCGACCAAAGTACATACGGAACAATCACACACCAAGCGCTCTATGTGCTTGTCCATTCCAGGACACCAATGAGACATTTGCACTCGTTCTTTACATTTAGTCATGCCCGATGTGTCCCATGGGTAAGATTAATTATTTCACTCCTGAGGTTGGATAGAGGAATAAGTTTAGTCCCCCTGAACACCAGACCATTATTAACAGACAACTCATCACACACAAACCAATAATTTTAACACTTATCGGGGGCCTGTTTCTTCTCACATCAACCCACAGTCGTACACCTCATCACTTCAACCAGCACATCAGCCTTAGCCAACTCCTCACCCCATCTTTGTTCAGGGAAGGTGCTGACCGCACATACGCAGACAGAGTCATCATCCGCCAGCTCTTCTGAATCAGAACCACACTCAACACTGGGGACCAACCTGGAAAGAGCATCAGCAACCGTGTTACAAACATCTGGTAGGTACTCAACAAAGTCATACTCTTGAGAAGCGATGACCCATTTGGTAATTCAACTGGATATTAAGTCCACACCTTTCTTTGTGAAAGTTTCTACAAGAGGTTTGTGATCAGTACCTATGACAAATGAAGACCCCCACAAGAACTTCTTGAGTTTCTTCACAGCCCAAAACACAACCAAAACCTCCCTTTCAATAACAGAGCAGTTGGACTCAATGTCCTTCAATGCTCTAGAAAGAAACATGATGGTCTCCGTTCCAAACTCTCCTTCCTGCTGTAGGACAGCACCCAAACCTTTGAGACTGGCATCAGTGGTTACAATTGACCTCCTCTGAGGATCAAATATTCCTAAGCTTGGGAGCCATACTAAGGTGAAGTTTGAGTGACTGAAATTCCTCTTCACAGAGGGAATCCCATGAAAACACAACACCCTTCCTAAAGCGAGATATAATGTTGGCACGGAGTTCAGCAAATCTTTTAATGAATTTGGAATAAAACTCAATCATTCCCAAAAATGTTATTAACTCCTCACAAGACGTGGGAGAGCTCATATGCATGATTGTGTTGATAAAGTCATCTTTGGTACCAATACCCTCACTTTACACTATGTGGCCAAAATATGTTATGGACTTGGTACCAAACTTGCACTTTTCAGCTTTCACAGTGAGATTACATTCAAAAAGCCTGCTCAATACCTCTCTTGGTCTGGAGTCGTACTCCACTGAATCTTTCCCAAAAATCAAGATGTCGTCCTGATAAACACAAACACCAGTAGTACCATCAAGAACCTTTTCCATGACACGCTGAAAGACAAAGAGGCAGATACAAGCCCAAAAGGCAAACAAACAAATCGAAAGGTACCAAAGGGCATTATAAAAGCAGTAAGATCCCTTGAAGATTCCTTCAAATCGATCTGGTGGTACGCACTCATTAAGTCAATCGTACTGAAGACAGTGACGCCACCCAACAATATAATACACTCAGAGAAATTAGGCAAGGAATATCTCTCCACCACAACACACTTGTTAAGATACCTAAGATCCACACATAGTCGTAACTTGCCATTGGCCTTCCTTGCAGCGACTGTGGAGGCAAGCCACTGGGTTCCCCTCAACTTCCTCAATAATGCCTTCCGCTTTAAGCTTCATTATTTCTTCCACCTCCTCGCAAATGGCAATGGAAATAGCTCTAACTATACAATACAAAGGTTTTGCTTTATCAACAAACTATATCTCATGCTTATAAAATTTCAAGCACCCTAAGGCCATTCCTGAACACTTTTGGAAAATCTAATTTGAACTGCGATAACAGGTTCTGAAATAGAATTAACACCCAGGACTGGACACTCTTCAAGTTTAATGGGTGTGGTGCTGCCAGGATCAAGCATGACACCAAGATCACCTTGGTATGTCCAACTAATTATGAGAAACGCATACTTTGCCGCATGCGAGGTGTTGTTTATGATCTATCACCCCAGTGAAATAGTTGCATAATTTTATAGGCTCCCCACCATAAGCACATGGTTTGATGTCGGGTTGGAGTAACTTGACTTTGTGAGCCAACTTATTAGAGAGGAAATCATTGGAATCAATGGTAATTTTTGCCCATGAATCAAAGAGAAAATCAGTTGTCTCCCCTTCTACACAAATGGCATTAACAGGGCTGTGTCTATTATTGCTGTGGTTGCTCACTTGAAGCACAATTTGAACACACATGAAATTGTTGCCCTCTGGCCCAGTCATCACTCACACAGATCTGTCTAACAGCAGCCCCTTTTGCTTTACAAACCGATACTAAATGACCTTTCCGATTGCATTTAGAGCAAGATAATTTAAGAACAGGGCACTTTTTTTTTTAATCATTGGCGAGTTGAGTGGTTGAGTTGCAGCGGTAACACGCACTGTTGAAGAGATGGTTTTGTGCCCCCCTTTTCTTTAATTACATTGACAGTCTGATTCCTTTCCTTTCCTTATCACCCCTATACACTCTATGGAATGTTCAATGTGTTTGGCAACTACAAGGACTTCTTCCAAAGTGGGGTAATCTTTTAACCAAAGCTCTTTTCTCGCCTTTGCTATACCACAACCCACCATAAACTGGTTCCTAACTCGTTCATCAAATAAATGGCTAAATTTGCAAGTAGAAGCTAGTTTACGTAAACTAGTACGTACTCTTCAACAGACTCCTCAGGGGTTTGAAACCTCCTGGCAAAGTGGTAACGTTCAAGAATGGTGCTCACTTTTGGTTAAAATAAATGAGTATTGAGTTTAAGACATAACTCATTCATTTACGTCCTCGAAGTCAGATTGCAAAGGTGAGGGTAGGTGAGAAATATTTTTTGCCCTTCTGGCCCCAAACAATGTAACAGCAACAAGGTCTTTCTCTCAGCACTCAAGGTTGTTCCACACACCTTGGCATACCTTTTGAAGACTTTCTTCAATTTTTGCCACTTAATTGGAGGGGTACCTTGAGCTGCTAGAAAAAATGGTGGAGGGGTGATATTTTGCTTAGTGTACATTAGAAATTCTATATACAGCAGAGAAAGAAATAATGTGTTAAAGGGTTTCTTCAGAAAAGAAAATGGATTAACGCAAGAAGTGCAGAGGCACAATATGAAAATAAAATACTGAGCATATGCAAATAAAGTTCAGCACAATGCTCTGGAACCAGTGTGCACACAGCTGAAACGATGCACAAAAGAAAAGGCAAAACTTCAGCACCAGTGTGTGCAACATTGAAATGGCGCGCTTGAGCAGATAAGACAGGAGAACACACTAGTAACAGCCAGCTGAGACTGAGGACCACACAGTGTGCGTACCACTGAAGTAGTGCACTTGTGCAGAGTAAGGGGAACACACCAATAAAATTTCAGCACCAGTGCACGCACCACTGAAATGGTGCGCTTGCGCAAATCAAATGAACTGGAGAATAGCGAGCAGGGCTCTTCTCTCCACTGATGCAGCTGGGACGGTGAGCACCAACGAGGCAAGTACAACAACAAGCTCTGATAGCACAATCGTGAGCTGAGACAGCTGAGAAGCAGGCAGTGTAAAACACGATAGCCAGCTGGGAAGGATACCACCAGAACAGCTGGCGAAAGAAGGCAATGACATGACAAGAAAAACCTGACATTATCTATGATGTACAGGGCAATAATCTAATGCAAGAACTGACAGGAGTGAACCTAAGAAAAAACAGAGACATGAAAAGAATTGTGCAGAAATGTATAAGCAAAGTTCCCTATGGTGAGCGCAAGGTGAGCATAACGGTAGGTATGAGCGGCTCACACAGGAAAGTAAGAAGCCGCAACAAGCTGTGAGCGGCGCGGACAGAAACTGGTATAAGAATGAACTGGAATTTCAAAAAAGGCAAGCGTCACAGTTTGACGCACTAGTGTGGCCCTTCAATGCAAGGTACTCGCTGGCAGCTTAACACACTAGTGCTTCACCGATTACTTTCAGTGACACGGGGGAATTATTTCCTTTCATTCCACAACACACAAGCACGAAAGTGTTTAGTCAAGTTTATCTGGGCGGAGAGAAATTCTCCAAACACTCGAGAATGTCGCCTTAAATTGCCTCTTGACACTCACACTTCCACTAATCAGCATGGGCTGCAGAAGGGACACAAATGTTTAAAAAAACCAAAAAACAGGTGGAACAGTCAAGAAACTTAATACAGTACCAACAGGCCAGACTAAGGCTGAGATCCGTATTGATTAGAAGATTGTGCTGGGATTCTCTCACTCCATCATGCGCCTGCCGACTACAGCAGTGCGACACCTCAAGACACGGCAAAATGAAGAGAGAAAAATCCGTTTGGTGTCAAAATAAGTTCCTTCTTTGGGAGAAGAGAATCCCATCCAACATCTAGATCAGGTGACAGGAGCAACTGCCGCCAGTCATAAAACCACGCACATTCCATCGCCTGAGCCCAGCTCTTCCATGACATCACGGAGTTCCAGGCTCAGGCCATGTAAACAATGGCAGCTGCAGAGAATAGCACAGCTTACTAATGGCCAGCTACAGTTTCTTAGTGAACCGCTTACTTGCTAGGAGGTCGTTCAGTTGATCGATGTTCTAGATGGGTCTAAGGCCCCTGGCCTGGACGGCCTAATGAGGATCTTCTACAAAGCCTTTCAATGGCAACTCGCCCCACATCTTTTAGAGCTCTATACTGACTCTTTGGCTATTGGCGTATTACCACGCATGCTGCGCAAAGCTGTCCTTACACTCCTGTTGAAACCCAGCAAATATTCCCATCTCTGCTTCTCCTATCAGCCCCTTTCCCTTTTAAATCTTGAAAATTAGATCCTAGCCAAAGTCCTTGCTACCAGACTATCTCTCTTAATGGAACATATCATATTCCCTGCCCAATCCGGTTTCATTCCCCACAGATCTACTTCCCTTAACTTACGCACCATTTTAGCAGTGCTTAAAAGGATCTCCCCTTTGACGCCTGTGGAAGTTGCTTTTATTAGATGCCAAAAAGGCTTTTGACTGCCTGGAGTGGCCCTTTCTGAAAGCAGTTCTGGTTTAATTGTGAATTCCCCCAGTTTCTATCTCCCAAATCATGCTCTTGTATTCCAACCCAGTAGCTAGACTGCAAGTCAAGGGCTCGTTAACGAATGAGTTTCCGGTCATGAGGGGAAGCAGGCACTATCACAATGGACCCATCAAGGAATGTCATTTTCATCAAAGCCTTCAGCTCACTCATGGTCACCTCCTTCTCTACTTGTATGCTGATATTTTACTTTTGATCTGTCGGACGACCTTCCCACACTCATGCAGGAAATTATACGCTTCGGCAACATTGCTAGGCTGCAGATCAATTGGACCAAATCTGATCTCTACCCCCTTATAGAAGCATCTCATCCCGCCTATGCAGACTATCATTTAACATGGGCTGCAGACTGCAGCAAATATATTCACATTCAGCACCATAGAGATAGAGACCAGTTACTACAGCTTAATTATGGTACTGCTCTTGCTGCCAACGCCACTCAGGTAGAGCGCTGGATTAAGCTACCGCGCTACAGGGCGGGACGTGTGGCATTAATCAAAATGGGAGTCCTATCCCGCTTTTTGTATTTCTTCATACATATTCCTATCTCCCGTATACAGAACTTCTCCAGCACACTGCACATCCACCTCACACGTCTAATTTGGGCTAGGTGCCACCCCTCATTCACTGGGACTCCCTCACCCTTCCCTACAACCCCAGAGGATTTGGGGTCCCATATTTCTAGCTCTATTATCTTGCGGCTCAATGCAAATATTGACACTCTTGGTACCACCCGGATCACATATCAGAGGTTCCGAACAGGACCAGCTGGGAGACCTCTCCACTATTTGATCTAACTAAAGGGTGCCCCAGTGGACACAAGGGACATCCAAACTGTGTCCACGACTTGCTGGGCATGGCAGAGACATAGATGAATACTGGGCGGTGGCCCCCTCTCTTTTCCCACTCTTCCTCTACTGAACAACCCCTGGCTACCACTCATGCGTGAAAAGTTAGTACACCATACTCTTAACCTCCTCACTCTAGGGGACCTTTTTCCCCAAAGGACACGTTTTGCCTCACTCTGAGGATACTCGCTTCCAAAATACTTGATACAAGGATCACTTGGTGCTCCAATGTAACAATACTTTACATTCTCTTCTCCATCCCTAACCCCAGATTATTTCCCTCCTCTGACACTCGTTGTCTCAAACACCGACAGAGGCCGGTGGATCTCCAGGCTATACAGGTTTGCTATGAAACCAGATACCACTACACAACCGGAAGACTGGGGGGAGAGGGAGTGGACCTGGGGTTCCTCTTACATATACAATAAGGTCTTATTGTTGTTTGCAGACCTAACTTATCTCAGTCAACCACAGACACAAGTTGATGCAGTTCAAATTCCTACACCGTGCCTATCTCTTCCCTTCCAATACTGCCAGATTCGATCCCACAAGATCCAATCATTGTTTTAAATGCTTGGCCCCCAAAGCAGATCTAGCACATTTGACATGAACCTGTATGAAAATATGCTCATATTGGGCATCTGTTTTTACCCATATTTCAACCATGGCTGTTTTGTAGTTGTGCCGGATCCCCTTTTAGCTCTCCTGGGGTACACTAGTGATATACCTAAACCCACACACCGACTTGTGTCAACGGCACTTCTGCTGGCCAAGCATGAAACTGTGGTACATTGGGGCAGCAACTGGGTTCCCACCTCCTCAGCCTGGCTTAAAAGCATGACATATTGCGATAGTGTCAGTGAGGACTATCCTGTACTCCAATCCCTATAGATCTTTGGTAACCCCTGCAAGACTATTTACGCACCCTTAAACATGACCTTTCAGATTAATTCTGTTCTTTATCCCTACCCCTCCTCTCAGTCCCTCCCTCTCCCACTACAACGTATGCCCCTCACCTACGCTACGCCCTTTAATTTACATGTGCGCATTTACTGTGAAGATTTATGGTATTTTTGATTATGTCATTCAATGATGGTGCTCTCTACCCCACAATGTATTTCCAATGTACATTAGTATGATGTGCTTCTATGTTGTTATCATATTGACTGATGTGTAGAAACTAATAAATACATTTTCCACAACAACAAAAAGTTACAAAATAGCGTTTTCATAAATATACAGTGAACTAAGACTACCTTACTTAAGTCTCTAGTTCTGTGTAACAACTCCTGAGCCCAGTCAACAAATAGGAATTTTCAGAAGGGTAACTGACAGATGAAAATCAAACACTAAGCTGAAAAGAAACCTCAGTGACCTAAGCCTGCTCACACAAAACCAACTTAAATGTGGCACATTAAAACTACAGTGTACTATTATAGTGATTACCAATTGAGTGGCACTTTCTGTGGTAACCATAGCCGGCGGGATGTTTAGGAAACTTTTTTTAATCATGGAGCTCTCCAAGTTATATTTTGCACTTGCTCATTATACATTGTATGTGAATGTCCCACAGACATTCTATACTGGGCAAAGCATAAATAGTAAATAACTGAAAGGGCCTGCCATCTTTCTTCCTGTGGTGTTCTATGTGAGGCTGCCATTTACATTAGGGTGATCACCTGACTCCATGACACTACGGCACGGTTTCTAGTCTTGGGCTTTTGTGTGAGAACCTTATGCAATCTGAATATTATGGTCTAGGTTTGAGTCCACAACTATTTAGACTAAAACACCTAATACTAAATATTAGCAAGTGAAATGACCTCGACTGGAAGCTGTGTCCTTAATATGAAGTGAAGTGATCCCTTTATTTTACAGGTATCCTACCAACATTTCTATATAAGTTGAAGCCAACACCATAACAAGGTTTACCACTTGCTCTTAAGTAAACTACCTTTGTTATTATTGGGGGAGAAAGAACCACCTTACACTAACTTGAGTTCCTTCACTACTGGGACACCTCTTACAGGGTTGAGCATTGGGCTCGGCCAAGCAGCAAAATGCACCTTACAGACCGGTAGGCTCACCTTTGTAGAGGCTCGAGTACATCATGTTAAGCATAACACAATCTGCAATCTAGCACTAGTCAACCACCTGTGCTTTCAGTGGTCTGTATAGCTTTCTTGGCATCCTAGCACATATCCTGCACTAAAACAGACTTCCTGCTCACAAAACACAAACAAATTTGTTATTCTTTTACGTCGCTGTTGCTTAATTAGTCTCGATTTTCTGGTTCCCCCACTTCCCTTTGCTAGTCAGCATGGTTTAGTGGCCTCAGTGGACTCGTTATCATCTGATAGTCGCAGTACCGTCCTACACGTTATAGTTTAGTTGTGCCTCTTATGTGAATTAAATTCAACAGATAGCTTATTCAGTTCGCTTTCCTTAAAGAATGCATCAGCCTCATGAAAACGTGAGCACAAATTCAGACCTAAACCTACAGGACACACAAAGTTAATTCTAGCGTGCGCTTTATACATGCGCACAACTGCCAGATATCTCCAAAGTATGGGAAACTGCCCTCCCAAGACCACTGCCAGCCATCGCACTTTGCAGAACACTGTGATCGGATATGGTCCTATTGCTTTTTGGCAAGAGAAGGGCTCTTCAGTGGCATGACCTTGAAAAGTTAATGCATCACTTACTTGCAACACCAGTTGCTGTGCAGGGAGCTCCAGCAGCTGAGGGATTTGCCAGTCTGTTATATTTTTGAACTTATTGTGTGTTGATTCAGTGGTGTGTGCCAACTTTCCCTAGACATGGCAGCAATACAGATTTATACTATTAATAACTGCTTTGTGATTGTAGGGTAATGTTCACACAGCATTTAAAGCATACATGTTGCATTCTGACCTTCCTATTTTTGTACAAATGTACTTTGAACAGTGATGGCAGAAAGAGACGAACACTGTCTGGACCAAATACATTTTATTAAGCTCCATGATAAATTGCCACCAGTGCAACGTTCTATTCACTGTACATTTAAAAAAAATTACATACAAACCAAGTATGTTTGACGAGTGAAAACAACTGAATATTAAGCCCTTGCAGTTTCAGACAATAAGTGATTAGCAGATGCCGCCTATGCATACGGTATAAAGATGCAAAAGCCTCATGCTAATAGGTTCTGTTAGTTAAATTCAAATACTGTGGGGAAAGAAGCAATTAACAGGTGCATAAATGATTGTTTGTGGTTTAAAAAACAGCAGTTTAAGTTATCTGATGCCATGAAAGAGTATCTTGTGCCCACTGTTTAAGTGCTGAAGTGCAAAAGAAAAGCAGAGGATCGCACATTCCTTGAAAGGCATGGGGTTATTATCTGCTGCTATGTTTAAAGGATACTCTGTTTTAGATGCTCTGCAGCAACACACCAGAAGTTAAATTAACTCACTCAATGAGTTACATTTTTTGTAACTTTTGCTCGTTTCCGTCTGGTCATCCGTAGTGCTAAGAGGCCATAAATTGGGCAGATATAGCACTTTATGGAAAAATAACATGAACGTGAGAAAGAGTTCTCCTGAATGCAAGTTTTTTCGAGTGGGGCTTAATTACATTATGTGAATGTAAAATAAAACTAAATGTATTCCTGGAGCAGCGGAATAAAACACCACTCATTGTCAATATTTCAGAGTTGAGATCATGGCTTGAAATTACACCATATTTTTGATAAATCTATGAAACATACAACCCAACCAAGAGACGATCAAAAAAGCTGGAATCCAATTTTTGTGCACCAATTCGAAACCTGCAAGAGATTTTATTTTTCCCCAGCCCTGTACACATATAGTAACGTTGATTACATTAAATGTAAAGTTAGCTCAAATATGCATATTTTGAGCCTGCAGGATTAATGCGGGTAACATTGTGCATCATTATTTTCACAACAGTTTGCAGGTACAATATATTTTTCATTTACTTAAGACAGACCACAAAGGCTCAGCCTATTAGGATCAAGTGAACTTCAGCTCTGCTTCGCACTTGTCTTCTGATATCCTCGAACCGTTGGACCTAGATACATCATTTATTTGCATTTAGACGTAATTACACAACTTCTATTTATGTTCAGCTATTGGGACTCTCCAATTTGGATTTCACCCGTTCAAACATTTTCTATAAAGGCCTGCTAGTGGAAGTTAAAGCTTGAGCTGTACATTTAGTGCTTTTTGAAGGGTAAGTGTGCTCTCGCTTTAAAGCTAGTGTTTAACGTTCACTATGATTGTGCATTCTATAGGACGATACTAGGGTAAACTGCTTCTTTAACCGGGCGGTAGACTGTATAGCGGTGTGCACACATGTACATATATACCTTTCCTCACTGTACAGTTGAAAGAAATGACAATTATAGGTTTTAAGTATACATATACAACTGCGGTCGTTGAATGTTAACATTCTGTACGGTTACTGTGTGGTGTCTAACGCACACTATACAAAGGAAAATCAGGTTTCCAAGTTCTTGACACTTTTAAAATTCATTGAACATGATTGACGGAAACATAAGCCCTACAGTCTCAATCACCAAAAAAGCATCCCCAAAGCCGGAAATTAATTATCAACATTAACAATTATAAGATACATTCATTTTGAAAATGGCTCGGTATCTGAATACACCTACCCTATACAGTAAAACTGTGATTTTAATTCAAATTAGAATAAAGAGCAAGTAGGGCACAATTAAATAAAGTATGCCAAATGGTTTAATTAATGCATGTTTTAAATATTGCTGCCATTCAACAGCGGATCTCGCTGCAGCATGGGTTAAGACACATTAACAGTTCATGCCAGGTTCTGCGCAGTCTCGTAGTATTTTAGTGAAATGCTGTTTTGCACAGAAATGTAGTGTGCTAAAAATCGTGCAAAAAGTTAGATTCGCCTCGACCTCCAATGCAGCACTCCCTCTGCAACGAGGAGGCTAAATAAAAAGATCAGCATTATTTAAAAAATAGTGTAGTGCTCTTACTAAGTTTTAATACGAAAATCTAGATACAGAAAAGTAAGGTATGAAAATAGTGTTTTCTTTTTGCATTATAACTTACAATTAGAAGTGTTTTGTCGTTCTCATACGTTACATTGAAACTCCCTTATTTGATTCATGGAATGGAACATTTACATATCAACATAACGATGTAAACTTGCGCTCATCAAGTGGGAGTATCTTGGATGGTTATGACAAAACTTTACTGATCAGACTGAGGTATTGCACAGATTATTAAAAAAGCGAAAAGGCAACAAAAATATACAGCAAATTGGTAGAACATTTACATGATAATTTTACAGTATTCATAGACAGGAAGTAGTGTTTAGTATTCATTCACCTTAAAAAAAATATATAATATATATTCATATATATGTATGTATATATATATTGATCAATCATCCCATTCATCGTCATCTTCAAAATCTTCTTCATCATCTTCATCCTCATCCTCATCTAAAAGGAGAAAACAAGTTTCAATATTTATTAGAGCTCAGGCTTGTGTACACCAAACCATATTAAGTCCATCTCAAAATGGTACTTTCCCTCCACTCTCACTAGTCTATCTCAAAGTCACCAACAGGTTTCCTATTCTCCAGTAGTACCGCAGCCCATGAAGACTGAATGGAAGGTTCAAAATGTTTATTCTACTTTTTGACATGGATACAGGAAATTGTTTTTACAGTTTGACAAATGTGTAAAACCAATCCACAAAAAAAACGTTTTAAAGAAATTTTAATTTTCAAGTGGATCCTGTCCAAATTCTAGCTACCAACATGTTAGTAGATTTAGAAAGACCTCGAATTCAAAACTACTTTATAGGGCGAGACACATAACTGTCTCGTCCTCTATTTGTCAAATTCACAAAGACCTTTCAGCATGTAGGTGTGAGTTAACATTCATTTATTCCCCATTGTACAGTAGTAAGGCACACCTACTCCGGGATACAATGCTTAGTGAACAGAGCCCCTAGAGAACAACTTTTTAAAATCAACAGCCAAATCAACTATTTAGTAATGATAGCAATGGCAAGGGCAACCAGTTTCATGTTTGATCACAAGAGCAGTGGCTTGTTGATTGAAGCTACCGGTCGGCTGAAGAGACCAAGAGGACTACATTAATCCCAACCCACAGCCTCAAAGACTAAGAAAACAGCCTATTATTTTTCAAGACCTTTCATTACTGATCATTATTCCAGCGAAATCCAAACATCAAGGTTATCTCATAGTAACAATCAGACATTGTTTCGACTTGCAGAGTATTGAATATTTTTGCAGGGAAAAAGGGAAGTTTTAAATAAGGTTGTATTGTAAAATAAGATTTGGATATCCTACAGAGTAGCTAGGGAAAAGTGGACGGTAGCTCCTCCTGTGCAAGCAAGTGCAAACACAAACAAGCATTTGTAAAGCCAATAGGTCTTGAATATGTGAGAGCTATTGATTTGCCAAAATCTTTGAGCCATGTTATACAGTAGCGTGGCAGCAGTTCAGCATGGCTAAGAGTTAGTGGCGTAAAGGAGAATGGTGTGAAGTGGCGTTGAACAACAGAGCAGAGTTGGGTAGAGCAACAGAGGAGTTGGGTAGAGCAACATAGAGGAGTTGAGTAGAGCGGAGAGGAGTGGAGAGGCACAGAGTTGTTTGCTGTACTTGGGCTTTTCCAACAATTCAAGCTAAAGAAATCAATTTAATGTTTACTCTCCAATTTCAAATACCTTCACATTTTCAGAGCTTTTCCCAATTTTTATTTCATATGCATTTTTTTTTATACATGTATACTTTATAACTGTAAATAATAAAGAACAAGTTACTTACCTTCGGTAACGATAGATCTGTAAGATACATTAGTTAGTTATAGATTCCTTACCTTAGAATTACCCACAGGCGTCAGACTGGATCAGGAAAGATTTTTCGTCAGCAGTACCTCTGCGCGTCGGAAGGTGGCGTTGGTCGGCTCCGCGTCCGTCGGAGTCGTGGTCGCTGGGATGACGTCATGGTAGCTACTTAGACGTCAGTTTTGTACACGAATTTCCGTGCCAGAAACGCAGAGCCATGCAAGACACTGACCACTGGTGCACAAAACTAGGGCCCTGAAAGGATGTCCTTAACCCAAGAAATCAGTTCGCAGAACGGGGAGGATGGGTGGGGCGGTAAGGAATCTATACCTAACTAATGTTTCTTACAGATATATCGTTACCGAAGGTAAGTAACTTGTTCATCTGAAAGAAACACGTTAGTTATCGATTCCTTACCCGAGAACAGATACCCTGGCAATACCAACCCCGGTGGTGGGTCTGCGAACCAAGGTCACACAAGAAAATCCTGGAGAATAGAACGGCCAAAGAAGCCGTCTCTCCGGACTTGGCTGTCCAGACAGTAGTGTTTGGTAAACGTGTGCAGTGATGCTCATGTAGCTGTCTGACAGATGTCATGTAGAGGAACTCCTCTCCCCAAGGCCGTAGTGGCTGCCGTCACCCTGGTAGAATGGGCACGCAGCCCCACAGGAGGCTCCTTCTTTGCTAAGGAGTAGCAGGTTTGGATGCACAAAACAACCCATCGAGAGATGGTTCGCTTGTGTACGGCCCGACCTTTCTTGGCACCCACGTAGCTAACAAAGAGTTGGTCATCCACCCGGAACTGCTGTGTGAGATGCAGACAGAAAGAAAGCGCATGTTTTGGGTCCAGAAGGTGGAGCCTCTCTTCCACTTTTGAGGGATGAGGATGTGGAAATAAACGTCCTGCAAGTCCAACGCTACCACCCAGTCTCCAGGGTCGAGGGCAGACAAGACCTGAGCGAGCTTCAACATCTTGAACTTCTCCTTCCGGAGGAAGCGGTTGACGTTCCGGAGATCTAAGATAGGACGCAGGCCCTTGTCCTTCTTGGGTACCAGAAAGTAGTGGGAGTAACAACCATGACCTACTTTTGGAGCAGGAACGCGCTCGCTGGTGCCCTATGCCAAGAAAGCCGTAACTTCCTGTTGGAGAAGGCCCAGGTGATCCACAGACATGCGGTGGTATTGAGGTGGCATGGCTGTAGGGGTAGCCTTGAAGGGGAGGGAGTAGCCCCTTCGGACTATTTGCAAAACACACCTGTCCGACGTGATGGTCCACCAGTGGGGGAGGTGATGGCAAATCCTGCCGCCCACTGGCGTTTGATGGGCCCGAAAGGTCAGACTAGGAGGGTTTGGAGGCTGCTGCAGAGGGGGGTTGGTGGACTGGCCTGCCCGCTGGCACCCTGAACCACAGCGCTGGTTCCTACGTCCCCAGCCGCACAAAGGTTGGTCAACTTGCTGTGGCCTGTGGCTCTGGGTGGGACGTAGTGGGGCATCCCTTCCGTAGCCACAAAAGGGGCGAAAAGCAGACTACGCTTGGCGGCTGGAGAGGCCCTAGGACTTGGCCGTAGCCCATGAGTCCTTGAGAAGCGACGGCCATCAAAAGGCATGTCCATCAAGGTGTTCTGGACATCCCCTGAAAGGCAAGTAGATCTCCAGGCGTAGCGAAGAAGGGCTACAGACATGGAAATAGTCCTGCCTAGAAAGTCGGCGGTATCCAGCCCACAACGGATGGTAAACTTAGCCGCAATCATCCTATCGTGTTGGGCCTGGGCCACATGCCCAAAAGGACGTCGGTAAGGGCCTCATTGAACGGCAGCAGGGGCTCCAAAGAGCTCACTGCCGGCTGAAGCACCTCTGTCAGGAGCTTCGTCCTGACCGCCACCGTACGAAGCTCGAGGTTGAGGGCTTCGGCCGCCCTACGCAACACCACTGCGTATGACGCTCCCTCCTCCGTAGCCACGGTAGGAGGAGACAACATGCCAAGGTCAGGAGATGTGTCAAGACCACTGGCATCCACCAGTTCCTCCCTCCAGTCCTTCTCAGACTCCACCTGATCAGTTAAAGGGTCGAGCAATGTCGGTCTGGCTCCACCTCAGGATGGAGGCCGGGGTCGACGCCGACCGACGGGGAGAAGTCGAAGAGCGACAATGCTTCTTCGACTTCTTTTTGTGCTTCGACTTACCCGACCCAGAGTGTGAAGACTTTGATGACTTGGACGAGAAGAGCCGACTGCCGGCGCCCAAGCAGCTTCCGGGACTGCTCCCGCAAAGCCTTCGGCGCCATCGACCGGCAGTCGGAGCACGACTTGGGGTCATGGTCACGCTCCAGGCAAAAGAGACACACGCGGTGCTGATCCATAACAGACATCAGTCAACATCAGTTGGGTACAGGAACGGCAAGCCCTGAAGCCGCGCATCCCTCGTGCACCAGGAGTCGATACTCAAACAAGAAGTAGACAAAAGTTGAGAAAAAAAACTGTCAAAAAGTGACTGGAGGTACCGTTTTCTCCGGTTCTGCGCTGGCTGCTGGAAAAAGAAAGAACTGACATCAGCATGCGAGGGTGGCATCTAAGTAGCTACTGCGATGTTATCCCGGCGACTACGGCGCCAACGATGGACGCAGAGCCAACCGACGCCACCTTCCGACGTGCAGCGGTACTGCTGACTAAAAAACTTTCCAGATCCAGTCTGAGACCTAGGGGTAATTCTAAGGTAAGAAATCTATAACTAACGTGTTTCTTTCAGATATAGCAGAATAATAAAGTATAAGGGGTCATAGACCCCAGATAAGGAACCACTGCACTAGCATGGCCAAATGTGTGGAATTTAGCTCATATTGCCTGATAAATGGGTGCCACTTCTCGCCCCCCTTCTCCAGTAGTAGGTTGACGTTCAGCTATAGCAGGTGCTTGAGCTATGTTTAAATTTGCTGAATGCATGGTCGCTTTATTTGTATCAAATTTAAAACAGTACTCAATTGTTAATGTTACGACAGGTCATAAGGAATATGCTACTTACCAGTATGCATCTGTTCTTGGCATGTAGAGCTGCAGATCTATACACTGTGCATAGATCGCCATCTGGTGTTGGGCCCGGATGTTTGCAGTTTGTTTTTCCTCTTGGAAAGTCTTTGGAAGTCACGAGTTCGGTGACTCCTCCTTTGGTTCGTATTGCGCATGAGCTTCGGCTCCATCCTAAGATTGTTTTTCGCCAGCAGGGAAAGATGGAGCGTAGTAGTAACAGTAAAGAAACCCATGTGTATTGTATCTGAATAAGATAAGACTGGAACGGATACAGGTAGCCGGGGAGGCGGGTGGGCGTGTATAGATCTGCAGCTCTACATGCCAAGAACAGATGCATACTGGTAAGTAGCATATTCCGTTCGAGGCATATGAGCTGCAGATTATACACTGTGTATAGATTATATAGCAGTACCCAACCCTAGCGGCGACCACCGGAATCCGTTGCAGTCGTTTGAAACAGTGTTTTTAGTACAGCTTGGCCCACACTAGCTTGTTGCTTGGTTTGCACATCTACACAGTAATGTTTTGTGAAGGTGTGCGGTGTTGACCATGTCGCTGCCTTGCAGATGTCATCTAGTGGTATGTTCCCTAGGAAAGCCATAGAAGCCCCTATCTTCCTTGTAGAGTGGGCTTTAGGGGGAACCGATAGCATTCGTTTTGCTTTGTGGTAGCAAATCTGTATGCATTTTACAATCCACCTAGCTATCCCTGATTTGGAAATAAGGTTGCCTTTGTGTGGTGGGGAGAAGGAAACAAATAGCGGTTTGGTTTTTCTGAAAGGTTGTGTTCTCTGGATGTAATAAAGTAAAGCCCTTTTAACACCCAGTGTGTGTAAGGCTCTTTCTGCAACTGTTTGGGGTTCCGAGAAAAAGACTGGTAATTCTACCGACTGGTTTAAATGGAATGGAGAAATGACTTTGGGTAGAAATTTTGGATTGGTGCGGAGTACAACCTTGTTGTGATGCATCTGAAGAAAAGGTTCCTGTATAGTGAGCGCCTGTATTTCACTAACTCTTCTGAGGGAAGTGATGGCCACTAGAAAAGCTGTTTTCCATGTGAGAAATTGCAGCTCACACTTATGTAGAGGTTCGAAAGGGGGTCCCATTAACCGTGTGAGAACTATATTCAAGTTCCAAACAGGTGAGGGTGGCACTCTGGGTGGAATTACTCTTTTGAGGCCTTCCATAAAGGCCGTGATGGCAGGCACTTTGAAAAGTGAGAGGTGCTGCCTATTTTGTAAATAGGCAGCAATTGCAGCGAGGTGTAACCGAATGGAAGTATATGCTAGGTTACACCTTTGTAAATGGAGTAAATAACATATAATGTGCTGTATGGATACATTTAAAGGATTGATTGCGTTGTTGTGGCAGTAAACCACAAATCTTTTCCACTTTGCTGCATAGCACGCCCTAATAGTAGGGCGCCTAGCTTCCCTGATAATGTTCATGCAATCAGGGGGAAGGTTAAGGTATCCAAATTCTAGGACCTCAGGAGCCAGATCGCAATGTTGAGTTGAGCTGGGTCCGGGTGCCTGATCTCTCCATGGTTCTGGGTTAGGAGGCATGGCGAGAGGCGTAGCTTTTGGTGTGGTTCTACTGAGAGTTCCAGCAGTGTGGTGTACCACGGCTGTCTGGCCCATGTAGGACCTACCAGGATCAGAGTTAGGGAATGCTGCTGTAGCTTTCGCACCACTAATGGAATTAGTGGGAGAGGTGTAAAAGCGTATGCAAATTTGTTTGACCAGTTCATCCATATCGCATTGCCTTCGGACAATGGGTGTGGATATCTGGCGGCGAAGCTTGGGCATTTTTTGTTTTCGTGGGTGGCGAATAGGTCTATGTGTGGATGTCCCCACTTCTGAAAGAACGGGTGAAGAACCTGTGGGTGAAGTTCCCACTCGTGGATCTACTGTGTCTGCCTGCTCAGCAGATCTGCCACGGTGTTTTGTACTCCTGGGATGTGTTGGGCTAGGAGAAAAATCTTTTGTGGAATTGCCCATCTCCATATGCTCTGTGCTAACTGAGAGAGCTGTGGAGAGTGTGTGCCCCCCTGTTTTTGAATGTAGTACATGGCAGTCATGTTGTCTGTGCGAATGAGGACTGTCTTGCCTGAAATCTGCGCCTGGAAGGATTTTAGGGCGAGGAAGATCGCCAGTAACTCCAGATGATTGATGTGGAGTAACTTCTGTTGCGGCGTCCACGTGCCCTGTGCTGTGAGATGTAACAGATGAGCTCCCCAGCCGGAGAGCGATGCATCTGCTGTTAGGATTATTTGTGGGACCGGGTCCAGGAACGGTCGACCTCTGGAAAGGTTTGTGGTGTTCCACCACTGCAGAGAGCGATGGGTGCGACCGTCTACCAACACCAGATCTGTCAGTTGTCCCTGGGCCTGGTTCAACTGGCGCACCAAGCACTCTTGGAGTGGACGCATTTGGAGTCTTGCATGGGGCACTATAAAGATGCAAGAGGCCATCATCCCTATGAGCTGCATAAACACTCTTTCTGGGAGAGAGTGTTGACATAGGAATTTTTGACGCAGCGCCTGTATTTTTGCAATCCTGGCAGGATTGGGATAGGCTATAGCTTTTGTGGTGTCTATGGTGGCACCGAGATACTGTTTTGTGTGTTATGGTACCAGGTGGGATTTTTGATGGTTCACCGTGAAACCTAGCTGGTGAAGTAGTTGGACCGTAGCGGCGGTATGTTGCACACATTGTTGGTAGGACGTGGCTTTTATCAGCCAATCGTCCAGATAGGGAAAGACGTGAATGTGCTGTCTTCTGAGGTGGGCAGCCACTACTGCCAGGCACTTGGTGAAAACCCTTGGTGCTGTTACCCCGAATGGGAGCACCTTGAACTGGTAGTGTTGTCCGTCTACCACAAACCTGAGGTACTTTCTGTGAGACTGGCATACTGGGATGTGAAAGTACGCATCTTTCAAGTCCAGAGTGGTGAGAAAATCGTTCTGGGAGAGAAGTGGAAGAACCTGTTGGAGGGTTACCATGTGAAAATGGTCTGAATGAATGTAGGTGTTTAGAGGTCTGAGATCTAAAATGGGTCGTAGGGTCTCGTCTGTCTTTGGAATTAGAAAGTACAGGGAGTAGACCCCTAAATTTTGTTGATTTATGGGGACCTGCTCTATTGCTCCTTTTTGCAGGAGGGAGATCACCTCTTGTGTTAGTAGCGCAGTATGTTCTTGCGACATAGGGCGGTGCCTGGGTGGAATGTTGGGGGGTGTAGATGTTAATTCTAGGCAATACCTTGACTGAATAATTTGTGTCACCCATCTGTCTGAGGTGATTGTCTCCCAGACGTGAAGGAAATGTTGTAGTCTGCCTCCGACCGGAGTGGAATGGTCTGGAGGGAGCGGGGGAAAGTCATTGGGCAGGAGGTGTGGCAGAGCGGGCGGTATTTGTTTTGCCTCTGCCCTTATTATTAATGCCTCTGTATCCGCCTCTTTGATAACCCTTCGTGAAGGTAGATTGAGGAGGGGATTTATAGGACGTGGATGCACTGTCCGAGGAGTAGCCTCTGCCCATGCCCCAAAAGGAAGAACAGCGAAAGGAGCGCCTGGGAGTCTGTGTTTATAGGGCTCCCATAGATTTCGCCGTGTCTGTATCTTTTTTCATTTTTTCGAGGGCTTCGTCTACTTTGGGGCCAAATAAATGATCTTGGTCGAATGGGTAATTTAATATAGAGGCTTGAACCTCTGGTTTAAACCCTGAAACCCTGAGCCAGGCATGGCGACGGAGAAGGACACTGGTGTTTATGGCCCTGGAGGTTGCATCTGCTGCATCTAGGGCACATCGTATCGAGGTATTGGTTATTGTTTTTCCCTCTTGAATAAGTTCATTAGCCCTAGTCTTGTACTTTTCAGGGAGATGGTGCACGATGGTCTCTAACTCATCATAATGCGCCCTGTCGTAACGGGCCAACAGTGCTTGCGTATTGGCAATACGCCAGATATTGGCCGCTTCTGACGCAGTGCGCTTCCCTGACGCATCTAGGAGCTTGGACTCTGTCAGGTGGGGGCGCCTCGCCTGACGCCTGAGAATTTGAGCGCTTCCTAGCTGTAGACACCACTAGGGAATCTAATGGTGCAGGGCCTTTAATTTAAGAAGGGTCTGTGGGGGCGGCTTTGTATTTCTTCTCTATCCGAGGGTTTAGGACCCTGGCCCTGACTGGGTCTGTAAAAACCTCAGGGGCATGTTTAATTACGCCCTTTAACATAGGTAGAATGGCAGTGGATCTATGTTTATCGTCAAAGGTGTCTAGGAGAAAATCCTCTTCCACTGGGTCAGTATGTAACTCCACCCCGTGGCGCCTGTTGTAACAAATGGTGAAAACCCAAGGAATCTTCAGGAGGGGATGGCCTAGATGGATAAAGGTCATCTTGTGGGACATCTGGGATGTCCGGATTGTTATAATTATCCCATGGGTCTGGAGATCCAGTAGGGGTGGGATCTTGTGGCACATCTGCTGAGTCATAGTAAGGGTCCCCAAAATCATCTGGGACAGGAGACAAGGTGGGGGGAACGATGAGGTGGTGGAGGTGGAGAGGGAGGAGGAGGAGGAGGAGGTGGGGAAGGCACCCTGAAAGGAGAGGTAGCAATGTCCTTTCTCTTTGGAGGTGGAGGTGGAGCTGGCTTGTCCAAGTGTCTCTTTTTTGAAGACAATGTCAAGTGTCCAGTCTTTGGATCCTTGGTGAGGGTTATTTGCAAAGGATCCGGTGTGAAAAGCTGTGACACTGGTTGTTCGGTCGGCGCCTAAGGTTTCGGGGCCGACGGCTTTTTAGGTTTGTCGAAGCCGTGCTTCCTTGGAATCTCCGTTTTTTTGGTCGGTGCCGAAGAAGGTCTCGGCACGGGAGTGTCGGTGCCGAGGGTCTTGTGATGTTTGGTCGGCGCCGGAGGGGCAGGTTTCGACCCCGAAGGCTTCGGTGCTGGGTTCGGTGTGGAGGTGGAGGCCGATTTTTTCTTCAGTGCCGAAGGGTGTTTCTAGGCACCGGTGGTCGGCTGGCTCGAGCCCGAGCTGCCGGAAGGCTTAATAGGCTTCTTTACCGGGCCCGAAGGTGGGGTGTGAGAAGCAGTGTCCTTGGTCTTGCCTAGGCCCGGAGGCGATGGTGTGACCGAAGCCTTTTTCGGTATCGGCGTGGGAGGGGGAATTGTATTCACGACCCGCTGTGCCGGGGTGATGTCCTCCACATCTGAGTCGTCGGCCTCGGAAGCGCTGACGAGGTCGTCGTCCTCCTGTTCGATGTCCTGCTGTCCCGGAGCTTCGACGACGTCCCCGAAGATGTCGACTGGAGCGGAGGTCGAGGAGTGCGCCATGTTGCGTCTAGCCCGTCAATCTCGAATGGTCTTCTTTGAGCGAAAAGACTTGCAGGCGGGACAGTCTCGGGCCTCGTGTTCTGGGGAGAGGCAGAGGTTGCACACCTCATGGAGATCGGTGTGGGGAAACTTGGACCCACATCGAGGGCACTTCTTGAAGGGAGTTCTTTCCATCAGCCGAGACCGGAGCCGGAATAGGCCCGAAGGCCGCCGTCGACCACCGGAATCGAAGAAGTGCCGAAGAGAAGATGAATAAGATGATTTATATCTTTGAAGAAGATCGATGAGCGAGGATTTGTGCGTCGATCGGTGAACTGGGAAGTTCGGAACCGGAGCGCGAAGTATTACATCCGAGCCCGATGGCGGAAAAAAACAATCCGAGGATGGAGCCGAAGCCCATGCGCAATACGAACCAAAGGAGGAGTCACCGAACTCGTGACTTCCAAAGACTTTCCAAGAGGAAAAACAAACTGCAAACATCCGGGCCCAACACCAGATGGCGATCTATGCACAGTGTATAATCTGCAGCTCATATGCCTCGAACAGTGTAAATACAAAGAAAAGATCTCATGAGGATCCACAGATAGGTGTCTAAAGCATGTGAGAAAACAGGAAGTGGTGATAACCTGTGGACTCATGTTGACTTTTGTAGCACTTAAGGTATTATTGGCAATCATGGAAAATACTTATTTAGAAATCTATGTGGTCTGACCAAACTACAAGCCCTGGAGTCCTGGTAGTCTGCGGTTACAGATCAATTTGAATTGATAAGCGTATTGGTAGTTTTGGACTCCAAATGCTAGTTGTCTAGCAGCCTCACTGCTGCTATAAGAAGGAAGAGAAATTGTGTAAGCGTCCACCACTGAAATTCAACTGCGTTTCCAGTCAGGAATCGGATATAAAAGTTTAGGCACCCTTAAAGTTTTGCAGCACTAGTTACCTTTAACAGTTCTCACCTGTGACCTTTGTGTTTTGTCTCACTCGCACCCCTGGGCCTCAATGGACTAGATGATCTTATTTGTTGGACTAGCACCAAACATCTTGCTTCTGGGCAGAACTTCACTTTCACAAGCGCAGGGATACCGGGCTCCTCTTTTCCTAAGGTGTACTGCAGCCATCTCATTAATGTTTGTGCAAACTCTTGGCACGGATTAAGAGTGGAGAAATGGTTGGAAAACTGGTACTACTACCATGCCACTTAAAATTAGAGACATTTCAAGTGTTATGCCTTTAGAGAAACATGGAAATTGCCATCCTGAAGTACGAGCCACACAATTAAAATTCCAGTTCGACAGTTCGCACAATTGTGTCAAAATGTAAAATCTTGAATACTATTTGCAGGATTCTGTGATGCAAGTACAAGTCTTACAAAGCAGACTTGGTCATTTAATGATATAGCTAATACAATTTGTGTTTGACTGCCATTTTTGTCTGGGAATCCTGCTGTCAGGATGGAAAAGAAAAATTTCCATCCTTGGACGGAAAATGATCTTTCACAATGGGGCAGCTGAAATGAGGCTACAAGTTGAAATAATCTTGTAAATTCTGTCTTGTAGGAAGAATGAATAAGAATAGCAGTACGTTTCTGTTTACCAATATATTTTGAGTTAGAAGCATTTTCCAATATGCTGTGCAACAAAACGGGAGCAGGACATAAGCGGACTCCCTCCTCGGTCCATACCACTTTTCATATATTGTTCATAATATTCATGATCATTCTAATGCACATGAGTTGCAGACAAATAATCAAATAACCAACACTGTGGATGCGTACTGATTTGGGAGCCTGGGGTGGGGCTCTATATGCCTCCTGCAGAGGCAAAATTTTGACAGGTTTGGCGTGACTCCTAAAACTCTCTCCTACCTGAGCATATCTCAGTACATAAGAAGTGAGAGATGCTTGCCATTTCTCCTTTTCTCTGAAACTCTCCTAGTTTCCGTTTGTGGCTCAGAAAACCCACAGGGTGTGAATAAATTTGGGTGGGGTGAGACGAGGGAGAGAACATAACACTATCTCCCTTGTTTTCTGTGGGAAACCTAAGCAGTAGAGGCTCTGTTCTCATTGTTGTAGGATACAAAAAAGAGGCTGAGAGGGTGTCTGAGTCTTCTAAAACAGACAGGATGCAATCCAATCTGGTCATTTAAAAAACACACATTGTTCAGAGGTAGTTTACTCCCACTATCTAAAGAAGTTTAACAGGCACACGTCATGCTGTAGAGGTAAATACATAAATCTGGTCTTGTGGCCAGCGAAGTGAAAGTCTTAACGGTATAGTAGTCACTGCTCGCACCTCCAGAGAGGATGAAATACTGCTGTGGCTGCTAAGAAAATATGCTACGTCTATATCACTGAAGCATATTTAAAGACAATCTTCTGGAATTTTTATTACAAAGGTTTTCTTTTATGACAATTAAGGTGTCTTTGTCTGAGCTTTGCTTAGTTGAACTTTCTCAAAAAGATCATCTGCTTTACTCCTAAAAGCCTCTCCTAGAGAAAAGCTATTTCCATTGTCTACACTGCAAAATGGAAGAGATGGAGGTAGGAAGCATCCAAGAAACCAGCATAAACAACACCTGTACCCATCAACCTCACAATATCAACACATGTTATCAAGCCCCATAAGAGGTTTATCCTTGTACTTGAACGGAAAAGCCAAAAGGATGAGTTTCAACTGAATGTGCACTTTACCAGAATTTACTTCTTCATCCATAGCTCAAAAACCATTGTTATGTTACTGCAATTTATATAGCGCAACAGCTGCCCCAGCAAAGGGGCGTCCCGGCGCTGACAGCAGAACAACTAACACAGAGGTAGAGGAAGGCTACATGGTGGGAAAAAGGTATGTTTTAATGGCCTTCTGAAAGCCAAGTAGTTAATGTGGCTTCGAATGTGAATGGGCAGCGTATTCCAGAGGTAGGCTGCTCTGCTGCGGAAGGAACGGCCTCCTGCCCGCACTCTCCGAAACCTTGGAACCCTCACCCGGTGGTGGCCTAATGAGCAGAGCTGACGTGTGGCGACGTAGGGGGTAACTAAGTTGGCCAGGATACTGGGGATGTTGAGTTTTAGGGCTTTAAAAGTGATGCAGAGGGCCTTAAATTCAATTATCCTAGCCACTGGCAACCAGTGTAGCCGGTGGATGGTGGCCGACACTGGGCAGGACCTCCGCATGCCAATCAGAGATCTGAATGCTGCGTTCTGGGCCCGTTGGAGCCGCGCAATCTCGGCCTTATTTGCCTCTAAATACAGAGAACAGGCATAATCCAATCTGGACATTATAGATGCCTGAATGATGGTCTGGTGCGTGAGTGGGTCAAAAAAGCCCAATAGGGGTCTGAGCCCCCGTAGAAGCCCAGAACAAGGGGGGCGCTACCTAGGCTTTCTGGCCACCATAGTTCGCTCCACAGACCGTGGTCCTTCCCCACCAACACCTCAGATTTAGTGGCTTTCAGCTGGAGGCAGCTGGCGGTCAACCACTCAGCGACCACCGCCAGGTCGCCCCGAAATTTCAGGGCGTCCCTCTCGGTGTAGCCTGAGAGTGCCACCACCAGCGGAGTGTCGTCGGCAAAGAAGACCATGGTCTTAAAACCTACTTGTAACAAGCATTAGTTCAGGTAATTCTTTTGTTATATAAGAAATTATAATTGACTGCCTGGAGCGTAGAGTTGAATACAAGCTATATTTACCATGATCTAAGTGCTGTACAACTATATAAACTCCAAAGATCAATTCAACACGCTCCATTTAAAGCAGAGACTGTAGGGTAGAGGCTGAACACCCTCTCATCTACTAGAATAACATAACTGGGGCTAACACATAAAACTCATGAATGAGACATATGGGCCATGGCACAGGTCTTTTGTCCAATATATAAAGCTAACAAATGTTCTTATGATTTAAAAAGTGCACCATTAGAAATGGCTGCTCATCCAGAGGCTTGCAGCCTTTCCTTGGCAAATGCAACCAACTTCTGGTATTGGTGGCCAGGAAGGCTGACAAAAGCAATTAAGTTGAACAGATTCTTACTAAGAGTATGGCCATTATTATATATTTTTGATATGTAAGGAATGTTATTTTGAGTTTGCTTTGATTCAGCACATTAAGGCAATATAATTTAATCTGATATATTAGTTCATCTTTTGGAAAACCAGAAGACAATAAGCTTTCACATGACATATGTAAGCACTGGGTTATTATTCAGGCAATATGGCAGACAGGAAGAAAGCTACACTCTCCCCATCCCCCCCACCAGCCCCCAATGCCCCAACCTCCCCAATACCACCCCCTTACAGCCTACTGCAAAGGCCGTCCCTGATTTAATCTTTTATGTTTTTAAAGATACAGTGATGAGTAATACATAAAATGTAAATAGTACAACCAAATTGGATTATGCTTATGTATTCGATAAGTCATAGCCTTAGTTACCTACAAAGCGGTCAGTGAAGGGTTTGTCATCTGAAACTATTTTGATTAGTTAACTTCCTACCAGATTTCACTAGAACTCCCATGCTTTGCACAAGTTCTCTCACTCACTGGCACACGCAAGAACTCCCATGCTTTGCACAAGTTCTCTCACTCACTGGCACACGCAGACACATTTCATGGATTGCTTTAAAACCTGCTTTGTAGTGCATAAATGTTAGCAATGCAACACATTGGTTGCAAATTAATACTCTCAGAGACTATCCGCAAGAGTGTACGAAGAGTTTACAATATTTTGTCACAGAATTATGAACAGAAATCAGTAGTTTTCAGAAGCTATAACCTTTCACTAATTACTGACTGTTGGCCAGACATTATATTAACTAAGTGGCAAATCTTGGTCATCCTGATCAAACTTTTACCATTAAAATAATTTGCAGACAGACTAAAATCAACCAAAGAGTTTATTCCTTATACTTTGTATTGTTACAACAGAGCGGAGATCTACCACTTAAATAGTTCTTAAAGCACACTTTATTTGCTAAACTTTGCCTAAAGAATTTCCTAAATTCTTACTTAGACCAATAGTTTCTGAAAATGTGTGGCCAACTGATTAGAGGCTACCTCAATACTTCTCACTTACTTACCGTATATTGGAGGAAGAACAACTATTCAGAAAGTAGAAAAATGGGAAATGTAAAGAGGTGTTTAATGTTCATACCTGAAGAATGAATGGCTTTACTCCTTTTTTGCATCACTTCCATTAATGCACCCACAATTCCTGAGGTGGGTGCAGGTGAGGAGGGCACCGTCTCCATCCCATCGGGAAGCTAAAAATAGAAATTCACAGTCAGTAATAAACCTGCACACACCAACAAGTTAAATGGACCATTTTTGCAAGTCAAAAACAAACACGCCTTGGCAATGCCAATAGGTGTGGCTTTAAAGCAATGTAATATGGCGAAGTGAAACATTACAAGTAGGTACCATGGGAATGGATATGCATTTGTGTTGAAGCAAAGAACTGTAGAATAATATTGGTGTAGGTAGAAAAGTCAGGTGACAGTGGCACTGTCAAGCCAGACCTAGAAATCATGTAGGTTAATGACTGCCCTCCTCCCATCTGTGCTGCTGCAAGAGAAAAACATAAATTATCTAGTTATCTAAGATACTTTAATAGCCTTACAATGTCATGTTTGTGCCCCCGAAAGTTCCACCTTAGGCAGCAGGTTAAATAAACAAAATGATCACAGCTGTTTGGAAGGAAAGCATTTTTTTGTGGACGTGCACAACTTCTGCCCAATCGGAACATGTACTCCTGGCTCCTAACAAGTGGGCGGAGCAAAAGTCTCTTCTTCTGGTGATTTTGACATATTGGTCTGGGGACAGCTGCGCTGTCAACGTAGTCCATAAAAAGCAAGGAATGACTCCTTGTTTGCTTTCCTGGTGTGCAAAGAATATTAAATGACCACGTTTTAAACCAGGAAGTAGCTTAATTAATGGCCAATTACCTGTGTGAATCATCACAAAATAAAACTGCAGCAAGAAAGGGCCTCAAAACTATTGGATCCAAACTACAGCATTTCACATTTTATTCAGAACACGGATTTATTTTCTACCTCGATTATATGTCACGGTGGCAGTCTCAAAAGCATCTACCAAGTTTGAATGCCTGAACTTACAGTTTCCATGGCCTGTCTCTCTGACTACAGTAAATGTTTCTCTGCAGGGAGCTATAGCTATAGATAATTTGAAACAAACAGTAACGCCTGTCGTGCAGGCTTTTGCAAAAAAGGAAAATGTTACTTCCCCTATAAGCATCTGTTCATTGCATGTAGTGCTGTGGATTCACATGCTGTGCAATCAACTGCCAACTAATGCTGGACTTGGATGTGTCCAAATAGTTTTTCTTCAAAGAAGTCTTTAGTAACGAGGTATAGTGACTCCACCTATTTGCTGGTAATGTGCATGGGCATTGGCTCCGTATTTAGATTGTTTTTCCGCATGGTGGGTGAGGAAGAAAATGTAGCGTAGAGATACAGAAGATGACCATGCGTAGAAAGAAGAAAGAAAGGCATTCGCAACAACCAAAGGCCTCCAGGGAGGAGAGTAGGCACATGGGAATCTACACCACTACACGCCACAAACAGATGCTTACAGGTAACATTATCCATTCGTAGCATGTGTAGCTGTAGATATACATGCTGTGCATAGACTGTAAAGCAGTCCCCCCCTAAGCAGTGGCTAGCCAGAGGATGCTGAGGACTAGAAAAGTGAACAAAGGACAACCTGGCCAACGTTCGCTTGTTGGCCAGCTAAGACATTCCCAAAGTGAATGTGTGGAGTAGACCAGGACGCTGCCATGCAGATGTCAGCTATGAGAATGTTACATAAGAAAGCCATAGAAGCCTCTTTATTTAAATGTAGAGTAGGGTCTGGGAGGGACAGACAAAGGTTTTATGGTTTTGGAGTAACAGGTTTGGATACATTTGGGCACTCATTCCTGCATTCCTGCTTTAGAGAGAGGGCAGCCATTGTGTGGTTTGGAAAAATAGACAGAGCTGCTGTGTTTTACGGAAGGCTTTTGCCCTGTCGGTGCAATAAATGAGGGTCCTTCTGACAACTAGTTTGTGAAGAGCCCTCTCTGCTACAGACTGAATGAGGGAAGAATACTGGGAGATCAACAGTCTGAATGAGGTGGAAAAAAGAGACTACCATGGGGAGAAATTTTGGGTTTGTCCCACGGACTAGTCTTTTGGTAGGTAATTGGAACAAAGGTTCTGCCAGTGTAAGAGCCTGAAGCTCGCCCACACGTCTTAGGGAAGCAATTGCCACCAGGAAAGTTACCTTCAAGGAAAGGAAGAGCAGAGGGCATAAATGTCATTCAAACGGTGAGCCCATAAGTCTGGTGAGAACTATGTTGAGATTCCAAGAGGAGGCAGTTCACCCTGGGTGGGATGGCTCTTAAGTCCTTCCATAACGGCTTTAATGACTGGAACCCTGAAGTGTGAGATATTAGCAAGTGAAGCAGCTAACAATGTCTGGGACTGCTGGTTGGAGGGGCTGATGGGCCTCGGAATACAAAAGTGCGCAAATCTTTTCCATTTGGCTGCATAGCAGGCTCTTGTGGTAGGCCTGTGGACCTCCTTCATGATGCTCATGCATTCTGGAGATAGACTATGGTAGCCAAATTCTAAGACATAAGGAGCCAAATCATAAGATTTAGCTGCTTGGGATATCTTAGCGTACCCTGGCTCTGCGTAAGAAATTCTAGGCAGAAGATTGGGCAGCTTCTTGTGAGGCAGTACATAGAGGTCGAGATGGGTGGTGAACCAAGGCTGTCTGGCCCAGTTAGAAGCCACCAGGATCAGAGTGACGGCTGTTTGCCAAAGCCTCCACACCACAAACAGTAGTGGGAGAGGTGGAAAAACATAGGCAAATATCCCTGACAAGTTCATCCATAGTGCCATGAACTGTGGGTGTGCATACTTGGAGACAAAGTTTGGCCATTTTGCGTTTTCAGTGGTGGCAAAGAGGCCTATGTGGGGGAACCCCCACCAATGGAAGTAGGAGAGCAGGGCTTGTGGGTGGAGTTTCCACTTGTGGACTTATTGCTGAAACCCGTTGAGCAGGTCTACAATATTGTTGTACACTTCTAGTAGATACTCCAACAATTTCTCTTTGATGGAGTGCCCACTGCTAAAGGGCCTGGGCTAACGCAGACGATTGTGAAGTGAGTGCCACCCTGTTTTTGTAGGTAGAACATGGCGGTTATGTCTGAGTGAATGAGGACTACCTTGTGCTGGATGTGACCGAGAAACACCTGGAGTGCTAGCTGGATGGCCAGCAGCTTCAGATAGTTGATGAGGAGATCCTGCTAATGAGGTGCCCACATGCACTGAATGGTCAAGTCCTGTAAGTGTGCCCCCCACCTACTGAGGGATGCGTCTGTTGTGCTGGTCTCCAAGGGCACAGAGTCAAAAAGGGTCCAACCTTGCAACAGGTTGTTGCTGTTCCACCAACCTGCCATGGGGAATTATGGCACTACAATAGGCCATCATGCCGAGGAGGTGCCTGATCGTCCAGACTGTTATATGACGATCTGGCTGAAAAATGGGTTCAGCGACTGGAAAGGAAAAGATTACTTACCTTGCAGGCACCTGTTTGTGGTGCTGTAGATTCACATGCTGTGCATACTCCTGCCATCTAGTGTTGGGCCCAGATGTGTGCAAGTTGATTTTCTTCGAAGTCTTTCAAGTCACGAGATAGATTAACTCCTCCTCTTGGTGATAATGCGCACGGGCATCAACTACATTAGATTGTTTTCCTGCATGATGGGTGAGGATGGAGTGTCCTTGCATAAGAGAAAAAAATATATCAGACGGTACTGCAACAGCTACAAGCCTCTGGGGAGGAGGGTGGGCGGATCGGAATCTACAGCACTACCTGTCACAAACAGATGCCTACAGGTAAGTAACATTTTCCGATCGAGGCAAGTGTGGTTGTAGATACACATGCTGTGCACACATTGCACAGCGGACCTCCCCAAAAGCGTGTGGGTGTTGCAGTGGTTTGGATAAGTGTATGAAGAACTGCCTGACCAACATTAGCTTGTTGGCGGGCTAGAACATTCACAAAGTAGTGTTTTGTGAAAGTGGGGGTGTAGACCAGGAAGCAGCTTTGCATATATCAGATATTCAGATGTTGACCAGGAAGGCCATAGAGGCTCCTTTATTTTGAGTAGAGTCTGCTTTAGGAGGAGTAGGTAAAACTCTTCCGGCCATTTAACCATCAACCTGCCAAAGCCTGACTGGGATATAGCTAGCCTTCCATTTAGTGGGTTGGGAGGAAGCCACATGAAGTTGTGTCTTTCTAAAAGTCCTAATCCTATCAACGTAGTACATAAGGTCTCGCTTAACATCCAAAGTATGGAGAGCACATTCCACAACTGAGCCTGGTTGTAGGAAAAAAATAAGAAGGTTGATTGTAGAGGACAACTGTGTACATATGTATTTGAAAAAAAGGGTCTTCCAGGTTTAAAGCTTGAAGCTCAATGACATGCCCGAGTGAGGTAATAACAATTAGAAATCTCACCATCCGAGAGGGAAATTGAGGGGGGCAAGTGTGAAGGGGCTAAAATGGAGGCCCATGAGTTGGAGGGCCCAGAGGTCTAGAATGGGCCTGAGGGACCAGTCTTTTTTGTGTATGAGGAAGTATAGGGAGGGCTTTGACCTCCTCTTTGAGTAGTGTTTCATGCTCTGCTGATAGGTGTTTGCGAGGTGGAATGGCTGGCAACGTGGAAGTGAGCTCCATACAATAGCGATGTTGGATAATATCCAACACCCACTGGTCTGAGGTTTGGTTTGCCATGTGGGAAAGAACTCTTGTAGGTGTTCCCTGACAGGTATAATGTGGTCATGAGGAAGAGGAGGCAACTCAGGGTTTGGTGGCGGGTGTTGCTCCTTTTGAGGAGCTACCCATGCCTCTGCAGTTGTTGCCCCTATAGGACCCTTTAAAATAAGGAGAGGATAACTGATGATACTGTGTGGAGCGGTGAGTGGAGGAAAGGGTTTTGAAAAGAAAGTCCTCCTCTATGGGCTCACTGTGGATTTCCACCTTATGGAAGGAAGCAGCTCTACTAATGTTAAGGGGTCCCCTCTAGAAGGAGGTCGGAAGGGAGAAGGCAAAAAGGTGCGGAAATGAGTGGTAATGAAGGTGGTGCAAAAGGTAAGGGGCTAATAGTCTTATCTGCCTTCCTGCATAGTTTTGCAGGAACTAGAGCGTCCAAAGCTTCTAGGAAGGATAGCTACCATTTAGAGGATAGAGCAGCAGGTCCTGTAGGGCAGTCAAGGATGTGGGCTGTGTGAGGGTAGATGACTGCTGCTTTTGCTTTGAATAGAGCTGTTCCCGGAGCTTATGGAGGATGGGCTCGACTAGTCTGCTGGTGTTGGACTTGGAGGTCGACGCAAAGACTTCACCTCCGAAATGGTCTTTTGTTTCTTTGCAGGTAGTACGCTCGGTGCAGAGGCGGATGAAGTGAATGCAGTGAATGCAGAGGGTCGGCTCAATGCCAAGGGCCGACTCGGTGCCGGGCTGGTCGGAGCCGAAGTGCTCCGTCGGGAAGGTTTCTTCGATGCTTAGCCTGAGTTGGGTGGGTCTTCCGAAGCAGTTGCTCGGTGCCGACCATTGCCCAAAGGTAGTGGCGGTCCAAAACCCGTGTTTGATGCTCCAGAGGAGCTGCCTGCTTCTTAGCAGAAGGCTGCTCAGGATAGTGTCGCGAGGGAGGGGGTGCCGTACTCAAGGACCACTGAGTAGGTGGAAGGTCCTCTATCAAAAGGTCAGAGCAGGAACTGCCTTCAAGGGAGAAAGCCTCTTCATGTGCAGCTGATGGATGTGGGTGTTGTTCCTCCTTGACATCGACTGGTCTGATGTATCTTCTAAGCTCCACAGTGACATCTCAAGTCAGCGTGCAGTGGTCGCGAAGAGTCTTTTTGGAGTAGAGGAGCGGCAGGCGTCGCTATCTGCCTCGTTGTGTTCCGGCAACAGTTCCAAATTACAGATCCTATGTAGATCGGTCTGTGGGTATTTCACGTGGCAGCGAGGACAATAGTGAAAAGGTGTCTGGTCCATCACGGTCGAGGCATGGTGGAGGGACGGGAGTGGGCCAGGTGGAAGTAGGCCTGAATGGCGAGGCCCAGGAGGGGTCGTGGTAGATACTAACCCGGCACGATTGAAGAATTCAAATAGACCCGAAAGAAGAGGAATGCGATCGAAGTACAATTCCGATGGAGGGAATATGCCGTGCGAACCGAAAGAGCACCACGCCGGTGTCAAACCTAGCACACGTCCGAAGACGGAAAGAAAACAATCTAACAATGGAGTCAATGCCCATGTGCATTATCACCAAGAGGAAGAGTCACACTACCTCGTGACTTGAAAGACTTTCGAAAAGAAAAAGAAGTTGCACACATTTGGGCCCAACACTAGATGGAAGGAGAATGCAGAGCATGAGTATCTATAGGCACACATGCCCTTGTTGGGCTGGGATAGGCTTTCCCAGTGACAGTTTAGTATTGCTCCCAAAGGGCTGGACTTGGAAGGGGCTGGAGGTGGTATAATGTAGGATTGATGTAAAATCCTGAACTGTATAGCAGGTCTATGGTGGATTGTAAGCAAAACACTGCTGTTCAGTTGCGCTTTTGATCATCCATACGTCTAAGTAAGGGAAGTGGTGGACTTTACTTCCTCAGAGATGAGCATCTACCATGGCAAGACACTTTCTGAACACCCTGGGGGCACAATAACCCTGAAGGGCAGTACTTTTAACTGATTAAGCTGGCCACTTGCCATAAATCGGAGGTACTGGCGACGTGCAGGTTGTATCGGGATGTGGAAGTAGGCCTTCTTCTTATCATGGAAGCGGACAACCTGACATCCAGCCCTACTTGCAGATAAGCACACATCGCCCCTTACCAAGGCGGTCCCTCCATTGCAGACTATTACTCCTCTTTACCGCTCCCCCCAACCAGGAACGTTACTCATGCCCTGAAAAAGTTCATTTCATGAACGAAACGCGTTGGCTGGCACCTCTTTTTTGAAAATAAAGAATTACTCAAGAATTCTCAAACATTACAAGACTCATTGACTAATTGATTACCACTTATCTGCATCACAGTTGGCACTTAACGACGGCGAGTGCTGGAGCAGTTTTGTGCACACTCAACCCAGATTGACGACCTCTAACACTACAAGGAAACACCACAGGGAAGTGCGGTCATTGTTTCCGCTGTTTGGAAACACAATCAGCAGTCATGAAGTTGCCTTGCTGTAGTAGCAGGATGACATCCTAAAGTGTTCTGACAGAGTTTTTTTATTGAGTGGCCTGAGGTTGAGTATGGGCCCGAGAGATCCATCCTTCTTGGGAATGAGAAAGTACAGTGAGTACACTTCCTCGCCGTGTTGGGAAAGCAGCACAAGCTCTATGATACTCTTGTGAATGAGTGTCTACTTTCTCTTGAAAGAGGTGCGGGGAGAGGCTTTGTCTGTAGAGGGGGGAAACCTGCTGATGTGTTAGTGAGTTCCAAACAATAACCCTTGCCTATGATGTCGGGGACCCATTGTTTTGAGGTGATGCCCACCACTGTGCCGAAAATCTTTTTCAGCCATCCTTTCGAAGTGGACAAACTGAGTAATAGCAATAGTATTAGTTGCTTACAAACATCAAAGTGCAGTTAATAAAGTGTTCTATAAGGAATATGCTACTTACCAGTATGCATCTGTTCTTGGCATGTAGAGCTGCAGATCTACACACTTTTGCATAGATAGCCATCTTTTGTTGGGCCCGGATGTTTGCAGTTTGTGTTTCCTCTTGGAAAGTCTTTGGAAGTCACGAGGTCGGTGACTCCTCCTTTGGATCGTATTGCGCATGGGCTTCGGCTCCATCCTCAGATTGTTTTTCGCCAGCAGGGAAAGATGGAGCGTAGTAACAACAGTGAAGAAACCCATGTGTGTTGTATCTAAATAAGATAGACTGGAACAGATACAGGTAGCCGGGTGGGCGTGTGTAGATCTGCAGCTCTACATGCCAAGAACAGATGCATACTGGTAAGTAGCATATTCCGATCGAGGCATATGAGCTGCAGATTACACACTTTTGCATAGACTATATAGCAGTTCCCAACCTTAGCGGCGACCACCGGTATCTGTTGCAGTGGTTTGAAATAGTGTTTTTAGTACAGCCTGGCCCATACTAGCTTGTTGCTTGGTTTGCACATCTACACAATAGTGTTTAGTGAAAGTGTGCGGCGTTGACCATGTAGCTGCTTTGCAGATATCATCTAGTGGGATGTTCCCTAGAGGAGCCCCTATCATCCGTGTAGAATGGGCTTTAGGGGGAACGGAAAGCATCCGTTTTGCTTTGTGGTAGCAAATCTGGATGCATTTTACAATCCACCTAGCTATCCCTGATTTTGAGATGGGGTTGCCCTTGTGTGGTGGAGAGAAAGAGACAAACAGTCGTTTGGTCTTTCTGAAAGGTTGTGTTTTTTGGACATAGTAAAGTAAGGCTCGTTTGACATCTAGCGTGTGCAGAGCCCTTACTGCAACGGTCTGAGGTTGCGAGAAAAATACTGGTAATTCTACAGATTGGGTTAGGTGAAAAGGGGAAATGACTTTAGGTAGGAATTTTGGGTTGGTACGGAGAACAACCTTGTTCTGGTGCATTTGAAGAAAAGGTTCTTGTATGGTAAGTGCTTGTATCTCACTGACCCTTCTAAGGGAAGTGATGGCTACAAGGAAAGCTGTTTTCCATGTGAGGAATTGCAGTTCGCATTTATGCAAAGGTTCGAAGGGAGGCCCCATCAGCCTTGTGAGAACGATATTTAAGTTCCACACAGGTGAGGGTGGTACTCTGGGGGGAATTATTCTTTTGAGGCCTTCCATGAAGGATTTAATGGCAGGTACTCTGAAAAGTGATAGGTGCTGCCTGTTTCGTAAGTAAGCTGCAATTGCTGCGAGGTGTAGCCGAATGGAGGTATAGGCTAGATTACACCTTTGTAGGTGGAGTAAGTAGCATATGATGTGTTGTATAGACACATCTAGAGGATTGATTGTGTTGTGGCAATAAACAACAAATCTTTTCCACTTGGCAGCGTAGCAGGCTCTAGTGGTAGGGTGTCTAGCTTCTCTGATGACGTTCATCAGTCAGGGGTAAGGTTTAGGTACCCGAATTCTAGGATTTCAGGAGCCAGATCGCAAGGTTGAGCTGAGCTGGGTCCGGGTGCCTGATCTCTCCATGGTTCTGGGTTAGGAGGCATGGTGAGAGGTGTAGCTTTTGGTGTGGTACTACCGAGAGTTCCAGCAGCGTGGTGTACCACGGTTGTCTGGCCCACGTTGGAGCTACTAGGATCAATGTGAGGGAGTGCTGTTGTAGCTATCGCACCACTAATGGAATGAGTGGGAGAGGCGGAAAAGCGTACGCAAATTTGCCTGACCAGTTCATCCATATCGCATTTCCTTTGGACAATGGGTGTGGGTATCTGGCAGCGAAGCTTGGGCATTTTGTGTTTTCGTGGGTGGCGAAGAGGTCTATCTGTGGATGCCCCCACATTTCATTTGAAAGAACGGATGAAGAACCTGTGGGTGAAGTTCCCACTCGTGGATCTGTTGTGTCTGTCTGCTGAGCAGATCTGCCACGGTGTTTTGGACTCCTGGGACATGTTGAGCTAGGAGAAAGATTTTGTGGGGAATTGCCCATCTCCATATGCTCTGTGCTAATTGAGAGAGCTGTGGAGAGCGTGTGCCGCCTTGTTTTTGAATATAATACATGGCCGTCATGTTGTCTGTGCGAATGAGGACTGCCTTGCCTGAAATCCGTGGTTGAAAGGATTTCAGGGCTAGAAAGATTGCTAGTAACTCCAGATGGTTGATATGGAGTAACTTTTGATGCGGCGTCCATGTGCCCTGCACTGTGAGGTGTAATAGATGAGCTCCCCAGCCGGAGAGCGATACGTCCGTTGTTAGTATTATTTGGGGAACCGGGTCCAGGAACGGTCGACCTTTGGAAAGGTTTGTGGTGTTCCACCACTGCAGAGAGCGATGGGTGCGACCGTCTACCAACACCAGATCTGTCAGTTGCCCCTGGGCCTGGTTCCATTGGCGCGCTAAGCACTCTTGGAGTGGACGCATCTGGAGCCTTGCGTGAGGCACTATGAAAATGCAAGAGGCCATCATCCCTATCAGTTGCATAAACACTCGTGCTGGAAGGGAGTGTTGAAGTACGAATTTTTGTCGCAAAGCCTGAATGCTTGCAATCCTGGCCGGATTGGGGTATGCTATTGCTTTTGAGGTGTCTATGGTGGCACCAAGGTATTGTTTTATGTGGGATGGTGTTAGCTGGGACTTTTGGTGGTTCACCGTGAAGCCTAGTTGGTGAAGTAGTTGGATTGTGGTAGCGGTGTGGTGTACACATTGGTTGTATGAAGTGGCTTTTATCAGCCAATCTTCCAAGTATGGGAAGACGTGAATGTGCTGTCTTCTGAGGTGTGCCGCCACCACCGCTAGGCACTTGGTGAATACCCGTGCTGCTGTTGTGACTCCGAACGGGAGCACTTTGAATTGGTAGTGTTGTCCGTCCACTACAAATCTGAGGTACTTTCTGTGAGCATGGTGTACTGGAATGTGGAAGTATGCGTCTTTCAAGTCCAGTGTGGTGAGAAAGTCATTCTGGGAGAGGAGCGGAAGTACCTGCTGAAGCGTTACCATGTGAAAATGGTCTGAGTGTATGTATGTGTTTAGGGGCCGGAGATCTAGAATAGGTCGTAGAGTCTCGTCCCTTTTTGGTATTAGAAAATATAGGGAGTAAACCCCGAAATTTTGTTGATTGACGGGAACGTGTTCTATTGCCTGTTTTTGTAGGAGGGAGATTACCTCCTGCTTTAGCAATGTGGAATGTTCTTGTGACATTGGGCGTTGCCTGGGTGGAATGTTTGGGGGGGTAGATGTTAATTCCAGGCAGTATCCTGACCGAATTATTTGCGTCACCCATTTGTCTGAGGTGAAGGTCTCCCAGACATGAAGGAAATTTGTGAGTCTGCCCCCGACTGGAGTGGAATGGTCTGGGGGGAGCGGGGGGGGGGGGGGGGGGGGGGGGGGAAGTCATTGGGTAGTAGGTGTGGCAGAGCGGGCGTTGTTTTTTTTGCCTCTGCCATTGTTGTTATTACCCCTGCAGCCGCCTCTTTGGTAACCTTTTGTAAAGGTGGTCTGAGTAGTGGATTTGTACGATGTGGACGCTATGTCTGAGGAGTAGCCTCTGGATGCACTCCGAAAGGATAAGCGGCGAAAGGAGCGTCTGGCCGGATGAGACTGTAAGGCCCCCATGGATTTTGCTGTATACGTGTCCTGTTTCATCTTCTCTAAGGCCTCATCCACCTTTGGCCCGAATAGATGTTCCTGGTCAAAGGGATAGTTAAGGATGGAGGCTTGTACTTCTGGTTTAAACCCAGATAACCTTAACCAAGCAAGACGACGGAGAAGGACGCTAGTGTTAATGACCCTGGAGGCTGTGTCTGCTGCGTCTAGGGCACAACGTATAGAGGTATTCGTGATTGTTTTACCCTCTTGAATCAACTCGTTGGCTTTACTTTTATATTTTTCAGGGAGATGTTGCATTATGCTCTCTAATTCGTCATAATGAGCCCCGTCATATCTGGCCAGCAGTGCTGAGTGTTTGCTATACGCCATATGTTGGCGGCCTGGGATGCTGTGCATTTGCCTGAAGCATCTAGCAGTTTTGATTCCTTGTCAGGTGGTGGTGCATCGCCTGACGCCTGTTAGTTTGCCCTTTTACGTGCCGTAGAGACCACTAAGGAATCTAGTGGTGCTGGTCCTCTAATGTAAGTGGGATCTGAGGGAGCAGATTTTTACTTCTTTTCGATACGTGGGTTAAGGACCCTGGCTCAACTGGGTCTTTAAAAACTTCTGCCGCATGCTTTACCACCCCTTTGAGCATGGGCAGTATGGAGGTGGACCTCTGTGTAGTATCGAATGTGTCTAGGAGGAAATCTTCCTCCACAGGGTCATTATGCATGTCCACCACATGATAATGTGCTGCTCTTTGCAGAAGATGGTTAAACCCTAGTGAATCTTCAGGTGGAGATGGTCTAGAAGGGTAAATATCGTCTTGTGGGACATTGGGGATATCTGGTATATGGTAATCGTCCAATGGATCTGGAGATCCTGTAGGGGTGGGGTCTTGTGGCACATCCCTGTATCATAATATGGGTCCCCATGATCATCATCGTCTGGAGACGGAGTAGGAGAACGATGAGGTGGGGGTGGAGGTGGGGAAGGAGGTGGAGGAGGAGGGGAAGGTATTCTGAATGGAGAGGTAACTGAGTCCTTCCTCTTTGGAGGTGGAGGCGGAGCAGGCTTCTCCAAATGTCTCTTCTTAGTAGAGAGCGTCAAATGTCCAGTTTTTGGATCCGTGGTAAGAGTTTTTTTGCAAGGGATCCAGTGTAAATAACTCTGGTGAGGTAATTTGGTCCGTCGGCGCCGAAGGCATCGGGCCGATGATTTTTTAGGTTTTTCCGTGCCGGTTCGATGTTTAGAACCCGGCTTGGGACCCTCCGGTCTCTTGGTCGGCGCCGAGATGGGCTTCGGCTTGGAAGTGTCTGTGCCGGTGGCCTTGTGTGGTTTGGTCGGCACCGAAGATGGCGTCGGTGCCGAAGGGCTGGGTTTCGACCCCGAGGGTTTCGGTGCGGAGCTCGGTGTCGGGGCCGTCTTCTTTTCGGTGCCCAAGTGTGTTTCTCGGCACCGCTGGCAGGCTGGCTCGAGCCCGAGCCGCCGGAAGGCTTTCTTGGCTTCTTCAGTGGGCCCGAAGGTGGGGTGTGTGAAGCAGTGTCTCTGGTCTTGCCTAGGCCCGGAGGCGAAGGCGTGACCGAAGCCTTTTTGGGTGTCGGCGCGGGTGTGGGAGGGGGTAGATTGGTACTCACGACCCTCTGCGCCGGGGTGATGCCCTCCACATCTGACTCGTCGGCCTCGGAAGCGCTGACGAGGTCCTCTTTGGTACGATGATGTTCCGGATCGTCAATGTCGTCTCCGAAGAGGTCGATTGGAATGGACGTCGAGGAGTGTGCCATGTTCCTTCTGGCTCTTCGGTCCCGAATAGTCTTTTTGGATCGGAAAGACTTACAGGCCGGACGATCTCGAGCCTCGTGTTCCGGGGAGAGGCAAAGGTTGCATACCTCATGAAGATCGGTGTGGGGAAATTTGGACCCACATTGAGGGCACTTTTTAAATGTAGTTCTTTCCATGAGCCGGGACCGGAGCCTGGGTAGGCCCGAAGGCCGCCGTCGACGACTGGAACCGAAGGTATGTGTCGATGAGAAGTCGCGTTGATTGAAGAGATCGTGATCGAAACAATACAGCGATTGGGGTGAGGATTGCGCGTCGAACTGGAAGCTGTTCGGAACCGGAGCGCGAAGATCACATCCGAGCCCGATGGCGGAAAAAAACAATCTGAGGATGGAGCCGAAGCCCATGCGCAGTACGATCCAAAGGAGGAGTCACCGACCTCGTGACTTCCAAAGACTTTCCAAGAGGAAAAACAAACTGCAAACATCCGGGCCCAACACCAGATGGCGATCTATGCAAAAGTGTGTAATCTGCAGCTCATATGCCTCGAACAAGTTATTATTAATGTTATTACCTGGTATTCAGGGGATCGAGTAAAAGGCATACCAAGTATACATTATAGTCAGTCCAGGATCAACTAAGAACCCAAAGAACCCAATGAGAGTGTCTCTGATCATGAAGTTCAAATAAACAGTTTATTTAATTTTTTTCATCCATTAAAACAAATATGAAAAGTACAAAACCTTCACCAGGTAATATGACCTGCAATGACAGCATGATCGTCAGAGCAGTCAATTAATAAATTCTCCTGCCAATAAATGGTTCACTTTCTTTTTTACAACGGGCAATGCATAAAACAATATTTCATTATAGTCACAGTGTTACAGGCTTCTAATATACTCAACAAGCCAGCAACACAGTTAGCAGTCATATATCCGAGCAGAAGGCAGGGTGTTAACATATCTAGCTCACATTATGCATTAGTATCATCACTATTGCAATTCCTCGCTGCTTCCTCTGGATAATAATTACCACTTTAATGGGACCCTCAATATCCCTTGGTTTGGGTAGATCAAATCTGAGTGTGCCATTAAATATAAGGTCTCACATCCAATCATGCATTTTAGGCACATTTCCATGACCCATCCAGAAGGTGAAAAGAGCATACTTTTGCAGGGATGCTACTGTCAAGATCCATAAAGGCTTGAAGAGAATGGAGACAAACAAAGTTGTTTGGCTCCCACTATTGTGGCATTGTGCTCTGGTCACAGGTGTGTTTGCTGCTATTGACACTACGGGAGTTCCCTTGCTGTGTTTGCAACTTTTGTTCCAGCTATGGCAGAAGATATTGCCGCTGCTGCTGTTGGTGTAGTGCTGGCAGCTGTGGTTGATGCTGTGGACACTAGTTTGTTCTGTGGTTGCAACTTTTGACACTACTGTGGTCCTTTTTGCTGTTTCAACTGTTGTTGGAGTGGCTCACGCTAGTCATGCAGCTGTTGCAGCCGGCTTGGCAGCTTTTGGGGCAGCTGTCATAGCTTACAAATGTTGCAAAATCAGGTTGTCCTTCCTTGTGAGAACTGGGCCCTGGGCTGGTCACAACAGCGGTTATTACAATTGTTACTGCTGTGCTGGCAGTTGCTCTGCTCCTTGTTATTGTGGCCGTGGTGGTTGGTTCTTTCATGAAACTTAATGTTGCTGTAGTCCCAGCTCTGGTTGTGGCGGACATTGTTGTAGCTTGCTGTTGTAAACATATAACAAACCTCTTATCTGAACTATTTCATTTCAACAATGGTAGTCACTCATAAGACGACATTTCCCCATAAACAAAATCTCATCATATAAAAATTCTTATGATTTTTTTTATTTATCAAAAACAGTTATACATTTTTTCTTTTTATGGATATAATAGTTATCTTTTTTTATATACAAGTGCTCAAATAGTCATGAAAAACCTTTTCAAATACTCACAAATACATGTAATTATGTGTGTTATTAGAAAATAAAAACAAAACTCTCAATTGTGATAACCCCCACACAAAACCATCATACCTCCATTCTCACCTCTCATTCTCTTCAAACATACTACCAAACATACCACACACAAACACAATTGTGACAATAAAAAACACAACTTTGACGGGATCCTACTGGCTATTGCTTTTAAACATGATTTACATTCCAACTGTGACATTCATCTTTTACACATCTGGGAATCCTACCCAAGACACAGATGAGAGAAGAACCAATCAGAAGCTATGAGAAAAATCTCTCCTTTTTTGAATGTCACAGTTGAAATGTGAATCATGTTTAAAAGCATTAGCCAGTAGGATCCCGTCAAAGTGGTGTATTTTGTCACAATTGTTTTTGTGTGTGGTATATTTGTTCACAATTGAGAGATTTGTTCTTTTATTGTCTAATAACACACATAATTAAATGTATTTGTGAGTATTTGAAAATGTTTTTCATGACTATTTGAGCACTTCTATATAAAAAGATAACTATTATATCCATAAAAATAAAAAAGTATAACTGTTTTTGATTAAAAAAAAAAATCATAAGAAAATGTATATATGATGAGATTTTGTTTATGGGGAAATGTCATCTTATGAGTGACTACCATTGTTGAAATTAAATAGGTCAGATAAGAGGTTTGTTATATGTTTGTTGCTATTTCCCCCTCCTCTTGGACCTAGAAGCACACAGGGGACACCTTCTTCTTAGTACAGTAGCTTGCTGTTCTCTCTCTGCTAAAGTAGCACATTATGTCTTTGCTGTAGTTGCAACTGTAGCTGCTGCTGTTGTCCTGTGGCAAATATGTTAACAACTGGAGTTCCTGCTGTGATTTTAGCTGTTGTGGATTCTGTGGTCACTGCTGTCGTACTGTGCTTGAAACTTTTTTTGAAGCTGCTGTTGTAGTATTTGCTTACGCTGTAGCTCTTGTAGCTGCTGCAGTGGTAAAAGCCATGGTGGCAGATGCTTTTGTCCCTGGTATTATTACAGCTGTGGTCCAGTGGCAGTTGTGACTGATGCTTTTGTCCCTGGCATTAATACAGCTGTGGGCCTAACTGTGGCTAAAACTGTTGCTGCAAATATGGTGGCAGACGTTTTTACTGCTGTGGTGAGCTGTGCTGCTGTGATAGGTCATGCTATCTCTGTTGTGGTTACATGTGTAGTCACTGTTGTGGTCCCTACCTTGTGGGTGGCTGTTATAGCTATTTTCCAAACCATGGTGGCAGCTGTGGTCACTGGTGTGACCGTCTACTGTAGTCACTGATGTTGCAAGAGCTGTGGGCACTGATGTTGCAACACTGCATTTCTGTATTACTACTGTAGTCACTAATTTCGTCTCTGTCTTTCTGCAAACGGTTATTACAGTTGCCCCTGTCATGGTGGTAGATGTGGTCACTGTGAGCTCAGCTCTGGAGGAAGCGGTGATCAATGCTGAAGTTGCTAGGTCTTTGTTGTTGTGGCAGTTGTCGCTACTGTCCCTGCCCTCGGGGAATCTGGAGCAACCACTGTGGTTCCTAGAGTCATTACAGCCGTTATTGAAGAGGTTATATCTCTGCCCTTCTTGCAACTACTATTCATACTTTGTTAGTGGCTGTTATCAAATCTATTTTAGCTATTGTCTGGGATCTGGTTACTGTGGCAGAAGCTATTTCTGTGGCTGATTCTGCTGACGGTGCAACTGTGGTCTCTGCTGTAGTGATTGTTCTGGTGGCAGCTGTGGTTGCAGCGCACATACTACTGTTGGTCCTGCCATAGAGGCAGGTCACTTCTTTGGTGCCTGCCACTATGGCAGCTTTGGTCATTGATGTGGATTCTACTATTACTACAGATATGTTTGCTATGATCGCTCTTATGCTTTGATGCTACTGTGGTTGAGAAGAGAAAAATAAGAATTTGACAGGCCCCCAAGACCCTTTTACCATATTTCTTGTCAGCTAATCACATGAAGTCTGGCAAACAACCAAAGAGCTCCCTATTGGGACCCTCCTTCGGCAACACAATACAAATAGTGGTCAATCAAGTGATCTGCTTTCATAAAGAGTCTACTCAAAAATTCCTAAGCTCCTTTCTGTACACCTAATTTTCTTTTTTCTGTTATGACGAGATAAAATAGCTAAAACCATCTCCGGTCACAACTAAATAAAAAGGGTCTCACCGAATAGGTCCCTAAACAAACATGTTGCCTTCCCTACTACCAGGTATCCAACTGTACTTCCTTCCAACTAGGACCGGTCAGGTAACAACCATACTTGATATTTACACTTTAGGCTCACAACACATATTCTCAAGCACCACAGTTCTTCTGTTACAAATCTATCAGGCCAACACACAGGAAAAAAGTCACTTAGACAGAACTTTGAACTCAAAAACAGGTGGATGGCAATAGTCACATGCTCTTGAGATGGGAGACCTAGGATAACAAGACAGACAAGGTAGAGGGAGAGAAGTGGATAAGGTGCAGGGTCTCTTAACAGGACACCGATGCGCTAACTGACGCCCTGAGAAAATCACAACAAGATTATACAGCTCATCAGACGAGTAGTCTGGCACCAAAATCCAACTTAAACACATCAACGCAACTAGTCCTATACAAGCAACAAAGCTTATCGCACCAACAATTCACTGACACCTAGGGAAGTACAGTTAAACTCTGAACAGCACAAAGTGCACCAAGACTTTAGCTGAATAGAAGATCTACCTCTTGAGCAGGAAAGAGAAATCAAAGCCTAAGAGTCCCATTTGTGGAGCTTCTTGTGTTTCTTCCTGGAGGACTTGTCATCGGTTGCGGCCACTATGAGAATTGCTGGATTAATGGGAGCTATTGCGGTATCTGGACTGGCAACAGGCCTCATGTTCAGTATTTAATTTGGAAAATACTATGTGCTGGTACCTAAAGTTTCCTTAGAAGACCATAGAGGTGCAGACGATGGCTGGGGTTGCTTAATTCCAATGCAACCTAGTCTTGATTCCACTCATGTCTCTTTCATCCACCGCCATTCACTCCCTACCTCTTTATAACAATCTTTCAGGTTATTGTTCATCTTGCTTTTCTCCCTTTGTCACTGTTTAACATCTTTCTCTCCCTCCGTATTTCCCCCTTTTATGTTTTTCTCTTTCTTAAACTGGGTCAAAGTCTGAAGAGGAAAGGTAAGTCCTGGTCTGCACTTAAAGGTGCAGATGGACCTAAACTGGAACCACCGGCTCTAATTAAGCACCCCTGACATTTGTCTCAGATACACACTATGAACAATTGAATTTTCGGCTCCTTAGCGTACATTGGCACACCTCCTGCGTGACTTTGGGTCATGAGGGTGATATCTGCTTGTGGCAGGATAGACCGGACGTGAACATTTTCAGAGGTGTTATCCTGTTGAAAAACACTGCAAAAGACAATTTTGGTAGAACACATTCAGAGGCTTATTCTACATACTCTGAGGACAATCGGTCAGGCCATGCCCTAAATATTGGCTGTTGGTAAATAAACGTATCCTTTTCAAAACCTTGGTTCCATCCCATCAAGCTTTTTATAAAACTTCTCCTAAATAGCTTAGCACAGACTCCACCACTAGAAGCCAAGAAGAGCTCCTAGATCTTCAAATTCGCTGCTGCGGACGCTTCCCAAGATTAGGATCACTACCTGTGGCTTCCAAAGTCTGGAATGGCCTACCACTCCCTCTGCGCCAACTTACAATTGAAAGCCAGTACAAACATTAACTTAAAACCTGGCTCTTTAAATGATGATTTCGCACAATTTATGTACCATCTAGCCAACTTCCAGCCCCAAGATGCCTAGTTTGGCAGCTGCACGCTTTGTAAATCTGATTTGTTGTTGCAGTTGTGAGGTGCAAAAAAGGAGCAGACGTCAGTGTGCTAGGGCGGTGTCTTCTACTGCTCCATGATATCATATTTGGGAGGGTTACTTGAAGTGAAGTGCCACCTATTGGTAAGAACAGCTAATTCAACTTTCTGGATCCAGATCGGTAAGTGGAGGAGATTCAAGACGTGAAGAATATGCAGGGAGAAAAAACAAAAAATAATGGTTTTTTTCTACAAGAAAAGGTGTCCATTATCTCCATGGAGAAATAATAATTGAATTCATTTAAAAAAAAAAAGTTACTTTGAAGTTGCTGGTATATCTGTAAATATAAGCTGGGCTATTTAGTTGAGTTATGCTCCCAATTTAGTTTTTGGGTTCAGAATATATTAGAAATTGTCTCGGAGTGACCACTGCCAATGAATTTTGTTTATCCAAGGCTTCCTTTTTAAGGATTCCGCACATCAGTTCTGTTTTTGCTGGATTTCAGGCAGTTTAAATGCTTTTTAAAAAATATGTTGGTATTTACTACTGCTGCTTCAGCCACTCATGTAAATATGGACACATTGGTTAAGTTGCTTTTTTTCTCTTAAAGATGGCAAAGGTCAATATCTACTGCAATAAGTCACATCATATTAAATTTAATTTTAACCACCTTCTATGTATACGCTTCACGTTCACGTTATATTTGGAACCCTGCACGCTTACAATTAGTGTTGACTGAGGATAACAACATAACATCATAAAGATGTCTAGCAGTCCAAATTTTGATATTCCATAGTAGAATTCTGAAAACGTAGTTTATTTTGCAAATAAAGAAGTTACTATTTGAATACATTTAGGTATACATTTTTTATAAAGGACCAAAATGAAAAATATACCGTATTTACTTACAGACTTTAACTGTATGCCTTGTCTGATTTGATCTAATAGTGCATCTCTTCCAATGCCAGATACTGGTCTGTTTTCTTTCTGATCCACTTTCTTAAGTGCCGCTCCTTCTCTTATTTGCTCCAAGAGGGCAGACTTGCCTACTGAAGAAACTGAAACTTGCATATCACCATCAGAAGATGGTCCAGGTGGGGGAGGAGGTCCAGGAGGCGGCGGCGGAGGAGGAGGTGGTGGAGGGGGAGGTGCGGCAGACCCGGGCATTGAGGGTGGTAGAGGAGGAGGTGGTGGTGGGGCCCACTGTGAAGAAACGGCCGGAGCTTGAGGTGGTGGAGGGTGCACTCTGTTTGGAGGTGGAGGAGGCATAGAAGAGCCAGGCCTGAAAGGAGGTGGAGGTGGGGGTGCTGCTGTTGGAGCTCTAGAAGGAGGTGGAGGCGGTGGAGGAACTCCTCTTCCTCTGGCCGGAGGTGGCGGAGGACCTGAATTGTGTGGAGGTGGAGGTGGGGGTGGCCCTCCTCGGAAAGGTGGGGGCGGAGGAGCTAAAACAAAAACAGACACATCGAAAGTTTTAGTAATATTTCAAATGTAATTAGTATCAATTTCTGAAAGAGAGAAATAAATTGCAATGCAGCACACGTTGCAAGAGTAAAAATGCATAAACTGTGAGAATCAGGCAGGAGGTCCATTTCTAATATTTAGTCTTAATCTAAGTGAAATGAGTATTGTTACATTCAGGGCATCTCATTCCAGACACTTATTTCAATGGGTGTTACCCCCCCATGCACAGCATTATTCATGGGGGTGGTTGAAGGTTAAAAAGTTGCATGCATTACTGCTGCATAGGATTCAGAAGTGAGTCATGGTAGTGCACTACTTAAACATTTTTGGGGGGTTTAAGTAGTGCACTACCATGACTGACTTCTGAATCCTATGGAATGTCATGTAATTTGTCTGTCAAGTTGAACACTGCAGCTTTGAATACTAATAATTACCATGTTCTCCTGTTAATCAAAGACGTTCATACTGCAACTGTTTGTTATTTGAATTTGAAATTATAACTCATACAAAATGCTGCTTTCCCCTGGCTTAAGTATAAGAGAATATCCTCATGACCTTGATTTAGTAACTAATACAACCATGTGGCAACCTGTGTATTATGTGTATGTATGTCCCGCACACCATTTTAGATCAAGTTTTTCGTAAAGTATTCCATTGAGGGGAGCTATCTCGGAGTACGCTTCATCCTGGTAGCGCCGAAGTAATGTCCATAAGGTTGCTGATATGGGTAATATCAGTCCCGAGATGCTCACACCATGTGAAGATGATAAAATCATCAAAATCGATTTCATTCAAAATTTCAACTCGTTTAATTGTAAGATCATCATTTTATTGTTCGTTTATGTAAATTGTGAAACCGGTGATCTCCAATATTCAAATGCATGTATTATGCTCAACGCCTTTGATACAGCATGTTAGGATCCCAGTTTCTTGTGAGAAATACAAGATGTTTAACCCAATGCATTTCGGGCACCTTCTGCCCTTCGTCAGGGGTTTGTATCTGTGAAGTTAAGAATCACATAAATGCTGTTACAATAGTGTATAACTTTTCACCTGAACTGTCATTCAAACAACAATATATCCATGTAAGTGGCCGATCTTAACGCTCCCAACTGTACCGCTTTCCCGCTAAACAGATATTCAACACATAATCACGATTTTACCCCTGATGTACTAATCCATCATATTACTCCAAAAAAGTTACCATCCGTCTAAACACGAAGCATTCATCTAGATATTCAGTCCTACTTCTAACCTTTATTTAGAACGAAAAAACTAGCGTGCCGCTAATCTTACTTGAAAAAGTTGCAAAGGCCACTTCATCCGTCTCTCCTATGGAGATTACGTCCCTTTCACTTTACCACGTGATGCGATCGATTTGTAACCCTCGTTGTAATCACCCTCACCTGAGTGGCGGCTTAAACTAAACTCCTCGATGTTACTTAGCATACAACTCCCATAATTCCCCCAAGCTGTCTATTGGTTCATCTACTCAAGTTCCTATAGGTAGTCGTGATTTAAATTTGAATACCCCGCCCTGCCCTGAGTGGTCAATTAAATGCGATTGGGAGCGTTAAGATCGGCCACTTACATGGATATATTGTTGTTTGAATGACAGTTCAGGTGAAAAGTTATACACTATTGTAACAGCATTTATGTGATTCTTAACTTCACAGATACAAACCCCTGACGAAGGGCAGAAGGTGCCCGAAATGCATTGGGTTAAACATCTTGTATTTCTCACAAGAAACTGGGATCCTAACATGCTGTATCAAAGGCGTTGAGCATAATACATGCATTTGAATATTGGAGATCACCGGTTTCACAATTTGCATAAACGAACAATAAAATGATGATCTTACAATTAAACGAGTTGAAATTTTGAATGAAATCGATTTTGATGATTTTATCATCTTCACATGGTGTGAGCATCTCGGGACTGATATTACCCATATCAGCAACCTTATGGGCAACCTGTGTATTGCCAATGTGTTAGATTTTGTATTTTAATTTTACATTCTAATCTCTTTGTGTCCAGCTCGACCTTTCCCGTCTAATCTACTTAGACACACACATTCAAGCGTTATATAGGGATTTGCCGGTCACCGTGCTACTTCTCTTGCATTTTACTCACTTCCTGGTTCACTTCATGATTGCAGGTTGACGGTGCAGCTTTTCTAACTGCTTTCTTCAAGAGGCGGGCCCGCGACGTAACCACACTTCCAGTTATCGCCGCAGGTCGACAGACACAGCAGCGTAATCGCAGCCCACTTGCAGACCGCGTAGAGGTAAGGACTCCTACTTAACTGATCCGACTTTTGCATCACGCTTACTTTCTGCATTATAGCTTACGCCTGTCTTAATCTACAGGACCACGCTCCCAGGAATGAGCATTACCCGGCTCTTTCCAACGTGTACGCTGCAATATTTACAGGCTACCCTTTAAGGTAAAATTCTGCAATTGTCGCTGCTATATTTCCCTCACGCTCCCTTTCATAGCCCGTTTCAGGTGGCACTTTATGCCTGTGCACCCGACTTAACACTAACATCATTTGCTATATATTAGAGGTTGAGGTGCATATTTACCTAATTTCTGCTGCACTACATACTCGGGCGCTATTTTTACTTAATGCCCTGACTAGATGGCACTTTATTTCTGTGCTCCAGACTAATAACGCTAACCTTGACACAATACACTCGAGGTCTCTTACATATTTGCCTCTTAGATAAACACTGATTTTAATATATATCGGGTGTAAGTTTCGTCCCACATTTACCTACGCCATGCGGCATTTACACACTGCGGCTTCCTATTCACTTGCCACCATACATAGTCAGGCCTTTATTTATTTCCACTCTGGGGGTTCAACTGCGCCCCTTTCTGAGGTGTTAGGTAGACAGTAAATAGGCACCTTACCATATTGCCAAATTAATATGTTGCCTCCTCTTTGTCCCTAGTGACAATTTACCTGATAGGGTTCCACTCATCAAGTTATACACCACTTCTCCGAAGTACCTTTCCCAGGCCAGCCGGGACGGAATTACAACCGGCGGAGAGGTGAGCCTCCCTCCTCGTTTTGGTATTTCCACGTGCACGCATATGCGTAGCAATCGAGTCCACAGCTTGGACCGAGGATTTACCTTTATTTCACACACTCTTGTATTTACAGATCGATCACCACTCAGTTAACATGTCCAAATGGTAAGAGTGTATATCCCGAGCACTAGCTTGCATGACCCCGTAGAATGTCTGAGACACTCTCCATTTTCACTCCTCTTTGTCCCCCCCCATTTTTTCCCCTCTGCTATCAGAAAGATCCTGTCCTGCTTTTCACTCTGATAGACATTTCCTGCTATTCTAAGCAATTTTGAAACCAAGTAATTACGCCACTTACCACTATGTTGATATGTAGATACCACTTCATATTTTGGCCAACTGTCATGTTTACGGAGTGCTATATTACTGCGTACATTAGGACAATGTGTAAACCTTATTAGTCATGCCTTGGTTTTAATAGGTGTTGTCCTGTAACATTGAAATCACAATAATGTGCTCACAATACAATACAAGGTCTTTTAGACACACTCTCACGCTACCTGTAGGATTATGTCACCTTGCAGTAATGATCGCCACGATTGATGGTATGTCACCAAGGGTGTTGTTGCACTACAGTCACGTATCACCTAGTATCTGCACTGAGATTGTAATGTTCTATAGTGTTGGATAACATGCCATTGTACATCCTTTAGCCCTGAAGAAGTTGTGGGTTTTCCACCCTGACAAAACACGTGTTGGCGGGGCAATCGATCTACATCAAATACAGAGAACACGCGAAATTTGGATTATTTGTTCGACTATCGTTGTGTTTTTTTCAATATTTCATCATTTCAGACACGCAGAATCTGCTCTGCAGACTACGATTACGTGTGCACAGGCCTCCTGTACAAAAAACTTGGTGACCTTGAGTGTGTTTTGGGGATTTAGGGTTATACCCCCGCCTGTAGCACAGTATCTCACTAAGAATTTCTCTACACTGACGTACACACGAGTAGGCGCCATCGGATACCGCATAGGACTCTAACCCTTCCTCGCCTAAATTTAAAATCCACCTGTCTGCATGCTAGTGGTGATACAACGTAATAAGGTTGCATCTACAAAACAGTGTAGAACACCTGCAGATGAAAAAGTTCTATTTAGGACTCAGTCTGTCTGGTTGAGTTCTTTGCTCCCGGAGGATGCTCCCTCAGAAGTCCATTAGTCCGAATATGCCCATTTTGGATATGAAGCCTTCCCTACTTACTAGTTCTGTTTGAGGAAATTCTGTTCCTGTTTCATTGAGGGCTGGCCCTCAGTGTGCATGTGGTCAGTGATCTGCCAGGCATCTAGCCCTTTGGTGGATTCCCTGGGTAATTAGAATAGACCAAGGCTGGGGGCATTTGCTTTAGTCTGGCCAGGCATGAACAAATCTTGCTGGTGACCGCTGGAATTCACTAGAACGAAGGACCATTTCTTAGACAGAGATGGTGCAATAAAGCAGGTCATGGAGGACAGAGCTTTGTTAGGTTCTCTTCCTGCATTTCCTCATTGAGATGTGGGAAAAGAAGAAGTGTGAAGAGCACCAAAACTCATGTTTGGAAAACAGTACATCTTCATCTGGAGCTTCCTGAAATATAGTTTGTTATATTTGGCCATTTTTAGATAATGCATGATGACTCTTTTAAACAATAATTATTTAAATGTGCTACTCAATGCCATGGAGTTCTTGGTGAGATGGCCTAAGACTCCATTTCTCAGCATCCTTGTATGGCGCTCATACAGTGATTCTCCCCAATTCTCCTATGGAAACCATATATGACACAGGTATGTGAGCACTTACTTGGTACTGCATGTGTGTGACTGCGAATACACACATTTGTATGCCAGCCTACAGTTACCGTTGCAAAGGTTGAGACACATTCCTGCTTTGATTTTTTTTTTTTTTGAATCAGCTGTAATAACAACCACTACACCTCAAACTGTCCCCGTCTAGTTCAAGTGCTTCATCAAAAGACCACTTTGCATCAAAACTTTCCATTGATTGTTGTTCCAAGACCGATTTTGGCACTGGTTGCTTTGTTGCAGTGGTCCTGCAGAACAAGTTACTTACCTTCGGTAACGATATATCTGTAAGAAACATAGGTTAGTTATAGATTCCTTACCTTAGAATTACCCCCAGAAAGTTTTTTCGTCAGCAGTGCGGTAGCGACTTAGATGCCGCCCTTGTGCTCTGATGTCAGTTCTGTACACGACTTTCCACGCAAGAGGCGCAGAGCCATCCAAGACTGGTGCACAAAACTAGGGCCCTGAAAGGAAATCCTTAACCCCAGAAGTCAGTTCGCAGAATGGGGAGGATGAGTGGGGCAGTAAGGAACCTATAACTAACCTATGTGTCTTACAGATATATCGTTACCGAAGGTAGGTAACTTGTTCATTTGAAAGAAACAATTAGTTATAGGTTCCTTAACTTAGAAGAGATACCCCTGCAATACCAACCCTGGAGGTAGGTCTGAGAACAAGTTCACACCAGAAAGTCCTGGAGAATAGAACAGCCAAAGAACACATCTCTCTGGACTTGGTTGTCCAGACAGTAGTGTTTGGTGAACGTGTGCAGCGATGCCCACTTAGCTGCTTGACAGATGTCATTTAGGGGGGGGGGGGGGGGGACTCCTCGTCCCAAAGCAGTAGTAGCGGCCGTCGCCCTGGTGGAATGGGTGCGCAGCCCCACTGGTGGCTCCTTCTTTGCCAAAGAGTAGCAGGCTTTGATGCACAGAACGATCCACCTGGAGATGGTCTGTCTGTGCACGGCCTGATCTTTCTAGGCGTCCACGTAACCAACAAAGAGCTGGTCGTCCACCCGGAATGGTTTGGTGGGATCCAAGTAGAAGGAAAGCACACATTTTATATCCAGACAGTGGAGCCTCACTTTCTCTTTCAAAGGATGCGGAAAGAAGGTGGGCAAAGTGATGGGTTTGGCCAATGTGGAAAGAAGGGACCACCTTGGGAAGAACGGAAGGTCTAGTTCTAAGGTCGACTTTGGCCGGATGGACAGCCAGAAAGGGAGGCTTGGAAGAAAGCTTGTAGCTCACTCATCCTGCTTGCAGAGGTGATGGCCACCAGAAAGGCAGTTTTCAAAGTGAGAAGTCTGAGAAGACAGTTATGTAGCGGCTCAAAGGGAGCGCGCTAAGATATGTAAGGTCTAAGTTCAAGTCCCACTGGGGCATTACGAAGGGAACAAGAGGAAAAAGATGAGTAACGCCTTTAAGGAATCTATTTACAACAGGGGACTTGAAAAGAGAAGGTTGATCAGGAAGCCCAAGGAAGGCTGAAATGGCCGAGAGGAAGCCCTTTAGAGTGCTCAGAGCAGAGCCCTGCTGGGCCAAAGAAAGGAGGAACAAGAGAACCTCAGAAAGAGGGGCGGAAAGGGGATCCACAGCCTTTGCTGTGCACCATGCCCCAAATTTGTTCCATCTGCAGGTGTATACCATCTTATTGGCTGGACGCCTGGCTGCCAAGATAACATCACAGACCTCGAAAGGAAGTAAACGGTCGCCGCTCAATCTCCACGCAAGGAGGTGGAGTGTGGACAGGTTCGGGCGGAGGACAGTCCCCTGCTGCTGAGACAGAAGATCCTCCCGAAGAGGCAGTCGGATGGCCATGTTGAGCAGCTCGGGATACCAGTCTCTTCGTGCCCAATCCAGAGCCACAAGAATGACTTGGGACCAGCCGCGCTTGATCTTCAGCACACTGGGCAGAAGTGGTATAGACGGAAAGGTGTATAGAAGACTGCGACTCCACTTGCGGCGAAACGCGTCGCCTAGCAAGTGCCGCCTTGGAAATTCCGACGTGCAGAACTGATGATATTGCGCGTTCTCTTCAGTGGCGAATAGATCTAACCAAGGCTCTCCCCACTGCTGAAAGAGACCGTGCACCACCTCCGAGTGAAGATGCCATTCGTGATCCATCATGCACCTGTGGCTGAGTTTGTTCGCCCTGGTGTTCAGGGAACCTGCCAGGTGTTAAACCACCAGGGATATGCCCTGATGTTCCAGCCATGTCCAGAGGCGGAGGGCCTCCTGACATAGGGTCCACGACCCCACCCCGCCCTGTTTGTTGCAGTATCACATGGCAGTGATGTCCGTGAACACCTGCACTACTCTTCCCCGGACAGAGGGAAGGAATGCTTTGAGTGCAAGACAAATCGTCCTGAGCTCCGGAAGGTTGATATGGAGCCCGGACTCCGTTGGAGACCAGAGGCCTCTGATCTCCGCCTCCCCCCTGTGGCTGCCCCCACCCCAGAGTGATGCATCGGTCATCAATGTGAACTCTGGTTGAGGAAGGGAGCGGGATCTGCCGTCGACCCAATCCTAGTTTGTTAGCCACCACTGCAACTGGTGTGCAGTGCCGTCCGAGACAGGTTCACTTGATGTTGGGCCCACTGGAACTTCAGGTCCCACTGCAGAGGCCGCATATGCCATTTGGCATGGTTCAGCAGCAGGATGCAGGAGGCCATCAGACCCAGTAGTCGGAGGGTCATCCTGACCGAAACCCGGGATAGAGGCTGAAAGATTGGAATCATACCTTGAATATCCTGGACTCGCTGTTTGGGAGGATAGACCCGAAACTGCGTTGTGTCCAGAACCACTCCGATGAAGAGGAACGTCTGAGAGGGAATCAGGTGTGACTTCTGCACGTTGATGGAAAACCCCAACAAATGCAGGAGTCTGGAGGTGGGAGACGACAGCCTGGTGCGAGCCCGCCTTCAACAGCCAGTCGTTGAGATAGGGGAAGACTGGAACCCCTGATCTGCGCAGATGAGCGGCGACCACCGCCATCACTTTCGTGAACACCAGAGTGGAGCTGATAAGGTCAAAGGGGAGCATGGTAAACTGATAATGCTAGTGGCCTAACATGAACCGCAGGTAGTGCCGGTGATCCGCAAGCCTTGAAGTCGGGCATCACTCGTGCACTAAGAGTCGATGGACTCAAAAAATGAAGTTGACAAAAGTCGAGAAAAAGTCAGTCAAAAAGTGACTGGAGGTACTCTCTCCGCATCTGCGCAGAAAAAGAAAGAACTGACATCAGTGCACGAGGGCGGCGTCTAAGTAGCTACTGCAACATCATCCCGGCGACGCTGACGACGAACGCGGAGTCGACCGACGCCACTGATGTAGCTTAGATTTCATCTGGATTCAGGCATTGCTTTATTTTTGTGTTTCAGACCGACTGCATTTTAAAATGGCACTTTTGGTGCATGCCAAGTGAAAAACATGAAAGAGGCCTGCAAATGAAATAATGTAAAAGCATGCCTAATTAATTAATCATGGATCTTTAATGTGTTTAGTTTAGATTTAACCTCAATATAGAATTTACATTTAATTTAGAGAATGTTGTTTTTTGAACTTTTAAAGTAGCACATAATTGTGCTGAATTAACGTGTTTTTGCAGTGTAGAAAACGTGTGATTTTAGTTTCCTTTAGAAGGCTCACTGTGGCCTCTTTAGCTTTGAACATAAGAATGGAATGTGTGTTCTCTCCTCCCAGCTCCTTTTCCTTGTAATCTACGTTCCCTGTTTAAGTCTCAAGAGACGTTGGCTTTGTTGCATATTTAGACAATGCATATTCAGTTCATAACACATCTTCTTATAATGTGTATTAATTAATCAACCATGCACCAACACTACATGTGGGGCAAACGCATTTTACATGAAAAGCTATTTAAAACATTAGAGCATGTTGCTATGAGTATGTATTAATTGTTTGCGCTTTGAAAATTTGCATTGGTGCTTGTTTATGCTATGTTGTACATTGTGCATTTTTGCATGTTGTGCACAAATGATAGAAATGCTGCTTTAAACTAATAGCTTTAGCTAGGTAATAACTAATACATGGTACTAGTATGGGTGAGGTAAACATAATGGGTTTTATTTCGTAAATTAATATTCTTTTGTGTTTGTTTTGCTTTTGGGCCCACAATAAAAATGGCTGCCTGAGAATCCAGAATGGCTGAATGAGATACGTATGCGCAGAAGATTGTGCCAGCTGCATGAACTGCCAAGTGCCTCAAGTGAAGACACATGGGTCAAGGCCACAGTGATCTGCACACTCCTGTCACCGTGCCAATTTACCAGTGTTTGTGGGAGAGTGTCATCCATGTGTGCGATGTGAAAGCAAGGCGGAAATAGACTGATACATTTTTTTCGCTTAAATGTTGCAATATTGTTTAATTATTGATGGTGATACATATGACTGTATTAAGCCTCAACGCTTCCTTTGTCAGAACCGGTATGGGTTGGATTTGCAATGAGAACAGGATGATGAGACCCCCTATGTCACCTGCGCTAACCAATCACAGTGCGAGTTTCTACTGAAACTGCAACATTATTAGTATAGTCAGCCATGAATTAGAGTATAAATAATGACCCCTTAGGGGGCGTGTCAGTCTTAGAGGAGAGGAGAAGGAGCAGATCTGACCAGACCTCATTTGGGTTAGGTACGTGAACGTCGCGGGTGCAGCCTGGGAGGAGATAGCGTCTGAGGAGACACAGAGGGAGGAGGGGGCCTTGCTCATCTTTTTTCAGAGAGGCCTAGGCTAGCCTTGCGACGTTTTTGGCAAGGCAGATCAAATTCTTCTGTGGTCTTGTGAAGGGAGGGCATTTTCAAGGAGCAGCCTCTCTGTTAGACAGAGAGGGAGAGAGACAGATGAACAGACCAGTGAAGAGAGCAGCTGAGAGATCAGGACAGGTTGTCTTATGCATTTATTTCATTTCTCTTTATGGGAGATTTTTGCCAATTATTAATTATTGATTAGGCTTGCAAAACACACTCTTGAATTATATTTTTCCTGAAACTCTTTAAAGAGTCCTGACTGACATAGAATTAGGGGTTTGCCTTTTCTTTATGGAGTGCTTTGTATGCAATCTATAATATGTTCTGTATCAATTCTATTCTTCCTATTTTTCAATTCTGTAATCGGATTGAAAACTGATGAATGAATAAAGAATCAGAGAAACTTAACTTCTGACTAGAAAATTAAACCCTTTAAAATACTCCCAACTCTCTTTATTGGCTTAAATATTAATTGCATTTTGATTTTTCATGTTTATGTAAAGTCTCCTTTAGGTGATACACGGCGGCAAAGGTCCATCACCTTTAAAGCAGTAAACTAGAGGTAAATGATGTTTTGTATTGAGAAATTACCGTGAAATTACCGCTGGATCACCACCTTCCGACACGCAGGGATACTGCTGGCGGAAAAACCTTACGGATCCAGTCTGACGCCTGGGGGTAATTCTAAGGTAGGAAATCTATAACGAACTGTTTCTTTCGATACCAAGCATTTCTGGAATGAAACTATCCTTTGTCTTCGTTCCTGATTTGATAAGTGTTCAGGTTCTGGAACAGGTGATTTTGACATTCATACTCTGCTTTTCCGACCACTTCTTTTACCAGTTAGAAAGTGGCTGAGCTAAAATTTCGTTTTTCTTAGGGACTTTAACGGCTTCAGTCTGGTGTGCACGACTATACAATTTTTTTGCGAAAGTGTTTCATCTCCTCTTTCAAAATCGAACATTTAATTACCACAGAGTATGAATCTTTGATGTCTTAAGGTCTGTTGATCATCATAAATTTGAGTTTTGACTGAGGGTGACTTTAAGAGATTGTTGTGGAACCTTCTGATTTTGGAGATGTCGATATTCACGTTGGTACTGCAGTAGCAAGGTAAGCACCAAACAAATCCTTTTCCTTTGCTGGAGCAGCTTGTGGCTAGGGTTGAAAGTAGGCATCCTCATCGTACACTGCAGTCTCTTTGACAGAGAGTTTGCCACAGCAACCTCTGCCTTAAGAGAGTCCAGGGCAAACAGTATCCAAAGCTTCTACTTGGCACCTGAGTTTTTGGTTTGAAAATGACCTAAGCCTAGCAACATTGTACATGTGGGTAGAGAGGCAACTATAAGGTATGCACCATTTACATGTTTGTTGAGGGAGCAATCCGGAATTGCCAATGGATAAACTTCCACAATTTGTTTACCATAACCCAAACGCAAATCACTGCATCGAACATAAAACTTCAAAACAAACATTTAACATATATTCTCATAACACCACACCTGTAGTTGTTTCCCAAAAACACACCAGAACCGAGACACTGTGTTCCTTTTTATTTTCATCTTCGAGGCTCAATTAGGATCCTCAACACTTGTTGAAAGGAAAGTGCTCTGCAGGGCTTGGATGAGCTGTACCGTTTAGATTTGGCAATTTTTCGTTCTATCCCTGCATTCTCCCCCCCCCCCCCCCCCTTCCCCCCCCCCGTGATTTGAAAACCATGAAATCCACTGTAAGTGCCTTTTTTTCCAATGGTGTCTTGTTGACTTGAGGATGCTTGTCAAGAGTGTGACCCAATCTGAGTAAGAGTGATTACAGCCCCATCAGCCTACACTTTGCAGTGACTGGTGGAAATTGCAGCAAATTTGTAGGAACAGATGCCTTTTTACGTACATCTCTATGGGGAGGAGACCAGCATGGGCATACCAGCTTGAAAGTACTCCTTCACACCTTTCTATACTACCTTGTCATTGGGAGGAGGTTTCTCCCCGCCGGAGTGGAACTTATCAATTTCCCTTTCCCTTTTTTTGTTGCTGTTACTAATCTCCAAGGTGAGAGGACCAGAGGTGGAGGTCTGTATGATTTGGAATTAACAAAGCACCTAGTTCAAACATACCACTGGATTTAAGCTGGTCACAGTCATCTAGAGTGGATGATAAAAAATACACTATCCAATTTGACCCTCACACATTGGATGATGTCTGCAAAATAGTTAAAACTTTGTCCAACTAGGATGTCATCATGTAGCAGTTTTGATATGACTTAAAACAGTCAGGACTAGACTACACAATTCTGTCATCGTGGGAGATTCGGCTAAGCTGTTGGATAGACTACAACTAGTGCTGGCTGTTCATTTGGGACTTCTGAGCCCAATTCTTCGGTTGCGTCACTATATAATGGTGTACAACTGAGTGCTTGTCAATGCTGTGATGATCACTCACTGTGTAGTCTACCAATATAAAGCCATAACCATAACTAGTCTGACATGCAACTTTTGGCATCATAGCCAAAAATAAATAAAAATAGACAACAGTTTAGATGCACTTCTGCCAATTGAAAGTTTTAAACTTCTAAATAAGGCAGACCTTTGGTTGGCTCTGGCTCGACACCTTGGCCAGAAGAGGAAATTAAATATAGGCCTGCTATAGACCCTATTCACAGTAGTGCCGGAAAGGAAATCTCCCTAAGAGTGGCATGTCTGCTAATTTGTTCCTCTCCAGCAACTGATGAGAGTCTGGGAATCCTACTTGAAGTCTTGCTGCTGTGACTAGGGAAGATCCAGAGAACATAATAGCCTGCACAAGGGGATGGACTGTGAATTGTAAGAGTCAACCTTTTTTCTGAATGTATTCATTTTAAACAACTTTTATTAGTTTTTTGCTTTTTTGTATATAGTAGGTACATAATTACACACACTATATCACATGACAGGCAGTAGAACACTACCAATTGCCACACCTGATGGTGTACGGGAGTCACTAAAACACACTGCCCCATCATTCAGAAGAGAGAAAATCAAACAAAGGAACAATAATAAAACTGTGTTAAACTGTAAGCTTGTCCCTGTGCAGCAATTGGGAATGAAATGTGTTATGGTGCAACTATACCTGTGTATCGACAATAAGAGGCAGCAGCTCGGCACTATGCACTATGCATCCACGTGTGACTGTAGAGTGAGGCGGGGGTGTCCAGTCAGGTCTATGGATTATGTTGCATGTCAACGGTATATGGCTCAAGTCTGGGGTGTGCACATTAGGCCTCTTTCTGGTGTAGTCCGCTTCACCTTGCGGATCTCCTTGGAGTGCGGCGGTCAGTTCAGCCCACCCAACCACAAATCGGCCATTTCCTCAGCCCTTGCGTTTCTTCACGGGCGGGTGCAACCGATTCTGCCAAGGCCCACACTAGGCAAAGCTTTGGCTTTCCAATGCTCTTTGGGCTATCAGCAAAGCTAGGTCAATGAAGCGGTTAATGGCACCCCCTCCTCGCTGCTGTCTGTACCTCCCAGTACACAACTGCCAAGGCATTGCAGGCCTTGATGGCCAGTGGCGGCTGCAAGGGCAGAGTAGATCCCTGACCAGAATGCACGGGCCAACGGGCAGTCCCAAAACAACTAAATCATGCCCACAAGTATAGGAGCATGGCAACAGGGGAAGGCCGGCGACACAGTGGGGTGCATTTGATGTAAGGTATACTCTGTGTAACACAATAAATTGTATATCATGAAAGCATGCGTTGCGTGAGACCTTAAGGGGGTAGGCAATTGCTCTGCTCCATTCTTTCCAAGTTGTGTGGGCGATCAAGGGCATGTCCCCACGCCAGCTTAAGCGATTTTAAGGGATCCTGATTAGTGTGAGAGAGAGCCTTGGCAAGTCAGGAAATCAGTCGCTGCCCACTGTGCAAAGTGTTAGCATCAGGGGGTGGGTTGCTTGCTCTGAGGCAGTCACTTCTCACAGTACATAGATGCCTGCTACATTTGCGCTAGCAGGCGGCTTTGTATTAGGAATTGCCCACTGGCAGGCTCTTCTGCTCAGCAAGATGGATGATTGGGATCAGTGCTGCATCCTGGAACAAATCTCCAAGGGTCTCTATTCCTGCAGAGTCCCAGAGTTTCACACCCTCACGGCCCGCCACTTGAACAAAGGCAGTCATTGAGCATAGCAAGATCTTTGATGCTTAAGGAGAATTATTTGAGGAGGCGTGTAGTGCCCCAAGATAGCATCTGTGCACTATCTGCAGAAGGTTATAAGTGTCAGAGGGTAATGTCAATCCTGGGAGGAAAAGTTATCTTATGAAATCCTGGGCCCGTCTCATCCAGCCCGCCATCTGGTTGGCCATCGTTGTTGCGCCGCTAGGTACCAGTGTTCGAACACTGGAGCCTCTAGCCCCACTGCTGGGAATTTGAGTTTGTAAAGCTACTCCTTGTTCCACATTACGTTGTCTAACCTAAAGTCCAAGGATCGAAACTCTATGGGGAATAAATATCGGCAGATTGCAAAATGATATAACAGCCTGCGTAATATTAACATCTTGGAGAGGACTATTCGGGTCTTACTGTGAGAGGGAGCGAACACCAGAAAGTGACTTACGGCCAGAGTCAAGGTATGCCTCTCATGAGGTTGCCCTCTACCAAGTCTTGCACGGAATGGCATATATTGATTCCTAGGTAATGGAAGGTGTTTGGGGTTCCCACTTAAGATTATTAGTGGCCACCGACAGGGCATGCGTTGAACACATAGGGGATTTACAGAAACAGGCATGTAGTACACCGGTTCACCCCCAGCCTGGAAGGCCTCCCGAAAGGCATCCAAGATGTCAGCTATGACCCCCGACTCCCTCCCGTAGATCCTTTATATAGATTAAAACATCAACCACATACTGAGATAGAACATGTGCCTTGTCGTACAGTGATATGCTCCAATGCCATCCACACTGCTGCAGGTGAACCACAAGGGGCTTCATCGCCAATGCGAAATGCAAAGGGATAGAGGGCACCCCTGGCGCGTTTCCCTGCCTATAGAGAAATCAGCTGAGATCAGACAACCTGTTTTGACCCTCGCTATGGAATCCGTACAGGGTAGCTGAATTATTTTCAGCATCCATTCCTGAATGCCCACTCTCCGCAGGACCGGAAACATATGCTCCTAATTTAATGTGTCAAACACTTTTTTTGTTATCCAAAACCAGGCAGGCAGAATAAGGCCAGACTTTGGGGGCTTTCTCGAATATGCAATGGGCGGACATTGTTGATATATATGTCGATCTACCAGGTATGAAACCATTTTGGTCCAGGTGAATCAGCTTGATTGTGAGTGGCAACAACTGAATCGCCAGAATCTTGCTTAAAAATGTATAGTTGTTGCCCATCAGAGGCCTCCAGGGTCTCTCTGCCTGGTTTCGGTACCAAGACCAGTATTGCTTCGCATATTGTAGGTAGGTACCAGGCCTCAATGGAGGCAGAGTATAACTCAGTTAATTTAGGAGTCAGTAGGGATTCATAGCGCTTGAGGATTCTATTGGCAGTCCCTCAAGGCCTGGGGCTAAACAAGTGAGTAAGTCCCATGTGGCCCCACGTATCTCTTGCATTAGGTTGTGGGCATTCAATGCCTCTCTTCGGGCTACTGGTACAGGGCACAATGTCACGGTGAGGAGGAACTCTTACGTTTTTTTGTGCCACCAGGAAGGGTCCAGTTGGTACAAGGTTTTGTAGTGAGTGCTAAATACCTTGTGAATTTCCGCTTGCTTTTAAACAATGGAATCCTGTGATGTGCGGAAGGCGATTATTGGCACTGGGTTAGTGTCATGTTATGCTAACAGACGGACAGGTTTGTCACCTTCTGGATGTATATTGGCATGCCAAATAGTCAACGCAAAGAGTGAAGCAGTTGCTTCAGTTGGTCCTTAGCCTTTGCCAATGCTGAGTGGGCTGCCTCACCCTCCAATGCGGTCCGTTTCTGTTTCTCGACCTGATCCAGCTCCCGACTGAGCATTCCCTATTCCTCAATACTAGCATGGATACAGTGGCCTCGTACTACAGATTTTAACGCATGAGTGGCAGTGTTGCTATTTTCAATTAAGTAATTGCTGATGGTTTCGCAGGTCCTCTTGTGAAACACGGGGTCTTCCAGGACTGTCGGAAGCAAGCTCCAAGTAGTGACTGGTGGGGTGGGCTGGCCCCATGTGAATCGCAACTGCAGGGGGTATGGTCAGACTAAGTCTTACCAAGGTATTCCGCCTCCCTGACTAAGAGGTGTGAGATAGTGTAGCATAGGACGTGGTCTAGCCTTGGGTGTAAATCATGTGGTGGAGAATAAAACGAGTATTCTCGGTTTGTTGGGTGCAAGGCAAGCCAGCTATCTACCAGTGACCATTGGGTAAGCCATTATGAAAAAGTGATGGCACTCTGCTAGTAAGGTCCGAGGTCTGGGGTGTCCACCCTTCCTCCCAGGCCTTGTCTAGTTGCCGCAATGGTTGCTAAGATCATGCATAGCTTTGCCTCTGCAGGGTAGGGCATGTCCAAGCCTACGAGCCGGGGGCTATCTCATGTCCCTGTTGCGCTCCCTGGACAGGGGCACGGTGGCAGAGGACTTTCCATCCCCACACTGTCCCTTCTGCAGGGTGCCCAGTGGGGGCTGTAGTTGGTAGACAACGTGCTCCTAAGAGCCTTGGCTGTATCAAGATCCACTATGGCTCGATGTGGGAGACCCACCATGTTGCCTTACCGGCATCCAGTTGTAACCAGCCTAGGCAGGCACGTGCCACGTGAGCGTTTTTTTAATCCAAATGGGTGTCGTGGCACAGGAATCACAGGAGGAGTCGACCTTATCATAATAATTCTTGTATAAGGCCTAGCTAATTGGAGAACCTGCATGCAAGATTTCTCAACTAACTAAGGGTGCTCAAGAGACACATTTAGGTTGTGGAGCTTCAACATTGCCCTATCTCAAAAGAACAGGTGACGCTAAATTGTCCCTAACAAATCTCATTATCCAGAGGTTGTCAGCATCACTCCACTCGTCAGGGTCAAGACCAGTAGGTAATACCATCTTGATAATCCACTCGCAAGTCCGATCGGTTAGCTTTGAGAAGGGATCCTGATTATGGAGTCAATTGATTCATTTTTTTACCTTCTAAGGTTACATTTATTTCAAATTCTTAACTGAAACTGGTAAGCCCAATGATATAATTGGGAGTCCTCACGCACCTAGGAAACTCTGTACTGCAACTGGTAATTTTCGAGATACGGGCCCCTAAGGTTTAGGGGACCTCCCAAACTTTCCACTGAGTCAATCTGAACACAGATTTGTGTGATACAATTACGTGACAAGGCAGTGAGTAGGCAAGTGTCTAGAATGGAGGAGCTATGAACCTGGCAACTTATGTTTTTTTATGGAGAGTCTAATTTTAATTGTTCTTTGACCTATTTGTAATTAAGTCATAACCTTCTTTGCAGTTAAAACACTGACTGGATATTGACCGTCTTGTATGTTACTTGTTATATCACACTGCATTTGAGTTTCTTTTCCCTACCATCTACAAGCAAAAATAATGAATTGCTTGCTCTTGCTACCTTGAACCACCTGTCCAAAGGAAGTCATTTGTTTTACAATGAGAATGCAATTGTATTATTGCAGTGGGACAACAGTGAAAAATGATAGCACCAACATCAGACAAAACACAAACTGCTGACTTCTCGAGAGCCTCAAGAAAAAGCCTCCTAGGCGTGGAAAAATATCCCCAACAAAAATGTTTGCCACCACCTACTGGATAGCAAATGAATGCAAAAGCATTTCAATCCATTCTGAATCTATTCTTGCTACAGAATCACATTTAGGCCTAGAAACCATGACTAGTCGTTCACCCCTCTTTCCAAAAGCTAAACTCCAACACTTTACTATGAGGGGTGACATGTTCTGGATGGGAGGAAAAGGCCTGCGTGGGGAACGGTCTGGTCTGTAGGTCACCTTTGCAGAATAGGTAAGCAGTAACCAAACGCTTGTTCCATAAGCTGATGTTGTAAGCTCTAAGAGACCATGTCATCGGTAGGGGGGGTGGGGGAGGGGCTGGTGTGTGCCTTGTAAACCGGGAAATTATGTCTTGGGTCAAAAAAGCTCATTAAATGTAAGGAAACCCTGATGTCAGCAAAATCATGCTGGGCACTATACTAAAACAGAAGAAGATACTACAGTTTTGCCTCTGATGCAGACCATGGGTTAACTGTGAAGCAGGTTCCAGTCATTACTGGCCCTGAACACAAGGAACAAATTGGGTGCCTACATGCGGTGGGAATGCATCGGTGTAACGCAAGCTTCGTTTTACTTAAAGAAATTTCCTGTCCTTGATAACCAGAGAGAGCCTGGTGAAGAAGTAGCAAAATATGCACCCGTAGCTCATTTTATGGTTTATTCCTCTTCGTTGAATACACATAGGGGAATAAAAGCAATGCATGTTTGAAATAGTTAATTCTACTTCAAATGCATTAGTTAGCTTATGCAGCGTTTTTCAATTCCTACTTTGATAAGGAACACACACTTCAAACCAGACCATGCATGTCAGTGCCTGCATACATACCACTCCAGCGGGGAGGACCTAGAGAACAAATGCAAGCATTAGCAATATTTTGAAAAAGATCAACTGGATCATATCACAAATATGTACATTTCTGTCATTTTCGCCATCACAAAAATACTGCTTTGCTCATCAACATTAGTGCTTCCATTAATAAGCTCATTTACTTCAGATTTATTTTAAGAGATGAAAATTCAACTAAGGTCTGTAAAGTCTGAAGTGAAGGGAGAAGGTAAGGAATGTAAAAGTGAGTTTTGGGATTTCAATTGTAGGCAGATCCTTTGAGAGATCAGGTGCGGCATAATGGTTAAGACCGCTCATTTGTTCCTGCTCCCCATTAAAAGAGCTGGTGATACTGGGCAATCAAAGTGTCCTCAGTCCCTCATTAGCTCAGCACTTATAGGGGGTGCACTGGCACAAATCATTTACATATTTTACAAACATTACTTACAGAATCTAGAACATCAACAACTGAATGAGCAGACCATGGGCAGTCTAGGCCTGTTCTCCGTTTAAAAAAAGACTTCCAACCCGAATCAAGGAGGCTACATCTGTTCAGGAATATTTGATCTTGGAGAATAGATTTGCTTCATGACTAAACAGCTTGATAGCCTGCACGGCACATCACACTTACCCTGCCTGCGCAACTCGTTCTTTACAGCTTCAACACCACCAGTTTTTTCAATAAAGTCATAAATGGCTTTAGAAGTTTTCTTATCCTTCAGCTGATCTTCTGAGATTCCACACATGTCGAACAACTTTTTTAATTCTGGGTCCAAGTTGTTAACCTGCAATGAAACAGATTTACAAAAGATATGAAGGTATATATGTGCTGCATTTGATAATATTTATATTTAAAAAAATATGTATGATATAGATTGAGACTGGGAAGACTAACTCTAAGAGCAGCCTTGATGAAATATTCACCTCCACCCCAGCCAACTGAGCTCCCTACATTAGACAGCAGGGTTATCTGGATGCACAGGCACTGACGTAACATTACTGCAATATACCCCAATGTAGTCCACACAACACATTCCTGGAAGCGAGAAAATTACATTCAGATTTCGTCAATACTAAATTCACTTGTCCCATTCAGACAAACATGCAGTGTTATGCTTTACTGTTTCTGTGAAAGTCTTGGAATTAATTTTGACTGTCTGTTTAAAGGCCGGAGTTGAAGCTTCTGCTTTCCACCCCAAAATGTTATTGTTTATTTTCCTCTGAGGATTAAAGATTTTTCTCACCTGCCCATGCTCCTAGGACAGTTTTTCAAGTTCCATTTGATCACAGGTTCAACTAAAGTAATCTAAAATGACGGTTAGGGTGACTTAGTTACCTTTAGTCCTTGCAGAACCTTCGCCACTGAAGGTGAACTTGCTCCAAAAAAGGAAGCTTTAAAGAAGGAGGGGGTGTGAGTTGGAGGGAAGCAGACAGAATCCAAGTTCTTGTAGCACTGTCTGTCATGCACATGTGCAAAACCTAAATGTATCCACTAGAAGGCAGAGGTCCTTTACATGTTTTGAGGGGTCATGGTGGAGGACACAGGACTAGAAAAGACCCGTGTTGAAAACATCCTCATTTTTACTCTCCTCGCTTCCCAAACATTCCCAAGATGCTACCTTGCAGCGGAGATCAAATACTACATGAGAGACTGGTCTGGTCCCAAAAAGATGCTACCTAGTTAGGAGCGCAATGTACTGGACACCCCCTGTGAGAAAGTGCCTCTTTCTGCATGGCCTCCCCAATTTTTGTGGATAGATTCATGCTGCTCTTTTGTTTTTTCAGTTCTGTGCACTGTGGTACTGCTGTCCAGTCAACTGTGTATGTGTTCTGGCCCCTAAAACATGTTAAAATTGGCTAATCCGCAAATAGCATATTTAAATCTCCAGTAAATCATAGTGTAAAAATCTGCATTTATTGCAAGGACACTCAAACATTTTCAACTCATTCTGGACCCTATTTATGCATTTTAATTTTTACTTTGGTGCAGTTACCCTGCTGAACAGGAGTAACAAGCCAGTGCTGCCCCTTTATTCATGGTTAAATTGGCTAACCCCTAATTGACATATTTAACATGCCTACGTGTCCCAACAATATGGTGTAGGGAATACACACAGAACCTGGAATTTTAATGCCACCTATAGACTGCAGTACCTATGGTGCCATTCAATGGGTTGGCCTGTAAAACATGGCTTCAGGCCTACACTGTGAGCCTGACTGCAGCAGCCTAAACACCTGCTGTCAAATCTGTCAATAAAAACGTAAGTGCACCTTGTCACACACAAGGCCGGGTGCCTGATAGTTAAAAGTGGAACATGTGCGAAATCAAAGTTGGCATGTTATTGCAGTGACTAGTCCCAACAACTATTTTCTCTGGGAGGGCTGTGGCTGGGCCCTACGAAGTGTAGAAAGAACAGATTATACATTTGAATCTGAAATTTTTGACAGGAATCAACTGAAACAGTAATTTAACAATTAGTTTCATATTAACTAAAAGTCCAATTCATTGGTGAAGTTGAAGTTTTATTATACATTTAGGAAACATACCTTTTAGAAAGTCAACATTTTCTTACTAAAAGTTTCCGGAGGTTAATTTACATTAGCCTACTAGCAGCTGCCGAGCAAGTGCTTGACCTAAATGAAGTGTTACAATTGCTCCAAGAGCACAACAATGGCTTAGGCTTGGCAAAAGGATGGATAGGGTATGTAATTACTATCAGACCAGCAAAGACAGCTGGTGTGAACCCAGGGACTTCATTAACTTGAAAGGGACAGTGGTGAGGCTTTTCCATTCATAATTTAGTTTAAGCGACTTGAAGAAAGGAATTCTAAGTCCCCCGAGGCCCACCTTAGACAGGCTTGCTTCAAACCTAGCTACTACCAGAACTGGTTTGGAGTGGACTGCTCATTTCCATGCCCAAACCTGTAGGTGGACACAGGGGCTCTGCACAAGGGAGAAAGGGCTTCCCCATCTTAGATTTTAGGAGTGAGGGGCACTGTAGAATTGTTGTCAGTAGAGAATGAGTAGGGTTGCCCTTGAAGCTTTTACCCCATTGGTTAGGCAAGAGACAGGCGTCACCACCATCTACCCGCTAGTGCCAATCGAAACCCAAGGAACCCTCCTCAGAATATTTTGTCGACTCGCGGAAGAGCACAAGTGACTAGACATTATTTGCTGTAACCGAAGGAGTCCCGAAGAAATTAACCTGCTTCCTCTTTTACACAGGACAAAGGTAGTGGACTACAAGGGTAAGTCGGCGACACAACAATCTGAAAGAGGCTTTTTTTCCCTCAAGTGACCATATGACCAGGACCAACTGGACCTAGCTCCCCCGGAACCCTGCTCCTGAAAAGTTGGGGCTTTGTCATGTCAGGGGGACACTGCCACAAAGGTCTCCAATTTTGATGCCCGTTCCATGGATATTGCTTCAGGCTTGTCTCTATGGAGGATTTTGAACTTCTTAAATGACGAAGGTAAACATTTTCACTAGGACAAACCAGCCTACTGTATCCATTCGGTGTTCCATTGCATTGACCTGAAATCGTGCCTAGGTCTCTGGCTACTGCTTTCTCAGACTACCATTTTGTGTAAGTGCTTTTTGACACTATTTTTGCTTAAAACTTTTTAAAAATCATTTCTGGTTCCCTTTAATGAAATGTTGTTTTGCAATAATCCTGTTTATTACAATTTAATTTATTTTTCTATTTTTGGGGGGAATTTTTATTGTTTGGCGTTTTTCCATTGTTATAGTTTTGGTACTGCATAAATACTTTACACATTGTCCTAAGTTAAGCTGTCTGCTCTGCGCCATTGCTAACAGGGGTTTAAACTCAGGTTGATTTAGTGACTTTGGGGTTAGTGTCAATTATTCGTTGAGGTGGGCAACTGTCCACCCCAAATAATAATCCACTCTCTGACACATACTATATGGTGTAAGAAAATGCACCAATGGCATAGAAAGTTAAATGTCACCCGTGGACTGCAGCACATATTCTGCCACTCTAGGGATTGCAAGGAAAACAAGCCGGACTCCTGCAGCTTTTAAACCTGTAGGCACACCGGTCAAAATAAACCTTTTGAGAGGAGTGAATCTTGGTGTTTGGCCTGACAACAATCTGTCTATGAGCCATCAGATCACAAAGGTTGAATCCACCCATTTATGGAATTCTACTATGGCTTAGGAAACTCCTTGCTGTCTTCCTTTCTCAGCCTAAAGAACACTGATTCAGGCCTTGATTATTGTCAGGCTGAACTATGGGAATATTCTTTACCTAGGCATCACGAAAGTCTTGCTCAAACGGCTTTAGACAGTGCAAAATGCCGCTCCAAGACTTTTACTTCACCCCCCTAAATTTGCGTCTACGGCCAGCGTTCTCCATGATCTTCAATGGCTGTCAATGTATTAATTTAAGGAGTTTTATATAGCGCTGACAAGACTCTGGAGTACCGGAGCGCTTTACAGGCCGAGATATAGACCATGTTACGAAGGCCATGTAATGAAGGCCATGATTGAAGAGCAAAAATTACAATATACATGTTCATTATGGGTCAGGCAACAGCATTTTGTAGGGGAGGTTTGGGGGCTGGGGAGGCCAAGATATTAAGTAAAAACGTTCAGAGGAGAGATTAGGTGTTGATTTCTGAAAGGTTGAAGTGTTGGTTGAGGAGAAGATCTTTTATCTGTCTTTTGATGCCCAGATAGGAGGGGATCATCAGTATGTGCAAAGGGAGGGAGCTCCAGATGTTTGGTGCATTGCCTGAGAAGGAGGGCATGAGGGCATTTTGTTCGTGTTTTTTTGGTGGGATGAGGAGCAGAGTGTTAGTGCTTCTTAGGTTTCTTGACTGGCTAGTTTCAGAGAGTTTGGAGGCAAGGTAAGCAGATTTCCTGGTGTAGAGGACTTGGTGAGTGAGGCAGGCCATTTTGAAAGAGCAGCAGGCTTCGATCGGGAGCCATTTCAGATTTTTTAGGGAGGTGGAGATTTAATCATAGCTTTTTGCTCCAGTGGCCATTCTTGCTGCTGCATTAAGTGTGGCTCTTAGGGGGACTGGGTGCAATTTCACAGAGCCAGTGAGGGTGGCATTGCCGTAGTCCAGTCTAGACAGTAACACTGCTTGCGTGGCATTTTTTTTTACCATGGGTGGGGGGGGAGGAAGGGTTTGATTTTGTGTAGGAGTTTTAGATTGTAAAATGCACTCTTAGCTGTAAACTTTGTGTTGGTTTATATTCAGTATTGGGTCAAGGGTGATCCCTAAGGAGTTGACAGATTTGGAAAGTGTCAATGGAGTTTATCCACTCTTGGACCTTGCAGGTGAGATCATTGTTGGATAGGAGTTTGGATTTCCGTCTTGTCCTTGTTCAGTTGCGGGTGGCTGAGAGAGTCAGTGCTGGACTTTTATTAGAGTGGAGTGTAGTCATCGAACGTCTTCTAGAGGGTATTTCTAGGCAGATCTGGGTGTGGTCTGCCTAGAGGTGATTAAGAGTATGTTAGCTTGTTCGAGAATGGCCATGATAGGTTCCATGTATACATTGAAAAGTGTAGGAGAGAGGACTGAGTCTTGGGGTAAACCCCTCGTAATGGTCGACGTGTCTGCGGTCGAGTTGTTGATTTTTATTAGCTGGGAGTGGTTATGGAGATAGGAGGTGAACCATTTCAGGACCAGGACATCTATTTCGATCAGATTTTGGAGTGATTCTAGAAGCAGTTAGTGATGGACAGTGTCGAAGACCGGTGATAGGTCTAGGAGGAGTAGTCAGCATCTGTCAAAAGTCCAGTAACTTGTGAATGTAATAAGTTATGTTCAGTCGGGCTGTTTCCGTGGTACATCCTTTCCTAAAACCTGATTGGAGTGAGTCGAGAAGATTATTGGTGTCAATGTGTTGGATGAGTTGGAAAAAAACACATTTTTCAAGTATATTGGCTAGGAAAGGAAGGTTGGAGATGGACCTGACGTTTTTAGGTTTTCTGGGTCTGCACCTGGTTTCTTCAGCATGGGAGTAACTTGTCGTAGTTTGAGGGAGTCAGGTATTGCTTAGAGCAGTTTATTATTTTGGTCCACATGGGGGTTTCGGCGTGGTTGAAGCTTTTAGTAAAAAAGGCCAGAAGAGGGACTCTGAGGTGAGAGGAGGGCTCAGTATTTACAATTATCTTTGAGATTACATTATCCGAAAGTGCGTTAAGTGACCTCCATGTCTTTTGTGTTGCGGGGGGTCTCAGCCTTTTTTCACATTCGGAGCACTCAAGGTGAGAGGCCGCCCTTGGTGAGTTCTGAGACGGCAGCAATGTGTAGTGTTCCTCCCTTCTGAGGAGAGGGTTACTAAAGGATTGCAGTGTGTGACGTCCAAGGAAAGTTCGATGTTCGAGAATTTCTTTGGACAAATTTGGATAGGTTGTCACAATGTTCTTTGTAGATTTAGTTTTACTGGTTTCGAGGTTTGGTGTTTAGTGATAGTGATCAGTTCTTAGGGGAGTTTGTTTTAGCTTTATCTAGCGCTTTGTGGCAGAAAGTGGCTTTTTCTTTGACGATGTGGTTTTTATATTTTCTGCGTTCAACTCTGAGCTGTTGAAGGAGGGAGGCGGAGGGTTCTGAACTCCAGAGCCTTTCTGGGGCTTTCAGTTTTCTTCTTTCTAAGTTAAGGTCTTTGTTGAACCAAGACCTTGAAGGAGTGTCTCCGATTTGTTTCAGTTTTTGCGGGCTTGTTGGTTTAGGAAGGATGACATTGTTGAGTTATAGTGGTAAGTAAGGTCGTCTGTAGAGAGGTTGTCTGTTGGCCGCGGTAGTAGGGATATCATTCTTTCTTCTAGGGCCCCCAGGGTAATCTGATTTTTGCTGCAGGACCACTGCATGTTTTTCTGAGTATGCATAGGGGGAGCTTCCGTTTGGATGATGTGAAAGAGCATTAAGTGGTGGTCCAATCAGTCGACTGGAATGATGCTGTAGATATTTATCGCTTTCTTATGTGCTATGATGGCATCTAGGGTTGTGCCTCTGGTATGAATTTGTCTTTTACAGTGCTGGATCACATTTTTGCTGAGAAGGATATCATTTAAGGATAGTACGAGAGCATAGTTTTCAACATTCCAGTGAAGGTTGAAGTTGTTTAGGAATCGTTTGCTGTCATTTGAGCATTCGCTGTGTAAAACAGTCTCTTTGAAGTAGCGAAACAGTTTTGCTTATAACAAAGGGAGAGAATGTAACCCACACTCTTCCATACTCCAACTGAATTATCTATTTCATGAGTAGTTGCTGAGTAAGGGTCCAGAGGAACTGAAGGAGATACTGATATCATCTGTGTCATGAATTGGAACAGGCATGTGGCCCTACTTTCTGTGCCACCAACCCATTTTGGCATTACAAGGGGCTACAGGCACTTGCATGGCCCCTTCTGTAACATAAATCGCGCTGGTGCACTAACAGTGCTGCGTGATTCTGGCGTGCTTCTAAGGTGCATTCTCTACACCATGTTAAACCCACACCATATTACGAATGTGGACACAGAGGCAAAGAGACTGCCAACAGTGACACTGACCATGCGCCACACAGAGGTATTGCAGTCACTGAACCCCATGAGGGCGACCCTTGCAGGTGGGAAATGGGGATCAAAGGACCCCCAGATATCACCTCGAAGGCAGGTGCAGTCACTCAAGGTTTAAAAGTGATCCTAACTACTGACCTTAGTGACTTACTCCACTGCTAAAGTATAGCTTCACTGGAGGCAGGTATGAGAGCTCTAAGAAGGTGGAAGCGTGTTAGAGCCACTCTGCCCAGGCCTATTGACATCACTCAGGATCCTGACCTGCCTGATGTGATATCACCACCCTGTGGATCTGGACAGCCGGGAAAGCAGTGCCCAGTTACTGCAAAGGGTAGGGATGAGAACAGAGAATGCAGCTCATGATTTCCTCCCCCAGTCACGGCCAACAGACAGGAGCTGGAAATGGGCCGAGCTGTGTCAGAGGCTACACAGACGTGCCAGGCCCACCATAGAGGAGGTAAGGGGCCAGTGTTGGCCTTTGATTGGTTTGAAGCAACCAAGGGGTGGGAGCTCATGTGGCAAGCCAACAGCCAGCCGAATGCTGATCCTGCATCCTCCTGCCCCCACCTCCTTACCAGTAAACAAGTCTAAAGTTATCGGCCAGTGATCTGCAGGTGTAGGGTTCAGTGGTATACACAGGAAGACTGCCTGGCAGGTGCTTGAAAGGGGGAGCTCCCCTGTATTGTAGCCTGCCGATGTGCAATGGTGACGATGGGTCTTGGGCTAGCCATGCCCTGGAGTGGGAGCCAATGGCTGTGGCAGTGTTGGTCCTCAGAGGGGTGGACTGTCTTCATCACTCCACCCCTTGTACTGCCAAGTTCAAATTTCTGGAGTAGCATACTCGGGTCACCACCCAGTCAATGCACGAAATGTCCAGATGTAGTCCATGAACCTACAAGACCAGAAACTAATGAAATGAACAGTTTTCCAACATATTAAGTGACATGAGACTAAAGTTTTACTACTTCAAAAAACCTACTTGCTGGGCACCCACTAGGTTAGCCTGAACTGATATAGATTTACACAAACATTCCACAATGACTTTACATAAAGCTTGTGTGGGACATCAATCCTTCCACAGATGCCATTCTCTCTAGAAGTCACTAGGACAGACAATGACAGTCTGTGGTGATACATAGTACTGACCGGCCTCTTTAAGACTGTGGAACCTTGTGGAGGATAACCTACAGACACTAAAGTCCCCATTGGAGGTCAAGCAATATCCTATACTACAAGGAATTTACAGGCAAAGGAGCAGAAAATAGAGTCCTTAGAAGCAACCATTTATAATTTGGGACATAAGCTAAGGTGTGCATGTGATGAAAGTACGCTCTGCCAATTTGAGGTCAAGCAATGCCTAGGGCAGCAGCTACTTAACATGGCCAAGTTTGCTTGAGGTGCGGCTCAATAATGGTTGTATGATGCCCTTGTTCTGGCTTGCCAACTAACATAGGTACAATTACTAACACAGACTCCCCAGGATGCTTTGACAACTGATCCACTTGTAATTGCCAATTCTTCTGCCTTCAATTATAAGTGATTGTACAGTCAGCTTTAACTCCCTCTTGCCAAATCAGAGAACCCATTATAGGTCACTTGCCATTAGGTTGCTGGTCTAAGGCACATCACATAGCATTTAACCTCCCCTTGACGGTCCAAGAGATACAGGAAAACCGGGTGGCATGCCACTTGAGTAAGGCTGGGCCTAGTGCACTCTAGATCCAAGTGGAGTAGCAAAAGCTCCGCAAACTCTGCCGGCGGAGCTGACTTTGACACCTGCTCTTAGAACGGAGTACCGTACTGGCCCTAACAGTCTTCCCTCAGAACTATCCTTTATACTCACTCCTCACTTGCTGGATTCTATGAAGAAGTACTTTATACAGCTATATGACCTATTAGGCCCTAAGATCACTTTTATACTGAAGCACAACAAAGCTCTTAAAAGCTGTACCTCATACTGGCCCACTGGGCTTATCAACGTTGAAACTAAAATAAAGTCCTTCATAATAGACTCATTAAGGTGATCAGCTCCTTAACTATAATGGTCAAACTAGCTTTATGCCAGAAAGGAGTTCTCTGCACTGTCTTAGTCGATTCCAGGTGGTCTTGTTATTGGCTCACAATCATCAACAAGTCCTAATGGACTTTGAGAACGCATTTGATTCTGTTTCAGCTCCTGGAGTAAATTAATGTTGTCTTTCTCTTACTCAGATATGTTAAGGTCCTGCGTACTAACTCGTGGGCATGAATGATTGTAAACAAAGTGACCTACCCTTCCTTTCCGAATGAGCAAGGTACACTACAATGCTGACTGCAGACCTCTTTGCCCTGGACATCGATCCTCTAGCAGAGTGGTTCTGACAGGATGTGCAATTCTACGGCTTTCCTTGGCCAAATGCTAAAGAGGATTGAGTCAACGTATTTGCGGACAACATGCTCCTCTTTGAAAAGCAACCAGAACCTACACTGAAAAGGTTAATACACATGCTTCAAATATATGCAGATCCATCAAACCTTCAAGTGAAGTGGAACAAATCCACATATGTCCTCATTTCCTGCACGCACACACAAGATCCCCTAACAACTCCATACTGGGGCAGGTGGAGGATCACTATAAATACTTGGGAATGCACTTAGCCAGGGATAAAAAAGAAGAGCTTGGAAGGTAATACTATTCCCCTGTTTCAACAAGTGCTGCAGGGAATGGACGTATGGCATACACTGCCTTCGATAATGGGCTGAGGAGCGCTATTTAAAATGATCTCACTGCCATAATTCTTGTATGTCTTCCAAAACTTGGCATTTACTATCCCCTGCATTCTCTTTGGAGCTTGCAACTTGAATACTTGATTTCAGATGGGCTGGAGGCTGCCAAGGATTGCTTTTAACAAAAGCACGCAATCACTGTATGAGGGAAGCTGGAATGACATTCATCTGTATTGGGCCTCGCGAACACTCCTGATTAACAATTGGTTTTTCGAGGCCTGGGGAGATCCCAGTATCTGGCTTGAACTACAATTAACGGAGAAACTAGGACTTTTGCACCTCCTATACAACTTTACTTGCCCCACACGCTGCCCGTAATCACAATGGCCCTGATAATATGCAGGCATTGTGCCATTAGATGGATTCAAGTGGAGGGGGATCACCGCAGCTGAAACCACATTATGGCAGGGTAAACGACTGAGGGAAGCGACAGCCTCACCTGGATTTTGATATTGAGACATGCTAGGCATATCCAAGTTGAGGGATGTGTGGGAGGGTGGCCACATTGAGGCATCGGAACAGTTGACAGCAGAATACTCGCTGCAAAGTTTTTTACCAATATTTGAAATGTGGTATGCACTTGAGACTCACAAACATCAGTTATCCACAGAAACTGAAATTAACCTGTTCGTGCCTAAAATCCAGATACACACAAAGGGGAGAAAGAGGACCTCTCGACTTTATAGATCTCTCATAATGAATACTCCTAACCTTCCTGAAAACCTCAGTGATAAGTGGGAGTAAGATGTGGTAGCCTTGGAGAAGGCAGAATGGAAAGAGGCCAGAATGGCCACCTGTACATTGGCTATATTGTCCCATGTAATTCAAGTAAAACACTTTCATGGAATCTATTATACTTCCAAAAGGTTGTGGGAGATGGGAAGTCATCGAGACCACAGCAGCCTCTGCTTTTTTTTGTTGAGTTTGCATATGGGATTGGGAGATTAGTCTTCCTTTTCTATTCGATTTAATATCAAAAGTATGTTCACTCCAGGGTGGCTTCCACAACTTTGACCGAGCAGTAGAACATAAGCAAGTCTTGACCTTGCTCTCTGAATCAAGGCCTGAATACCAATATTGAGCCCTCACTCTGGACTTTTGTAGGTTTTTCTCCCCCAACAGCCATTTGTATTGGAGATTAACTACTCTCGGTGTTTCTTGAACAGAACTAGTTAGGCACCTCTTAACAGTTTCCCATCAGTGACAATGAGGTCACTCTTGACTTGCGAAAAAAAGCCTTTTTGTTTTGAGAGATCTATTTTTCCAAGGCCACCCATGCTTCACTTTTTCACAACCTGCTTAATAGCACATCACCACACTTGCTGCTGTCCCATTCAGTTTGCTTAAGGGCTTTAATAGTCATAGCTAACACTATAGCTTAAGAAACCTCATCAATATCAAACTTTACTACAAGTAACCTGGAAAGAAAATCATAACACCAGGTAGGTATTCCACCTTGTAACTATACCCTTAGAAATATAAAATCCTCAAAGCACTTTCAGGAGTGTTTTTTCAGTACCCTCGAACTTGAAACACAAACATTGGGGCTTGCTGTCATTGTGAACTACAAAAGGAATTCCTCACAAAACAATGTAAATAGTTCTATTGAACAAACAGATGCCACAACATCTCTAACCATCAGAGAATAATTAGCTTCTGGGTCCTAAGGCGAAAGCTACTATTTTTTCTTTGCCATTGAAAATATGGAAGTGTGAGACACTCACTCCTTTATACTAGTGTCAGGCATAAGAATCACATTAAGGAATGCCAAACTTTTTGAAAATAGGAGCTTCATAAATCTCTTCCTTAATTTTGATGAATGCCTGTGTAAAATTTCTCCTCCCAAGCAAACCGCATAACGTTTTTAAATGTAACCTCAGACATCCTGTATTGATGGAAAAGATCTTGACACACTTACAGCAATTTTCCTCTAAACCTAGAAACTGCTGTAGTTCATCCTTATTTTATTACAAAGCCGCTTTTTACTACCTCTACAAGGTTGTGTTAAGGGCTGATTTAGCCCATGGATGTAAAGTGCCCTAAGTGGATGGCAGATTGCATACAAATTTGACATTGACTCCTACTTAGAGCTAACCGTGCAAATTTGTAACAGGGGTAGCACTGTATTTTCCACAGTATGATGACGGAATACATCAGAACCATGCATTAAAATAAAGCCTTGTAAATATAAGACACTGGCAAGGCCTTCATACACTCTGGCAGTTGAAGCCAGTCGTAAAGGTATTCTGCAAAACCAAAAATGCACCCTACTGGAATGACAATGGATTATTCCACCCTTAAATCGGGGTGTAACTCAACCTGGTAGCATGCGAGGCAATGATCCTAAAGCAACTAGAATTACCTAACCAGGTTGAAGTAGCTTATTATATTGGTTAGGGGATGACTGTCTACCCATATTTTTGAGAAGAGGTCTCTCAAATAAACACACAATCTGAAACCTAAATCATCAGAGTCAATTGCATTTCGTTGCTGAGCAGGATATTTCCTTACAGCCCCTTGCTGAGTAGAAAATATGAGGCACGACAAATTCACAGCAGCTCCCACCTTCAAAGTTGCTTTAACAGGACGGAAAGCAAGGACAGAGGGGCTGTGTGGCAAGGAGATCCTGTTAGGGAATAGCAACGTCCCCATGCAAGGAAACATACAAGGATGTCTGTAGGAAAAAAAAAAAAAAAAATAGAAGTTGCCGCACAGAAGATGTAGTCCTTTTTAGGTCTCGTGAGCCAAAGGCTCGAAGAGACATGTTATATCTGGGCTTTTTCAAAGTGCTGCCGTGGCCTAAAGCTACAGTGCACGTGAACATGCACGCGCGCAGCGCCATGTGTCTTTCCTCTGTAGCGATCGTAATCACGATCACTTTCACTTTCGCGGGCTCCTTTGTTGCTGTCATTCCCCCCTCCCTTCTCGTTACTCACTGCCCCTTAGTCTGCGCTTAGATGTATAACCCCAACCAGCAAGCCTCGCCCGTGTGCTTGCATAACCATATTTTTTTATTATTTCATTTCGCGGCCGTGCGGCATTACTTTTACAGCCGCGCGGCCAATGCTTGTAATGTTGCTGGAATATGTTCGGTTTTGAACAGTGTCACTGGGTGTGCAGCTTTTGAGATTCCTCTCAGTACAGTTTGTCTCTGCTCTGTTGTCTCATTTCCGTGCCGAAGAATGGAGATGAATAACTAATTTTGCTGCAGAGAGTTGCCTGCTCGGAATCACAATTCCTCCTGACTTTCTTGCTCCGAGCCCTTAGTTGAAACAATGCCGCGCGCTCTGTCAGACTAAGGAATATTTCTTGCTGGTGAGCCAGCCCACTCCCCACCCCCACCTTTCGCACCTTACCTGAAGCAGCCACCCTACTGCCATTTGCTACCTTCTAGCAGCAGGTAGTAGTAAGCGGCAAACTTATAGTCTTGCTTTCAAGGTTTGACATGGGAGGCATTACAGCCAGATACTTGCTGCAAAACATCATAAACAGGGTGCTGTTTCTTTCAGAGATCCTATTAAAAACTGAAACAATTACACTTATCTCTCGACAGGCCGGGGAGAGCATTTGTTTCTTTGGCCCCTTGCCCGCCGTGTATTTTTTATCACTAGACGGATGCTTCTCCGGCTCTCTAAAACAACCTTCGTCCGTTGCCCCACCCCTGCCCCCGCATGTTTCAAGTGCCCTCTAAGCAAGCGAGACGACATGGCCGCCGTCTCGTCGAGAAAATAAGCAGGTTCGATGTTTTGTCTCCGAACGGCACCCCGGAGGAGCAGACCACGCTGCCCCAGTCAGCCCACTCCCCGCCCCCACCTTTCGCACCTTACCTGAAGCAGCCACGCCAATGCCATTTGCTACCTTATAGCAGCAGGTAGCAGTAAGCGGCAGTGTTAAACTCACAGGAAACCTGCACAAAAGGACCTAATAATTCCAGGGTATTTCGATTATTTTATAGGGGAAGGTTAACTGTGACACCCAAATGCTCATGGGGTGGGAGGGGTTGGTATTCGATGGAATCTTTTGCTCCAAACCTGTTTTCTCCCCGCGTAATTAACAAGAACTTGTAATGGGGCACTTATGGGGGGACCACAACTTCTTCGTAGCTAACAGGCTCTCTGGATTATTTCTCTGCTTCCATTTAAAGCACTGCTCACCACCAAACATTGCAGAGTCCAGGTTTGGCACCTTCTACACACCTCTAGTACCACTTCACAGCCCTTCTCACCCAGGGTCTCGAGAATCATGAAGGCAGGAGCAGGAACACTTGCCCTTCACATAGATCCTGACCTGAGCAACAAAAATGAACCTGCTCAGAAGTTTGCGATATCGGGGCTCAAAGGTGTGTGATGTCACTTCTGTTACCTCGGGTATTTTGATAATCGATGTCCATGGCACTAAGTTCTCCCTGGGCCATCTAGTGAATCATGTAATGTGTTTTTCTGACATCTTTCCACTGTCATTCCCATTTATTGAACATACATTGTCTCCTCAGATCTGCATGAAATTGCAAACTATTTTGCATTACATATTTGGAGAATAACTTGAAATTAAGTGACACTTTGCAGAACTTCATGTGAAATTGGAACACGATGGAACCTCGCATTCAAAAATCACACGAGGTACTGTCAAGGTTCTATTTGAACCAGTTCTCAGCGGGAAAAAATTGCAAAAATCTCCAGTCGTGAAATTCTGTGTAATGCGAATTGAATTTCATAATTTTCACGAGTGTAATGAAAATGTGAAATGTGCCTTTGCTCTTTCTAAAAGTCCCTCAAAACCCACCTCCTCCAATTCAAAGTCCTTCATCGCCTCTGCTCCTCAAGGCCTCAGTGCCACTCAGAAAATGTATGTCACTAAGCACACTGACAGTAATGACACGTCCTCTAGTACTGTCTCACTGTCTTCTCCACTGCCGAGTTCCTGGTATTTATCACCAATAATTAGAAAAACTCAATAAGTTATTTTAATATAATTAGTGTACTGCCTTCAATTTTGAGATGCTCAACAAATGCGCATGTACAAAAAAAACCACTCCAAAATACTACTTTTAAACCACCTGCTTTAAACAGCGACTAGCATCTATTAGCAGTCCGCAGCAGTTGCAATTGCTGCTGCTTGTCACCTCTCCAGCCTGATTCACAACCCTTGTGATTAATAAATCAACGAAGGTTTTTATTGGCTATCAAAGTCACAAAGGTCAGTCTGCAGAGAGGAGAGAAAACAATGTGTGCGAAACAAAACTATCTCCTTTGCACCAGCTTGACACCTTTGCTTCACCAGCTCTCCTAATCCTCTCTAAATTCACTATTCACGCACAGTTTACTATTCCAGTGCAAAAGTCTGCATGGTGGGCACACAGTGTCTGCAAAGTACACGAGTTCACTGAAACTTCTCAGCATTGCTCTCAACCAGTCACACTTGTAATGAGGAACTTCTGACATGGAAATGCTGGTCCCGGTTAGATTTTATATTCAAATGCTCTAACCTGCCTAATCATGGCACTGAGATAGTTCACTAAACCAGGCGCCTGCTGCTGAGTTTAGCGTGCAGCATACATGTCAAAGCTCGGACCTTGGAAGGACAAATGTTGCTTTTCCCCCTTGCAAGGCAATTAAAATGAGGGGAAGGAACGATTAGAGCTCTGTGGAGGACAAACACTTTTCTTTGTGAAAGCACACAACTTCTGTCCAGTTGAAACATGTACTGTTGGGTCCCAACATGTGGGCAGACACAACGCCCCTCTCTAAGTGATTCTCACATAATTATCTAGCGATATCTGTAAAGCCTACGGCTCAGAGTTTTATTGCTAGTCTTTTGGCTTTGCCAAGGCTTGTTTTGTCTCATTACTTTAGGTTGCTACCGTTCCCTGACCTAGGTGACTTCATGTCAGAGTATTTCTAGTGCAACGCTTGTGAGTTCGTCTGTGGTGTATAGTTCCAGATCGAGGCTTTAAAACAATGAAAACACTTTGTTTCTTTTATACCGGTCTCCTCTATGGAAGCAGTGTTTCCCTATCATCCAGTCTCTTTTGCTCTTCGGTGCAGTAAACCTGTTTTGTTGTCTGTTTCCTGACCCAATGTGTCGCAATTGTGAGGTCCAAGTACCCCCTGTACCAATGTTTCCTTGCCTCACGAGAGCTGTTCTTGAGGTCATCTTACCCGTATGCCACCTGTTACCTCCAATAAACAAGCATTGGCGTAGCCAATAGGTCTTGCTTTTGGGGCCCTATAAGTATTTAGTTATGCAGCACAATATGCTTGGTGCAACAACATCAACTGTTGCATGGCTAAACACTTATAAGGTCCCAAAGGCGAGACCTATTGGCTATGCCAATGCTTGTTCAGTAGTGACTGGAGAAAAACTTCAAACAGCGCTAAAGTGAGCTCAATAGGGTTGGCAGGCAATCTGTGTAAAGAGTGCAGTGCCGCCAACATTCATCAAGTGTTGAGATAAAGACCATTGTCACTTAGCAGCGATAAGACTGTGCCCCCAAAGGAAAGTGGCAGGTCTGGAGGAGAGCGGCACAGTCTGCTCAAGGGCACTCCAATGGTACCAGAAGAGGAATCTGCATAGGTGGTACGAAAAGATAAAGACAGGTAACTGGCAGAACAGTAGCACTCATGCCAAACACCTCCTGGGCTAGGCAGGTGGCAATCCTAGATGGTGCAGAGAAGGTCTAGTTGAAAGATTCCAGCAACAAGATTAATCAAGACGGGAAATGAACCAAATCAAAAACAGTGAAAAAGGAGCTGCAGGTGCATCAAATAAAGTAGTGCGTTTCATCACTGAACAAATAGGAGCCTCTATTTACACGCAATACTTTGAGACTGGAACATCAGCAAGAAGAGTGGCGATTTAACAGCTGTCCCCTGAACAGCACCAGACAATTGTGACCAGTGTAGTAACAATGACTCCAAGGCAAGGAAAGCCAAAATTCATTTCTTTCTTCACATTGGAGGTCACGTTTCACAATCTCCAACTATCATCTCAACTTTCCAGTACTGAATACTATATGAGGGAATATAAACTTTGCTATGTAGGGCACATGAGCATTTAAGTTTAAAGAGGGCAAGGGAAGTACCAAGTGTGGGGAACCAAGAGAGAAGGATGAGAAGATCGAGGACTATAACAATGCACACAAACTCACTTACATTTCCACTGCATCCATTTGTATTACATTACTATAAACGGATGTTAAACAGGTAGTGAATAATAAATAGTGTAAGGCCACAGTTTGGCAACAGATGTTTGTGTGTGTGTGGGGGGGGGGAAGGTTGGACAACACAGAATTCTTAATTTTACATTTGGTGAAATTGTTCAAAGATCCATTCTCTGGCTTATCTAAGGTACCATCATAGAACCTTTAGGAAATCAAATAAATCCTTTAAAAATAGCACATGGAAAAACAGAAGTGTTGCAATGTTGGAGGACACGACTTATGTGTAATTTGACTTACTATACATAGCAAAACTGACAAGCATCACCCTGTTTATTTTGAATACATTTTTGCTTTAGCAAATTCCTCCAGTTATGAAAGTTCACATGCAAGATAAACATGATTGAGCTTTTCCATCTCTGGATGATTATACATTGAGTTCTGCTTTATGCTTGGCACTCAGGCAGCACTTTAAGGATCACACCACCACTCCACTGATGCGCTGCTCTTTCTCTTGTCCCATTCGGTTTATGGTCTTATCCTAAACGAAACTCATCTTTTGTGTTGTAATGAATTCTCATCATACGGAACGGCTGGTTAAAATTAGGTTTTTTACTATTGTAGAAACACAATATTAAAAACCATGAGGGAAAAGCGTAGCACAGGACTAGCTCAGCTGTGGTCGCACAGCCAGAAACTGTCGTCCGACCACCGCATCATAACATTCCACCCACAATAACCCATTAAGAACGTTCCTGCCATAGGATGATAACATCACCCTACAACATTTTGCATCTTAGCTTATGGAATTCTATTTTTCAGTTTTCTTTCTATATTTTCGTTCTTTTATATACAATCACACGTTCTTCTCTCATCCACTTATTTGGCTTCACAATCCATGCCTTCGTAGTGTATTTATACAGCGCAGTGAACTGCTGCTGGCTGTTCAGTCTGTTGGAATCCAATAACAATAGTGGATACCTGTACAGAATATTTGTTCACAAGTCATTTTTTTACAACAGTCTCTTAGTACTTTAAGCATGAATGACCAGAGAAGGCAGCACTTAATGTATCAATAAGAAGTTTCAAGCTCACCACAGACGGGGTACAGGGACTTGCCATTAAACAGAAACTAAAAAACAGTAATGACTTATTTTTAGCTGCATTAAAAGTTGTAACATTTGAGAGAGTGAAACAGCATTACTGATTATACGCCTAAACATTACACACTAACAAAAAAAAAATACTTACATCAAACCCTGTGTTCGGATCCCAACCAACGTGCCCAATATGTCTAAAACAAACCAGAATGAAATTGGAAATATCAGATAATGAGCACCATCAAAGGTGAAAAAACAACAAGTGATAGAGACGTTGCAACAAAGAAAACAAGCATTTGCAATGCAAAAGGTCTCACATTTGCGAGAGTTTAAGCTACTGGCATTGTAAATGACAATGCCTTTTATTTATCTGTTTTGCTAATTAACACATGAATAAAAGGCATTGTCATTTACAATGCTAATAGCTCAAACTCTTGTAAACGCGAGACATATTCAAAGAAGCGGCCACCATTGTCCCGGGCTGCTTGGAAAGTGAAAACGCGCTGAAAATTGCAGGAAAAAGGCAAACAAGGAGATGATGAACGGTGTGCTGAAACCTTTCACTCACTCACCCCCAGTCACAGATCTCTGATGAATCTATCATTGTTCTTTAGCTCACTTCGCCAACCCAGTTCAGACACAGCTATATGCAAATCAGTCTTGACCCTGTGCCTCATGGGAACAGTCCAGCCCGAACTGCTAAGCCATGTCTTCCCTGGACCGGAAACAAGCATCCTGGGACCGGTTTCGGGCTAACAGCCCTCATCAGCCAGGCTAGCTTGAACCCAGTGGCAAAGTGAGCAAGGGACCCACGTCTGGGAGTACCCTGCCAACTTAGGACGGACAAAGCAAACACAAGGAGATGATGGACGGAGCGCTGAGACTTTTCAGAATTTTGCAGGAAAGCATGTCCTGCCTGCAGTGGGAGGAACTCATTAAAGAAAATAGTGCTTACAGACTAAAAAAAAGACATACAGTGTAACGACCGAAGTAAAAGGGCTAGTCCTCTTGGGAGGTTACAACCCGAAGACAAGGCGGTACTAAGGAGGGACTAACCAGCCTAATAACAATTCAGATGCCAGCATTTACCAAGAACAATGACACAAGCCAATGACAAATATGGGCGGGAATTCTATTTCATACTCCAATACAGCATGCCGCAGAGCAGGGCTTGTGCTGCCCAGGCTCAACCTAAAAAGTTTAGACGAGAGCAAACACTGACTCAAGGGCTACCTCATTAATTACCCTATTCAATGATCAAAATCAAAACATGATTCGCTCAACTGTCTCCAAAACTGACACTATGACAATACATGAACTCAGTCCAGTGGTAACTTATACAGTTTGGTGGTGGCACATGACATTTGGGCGAGAGAGAGAGATACTTGCTTAATAAGTTTACTCCCCTTTCATTTGGTGACTTCTGCATTTATCTGTAAGCTGTAACAAAATAATTCAAAACACAGGTACATCTAAACCTGCCTCGAAGAAGGGACTTACTGGAAATTACTTGGTGTTCCAATGTCTGCTTTTGTTATCCTTTTTTTCTTCTGTTTCCCTCGTTTCTTCTCTCGGTTGTTATATGGAGTGTTATTGACTTGTGCGGGTGAACTATAGTATCTGTTCATTTCTGGATTTCGGATGTCAACAGTTGCCATTGGCAGACTTGGCCCTGTTAGGGAAGGTAAAAAAAGGGACACACAATTTGATTTCAGCGGAGAAATACATAATTCCACATGTAGTTCAATTTGAAAGAAAAAGAGCATCAGAAGCCAGTTGTAAAAAAAACATCGGTCAACATTCTTTAATTTGCCAAACATATGTTTGACAATTTAAAAGCTTCCTGGCCTTCTAAGATACTTGTGAATTAGTGGGGCCTGACAATAGTCGGTAGAGCCCAGTCCCTAGTGCCACTTTTGAAAAACACTTTCCGGCTGCTTCCTAGTTTGCTTGAGAGGACCCTGCCCTGCTGTTGCAACAGAAGATCCTCCCGTGCCCAGGAGTTCCAGGCACCGCCCTCTCCTGGTCCAATCCGATCTTCAGTTCTTGTGGCAGAAGAGGAAGCAGCGGAAAGGCATACAGGAGTCCTCAGCTCCAACTCTAGGTGGAAAGCGTCTCAGAGAGAGTAATCTGGGAAACTCCAGCATTCAAAGGGCTAACAGTGTGCATTCTCGGCTGAGGCAAAAAGATTGACTTACTTTTCTCCCCATTTGCAGAAGATACCTTGCGCCACCTCCAGTTGCAAATGCCATTTGTGATCCGCTCGGCATTGGCAGTTGAGTATGTATGTTCTGAGTTTTAGAGATCCCGCCAGGTGGTGCACCACCAAGAAAATCCATTGGTGTTCGGGCCAGTCACTTCCAGAGGCATAGCGCCTCGTGAAACAGGGTCCACGACTCCAGCACTGCAGTACCACATGGCGGTAGTGATGTTCTTGAGCACTCTCAATAACCTGCATTTGATGTATGGCAGGAAGGCTTTCAATGCCAAATGGATGGTCCGCAAGTCCTGGGGGTTGGTGTGGAGCAGGGTTTCCGCTAGAGACCAGATGCCTCTTATCTCCACCTCTCTCAGACAGCCTCCCAGCCTAGAAGTGTTGCATCAGTCACCACTGTTCGCTCTTCTTCGAGTAAAGAGAGGGCTCTAGTGCTGACCCATTATCGGGCCAGAAGCCACCACAGTAGGTAGTTTGCAGTCCCCTTCAACATCTGGACATGGTTGGAGAGATACCCCCAATGTTGTGTCCACAAGGACTTCAGATAACACGGCAGGGCCCATATATGCCACCTGGCATGCTCGACCAGCAGGAGGCCATTAATCCTAGCTGCCTCAGTAATCCTCATGGAGATCCAGGAGAGATACTGAAACATCAGGATCATAGCCCTCTGCTCGTAGGAGGTGGAGGGAGAGAGGCAGGAAGGCACAAAATTGCACCATGTCCAGGATAACTCTGATGAAAGGAAGTGTCTTCAAAGGAGTGAGGTGTGACTTTGCCACAGTGATAGTGAACGTCAAAGATGTAACGAGAATTGTTATGGTCTGAGGAAAGTGAAAACTGCCTTCAGCAGCCAGTCTTCCAGGTAGGGGGAAGGCTGGAGTTCCCGAAATCCGAAAATGCGCTGCAACCACCATATCTTTTGCGAGCACCCGAGGTGCACTCATGAGGCCAAAGGGGAGAACCATGAACTGAAAGTGAATCCCCCCTGCCGTTAACTGCAGGAAGTGCCTGTTGGCCTTCAGGACGGGAATGTAGAAACTAGAGTCCTGCAGGTCCAACGGTACCCACCCAGTCCCAAGGGTACACAAGACATAGGCTAGAGGGAGTATCTTGAATTTGTCCTTCCGCAGGAAGATCTAAGATAGGATGAAGGCCTCTGTCATTCAGCACAAGGAAGTAGCAGGAGTAACACCCAGCTCCTACTTCCGAGATCTAGATGCTCTCTATGGCCCCTTTGGCCAAAAGGACCTTCACTTCCTCTGGCTAGAGGAACAGACAGCTACTGTGAGGGAGGTGGGAGGTGCAGCAGTGTGAAAAGAAAGGGAAGGGCATAACCCCACTGGACAACTTGCAAGACCCACTTATTTAAAGTGATGGCTTGCAACCCTGGAAGAAAATGTTAAATACTGCCTCCGACAGGAGGCTCCTGAAAGCGCACACTAAACAGTTTTGCGTCTGCAGCAGCAGGTAGAGAGGGGATTGAGCTGCTGACTGCTGCTGTTGTCCACAGAGTCTGTGGGTACTGCATCCAAGAAAAGGCTTTGGGTACTGCTGGTTTGGTTGCATTGAAAAATTGCAGAACTCCCATCAAAGCCACAGAGAGGGACAATTGAACAGTTGGAGCAGACATGCCCAAGTAGCATGCTGTGGTCCTCCTGTCTTTCTGGAACTCGAGGGCAGAATCTGCTTTCTTGCCAAAGAGGCAAGAACCATCAAAGGGTATGTCCACTAGGGAATATTTGACATCTTTGGCAAAGCCTGTAGAGCTCATTCAGGCGTGTCTCCTAAGTGTCAAACTGGTGCCAATTGATCCACCAAGAAAGTCAGTAGTATCCAACCCACAGCCAATTGTGAATTTTGCAGTATCGAAGCCATCTTCAATGCCTTGAATAAATCTGTGGCGCAAGTCTTCCAAAGCACATACCTAGGAGACAGATTCCCAAAGGCCCTAATGCCAGGCTAGTGGAAGAGAACAAGGTTTGCCAAAAGTTTCAAAGAGCTTGGACTCTATCTGAACGGGTGATAGGAAAGCTCCTGGGCTTTACACTGCTCATGGATGCTTGAACCAACGCGCTTTCTGGAGTTGGATGCCGAGTTAGGAAAGCTGGGTCACCGGGGCAGGCGAGTAGCATCTCGCTATCTGCCTAGTTAACGACGGTTTAGAACATGGCTTTACCCATGTCGGTTGAAGGGTGTCTATGATAGCCTCATTAAAAGGTAGCAGGAGCTCAGTAGTAGTTTTTCCATGTTGAAGGACTTTGGCAAGAAAATTAGTTTTCGCCTCCATAGTGGGCAACTAGAGGTCAAGAATCTCAGCTGCCGTTCACATCACCACTGCAAAGAAGACGCTTTCTTCAGTAGCTGGCCCAGGTGGAGAGGGAAGACCAGTGGCTGGAGAATTATCCAGTTCACTGGCATCTTGTAATCATCATACCAGTTGTCTTCAGTATATGGTTGAGCCAATTCGTTCCCTTCATCATAACGGTCGTTAATGGAATTTGAGCCAAAAAGATTGTGGAAGAGCTGTGCCCTCCCTTGAAGCAAAATCAAGGTATCAGTGCTCCATAGGTTGCTGGATGGCTGCAGTCCAGTGGGATCAGTACCCGGCCTCAGTCGAAGTGTCGTCAGTTCTGAGTCAGAGAGCACTATTGGTTGTGCACCTACATATGGCATCGCTCAATGGCCTTGCGTAGATTGTGGCACTAAACTGTTATCAATACCAAAGCCAGTGTGGGGCTCTTAACAGGCCCAGAGGTTCCAGCAGGTGCCAAGTAAGGACCAGTCAACAGAGTTCCACTTGAAAATCCCTGCAGTTCCTTGGGGACCAGAATCATGCCAGCGGGGTCTGTCAACATGCTGCAGAGACGCAGCATGGCTTTGCGGAACTCGTGGTTTTGCTGCTGTGTCGCTAAGGGACCCAAAAACTTGGGTTGCCCTAGAAAGAGTGAGAATCTGCTCTGAAAGAGATTAAGGGCCTGATTTAGATCTTGGCGGACAGGTTACTAAGTCGCAACAGGGACGGATTTGGCGCATGAATGGTACCCTGGAGGTACACACTCTCCTCCTTTAAAAATCAGGAGCCAGAGGTATGACCCGTTTTTGCATGCGCAAACGGGGCTGCGACCCATTTGCGCATGCAAAAACCCTACAGGGCCATATACAAACGCTATTTAGCGAGTCACAATGTATTTGCAACTCACTAAATAGCGTTTGCGACTCGTAATTCGGAACGGGCGTTTCAAGGGCGTCCCTTCCCAATTGTGACTCTGAGCCCAATGTATGAATGTTTTGCGACCGTAATTGTGGTTGCAAAACAGTCACAATTTACCACCTACTTCAAGTAGGTGGTAATGCAGTCGCAAATGGGAATGGGTCCCCAGGGGATCCCTTCCGCCTTGCAAACGCATGCGAAAATATTTTTTAAGGGCAGGCAGTGGTCCCAGGGACCACTGCCTGCCCTTAAAAAAAATGAAACAAAAACATTTCATTTATTTCTTTTTAAATGCATCACGGTTTCCTTTAAGGAAAACGGGCTGCATTTTTTTTTCAAAAGCTACTTTATTTAAAAGCAGTCCCAGACATGGTGGTCTGCTGAGCCCAGCAGGCCACCATCCCTAGGAGGGCCAGCCATTCTCAATGGGGTCGCAAAATGAGGGTGCTTCATGAATAATTGATGAGCCTCGCATTATGCGACCCCATTGGGAATCGCGAACAGTGCACTCTATACTGTTATACATTTGGAATTGCAAATCGCAAATTGTGACTCGCTATTTTTCGCAATTTGCGAGTTGCAATTCCAAATGGTCGTACATCTGGCCCTAAATCCCCTTCCATTACTTACTCCTCAGAAACTTTGAGGAAAGGTTGCACTTCAGGAGAAACACATTTCTCTTTAGGCCATCCTTCCATCAAATATTTATTGACCAGCTGCCACACTGCATCCTCATTTGTCTCTTTTTTTTTTCCACACCTCCTCCGACCACCCCGTAAAACTCTGCACTTACAAAGTCCTTAACTGTTGCAACCATCTCCATTTCATTTTGTTCCATACTTCCATCATTCAGACAAGGTAGTCTGGTTAGACAATCTGCTGTAATTATATATTTGCCTGGTACATACTCCACACTAAAATTGTATTCTTGTAACTTAGACGCTAGTCTAGCTATATGTGCAGAAGCATTCCACCCCACTCCCGGTGCTCGAATCCCCACCAATGCCTTATGGTCCGTTCTCAGAATGAACCTGCTTCCCCACAAATAGTTACGGAAGTGTTTAACGGCCCACACACATGCCAACAGTTCTTTCTCAATTACTGCCTCTCTTCTCTCCGTTTCATTTAATGTCCTGGATGCAAAAGCCTTACACCACTCATCTTTTCCCATCCTTTGTCCTAACACTCCTCCAATACCATACAAACTGGCGTCAACAGTAACAATGCAAACTTTAAGATAAAATGGTTTAAGTGTAGGTGCATTTGCAATCTCTTTTTTGATCAGCTGGAAAGTATTCTGTTGTCTCCAAGTCCATACAAATTCAGCTTTGTTCCTTGTCAGCTCTCTAAGAGATTCTATTTTGGTGGCAAACATTTGTATGAAATCGCTGTAATAATTGCACAGCCCTGCAAATGACAACAATTTTTCCTTATTATCAGGGGCAGATGCGCTAATAATCGCATCCACCAAGGATATTTTAGGAACCACCCCATTACCCGACAAAGTGTGCTCCAGATACTCAACAGAATCACAGAAGAACCTATACTTCTCTCCTTTGAGTTTAAAACCATGACACTCCAAACATTTGCACACTTCCACCACATGCTCCATGTAGTCTTTCTAATTTTTTGAAAAAAATCAGAATGGCATCTTGACAACATTTTACCAATTTGTCCACATCCTTAAAAATAGGAAACGTTCGCTCTCTGAAACACAGATGCAGCAGAGGCAAGGCCAAATGGCATCCGAATGAACTTGAATAAACCTTGAGGGGTAGAAAATGCATTGAAGTGTCTTGATTCCTCCATTAGCTCAATCTGGTGGTATGCAGAACGGAGGTAAAATGTGGAAAACATATTGGCCCCTTTCCCGCATACACACCACCTTGTTGATATTTGGCAGTGTATGACAATCCACCACCAGATCAGCATTAAGAGCTCTCAAGTCCACACATAACCGGAGGCTCATGTCAATCTTGTGGGACAAAACAATAGGGGACACCCACTCTGATCACTCTACTTCTTCAATTATTCCCTGCCTGACCAAACCATCCAACATAACTTTCAATTCCTCTCTAACATTCACTGACACACCTTGAAGCTTCTGTTTAAAATGAACTACATTCACCTTCACTTTGATGCTGTGACTAAAATCTACCAATTTATCCAATGTCTCAACGAAAACTCTAGGGAACTGTTGGATTACACTATCTGTATTCTTGCCATCCGAAATTATCAAAACTAGATCTTTACTTCTCGGGTTGAGAATAATCCCAGCTTGCATTGGTCTTTCCAATCCAACACATTGACACCTTTAGTAGCCACATTTAACTTTATTTGAGCTGCCCTGCCATTAATCTCAATTCCACTTCCTCATACCGCATGATATCTATTCTGGAACAATCACAGCTTTCAGGAATAATGTTCGACTCCTTTAGGGAGTCCAAACACACACTGTCTCCCACACATTGCACCCAATAATCTCTTGTAACTATAGTTTAATTGTAGTCTAATTCTAGCATATAACATCTACAACAGCATGTATATATAACACACCTCTTGATAAATCTGCAAAAAACCTATGTAGGCCATGGCAAAACTAACTAAGGTTCGGAAGCCAATTCAGTGCAGGTCCATGCTGGGGGAAGAAGTTAAAACGGGGGAAAATAAAATACATTATCCTTTTTAGCTCCAGTAGTAATGTTTGCTCTTCGTTACAGCAAAAACCTCTGAGCCGAATTACACCAAACATGGTATGAAAGTAGACCTTAGCTCACAGGACTGTATTTGCTCTTTTTGGTTTGATGTTATCAGTTCAGTAATTCTTAAGAAATCTCCATTGTGTCAGACGGGCATCGAAAAGTTACAATTCAGAGATTTCAACAGATAAAATGGTGTTTTCGATTTTCCCTCAACGTTTGATGAATCTGCACCAAACTTAGCAAATGCTTAGCATACAAAGACGTCTCTTTGCATTTTTAACTTTCTGCAGATTCAATAAGCTGGGGCATGGATGTCGATTCACTAGAATGTCAATGGTAGTGGAAGTGATATCACACACCCTATGACCATAATGAAATCACAGCAAGTTACATCATATGACTTTTGAGCCTGCATCTTCCAAGGAAGTAATGCCACATTATCTTAACCGTGATTAAATCATAATAATTGTCACCAGTGAAGTTCCATAATAATTGCATGGTCAATATAACACAACATGAACGTCTTTTACAGACACCACCTATTTTAGGGTGCGGACTTAATTTTTTTAAGTGCTGGGACGTAATCCTTGCCCTGAACTGTAGCCAGTGAGCAAACGTGTGGGTTGTTACCAAAGAAAGTTAAAAATATTACATAATATAGAGCATTTGAAAGTACAATTATCACATATATTTGCTAAAAAATAATATTAAAAAAACATAGGCCCTGAAAATGCACTCATTAAATATTCAACTTTTTTCATAGTATTCCAAGCCTATGATACCTGAATGTATGCAGGAGTTGACACTATTTGTTTTTCCAAAATGTGCTATGGGTACACCTCATACTTCAAAAATGACCTCTATTGTGTGAGAGCCAGTGTTTTGTCATGGGTGGTCCGTCATAGGTTTCCCCTTTATGTCAAACATTACACACAATATGGCAGTGCCAGGATTTTGTCATTAATGCAGTCCATTTAACATGAGTGACCCTTACGTTCAAAATTCTCTATATGTGAGGGACAGCATTTTGTCATGGCTGCCCACCGTTCTGTGACAGCTCTAGATTTTTTCCATGGGTGCACCATATATCAAAAATTACCTCTGGAGTGCCAGTGCCAGTATTTTACCTTGAGTGCCCATTATACCACAAATTGCCTTAAGTATTTTGCTACAGGGGTCTGTCATGCTAAGAATTGCCTCCAGTATGCCAGTGCCTGCATTTTCCCATGGGTGTGTCCCATATGGCAAGTATTACCTACAACATGTCAGTGCCAGTATTGCGTCACTGGTGCCAGTTACACTAAGAAATTACTCACTCTCTTAGTGGCAGCATGGGTGCCTCCCTCTCTTAGTGGCAGCATGGGTGCCTCTATAAGATAAGAATTGTCTTCAGAATGTCCAGTCCAATGGCAGACTTGCAGGCATAACACCACAAATCACTCAAGCTCATTTGTATTCACTCATTCATTCATTCTCACTCACATTCTTACTCTCACTCCAACGCATTAATTCAATTTCACATTCAATCATTCATACGTACTCATTCTCAATCTTACTCTAACTCACTTGTTTCCACTCAATTACAATCAATGTCACTCACACTCTCTAACACTCCCTCACACTCCTTTTCACACGCTTGTACTCTCACACTCATGTTGACAGTCTCATTCATTACTTGTCACCAACTCCAATGTAATTTCACTCACACATGTGCTTACGCAAAGATACACAGTTGTACATATATATGCTCTCACTCACAAACCATCACATGCACAACATACAATTTAAGGCCCTTTTTTAACTTAACTTAGGGCCAGCAAAGGTGCTGCTCCTAGTCAACTGTGTTCCAGTTTTTAAGTACAAGAATAGTGACTAACAGTGTTGCTCACTATTAATACAACCATAATGGGCAAAAAAACAAGGAAAAAGGTGGCACACTGTAGTGCAGGGGTTTAATGGAGCAAGAATCCCCTACATAATATTCAATTGGGGGTTAGTACAGACAGTTAAACAAGAGGGTGTAAAAAAACAAGTGTTTATTTGATAATTGTGGCACTCAGATGATTCCACATGAAATTTGGCAACCATTTAGCAGGTTAGTGTTCTGTTGGTAGGTCAGATTTTGTGCAGATCTATAAAGTGGGTTCAATTTAAGGAGAAGGGGAATACATTTATTAATGCGATAATGTAGGTGCAGTTCACTGAATATGCATGAAATATGGACGGCTGGTAGAAAGTTACAAAAACAGTGCAGGAATCATAGCCTTTTTGTAGATCCAACAATGTGCTGGGGATGGAGAGGGTGGGGAGTGACAAAGTTAAAGGCGGGTGAATCACAAGAAATCTGACTTGCTAATAACTTGACACAGTATATTGGATCTGTATAAAACTTCAGATACTGAGCAAGTTTACCCTACTATTGATATTTTGAGTTTCATGCAAATCACGCAAGGGGTTACTATTTAAGGGGTTGCCAAAAATTGTTCATGTGCCAATATATTAGGTGCCATTTAATGTACCTGAATGAAACGCTGTACATTGTTAGCTTGTTCAGCACAGTGGAAGGATCTCAGGTTTCAGAGAGATCCTACAAGGGTGCATGTTAAAGAGGGGTAAAGGTCTTTATGAACCTCAGCGTCTCGCCCAGGTGTATGAACCCTGCCTACTGAATCGCAAACCCTGTGGCAAATTTAGGTTTTTAATTAATTTAGTTTTTAAAGGCAAGGGTTTCTCTTGGGGATCTAAACACCTCCACCCGTCCAACTCCATCCACATGAGCCACTCAGTCAGGGGAATGCTCTCCCACTCCCTTTTTAGGTCGAGCCTAGCGGCAGCATGCATGCACTGCTCGCTCTGCAAGGCATGCTGTAGTAGATTATGCTGTGGAAGCCTCGCCCACTCACCTCCCATATTTTTCATTGGCTGGTGTCATTGTCCTTGGTAAACACGGGCTTCCGATTCATTATGAGGCTTGTTAGTCCCGCCTTGGTACCACCCGGTATCTATTTGTTATCGCCCATAAGGACTGGACCTTGTACTTTGCTCGTTACACAGTATGCTTCATCTAGTGGGTGAGCACTATTTACTTTATTGACAACGGCGGCTGCTTTTTTGTTGTTGTATTTGCATGCTGAGCACGGTTCCCGCTACAGGGACACCGAGCTGTTTTTTTTTAACTTTAATTAGGGAGCGCGTAGCCGGCTTCAGGGACACAGCACTCGGTTTATTTATTTATTTGACTTTAATTTGTAGTGTGGCGCCCGCTTCAGGGTCACCGCGCTCTTTCTTTTTTACAATGTCAGAGGTGACAGTCGTGCTAGACACATGATGCTGGGTCTGTGCTGGGGGCGGGTAATGCGCTAGTAAAACCTAGCCACGCCTATAATACACATAGAACATGGCAGCTTCTCTGAGCGGAATGTTTACAGCTCAGGGTACTGGTGTACCACCGGGAGGTCTGCCTCCAGCTGGGCTCCTATCCACGCCGCCCGGCCCCAGAAGCACAGGAAATACGCTAGTAGACGAACTGGAAGCGTCTTTCAAGGTAAGGAAGACTATGTTGTCACATGTGTATTTTATTAAGCTATACCAGTGTTGCACTATGTTTACACTTGCCTCCTGAAACTTGCCCTGCACAGGCAGGTGCCCAGTCTATACAACATATCCCCTTGCCGTCTAAGCAAGCCACCAATGGTATTAAGGACCACTTAACCTCATCGCTGCTTATGACGGAGTGGTTCCGTCATGCGCGTCGGTCGCGCTGTGCGTATGACGGAACCACTCCGTCACGGCCCCGCCCGCTCAATGGAACCTTCAGCACGGCGCGGTAATCCGCGCCGCGCTGAAGGGGTAATGTTTTATTTTCTTGTTCCTTTGTTTACTCGTACTTTAGTGGATAGAAGACTGGAAGCTATGGAGCTCTCCCAGTTTGTGCTTTTATTTATGCGGATTATATTAACTTGAACGGGCATCAGAATAGCTTTTCAGAATAAGAAGAGAAGAGAATAAGAAGACATGATAACTCATTAAAAAAAAGCATTTGCAGTGCAATAGGTCTTGCATTTTCTAAACTTTGACCTAGAGGTATTGTAAGTGACAATGCCTTTTATTATTGCAGGTATTTTAAACACATAAAAGGCCTTGTCATTTACAATACTAATAGGTCAAAGTTTCGAAAATGCGAGACCTATTGCCTTGCAAATGCTTGTTCGCTCTTCCAACCTCTTTAAAAAAAAAAAAAAAAAGTCCAAGGTCTTATAGTGATAGTTGCAACTACTAAAAATGTCCTGTTGTGCCCAGCCAATCAAAGCCTTCGGGCCTGCAGGCCCAACTTTGTGACTGCTGACCCAAAATAGACAACAGGAGAAACAATTTCCCTCAATGGGGAGAGGGGAGATTTACTTTTTAAATTTAGGCTCACTGACAGTCCGCAAACCCGGATATATAGACTGTCTGCCAATATACAGCTCAAATATCTAACTTTTAACCCTTTCAAGCCAACCTGATACATTTCTGTACTGACAATATTTCAAAAACTAGTGAATGATTTACAGCAAACCGAGCAAAGGCATTATCCGAGTACAGTTCTAGTTACACACCAAGTTTGGTCTAGTATTTATTTCTGCAGCAGAGGGAAAATATTGCTAAGACAGCTAAAATGTGAAATGCTGCTTTTTTGACACCCCCCACATCCATTTAGTGTTTTGCCATTGAAGAAATTGCATGAAACCAACTGCATCACTTTCACATGACAATGGTTGGGAAGTGATGAGATGCTGACTGCCCTCTCCTACTTATCACTTCGGCGGAGAGGCATGATTGATGGCCACTTCTCACACGTTGATCAAGGGAAGAGATGTTTTATGTACCACCATGCACAATAGTGGTGGGATTGTTTAAAGCTCCTCCCCCCGTTTTTAAGAGGGCTGGGAAGCTATTGGTTTCCCTCAAGCCCTCATTTAGCATCCCACCAATCTTATAAGTTTTACTCGCTTAAAAAAAGGTGAAAACGAAAGAAGGTTTCAGGCCGCAATGCTGTTTCATCAGTTGTTACCCCATTTTTATCTGCTTTTACATATGTGCTAGAAGATAAACAGAAAATGCAAAGCACCTTTTGCCTTTATTAACATTAATGAAAATCACATCACAGAGAGAAGTCTATTTTGGGGAATGGGACACTGGGTGGGGTCTTTTAGTCCTGCTCTGACTGACAATGGTACTTTCCTTAACTTGTGTTGAACTGGGCAAGCATTGGGTTTAAGAATTATTTTATGCAAATAACCTTTCACACACCACAATCGGTCCTCAAAAACTTTGTGGGACTTTGCAAAATATGATCAATTTGGACATCCTCCTCAACAACCATTATCTGATTAGGAGACCTTGAATTTATTATGATGTGTAGATCATACTGATGCATCCAAGCAATAATTGGTGGGTAATCTTTAGCAATGTAAACTTTCCCATCAGTAGATCTCAACCCAAATCTTATTGACCCATGCATAAATCCAAGAATGTCAATCGGTTCACCCTGGTAACTAACCGGATTTATGTCTTTGTTCAAAAGAGGAACACCCTCCCATAGTGTGTTGAAAAGAAATTCTGGTATTATAGTAAACATCGACCCTGAATCGACCATGAGAGTAACATTTTTACCACAGACATTAAATTCAGCAGTAGGTCTCGTAAGCCTCCGTACATCTTGAATGTTATCCCCCAGCAAACTAGTGTCAGAGTTTTCTCCCAGAACTAACACTCGATTGGGTGTACGTTTAAAGACAAAATCAGGTTGAACAACATTAACCTTAGATTTGGATTTGTCAATGCCCTCAGACGACCTACACATACATGCATAATGACCTTTACGACCACATTTTCTACAGACCTGGTCTAGAGCAAAGCATTTCTTATAGTCAGCCAAGTGGTATTGGATACCACATCTCAAACATTCTCTACCTTTTAGTTTGAAAACATTCCCAAAACTACTTACATTCTTACTACTTTTTTTAGTGGCTGCATTTACATCCGATTCCTCTTCCTTGCTAGCTTCAATGTTTCCTACCTCGTTGGAAGGTTTATCTCTCTTACTTAATTCCTTTATACACCTTCGTGACTCTGACCCAAAACGACACTTTACTGAGAATTCTCGTAGCCTAGCTACAAAATCCTCTATACTTTCATCCTCAGACTGCGGTTGCGTATAAAATTTGTATCTAGCCATAACTAAGTTCACTTCTTTTGCAAACCTTGTTTCTAAACGCTTAATGGCTTCTTTGTATTCATCATCCATTGGTTGTCCGTTTGGACCCAAAGCAACAGGAAGATATTTAAATACACATTGACCCTCACTTCCAAGAGCACTTAATAGTAGAGCCTTCTTCCTTGCAGGAGAAAAGTTAGCACCATCAAGAGCAACAATATAGTTCTCTAGCATTGCAAACCAATCCTCCCATATGATAGCGGGAGTACCTGGTGAAGGCAAAAACGGAGGTGGCATAATGACATTGGAATGGGGATCACACATTTCTAAATATCTCTAGAAAGCTGAGCCAAGAGAAGTAATGAATTACCCTGGTAAAATACAATTACAAATACCAAAGCTAAAAACAATTTAAATATTCAGCACATTAACACTTTTTTTTAAATTAAAAAAAACACAAATTGTGATGAGGACAACAAAAAAAAATAAAAGTCAATGGGTCAAAGAAGTATTGAATATGAAGAATTTTATCACCGAAGGAAACAGCGACTGCACTGCACACTGCACGGAAGGAGGAAAGGAGAGTTATGATGATGAGAATGAGGCTGACCTACCACATCATAAATTGTATTTGCAAAAGGGCATCTGTGGGTGTAAACCGCTATGCCTTTCCACAGTTTGAAAATAGCAGAGGCAGGTTTATTCCCAAAAGCTTTTACCTTGTTTTTGCTTCTGACCAATATATCATACAGTAGAGAGAAATCAAGCAAAACTTACCATTCACTGGAGCTTTCCTGCGTTCTGTTGAAAAAAATACGAGATGATTATAATTAATAATTATAAAGAGTTAATAACATAATTAACACTTTAATAAATCTAAAAACCATATACTTCGGTTTAAATTGAAGCTATGTGAAAAGCGTACAACGCAAACATCAAACATCTAGATTATGGAAACAGAAACATCGTAGGCAGAATTAATCAACCTTGAATATAAAAATAGACTTTTCCTTTACTTATGTGGTGGAGGCATCCCCATACGCCAGTCATCCTAGAAGTCGCCAGATTGTTTCAATATCAATGAAAAGGTAACTCCTCTTGACTGATGACACTGCTCTCAGCTACAGATAGGCAAGAATACTAAACAATTTTTCTAGAAGGCAGCTCTGTAACAATGGCTCATGGATTCAGTTTTGTAACTCCATGCATGCATCACCAGTTATGAAGTCATAATTTCTCAACATTCTCTCACGGCGCTAAGGAGCGGTCTGTTGCATTTCATGTTTCCGGTCTTGCATGGGCCAAACCCTTTGATTTTACTAAAATTATAAGGGTAATATACTTACATAAAGGGGCTTTCAACCAACCTTCTTAATCCACTGGTCTGTTCCTGTGCTATTCACATTTTGCTTCTGCTCGCTACAGCATTCAGCATGAGACAATGGGTCTGCCTAATTCAGCCACTGGGTAGCTTCACTTTGAGTGACTGAATCTAGCCCTTTCTCAAGGGGCACATCTGCACACAAGGTAGTTGCCTTTAGTTTTTTTACTTCATTGTTTCTTTAATAGTGCCTTTGTTTGAAGAGCCTCATGTAATAGCAGGATGCTCTCTACCAGACGAAAGCACAGGGCACATTTCAGCTTTATCAGTTCCCATCTCCTGCAGTTGTGAATTCTTTTTGAAGTAGCCTTTGTTTATCCAACTCCTTCTTTTTCCACTCCATTCCAGCAGCTCACATTAACTCTGAATATAGGCTCAAGAGGGTGCTTTATCTTCGCAACCCTGTCTGTCTGTCATTCCTTGTGTCCTTTCCTTCCTTTTTCGTTCTTGGCTTCTTTGACTTTTCTTTCTTGCTTCTATCTTTTTCTTTCTTGCTTCTTTCAATCTTTTTTCATTCTTGCTTCTATCTTTGTATTTCTCCCTGGTTTCTTTCATTTTTCTTTTTGTTCTTGTTTCCTTCTTTGACCTAAATAGCTTTTCAGACATGCTTCGTTCTTAAGTCTGTGGTTTCTTTCACCCACTCCATCACGCATCAAGAGGCAATGTGTGAGCCCAATTCAGCTATTGGCTGACTTCACTAGGAGCACACCGACATACAAAGTAGTTCCCTTCAGTGCCAGGGGATACTATGGCAATATGTGATTTTTTGAGATCCCCAAAAAATGTTGACTTAAGACAATGTTTTTGTTTAGATTGATGAGGGCCTGAACAATACCTTTTTGTAAAAGCTATGACAAAACAAAAATTGCCAAACGGCCGGCGGACAGTGCCAGACCTATTAGCTTTACCAATTCTTGTTCTTATCTGTGACCAAGTGGTAACACTGTTAGCTTTATTTGTGTATGGGACCTGGCAAGCAGCAGAATTGTTATCAACCCTTCTATTGATGAAGAACTGCTCTCCTTTTGCTTGCTCTTTGAACCAGTTATCAGATTCTGGCTCATCCAACTTGAGCAAAGGTGATGACAGCAGCAAAGTTTAAGGTCTAGTAATATTTTCTCACCAAAACAACAAGTAAATGATCAGTGGTGTGTCCCCTTGCCGCTCAAAGGGTATGTGGCTTTACTGACCATTGGGGGGATGGTGTTCGCCATTTCCCTCACAATTCTTATGGTAACTCTTTGAACAAAATTTTAACTACATAGGACATGGAAATACTGGTTAACCAGGTTAATCACTCAGGTGAAATTATTCCCACTTACACGGGAAGGAACGCTAATACAGTAATTGATTTTATCTGTATATCATCTGGTATTGGTCCATGGTGTTCAACCCCTGTAGTTGTGGATAACTTAATTAGTGATCATAACTGTATCACTGCTGAGGTAACCTTATGGAAGGACCGACAGGTGTATATTCCATGTACTATTACCAATATCGAGCCACATCGACCTAATGGTATTCGTATCAGATGGAAAGGTAATAAAGCGGACATTCAATCTAATGCCATTGTGTCAAAATGTCTAACGGAAATTGTTACAATTTTAGAAAGTGAGGAAGGAAATGCCGAAATTGTGCATACTTTTATTAATATTAATTTAACTATAGATAGCAACTTCACCGTACCCCATAAGGGTAGGAAACTCCAGCATAAGGGATGGTTTGACCATACATGCACTACTGCACTTAAGAGGCTCAAAATAGCACTGACAGCAGAGAAGAGAGATATTGGAACCATTAGGGAATTACGAGGGATCTATCAGACCGCTATTAAGTCTAGGAAAATAGAACTAAGACAAAAGGCATGGGATATGTAGTATGCAGAATGAAGACAAAGTCCATTTGTAGTTTCCAAGAAGGTTTATTCCAAGTAGAAGTCACAAATGTAGATATAATACGAACCCCACCAGGAGCAGCCTGTACGCTGCTCAGCCCATACACCAACTGACTCAAACCATTCCAACATTCTAACTCCAACATTCCAACATACACACACATCCTGGCTGAGCAGCATATTACAACATCTCCCTTCTTAACAATGAAAAAGGGAGAAACTCTAAAAAGGCATAACAAAAAGTCACAGTAAAAGACTTAAGCGAAAACATGGCAAGATATGAAAATTGAAAGAAAACGCCAAGAGAAAATAGTAAGTAGGAAGAAACAATAAGGATCACAGGAGGCACGAAAGACGACTCAACCACCCATCTCCCTTTCTACCATGAAAACAACCGATACACACCCACATCCAAAACAATGAGAAAATAGTGAGTGGGAGGGAACAATGAGGATCACAGGAGGCACGAAAGACGACTCAATCACCCATCTCTCTTTCTCCCATGGAAACAACCGATACACACCCACAACAAAACAATAAGTGACTCAGGTACAAAGATCATGAAAGCTGGCCGGGCCGACACGAAGGAAGTACAAGAGTACAATCAAGAGCGTGAAGAAGAAAACAAGTAGAGCAAAACGCACAACGTGACGCAATAAAACAATTTGCGAGTACAGATGTGGGATGACCACAATAAAAAGATGTGGGGACACACCACATAACACAGCAGAACGTGTGCATAAGATGTGGATATACCACATTAAATAGATGTGGGGACACACCACATAAACAGTCAAACAAATGGATAAGATGTGGATGTACCACATTAAATAAGGTAAATGCAATCTCTAAAAATGTGCACGAAATGTGGTAGTACCACATGAAACAAGACAAAAACATTTTTAAATATGTGCACGAGATGCAACAAGGCAATTTGTAAAAATGTGAACTAGATGTGGTAGTACCACTCGAAATAAGGCAAAAGCAATTTATAAGAATGTGCACAAGATGTGGTAGTACCACATACAACAAAGTAAATGCAATATGAACCGTTGACATCCTTATTGCACAGAAGGTTAAAATAATGTAAAACACTATCACACAATAACCCTGCACAGTGACAAACACCACAAAATTTTGGGTGGAAGGTGTACGGCGAAGCACACAGCACAAAATGCTACATGCAAATGAAATAGATGTGGAGAAAGACCACATAAAACATTTAAGTGTATGACAAAACATACTCGGCACAAAGTGCTACTTGCAAATGAATTGGATGTGGAGAAAGACCACATAAACATTAAAATTTCCAATTAAATGAAAAGGTGTGCAACAGGGCACACAGCACGATGTGCTACATAAAAGAATAGATGCGGAGAAAACACCACATAAAGTATCAAAATTCAAATTAAATAAACATCCCCTCAACATTTTGAGCGAAAAGGTGTGCATCAAGACACACAGCACAATGTGCTACATAAAAATGGGTAGATGTGGAGAAAGACCACATGAAAATAAATAGATGTGGAGAAAGACCACATAAACATTAAACATTCCAACTGAAAGAACATCACCTCAAAATTTTGGGTGAACAGGTATGCATCAGGGCACACAGCACAATGTGCTTCATGAAATTGAATAGAACATTTTACACTGTTAAACAAAACAACGCTGCACTCGAGTAAAGAATGTCACCTGAACAAAAAAATAAGTCACAGCCTATAATTTTATGCACAAAAGGAGCTTTGAAAAAAAATATCACATCCAATTTAAACAAGTCCTTGCTGTAAAAATGAAAGACACCTGTGCTCGTAACCTTCATGTTGTAGTTCTGTGAAAAACCATGAGCAGGCACAAAGACAAAGAAAACATATTCGATGCTCCCACGACGGCTCCGGTGACAAAGAGATTGCAGAAACTTTATTCAAAACATGGTTGACAAACGTGGTTGGCAGAAAGCACCGCTATCGTGGCTGGCAATATGACACTTGATGAAATAGCAAATTAGGTAGACGAATCCAAAATGGCGCCACGCTACCTCACGTCGTGCAGGATGGTTCACGGCACGCCAGTGCCTCCAAACGCCGATGGAAGGATCGAAGAACGTCACAAAAGGCTGGTGAGTTGAAGAGCGCGTCACCATGAATCAGGTAAGGTGCGCGAGCCTTATTTAAAATTTAAGTCCAACACAACTGCCGTTTTTCTTTAAGGTGTCGAAAAAACTTCAAACCAAACCCCAAAACAAACCGCAAAAAGATTGAAGAATGTCTACCAACAAAGTGCGCAAGTGTAAAACAAAGCACATATAAACTTTGGGACACTTCTAGGCTTATGGAGAGCCCAGCGCTCACGAGGGGTGTCACTTTTCACACAAAACCATTCGCTGTAGCTTGCCATTCACTGTTACCAAATCAAAAAACAGTCTAACATCACAGCACACTTAGGTTTGAAGATAGAAAAGCACTAAAGGCGAAGTCTCGTTTCTTCCTTTACCTCTACCAGCTTGTCACTTGTCCCTTGAAGGAGTTGGCACAGCAAATACTTGTTCCTCTGTTGATGGCACAGCGCACAGCAGAAACCTACCCTCACTTGAGCACACAGCAGAGACTTGAGCTGCAGTAGAGGTTGGAACTGGCACAATAAAATTCCCAATCTCCTCCAGTAGATGGCAGCAGATATTTACACAGTTCCGTTGGTTTCAGATCTCCGCCAGCTGGCATTTAAAACACCGGTTTAGATTTCTTCTCCCCCGATCTGGGTTGTTTAATTTACTCTGTAATCTGAGCGGAACCAATAAAACGAGGTCGAAGAATGTTATAAGTACCGGAGGCCGCAGGCACGAAGGAATGGTGAAATAACGTTGTAAACGCTAGCGACAGGAAATAGCAGGCTGGACCATCGATGTCACAGGAATGGCTGGCAAAAATTCAAATAGGAAGCAGGAGGAACTGGAAGATTAGAGTTGAAACTGGCACTTTAATATAGTGTTGCGGGCGACCGATGGCAGGATCACTGGTGGGGCTCGTTGGTGCCAGTTGAATAGAAATCCTCCTTTTAATTATTAATGAAATCGTCTTGATCTTAAATCTTGATTGTGGGTTATTTTCCTTCAGCTTCTTCAATTTTCAAACTGAAGATACCCCACTCCTGGTACCAAATGTAGTATGCAGAATGAAGACAAAGTCCATTTGTAGTTTCCAAGAAGGTTTATTCCAAGTAGAAGTCACAAATGTAGATATAATACGAACCCCACCAGGAGCAGCCTGTACGCTGCTCAGCCCATACACCACTGACTCAAACCATTCCAACATTCTAACTCCAACATTCCAACATACACACACATCCTGGCTGAGCAGCATATTACAGGATAAACTAGACCAAGCAGCCTCTAATGCGGATTCCTCATTATTTTGGGCAACGGTTAATAGTCCCTTTTTAAAGGATGATAAGATGCCTGAACTATCGGCAAATGTTAGTTCGGAGAGTTGGGTCACCCATTTCTCCCTGATCTTTGACTCGGCTAGAAACGAGGGACCTTATGATGACAGGTGGCCTGTCACACCTTTGGACATCACTACCGCCGAAGTGTGGGATAGTATTAAATCTAGCAGGGGTGGGAAGGCCCAGGGACCAGATGGGGTTCCCATTGATGTATACAAAACAGCGCCAGAGATATGGGGTCCGTTACTTACAAAGGTATTCAACACTGCCGTATGCAACGGGGTTCCCCACACCTGGGAGGAATACATTATTGTACCAATCTATAAGAAAGGAGACAGGGGGGATGCGAAGAACTACCGCCCAATTTCCCTCCTGGACTCCTCGGTGAAAATCATGAGCCGGGTACTCATGGTTAGGCTGGAAGAATGGGCCGAGTCCAATAATACCCTGGCTGATTCCCAATATGGCTTCAGGAAGGGCAGAGGAACATTAGAACAATGCCTAAACCTCGACTTAATTATCGGGAAATATACCAAGGCAAAAAAAGGATCTCTCTATCTCTGCTTTGCAGACTTGAGTAGCGCCTTTGATATGGTGGACCATAATATTTTATGGACCACGTTATTGGAAATGGGGGCACCGGAGTCTATTGTTTATTTCTTAGCGAGACTCTATACTAAATTAAATTCTAGTGTCCGTTATGGTCAGGCTGGGGAGTGTACCCCCAAGTTCAGGGTTAGACGGGGAATTAGACAAGGGTGTGTGCTTGCCCCTTTACTTTTTATTCTTTTTATTAATAAAGTGGACTCAGTTTTAAAGGAGGTCGCGGCCGACGCACCAAAAATTAACGACTTCAGCGTCCCCGTACTTCTTTACGCGGACGACGCTGTAATTTTGTCCAGGACCCCCATCGGCCTACAGCGTTTGATGGACAGGTTCTCACTGTTCATCAACGACAGGAAGCTGTTGATTAACAAAACAAAAACTTTTATTATGGAATGCGGTGTGGTATGTAAAAAACCCCATGCCTTCTTCATAGAAGGTCATAAGGTGTCAACAGTGGAGTCTTTTAATTACCTCGGCATCACCTTTTCTAAATCGGGCAGCTGGACCAGTGAGATCAATAGCGTCCAGGCTAAGATGGCAAAAAGCTCTTATGGGGTGTTTAAATTTGCTACTAATATCGGAGATAAACGGATTAAAGATATGCTAACGATTTTTCAAATGAGATGTTTATCGGTGGCCCTTTATGGAGCCGGGGTGTGGGGGCATATCGAGTGAGGGAATCTGCAAGTGGAGAAAAACCTCTTTCTTAAAAGGCTGCTGTGTTTGCCCAAATCAGCTACCAACGATTTGGCTCACAGAGAGCTAGGTATCTTCCACCTCTCCGATTTATTGGCACTAAGGCCTTTAATGTTGTGGCGTTCCGTCTGGTTAAAGGAAGAGACCTCCTTAAGCAGAGCAATTATTGGAGATTGTCTCTCCACTGACGGCCATCTAAAAATTCCCTGGATTAAATATGTCATAAATTGTTATTTAGAGATTTATGGTATTAGACTTAAAGATGATTGTAACGCCCCCTCCAGTCTGCCCAAAGAAGTGATGAAGTCGGGTTTTATGAATTTTAAGTTAGAGCAAAGGGAAAGGACCAGTAGTAACTTAAGTACATGTATGTTCAACGGCAGATTCTGTGAAAACGAGGGATTTCAGCCGTATCTGAGTCTAGTTACTCGACCCTCCCACCGGTATGTTATTACCAGATTAAGTTTTGGGATAGTCCATCATCTGGTGGCCTACCCGTGTATCAAAAAACATCCGGTAGGCCCATGCCCATGTGATAATGTATCAGCTCAAAGCACCATGCACTTTCTTCTACTATGTAACCTATATGATAACTATCGTCAAGCCTATCTCAAACCTATCCTGTTAAAATATGGAGTTAGGAATATACAAGATGCTATGAAGTTGCTTTTTAAACCATATCCTGATGTATGCTTTTTTACTGCTACTTTCCTCCTATTAGCTATCAAAGCAAGGCCTGGTATGCTTTTTTAATTATTTAAATGTTTTAATTATGAAATCTGTCCGCAATTTTATAATATGATATGTTTATTGTATTTGTTGTGTATTTGCTTTGCTTTTATGGACTTGTGTTTTAAGCTCCGAATAAAGCCTTATGAAATGAAATTAAATGATTAGTCTTCCCAGACATCTTCATTTCCATATTCAGCTCTTGAAAGTGCACTTTGAGGAAAGTGAAAGTGGGGGGAAAGGAAAGGGAGTGAGTGGGATAAAAAAAAAAAAAAAAAGTAGGATGGGAATGAGTATAGGAGGAAAATATAAGATGAAGTTAAGATGAAGTTAAGATTTTTTTTGTGCATTTAGGTTTTTTGTGCATTATTGATGTGCAGAATGTAGTTTTACGCTTGATTATACATGTAGGACTATTTATTTGCATCCATGACATTGATAACTTAACCACTCAAAACCATAGAGATGGCTATATATGGGCTAATATTGGGAACAAACCCAAACTGTAGAGAACAAAAAAAGGGTGGGTAAGCCATAATGCTTCTAACGGCAAACATAAAAGGGTAAAATAGATGCATTGTAATCTGGTTTGTATCTTTAAATGCACATGACATAATGAGGTTCTGCATTAGAACACTCTTGTGAATACATTGAATGTTCCTTTCCAAGTCAGTTGATTGTTGGCTGCAAGGGGAGCATCACCTGCAGTTATTTCCTACTTCAATAAATACTTTAAACGACTTTGTTTTTACTTCACAAAAAGATGCGTCATGAAAGTAAATCTCCAGGATGACCCAACATATATATCTCATGGGCAGCCATGACCCCAGCACCTGGGAGAGTTATTTTATTTGTATCCCCAAAACCCACCACACCCCCAAATGCGCGCGCGCGCACACACACACACACACACACACACACACACACACACACACCCCCCTCCCACCACTGTTTGTGAAACTTGTAGGTGATTTTGCTACTGCCAGGTACCAATGGTCTCTGACCTGAGCCCTGAAAACTGTAGTATTATTTGTTTTGAGTTAGCAAACCTATTGTTTTGGAAGTATCACTAGCTATCCTCAAGGCCTGGAAAGCCTCATCCATTTTTTTCCTGCAAAACAATTATCTTCGCTTCTCAACCCTAGATATCAGTTCGCAGAACGGGGAGGATGGGTGGGTCGGTGAGGAATCTAACTAATGTTTCTTACAGATATATTATTACCGAAGGTAAGTAACTTGTTCATCTGAAAGAAACATGTTAGTTAGATTCCTCACCTTAGAATAGATACCCCAGCAATACCAACCCCGGTGGTGGGTCTGCGAACCAAGATCACACCAGAAAGTCCTGGAGAACAGAACGGCCAAAGAAGCAGTCTCTCCGGACTTGGCTGTCCAGGCAATAATGTTTAGCAAACGTGTGCAGCGAGGCCCACGTTGCTGCCTGACAGATGTCCTGCAAGGGGACTCCCCGGCCCAGGGCAGTTGTCGCCGCTGTGGACCGAGTGGAATGGGCCCTCAGCCCTATAGGAGGTTCCTTTTTAGCCAAGGAGTAACAAGCTTTGATACACAAAACGACCCACCGAGAGATGGTCCGCTTGTGCACCGCCCGTCCCTTCTTAGCACACACGTAGCCAACAAAGAGTTGGTCGTCCACCCGGAACTGCTTGGTGCGGTCCAAATAAAATGACAGCGCCCGTTTTGGGTCCAGACGATGGAGCCTCTCTTCCTCTTTCAAAGGATGCGGAGGCGTAAAGAAGGTGGGCAACATAACAGACTGCCCGATGTGAAAGGCAGTTACCACCTTAGGGAGAAAGGAAGGACGAGTCCTGAGAACAACTTTGTCCGGATGGACAGAAAGGAAAGGAGGTTTAGAAGAGAGAGCCTGGAGCTCACTCACCCTTCTAGCAGAGGTGATGGCAACCAGGAAAGCAGGCTTAAGAGTCAGAAGACGAAGAGGACAATTATGAAGTGGCTCAAATGGAGCGCACATCAGATAGGTCAATACTAGATTCAAATCCCACTGAGGCATTACGAAAGGGACAGGAGGAAACATGTGAGTAATGCCCTTAAAGAACAGAGAAACAGGGGATTTGAAAAGAGAAGGCTGATCAGGAAGCCGTAAGAAAGCAGAAACAGCTGAAAGGTATCCCTTGAGGGTGCCCAGAGCAGAGCCCTGCTGGGCCACGGAAAGAAGAAAGAGGAGAACCTCAGAAAGCGGGGCGGAAAGGGGATCCAAAGCCATTGCTGTGCACCAAGCCACAAATTTGTTCCACCTGCAGGCGTATACCGATTTTGTGGAGGGACGCCTGGCTGCCAGAATCACATCACAGACTTCAGGAGGCAAGTCAAATGGCATCAACTGTCGCCGCTCAATCTCCACGCATGGAGGTGGAGACTGGACAGGTTCGGGTGGAGGACCGTCCCCTGCTGATGCGACAGAAGGTCCTCCCGAAGAGGCAGTCGTATCGGGGGATTGATCGACAGACTGAGTAGTCCGGTTACCCGTACCTTCGTGCCCAATCCGGAGCCACCAAGATGACTTGGGCCCGGTCGTGCCTGATCTTCTTCAGCACTTTGGGCAGAAGTGGTATAGGCGGAAAGGCGTACAACAGACTGCAACTCCACTCGCGACGAAAAGCGTCTCCGAGCGAGTGCCGCCTTGGAAACTTCAACGTGCAGAACTGCTGACATTGCGCGTTCTCTTCGGTGGCGAATAGATCTAACCAAGGCTCTCCCCACTGCTGAAAGAGGCCTTGCGCCACGTCCGAGTGTAGACGCCATTCGTGATCCATCATGCACCGGCGGCTGAGTTCGTCTGCTCTGGCGTTCAGAGAGCCCGCCAGATGGTGAACCAACAGGGTGATGCCCTGATGTTCCAGCCAGGTCCGGAGGCGCAGAGTTTCCTGACAAAGGGTCCATGACCCCACCCCGCCCTGTTTGTTGCAATACCACATGGCGGTGGTGTTGTCCGTGAACACCTGCACAACACTTCCCCGGACAGAGGGAAGAAATGCCTTCAGTGCAAGTCAGATCGCTCTCAGCTCCAAAAGGTTGATATGGAGCCGAGACTCTGCCGGAGACCAGAGTCCTCTCTCATGTGGCCTCCCCATAACAGGAGGGACGCATCATTCACCACTACGTGCTCCGGTTGGGGTAGGGAGAGGGATCTGCCACTGACCCAATCGAGGTCCGTGAGCCACAACTGCAACTGTCTTGCAGTGCCCTCCGAGATCAAGACATGGTCGGACAGGTTGCCCCGATGCTGTGCCCACTGAAACTTCAGGTCCCACTGCAGAGCCCGCATCCGCCACCTGGCGTGATGCACTAACAGGATGCAGGAGGCCATCAGACCCAGAAGCTGCAGCTACAACCTGACTGAAACCCGGGATAGAGGCTGAAAGATGGGAATCAGAGCCTGAATATCCCGGACCCGCTGTTCCGGAGGATAAGCCCGAAACTGCGCCGAGTCCAGAACCACTCCGATGAAGAGGGGCGTCTGGGAGGGACTCAGATGCGACTTCGGCACATTGATGGAGAACCCCAGCGAATGCAGGAGGTTGGCCGTAGTCTGGAGGTGTGAGACGACTGCCTGGGGCGAGCCCGCCTTCAACAACCAGTAGTCGAGATAGGGGAAGACTGGAACCCCCAATCTGCGCAGATGAGCTGCGACCACCGCCATCACTTCCGTGAACACCCGAGGGGCACTGGTGAGGCCGAAGGGGAGCACGGTAAACTGAAAATGCTCCTGGCCCACGGTGAATCGCAGGGAACGACTGTGGGCCGGCAGGACGGGAATGTAAGCGTCCTGCAAGTCCAACGCTACCATCCAGTCTCCAGGGACTAGGGCAGCCAGAACCTGATCTAAGGTGAACATCTTGATCCTCTCCTTCCGGAGGAAGGCGTTGACGCTCCTGAGGTCCAAGATAGGGCGTAGGACCACTTTGTCCTTCTTGGGAACCAGAAAGTAGTGGGAACAACCACCACGACCTACTTCTGGACCAGGAACGCACTCGATGGCCCCCTTGACAAAGAGGGCCGTAACTTCCTCCTGTAGAAGATCCAAGTGATCCCCCAACAAGCGGTGGTACTGCGGTGGCATGGCTGGAGGGGTCGCCTCGAAGGGAGTAGCCCCTTCGGACGATTTGCAGCACCCACCTGTCCGACGTGATGGAACGGCAGTGGAGCAGGTGATGGCGAACTCTGCCTCCCACTGGCGTGGAATGGGCCTGAAAGCACGGACAAGACGAGCTTTGAGGCGGATGCTGCCGGGGTAGATGTGGACTGACCGGCACGTTGTCCCCCAGTACCGCCTCAGCGGAATCCGCGACCGCGTGGAGGTTGGTTTTGTGGCCTGTGGCTAGGCGGACGTGAGGGGGCGCCCCTTCCTTGGCCACGAAAGGGGCGAAAAGCGGAAGTTTGCGGGTGCGGGGCCGAGAGGCCCAAGGACTTGGCCTTAGCCCGGGAGTCTTAAAAGCGCTCCAGCGCACTATCTGCCATCGAAGGGCATGTCCATGAGGGTGCTCTGGACATGCCCTGAGAAACTGGTGGACCGCAGCCAGGCGTGGCGGCGGAGCACCACTGTGGTCGACATCGCCCTACCCAGCGAGTCCGTAGTGTCCAGTCCACATCTGATAACGTGCCGCGCTGCATCCCGCTCGTTGGCAAGAGCCTGGGCGAGCCGTGTCCGGGCCTCCTCCGGACACTAGGGCAGCACGCCCTCCACCGTATCCCACAGGGAGTGGGAGTAACGGTCCAAGAGACAAGCGATGTTAATAGACCTCAGTCCCAAACTAAGGGAGGAGAACAGCTTCTTACCAAACTGCTCAAGTCTCTTGGATTCCCGATCCGGGGGAGCGGACAGGAAGGAGATCTGGGAAGTAGAGGCCTGGATAACCAGGCTCTCGGGCGTGGGGTGTTGGGACAGAAAACTGGGGTCGCCCGGTGCAGGGCGGTGGCGCCGGGCCACGTTCCGGTCACACAAGAGGAACTGTGGAGGGCTTGGATCAGGTGCCCTTCAGAACGTCACTGAGTGCCTCATTGAACTGCAGCAGAGGCTCCGAGGAGCTTGCTGACGGTTGAAGCACCTCTGTGAGGAGATTCGTCCTCACGGCCACAGCAGGCAGCTCCAGCCCAAGGGCTTTGGCCGCCTTGCGCAGCACCACTGAAAATGCAGCACCTTCCTCCGAAGCCACGGTCGGAGGAGAGATGAAGCCAGCGTCAGGGGAGGTATCAAGACCACTGGCATTCACCAGCTCATCTACCCAGTCCTGTGATAACTGGCCCTGCTGGGCCAGAGGGTCCTCAGACCCCTCCCAGTTGTCACCGTCATCCGATTCCTGGTAGACAGGTGGAATGATCGGAGCTGGGCGGAAGATGAAATTGCCACACGCTCCGACGCCAGGCCCGGACTGAACCGGGGAACGGCGTAGTCCGAAGGCGGTGCCGGAGGTGGTACCGGAGGAGACGCCGGAGGAGGGGTCGTGAGGTCGACCGGCGTCGTCTGGGATCCAGGCCTGGATCCCATGGGGACCTGCAGCGTTGGGACCGGAGTCGACGACGGGGCCGGAGCCGCTGGCTCGCTAGGCCTCCCAGTCGAACCCGCGGGGCCTGAAGGTGCGCCGGCAGGCGTCAACGGCGGAGCCAGGCCTCTCATGGCTGAGAGGAAGGCACTGATCTCTGCCGGAGTCACGCCGGTCCCAGGGACCAGCGGGTATGGGGACGGACGCGGCTCCGACAGAGCCGCGTGGGTGGGACCACCTGAACCCTCAGCCGAGTCGCGCGAGGGGAGCCCGAAGAGCGATGTCGCCTCTTGGACTTCTTACTATGCTTCGACTTATCCGGAGACTTGGAACCGGATGAGCGGTGGTGATGACTGCTGGCAGTCCCACGACCGGGACCGTGAACGGCGCGGAGCCGATTGCCGGAACTCCAGTAGCTTCCGGGACCGCTCCCGCCTAGCCTTCGAAGTCAGGGCCCGGCAGTCGAGGCACGACTCGGAATCGTGGTCGGCCCCCAGGCAGTAGAGGCACTGGCGGTGGTGGTCTGTAACCGAGATCAGTCGGTGACAGGAGTCACAGGGTTTAAAACCAGGCATCCTACCGGCACCAGAGTCGAGTCGAAGACCAAAAGAGGCAAAAAGTTTAGTCAAAAAATGACTAAGAGGGTATACTCTTCCCGGATCAGCGCTGTCTGGCGTGGAAAAAAGGAGACCTGATGTCAGCGCGCGAGGGTGGCGTCTAAGTACTCCGACGACGTCATCCCGGCGCACGACGCCGGACACGGAGCCGCAGACGACGCCTAGCGACGCGCAAGGGTATTGCTGACGAAAAATCTTTCCGGATCCAGCCTGCCGCCTGGGGATATTCTAAGGTGAGGAATCTAACTAGCGTGTTTCTTTCAGATTTCCCAGTCACTTCTAGACACGCGAGTCCAAGAATTCGCTACATTTATGGTTAGAGTATGCCAATATTTCTTTTTCATGAAAATATTCTGCCACCCTGAAATTGAGAATTGTAGCAGAAAGCTGCAATGCAAATGTAGCACTTTCCACAAGCTGCAATGTAAATGTATATGTACTTATATAGCGCGCAAATCACCCCTAGGGCTATCTCAGCGCTGTACTCATACCGCTGTAGGAACCCTTCCTGGCTTTTCCGTGTGAAGTGTCCACTCCTGGGCACCCCCATGGTGAAGCCAGGCATCCCAGCGCTGTTGGGGCCGTTGTGGAGATTAAGCAAGCTATTGCCCAGAGTTGCAGCGTGGGACCCATGATTAGAATAGGCACTAAGGCGAGAATATCAGGTCCGAGGAATTTATAGCCCGAGACCCTGCAGCGGCGGGAATCGAACCCTGGTCCCGGACCAATGCTCTGCATCGAGGTCTGCCGCTCTAACCATTGAGCCCCACTTTTCCACAATGATCACTCAGATAGTCAAAAACATGTTTTGTAGGCTTACAGAACTGCCCACACAATAGTGTATCTTAATCGTCTGTCAAACTCTATAAAAAACAAAAGACCAGATTAAAGTACCGCTATTCCCAACTTTTTTGTTGAGAATGGAAATGATGTGCCTCTTTAAAAGCCACATTCTTCTTACTTATGGTTCCCACGTTTTGGTTGCACTACTCGTTAAGTCCTCTTTCCATTTTTTTTTTAATACTACTGCTGTGTACTCCTTTGGTCTCAGCAGATAAGGAGCAACCCTTTTGAGAGTTAAATGCCTTGGAGACCACGACACAGGTTAGGCAGTGAATCACTGGATACGGTTACAAGTTTGAGCATGCAGTGCTCTCCCAAGGATAAGAATATTGTTAATATTGTCATTATTTAAAGGGAATAAGCCACTATCCGGCAAGCTGGATCCTCATTTGGCACCCATCCTTTTTGACTAACTTCTTACAAAGAGAAGGAGAATCCACATACAGCAAGTCATTCTCAAAGAGTGCTACCTCCACAAAATTACATCTGGGAACTGTTCTGATGCCGTAATTGGAGAAATTGCTTGCAGAACTCTGCCACCAATTAGATATCGGTCATTGATACACTCAAGAACAAAAGGATCGATGCCAATGTTGTCACAGATCAAACTTTTTTAAATGACATCGGCAATGGAGCTGGTATTAAAAAAAATCAACTGAACTCAGAGGTGGAATGAAATGAGGACCACTCAGGTAAGCTCATGACAGTAGTATGGGTGAACAACACAAGGGAAAGAAAGGCTGCCAGTTCCACGACATATCACAGGCCAACAAAGAAGACGCTTATGAGGTCTGGTTAACTGCTGTTATGACACCAGATCACGCTAATAATATCACAGCAACAAGACACGTGGATTTGACCCCACTCCTAAATGAGATTGTGACACTAAGAGAAAGGTGTAACACTGCTTTTAACAGATAGACCTGATAAAGACCTTCAGAAGTCATTAATCTTCCCCCTCCCCAGAGAAAGCAGAAACATGCGGAGTCCACAGCGAGATGAAGTCTTGATGACTCATGAAATTAGCAAACAGATTATTTTTCATGAATTCATATACAGGTTATTATTTCCCACAAGGAGCATGATGACATGGTCATGAAACTTTTGGAGTTTAAGAAGGAATTTTACACTAGAACCTCTCAATCTGTATAATTTTGCTGTATTTAAATTCATAGAAGTATAGCAATAAGATGAGGTTCATAATGGTATTGCACATTTAACACATGGTGGTGCCCTACTGCCTGGATGATGGTTAATTTTCCTTATAAGAGGGGCCGTGGCTTGGCGCCCGCGGTGAATGGCGGCATCTGGGTGAGGCGCTCCGGCGAGACCGCGAGTTTCTGCAGACCTTCGGATAATGCGCTGATCATCGTGTGCACTCCAGCGCTACTAATTTTGCAACGGATATACCTCTACTCTTCAAGTGAGTCCTCTGAGTGATAACGCGATATCGCGGCCGCCATTTTGCGATGTCCGTGACTGCCAGCTCTTCTCAGACTCATCGCACTGCTTCCTCATTTGCCGCTTAGAACTTACTAACTGCATCCCTTGGCATATTTAATGTAAAAGCATTCTCTGGCAATTGTTATGGAGCATTTTGAATAAGTGGCTGTTGTTTTAACCTTTATGACTGGAATATATTTTTGGTGGCCATTTTGACTGTTTCCATAATTCCTTATGGCGCATCTACCTCAGATTACTGGAACTATTTGTCATTCATTTGACCCATGCGCTGCACCAATTTTCTATTTATGAGCCACATTCAGTATTTCTTTCATGCTTGTGTTACACTGGTCGTTCTAAATTTGATTGGGGTGACATATATGCATTCTTGGCTGCTCCTCTTACAGCTTGCTTCCTTCTCTTAAACTTTATATCACAGCTACAGTTTTTTTTCGCCTAGTCTTGTTCGTTGGCTGTGCTGGTGTCTCTATTGGAAGAACGAAGGGTGCTCCATCTACCGAAACGCAACAAAAACACGTTTTCATAAAAAATTCTAGTATTTTTACTGAATACTCCAAGCTGGAAGATTCTCTGCAGTCTACACTAAATTCCCTGGAGGCCGACATGGATTCCGTACCTATACCACCTGGGAAGACATTTACCAAGCGCCTAAAGCATAATCCCCCTTCTCCTCCTAAGGTAGCCTCTCCGGTCTCCATGAGATACGAGCCCTCCGGCCCTTTATGGAGGAAACCAACTCTAAGTTACAAATCCTTACTGATAATTGGTCTCAACTCGACACAAGAGTCACTGCAGTTGAACAAGATATTTCTACCTTTAATGATACATGTGCGAATGTCTCCCAGCTTCAAAGCAGATTGAAGACCTTGAAAATCGCAGTAGGAGGAGGAATTATCTACGTATTTATGGTCTGGCGGAGGGATTTGAGGGGTCAGACCCCCTCACCTTCTTTACTTCTTTTCTTCCCAAGGTGCTGCACCTTGCACAAGGCACGTCACTCAATATTCAAAGAGCACACAGGCTAGGTTATCCATCCACCAACATGTCACCCTCACAAAGACCTAGAGGAGTAATTATATACTTTCTGGAGTATACGGATCTGTTGTTGGTGTTGTCTGCGGTCAAATCTGCTCAACGCATTACTTGGTCTGGTCCAACTTTGTTTTTTGCACAGGACTATGCCAAGGCTACTGCTAACAGGCGAAAAGCTTCTTAACTTGAGGCCAGCTCTCCGATCACTGGGTGCCAGTTATGGCCTCTTTCATCCTTGCTTGTTTAAGGTTACATACAACAATAGAACAATAACTTACGAAGATCCAGCAAGGCTACAAAGCTTTATTAATTCATGTAACCCAACTGCTATGGACACTCAGAGGCCTTCTTCCTCCAATAATCCTTGAAATTGTGAACTTCTTGAAGCTATATAGTCCATATCCTGCATGGTGTCGTTCTCATAAGTAGCTTCCTCAGTTTGCCTAGGCTATGTTTCCTATTTTCTCTTGGACCTAAATTTTGATCGACTTATTGGTTTGTCATGTTCTCATTGGTCTCTCGTTCTCTTGTTCATTTTACACTTTATCATCTTCCCTTTTAACTGTTGTCCTTCGTTTTCACAGTTTGCATGCTGATGATTCACTCAGGCTAGTTTTATCAGTTTTTTGTTGGTATTTCTGTTATTGACTGCTTCAACGTATATCCTAGTTGTATGTTTCAATATTTATTCTAATCCTTATTATTCATCATCCCTACAGAGTTCTCATTCCTGTATCGTGGTTTCTCCTGGTCCCCCCCCCCCCGCCCCCCACCCCCCGTTTAGCAGTCCTCAGTTGTGTCGCCTACTCCATGTGGTTCCATCCCCCCCCTCACATATTTCCCTGAGTTTCCCTTTTTGTAGGTATGTTATTTGTTGGTTTGTTATTTATTCTGTCTTGTTTTATGTTTTGCAACACATTCCTCTATCTCTTTTCTTCATCATCTAACTTATGCAATAATTCTTTCTCCTGTGACTTTTCTTTCTTTTCATCCTTGGCTTTGCTTATACAGTGTCTATAACTTGCATTGATCTAAGTTCACTCTTTTCCTCGTATTTTCTAATTTCCCTTTTAACACTCTACATTGTTTTTATACGGCTCTGGACTTCAGTATCACAAGTACGGATTCATTTATTGGTGTATATTCCATTTTACTGAATCGGACTGTGGTTTTAAATTGCTATTTGCTTTTTGGTTTCATTTGTTATGTCACTTAAGTTGGTCTCTTGGAACATTAGGGGATTAAATTCTCCTATTAAGAGACAGAGGGTTTTAACACATTTAGCCAAGTTAAATGCTGACATTGTCTTTTTGTAAGAAACACACCTTACGAATACGGAGTCTATCAAATTAAAAAGGGGTTGGGTAGGTGAGGTTTACTTCTCTCCTGGAGATAGTAAACGAAAAACGGAGTGGTGTTATTATGCCACAAATCTCTCCCAGTCACATTATTGTCGCAAGAAACAGATGTTGAAGGGAGATGGCTTATCGTTAAGTTATCACTAAAAGGTGTTCCAGTTACTTTTCTTAATGTCCATGCACCTACAGGTGGAGATACCTCCTTTTGGTCTGCCTTAGCCACACGCATATCCACTTGCATTGAGGGGAATTTTATTATGGCTGGAGATTGTAATCCAGTGTTAGATCCCTTTGTAGATAGGAATTCTAAAGTGCCTTTCATCCCCAATAAGTCACATAAATCTTTTACTCACACTATATCTCAACATAAATTACTTGATGCCTGGCGCCTTTGCAATCCAACCACTAGAGAATACTCCTTTTATTCATCACCGCATCATACCCAATCCAGAATTGATTATGACTTTGTTTCCCATAACATCTCACAATCCCTCACTTTTGCGGATACTGGTCCAATTCTATTATCAGATCACGCTCCCATCTCTATCGGCTTTGATATATTGCCCAGGAACAATGCTCCTAGAAGAGGACGTTTTAACAACGCTCTCCTCTTGGACCCTAAATTCTCAGCATCATTTACTTCCTTCTTTACTGATTATTTTGAGGGAATTCATACAAGATCTTTGTCACTTGCAACTATTTGAGATTCCTTTAAGGCGTCAGCAACAGACTTCATTATAAACTTTGTGGCAAAGAAACGGAAATCTACACGTAAGATTACAACAGACCTCCTTCAAGATATTAAGGCACTTGAACATTCATATTATACATCTCATTCGGGTGAATGCTTAATAGCCCTTATCAACGCTGAATTGGAATTTAATAAAAAGTCAACTGAAGAAGCTTCACTTTACTTGTTAAAATCCAGTGCAAAATTATATGGGGGTAAAAAATAAAGCAGGGAAAATACTAGCCAACTATTTAAAGATCCGCCTAAACAAATTAAATATTGATTCTGTTTTTGATGAACATTCAGTCTTAAAGTTTAAAGATGCCGAAATATTAAATGAATTCTCTCTTTTTTATAAAACCTTATACTCTTCAGAAACTCAACCTACGGATCACTCATTAGCGCAATCTTTTTCTGATATCCAAAAACCTCAGCAGGTGCTTCCGGATTTATCTCAATTAGAATCTGATCTCTCCCAGCAGGAACTCCTTACTGCTCTCCAAAATCTTAAAGAAGACAAAGCCCCTAGTCCGGATGGCTTTACTGTTGAATTTCATACTCATTTTTCTAAACTTTTGATCCCTAAGCCACATTCACTTATAAGTTTTTTTATTACCTTCCAATAATTCCTCTAATAATGCCCACATTTGTCTTATCCCTAAAGAAGGTAAGGACTCTAAGTACTGCAAAAACTATAGACCCATCTCACTTGTTAATATTGATTACAAGATTTTTTTCTAAAGCTTTAGCTATACGTCTAGATTCCTATTTACCGAATTTACTAGGGAAGGAACAATCTGGTTTTGTTAAGGGTCGAGTCATTACTGATAATACACGACTCTTTTTTGATATTTTATCCAAATCGTCCCATCTTGATCATTCTTTTGGCGGCAACAGCGCTAGATGCCGAAAAGGCTTTTGACAGTTGAATGGACATATTTATTTTATACTCTAAAATGGTTTGGATTTGGTCCAAATTTTATAAATTTATTATCTCTCCTCTACTCTAATTCTTGTGCAGCAATATGTGCTAATGGCTTAATTTCTCCTTTTTTAAATTTAGGTAGAGGGGTGCGTCAAGGCTGTCCTCTTTTGCCTTTCCTCTTTAATTTAGGCCTTGAGCCATTTTTATCCAAATTACGTCAAAACCCCAATATTTGTGGGTTTCGAACATCGAATGTTCACATCAAACTCGCGGCATACGCCAATGACATTCTGCTCTTTATATCCAAACCAGAAGAATCAATTCCTGCTTTTTTAGCGGAGGTGGAAGCTTACTCAAGTTGAACGATGATAAGTGCGAAATATTGCCTTTAACGAAATATACTTTTAGTTCAGAATTTCAAATTTCTCATTTTAAATGGAGTCCGAATAATATTTAATATCTAGGTCTACACTTTGCATCTTCAATCTCGGAAACAGTAACCTTATGTATGAATAAGTGTATACAAAAGATCTCAGACTTGACTGCTAAATGGCATCCTCTTTATTTGTCTTGGTGGGGTTGGTAAGACACCATAAAGATGATGTTATCGCCCATAGTTTTGTACACTATTTCGAACTTCCCAGTTCCAATTACAACTAAACTATTTCAAAAAGTTAATTCCATGTTATCCTCTTTTTTGTGGTACAACAAAAAACCTAGAATGTCCTTGCTAAAATTAATTCGCCCTAAATCAGAAGGAGGAGTCAATTTTCCAGACTTTAATGCTTACCATAAAGCTTTCTTACTACGTCAGGCTTCTCTTTGGTTGCCTGACTCTACAGAGGATTGTCCTCTCTGGACTTCAACGGAGCGCCTCTTTTTAGCTCCTTACTCATTTAATGAGCATCTTTCCTTTTCTCACAAACCACAATCCATTTCAACTCCCATATTAAAGCACACCACCAAATTACTCGAGATACCATCATACTCTAAAGAATCCTTCTTAAACTTCACGATTTGGCATAATAAAAAGTTGTTGATCCAAAACAAACCCTTTTATAGGAAGACTTGGAGACAAAAAGGCTTAATATGGATTTATCAATTGTTCTCAGACTCCCAATGTATACCTTTGGATGAGCTCAAGCAGTTATTCAATTTACCGTCCTCCTTTATCAATAAATATAACTTACTTAAAACAACTGTGCTGGAATCTCTTTCCCTTCTTCCCACTAGACTACACACTTCTAACAATTCAGAATCCCCTACCAATCTTCAAACTTTGCTAATCACCACACCCAAGGCTTCTATTATTTACAAATACCTACAAGGTAATGATACCAATAGACAGAAGACAAAAACTGAAGAAGCTTGGGAACGAGACCTTAATACATGCTGGCCACTATCATTATGGAATGGTATGGTATATGGACTAAATTACGTAAGGCCTCTAGAGCAGCAAACGTTACCCAAACATTATTCTTTGTCTATAATAGACTGTTATTCACACCAGCCACTCTGTCTAAACACTTCTCTTCTATTCCAGATACATGTTGGACATGTTCATCTCCCAATGCTGACTTATTCCACACGTTATTCAACTGCTCCAAAGCACACAGTTTCTAGAAACAAGTATGGTCTCAAATTAACTTAATTTACGATACAAAGTTTTCTTTTTCATTTACTCACATCTTTTTAGGTAGTCTTTCACCCATTTGGGATGACACTCTTCTGAATGTCAAGATTATTGATTTATTATTGGCAGTTGCCTTCCAACAAATTACTGTCAATTGGAAAGATTCATCGAAGATTTCTTATAGGGCTTGGTGGTACACTGTTTGCCATAATCATAGGCTAGATACTGCCTTTGTTTACCCTCCTCGCATGGCCACTAAACGTGCTGACTTATGGTCACCTGTCACAATATTTATTGATAAAAGTGCTAAACAACGTTCATCACCACAACCCTCCCAACAGGAGGTTCCTAAACCGGCCTAGGTTCCCTAATAGTTCCATAAGTGTCTTTTATGTACCTAGATGACATATATATTTCATTTACTTTGCGTTTTTGTGTTTAAATTTTAGATTATTAGTCTGTTTCCTTTATTCTGTATGTAATGAGATTGGAATGTGAAGATGTACAAATGTTTACTGTATATTGTATTTAGTCACTTCAAATTCATTTCAATAAAACCATTTGAACATAAAAAAATTCCTTATAAGAGGAACTATTCAGCAAAATCCTTTTTTTTTTTTTTTTATAAACAAAAATAATAATATTAAACAAAAATGACAAATGAGATTTTGGGGTCTGCATTGTGTAATTAAGGATTTATCCAGCAAGTCATAAGCACAAACGTACTAAGCAAGTAGTGCAGCTGACTTAAATGAACTCATACCTGTTGGCAGACTAAAGACGTTCTGGATATTAAATTAACCATACCCAAAGATACTTAAAACAACGCTTAGCAGAGGCACAAGTGTCATCAAGGAACATGTCTCTCACCTTTCTAATTTGGTCTCTGTGGGGTGCTCATTACTGAGAGATTTTATACATGGTCCGGACGCAGTTTATGCCCTCCTTTCTTAACAAGCACTGAAGTTCAAGAAATAAAGATGGGTACACGGTCTTCTGCAAGCTGTTTTCTGCAGAGCTCAGGTTATATTTCCACACAGTTGTCAGGGTCAGGAAAACAACAGAATAGCCTGGTAAGAATTTTAGGGATTTGCTGCACACCATCCGAATCTTAAGAATGAAGGCTCGCCATGGACTGTTGAGACCCTTGGTTATATGGCTAAGCTTTACCACTTCGTTCTTACCTTTTACAGCTTGGCTCCTGTTCTCTATTGAAGATATTTCATGGTTAGGTGAAAAATGGAAGGTCAGAGGGAGGAGAGAAAAGGTCAACGTACAGCCAGACTCCAACCATTCTTAGTTTCCGTGATGCCTACAGCTATATGGGCCAAAGTCCAGAAATTTGTGCTTGTTCCACTCATGCAGTATCCTCCCAAAGTAGAGTGAATCAATGCATTCTCTAGCTTACCTGACTTTGCTGCTGTTTGTGTTAATCAGAAGAACTCCCTTAAGAAACAATTAAAGCAGCAGTGAAGCAATTTATTTTAAAAAAGGTGACATTCTGAAAATCTGAATATGGATTCCAAAGGTAAAGCTCCCCAGCTGAAACTGAAAAGGGCCAATTTAGATGGATGTGCTACTGTATTCAATTCATTTTTAATCTTGCCATATCAACAATGCAGTAAAGATTTCTAGCCTGAACACTCAAAATATTAGAAGCATCTATCAACATTTATTCAACCACCAGCGCTGGAAAAAAACTCATTCATGGATGCACAGCCACAAACCATACATTAACATCCAGTACACTACAAAATATACACTCAATTCTTATGTCCACAGATTAACATCCTCGCACATTACCTATTAAGAAATTTCGTTTTTTTTAGATGATCAAATATCCACTGAGCAGCTATACCAAGAGTGCTACAAATATATATATTTACGTATTCACAAACCCACAGATAATCAACACCCAAAGATAAACAGTCACATGTCCATACAAACAGAGATATGAAAACTAAGTTATGCTGTAGTTACTCACAGTAATATGCTTATTTTCAAATATGTATTACAAGCTGCTGGAAGCATTTAAATTCAGCCAAACAAGCAGCCATGAGTTACTACTGTTTTTGCCTGATGTTCCAAGGTCCTATGGACTGCTGCACTAGGCATGAAAGGTATCTCTGTTCTCTGAAGGGTGAGGGAAAACTGAAAAAAGTCCACAAATACACCCCCACCCTCTATAACCAATGATCACTTGAAAAACGAATAAGGGAAGTCTGTCTTCCAGAGTCAGACCAATGTAAGAGGCTGGTAACATCACAGTATATACAGCTTTAATGCCACTGTGAGGAGTTCAGAGTTTGCTTCTGAAAGAGAAATAGAGTTAAGAGATACATAGCATGCAAGAGAATACTAGGAAGAGGCCGGAACTATTAGTGGTTAAGGACAGAACACTAGAGGAAACTGTGCACACACAGTATTCCTACACTCATGCAACCCAGAAGGATTTCGGTCTATGGGCAGGTCTTCCACACGCATGCATGTATATGAGGGAAATGTCATCTTGACTGTTAAAATTGTTTGCAAAACACTAGATAAATGTCTCAAGTGTCCTCGCCAGACAATCAATATCTAGAATCGCAGATACTGACTGACAACTTCTCACAATGGCAAGCAAGCAAATGCCAAGTCTACGAGCTGATTTCTAGTGCAACCGAGCTCCATTGGAGTAAATGTGGCGGTTCAAAGGAAATAATATTGGAGAATGGAAGAACTATGCTCATACCTGCAATCCTTTCTGGTGGGCTGATCAGCACAAATGCAGTTGGTTTACATCCCCAATCAAATCCTGCCTAAAGGACATGCACATTGTCTTACAGAGATGAAATGAACCCAATAACCGGGGTGTCTCTATCTGGAGCGGAGAGAATTGCAGGCAGCACTGTGACCACGAATAGTTGACTAATATTCAGAATTAAAATGCATGGAAAGAACTCATATACATCAGTGATTAACTATTTGCAATGGTTTTGCCCGCCTCAGTCACATTCCCAACCATTAGGACCAAAAAAAAAACAGCTGCACAAAGTGAGTTAAGGTTTAAGTATACAAGTGGCTTCATGCTAATGCTCCATGAAGAAGAATTCAACAGAGCATATGAAAACTTCAGGGAGGACTTCAAAATAGAGAAGGATAAGCCTTAAAGACTGTCAGACATATGGATATTATCAAAGGAAATACTAACTAAATAGTGACAAGACTGATGGGAATGAAGAACCTTAACTTTCTTTTATCATGCTGGACACATGGTAAACAAAGCAAATTTAGTAACAAAAAATTAGAAGAATCTGGCTGCCGGGAAATGGACCACAATTAATCAATAACTATTGTTGATTGCTTGCTTCAGCAATACTGGACCAGCGAGTGTGGCTCGGGCTCATAAAGACAGGCTGGGAAAAATGTTATTGCACCACTGCTATTAGCAATCTGTAAGATATCCATGGCCACGAAGATGGCCAGATAGAGATGCAAAGGTCTTCTGCAATTAAATGCACAAGCTGAGAGTTTCAGATCCATGTACGACGCCACAGAGGATTCTCGAACCGCCACAAAGCCTCGTGAAGATCTTCCTTTTCTCGAATAGGAGAGGAAGGAAGAGGGATAAAAGGAACACTTGGAGGAGAAAAAAACCATAGTGGAGCTGGCATGCTCCCCTCCTCTTAGCATTACACACTTCCGGACACAAAGTCAAAGACAGCTTTATTCGATTGCTATTTCATAAAATCATAAAAGCACTCATAAAAAACATACATATTAATTAAAACAAGTATTATAAAATGAAAATCATGTACAAAAATCACTATTTAATTGATTGTTCATACAATTCAAAAATCGCTAAAAACAAACATTATTACTTGAAATAGCAATAAAATCATGATTCATATAATTTAATAATTCATTAATAATACAAATATGCCCTTTGCATCTATATGACCTTTAAACTTCAGTTACTATACTTTTTCTGAGGTTGACTATTTGCTTTAAGAACATAGCTATCTTCCAGGTGCTAAGTACATTATTCAAAAATTGCACAGCAATGAAGGCTGGAGAACATTGTCTAATCCCTAAACATTTTAGGATTGGAACAATCCACACATTCCTCAATTCTCTATAGAATTTACAAAACAAAAACACGTGTATGGTGTATTGAACTGAATGTGTGTCACAGGGACACAGTTGCAATTCTCGGGCCCAGTCACTCATTATTGGAAGACTAACAATTCTGTGAAAGATACCTAGCCTAAATCTTGTCAGTAGAAACCGATCATAACCCCCAGGAAAAAACTGTTAAATATGGCTGAATGTTAAAAGTGGTTAAACTCAACTGATTCTGCTGTACGTAAGGCTTTAAAATCTCATCTGATTATCGTATTGTGTCCAAAAGTTAGAGACCCTCTTTTTTTAAATCCTTTCTCCTAACCATATGTAAGGTGCTTGGGTCGGTGAAATATTCAGAGTGTCCGATATCCTCCATGAAGTCGCGGACATACCTTACCCAAGGAATCTTTAAGGCCCCTTCCAATTTCAGACTATCCATCAAGATGTCTCTATTTAACTGGGTCTTTATTTTTGTCCATACTCACACAAAAATCCTGTGATCATGGTGTTAAGTTGGGTAAAGAACCTTTGCAGGATCCACAGTTGTAATGACCCAAAATAATAGAGTAACCGTGGTAACGTGACCATTTTTAGGAGCGCCACCCGTCCCGCCACTGATAGTGGGAGAGTCAACCAAAATTCGAAATTACTCTTGGTGGTTCATATCGTTCGTCTGACATTACCTTCCAGTAAATCAGCGGTCGTATGATAAATGCGTACTCCTAGGGAGGTCAGACAGCTGCTCTCCCATTGAACATCAAGCCCATCCGGTGGGTCAGTCCTGCCACTAAGGACAGAGAATAGGCATGTCCTGCTCCAGCTGACCTTGAGGCCCGCCACCCTTCCTAGTCTGGTCAGTAGAGTTTTGGCACCCTGCAGCTCCTCCGCAGTGTTGGCTAGAAACATTAGAATATCATCGGCATATAATGCGATAAATTGGGATTGGCCTACCCCATCCAGCCCCCGGTAGTACCGCCCAGAGCGCGCATGCACAGCCAGGGGTTCCATCGCCAGCGCGAACAAGAGGGGAGACAGTGGGCAACCCTGTCTCGTCCCCCTGCCCACATCACAGGCCTCTGAAATCACTAATCCCACAGGTACCCTGGCGGTGGAGCTCTTATACAGTATTGCTGTCCGGGTCTCAAACCATTCCCCAAGGCCAAAGGCCCTAAAGACTCTGAAAAGATAGAGCCATTCAAGGCTATCGAAGGCTTTTTCGATATCAACCGATATGAGACACGCCTCTTCGTTATCTTGGATGGGGTTGTCCAGCAGGCGAAGTAGTCGCCTGATATTCATGGCAGTATTCCGGGATGGAATGAACCCCACCTGGTCAGTATGTACAAGCTCCTTCATGTGCGTAATCAACCGGCTAGCTAAAGTTCGACTCAAGATCTTGTAGTCAAGATTGAGCATGGTGAGGGGGTGGTACGCAGTACGATTCGAGGCTGGTTTACCTGGTTTTAAGAGCGGAATAATCACCGCTTCTCTCGTCGACACGGGCAAGCACCCATCTCGCTTCGACCTATTATACAGGGCCAACAAGCGAGGAGCCAAGGCATCCACATATGTGGCGTAAAACTCGACCGGGAGCCCGTCCGTGCCAGGCATTTTATTCTTGGCCATGCGTTTAATGGCGCCCCTGATCTCACCCAATTCTATGTCACGTCCTAGAGCCTCCGCTGCGTCCGCCTCGATTTGAGGAAGTTCAAAATCTTCCAAAAATTCCCTCCCCCTCTAACACCATAGGGTCCAATTGGTTCCGATATAGAGTAGTATAATATTCCAAGAACTGTGCGTTGATATCCTGTTGTCCGTAATAATTCAAGCCATCCCTCCCCCTTAATTCTAGGATCGGCGTCCCCCTCCGCACTGGATTGGCCAGCCAAGCCAGCAACGCCCCAGATTTATCCCTCTCACCATGGGCCCGGATCGCATAGGCCCTGTGGTCAAAGCATCTCAGCAGTTCCACCTGCAATGCTAGTGTTTCTCTGGCCTCTAGCAGATCTGCTTGTTTGTCTACCCTTTCCGGTCTATCTTTTTCAGCTTCTCTGAGTCGTTTTTCGGCTTTCTGTACATCGTCTAAAAGAACCCTCCGTACTCCCACCGCTTCGCCAATACAACCGATATAGAGTAGTATAATATTCCAAGAACTGTGCGTTGATATCCTGTTGTCCGTAATAATTCAAGCCATCCCTCCCCCTTAATTCTAGGATCGGCGTCCCCCGCCGCACTGGATTGGCCAGCCAAGCCAGTAACGCCCCAGATTTATCCCTCTCAGCATGGGCCCGGATCGCATAGGCCCTGTGGTCAAAGCATCTCAGCAGTTCCACCTGCAATGCTAGTGTTTCTCTGGCCTCTAGCAGATCTGCTTGTTTGTCTACCCTTTCCGGTCTATCTTTTTCAGCTTCTCTGAGTCGTTTTTCGGCTTTCTGTACATCGTCTAAAAGAACCCTCCATACTCCCACCGCTTCGCCAATACAGCGACCACGTATGACAACTTTAAAGGCATCCCACTCAATTTGGGGGTTGGCAGCCGTGCCAACGTTAGTCTGAAAATACTCCTCTATGGCAGTGCCTATCGTGGTTCGGAATACCTGGTCTTCTAGCACCTTCGGTCTGAGACGCCAGTTTGGAATTATAGGCCTAGTTCGCACCCAGTTCAAGGATACCAGGAGGGGGTTATGATCAGATATCGTTCTAGATAAGTACTCGCTTGAGGTGATCCCTGCATGTACGTCTGGGGAGCAGAGTATGGAGTTCAACGAACATGCAGCTCATGTAGAGCCGAGAAATAAGAGTAGTCTCTCTCCATCGGATGATGGGCCCCCCAAGTATCCGTCAGTCCCCAATGTCGTTGCCAGTTCCGCCGAGCTTCCGCGACCCTGTGTGTAAGGGCGTCAGGGAGTGGTGGGTGAGATCGGTCTAGGTTCACGTCAACAATACTATTGAAGTCTCCCCCCAAAAGTACTGGCCCGGTCAGGACCTGCGCTAATGTCTGTGATACCTGCACAAAGAATGCGGGTTGATCTATATTAGGGGCATATGTGCTCCCTATAGTTATATCCCGGCCATCCAGGCGCCCCAACACCACCACAAATCTGCCCTCCGGATCCACTATTTGTCGGACGCTCTGAAAGGGGACTTCCGCCCGTACCCATACTAGGGTCCCCCTAGCAAAGGCTAGGGTGTGGAATACCTGCCCTCTCCAGCGGCGCTGTAACGCTGTCCCTTCCTTCTGTGTGAGGTGCGTTTCTTGTAGTAATGTGATGTGCACCCATCTCCTAATCAGATAGGCATGGATTTTGTGTCATCGGCTCATGGTGTGCATCCCCCGAACATTCCAGGTTATGCATTTAAAACCTACTGTGGAAGCCATAGTACAATCCCCAGTGCTGTACGGTGTGTCCCTCCCCTAGCGACATGCCTGGTCTCAAACCCAATTCCCCCAACATTAAAAACACCCCAACTCCCTCTCCCCAGGACAGGCCTACCCAAACAGGTCCCCATCCAAACTTTAGCACTCAAACAGTGAATCATGGAAGTGACAGTACGTTTCAGACACCATTGGACCCAGATCCCCCCCAGACTCACCCCCCCCCCCCACAAACAATAAGCACTCGGTAGGCCCCAACAGTTCAAGTGTGTCCATCGGCAGTTCTCAATGGATCCCGCCAGTACCAAGGGCCCTCACAACCCAACAGACAACCCTCTGGACATACGACCTGTTGTCTGGTCAGCCAATCATGCCATCTGCTGTTTGAGGTGTGACGTCCGGCAGTTCAGTGTCCGAGAGCCCATGGGTACTGCTTGACCTCGAGCTCCCAGATCTGTCTCGATCACGGTCCGTGGTATGGCTGGTCGGGCTCGTTTCTCCTTGACTGATCTCCGCCACTGCTCGCACTGCCCTGTCCCACTCCTGGCGCCTCCCCTCAGGCGAGGGCCCCCACCCATCTCCTGCACCGTGATGCGGCTATTTCCGGCCCTATTCAGGATTAGTTGCACGAGGCTTCGCGACTTATAGGTTAAGACCACACAATCACCAGGTAGGGACTTGGATGATTTAAATCCAATAGGCCGCACCCTGCTCCTCACACCAGCAAGTTGTCCCAAGGAACTGTGGTCAATGTAGTGGCGACGGCGAGTACGCCTGTGCCACAGTGTTTACAAAAAAGTATGTGTCGCATTAGCCATCCCTGGACACGTGTTTCGAGGTAGTTGCCTCTCGTCAGCAGGGGGCAGGTAAGTGTATAGGGGTGCCGCGTGTAGTACCTCTCATGGCGCGCAGGTGCAGGTCCAATATGGCGCGCAGGTGCAGGTCCAAGGGACTTGGATGATTTACCACCCCACTCTCCGTGCCATTTTAAACTCCAAAAAAAGCATGTCTTTAATCCCAGTCCTCGAACTGTAAATGTAAATTTGATACTTGTATAGCGCACTACTCACCCGCAAGGGTCTCAAGGCGCTTGTACGAATACCGCTGTGGAACCCATCCTGGCTTTCCCTGTGAGGCGTCCACTCCTGGGCACCCCCAAGGTGGAGGCCAGGCATCCTTAGCGTTGTGGGGGCCGTTGTGGAGATTAAGCAAGCTATTGCCCAGAGTTGCAGAGTGGGACTCCATGATTGGAATAGGCACCGAGGCGAGAATTATCAGGTCCAGGAATTTTTCGGCCCAAGACCCGCCGAGGCGGGGAATTGAACCCTGGCCCCGGGCTAGACCTCTGCATCAGGGTCTGCCACTCTAATCATTGAGCCACACTTCTCCACTAACTCACTAAATGTAAGCATTTGTTCCACAAGGTTGACCAATGTTCAAAGACGTGGGGCAATAAAAGTGGAACATTTGTCAAGACCACTACATAGGGAGTTACTTCTGGGGGGGAGATGCAAACTCAAATTTGGGTTGGTAACAGCCCCCTCACAAGTACTCGGAGAGATCTGTGTGGTAGGATGTCTCAACCCTTCACCCAATTTAGGCGTCCTGTTAGTTTAACAGGTATGAAATCTGTAATTAGGCCTTCAACTGCTATGCTGATGTCCAAACATGGGAGATGTTGCTCTTTGCTGTGGGGGATTAGTCCTAACTAGGTCTTTAACTCTGTTGCCCAATGTACTTGGACAATGGCCATTGTTAAGACTCCATATTACTTAAAGGAGCACCACTCATTTCTAGTTTCACTCACTGATACTGTACCAATACCCCTACCTGGGCATACATCCAACTGGGGTATGGAGATGTTAATGATCGACTCCTCTAGCTTAGCAAGTCTGGCCTCAATTTGGGATAGTTTATGGGATAAAGGATCCAACAGGGCTACAACCATTGACTCCAACCTTTTCCATGGTTCCTCCTCCTCATTATCCCCTGAAAAAAATCCCATTTGCTGTGGTCACAGTCGCTACGCTATGTGCCTGCCTACACACACTTTCAGTGGTGTTAACTTTTCTCCAGGTTACCTTTGGTGACTGTTGCTTGTTTTTCAATGTACCTCGGCCCTTCCTTTTTTTAGGCGGCGGTTTGTGGCTATTACCTTGGCATATTTTTGCTTTCTGGCCCCTAGTAGTAACATTTGGCCCACTTAACCTACTTGCCGTCTCCGAGAACATATTTAATTCAAGATCCACTCCTATAGCCTGCGACTGATTACTTTGGGTGAGCATAATTTCAACATCGTCCTGTTGATGGAGAGGCCCTACCTGTACACTGTAAATCAGGGGGTACTGTGGTTCCAACGACAACCTACGCTCTGTGAGCTCTATCTCATGTATAAGTGCAGATTCTGCCCTCAGCAAGAAGGCATCTAGTGCCCCCACTACTCCTACACCAGATTTGCGTTTACTCATTTTGACTAGCCCTCGTGTTTTAAGATCTTAAAGTTTCCACACAAAATACCTTCAACGAGTTACAATCTGCCAGTCCTTTTCAAAGTGTCAAAATGTTGATAATGTGGCCCAGCCCGGCCTCTGACGGGTGCAGACGGTCCCACCCTTGGCCCGGGCACGCCCATGCGTGAACTGCGCTGCGGGAGCCCCACCCTGATTATGAAGGCCGGCTGGCGGGAATAAAGAACAGTCGCGGCTCCTGCCGCTAAGTGCGTTGGTCTTTGAAGTCCTCCAGGCGCGTGACTTCTCCTTTCTCTTGAGGGTGTCACCAGATGGAAACTTTCAAAGACCTTATTCTACGACGTCCCTTATAGATTTTGATCACCCCAGGAGGACCGTCACTTTCTTCTTTTGCCTTCGAGCCTCCCAGGGGCCCTCTCCGGATGAAGCAGAAGATCTTAAATAGCTTCCAGATAAGCTTCTAATCCTTCTTTCCACTGTTCCCACTCCATAGTTGGCTCCCGACTGGATAAGAAAGGTGCTGGAGCATTAATCCCTTCCACAGTTCCACATTTCACATTAACAGGATGGCTCAGCAAAAGCTGCTTTCCTCCAGCTCCGGCATGACCTCAATGTAGCCAGAACTAGTACTTCCAGACACATTTACTTCTAGGTCTCTTCCAAAACAATAAAGTAGTATTCATAAGAATACTACACTTCGATCTGCAAACATGGGAATCCAGCTGTCTGCGGGGATAAAAAGTGCCCAAACGACTGCAAGAACAAGGAAACAGAGTGATCACTGGAGAGAGTTGGCTACACATAGTGGGGTAAATTATGTAAATCACACTGAAACAGAATCAAGGAACTAGAAGTCTCCAATTACTTCCCGAGCAGCTCTTTGTCAGTAGGCCTGCCTGCAAAGCGCAAATTAAATAATGGATTGGCTATCTAATTGCTAATGGTACATGCTAGGGTGAGCAACAATGTTCCAAGTAAAAAATATTTTGCCTTCCTTCAATAACTAAAACGGGAAAAATCTTCTCATTTGGATCAAGAAGATAGTGGAAAGTGTAAACAACGAAGTCTATAGGTTTGCAGCACAAATTACGTAAGCAGTAGGAAAATGGCGGCTGTGCTAGATTATAGCAAGCATAATGAACGGTTTAAGAAGGAAATTCTTTTTAAAAAAATTTTTAAAAAGCGAAAATGCAGGAAGATCACCTCAGATGAGATATCCATGGCAATGTTGTAAATTACCCATAAATCCCATGGTGTGAAGCACATGGAATGGCATTACAGTGATTCAGACGGAGATATAACCAATACTTATTTTACCCAAAAAAACACCAAATGGCATATGTTACACATGTTCATGGACTCGTATAGCTAATACTTATGATACTTTAGGAGTGAAGGACAGAAAACTGCTGGAATCCCTACTTGATTGGTAATCTACGTGCAAAAAGTAAACTGCCTTTTTTTTTTTATTTCCTTAGAAATAGGATGCCTTCATAACATGCTCAGGGGACAAGACAATAAAGAGTGCCAGTAGTATCAAGGAAAGGGAATGAGGAAAGAAGGGTGATACAAAAGGAAATAAGAGAATCTAGTGAAAAGAAACAAAGGACTTGCATCCTAATGCCTCTGGGGTAAACTACTGAATGTATGTGTATGAGGCTGATCTGACAGGCAGCACATTGAAAAAGTTAGTGGGTTGAGTTATTAAAAGGATTACTAGAACAAAGGGAAAGCTTATTAGGTCGTGTTTACTTTTAATTCCGATTGCATATGACACTTTCTGATATATCACATGGATTGCTCTTTAAGTACTCGTTCAAAGTTAGCACAGGCAAATGTGTAACTAACGAAACACAAAGATGGGCATAAGAAGCTGCCAATGTCAAAACGCACTTCCATTTACTTTCCAAAATGTTTATTTAACCGAGTTACTACTTCTTTGCTATGCACGTTGGTATTCAACTTGTTTCCACATCAGGTCAGCTTTAGTTTTATCGTGCAACTATTTAATCAATTATTGAAACAATTTTCCAAACAGGGTACGACATTCTGCTTGTAAGTACTGTTTTTCCTACATACCAGATTTCCGTTTCTGTTTATCAAGTAATTCTGTTATGACTTTCCTGAACTTTCTAGCTTCTTCCTCGTTTGCAAAATTGAGAGCAGCCTGATAGTTCTGAAATGAAAAATGAAAATAAAAAAAACTTTAGACAGTTCTTGCAAGGACTATACATAAATGCAGTAAATAAGGCAGTTTGATACATACTTCTGATTGTTTATCCCGACTGTCTAAATAACAATTAAAGGAGAAATAAAATGCAGTTTTGTAAAGTCTTTATGTAGCCAGCTGCCGTGACAGTATATCAATGAGATACGTGCGAGTAAGGTTTTTCGATCGTCATAAAGTTGCAAAATAGCAAAAACGTAAAAGTCAAACTGAACCCAATAAGCTAGTGAACTGAGAACTATAATGTAAGAGAGTAGGACAGTTGGGAAAGGTACTTTTCTCCGCACAGGGCGAGAGGCACAGCAGGCGACAATATGCTCACAGCAACTCTGGTTTATTGCTGAGAGAATATCCTGGTCTTCATCTACTGTATGAAAGCAAGTGGTCTTCGTTGTTTGGGATAGGTTGAGGGGGGTAGCTCGGCAAGGACTGATGTAGGAGAGACGCCCCCCTCTGCTCGTGTAGGAAGATGGTTGTCAGAAGATACCCAGGTGTCTGGAAGTGTGAGAGAATTCATAATGCAGAGAAAAAACACAGTCCTTGATTTGAAACGCAGTGTGAAATGCAGATTTGGGCTGACTTATGAAGAATTAGCGTTGTAAAAGAAATGTGTGAGGGTTTGTTTTTTTTTACAACCTGGGCAGGCTTCCTCGGAGCCTTTATTGCAATTCAGAGAAGGCCTAACCAACACAATAATGGGCAGCTCAACTTCATAAAGCAACACGGCCAAAGGACAGGATCGAGGAGTGGGCACATCAAAGTGGGCAACCCCAACAAAAGCCAAGACACTAAATCACATTTGTGTCTGGAAATGGATTATTAAAAGGGGAGCTTTAGTAGATTACAGATATAATGATGAGACTACGCATTTGAAGTAAGTCACCATGTTGAGTGTGCTAGTAAGAAATAAATAACTGTAGTGCTGCTCAAGGGAGAAATTTCACACACCTTTGAAAATACGAATTAACCACAAGAGTATTGTAGTCTTCCACTGTAAGGTAATGGTTTCAAAAGAGTATAGGGGTCTAAAATACAACAAGCATTGGCATAGCCAATAGGTCTCGCTTTTGGAACCTTATAAGTGTTTAGTTATGCAGTACAATATCCTTGTTGCAACAATATCAACTGTTGCATGTCTAAACACTTATAAGGTCCCAAAGGTGAGACCGATTGGCTATACCAATGCTTGTTGTAGTTGGGAAATGGGAGTAATTCTCCTACTGAAGTTTGCTTTTAACCATTGTATATGACAGTTCTGTAATATCCGTGTAGCCTTTATGGCTACTTTACACAGTTTAATGTATTTAGAAGTAAATATGTCTCCTGTATGCAGTTTGATGTTTAGCCTAACAAAAAGTGTCAGTTGTACTAAGCAGAAACTACACCACATTCACTGCAAAATTTTAAACTTCTGCGTGTGTGCTACCTCGTCAGAGGAAACTACAGAAAGTGCCACTTCTGGCTGTCACAGAACTACCACCTAGTATAAGGCTTTTCACAGCAGCCAGGGGGGTCACATCATCACCAGCAGACTTCAATGTGCTGCTGTAAATTCACTTATATATTGGACTAGATTTTTTTATCCTGTTCCATTACTCACAAAGTTATTTCTATGTAAAACGCTCAGCCACCCATTGAGTTTTAGCAGCGCTTTACAAAACTGCTACGAAAGAATAAACAAACAAATAAATAAATATATTAATTAATCAAGCCCACACTAGAAACTGCAGAGTTGCAGTTCACCTCGATTGTAGCTTCAAATGGGACGGGCAGCATATGAACCTTGCTGCTCACTTTCCATGTGTAGGGGGTGCACAGCGTGATCAGATTTTGAAACCTAAAATGGTGACATTCCACAAACATCAAAGTAGGGCTATGATTTTGTATTGACTGAGGGGGGCACAGAATGACTTGACAGCTTTCACCAATATAGAAAACACAGATAATTACGCAGGAAGGTTCCACATAAGTTTATTCCATGAGAGAGAGAACAGCTTAGACAACCACCACCAAGTAGTACATAGCCAAGTCTAACCGCCCGTCGCGAGTGGAACCTGGAACCCCACAGGATTCATAACATTCTATATTGAGAATACTACAAAGGGGAATTCAATGAAAATGTTTCGCTAATTAGCTTTTGTGTTGAATTGCTTTCTAATAAGGTTTCCTAGCTAATCTTACACTGGAACGCAAAATCTTGCCTCCCTGTGTGTTCACTGAGCTCTCTGAAAACCGGAACATGTGATTGATTCAGATCGTCAAAACTGGGCCTGTCCCGCCAAACCCTGGACACCTCGTCATCCAAGTGATGCTCCAGAGAGGAATGCTAAGGAGACGCAAACCCAGTCATCGTTTCTCTCTTGGTCATTGCATGTGTATTATGGCCATTGTGCGCTGACTTATTACAATTCCCGGAACAATTGGAAAGAATAAATGTAATCTGAGGCATAGAAAACCCCCTTTTGTAGGTATCTCTATTGTCCAATTAAATGCATAGCAGCCCTACCGAGAAGTGTTTCTACTGTCTCTCAAAAAAGTATGAAGTAGAGATGCGTCACATGGACGTCAATCCGGAGCAGCATGTGCAACCTTAACTTGCCTTTAGTTTCCATGGCACTATTTTGCTACTCCTGGTCCCATGGATGGCAGTGGCAGAAAGAGGCATGTTTGCTTTTATAGTTTCCACTCCTGCCCTTCCCCAGCCCCTGCTGCAGCAAATAGAAGGCTGTTGATGTTGATGGAATTAACAGGACATGGAAGGAGTCAACCTGTGATGTCAATGGTTGCCAAATGGTGTGTGGTGTCACGTTCGCTACCCCAGGCATTTTGCTGAACTGTGTGAGTGTATTTAAGAATCTGTATCATGCCAAGCCACTACTCTGGTGTTGGTATGAAAGCTTACTACCCGAAGACTGGTGCACAGTATACAACACTGGCATGCTGTTTTTTGCCACACTGAAGCGGCGCGTGAAACGTCAGAACGTGGCATGCTTTATCTTTCAATGATAATGAAAAATGCCTCTTGCGAATCATGGGAAGCTCCGGTACCTTCTCTCTCTCGAACAGCAGTCAGAGGGGTTGGTAGCAGGCTGCGGGACAGCTGGCAGCTCGGCGTGCCCTTGTCACCGCTGGCTGCGACGGAAGCAGACGGTGACTGCCACAGGCGGCGAAAAACAATAACTCATCAAGACTCAGCGCGACGTCCTCGTGGTGCTGTGGCCGTGGGTCTGTGGAGCCCCGCGGTGCCTTCTGGGAACCATCCAGTGCCTGAGCGGGCCCCTCACCTACACAGCGGGCGCTGACCCCATAGAAGTAACCGCATAGCTGTCCGATCAAACTGCTCTCTCTGCAGAATCCCAGCAGTGGTAAAGCAAGGGTGCCATCAAGGAATGCAAGCCCCCCCACTCACCCCCTGCCCCAACCAGTTGGGTAGTCAAATAAAGTCATTATTTGAGTACCAAAGTCCCCTCGCTGAACCCTGTTCCACTGTACCTGCTGCACTATTAATAGATACGCCGGGTTGCTCTGCCTGTGCGTGTATCTGTGACTGGGGGTGGGAGGTAACAGGAGGGGCTGTCGCAAGAAGCATTTCGAGTATGAGCAGAATGTGCACCCCCTCTTTACTTGGGTCTGGCAAGGGCAAGTGGAAAGCTTGTCCGAAATGTGACCAGGCTGTTATAACATTACAACGGTGACAACTAAACAATCCAGGAAACCACCCCAAAAATAATCTATATTTAAATAGCTACAAGAGTAAACGCAACGAAATCTCCTTTTAAAGTGTGTCAGTTGTCATTCTCAAGTGAGAACCACGACACTTGACTTACAAAAGCGCGATAAATCGCCCCCGCCGTTGCTGAAGGGCCGCGGCGCTCTGCTTTTGGCCTGGTGCCGACCCTAGAGGGGAATTAAGGAAGACGACAACAACGCCCTTCTATGAACTTCTCTGGAGACACGTGTGTACAGAAACCGGAGATAAAATGAAAGTCTGTAAAAGCAAAAGCAAAAGCGTGTGGTAGCATTTTCTGAACCCCACTCACTAAAAGTCTCGCCAGAGCATCGCATGCGCTGGCTCAGGCGAGACCTATAAAGGACAGTATATAAAAGACAAAACTAAAAATTAAGATTTATGATTTAAAAAAGCCATATACTGGTTGCGTTCTGCATGTAACCACCAATAGAGTATAACTATGATAGTGACCACCGCAAACCAGGGAAAATCAATTCGCACCCATAGGGTACACCATTTAGAAACACCTGTATCTTTAATTGCCATCTATTATCCAACACTAAAAATCTATATGAAACCACTCTTCTCCCATCTGATTTAAAGCACCTAAGTGTAAGAAGCCACAAAGTCTCCTGACATCTAAGCCACACTATATCTACTCAGATAATTGAACCCAAGCTGCTAACAATTGCAAATGAACACAGCTGGGGAGTTCCAGTATGTTAGAATCAAATCTATATATAATTAAATTTGTGTAAGAACGCACAATCCTTGTATCCAATACTAATCCTATTTAGGATTTTAAAAAACACTAAGTCAAGACTCACAATATTACTGTTGAACAAGTTCTCATCAATGAGTATAAAATACTCCTCATAAGTAAGTGAGAGGGGGGCTATGGTGTGAGCCACATGGTGAAGCCAGAGCCTCAGTTAAAGTAATACTATGCCCAATAGTTAACCACTTTATCAATAGATAAAGAGTCACAGCAACAGGAAAAGAAGCGGCCTGGTACTTACCCTGTAACCATCTGTTCATGGCATGTAGTGGTGTAGATTCACAAGCTCTGCATACTCCTGCTATCTTGTGTTGTCCGTTGACGTTTGCAACTTGTTTTTCTTGGAAGAAGCATTGAGTCAAGAGGTTTATTAACTCTTCCTACGACTGGTAATGTGCATGGGCATTGGCTCTATTGTAAGATTGTATACTGCACGGCGGGTGAGGATGAAGATGGAGAACAGAAAAGAAGATGACCATGCGAAAGAAAAATCTGTAACAGCCAAAGGCTTTAGGGGAGGAGGCTGGGCGCATGTGAATCTCCAGCTTTACATGCCACGAAAAGATGCTTACAGGTAAAGTAACATTTTGTTTGTGGCATGTGGAGCTGTAGATACACAGGCTCTGCACAGACGGTAAAGCAGTTCTCCCGTAAGCAGCGGCTAGCCAGAGGATGTTGCAGAAGACTGAAAAAGAGTATGCAAGGTAGCTTGGCCAACCTTTACATTTTTGTCTGCTAAGATATCCACACAGTGCTGGATGAATGTGTGCGGAGTATACCAAGTAGCTGCTTTACGTATTATGTCAGTTAATGGGATGTTATCAAGCAAACCATAGAGGCTCTGTTTTTTGCGGGTAGAATGAGGATTGGGTGGTGCAGGCAACTGCCGTTTGGCTTTAGCATAGCAAGTTTCAATGCGCTTGACAAGCCAAATGCCTATGTCTATTTGGAGAGACCACACCCTTTGTGAGATTTAGTGAATGTAACTAGGTTGTTGAGTTTTTTAAATGGCTTTATCCCGTCAATGTAAGACATGAGGGCCCGATTGACATCAAGTGTGTGGGCGTCCCTTTCTGCTATGGAGCGTGGCTGTGGGCTAAACACTGGAAGCTCAATGGTCTGATTAAGGTGGAAGGGAGACACCCCTTTAGGCAGGATCTTTGGTTAAGTCCTAAAGACAACTCAGTTGTGCACTTAGAAGAAAGGTTCTTCAAAGGTAGGAGCTTGAAGCTCGCTTACATACCTTAAAGATGTAATGGCAACGAGCAAAGCAACCTTCTGAGAGGAACTGAAAGGGGCAGGAGTGGAGGGGCTCAAAACGAGGGCCCATGAGTTTAAGTTTCGGACTATGTTCAGGATCCACACAGAGCCAGGGACACACTGGGTTAAATAACTTGTTTGAGTCCTTCGGCAAAGACTTTGATCACAGAGGCTCTAAATAAAGAAGAGTGTTCTCTGTTTTGTAAGTAAGGTGCCACTAAGCTGAGTGGAGATGGATAGAAGCGTAGGGGAGGCCTTATATTTGAAGATGAAGTAGGTAACAGAGTAAGTCTTGGACTATTGGTGTTAGTGCATCAATGTGTTTGGGAAAGCATTAGCGAACAAACTCTTTCCACTTGGCCGCATAATAGGCCTGCGTAGAGGGCCTGCGGACCTCTTATAGGATGGACATGCACTCTGGAGGCAGTTTGAGATACTCTAACTCTAGGACATTAGGAGCAAAATTGCAAGATTGAGTTACCAGGAGTTGCGATGACTGACGGTGCCTTGGTTCGGAGTTAAAAGGTCTGGTCAATTGAAAAGTTTCTAATGGGCAACTACAGATAGGTCGAGAAGGGTCTAGTCCAGGTGGTAGCCATAAAGATGCGGGTGAGGAAGGTTTTCCGAAGTTTCCAAGCTATGTACAGGAGGAGTGGGAGAGGCAGAAAAGCATATGCAAATATCCCTAACCAGTTAATCTATAGTGCATTGACCATCAACTGTAGGAACTTTGAGGCAAAGCTTTGTTGCCACTTCCTGCTGAGCAAGTCTGCAACCCGAAGTAATTTATGTGAAAGCCCTGCTCATAAAGTGACCATGTGCCGTGAACAGTCATGTCTTGCAGATGCGCCCTCCCATCCGGTAAGGGATGCCCCCATCGTGATAATCACATGCGGAATTGGGGACAGATTGCTGCTGTACCACCACTGCAGAGAGTGATGGGTGCTGGCAGAGACCAACACTAGATCTTCCCAGTGACCTACGTGTGAGCATTCTGCTGCTAGGCACTCTTCTAGCGGATGCATGTGTAACCTTGCCTGGGGGACAATGGCGATACAGAAAGCCATCATGCCAAGGAGGAACATGATGGTTCTGACCGCTATATTGTAATCTGGCTGAAAAAGAGGCAGTAACTGCTGGAATTCTTGGACCCTTGCCTGGCGGGAATATGCTTTCCCAGAGACTGTTTTGAGAACGGACCACAGAAATGGCTGGATCTGAAGGGGTTGAAGATGGGACACCCATCTATAGATGTAATAGATCTATAATGCCTCGAGTGCATGTGAGGATCTGTTGTCTGTCTGCACTCTTGAACAGTAAGTCATCCAAATAAGGGAACACATGTATGCTGCTCTGTCTGAGGTGAGCGGCTACCATGGCAAGGCATTTTGTAAACACTCTGTGGGACGTAGTTACCCAGTCAGCATTTTGAATTGAAAATGCTGACCCCAAACCGTAGGCAGCGGTGTTGAACAGAGTCGATGGAATGTAGAAACATGCATTCCTTAGATTGAGGGCTGTCATAAAGTCGGCTTGTTGGATCAGAGGGATGACATCCTGTAGCATTACCATGTACTGGCGGAGTGGCCTGAGAGAGTATAGGTCTGACGGTCCAGTCTTTTTCGGGAATAAGAAAGTACAGTGAATAGGCCCCTTTGCCGTGCTGGTGTTGCCACATAGGGTTTATCGCGCTCTTGAGAATGAGTGCCTATACTGTCTCTTTAAGGAGTTGCTGATGATCCATGGAGAGGGTGTGTTTGTAGGGGAAGGGGTGTATGTTTGGTGGGGATGCAGTGACTTCTAAGCAGTAACTCTGCCTTATGATGCAGAAGATGCACTTGTCGCAGGCGATTTCTTCCCAATGGGAAAAAAAAAAACCTGCAGTCTTCCCCCGACAGGTGTAGTGTGATCAGGGGGAAATAAATCCACTATTTTGCATGGGCAGCTCCCTTAACCTCACCTCCTCTACCTCTGCCCTTGGATGTGCCCCCATGGTGTAACCTCCTGAAGTTTTCTGCTGACTCTGCTTAAAGACTGGAGCATTGAGGGAGGTGACCTTGTAATTGGGTCCTGCTAAAGGGACCCTGGGGAGAAGGCATCTGGAGAGTACCATAGTAGTGTAATTTTTTTATATTTTCAAGCATCTGATCTACCTGTGGTCTGAAGAGGAGTTCCCAGTTGAACAGCAGGTTTAGCAGATGCTGATGGACCTCTGGCTTGAAGCCCAAGACATGCAACCAAGTGTGATGCCTAATGAGGATAATTGAGTTTTTGCTCCTGGCTGCAGTATCAGCTGCATCAAGGGTGCACCATATGGTTGCGTTGGAAATTATTCTGCCCTCTGAGAGAAGCGTGTTGCCAAGTTACCTATATTGTTCTGGGAGGGGCAGGAGACGTTCCTCCTTCTAGTCTGAGTGGGAGCGGTCATAACAAAAAAGTAGACTGATTGAATTGGCAAAGTGCCAGTGAGTGGCAGATTGTGGGTGACCCTCTTGCCTGCTGCATCAATTTTCTTACTGTGTTTGGCTGAAAGGCATCGCCACCACCCTTGTCGCTTGCACACAGTGTGGAGCACGACATAGTCCACTAGAAGTTGATCCCAGATGTAGGGCGGGTCGGTGGGAGAGGGTTTGTATTTTTTTATATCTACTCTTGGTGTAACCATTCTGGCCTTTACGAGCTCCATGAAGGTGGTAGGCACAGTTTTCAGCATGCCCTGGAGCATGGGCAGGAACTGAACAGTACACTGAATGGTGGACAATATTTCAATCAGGAAATCTTCATGAGTGCTGGGTAGGTCTACTTTGTGGAATATGGTTGACCTGTAGATGACCTCATGGTAAAAGGGTAGCATCATAGAGTTCAAGGGACTATCCCCCAATAAGAGGAGTGAGGAGAACTCTCCAGGGGAAATGGCGAAGGTGGCATATGTGGTGGACGTGTGTGGGGGGGGGGGGGGTGAGAATAGTACGGAGAGGATTGCCCCTGTTCTGGTGTTTCTTCTGCTTAAAAATATGTAAGGGCTCCAATGCAGGCTGCGCATCAAAAGTCAAGTGTATCTTCCTCAAAAGAGTGTCCAGCACCTTGGGAGGCTGCTCGGTAGAGATTTTCCCAGTCTACGAAAAGATAAAGAGTCTCTTCTGTTGAGCATCAAGTTCTTCCTGGAGACACTACAGGGTGGGCTGCTTTAGATCCTCCAACTCTATAGATGAAGGTGCTTTGGGTGCAGGGTGACTCAACATCGAGGGAGTCTTTTGGCTTGTTGCAGCAGGAGGGACTATCGGCACTGAGTGATGTTTTAGAGACAAAGGGGTCTTGAAAGCAGATTTTGGTGCTGGTGTCAAGGAAGTTGTTAATGTCGAAAAAGCCTGTGGCTTGTGCTGCAGTTTAAGTGGCAGTGGTTGGCTCAGTATCGGCTCCAGGTGTTGGCTTGGTATCTGCTACGAGACCTTCTGTTAATGCAGACCATCAGCCACAGAAGTGGTTGACCAGGAGCTTGAAGCTGGGCTATGGGGCTCTATGCCCATCCCTGCTGAGGCAGTGCACGGTCTGTGTACGTTTTCCGTGTGCAACCGGTGGGAGGGATGGTGTACTCATGCTCGAAGACTTACCACCATGATGTGCGTCCAGGATTTCCTGCTACTCTGCTCTAGGCTAAACAAGTGAGGGTGCTATTCTGAGAGTCCAGCCACTGGCTCCTCGGTGTTGTTTCCCGAAAATGTCAGGAGTGTCTTCGTCCTGTCAGTGCTTCATTTTATGTAAAGCAAGACGCCAGTCGCGCAGATACCGTAAGGTCTTCTTGTAGCAGAACACGAGTCAGGCAGAACAGGCAGCCTCATTGTCCTCGGGCGAAAGACAGAGATGGCAGATCTGGTGGTGGTTGGTCCAAAGATACTTGAAGTGGCACTGAGGGCAATATTGAAAAAGAGTTGTTTTCATCACAGAATATTCCTTCTTGGAGAGGAAAAAAAGAGAAGGCAAGGCACAAGGCCCGTGATGAGCAGGACATTGATTGGAAAAAAAATTTGCCACGCCAACGTAGGTCACGACAGGAGGAAACCGAAGCAGATGTAGAATGTTCATGCGGACAGGACAGGATAAAACTGTAGGAGTCAGATGCCTTATGAGACATCGATCCAGAGCCCAATCAGTAACATATACGAACCAGACGGCAGAAAGAAAATTTAACAATGGTGCCAGTGCCTATGCGCATTACCAATCATAGGAGTCCCTATATCGTCTTACTTGAAAGACTTCTTCCTTGAAAAACAAGTAGCATGGGTCCAAGTCAAATACTAGATGGCAGGAGTATGCAGGGCATGTGTATCTACAGCTACATATACCACACACAAAGTAATAATTACTTCTAATACTCAACAGCCGTCACATCATCTCAGCCTTATGCATGTCCCTGGCGCCCAGTGTAATCGCCATTTTCTTTTCAAAAGGAGTTGAAAAACCGGTACAAAATAAATATGCCAATCTGTTTAGGCTGAAAACTGACCGTTTATGCCTGATAGTGACTATACCTTTACTGATATACTGGCTAATTATTACGTATTTTACTTGGCTTTTCACGTGTGAGAGGAAGCTTCCATACTTAAAATTTACGTTTCCGCTTGTAATTTGTTTGAAAATGTAGTGTATTATTCTTTTTCTTCATTTAAGTTATAATTTCATGACAAATAACTTTTGTTTCTTAGTTTCAGTTCTTCAACCAGTTTAAAAAATGGTGCTTACACAGGATGCCTGGTACACGCATAAGATTTAGATACGGTGATGGGGGAGAATATTAGAGGTAAGTAATAATTTTCCTTGCTCTTTTGGCAGTGACCATACGTCTATTGATAAAGTTGTTAACTATTATGCATGTTGTTATTTTAAATGAGGCTCTAGGTATACTGCCTGGCTCACTGTCGTGCAAGCATTGATACTTTCTCGTCTTGATTATGTGAATGTTCTGTATCTGGGTCTCCCTGAATATCTAGTCAATCGTCTCCAAGTGGCTCAGAATGCTGCTGCTCGAGCGATTTTTTTAGCTGATAGGCGCACCCACATGACCCTCTTTTGAGAACACTCCACTGGCTTCCAGTACGCAAGAGGGTATTCTTTAAAGCACTGGTACTGGCCTTTAAGGCCTTTCACAACATCGGCGCCCCCTATTTAAGGGCTCGCTGTCAACAGTACGCACCATCACGCAATCTACGGTCCTCATCCTCCTGTTTGCTCCCCACTCCCAGGTTCTATCGCACCCGACGGGGAGGCCGTTCCTTTCAGGTACTGGTGTCTGCATTATGGAACAACCTTCCTATTGAGCTGCGCCAGGAAAATGATCTTTTGTGTTTTCGTCACAAATTAAAAACATTGTTGTTTCTATGATCTGTGTCTGTGGTGTGATGGCTGAGGGCCTTGTTACGGGTATATACGACTAGCGCCGGGACACTCTTGGGAGTAGCCGCGCGCTCTACAAATACCTAGTAACATAACATAACATAACCATAGCGCGCACTCATTTAGTTGTTAGGGGTATTTTCTACAAGCAGACAATAACTTGTTGAACAGTAATTTTGAAGAGTCTTGGCTTTGTTTTTTATTATTATTATGAATTTGATACACGGAACTTGGGTTCTTACACAAATATTGTTATACATAGATTTGATGTGTACATAGTGGAATTCCCAAGCTGTGATCATTTGCAATAATTAGCAGCTGGGGTACAATTATGTGAGTACATACAGTCCCCTGGTCAGTTTTGATGTTAGGAGACTCCTTGGCTTCTTACACTTAGGTGGTTTAGGTCATGTGGGACGAGAACAGATTCAGATAGATATGTTTTGTTGGATAACGAACAGCAATTGAAGGCATGTGTTCCGAAACTATGTGCACAATGGGTGATGTTCGATTTTCGCTGGGCTGTGGTGGTCACCATCATGGTTACACTCAGGGTATGGTATCATATGGGACGCACGAGGATACTTTTTTTTGTCATATACATTTTAATTAGTGTTGTCTTTTATATTGTGCTTTTGGTATTTTAGACATACATACTCTTTTTGAACCATTAGTTAAGTACTGTCAGACTACAATACTCTGGTGTTTTAATTCGTATTTTCTAAGGTGTGACCAATGTCTCCCTTTGGCAGCACTACAATTATTTATTTCTTACTTGCACTCACCTAGGTGACTTTCTCCAAATGCGTAGCCTCATCACTTTATTTGTAACCTACACGATAGCCATGGATACGGTTAAGAAATAGTTTTAAATATTGCATGAACCCTCTACTTTGGAATGGAGCTTACAACTGGTATACTATAATATGGAATTATGTGCATGGACAGTAGATTTGGTCACTGGGTGGTGACATGGGCATACTTTAGTTTGGAGAGCAGCAGTTTATATTTTACATATCACATAATGTGGATGTGTTATACTTGGGTGTATAAATTGGGATAATGTATAATGCCATGTTAAGGGCAGAAAATCTATTTATATTTTCTAGGCCTGAGGAAGTCTTGGTGATGAGGATGGATGAAACACGTTGGCTAGAACAGTGTTTTACAGAGAAAACGTAATAAAGAATACTACCTGGAAGAATGGTCTACAAATATTTGTTCATGTTCCTCTGTGTGCATTCAAGGGTTGTAATTCACGTTGTAGGTTCTGCCTGAACGCATGGGGTACCGTTGTGGCTGCTCCCCTTCTTGCTTTAGAACCTTGGGAACATCATTCAGAGATCCTTTTTAGCCTTTGGGAGGCTGTTTGCTCGGACAATACTCTGGCCAGTGGTAAAACTGTTCAGTAATCTACTTTATGCAACTATTTGACCAGACACCCCAGATGCAACACCACCGAATGTATACATAACACCACCAAAGCAACTAATGCATACAGACACCATCGCAAATAACAGACACATTAACACAGCAACAATGTAACAAGATGGCACCAATCCCGTAACCGGCACAGCACCATCTACTCGTTTACCAGACTACTCTGATCACTCCTCAGAGTGACAACCGCACTCGAATGCACCGACCAGTGGAGGAATGAGCAACACCCTCTTTACATGGCACCTCGATCACTCGACAAAAGCAGAGAAATTAACCCTTGGGAAGCAAAGTCCAACTATTGTGCCTACTCCAGACTCCAGTTAGCATCAGCACTCTGTATATACACGAGCTCACACGCGCCTTGGTCAGGCAGCACATGACACTAATACAAACTGTTCACATGGGGATTATTGCACACCTGGCAAGACAGTAAAAAGATCAAAACCAAAAAATGACCTGCCATATGCTGAATGTAGAAAAGTAAAAAGCGTGGGCAAAGTAAATAGGTCTGGGGTTAATATGCTAAAGCTTTTAGCGTAAGCAAATTAGAGCGAAACACAAAGGAGGAAGCCAGCAAGAGTAAACGGAGGGCTACATTTCTAAAGTAGTCCCACATGTAGTTTTATTTAAGGATGCGAGTGGCTGCAGGAGGGATACACTCAAAAGCACCAATAACATTAGGTGAGAGATCAATAATAATCCACTTGATTAAGACGAGAACGACAGTCTCAGGCCAATGAGAATGACAGTCTCAGGCCAATGGCTGGTCGTAAAAAGAAAATAGTTGATAAGGGTGGACCCACAGACCATACATAATATCTAGATTGTTACCAGTGGGTCTGGTGTGCTTTCAAACCCCAGGCCTAACAAGCATTTGCAATGCAATAGGTCTCGTATTTAAATGAGTTTAAGCTATTAGCATTGTAAATGACAATGCCTTTTATTTAGGTTTTAAAAACAAAAATAAAAGGCATTGTCATTTGCAATGTCAATATCTCAAACTCGCGTAAATGCGAGACCTATTGCATTGCAAATGCTTGTTATAGGGAGTGTCCAAAATTCGCATTATTTGCATATGCATAAGTACGTGAAATGTTTGAAATGTTAGACGAAATTACACAGAATTATGAGAAATATAAAACTAGCATTTGGCAGTATACTTGAGCGCAAGATGTGTTAGTGCAGAGGACACGTTTGAGCTGAAAAAAAATCTCCTGGTGTGGAAATATGGATTTTTCTGGTCAGTTATGTCCCCTATCTTGGACCCCAACGGTTCTATGTGCATGTTACAAGTACATGTATGTTCCCTCCAGTTCCAGTTATGAAGACGCAAATACATGTGCGTCCACCGTCGACATGTCCTTTGTCAGATCCGCCATGAATAGGCCGGATATTCCATTCCTAAGTATGAAAAGCCACCGGCCTTATATGGTTCACTTATGCCATTTTACAGTCCAGGCAAGTAGGCCCTGATTCTGTCATCAAACTCTTCTTGCCTTCTGCCTCTGAAAGCTCCAGTCTGAGCCTGCATCTGTGACCATGAACTTTGTCTCATTCTCTGCGCGGCTCACGAAGCCTGACATCAGCCTATTCTCTGCCAAGAACTGTATTTCACCTTCGAATTATCTGCTTCCCCCTCAGCCGATGCATTCCTGCCTAGTAGTTTAGGTAAACATTCTTCCAGTTACCAAGCAAAAAGGCCCAACTTCTCTGTCTTCATGCAAGTGATTCATAGCCCTGTTACCATGGAATATTCCTACCCCCTCGTGTTTAGTGTAGACACCTAGACGCTTGTACACGCACACACAGTCAGTATAGAATAGATTCTGTCCGAGAGTCCCTCTTTTATGGATAACATAGTTCTTTAAACATAGGATGCTAGATATGATTTGGGATTAGGTTGACTTGACCCCCCAGACTTCTTGTCTCCACATGTAGAGCTAAATGTCAAGTCCCCTTCACCCCCTAGTTACACGTCAATTGCACGTCATACTGCTGCGCGCGCATTTAGGCCAAGTATTATCTTATAGATCCACCTATGTATGACATCATAACCAATCATGTTCCTTTTCACCCATTATTACACCCATTTTCGGTTACGCAGACCAAACGTCAATTTCCTTATCAATTGTTACGCCTACTGTATTCACTTCATTATAATGTATGTACTATAAAAGTTACTTCTTGTCAATAAAGGGTGTGCTTCACTTCCTGAACCTTCGTGGTGACGGAACATTGGGAGCAACCGATTATAATCGATTATTGGAATAAAGCCCATTCCGAACCTCTAATACCACGGATTCTGCCTCTCATTTTATCGAGCTATTTTACTATGTTCCTGTATCAAATTCAGTCCCGGTAAAGGAATTTTTATTTACCACATGATGGCGCCCGAATAGGGACACTTTCTCATCTCACGCGCCGGCGGTGCGTTGCAGGCCCGGTCTCCTGCCACAGCTGGACGGACAATAACGCGTACCAGCAGGATTTCCTGTATCTCCCTCCGGTCAAGCGGGGGCGACTGAGACTGCGATCAACACCCAGACGAGGCGGTGAGAAGTGCGAAGTATCCCGACCAGAGCCTAGCTGAGAGAGCAAGATCCGAGGTATACAGAGACCCACCAGTCCGAAGTCAAGCCCAGTGTCCGACGAGTCGAGTCGAGTCGAGTCCAGTCCGGTTCAAGTTCAAGTTACTGAGGCCTTCCGTTTCCGAAGCTACCCGGTGAGTACCATTGCTGGGGAGGCATTTCTGACGTGCACATAGGTTGTGCCGGTCAAGACGGGTTTGGGTACACAAATCCGGTCTGCACTGTTTTAGCAGTGTATCTGTACTGTTTAGCAGTATATCAAGTATTCCGAAGTATTCCGAAGTGTCTAGTTATTGTCTAGTTATTGTCGAGATTTAAGCTTGGTGATTAGTTATGCAGACGATCATCATTGTTGTTTCAGTTAAGGGTTTAATGTTTAATGTTTAAAGTGTTTAAGTATGTTCTGAATATCGTGGTATGAATGACTGTTCATTATCGTGTTTATTGTATTAAGTCTGTTCAAATTCAAGTATCAGGTCAAAATCAAGTATAAGGTCAGTTCTCAAGATGCCGCTCTTTTCGAAATTAAGACAGATCACTACCAGAAAAGGGGTTCTCGAAGAAGCCGTCCCTATTCCTCCTAGGGACACTCCAGGGCACTTTATGTATCACAAACATGGCTTAGACGCTATATTATTTCTTGACTTATGGGTAGACTATACCAAGGGATTACCAGAAAGTCAGAGGTGGCCCACAGCGGGGACCTGGGATGCAGAGTGCATCATGAAAGTCGAGGAAGAGTTATGGAAAAGGAAAGTCAGACAGTCGCAGAAAGACGCCGTTGAATTATGGCGTAAAGAATCACATAGACGAACAGAAAAGGCACGTAGACAGGAAGAGAAGAGTAAAGAAAATTCCAATAAAGTTCGGGAGAATCTATTAATTGAGGAAGGTATCCGAGTGAAATCAGAACAAGTAGACAGACAAAGAAATGCCCTTATGAATGGTATGTATCCCCTTCTGGCCGAAGGATTACCTAAGGCTACTCCAGAAACACCAAAAGACTTGCCAACCCCATTGTTCCCAATCAAGGTACATCCTAAGGGGCATCCTAGAACCGCAGAAGATGTTTTTCTTTCCTCATATTTAGATGACGCAGCTCCCGAGTATGCTAATTCCGCCCCACATAGACCGCATACCAGGGAGGTTCAACGCCAAGATCCAGTGCCCGTATCCCTACAGCAACAAATCGAGTCACAAGTTCCGGCAAGCACATCTGTTTCTGCATCTGTTCCTACAGGTACTTCTATAGCTGAGTCCACACCTATAGTTGCTGTGTCACGTTCGACGAATCCTTACACACCCGACGCCCCAGACGGGGCCACGGGAGGTGCTACCAATATTTTTTCTACGCCACCTAGAATAAATAAACTTATTTTTCAAGAGTCAGCGCATTCACGTACACCCAAATTCGTAAGTGATCGTACGCTTAAGGAACTTCTTGTAGATTGTAGATATGACCCGGTGCTCGGTAAGGAGGACGAAATGATCCTGGCATCATTACGTATCAGACGAGCCGCAGGGTATTTAGCGAAGCTACCAGGAATGACTGCGCATCTAGATAAAATATATCATTTTGTTCAAACAGGGCGAGATCCAGAATGTATTAACAGAGCTATGGAATACCAGAAAGTAGAGATACAGGGGGAACTGTTACGTTTCCTCATAAACTGTGTGATCAGAAATCAAGACCGACCGGGGGTAGATCCGGAAGCAATGAAAATTCTTACAAAATGGAGCCAGAATATATCAGAAGGGAGACACGATAAGCAAAATTGTATAATAGCCATGTGCCGAAAGATCCGTAAAGAAATAGAACGCCTACACGAGGAGAGATTAGAGACAGACGAGTTCGAACAAAGCGAGGAAGAAGGGTCAGGACTGCCTGCAGGACAGTCGGACACCATAGCCTATGTAGGTAGAGGAAGATCTTGTAATAGGGATCAGACTAGATGTCATACTGACTCAATACGTCCAATATGTCCAGATAATGACAGGAATTTCCAAATACCTATAATTAACATAAGGTCTAACGAGCATTCGTTCCAAACCGCCGACAAACTACTCCGAGAACGAAGGGGTTATCATTTTCTCGATTCTATGGATGAACAAGATTTAGCAAGGGCAGCTGTCCATTGGGTGGACAGTCCCGGAAAATATAGTGATGAGACAGTAGTACGCACATTTTTGAATCTTACCCCAGATGAACAGAGGTTAGCTGGGATTTATATGATTCAACAACTCATTGTACTATATCGGAGTCAGCATTCGGACCCTGGTCCCTTACCTGACATACTGACTGAATTGCTTATGAATAAATGGAGAGGTCCAGGTACTAAATTAATTAAAGAAATTCTAGTATCAAGAAAGCAGTATATTCTTTTTGTATGCTCAGAGCATGTCTCATTGCCTGTCAAGGAAAGAACTACGTATCACCTGGATAGACAGAATCCCTTACGAGAAGTACACCCAATAAAAGGTGAGGACAATCAGTTTAAACGCGTATTTGTATATACGCCCATATCGAAAATAGAATTGTTAGAAATGAAGAAAGTGGTACCCAGTCATGACAAAGACCCAGCGGGTTTTCACCGAGAAATTAAGGACATGTTACTCATGGGAGAGTATACCTACCCCGACATTATGACAATATTAAAGGTGTTGATGCCTGCTGGCATTTATGAGAAACTCAAGGAAAAAGAGTGGGAGGTAGGTGACCAAAAGATAGAATGGTCAGCATTAGAAGCAGAAGAAAGGGCCCGAGGTCCAGGTTCGGGGCTTGGGGACAAAACTAAAGCACTACCCGGTCTACTAGTACAGGTACTGCCACGTTTATTAACTACGAAAAAGGAAGATTGGGGTACAATTTCAGCCTGTAAACAGAAGCAAGATGAAGACACTAGCGATTACTATGCCCGATTCGAGAAATGTTTTGGTATAAATAGTGGCATAAAAGCAAGTAGCGAATCATACCCACATCTGTTTGTAACAAAATTAGTGGAAAATGCCCTGCCCCCAGTAAAGAATAGAGTATTAAAATTCGAGAGTACCTGGCAAGGTAACACTCCAACACAAATGTTACAAATGTTACAGTACCACCACAATAGAATTAGAGAGGAACAAGAACATGAACACAGACGCATGAAAGACACAAAAATGAAAATGCTAGTCTCCCAGACAGTTCCAGCTGAAGGACATAAAAAGGGTATGACACATTCCGATTCAGCAGGACCTGTAAAAGGGACATGCAACTATTGTAAAAAGCCAGGTCATTACGTACACGATTGTCCAGTGCTAAAACATAATATCGCCATAGGTAAAACACAGGAAAGATCACGGCCACTAAGACAAGATCAGAACGAACAAGGAGCTACGCAGCATGCCCAGGCCATGCCAGCCGCACAACAGCCAATACAGTTTGTGCCAGCTGCACCACCGTTGCCTGTTGCTGCCACACAGACAACAACACGACAAATGTATCAGACCGCACAGTATGAATATCCCGAGTATCAGCGTTACGCATGAACTAGCCTAGAGAGGGAAGTTGACTTACCCCTTATCGAGATTCCTGTAGATCAAGAAGGACCTTATGTACATAGTGAATTATTAGGTCAAGATAGAAAATTTTTACTCGATACAGGGGCAAGTCGAACAACTATAAAACGTAGTGAAGTTCCAGGGGCACCCCTCTCAGGCTCTCAGAATATTTCCCTTGGTTTTTCAGGAAAACCTATTGTTAATGAAGTATCACAGCCTCTTCCACTTACGATAGGACCTCTGACCCGAACTACAGATCTATTGCTTACTAAATCATGTCCAGAAAACTTGTTAGGAATAAAAACGTTGAAAGCCCTAGGAGCCATAATATGTTGTTCTCCGGAAGGAGTAAGGTTGTTTTTACGTGATTTTAAAGGTCACTATGTATCTAGAGACATGGATCCCCGACTGCAGACTTTACCTACACATCTATGGGCACAAGGCCCTACTGATGTTGGATGCATGAATATTACACCATATCGAGTCACATTAAAGGCAGGAGTGGTGCTACCACGAATGCGACAATACAAGTTACCACCAGATGCTGTAGTGGCTTTACTACAAATCATTGACGAGCTCATTGCCCAAGGAGTAGTTGTGGAAACAGACTCCAATATATGTAATTCACCGATAATACCGATTCTTAAACGAACAGATCCTACAGCGCCGCCAGTATATCGATTGGTTATTGATCTGCGCGAGTTAAACAAATGCATTGTGCCACAATTCCCTGTGGTCCCAGATATCTCGTCATTACTGACAGCTATTGATTCCGAAGCAACATTCTTTACTGTAATTGATCTCAAAAATGCCTTTTTCAGCGTCCCAATAGATCCGGAAAGCCAATATTTGTTCGGATTTAGTTTAAATGGACGTAGCTTTAAATTCTCACGCGCACCTCAAGGATTTACAGAAAGCCCCAGCATCTATAGCCAAGCACTGAAACGAGAACTAGACAGTATCCACATGCCAGTTAACACTGCTCTGCTTCAATACGTCGATGATCTACTGATCACCGCCCGAAGCGAACCTGAATGTGAAAAAGCATCACTGACAGTTTTACAATTTCTAGCCGAAAAAGGGCACAAGGTGTCCCCTTCTAAGCTGCAATTCTGTGTCCAGCGAGTTGTTTATCTTGGACACTCGCTGGACAAGGAGGGAAGGCAGCTTACACCCGACCGCATTCAGTTGATAGCTAACATGTCAATACCCAAGACACAAAAGGAGGTACGGGCTTTCATAGGCCTCACTTCATATTGTAGACAGTGGATCCCTCAGTATGCATTTCTAGCAAAACCACTCATTCAATTGACAACACAGGAGGCAGCCACACCGACTGTTCTCCCTTGGACTCAAGAACATACACAAGCTTTTGAAAGCCTAAAGAAAGCTTTATGTCAAGCACCTGTTTTAGCAACGCCATGTTACAGAAAACAGTTTACACTCTTTGTTACAGAACGCGAAGGTACTGCTTTGTCAGTACTCACACAGGATCAAGCAGGAGCACACAAACCATGTGCCTATTTCTCTAGTACATTAGATCCCGTAGCTCAGGCTTTGCCTGCATGTCTGAAATCAGTGGCAGCGACAGCTTTAGCAATCAGACAAAGCGATGCCATAGTGTTAGGACATCCATTGACAGTTCAAGTACCGCACGCAGTAGAGGTTCTTGTAAATAGAACGCAAACACAACACTTGACTATAGCGCGACTTACAGGATACGAGCTTACATTGTTTCAGCCACATATAGAAATCAGACGCTGTAACACATTGAATCCTGCCACACTTTTGCCAGTAACCGGAACAGACCCACTAGCCCATGACTGTATTGAAGTTATTACTGTAACGACAAAACCCAGACAAGACTTGACCGATGTTCCATTGTCAGACCCAGACTTGACATTGTATGTAGATGGTTCAAGCATGAGAACAAGTACAGGAGAGTTAGTGGCCGCTTATGCAGTCACAACAGATACTGAAGTCATTGAAACTAATCGTATAAATACTTTGTCAGCTCAAGCCGCAGAGCTCATCGCTCTGACACAAGCCTGTATTCAAGCCACGAATAAAAAAGTCAACATATACACTGATTCACGTTATGCATTCGGAGTTGTACATGACTTCGGCGTGCTGTGGCGAGAGAGAGGTTATTTAACTTCCCACGGTGCCCACATTCAGCACGGACCCCTCATTCATGCCTTATTAGATGCAATACATCTACCTACTGCAATATCAATTATGAAATGTAAAGCTCATACGAAAGTTACTGATATCATTTCCCAAGGCAATGATCTAGCCGACAGAACGGCTAAACAGACTGCTCAAACTCAAACTCCCGACATGACAAAGACAATAGTCCCGATGCCGACACATTGTATGACAGTTAAAGATCCTACTCTTGACGTAATTGACATACAGACACATGCTACACCAGACGAAATAAAGAAATGGACTGAATTAGGAGGGGTCCAAACGGACCAAGGATGGATGATGAAGGAAAAGTCTGTATGGTTCCTTCCTGATTCAATGGTCCAAGTTATAATTAACACTATACATAGTCCAGCACATCTAGGAGAAAAAGCTATGCTGGACAGCATTCAACACATTTGGTTCAATAAACATTTACGAGCAGCAGCAAAACAAAAGGTCCGTACCTGTATGATCTGTTGTCAGTTTAACCCAGGTAAAAGCATTCCCGTAGAACAGGGTGGATTTCATACCCCTAATCATCCTTTTGAAGTACTCCAGATGGATTATATCCAGATGGAACGATGTCGAGGATTCAAATATGTTCTCGTAGTTGTTTGTGCTCTGTCCCGTTGGACGGAGGCATACCCGGTTTCAGATTACACTGCCCCGACTACTGCCAAACAGTTGGTTCGAGAATTCTTCCCACGATACGGTTTACCACGTGTTGTCTACTCAGATAACGGCCAGCCGTTCTCATCCGAATTAATGAAACACGTTTCACTTCTGTTAGGTTATCAGTGGAAATTCCACTGTGTCCGACACCCCGAGGCAGCAGGTCTCGTAGAAAGACATAACCAGATACTGAAAATCAGAATGTCCAAAATATGCAGAGAAAAAGGTATCGACTGGGTAGTAGCGTTACCCGTTGCACTCTTTTACATGAGAATGGTAGCACACTCTCGAACAGGGCTATCCCCGTATGAGGTGATCTTCGGTAGACCACCGAATATGTGGGGGACGCCTATACCACGCAAAATAACTGATATTGACTGTAATATGCTGACAGATTACCTGGCTTCCTTGATGTCTGCACTACAATCTTCTCGTTCACAGGTAGCTGCAGCCTTTCCCGACAACACTGAGGTGAAACCCCATGACGTTGTTCCGGGTAATCTTGTCTTTGTGAGGAATTTCGACCGAAAGACTCAGCTGGAGCCCAGGTGGAAGACACCCAAGTTGGTTCTGTTGACCACAAGAACAGCCGTGAAGATCGAGGGCCGCAAGGGCTGGATTCATTCAAGCCACATCAAGAAATTTCATGGACTATCCTCGGATATAGACATTGTGCCCTGCACTCCCTCACAGACTGATACAAAACTCCCTTTTGTTGAACCGAACAAATCTGAAAATTACAAACTAAAGCTTAGGCCCACCAAGTCGAGCAATTTGATTGTTTAAGTCCTCTCCAAGGTGAAGCGGTTGAATTGTCTCTGACATGTATCCCTTGGACCTGAGTAGAGAAAATACCCGAAAAATGTTGAAACGACAGGCGTATTGTAAATCACTGCGTAGCCACTGCATAGTGACATTATTAATTTTGTTTTCCTTAAGTCTTTTAATAATTATTACCAGTATGTTGTTGCACATATATTACCCTATTGCCAGAAATGTTCACAATGTTATTGCAGAACATTCTTTTAGTGACTTACCCCCGCATGAATTGTCCTATAGACTTGCGCTGCGCAATAACACTTTCATCAGTATGTTACATCATTCCCATCAGACTAGTAATGCTACTAATTGTTGGGTGTGTGGCCGACTCCCTCCCTATCAGAATTATGAAGGAGTCCTGCCATTCTTCCCACACCCATTTACACACAATGGCTCCTGTGGAGCATGGTTCAGTTTAATCAATTCCATAGACTCAGACACAGCAGTTTACCAAGATCATTGGATATGGGGAAACCTGAACCTAGTTTTACTCAAAGTCTGCTACCCTGACAAAGAGGGTCGCCCCAAAAGAACAGGAACTGATCTAGAAAATGAAGTGTATGGATTAGGTAATTTTACACCTAATCTCATGATTCTAAATGTCGTATCCGAAGTTGAGCTAGTCTTACCCACCATGTCAGTATTCCCAGCGAAGGGTGAATTGTGTGTAAGAAAGGTTGGTTCCATACATATGGGCCATAGTAAATGCACTACTATAGTAGAATTCAGTGATCAAGGAAAATCTTCATTTAGAGCTTCCCGCCACTCCTACTTTATATGTGGTCAGACGACATATATGCGTCTACCCCTAGATTGGGATGGTACCTGCTACATTGCATTCCTTTTGCCACCTGTTTTCCTAGCTCCTCCTGATTATTATAGGAATATTCATTTAGTACACAATAGAGAGCGGAGAGATCTCCCAATTGTCGATTATACTGAGACGGCATGGGACAAGTATGTAGATTTCAATAAAGGCATCTTTCCCTATATAGGTACAGTTACCAATAGTAAGCTGATACGTAGATTAACTAGAACCCTTGAAGCAGTAGTGAATGAAACTATTTCCGCCTTAGGCAATTTAACAGAAGAGCAGTCTGCTATGCGGATTGTTGTGCTTCAAAATCGTCTTGTCCTTGACGTCATCCTGGCTGATAGGGGCGGAGCCTGTAGGGTCATCGGATCAAGCTGCTGCGTATTCATACCAGAAAATTCGCCATCTGTATATAAAGCCATCACTCGCCTTCATAAGATTGTAAGCCAGATACACCAGAACCCAGGCACTTGGACTTGGTCCAGTTGGTTTTGGAATGCGGTATCAGCCTGGGGATGGAGAGTTTTATCCTTCCTAGGTATTGGCCTTCTCATACTATTCAGTTGCTGTCTATGTCTACAATGTGGACCAGCGATTTGTGGTCTGTGTGCCACATCGTGCATTCCACATCAAGATTTTCATTCAAGATCCCGGAAGAAGAAAGAAGAACAAATGATGCTATATGAACAGATCAATGGATTGATGAAGATTGATATCTCTTGAAGGGCAAGTAGGGGACAAGGAGGGAATGTGGAAATATGGATTTTTCTGGTCAGTTATGTCCCCTATCTTGGAACCCAACGGTTCTATGTGCATGTTACAAGTACATGTATGTTCCCTCCAGTTCCAGTTATGAAGACGCAAATACATGTGCGTCCACCGTCGACATGTCCTTTGTCAGATCCGCCATGAATAGGCCGGATATTCCATTCCTAAGTATGAAAAGCCACCGGCCTTATATGGTTCACTTATGCCATTTTACAGTCCAGGCAAGTAGGCCCTGATTCTGTCATCAAACTCTTCTTGCCTTCTGCCTCTGAAAGCTCCAGTCTGAGCCTGCATCTGTGACCATGAACTTTGTCTCATTCTCTGCGCGGCTCACGAAGCCTGACATCAGCCTATTCTCTGCCAAGAACTGTATTTCACCTTCGAATTATCTGCTTCCCCCTCAGCCGATGCATTCCTGCCTAGTAGTTTAGGTAAACATTCTTCCAGTTACCAAGCAAAAAGGCCCAACTTCTCTGTCTTCATGCAAGTGATTCATAGCCCTGTTACCATGGAATATTCCTACCCCCTCGTGTTTAGTGTAGACACCTAGACGCTTGTACACGCACACACAGTCAGTATAGAATAGATTCTGTCCGAGAGTCCCTCTTTTATGGATAACATAGTTCTTTAAACATAGGATGCTAGATATGATTTGGGATTAGGTTGACTTGACCCCCCAGACTTCTTGTCTCCACATGTAGAGCTAAATGTCAAGTCCCCTTCACCCCCTAGTTACACGTCAATTGCACGTCATACTGCTGCGCGCGCATTTAGGCCAAGTATTATCTTATAGATCCACCTATGTATGACATCATAACCAATCATGTTCCTTTTCACCCATTATTACACCCATTTTCGGTTACGCAGACCAAACGTCAATTTCCTTATCAATTGTTACGCCTACTGTATTCACTTCATTATAATGTATGTACTATAAAAGTTACTTCTTGTCAATAAAGGGTGTGCTTCACTTCCTGAACCTTCGTGGTGACGGAACATTGGGAGCAACCGATTATAATCGATTATTGGAATAAAGCCCATTCCGAACCTCTAATACCACGGATTCTGCCTCTCATTTTATCGAGCTATTTTACTATGTTCCTGTATCAAATTCAGTCCCGGTAAAGGAATTTTTATTTATTATTAGGAGGAAGCCAGCAAGAGTAAACGGAGGGCTACATTTCTAAAGTAGTCCCACATGTAGTTTTATTTAAGGATGCGAGTGGCTGCAGGAGGGATACACTCAAAAGCACCAATAACATTAGGTGAGAGATCAATAATAATCCACTTGATTAAGACGAGAACGACAGTCTCAGGCCAATGAGAATGACAGTCTCAGGCCAATGGCTGGTCGTAAAAAGAAAATAGTTGATAAGGGTGGACCCACAGACCATACATAATATCTAGATTGTTACCAGTGGGTCTGGTGTGCTTTCAAACCCCAGGCCTAACAAGCATTTGCAATGCAATAGGTCTCGTATTTAAATGAGTTTAAGCTATTAGCATTGTAAATGACAATGCCTTTTATTTAGGTTTTAAAAACAAAAATAAAAGGCATTGTCATTTGCAATGTCAATATCTCAAACTCGCGTAAATGCGAGACCTATTGCATTGCAAATGCTTGTTATAGGGAGTGTCCAAAATTCGCATTATTTGCATATGCATAAGTACGTGAAATGTTTGAAATGTTAGACGAAATTACACAGAATTATGAGAAATATAAAACTAGCATTTGGCAGTATACTTGAGCGCAAGATGTGTTAGTTCAGAGGACACGTTTGAGCTGAAAAAAAATCTCCTGGAAAGAAGCAGCCACTCGTGTTCTGGTCGTCTGCATGCTGCCTTTGAGCACGTGCATAAATACGCAGCATGGTGAAATAATTTAATTTCTGAAATTTTGTGCTAATATCGTACCGCAAAATTGCGTCTCGTAACAGCATTTTAACCATGCCTAATATATACCACAACAGAGTAAATAATAATTAGTATTTTTTATTAATAATTAGATCAATAAAACATCAACTAAAATATGATTTTCATGATATCGTAATCCTACAGTAAAGCATAACTTTGAGTTGAGTCGTCCAGAAAGGTTTGTCGCTGTTCGATAAAGAGAAACATGGATTGAGTTTACGAGTATAATTGGTCTTTGACATGAGATGTGCACATTCTCATTACAACACACAGCTAAATGAAATTGTAAACAGTCCAAATGCAGAGGGAAATAAGGACTCCATGCTTTGCAATAAATAATGCTATCCAATAAGGGACACCCAAAAAACCCAGAAAAACGTATTCTGTGAAGTCTGGAAAGAGAAGGTGCAGCAGGTGCAGTGGCACAGCTGTGTATGTGCGTGTGTGAAAGTAATCGCGATCGCGATCACATCAAAGCGGCCGTGCAGCCCGCGAAAGTGAAAGCAAACGAGTGCTTTCAGGCCTCCAAATGGTGTGCGCGCCCGGCCGACGCACATGCACTGTATTTGGAGGCCTGAAAAGCCACTGTTTGCACTTCCAAAACTCGCTTACTACAAGCATTGGCATAGCCAATAGGTCTCGCTTTTGGGACCTTATAAGTATTTAGATATGCAGCACATTATCCTTAGTGCAACAACACCAACTGTTGCATGGCTAAACACTTATAAGGTCCCCAAGGTAAAACCTATTGGCTACGCCAATGCTTGTTTATTTTATACAGAGTTTTTATAGCACAAACTTGGCCAGAATCGGGTATCAGAGCGCTTTACATAGCACCAGTTGCATTACATGAGGACACATTCATATATGTTAGGTCCTGGGAGATTAAGTGATTTGCCCAAAATCACAGGATGTTCAGCGTCATTGCAGAGTCTCGAACCCAGTTCCCCAGATTCTTGGTGGACAGCCCTAGCCGTTAGGCCAACTCCGCTGCCCGCTAGCGATGTATCTTGCAGTGTGTGCCTTTACATGTAAATATACCAGCAGATTCCCAGCACACCGGGCCTCTTGTATGTCTGTTAAAAAAAAAAAAATGTTGATGAACGAAATAAGCTTTGGCGAATGGTTGACAGCCTGTTGGCTTTGCCAATGCTGGTTTTCAGAAGCCTCTTAAAAAAATGAAAAACATAAAGCACTCTTGTATTGATGTTGCTAATGCGATAAATTCCTTCCTCCTGAAGGACATCCAGAAACGCTGGGTACTTTTACCAAGTGACACTTTCTTTAAAAGAGATAACATTTTCTGGATAAAAAAGTTAGACCCTGAGTTAGAATGTTTTCTTTTAATAAAAAAAAAAGTGGCCCTGTATTTCACAAGCTGCAACCAACCACACACTGTATATTCTCCGCAGACATGATTGCGAACTGCCTTGCACACTGACTGAGTTTAAATGACGTGCTTTGTTTGGATGAATCTGCGGGCTTGGTCCATCTCTCACAACAAAACCGCTTTATCTGTAGTTGGCTTTCTAAATGTGGTACTCCACTGCCTGATACTGCCCGCTCTACATATTGTGCATTATGCCGGGCTGTCTGAGAAGGGTTCTGTGTCAGCTATCCTTGGAGCCTGCCCCTGCGAGTGATATATCTGCCTGCTGCTATTTGTGAATTTCCCACACGTATCCTTTGGGGGAGGGTTAGTACTGCAGCTGGAAGTCCTGAAAGTGGAAAGGAACTGTGGGGCAGACTGGGCTGTTATGTGGAGAGAGTTCCTGAATATCACCTATATGCCAGACCCCTGGAATTATGTGACCGGGGAGGACCCAGTTGCGTGACAGTGTTGACTAAATTATGCCTCAAGAAAAGACAGAGTAGTGCAGCATTTTTTGTGATAGTATTACTTCGTTATTTTTTCATATTTACTAGGCCTGGGCGAAGCACTACGCTACGCTCGCGTAGTTTGCGAAGTTCGCGCTACTTCGCGCTACGCGAACTGCACGTAGCACAGTGCGAACACGCGTAGCGTAGTGTTGCGTAGTGCTGCGGTCATTTTTTGCTTGCTCGCGGTCCTCAACGTCAAGTTGGCGACCGCGAGCAAGCAAAATGACATCCTGGCGAGACTTTTTCCTTGTTCGCGATCGCGAGCATGGAAAATAAACCTCCCGGCGAGATTCCCAACGCGAGAAGGTCAGGTTTCTCATTGCGAGGGGTCGCGTATGCTCGCGACCGCTCGCGATGAGAAACTACCAGTTCGCGTTGAGAAAGCTGCAGCTCGAGTAAAAATCTACTCGAGCAGCAGAAAACTACAGCTCGCACTGTGCAAGATGCCATTTTCAATGATTGCACAGTGCCGGTTGCTTGTCCGCACTGTGCAATCATTGAAAACAACATCTTGCACAGTGCGAACATGTTACTTCGCAGTTCGCGAAGTGCTACGCGTAGCTCGCGTAGTGCGAACTTCACTTTGCGTAGCTTCGCGAAGTGCTACTTCGCGAACTACGCCCACCCCTAATATTTACATATGTTAACACTGACTGGGCAAACGTTTCGCCTCATTATTACCAGCTCAGCAAGCAAAATACACTAATTAGCAACAGAAAGTTGACCAGTCAATCTATGCTAAGGGCCTTCCCCTTTCCTGCAACACGTGCAACCACTTCTTTCGAAACACTTGATCTGTGAGGTTTTTTTTTTAAAAGTCTCCAAATAATGCAACAGCTTATGCGGCAAATGTGGCAAATCCATAATTGTGCGTAAAATGCACGGCCGCAGAATTTCGTAATTGGAGTCGCTCTGCCTACACGTTATTTATTAAGCACTAGTCGTGAACTGTATATCTGGCTCTCTGCAAGGTGGAACGTTGTGCACATATGTTAGTATCTGTATATGTATAGGAACAGCTCCAGAATCTGCCATGGAATACAGATAGACTCGCGTGGAAGATGTACAGATACAATAAGTAGGACCGACTTTTCGCAGGCTTTACCGTAGTGCTGAATTTTGTAGAGCTAGATATTCAGAAGTACAACCCTAGACGGACGGATTCCCCTAATTCAAACATATTACAGGAGAATAAAAATCGAAAAACTTGCGTGAATGATCTCTTCTGCCCCACAGCCTGCAACAATACGACGTGAATTTCATGTCCGCAGAAAATAGGGGTATATGTTATGTGCACACGTTAATATATCACGTTAGCCTTCGTCCTTCACGAACATGGCCTGAAACGACTATCGCTAAACCCATTAGTGCGTCGTCATAGTTTACAGTTTTAAAGGAAAGCTGGCTGATATTAAAGTTATAACAAGCGCGCACTGAAGTTGACGAGGAGGGAGTGGGAGGGGGGAGTGGGGTGGGCACAGTGGTGCGGCCGCAGATGTAAAAGGCAGGGAGAGGGTGAGATTGAGAAAGGGAAAGATAGGGATCAAAGGAAACAATAACAAGCAGGAAGGGGGTGGCAAATGGTGTGCACTTTGATGTCCTCAGTGGCCGCACGGCTCACTGAGGACATCAAAAGGGGCCGCGAAAGTGAAAGCAAACGAGTGCTTTCAGGCCTCCAAATGGTGCGCGCGCCCGGAGGGCACACATGCACTGTATTTGGAGGCCTGAAAAGCCACTGTTTGCACTTCCAAAACTCGCTTACTATAAGTCTCGCCAGAGCAGCGCTAAAGCGCTGTCTCAGACGAGACCTAAAAAGTACCACAATCATCAGGGCTCATAGCCTCCTGAATAGACCCCTAAAGAGTGCGTGACTACACATCACAACTGTATTTGAGTAACATACAACAATAAAACTGCATCACAGGTCAGCAGCTAATGAACAAACTCTCAATGTGTGCACCTCTCAAAGTATCTTTAGGAATAAAGGAAAGCAACAACGTACCTCAGACACTCTGTTATACTATGATTTATGTATCGCTTGATGCCTGTCACGAGCCAGTGAAGCACATTAGTTGATGGGTCGGACGCTACACCTAGGTGTGCTTGGTTGGAAGCATGATGAGTTGGAGTGTGGCCTGTGTGTGAAGTGAATATGTGTCGTGTGATGACCAGAACATATCATTGAAATCTGCATATGAATACACACGCATCATAAATATACTTTCGACTTAATTACAACTATGCTCACGAATGAAAACATGCGCAAGAGGAGCAGACACGAGAACCATTAACTGTTTGCGATGTGACATGTACAACAACAGATTATTGTACTGAGGGAGCCGGTAAAACAGAATACAATCTATAACAGTGAGCGATAAGAATAAAAAAACTCTTGCTTTGGAGCCTACACAACTCAAACACGGCGATAGTTAACTTGACAGCTGCCTAAAAGTCATCTTTCCTGATGTGGTGGCGCACTGTACACAGAGTAGTACAATGCACTACTTCGAGAAGTTTACTGAACTGACATCGGCATTTTTCAGTTACCACAATGAGTGTTGACTGACGGAGACGCACACACAATTGTGCACAGAACATATTCTTAAAATAACGCCTACCACAAATGAATCGGAAGTTAGAAATGTCTAGTAAGTACAGTACCACAGCAGGATTCTTTGCCCACGCTGAAAACAAGCACATTTGGGTGACACTCCAGGCACCAACTGTTCGTAAAGAAGTTCAACGTAGAACAGGTATTTAACGAAAACTAACGTGTCCAATGCAATCGCACCCCACGAGGGGCCGGATGTATTCTATGGTTCAGTCTCCTGGTTACACACTCGTTCCACAACTGACACGAACGGAATACATGTACTGAACGTAATATCCCTTTACACGAGGGTCAGAGGGCAAAGCACCCCATGGAAGCAGAGAAAAGGCTCAACATGAAGCCAAGGGGGATGTGCACTGGTGTGAATCCGAGCAAAGACGAACCTTAGTTAAAAACAGGAGCACAATTTAACTAGTAGAAACATCGATTATGAAAAGGGAGAATACACAGCTCATTTGTCCTGGTGAAATGAGCAAGTGACCTGCATTTATTTAATAAACAGACGTCCTCATCAGGCGTTCAATCCCAGGAGCTAATTTACAAACTTCTTTGTTTTAAATTGTGTGGTTAAATTTGTGCGCAGGACTGTGGGTCCTTCAACTAGTAAAAACGTATCCAGTTCCCACCAAAGTGGTATTTTCTCGAGCGAGGTGGTAATTTTTGCCCACTTCGGTGATCTTCACACAGTGGAATCCCGTTTTTGGATATTTATTTTTAGGTCTTGCCTTGCTATCGCGTAAGCGATCGCAAAGCGAGACTATTGTAAAGGGGCTTTTCAAAGTGCTCCCAAAAGCGGATTGCATGGCTAGCACGCGCACAATCACGCGCATCGTGCCGCCATGCACTCCGCTTTTGGGAGCACTTCAAAGGGTCCGCTCCCACGCCTGGAATGCGCTCCCCCGCCAAGCGCGCGCGCGTGCCACGCTCCGCCGGGCTTGTTTTTTTCTTGTTTTCCTTTCATTTCCCTCCTATTCTGTAAAGAGGATGTCTTCTTACCGGGCTTGTTTTTTTCTTGTTTTCCTTTCATCTCCCTCCTATTCTGTAAAGAGGATGTCTTCTTAAAGCTGTCTGCCGCACCCTCACGTTAGAAATCACAAGGCGTCTTTACAAAATCCGTCTGCCAGTTCCACACACAAAACAAGGGGGCGGAGCTTGAGACATAGTTGACATTTTCATCTTAAGAGTTAAATTTTGTTTGGAGAGCGGTTTTTCTACATTATACTAAAAAGCGTTTCGTGTGGTCTCTGATGAGCGTGAATATATCTTTCTGAGAAGTAATGCCACAGAATGTTCCACAACAGCGCATGTGCTTGCATAACGTGTTACATAATTAGCTCTCCAAGGCCGCTGAATTCAACCAGCTCTGCAACATGACTTGATTCTGCACCCCCTCATGAACGCACAGCTCCAGCTCATGATGTGGAAACGCACGTGCCTGCCTGCAATAAGTTCCCTCACACATACACACTCCCTGCTGTCCTGTCTCCCAATCCCTGTCTCACACACACTTTCTCTCCTCATCGCTGTTTCCTCCTCTCCACATCTCTCACAAAGATGCTTCCTCTCCTTCTCTCGCTCTGTCTCCCTCCTCTCACACACAGTGTCTCTCTCTCTCTCTTACCGTGTCCCTCCTCTCGCTCCTTTTCTTCCCCCTCCATCTCTTTCAACAAGCAGTGGGGACCACGGAAGCCTCTTCCTGTACTGGGCAGACGATTTGAAAATGTAAATTGTAACACGAATTCAGTTCAAAACCTTGTGTACAGCTTTCAAGTCCCTGCATGGCCAGGGTCCTACTGGGTTAACTCACTACTTTAAACCCTATACCTCTCGAGAGCGCTCTGGTCTGCTGCCGGCAGAAACCTTGCCGTCCCCCGATTCAACAAGCATTTGCAATGTAATAGGTCTTGCATTACTGAAAGTTTGAGCTATTGGCGTTGCATCATTATTTGCAACGCCAATAGGTCAAACTTTCAGTAATGAGGGTCCGCTCCCCCGCCTGGAATGCGCTCTCCCGCCAAGGGCGCACGCCATGCTCCGCCGGGCTTGTTTGGGGAACAGCGCTCAGTATTTTCACACTTGACTACCCCAGCCAGTCAGGCTTCTAACGCCTGTTCATGCCACTGCAGCCTGGCCTCCAGATAACAGCCCGGCTCAGGGGAGGGGGATGCGAGCACATTCCAGCCCTCAATATCTTTTGTTTCTTGGCCTTTGGGCTATCTTTGTACTTACAACTGGAAACGGGGTTATGTGACCCCAAGACATGCTAAATCCAAACGATAAACTCTTATAAAACAGCCTGGCGCGAGAGAGAAGTACACTACGGTGCATCATTGTCTTTTGTTTGTTGGCTGGGCTATCTTTCCACTTACAACTGGAAACGTGGACAGCCACCAATCACCAAAGCTCTTAATACACCATAACAGCACTGCAGTGGTACGGGTTTCATTGACCATAGAAGATGGCGGGCTAGGTCGGCTGCGCTGGTATTGTCAGTTGCGCCTGGGTGAGGTTATCTCTGCATCTGGTGCATTGAGCCAGCGAGATAGCTTATCGGGCACTCTTTGCGTTTGGACGTGTTTTCTCGCCGCAAGCTTTGTTCCTGTGCTGTCTTTGCTTTCGAGTGTCGCCGCGGTCCCAGCAGACTTTTCGCACTCCTCCCGCGAGGCGCGTGTTTGGCAGCACTACTGAAGAGGTTTACCTGCCTCTGGGCTACAGCAAGCCTTCTCTCCTTGGTGAATAATTGTCGCATGGTTTATTTTGTGTCATTGTGGTTTAGGTGGTGTTGTTTCCCAGCAAGCCAGGAGGTGCACATCTGGCTGAGCCCGTTAGAGTAAAGTTTGCACCATCATCTACGGGATCTGGTGCTTCGGGGGATGTGGACCCGAAACCCCTTCTTTGCATCCAGGTTTGAACCAGAAACTCGCCCCTCTCCCATCACAAGCCACACGTTTCTTTGCATGGGTGGCTGTGAATCACTGGTTTCTTTACATCGCGGTGTCAGAACCCGCCCCTTTCTTCGTTTATTGACCTATGTTCATGGTTCCGACCCCCCCGCCCATTTTCTCCCTTTCAAGCCTAGACGTTACTTTGCATCGATTGATTTGTACCCGTCCCGCCCACATTTATCAATTTAATTCAATCCTTTGCATTGGGGTATAAACCACATACCCCCCAATTCCTCCCCCTTATAGGCCTTCGGTTCCTCTGCATTGGTGGATGTAGATCTGATACCAGCTCTTTCCTTATCAACCACAGGCTGCTGTGCACACCGATCCCCAACCCCACAGAATCTTTCTCCCTTTAAAGGCCGTACGTTCCCCTGCATTAGTGGCCCTGCACTCGAAACCCCTCGTTTCATCCTCCACAGACTACCTCTGCTCCTAACAAAAGTATATCCTGTAATTCGGGCAGCTGCTTTTGCAGCTGGGCACACATTTGTTCCTTCCTCAGGCCTCAGAGTGCATGTGAGTTTGTCTGCACACTATTAACTATTTTGACTAAACTGCACAATAGAGGGTTATTAGTTGGGCCGAACTGCACTGCTTTCATCATTTTCGTAAATGTTCTATTTATTTATTTAGTTTTAAAAAATGGCGATGCAGAAATCAGCACATGCCAATGTGTTAGTGTGCCTACTTGTGGCCGCAATCACAGGGCAGTGTGCGGCGGACCCTATAGGCCTCAGCAAGTGCTCCTTGAGATGTGATGTCTCCAGATGCCCAAGTCCCAGCTGCCCCAGCTGATACGTGCCCAACCGCTGCAACTGCTGTCTCGTCTGTGCCGCAGGTGAAGGGGAGGCCTGTGGCCGTAAAGAGGACCCGCTGTGTGGGGATAGTCTTGAGTGCAAGCACCCTGCAGGGAAGCGCATGGCCAATGGCGTGTGCCAGTGCAAGCCGACGTCCAAGGTGTGTGGCAGCGATGGAAAAACCTATGACCATATGTGCCAACTGAAGGTGGAGACATGCAAGGCGCTGCAACAAGGGCTGCCCGCCATCCTCCAGAGGCAGAAGGGAGCCTGTGAATCGGGTAAGAGTGTGAAAGCATCACCGGCTTATGTCACCACTGGGCCTTATCTGCAATCTGCTCTTAGTATTGTTGCCAAATGTAAATACTTTTACCTGGGGACAAGTGGATCCTTTGCAATGCAATAGGTCTCGCATTTGCGAGAGTTTCACCTATTGGCATTGTAAATATCAATGCGTTTTATTTAAATGTTTGTTTTAAAGCATAAATAAAAGGCTTTGTCATTTACAATGCCAATAGCTTTAACTCTAGCAAATTATTGCTTTTTTTTTACCACGCGAGTTTAAGCTATTGGTATTGTAAATGACAATGCCTTATATTTATGTTTCAAAAACAAAAACATGAATAAAAGGCATTGTCATTTACAATGTCAATAGCTCAAACTCGCGTAACTGCGAGACCTATTGCATTGCAAATGCTTGTTCTTGTGTGTTGGTATTTTTTACGTAGGTTTTCCCTTGCGGCAGATTTTCAAGAATGGAAAATACTTTCCTCCGAGGTTTCATCTACCTCCACCACTGATAGTATGAGGCTATAAGTCCACCATCACCCAACCCCCATCCCACCACACCCAAGATACAAAATAAAAGATGAGCACTAATAAAAAGTATCACTAACGCACATAGCAACATCCACATGCAGTGCCAAGAAGAATAAGCTACTTACCTTAGGTAAGTTTCTGGTAGACTAACTGTAGATTTCTCAACTTATGAATATTCCCCTTGTCCTCATATTGGATATGGAAACTTATCAGCAGTTCCCCTGCGCGCCGCAATGTGGCACCGTGCAGGTCTCTGCACCAGCTCTGCTCCTGAAGTGATGTGCAGAGCCAATATTGGCACCACTCCCGCACACTGATGCCAATTTCTTATCGAGCTGTCCGCGCCCCCAGATGCAGAACCCCCAATAGCAAGTTAGCCTGAACCACTTTGTGCAGATTCCTAGAGTTGGGATCGTTTTAGTGGACAGTCCAATTCACAGAGCAGAGAGGATAGTGTGGAATCTGCAGTTAAGAGTCTCTACCACAAAGAATGCTACAGAAGGTAAGTAACTTGTTCTCCTGATAAAGACATCTAGAGACAGATTTTTCAATTTTTAAACAGATATCAAAGCAATACCTATTCAGAGGAGGGTCTGTCAATTGGCCCTAACCATAAAGGTCTGTAAGACAGAGAGGGCAAAATGCCCCTTTTGGAGAACATGGCACATTAGACAGTAGTGCTTTTTGTATGTATGGAAGGACGCCCATGTGGCTTCTTGACAAATGTGCAGGCCATGAACTCTGCGTGCCAACACAGTGACCAGGGCCCTAGCCCTGGTACATTAAGCTTGACGCCCTTCTGTGGGCTACTTCTTCGTCAATGTCAATATACAATTTACTGATCTTCAGTAACGCCTTAGCTGATAGACTATCTAGCTGCACAGAAAGGTTTTCAGAATCTGTCTGTTGCAGGAAATCAAGGTGGTGTTGGCAAGGTACTCTAAGAGGATTTGGTGTTTCACAGGGTAGAGGTGTTCTGGTTGATCCAAATTCAGGTATGGAAGTTGCAACACTGAAGAGAATGACTCCTTGTCATTTTTGTAACATGATTGGGAAGAGGGTGTATAAACCTATGGCCTGATGAGTGCTAACAACTGTAAAAAAAAAAAAATGTTCGATTCCCTACCTCTGCATTATCCCCAGGCGTCAGACTGGATCCGGGAACTTTTCATGAGCAGTAGCTCTGCACGCCGGTAGGTGGCGTAGTTCGGTATCCGTGGCATCGTCCGCACCAGAAGTGACGTGTGTGGTGCCTACATAGCGGACGTCAGTTTCCTTTTGAGACTTTCCACGCCAGGTGCACAGAGCCACAAAGAACACTGACTACTAGTTTGGGACCAAGTGCCCTGAAAGGGGAAAGCCCTGTCCCTCGAAATCAGTTCGCAGAGTGAGGTGGATGGGTAGGTCAGTAAGGAATCTGCAATAGAAAGTGTCACTACCGGATAAGGCGTTACTGAATGTAAGTAACCTGTACATCTGATAGACTTCTAGCCGCAGATTCCTTATCTTAGAATAGATATCAAAGCAATACCTCCCCAGAGGTGGGTCTGCAAAAATAATTCACACTAAGAAGTCCTGCAGGACCGAACGGGCAAAATGCCCCTCCATATGGACTTGAGTGTCCAGGCATTAGTGCTTGGTAAACATGTGCAGAGTCCACCACGCTGCTGTCTGGCAGATGCCCAGGACCTGAACTCCGCATGCTAACCCAGTGGTCGCAGCCTTAGCTCTGGTGGAATGAGCACGCAAGCCCTCAGAGGGTTGCTTTTTTTTAGCAATGTGTAGCAGATTTTAATGCAGAGCAAGATCCATCAGGAGATGGTCTGCTTCTGCACGGCCTTTCCCTTCTTCGCTAAGACATAGCCCATGAAGGGTTGGTCATCCACCTGGAATTCTTTTGTACAGTCAAGGTAGAACGACAATGCTCTTTTTGGGTTCAGACGGTGAAGCTGCTCCTCTTCCTAGGAGGGATGTGGCGGAGCGTAAAAAATATTAACTGTGATGAACTGACCGACATGAAAGGGAGTAACAACTGTCAGTAGAAAGGAAGCTCTTGTGCTAGGAACCAGCTTGTCTGAGTAGATGTTTAGGCACGGAGGCTTAGATGACAAAGTCTGAAGCTCACTAACCCTCCGGGAAGATTTTGTTGCCAACAGGAAGGGCGTCTTGATGGTAAGGAGCCTGAGAGGACAATTATGCAATGGCTCAAAGGTAGCACACCCAATTACGCAGGGGGACCCCAACAGACAGATAGAGGGCCGGAACAGCGGGGTATAGAGATCAAAGTAAATCAAGAACAAAATCCAGCCCTCGTATATATATAAAGGGCCTACAACCTAGGTCCCATAGTCAAACAACACTAGTAAAGAGCTGAAACCACAATCTGGTGTGCACAAAGTGTTAAACAAAAAACAAAAGATTAGGCATAGTAACTAGATACGAAAATATAAATTTCTGGTTTATTTGATTCTTTTTTTTGCTTATATATACACATTACATAGTTTGTGACATTGACTGTTTTTTGTACTTTTTGTTTAATAAAAAACATTTGGTGAAATTAAATAATATGAAGAAAACAATACATAGTATTGATATATCAAGAAATAACAACATGTCCCACTCAACATTCAACTCATACATACCCACAATCATTCATCACAACTTAACGATCATAAAACAATTGGAATGGTGAGATTCCAATGAGAACAGATATATCATACACATGAGAAACAAATAAAATACACAGGTGCCAGGAGTACAAACGCCAGATGAAAAAACAAACAGATGGAAGATACAGATGTCAGGAGTACAAGCGCCAACGCGCGTTTCGGTGTACGACCCAGACAGAGGTCACACCTTCATCAGGGCGCAGAAAAATAAGTAGAGGGGGACATGAGCGATACCTAGGTTTAATCAAAGGAAAAATATATAAGAATTATGTATATATATCAATCATTAACACACATTACGTAAAAATTCCACTTATCAGATACAAAACATAATCAGTGAGGATCAGCTCAAAAATAGTGTACATACATTGATATCATAATATTATCAAAATATTATCTAGGGTCCGGTCGGTACCCCAAGCGAGCAGTTTTAGAACAGTACCTCCAAACAAACATAAATCAATCGTTCATAAAACACAGTTACAAATTTCTAGTGAAAAGCGGATAATGGAAAGGTGAAAGATAGGAAGAAAAATAATAATGAAGAGACTAATTTGTGATGCACAACCAGTAAATTCATAGCATTAATATCAGAAACAACACATATTACGGTAGACAAGGGCGGTCTTACGTGTTTTGATTGGAACGTGCCCTCAATAGTCTAAGTTAAGGGATACATCAATCATGAGAGGGAGTTCCTCGAATCACTAGCTCTTCTCAGGACCAGGTTATCTGTGAGGGGCAGAAAGCAACAACGGCCGTTGAAGGTAACAAATTAGTTTTTACAGAGTTTTAAGGGGGGACTGATCGGACCAGCGGTATGTCAATCGGAGTAACCTACCAATCGGATGCTTTCTGAACGGTGTATTTACATAACCACAAGATGGGTCATATCATATAAGTTTGGATAGCAGACGTGGACTACAGCTTCCAAGGAGAATATTTGCTGGCCTACAAAAAGAGATGTATATATATCTGATCAGGTTCGGGGGTCTGTAGAGTAAATATCAAAGCATGAATGAAAACATCACCTATTTGATCGTCAGGATACGGAGAAAATATGCGTAAACCCACCTGTTACAAACGTGCGTTGTAAAGGCATTAAAGTAAACGATCGACGTCTTCAATAGGCCCCTGAAGGTTCAGCAAACCAGATGAGGGTATAGAGATATATACGGCTCGGGCTACTGGCTCATGAATAGTTTCCTGCAAATGAGAGGGCAGGATATGTGTAAAAATAGCCGGTCGAGAACACAATAGTGACAAACAAACATTGGCGTCCCAGAAAGGGATGTGGCTAAATATACTCTAGCGGGATGCACAAGATGAAATACATACTCTTAGTGCGTTGTGGGTGTTCGTAAAGTAATTAAACAGCCCATTTACCGGTGGATTGGTAAGATCGGAGCGGATAAGGCCTAAGGGGGTGCGGCAGTAGTAAGGGGCAGAATACTTACAGCAATATTCGAGCAACATCATCCGTTCGTCATGGTCCTGTCGGGCGTGAGTATAGGATCAATTTCATCAGGTGAAATCGAGCAGAAAGGAGACTAAGCCATGTGCTAGCTGAGTATACGTGGATACGGCGCGGCCATGTTGGAAAAGGGATTTCGAGGGGAGATGGAAGGGTAAAAATAAATTAAATTAACGCCCGCAGGGTGACAAATAAGGAATAACATGAATAGGTGAATAGGGGGGGAAAAAAATTACGGGGCAAGTACAGGTTGACAGTAATAGGGGTATTTAGTGGGAAAATGTTTTCCTTGAGAGACAACACGAGGCGGGGAGTCAAAGTCAATCACTGGCTCAGTGCCAACCATAATGACAAGGACCTTAAATGGTCCATTCTTGAAAAGATCCGTTCCTCCCCTGGTAGAGACCCTAATACCATCAGAAAGAAAAGAGAGACTTTCTGGATTTTTTATCTTGATGCCGTTCATCATGGATTGAATGAAATCATCCAATGGGAAAATGCCATTACCTAAGAGATCCTATAACCATCTGAAAGATAAGATGGACGTTCTGAAGCCTTATCTCGATGCCGGTCATCTCGGATTGAATGAAATCTGCATAAGGGAAAAGGCCATTAACTAATCTGACTTTGACTCCCCGCCTCGTGTTGTCTCTCAAGGAAAACATTTTCCCACTAAATACCCCTATTACTGTCAACCTGTACTTGCCCCGTAATTTTTTCCCCCCCCCTATTCACCTATTCATGTTATTCCTTATTTGTCACCCTGCGGGCGTTAATTTAATTTATTTTTACCCTTCCATCTCCCCTCGAAATCCCTTTTCCAACATGGCCGCGCCTATCCACGTATACTCAGCTAGCACATGGCTTAGTCTCCTTTCTGCTTCCATGCCTAACCTCGGGACATATTCTCCCATTGGAGAACGATTTCCGCTTCACCATTTAAATATGATCGATTTCACCTGATGAAATTGATCCTATACTCACGCCCGACAGGACCATGACGAACGGATGATGTTGCTCGAATATTGCTGTAAGTATTCTGCCCCTTACTACTGCCGCACTCCCTTAGGCCTTATCCGCTCCGATCTTACCAATCCACCGGTAAATGGGCTGTTTAATTACTTTACGAACACCCACAACGCACTAAGAGTATGTATTTCATCTTGTGCATCCCGCTAGAGTATATTTAGCCACATCCCTTTCTGGGACGCCAATGTTTGTTTGTCACTATCGTGTTCTCGACCGGCTATTTTTACACATATCCTGCCCTCTCATTTGCAGGAAACTATTCATGAGCCAGTAGCCCGAGCCGTATATATCTCTATACCCTCATCTGGTTTGCTGAACCTTCAGGGGCCTATTGAAGACGTCGATCGTTTACTTTAATGCCTTTACAACGCACGTTTGTAACAGGTGGGTTTACGCATATTTTCTCCGTATCCTGACGATCAAATAGGTGATGTTTTCATTCATGCTTTGATATTTACTCTACAGACCCCCGAACCTGATCAGATATATATACATCTCTTTTTGTAGGCCAGCAAATATTCTCCTTGGAAGCTGTAGTCCACGTCTGCTATCCAAACTTATATGATATGACCCATCTTGTGGTTATGTAAATACATCGTTCAGAAAGCATCCGATTGGTAGGTTACTCCGATTGACATACCGCTGGTCCGATCAGTCCCCCCCTTAAAACTCTGTAAAAACTAATTTGTTACCTTCAACGGCCGTTGTTGCTTTCTGCCCCTCACAGATAACCTGGTCCTGAGAAGAGCTAGTGATTCGAGGAACTCCCTCTCATGATTGATGTATCCCTTAACTTAGACTATTGAGGGCACGTTCCAATCAAAACACGTAAGACCGCCCTTGTCTACCGTATATGTGTTGTTTCTGATATTAATGCTATGAATTTACTGGTTGTGCATCACAAATTAGTCTCTTCATTATTATTTTTCTTCCTATCTTTCACCTTTCCATTATCCGCTTTTCACTAGAAATTTGTAATTGTGTTTTATGAACGATTGATTTATGTTTGTTTGGAGGTACTGTTCTAAAACTGCTCGCTTGGGGTACCGACCGGACCCTAGATAATATTTTGATAATATTATGATATCAATGTATGTACACTATTTTTGAGCTGATCCTCACTGATTATGTTTTGTATCTGATAAGTGGAATTTTTACGTAATGTGTGTTAATGATTGATATATATACATAATTCTTATATATTTTTCCTTTGATTAAACCTAGGTATCGCTCATGTCCCCCTCTACTTATTTTTCTGCGCCCTGATGAAGGTGTGACCTCTGTCTGGGTCGTACACCGAAACGCGCGTTGGCGCTTGTACTCCTGACATCTGTATCTTTCATCTGTTTGTTTTTTCATCTGGCGTTTGTACTCCTGGCACCTGTGTATTTTATTTGTTTGTTACTCATGTGTATGATATATCTGTTCTCATTGGAATCTCACCATTCCAATTGTTTTATGATCGTTAAGTTGTGATGAATGATTGTGGGTATGTATGAGTTGAATGTTGAGTGGGAAATGTTGTTATTTCTTGATATATCAATACTATGTATTGTTTTCTTCATATTATTTAATTTCACCAAATGTTTTTTATTAAACAAAAAGTACAAAAAACAGTCAATGTCACAAACTATGTAATGTGTATATATAAGCAAAAAAAAGAATCAAATAAACCAGAAATTTATATTTTCGTATCTAGTTACTATGCCTAATCTTTTGTTTTTTGTTTAACACTTTGTGCACACCAGATTGTGGTTTCAGCTCTTTACTAGTGTTGTTTGACTATGGGACCTAGGTTGTAGGCCCTTTATATATATACGAGGGCTGGATTTTGTTCTTGATTTACTTCAAAGGTAGCACACATCAGGAAATTTGAGACCAGATTAAGGTCGAATTGGGGCATGCTGAAGGGGGAAGGTGGAAACGTGTTGCAAACCTTTCAAGAGCCTATTTACAACAGGGGATTTGAAGACGGATGGCTGATCAAACAAGGCAAGAAAGGCTGAGATAGCAGAAAGATAGCCCCTTAGGGTGCCCGGAGCAGAACCCTACTGAGAATTAGAAAGGATAAAGAGAAGGACCTGAGAAAGGGTAGCAGAAAGAGGGTCAACCGGTTTCTCTGCACACCATGCAACAAATGTGAAGCAAAAGCAGGCGTACATAGTATTGGTGGAGGGCTGACAAGATAACAGGGCAGGGTTCTGGTAGAAGGTTGAAAGATGTCAACTGTTGCCGCTCAATCTCCACACATGAAGGTGGAGCGTTGACCGGCTCAAGGGGAGGATCTTCCCCTGCTGCTGGGACAGAAGATCCTTCCAAAGACGCAGCCAGATCAGAGGACCGAATGCCATGTTCAACAGCTCAAGATACCAAACTCTCAGAGCCCAAAAACGGAGCCACAAGGATGACTTGGGCTGGGTTGTTTCTGATCTTCTTGAGGACTCTGGGCAGGAATGATATGGATGGAAAGGAGTACAGGAAGCCTGGACTCCATTTGAGACGAAAAGTGCCTCAGATTGAGAGCTACCTTGGAAATTCTAGCATGCAGAACTGCTGACATTGCACGTTCTAGGTGGTGGTAAATAGATCTAACCAAGGATCTCCCCGCAGCTGAAACAGACCTTGCACCACCTCCAGATGGAAACGCCATTCTTGATCTGCCACACCTGATGTCCGCATATGAGCTGCAACCACCGCTATCACCTTCGTGAACACCCAAGGGGCACTGGTAGTAGGGTAGATTGTGGTAGAGTTGAGTGGATCGAGGGAGATTGGGGGTAGATTAGAGTGGAGTGGGGTAGAGCCCAAGAGCCCTGTTGTACTTCTGTCTATGGGTAAGTCCCATAAGCACAAGAAGAGTAAGAAGTCAGAGGTAATCAACTTTGTCCCGTCCGTCAAAGTCATCCGAATAGACGAGGGAGCGCCGTCATTCAAGACCTGGCTCCGCAGTGGAGTCTGAGCCTGGGCCGGCTCTGCACCTCCCACAAACAACTTCTGGCATCGGCACCCTTTAGCCAAGTGAGGAATAACTTCCTGGCAGAGCAAGGAGAGATGGTCCACCGTCAGCCTGTCGCAAGTGAGTGGCATAGTTAAAGGGGTAGACAAGAAAGGGAGGGAGTAGATCCTTTGAACAATCTGAAGAACCCAGCGGTCTGATGTTATCGACCTACAGTGGGCCAGGTAATGGCGTATCCTGCCTCCCACTGGGTGCCCATGATGGCAAAAAGGCAAACTAGAGGAGTTTGGAGGCTGCGGCTGCTGAAGGAGTGGTGGACTGGCCTGAACTCAAGACTGCCCGATCCCCGGGGTCTGTGGGTACCACGTCCTCGGCCACCTCGGCTGGAAAGCTTGGGCAGCGTGGAGGCTGGGCTGGTAAAGACGTGGTTGAAAGCCCATTCCTTCGCTTCGAAAAGCAGGCTGAGTTTGTCGAGGGGCCATTGAAAGGCAGAAGGACCTGGCTGCTCTGCTATCCTTGAAGTGCTCAAGCGACGAGCCCACCTTGTGTCAGAAGAAACAGGAGCTATCAAAAAGCATGTCCATAAGTGCTGCTTGGACATCCCTGGAAAAGCCAGTTGTTCTCATCCAGGTGTGGAGCTATAAAGCCATCAACTAATAAACGGCTCTGCCCAGTGTGTCGGTCGTGTTCAGCCCACATCGAATCGTGAACTTCGCTGCATCTCTTCCATCAGACATAGCTTGAAAGAGAATGGTCCGGGCTTCTTCTGGAACCATGGGCAGCACCTGGCAAACGAATCCCACAGGGCCTGTGAGTAACAGATCAAAAGGCACACGGTGTTCACAGACCACAGTGCCAGGCTGGTGAAAGAAAACATTTTCTTCCATAAGATTTCCAACCTCTTCGATTCCCTATCATGTGGGGTGTAGGGAATGACCCAAGATTTGCATGGGAGGTAGAGGCTTGGATCACCAAGCTCTCTGGTGTAGGGTGTTGCGAGAGGAAGTTGGGGTCCCCTGGGGCAGTGCAGTGGCTGCAGGTAATCATTCTGTTCACAGGAGCCCCTGTACAGGGTTTGGCTTAAGTCACCAGCTGGATATCCGCAAGGGCTTAATTAAATGGGAGAAGCAGTTCCTATTGGTTACTCCCGACTGAAGCACCTCCGTCAAGACATTAGTCTTGACTGCCAGGGAGGGTAGGCTAAGGTCCAGGACTTTAGTCACCCTTCTCACCACCATAGCAAAAGAAACCCTCTCCTCCGTAGCTACGGTAGGGGGAGAGACAACATGCCAGTATCTGGAGAGATGTATAGTCTGCTAGCATCCGCCAATTCTTCACACCAGTCCATGTAGGAATGTAGGGGTAATATTCCTCATGGTCCAGTAACCCCTCCCAAACCTCCCCAAGTACCAGCCCATAAGACTAGCTCTCCACCCTCGAAGGCATGGTTTTAGTCTGCATCGGTCAACTGTCCTCTAGCCCCGAGTCGGGATAGAGAATCCCCGGCATTGGGACCGGCGCCGGGGAAGGTCAGTGCCGATCTGGATTTCTCCGTGGCTCCAAGGCTCATGGCTGGGGACAGGAGTGGGACAGGTGGTAAAGACCCAGTGGAGGGCCCTCCCAACCCCCCAAGGGGAGGCTCACAAACCGACAAGGGGGCACTCCCAAAGCAGGGTAGGGCGGCGCACTCCCAAAACAGGGGGGGGGGGGGGCAGCAGAGGCCCCTCCCAAACCCACAGGGACCCCTCCCAAACTCTCAGGGGATGGACCTTTTCTGCACGACTTGGTCTCCATTGCTCACGCGAATGCCACTAAGAACTGGTCGTTCACCTGGAGGTATCTGGTACAATCTATGTAGAAACTTGGCACTTGTTTGGGGTTCAGGAGATGAAGTCTCTCCACCTCCTTAAAATGGTGGGGTGGAGCATAGAACACCAGTAAGGTGATGGTTTGACCAACATGGAATGGCGTCACAATTTTTGGAATAAATGATGCCAGAGTTCACTGAACCAGCTTATCTGGGAAAAAGGTGGCACCCAGCAGGTTGAAACAAGAAATCTTGGAGCTCATTCACCCACTATTCTGATGTTATGGCAGTGGAGAACAAAGTCTTGAGGGTGAGAAGCCACAAGGGACAGCGGTGTATCAGCTCAAAGGGAGTGCATATCGAATACATGAGGAGCAGGTTAAGGTTCCACTGCAGCATAATAAAGGGAGAAGGATGAAACAGATGTTGGAATCTCACAAAAAATGCACCACAAGAGGTGATTTTAAACAATGAAGATTGATCTGTCAATTGTAAAAAGGCAGAAGGATACCCGGTAGCCATGGCCAAAGCCTTGCTGAACAAGGGGAAGGTAGAGAGCAAACAACAAAACATCAGTTAGCATGGTCTGGAGGGGATCTATCTGTTGCACACCAAACCACAAATTTATCCCAACGACAGGCGTATACATTTTTTGTTAAGTGACATTGGGCTGCCAAGAGGATATCAACCACCTACAAAGGAAGGTTCAAGGTGTTGAATTGTCACCTCTCAAATGCCACGCATGAAGGTTGTGCAGGTTGTGATGAAGAACTCTGCCTTGCTGGTGCAACAGCAGATCCTCCAGGATGGGCAGTGTTCTTGGAGGATAGATGCTTATGTCCAGGATCTCTGGATACCAATCTCCCTGTGCCCTATCAGGAGCCACTAGGACGACTTTGGCCTGGTAGATTCTGATCTTCTTCAGAACTCAGGCAAGGGAGATATCGGTGGGAAGGCATATAGGAGCACCAAGTGCCACTGTAGGCTGAACCTGACAAATAGAGAGAGAGAGACGCCTTGGGAACTTAATCTCGTAAAACTGCGGACATTGCTCGTTCTTGGCAGTGGAGAAGAGATGAAGCTCTTGCGTCACCTCCAGGTATAACTGTCACTCGTGATTTGCTAGGCACAGGCGACTGTGGTAATCCTTCCTGGTGTTCAAAGATCCCGCCAGGTGATTAACCACCAGAAACATCCACTGGTTGTCCAATCATTTTAAGAGGCAGAGCACCTCCCGGCATAGGGAGTACGACCCCACCATGCCCGGTTCGTTGCATTACCACATGATGGTGTTGTCCGTATGAACACTTGCACCAGGCTTCCCTTGATGGAGGGCTGGGAGGCTATTAAAAGCCAAGCGGGTGGCCTGTAGCTTCTGCAGGTTGATGTGGAGCCAGACTTCAGCCAGGGACCAGAGGCCTCTGAATTCCAACTCTACCAAATGACTACCCCAACCCAGGATTAAGGTATCGTTCACTACTGTCAGCACCGTTTGGGGTAGGCAGAGGGGCCTACCACAGACATGACATAATCCTGGTCGAACAACAATCACTGCGGGTCTTTTGTAGTCTCCTCTGCAATTTGGACATAGTCGGAGAGGTCCCTTGATGTGGGGCCCACATGACTTCAAATCCCACTGCAGAGCCCCCAAATGCCATCTGGTGTGTGTGATCAGCAGGGTGCCAAAGTACAGGAGTCCCAGTACCTTCAGATTGAACCACTGAAATCCAGGACAGCAGCTAAAAGATCTGGACCATAGATTAGATTGAATATCCTAGACTCGCCTTTCCAGAGGAAAAGCACAAAACCAGACAGTGTCCAGAATAGCTCCAATGAAAGGGAGCAACTGGGGAGAACTCAGGTGTGACAGCTGCATTTTGATAGTGAACCCAGAGGATGACAGGGGGTTTACCATAGTCTAAGGGTGGGTGATGACTGCCTAGGGTGAACCCGCCTTCTCCAGCCAGTCATTGAGATTGGAGACGACCAGGACCCCTGACTTCTGAAGATGTGCAGCCACCACCACCATCACTTTTGTGAAGACCCGAAGGGAGCTGGTCACACCAAAGGGGAGCACAGTGAACTTGCATTCTCCTTTCCCACCAACCTCAGATAGCACCTGTGGACCCACAGGATGGAGATGTGGAAAATCGAAGTCCTGCAGGTTGAATGCTACCATGCAGTCTCTGGGGTCGAGAGCAGACTAGACCAAGGCCTTCTGAAGCAAGGTGTTGAAAGGGTGCAGGTCTAAAACAGGACGAAGGCCTCTGTCCTTCTTTGGCACCTGGCAGGAGCCGGAATATCAGCCACGATTCAATTGCTGCACAGGCAACCTCTCAATTGCTCCTTTAGCCAAAAGGGCATGCACTTCCTGTTGTAAGACTGACAAACGATCCTCCGCCAGTCATTCAGGAAATGGTGGGATCTGCAGCAGAGTGGCACGGAAGGTAGAGCGTATTCCTTCCGGACAATTTGCAGGACCCACCTGTCCGATGTTATGGCTTGCCCACCGGTGGAAATTGTTGAATACTGTCTACCAACCGGGTTACTGTGCTATACTAAAGGTATGATAAAGAGGCTTCGCAGGTGGGACCACATGAGGTCAAGGCAAAGGAATGACTGGTGCTCTAACCCTGACTGCAGGGTTGGTGGGTGCCACCACCACAAAATGTCTGGGAATCCTGCTGAGCTGTCTACAGGGGGGTAGCCTTGCCACAGTAGCAGGAAGAACAAAAAGGCTGATGTGGTTGGCATGACAAAGCAGAAAGGAACAAAGGGCTCTCTGTGACCCGGTTTCCTTTGAAACACTCCAAGGCAGAGTCCACTTTAGAAACAACTGAACTTCCCCTGAGAAACCGGATGATCTCAGTCAGGTATGGTGTTGGATGGAGACAGCAGTGCCTATCGCTCACAAAATGAAGTCCTTGGTTTCTAGGCCAGAACTGAAAGTGAATTTTGCAGGTTCACAGCCCTCCTGTTTGGCCTGGGTTAAGATGGGGACAAGGCCTACCTGAACACCTGGGAGGACTTGAGCCACAAAATCCCAGAGAGCATGAGAATAGTGGCCTAACAGGCAACTGGCATTAACCCACTGAAATTCCAATCCGGTAGAAGAAAACACCCTCTCTCAAAGGTCTCCACTCTTAAGACTCTCTATCCAGGGGAATAGTTGGAAATACATTCTGCTTTGTCCCACGGGTAGAAGCTTAGCCCACCAAACTCGCAGGGGAAGGGTGCTGAGTCACTGGCAATTCACTAGGGGACCAGAGGAAGGTTTAGCCCAGGCCCCAAAGAAGGTATTGATGAGGGTCTCAATAAAGGACAACAGGGGATAGTAATAATAATAATTATAATAATAATAACAATAATAAAAGATTTATAAAGCGTGCAGATACACAACAGGGTTTCCCGGCGCTGAGCAGGACAATGCGCAAGCCATAGTTGCAGATAATAGTACAGAGAGGATTATACTTGGTTGTAAATAAAGGTCTTTAGTTTCTTACGAAAAGCTAAAAGTGAATGACACATCCTAAGTTTCAGAGAGAGAGAATTCCACAGTTTGGGTCAAAGGAATGAGAACGAGAGGCCTCTCAGACGAGTGAGCCGTACTCTGGGAACAGAAAATAGAGAAAGGCTGGCTGATCTCAGCTGTTGAGTGGGTACATAGGGTTTGACCAGGTTTTGTATGTAGGGGGCGCCAAACAGTGTTTAGCTTGAAACATGTAGCATAAAGCTACTCGACGCGTTTGTTCACCTTGAGCGAGTGGAGTGGATGGAACAAAGGTGAGACTGAGGCGTGTTGAGGGAGCCAGAAAAAAAGACGGGCAGACGCATTTTGAATGAGCTGTAAATGGTGCACCTACAAAGCCTGAGGCTTCAAGACGGTCAGCCAAGATGGAATGTGTCAAAAGCCACACAGGTCCAATAAATGAGAGGTGCCGTACCACCGCAATCAAGCTGTTGCCTAAGATATTCAGTGACACCAAGCAAAGCCGATTCGATACTGCACCCAGAACGAAAGCCCGACTGACGGATTAAATAAATTGTGAGACCCACATGAGACTTGGAGTTAATATGTCTTACCAAGACCTTAGAGAAGGCAGACAGGAGGGATAGAGGGCGGTAATTTGACCAGCAGAGAGGATCGAGACCGGTCTTTTTCAATAGAGGGAGCACAAGAGCGTGTTTCCAAATCAAAGATACGTGACCTGAGCTTAAAGAGGTATTGAGCAGAGTAAGAATCACGCTCCGGGCTGACTCGTCCAAAAGTCTGAGCTTGGATGGGGGAGCTGGACTTGAAAGTTCCCAACAAAGATTGAAGAGTGACCAAATCCAGAGGGAGCAAGGCCCTGATTAGACGAAACTTGTCGGAGGAGGAGGCCTGGGAAAATGTGTCGGCCTGATCAAAAGAAGGAGTAGTAGGGAATATAAAGCGGTCTTGATGGGAAGGGTCAGAATCTAGCTGACCATGAACAGACTCTACTTTATTATTTACAAACTCGTTGCATTGATGGAGCGAGAGTGAAGGAGAAGGCAGAAGGGTACTACCTGCAAAAAGTTCTTTCACAACTTTGAACAGAGTTTTCTGGCAATGTTAGGCATTCGTAATCTTTTCCGTATAGAAAGAGGCACAAGCTGATCTACACAGATCATGGTATTTTTGTAGTGCAGCCAGGTAAACTAACTTAGCCTCTGGGGCGTAGTGCTTCCTCCATTGTCTCTCTAAGACTTCGCAATATTTGTTATCGAGTTTGAAAGAATGGTGAACCACGGGGCAGGAGGATGCACTCTGAGTTGAGGTTTGGCTAACAGGGGAAGGATAGAGTCAATAGCCTCCAAAAGCCAAAGATTCACAGAAATTTGATCTGGGTCAGGCTGGGATGTAATAAGGATTGTATTTAAGAGCCGCTCGTTAAAAGCTGGCATATCAAGTTTAGACCATTCCCAGATTTTGGCGTTAAGTTAGGTCGAGAAGGAGGGGCCAGGAAAAATGTGATAATGAAAGGAACGGCAAAGTGGTCAGACCAGCCGAGCTGAATAGGAGGTGCAGCAGACCAGGTTAATAGATTGGAAAAGATGGGGTCCAAGAGATGCCCCGCTGAGTGAGTAAGTAAGGAGTTAGTAAGCAAGAGGTTAAGAGTCTTCAGGTCGATAATGAGAGCTAATGCAGATTTGTTATTGGAGTCCTCAAGAGGAAAGTTGAGGTCACCATGCACTAAAAAATTTGCCACCCAGAGAAATATATGGGGGCAGTGATTCAGCAAGGGCTAAGCCCCAATTGGTATAAGGCCCAGGGGGACGATAGAGAAGTGCATCCGAAAAAGTGAATTTAGGAGAGAAAGGAATAGAGAAAAGCAAGGCTTTGCAGTCAGTAATCTGGAGTTCCTCAATTTTATAGTTATAAGGTTTCTTAAAAACAATGTCGATACCGCCGCCTGTTTTATGAGGTCTATACCCAACGGCGCAAAGTTGTCAGGGAGTGCAGCAATCACATCAGGCAAGGACCCATCATGTAGCCAGGTTTTGGTTAAGAAAACCACATCAGGATCAGCATCAACAAGAAAGGGAAATAGATGAAGCTGATGTTTGGGAAAGGAGAGGCAGTTAAGACTTTTGTTAGGCATGCAATAAACAGTCTTAGCATGTACATGGGGGCAAGGAGCCTCCACACCAGTCAGAAGCTGGGAGCCAGTCTGCTGCTGGAAGGTAGAAATGCTATCAAACTGGCAGCTAGTGCAGTACATAGGGCAGGTAGCAGGGTGGAAAACCTGGCAACAGGCATTATGTATGGGTTTAAGCTTGAAAAGGGCCAGAGAGGAATAGGTTCTGGTGCTTTGCTGAAAATGGGCAGGGGTTCTGGCCCCTGGCCCCAGCTGGATCCACGCAGACGTGCTTGCTTTGGCGTGCCAGCAGCGTGTCTGCATCGGCATGGGTTAAGTAGTGTGGTGATGGTAAGCACTATACTGTGCACCACAGGAAATGCCGTGAGCTAGGCCGGAAGTAGCCGGGATTGGCCTGGCTGGTTTCGAAACGCCCGTCACACAAACGGCACACAGCCGCAGAAGAACAGGGCGAGAACCAGGTAAGGCCGGGAGAAGTCACAGGGAAAGCAAGCAGAGCGCTTGAGTACAAGCAGGCTAAACAGTAAGGGAACACAGTTATCACAGTAAAAACACAAAATATAGTGCACAATATATCAGAGTAAAACAAATAAAATAAGCTCCATTAAAAGGATAAAGATTAAAAGTCCAACTAGCATTTAACATTGATCTGAGGAGTAGCATTAGAACTAAGCAGAGAAATCAGCAACAGGCTTACTCATGGGATAAGTACTGGTCTGCCTTGGCTGAGGGACTTCAATAAAAATATTTTTCGTGAACTTTAAGATAGGGGTCTGGATGTCAAGAATTCTGCCCCCATAAAGCCATCGCTACAGACGCAGCTAAAACTCTCGCAAGCGAGAGGGATGGACGCATATATGACCAGGGTGACAAGGCGGGCAAACTCATAGCTTGGCTGGATAGGAAGGAAAGGGAACAGCGGGTGGTACCCGAACTCACGAGTGCTTCGGGGAAGATCCTGACTGAGCCAGGCGACATAGTGAACGAACTCGCTCAACACTTTGAACAGGTGTACAGTAGACAGTCGGACCTTACGGAAGACGACTCTTCTGACTTCCTGGCTGACATTCGGTTGCCCACCCTGACAGATCAGGAACGAGACCAAATGGAAGACGAGCTTACGTTGGAAGAACTAACCAAAGCAATAGGCGATCTCAAAGGGGGTAAGGCGCTGGGACCCAACGGTCTCCCTATCGAACTATACAAGCTTAAACCAGATAGGATAGCGCCATTTCTGAAAGCAATGTACTATGATAGCCAGAAAAAGGGGATCTTACCTAGAGACCAGCGTATAGCCACTCTAGTGGCAATCCCTAAACCTGGGAAGCCGAAAACGGAGTGCTCGTCGTACAGACCTATATCGCTCCTTAATGCGGAACCCAAAATACTAGCCAAAGTCTTAGCTAATAGGCTCCGTACTGTTATCACCAAACTAGTGCACCCGGACCAGTCGGGATTCATGCCTCACCGCAATACTGCACTCAATCTCAGGCGACTTCACGGAGTCCTGGGGCGTTGCCCCGGAATCCAGGAGGATGCTATGGTGGTGTCATTGGATGCAACCATGGCGTTCGACACACTCGAATGGGCCTACCTGTTTGCAGTACTTCAGAAATTAGGTTTCGGGCCCAAGTTTATAGGGTGGGTGCGCCTCTTATACTCTGAACCGCTTGCGACCGTGTTGGTCAACAACAAGAATTCTGACGTCTTCACACTTGGTAGGGGTACAAGGCAGGGCTGCCCTTTGTCACCATTGCTATTCGCTCTGTCACTTGAGCCGCTAGCTGCCTGGATATGAAAAGACGTGGCCGTCCGTGGCCTACGGTGGACTGAGGGTTGGGAGGACAGGATATCGCTGTATGCAGACGATATACTGCTTTATCTAGCCTCCCCTGCCCGCTCCCTCAGAGTGATCCTAGACATTTTTGCCAGTTTCGGCAGAAACTCAGGATTTCGTATCAATTGGAGCAAATCGGTGATCTACATGCTCCGTGGAACGGCCCCCGTCCTCCCGAAGGAGTGCACAATTCAGATCGCGAAAGAGGGGTTCCGCTACTTGGGGATATTCATAACCACTGACGTTAGGAGACGATATGACCAAAATCTGATGCCTCCATTGCAAAGGCTCAGGCGAGACGTGGAGGTCTTGAAGAAATTACCCCTATCTTTACTTGGGAGAGCTGCACTCTTCAAAATGATGGCTTTGCCTAGATTCTTGTATGCTCTCCAAAACTACCCAGACGCTGTACCACAAACCTTCTTTAGGGAGGTCGAGTCCTTACAGAGAGACTTGTTGTGGGACGGTAGACCCCGTATTGCGCTAAGCAAGCTCACGCTAGGGTGGTATGACGGCGGTATAGCCCTCCCCGACATCAAGAAATATTATTGGGCAGCACACTTGGCCGCGATAAATCATTGCCAGTACGGCAGTGGAGAAGCCCCAGCATACGGGATGGATAGGTGGTTACTACCGGGGGGGTGATTTCACAAGATCCCTATATTAAAGACCGAACAAATACCCACTCACGGGCCCAACTAAACATGCGGTCCAGGTTTGGCATATGGCAACTAAAGCCCTGGGATGGGCCAATAAACTCACATTAGCAACCCCCCTATGGGATACGGAGAGACTGGGTACACTGGGACGGACGAAAGGGTTTGCAAAATGGGACCTCATCGGCATCTCACATATCAGGGACCTGTGGGGAAGAGAGGGCGTAGTGCCATTTGCCACACTGCAACAGACATACGAAATGGCGGCATCAGAACACTTCCGGTACACGCAAATCAGACATGCCCTGCAGACCACCATACGCGCCGGCACGAAGATCCCTGAGGCATCCCCACTCGAAGATAGACTGCTAGACTGACTTCTGCCAGACAAATGTATATCTCTCACGTACAAAAAGATCATCCACCACGCACCTGATCCCCTCTCAGCACTCAGGGAGAAATGGGCAAGAGATGGTTTGGAGATGGATGATGAGGAATGGCAGGAGGCACTCTCCTCACCTAAGGAGGTGGCTATCCCTGCAAAGTTGAAATTAATACAGCTAAAGGTGTTACACAGAGTCTACTTATCTGGTACACAATTAATCCACATGGGCGGTAGTGAGGACGGGATGTGCAGGAGGGGCTGCGGAACGCAGGGCGCATTCCTACATGTGCTCTGGGAGTGCCCAGTCATCCATAATTACTGGCGAGGCGTGCTGAAAGTAATGAGTGCGGTGTGGGGGGTGCCCGTATTACCTGAGGCAAAGAGATGCCTTCTGAATGTGTGGGAGCCCACAGATCTACCCATACACGGGAGGTTGTGGGTCACGCTTGGGCAGACAGTGGCCAAGCGCAACATAGCTAAACTGCGGGGGGCCGTTGCACCTCCCACCTTAAAGAAATGGAAGGAAGATATGGACTGGTGCATGGTCCGTGAGAAAACTGTATATGTTGCTCGGGGGTGCCCCAAAAAGTGGTTATCGATTTGGACAAAGTGGAATGCGTACCGGGGGGGGGATATGTGAACCACCAGTTGTTTCTTCCCCAGAAGATCACTGTGCAGTGTGACCTACAATATATGTAATATAACTCTGCCTTACTCTTTGAACAGTACGTACTGATGCTTGTGTAAACTGATGCACATATACCTTGTGAAATAACTGAACGATATTGTGTAACATGACCAAAGTTATTTATGTTAAATAAACAGATTATTAAAAAAAAAAAAAAGAATTCTGCCCCCCCCCCCTCCCTCCCCCCCTCGCATCACCACCGTGAAGGAGGCACTTTCTTCGATGGCAGGGCTGCAGTGTGAGAAGACCAGTGTCAGGGAAGGTGTTTAGGCCACCAGCATCTTGTAGGTTCCCATACCAGTATTCTTTATAGTATGGTTGTCCTACCTCAACTCCTGCATCATGTTCTTGTCAGAGTCCATCCCAAACAAGTAATGTAGTCCATAAGTCCTGTGCAGGACTGGGATGTTATGCAGCTAAAAAGAATCAGGATATGGCTGTGGTTAAATGGACACAGATCGCTGGCCTTGGACGACGTTGCGACCCTGCAAACTCGCAGGCAGAGAGTACAATGGGGTGTGCCCCTCCAACAGCATTGACTGTCATTAGCATTAACGTTCCGGAAACTGGTGCAGTCCGAGACGGAGTCAGCAAGGGCCCAGGTAGTTGTCCAGCAACAGGGTCAGGGGGTCCAATTTGCGCAGAGAATGAATCCACTATTGGTATCCCAGGTGGAGGGCCTCTCGGGTCCATAGGGCCCAGAGGCATGCCAGAGAGAGTCAGAAGGTATCAGAAGAGTAGCAACATGGCCTAGTGGAACTCTCAGTGTCACAGACAGACCTAGAAACTTGAGTGGTGCTGGGGCAAATTGCAGATTAGCCTCAAACGCCATTTGACTTCAGGAGTAAGACCAAAAGGCATGGCCACACCTTGCGCCTTTTAAGGTAAGCAAGAGTGTCAGGAAGGGGCAGAGTCCTGTTTGGACTTATGTTTTTTCGTGAACTTATCCGAGGATTGAGAATAAAATGAAAATGGTCTTCAGGACAGACTTCTGGACTGGAACAGAGATCAACCTCTGTACTTGGAATGGACCCTGTGCAGAGTCTTGGTGACGTATTGCTTTGCCTCACAGCTCAAAAGGCCTATGGATTCATTGATGTACAATTAATGCAGGCCTAAGAGTTGTGCCCAACCCAAGGCAAACCTGATGAGGATCTGTCACAGACATTCACAGACATTTGCTTGCAACTGTCCTTACATGTTTTAAACATTATTGTCTTGTGAGTTGACATTTCCCTTGTGCACTGTATAACTTTAAAGGTGAATGGATTTCGAAGAAAGGAGAGGTAGCACCGGATCTGCATCTGGTGGGGTGGAAAGAAAGGAACAGACATTAGCACGCAGGAGTGGTGCCTATATTAGTCCTGCACGTCACGTCCGGAGCAGAACGGCATCAGTGCGAAGCCACATGGCACCACCCTGCGGCATGCAGTCTGAGGCCTGGGGGAATATTCAAAAGGTAAGGAATCTGCAGTAAGTAGGGATTCTGAAAGAACTCCACGCCGATGCTATCGAACGAGATCAGCAGCAGGCGGGGAGTTCAGCAAGGTTGTGCCCTCGCACCATTGCAAATTATTCTTTATATTAATAAACTCAGCTCCAAGTTAATTTCTAGCACTCCTGATGTTTCCAGGATACACGGGTCCCATTGCCAGTCTAACTATGTGGACAACACCATACTAACTGCCCACACCCCCAATGCCTTGCACTTTGCTAGTGGATTCTTTCATACACTTTATGGCCAACCTGGAGTTAACAACTAACTTCGCAAAAGCATTCATGCCATGTGGTCCCAAGCGTGTTAAACTTACAAGCATTAAAGCCAGCCCTCACCGTCTAACTAATACAGGCACTTTTTTCTTATTTTGATGTTATGTTTAGCTCATCAGACTCCTGGGCCCCACAACTATCCTTGTGCAGAGAAAAACTGTCCAGTGCAGTTGAATCACGTCTTAGCATCCTTTGCCCCTCTGGAGGGGAAGGGCGTTAATCCCTCTGTTGCAGATATACGCTGCCCAATGTGTCCTGATAGCTTCATATGGAGCAGAAATCTGGGGCATAGATGACTGTGCAGAGGGAAAGAGGAATACTGTTTTCTCAGGAAAATATTGGCTGGCCCACTAACTACCACTCCACAGTGCCACAGGGAACTGGGTTTAAACTATCTGCGTGATCTCATCATCAACAAACCCCCATTTGCTGTGGTTATCTATTTGGCGGTAAGAGGAGGCAGTACTTAACAAGAGATATAATCAATGACTGTCTCGCATGCGACAAGGGCCTACTAACCCCATGGTTGGCGTACATCAAAAAATCATTTGATGGGATCGGCCTCAACCATATTTTTTTTTGTGATAGAGCACTCCTTGCCTTTCCTGATAGAAAGCATGTACAAGTTTTATTGTTATCTGAGTTGCATGACGACAAATGTTAAACGCTCCAAGCAACCGGTTGCCAAATATCAGCACTTAAATTTTGAGCTATCTTCTGTTAGCTACTTGTGGAATACCAGAGGTCAGTGAGAGCATTTGTTGCTATTCCGCTTTAGAACGGACGTGATTAAATATTTGCTTTGCTTTCCACTCAGATACCAGCACAATTTTGATCTTAGAGTCTGCCCCTGCAACAATGTATATAGACCGTCAATGTTACATTTAAAAAAATATATATATTATCCTCAAAATGTAGCCCCCCCCCTTTTAAAGGTCAGGAATCTCCAGCATTGTATTCAGGCCCATCATTATCTTCAACAACTCGAGGATGAAGAAACATGTGCCACTGTAAAACTTCCTCCGTGCAGCCGTATGGGGCACTATGTATCCTAATTAACTGTATTTTTAGCTACCTTTTAACTGCATTTTTGGAGTCATTTTTTGGCACTGAGTTTTAGTATACGTCTTCTACATATTTATGTACATACAATTTCATTTGGCAGTATGATAAGCTTGCTCTCATGCAGTTTTATGCATCTTTGTATGCTTTTACGGCCGAATAAAGTTCTATTGAATTGAAGATCGTCTGGCAGGTTAGTGTCGTGGAGCTGCTTTTCAGAAGAAATTGGCTGCAACAGTACTATGCCTTTCTTTTGCTTTAGACGGAGTGTGTTTTAGATCTGATAATTGATGTGTGTTCACATTTGAAATGAAATTGTCTGTGTGAATATTGTGCATGCTTTACTGTGGGTAAAACTTTAAGACCAGGCCAATGCTGCAGATTGACTGACTATTTAGGCTGGGGTTCATTTGAATCTGTGTGTATGGTAATTAGTGAGCAGGTTGGAGCTGATACGAAGACTAGAAGAATCTGCACCCAAGTTCTAAGAGTATTCTATAGAGGTAGTCTCCGAGTAGAGGTTTCACTTTAGAAACATATCCAAGACCTCTCTCCTGTTAAGATCCTGGATGAGGTGAAAGGATCCCATACCTTAAACTGAATTTGAATGAGCCACCGTGTTGCTACATTACACTATGTGGTGAGAAGTGGGCCCTACTGTGGCAGATTAATTGGTGAGCTATAAGGATCCAGAGTTGAACCTCTTTGGAAGATTCACCCGAGAGGTGAGTATCGAGCAGCAAGAAGGTAAGACTGAAGGAACAGGATGCAGTGGTGAGGTGGAATGTGTGTGCTGTGAATGTAGGGCCTGTGTAAAACTAAAAGGAAAGCGTTTAGCTACCACATATTTAGGACCTTCGGTTTCATCCTCAAGGAGGATGGAATCCTGTTAGCTAAAGAAGCAGGAGACTATAGGGGTCAGAGAGCGATAAGAGGGCAATTCTTAAAGCAACTAAAATACACATGTGAATCAAAGACATGATAATTATAAGTCCATTAATGCTTCTGGGTGCACATAATAGATATTTGTACTCACTAAATAAATAATTAGCAAGACTTACATCAGCAGCAAAGGTATGGAAGTACACTCTAGGACAATTGTAAGTGAAATTAACATACAGCTCCTGTTCAAACAATTGTCTTCCTTCCTGAAAAACAAAAAAAATTACAAGCATAAAAATGGCAGCTCTATGCAAGTCATATACATTTCTGATGCATGGCACAAGAAATACTGACAATTTCATAAGGGATTGTTTCTCTTTTCCTTTCCAGCAAAGAAACTTAGCTAGTCAACAAACACAAGAAAGGAGTAAGTAAAATGTAAAAGTAAACTGACCAAACGTTTACAGTTTAAAAAAAATACTACTGTGAGGAAGAATGACAAAGGCAAAACCAGTATCAATTAACATGGTTTTTGATCTCAAACATTTATTGAGAGCGAACTTCAAAACTGTAGTTTGAGTGAATGAAGTTATTTACCTACAACTGGGGAGCACAAAGCCCTGGCATGACAAGTTACCACTGTTTATGACCAGTCTCTTACCTCCAGCTTGGCGCATGGGAACCAGAATCATAATTCGCTTGTGTGCTCTATCCGCTATCAAGTCCCCTTTCATCCCCTAGTGGTCAATATGTCTCAAGGAGGGTGCATGCTTTTTAGTCCTCCTTACGCCATACTCTGTGCCAGAATATTGTGCTATGAGCCATGTATTTCTCATTTCGCCTGCTCCCTGCTGGAGCAGGGACAATAGGACATCACCCCTAAGAAGGCAGCCCACAGTCATTAACAATCTGAGCAGCCCATTCTAATTTAACACTTCTACGAACTACTTACTTGTTTTCTGTCAACAGGTTTTATCTTACATGTTCATTAGTGAGTAAAAGAAAATCTCAAAGGGATCCGTAAAATATCGAACATTTAACAGGTTATTATGAAATATCTAAATATTTCACACAGCCCTGTAACACATGGGTTTCATCATGATACGGATAATGTTACTTACCCAGTAAGCATCTGTTCTTGGCATGTAGAGCTGTAGATTCAAATGCTTTTCATTCTCCTGCCATCCAGTGTTGGGTCCGTATGTTTGCACTTAGTTTTACTTCGAAGAAGTCTTTCGAGTCACGAGGTAGGTGACTCCTCCTTTCAGTGATAGTGGGCATGGACTCCATTATTAGATCGTTTTCCCGCAGAGGGTGAGAAGGGAGTTAATAAGTGTAGAATAAAGATGTCCATGTGTATTTATACGAGTAAGAAACTGCAACAGGTATAGGTAGCCGGGGAGGCGGGAGGGCGCATGCGAATTTACAGCTCTACATGCCAAGAACAGATGCTTACTGGGTAAGTAACATTATCCGTTCGAGGCATGTGAGCTGTAGATCACATGCTTTGCATAGACTATACAGCAGTATTCTGCCAAAGCGCTGGCTAACCTGTAGCTGTTGCACTTGTCTGAATGAGTGTTCTAAGAACTGCCTGGCCTACATTAGCTTGTTGCCTCGCTAACACATCTATACAATAGTGCTTGGTGAATGTGTGCGGTGTAGACCATGTTGCAGCTTTACAGATGTCAGCTATTGGGATGTTTCCCAAGAAAGCCATAGTAGCCCCTAGTTTGCAGGTGGAATGCGCTCTAGGGGGTATTGGTAAAGTTCTTTTTGCTTTTGCATAGCATGTTTGGATACATTTAACAATCCACCGAGCAATACCCGATTAAGAAATAGGATTGTCTTTGTGTGGTGCAGCAAAAGCTACAAAAAGCTGGTTAGTTTGACAAAATTGTTTTGTCCTTTAAATGTAATACAACAAGGCTTGTTTAACATTTAAAGTGTGTAGAGCTCGCTCTGCCACTGAATCTGCAAGAGGGAAGAACACCGGCAACTCAACTGATTCAATGATGTGAAAGGCAGATACCACTTTGGGTAGGAATTTCGGGTTAGTGTGAAGAACCACTTTGTTTTTGTATAGTTTGAAAAATGGTTCCTCTAGGTTAGTGCCTGAAGCTCACCCACTCTCCTCAGTGATGTAATAGCAATGAGGAAAAAGACTTTCCAAGTGAGAAATTGCTGTTCACATTTATGCAATGACTCGGAGGGTGGACCCATTACTCTGGTAAGGACAATGTTAAGATTCCACATCGGAGCAGGTGGAAGTGTTGGTGGAATAACTTTTCCGTAAAGGCCTTGATAACAGGTATTCTGAAAAGCGACAGATGCGGTCTATTTTGAAGGTATGCAGCTATTGCAGCAAAATGTAAGTGTATGGATGAGTATACCAATCCTGACTGCTGCAAGTGTAGTAAGTAACCAATGATATTTTGAATGGAAGCATCTATGGGGTTGATATGGTTGTTCTGTCAGTCTATAACAAACCGCTTCCATTTAGCTGCGTAGCAAGCCCTTTTAGTAGGTCTTCTGTCCTCTTTAACAATGTTCATACAGTCTGGTGGAAGGTTTAGATAACCAAACTCTATGATTTCAGGTGCCAGATGGCTAGGTTGAGTTCCTTGGAATCTGGGGTTCTTATCTGTCCATGGTTGTGTGTGAGGAGACTGGATGTGAGGTGTAGTTTTAGATGAGGAACAGCTGAGAGTTCTAACAGGGTAGTAAACCAATGCTGACATGCCCATGTGGGAGCCACTAGGATCAGTGTGAGGGATGTTTGTCTGAGCTTCTAAACCAGTAGTGGAATGAGTGGGAGAGGCGAAAAAGCGTAAGCAAATATCCCTGACCAGTTAACCCACAGAACACTGCCTTTGGACAATGGGTGTTGGTAGCTGGAGGCGAAGTTTGGGCATTTTGCGTTTTGGTATGTGGCGAACGGATCTGTGGAAACCCCCATATTTGACAGAATGGCAGAAGAACCTGAGGGTGAAGTTACCATTCATGAATCCATTGTCTCTGCCTGCTGAGAAGGTCTGCGATATGATTGTTTACTCCTGGGAGGTGTTCTGCTAGGAGATACATTTTGTGATGTATGGCCCACTTCCAAATGGCTAGTGCAAGGCGTGACAGCAGGAGAGTGTGTCCCCCTCCCTGTTTCTGTATGTAATACATGGCTCTCATATTGTCGGTGCGGACCAGGACAGTTTTACCTGCAAGGTGAGTCTGGAAGGCTTTGAGCGCTAGAAATACTGCAAGCAGCTGTAGATGATTTATTGAATATGCTACTTACCAGTATGCATCTGTTCTTGGCATGTAGGGCTGCTGACATTCATATCTGTGCATAGATCGCCGCCTAGTGTTGGCTCCGGATGATTGCACATTGTTGTCCTGGAAGAGTCTTCGAAGTATCCTGAGATGGGCGACTCCTCCCCTGGACCACAGTGCGCATGGGCATCCTCTCGATCCCCAGATTGTTTTTCGCCATTGTGGCAGTGATGGAGTAGATACAGGAAGTGATGACCATGCTATACAGTAATTCTGAGAGCTGCAGCTGCGACAGGCGCCGGGGAGGAGGGTGGGCGATATGAATGTCAGCAGCCCTACATGCCAAGAACAGATGCATACTGGTAAGTAGCATATTCAGTTCGAGGCATGTGGGCTGCTGAATTCATATCTGTGCATAGAATACACAGCAGTACCTCCTATTAGCGGCGGCTACCCGTGCCAGCTGCAGCAGTCTGAAAAAGAGTTTTGAGAACAGCCTGTCCTACAGCTGCCTGCTGTTTTGAGTGTACATCTACACAGTAGTGTCTGGTAAATGTATGTATAGTGGACCATGTGGCTGCTCTACATATTTCTTGTAAAGGAATGTTTCCCAGGAAAGCCATGGACGCCCCTAACTTCCGTGTTGAGTGGGCTCGTGGTGGAATCGTTAATGTGCGTTTAGCTTTTTGATAACAAATTTGGATACATTTAACGATCCATCTGGCTATACCTGCTTTGGAAATGGCGTTGCCTTTGTGTTGTGGAGAGAAGGCAACAAAGAGTTGTTCAGTCTTCCTAAAGTTTTTAGTTCTGTCAATATAGTACATGAGGGCCCTCTTTACATCTAGTGTGTGGATCATCCTCTCAGCGACATTTTGTGGGTTTTGAAAGAAAACAGGCAGTTCAATGGTTTGGTTCATGTGGAACTGCGATATTACTTTAGGCATGAATTTGGGGTTGGTACGTAGTACGACCCGGTTTGCGTGAACTTGTATAAATGGCTCCTGAATGGTTAGTGCCTGGAGTTCACTAACTCTTCTTAAGGAAGTGATGGCAACCAGGAAAGCCACTTTCCAGGTGAGGAATTGAATCTCACAAGAATGGAGAGGTTCAAAGGGTGGACCCATTAGTCTGGTGAGGACGAAGTTGAGGTTCCACACCGGTGCTGGGGGGTGCCTTGGGGGAAATCACCCGTTTAAGTCCTTCCAAGAAGGCTTTGATGGCAGGCACTCTGAATAAAGAGAGGTGCTGCCTGTTTTGGAGGTAGGCTGCTATTGCTGTTAAATGGACACGTATTGAGGTGTATGCCAGATTGCATCGGTATAGGTGTAATAGATAGCAGATTATGTTCTGAATAGATGCGTCTAGCCGGTTAATGTGATTGTTGTTGCAATAAATGACAAACCTCTTCCATTTGGCTGCATAGCAAGGTCTGGTAGTGGGTCTCCTAGCTTCCTTAATGATCTCCATACAGTCAGGTTTAGGTAGCCAAACTCTAAGACTTAAGGAGCCAGATTGCCAGGTTCAGCTGTTGCGGATCTGGGTGTTGAATTTCTCCATGGTTCTGCGTCAAAAGCGCGGGTTTGATCCGCAGCCTTTGATGCGGCACCACGGAAAGTTCCAGAAAGGTGGTGTACCATGGCTGGCGTGCCCATGTTGGAGGAACCAGGATGAGTGTCAGTGAGTGCTGTCGCAGTTTGCGTGCCACCAGCGCTTAGACAAATCGGCGGATAACAAAACCCGGTACCGTGAAACCATCAACGAGTACAAAACTCAAATAAAAGCAGCTCAGTCGACGTATTTCGCCGAAAATATCCTGAATGCTAGATCTAAACCCAAAGAGATCTTCCAGATCATTAAAAAGCTAACGAACCCATCCCCTGTGGTGCATGTCGAGAAATCTGTCACCCAATGTAATGACATTGCCGAATTTTTCTATCAGAAAATCAATAAAATGTATTCAACTTTTTCTACCCCAAACACCGACCTGTCTACTCAACCTAATAACCTCCCTAGCCTGCCACATTCCCCCACCCCTTACAGCTTAACTCACTTTCCCCCACTAGACCTCCCCACTTTAGAATCACTAGCCCTCAGTGTCAAATCAGGTTCTCCGGCCGACCCTGCCCCTCCTGACATCCTAATGGCAGCATCCCATACCATCCTGCCCGTCATCAGAGAGGTATTAAACTCTTCCATCTCCTCTGGCACCGTTCCACCCGTATGGAAGCAGGCCATGGTTAGGTCACTGATCAAGAAACCCAATCTGGACCCGTCTGATCTGGCTAACTACCGCCCTATTTCTCTGCTCCCTTGGTTGAGCAAGGTTTTCGAGAAATATGTGAACCAACAGTTAGTGAACTATCTAGAGGACCACCACATACTGGATCCCACTCAGACGGGTTTCAGACCTAAGCACGGGACAGAGACCGCCCTCCTCATGGTCGTAGAGGAAGCGAGAAAAATCTTGGATCAGGGAGGATCAGTGGCAGTGATCCTCCTTGATCTAAGCGCGGCCTTCGACACAGTGTGTCATGACACCCTACTAAGCCGCCTGTCCTGTGTGGGGATCAAGGATAAAGCTTGGGCATGGTTTGAATCCTTTCTGGGGAACAGATCTTTCAGGGTTTTTGATGGCGATTCAGCTTCCTCCAGTAGACCTCTAAATTGTGGAGTTCCTCAGGGCTCCTCTCTGAGCCCTGCTCTATTCAACCTATATATGAGACCACTGGCCAGTGTCGTCCGCCCATTTGGAGTTAAAATCATCTCATATGCGGACGACACGCAGCTGGTGGTCTCACTGGCGCAGGAGGCATCTCGAACTGCGCCAGGCGGGCTCAGAGAATGCCTGGAGGAAGTGAGGAGCTGGATGTCGTCATCATCCCTGAAATTGAACGGAGAAAAAACTGAGCTGATGCTCCTAGGACCCTCAGAGCCGGCACTTCCCCCTTCCCTATGGCCCCCATGCCTAGGACCGCCTCCAACCCCAAAAAACACCATCAAAAGTCTTGGGGTATGGCTGGACAGCTCACTGTCTTTCAATGTCCAAGCCACAAAACTGTCAGCCACATGTTTTGGCATTCTGAGAGTGCTAAATAAAATCTTCCCCCTCCTCCCCCTGGAAGCCAAGCAGGCTGCCATTCAAGGGCTCATTCACTCCCGTCTTGATTTTAACAACGCACTTTATCTGGGTGCACCAGAATACACCCTTCGGAGGCTGCAAACTGTACAGAACAGCGCAGCTCGCCTCCTACTTAAAATCCCGCACAGACACTCAGTGAGGACCGGACTGACTAGCCTCCATTGGTTACCGGTCCGGCAGAGAGTTCTGTTCAAGGCGCTATGTATAGCCCATCAAGCCTTCTGGGACATGGGACCTATCATTACCCGTGATCTGATCACTCATTACATCCCAAATCGTAGTCTTCGTTCCAGCCAGACTCTCTTAGCAGTAGTCCCAAGAATAAAAAGATCTAGAACCGGCGGAAGGACGTTCATGTACAACGCAGCTAAGGCCTGGAATGCTCTACCACTTCATCTTAGAGCCACCCAGAACCTTACTATATTTCGCAAGCAACTGAACACCCACCTTTTCACATCTGCCTGCTAAACCGTTGTCTTTTCTTTTTTCTCCCCTTCCCTGCTCTCTATAGGTCACGGTTATCCTAGCGCTTGGACGCCTTCGGGCAACAACTGCGCTCTATAAATCTCCAAGTTTACAAGTTTACCAGCGGTATCAACGGCGCTGGGGGAAAAGCGTACGCAAATCTGCCGGACCAGTTCATCCATATCGCATTGCCCTGCGACTGTGGATGTGGGAACCTGGCGGCAAAGCTTTGGCATTTTGCGTTTTCCCTTGTGGCGAATAGGTCTATCTCTGGATGACCCCACTGCTGGAAGTACGGTTGGAGTACTGATGGGTGTAACTCCCACTCGTGCATCTGGTGGCTGTGTCTGCTGAGCAGATCCGCCATCTGGTTGTCTTTGCCTGGGAGGTGTTCCGCCATGAGGAATATGTTCCTCTGAATGGCCCACTTCCACATGCTCTGAGCCAGATGAGACAACTGTGGAGAGTGTGTACCTCCTTGCTTCTGTATGTAGTACATGGCAGTCATGTTGTCCGTCCGGATCAACACGACCTTGTTGCACAGGAGTACTTTGAATGCTTTTATTGCCAGGAAGATTGCCATCAGTTCCAGAAGGTTGATGTGCATCTTCTTTTGTTGCGTAGTCCATAGTCCCTGCACTGTGTAATTGAGTACATGAGCTCCCCATCCCTGGAGAGACGCGTCCGCTGTCAGTATTATTTGTGGAACAGGCTCTTGGAACGGTCGGCCCTTGCAAAGGTTTTGTGGATTCCACCAATGCAGAGAGTTGGATGCCCGACCGCTCACCAACACTAGGTCTTTCAACTGTCCTTGAGCCTGATTCCACTGACGTGCTAAGCACTCCTGAAGCGGGCGCATATGTAGTCTCGCGTGTGGGACTATGAAGATGCAGGAGGCCATCATGCCTATCAACTGCATGAACACTAGCGCCGGAAGGGAGTGTTGAGGTTTGAATTTTGAGATCAGCAGTTGCATGCTGTTGATTCTCACTAAAGTTGGCTGAGCTGTGGCAGCCAGAGTGTTGATTGTAGCGCCTAAGTACTGTTGTACGTGCGCAGGTTGGAGACTTGATTTTGGGTAATTTAGTGAGAATCCCAGATCGTGAAGAAGGTGAATGGTGTGGGACATGTGGGTGGCACATTGTTATGCTGACTTGGCCTGAACTAGCCAGTCGTCCAAATAAGGGAAGACGTGAATATTTTGTCTTCGCAGATGCGCGGCCACTGTCGCCAGGCACTTGGTAAAGACCCTGGGTGCTGTTGTTACTCCGAAGGGGAGAACTTTGAACTGATAGTGATTCCCTTGAATGGTGAATCTGAGGTATTTCCTGTGTGAAGGGTGTATTGGTATGTGGAAGTATGCATCCTTCAGGTCTAGCGTAGCTAGGAAATCCCCCTGAGTGAGTAGTGGGAGAACCTGTTGGAGGGTGAGCATATGGAAATGCTCCGATAGTATATATAGGTTTAGGGGTCGCAGGTCTAGGATAGGTCTGAGCGAGCCGTCCTTTTTTGGGATCAAGAAGTACAGAGAGTACACTCCTGTGCCCTGCTGGGCGGTGGGCACTACTTCTATGGCCCCTTTTGCGAGCATAGCAAGCACTTCTTGCTGGAGTAAATCTAAGTGTTCGGCTGACATAGGACGGTGCTTTGGTGGTATGTTGGGTGGAGTGGAAGTTAGTTCCAGACAGTACCCATGTTGAATGATGTCCCTGACCCATCTGTCCGTGGTGATGTTCTTCCATGCGGGCAGGAACAGCTGGAGTCGTCCCCCGACAGGTGTTAAGTGGTCGGGAGGTAGGGAGAGGGCGTCACGGTTTGTTTTTTGGGGAGGACCTGGTGTTGCCATATCCACGTCCCCTGCCCTTGGTGCTGGATCCACGATATCCACCCCTGTTGTTTTTGTCGTAGGTGGTTTGTGTGCCACCTTTAGCATACTGTTGTTGTGACCCCTGGCCCCTTGACGTTCCCCTATTTCCAGTGCGACGAAAGGAGCCACTACGAAATTGTTGGGTTTGTAGCGCCCCCATAGATTTGGCAGTATCTGTGTCTTTTTTTATTTTCTCTAGGGTAGTGTCAACGTCTGGGCCAAATAAAAATTCTGTGTTAACCGGTAAGTTGAGGATATTGTTTTGGATCTCGGGTTTGAAGCCTGAGATGCGTAACCAGGCATGGCGTCGCAGCATGACACTTGTGTTTATTGCCCTGGCCGCTGTGTCAGCTGCGTCTAGGGCGCATTTTATGGACGCATTAGTGAGGAGTTGTCCTTCTCTAATGAGGAGTTCGGCTGACTCTTTATACTCCTCTGGTAGGTGTTGGAGCAGTGACTCCAGCGTGTCATAATGTGACCTGTCATAACGTGCCAGGAGTGCTTGTGTATTGGCAATGCGCAGGATATTGGCTGCTTGCGCTGCAACACGTTTGCCCGATGTTTCAAGGACCTTTGACTCTTTGTCTGGGGGAGGAGCATCACCAGTTGTCTGTGAGTGGGCTCTTTTGCGAGCGTTGGCAACCACCATAGAGTCTAATGGCAACTGACCCCTAATGTATTTAGGGTCACCAGGTGCAGGCTTATATTTCTTTTCAATCCTGGGGTTTAACACTCGGGCTCTTGTGGTGTCCTTGAAAATGTCTTTGGCAGGCTTCAGAACCCCTTTAAGCATGGGCAGAGTCTTGACAGTTCTTTCCGAAGATGCGAAAGTGTCAAGCAGGAAGTCCTCCTCAATGGCGTCAGAGTGTAGTTCCACCCCATGATGAGCAGCAGCCCGTTCGATAAGGGCATTAAATGCGGCCGTGTCCTCTGTAGGAGACGTTTTAATATTGTAGAGTTGCGCATCCTGAGTATGTGGCGTGACACTTGGGTCTGTGGGGTCATCCCATGCCTGATCAGGATCTTGTGTTTCATCGGGATCTGCGTCCCCGGGGTAGATGGTATCGTCCCCATCATATTCCTGCATCGGGTCCGATTCAGAAGGGGTAGGAGAAAAGGACTGCGGAGCTAGTTGGAGGGGATGGAAGTGTTCTTGTAGCACTGGTTCCTGCTCCGCCGGTAGCTTGCGTTTAAGAGGAATTTTGTATGGCACCTCTTCCCTGACTGGCGTGATCTTGCGCTTGTGGAGCATGAGCCTGCCAGTGTCGGCGTCGATAAATTGTGGCCCTGAAGGGTCTTGTTCTGTTAGGCCAGAGGTGGTGGACTGTGTGTGGAGGACACGTGTCCGAATTTGAAAGAGTTTCGGTGCCGATGTCGGTGGCAGCCCAAAGGTAATGTTGGTGGGCTCCGAGTGCACTCTATAGGGTGAGGTAGTGTTGGGACCCGAGGTAGAGTGGAGGGCTACCTGGTCCCGGATACGTTGTAGAGATGCAGAGACCTGCTGCACAGCAAACTGAGATGGTGGTTTGGTGGGCATCTTGGTAGTAGGCATGGAGGCCGACCCCGACTTTTTTGTCGGAAGGGGGTCACTGGTTTGAAGGGATGCATCGATAGTCGACGTAGTCGAGGACTTCTTCGGCATCGGTGCTTTAGGCGTCGACGTAGCCGAGGCGGCCATTTTGACTGCGGAGGCGACGGGCTTCGGTGTCGGTGCCTTGTGGTGCCCGAGGGCGCGCTTCTTTTGTGCGTCGACCGCGTCTGCTGCGGTGAGCTCGGCGCCGAAGTCTTTCTGTACGCGTTCGGAGCCGACGACTTTTTTCCGCGTCGGCGCCGGGGCAGTGGACTGTTTCGACGCCTTTGATCCGACCACCACCAGTTTCGCTTTCGATTTTGAAGGGACTGGAGCGATGGATGTGTTTGGGTTTAACAACCCGGTCGTCTTGGGTAATATTGGCTCTTGGATGGTGTTCGATGCCGGGCCGGAAGGCGGGGCCGAGGAACCATGGATTAGGTCTCGGGTAAGGCCCGAAGGCGATCCCTCGACCGGAGCCTGACGATTAATTTCGGCCTCCGTTTCGACAGGTTGGCCTAACTCCTCGGGAGAGCTGTCTTCTTCAGCTCCATAGGCTTCGTCGAAGTCCCCTACCTCGTCGACGGCTTCTTCACGTCGAAAGAGCTCCTCGTCATCGTCGTCCGATCGGGAACCATGCTCCGAAGCGGGGCTAGATAGTATTTCTTCCACGCTCTCGGCGTCCTCGTCCTTGGTGCTGAATATGTTGGTGGGTGCGGGCGCTGCCTGCTGCGCCTCGAGCCTCGCTGCCCGTCGGTTCCGTAGAGTTTTCTTGGATCGGAACCGCGCGCAGGCCATGCATTTCGATTCGTCGTGATCCGGCGAGAGACATTTGTTACAGACCGGGTGGACGTCGATGTGAGGGTACTTGGCGTGGCACAACGGACACCTCTTGAACGGAGTTCTCGATTCCATCGTCGATGGAGCGTCGAAGTTTGGACCAATTCGGTCCGAAATTTGGAAGAGGGTGTGGAGCACTAGAACTAGTAGTCGACACCGAACGGTAACTGTACCGACGAAAACTATAGGCCTTTTGGCCTAAAACGAAGTATTCCGAAGTTGAGCTAAGATAGTTGCATCCGAACCCAATGGCGGAAAAAAACAATCTGGGGATGGAGAGGATGCCCATGCGCACTGTGGTCCAGGGGAGGAGTCACCCATCTCAGGATACTTCGAAGACTCTTCCAGGACAACAATGTGCAATCATCCGGACCCAACACTAGGCGGCGATCTATGCACAGATATGAATTCAGCAGCCCACATGCCTCGAACATGACGTTTCTGTTGCTTTTGACTCCACAAACCTTGAACTGTGTGAATTTGGAGAGGAGCTCCCCAACCAGTGAGCGATGCGTCTGCTGTTAGCATTGTTTGTGGAACTGGGTCAATGAAGGGGCGCCCTCTAGATACGTTTTGTGGATTCCACGACTGCAGAGAGAGATGGGTACGGCCATCTACCAATGCTAGATCTGACAATTGACCCGGAGACTGATTCCACTGACGTGTTAAGCATTCTTGAAGGGGACACATTTGAAGTCTTGCATGGGAAACTATTATGATGCAAGATGCCATCATTCCCAGCAGCTGCATACATACTCGAGCTGGTAGTGATTGGTTGGGCTGAAACTGTGAGATTAAAGCCCGATTATTGCAGATTCTGGCTGCACTGGAACAGGCTAGAGCTTTTTGTGCATTGAAATAACTCTCAAATATGTTTGCGAGTTGGAGGGTTGGAGATGGGACTTCAACACATTTACTGTGAACCCCAGATCGTGCAGTAATTGTAGTGTTATTTGTGTGTGCTGGCGACACTTTGGGTAAGAGCTGGCTTTGATGAGCCAGTCATCCAAGTATGGGAAGACCTGAATATGCTGTCTTCACAGGTGAGCAGCGACAACTGCCAGGCATTTGGTGAATACTCTGGGAGCAGTGGTGACTCTGAATGGGGGCACTTTGAACTGATAGTGTTGTCCCGCTACAACAAACCTGAGATATTTGCGATAAGCGGGATGTATTGGAATATGGAAGTATGCGTCCTCGAAGTCTAGATTAGACAGAAAGTCGCCTTGCTGTAGGAGTGGGAGCACTTGTTGAAGGGTGGCCATATGGAAGTGATCTGAGTGAATTGGTTTAGCTCCCCGAGGTCTAATATAGGCCTGAGAGAGCCATCCTTTTTGGGTATGAGAAAGTATAGGGAGTACACGCCAGATCCTTGATATTGTAATGGTACAGGCTCTATAGCTCCCTTTTGCAGAAGAGAGTGAACCTCTTGTTTGAGGAGATGTAGATGCTCTGGTGACATTTTGTGGGAACATGGAGGAATGTTTGGGGGATTGTTGGTAAGTTCCACACAATAACCCTACTGGATAATTCCTAGAACCCATCTGTCTGAAGGTATTGTATGCCAGACGGGGAGGAACTAAGAGGGAAGTCCCCCGACAGGAGTGGAATGATCGGGGGAAGGGGAGGCAAGACATTGTTTGCTGAGGGGGGAGGTACGAGGTATGGAACCTTTACCTTTTCCCTTGCCATAATTGCCTCTAAATGTGCCTTGAACGTAACCTCTTGAAAAGGATGGCTGACTGTTGCCTTTATACGATGTAGAGGTGTTGTCTGTAGATATGTTCTTGGAGCCTCCCCTGTAGAAGGAGCGATGAAAAGAACCCCTATTGGATGGGGACTGTAGGGCTCCCGTAGATTTAGCAACGTGTCCTCCTTCAATTTCTCTAAGGCAGTCTACAAGAGGACCAAAGAGATGCTCTTTATCAAAAGGTAAGTTTAATATAGAAGCCTGTACTTCGGTTTTAAACCCTGAAATTCTAAGCCAGGCGTGTCTTCTTAGCAAGACACTGGTGTTGATTGAACGAGCCGCAGTGTCAGCAGCATCTAATAGATGTGTTTGAAATTAGCTTTCCTTCCTGAAGTAGGTTGTGCGCCTTATCACAAAGTAAAGGAGAGGGGCCCTATACCACAAAAGGGGGTAGAGCGCCAAATAGACTGTAGTCAAGAGAAGTGTCCCCCTTTCGGCACATAAACAGTTCTGCACACTAGTTCACATATACAACCAATCAGTCACCAGAACAAGTCACCAGAGCCTCAACACAGTTGGATATTCACATGAATAATATCCATGTAGTTTATTAAAATCGACAAAGGTATTTCGACACAATAGCAAAATTTATACAAAAAAGTTTAGAAAAGTTAAAAACACAAATTAATGTTCTATACAATGAATACTCAACAATGGAAAGCAATAAAAACGTGGGGAGAACATGTAAGAAAATGGTTTTCTTATCTACTAGACAAGGAAGACATTAGATCCGGATCAACTGTTCCCCTGAGTAATTGCACAAATTCTTGATTTTTCGGAAAACAGATGTCACAACAATCTATAGTCTGCCCTCTAAGCCTTGCGTCGATGCGTTTCGGTAGAAATCAAGATATAAAGGACCACCTTCTTCAGGACAAATATTACAATCTCCCGTAGAATGTACATAAAATCTTTTCAGTAAAGCGGTACATCCACGATTAAAACGCCTGGAAATCCTTGCACAATCGTGTCAAATGACAAAGGTCATTCAGTGAAGTCGTGTTGGAATTGACCAATTAAACTGACAATCTGTAATCCTGTATATTCTAGGGCCGATTTTTAGGAGAATACAATCTTTGTAAGTTAAATCGTTTCTTTTTTCATTTCCAAGTGAAGGACATATGAAGTAAAGTTACTTCAGTATCATAATCCACTGATCATGTACCCAACATCTCATAAAAAAAAAAAAAATTTGTTTCTCTCTCAGCGAGCGTAAAAGCCTCGTACTGGTCTCTGGATCGGAACGTCCCAGTCGGTTGTGTCCCTTAGCCTTCTGTTCATCAGGTAGAAATTGGAGCAATTGTTCCAAATCGTCATAGTGAGCTCTGTTGTATCTAGCTAAGAGAGCGTGGGTATTGGAAATACACCAGTGATTGGCTGCCTGTGCAGCTATTCTCTTGCTTGAGGCATCTATCAGTTTAGATTCCTTGTCTGGAGGAGGAACATCCCCTGATGTTTGTGAGTTTGCCCGCTTACGGGCATTAGAAACCACTATGGAATCTAATGGTAACTGACCCTCGATGTAAACTGGTTCTGATGGTGCAGATTTATACTTTTTATCAACCCTTGGTGTAAAAATTCTTGGCCACACCGGATCTTTAAAGATGTCGTCCGCATGTCTTAGCATACCCTTAAGCATAGGCAGTGTGTGAGTGGATCTCTGGGATGAGCTTAGTGTCTCAAAGAGAAAATCCTCTTCAAGGGACTCTTTATGAAGCTGAACTCCATGATATTCAGCAGCGCTATTAGTTCTATGTACCCCACATTATCGTCAGGCGGAGAGGGTTTTGTAGGGTATACATCCGGATCATAATCTGTGTTCAGATCTGTGTTATAATCGTCCCATGGATCAGGGCTATTATTATCTACCCCGCCCCGTCATCTTGGTTCTCAGGTGTTTGTGGTGAATTTGTGGGTGCTATTAACAAATTTGGGTTAGGTGGGGAAAGAGGTGTAAGAGGAGGAGAGGGGTTAGTGCCAACATGTTTTCTCTTAAGAGGAATGTGGTAACTGTCCTCCGTTTCTGGTTTGCATTTTGAAGCCAATTTTGCGTGAATATGTCTAGTTTTGGGATTGATGACCAGTTCCTTCTGCTTCGGTCTTTTGATGGAGTAGGGGCAGTTTTATCTTTCAGTGCCAACATTTTTGTAGCGGAGGCTTTCGGGGCCGAAGTTTTCGGATCTAGAGATGGTTTCGGTACCGAAGGAGTTGATGCCGAAACGTGTTACGGTTTCGATGCCGATGGTTTTGACTCAGTGCTCGAATGCGGACAACTTGATCTCGAGCCGGAAGGCTTTGATGTTTGTTTCGGTGCTGAGCCTGAAGGCGGGGTGTTGAAAACATGTTCTTGGTGCCAACCTTGACCCGAAGGCAGAGGAGGAACCAGGGCCTTTTTCTTGGTGTTTGGGGCAGGGGAGGATCGGTACTCACGATACGCTGACACTGCAGAATCTCTTCATCCATGGCAGAATTGGCTTTTGACACGGAAATTAGCTCCTCTTCTTCCTCGGCTCCTTGCATGTTGTAGACGTCTTGTTCGGAATGTAGCCCCTGTGTTGATGTTGCATTTTGTGAATGCGAGCCAGACGGTCAAGGAGTGTCTTCTTGGATCGGAACAATTTGCACGCATCACAGTCTTGTTCGTCGTGCTCCGGGGAGAGGCAAATGTTGCACTCTTCGTGCGAGTCGGTGCATGAGTACTTGGCCTGGCACACGGGGCAGAATTTAAATGGAGTCCATTCCATGGACTGCGAGGTGGCCTGACACGACTAGGCCAGACGGCCTTCCACAAGGTTTCCGATCGAAAGTGATCTTTCTGAAATCGATACAATACGCAGTGAATGGGAAACGCGATAACAATACCGTCGAGGGTAAGTGAATTGTGCACAGAGGGGAACCCGAGGAAAGGTGTCGAACCGGAGCGCAGCAATACACGTCTGAACCCGATGGCAGATAAAAACAAGCATTGAAAATGCAACAGGTCTCGCCTTTGATTAAGTTAAAGCCATTTGCTTTGCTAATGGTATTGTATAGCAAAGCAAATGGCTTTAACTTAATGAAAGGCAAGACCTACTGCATTTTTAATGCTTGTTAAGGATTCATTTTATGCAAGTCAATTTTAGAAACCATAAAGAGGGGCTCATACGTTTGCAATCTTTAGGCTCGAGGGATCGGTATTTTTCAATATTAAATTTCATAAAATGTGCCTTCTACATCTGGAAACGCTACGGTATGTAAGGTATCATTTCAATAGATGCCTTTTAGTATGCCTGAGCTGTTTTAATTGTTTTCTTTTAAAATATAGAGGATTGCAACCTATGTCATTACGTCAGAGTGCAAAGGTGTGAAAATAAAAATAAAATGTAGTTCCAGGCTTTCTGACGTACTTTCTTGCCTGCAAACATGGGTTAAGAGCCTAGTAGCCAGTCAGATACAAATTCAAAGACCTCACTTCTAATGTTTAACACCGCACACGCCAACAAAATATTTGTTTAGAAACACACTGAAAGAAAAAGTAATGACGTCAACCCCATTTCCAAGCACATCCTCAGCATAGATGCACTGAACAAGGGCAGCGCAAGTTGCCTCGCAAGGGACACCGGTGGCCCCATTCAAACCCACTAACCATGCATTGCCCGGATATGAGGACTGGTAGCGGTCACTGGATTTAGCCACGTCTCTCCTCTGCAGAGGATAATGATACAAACAAAAGTGATGCAACCACAACCCAACCATACTTGCTCCCCAAAGCCAAGGACCAGATGCTCAACTCTCATCCAACCTTCTGAAAATGGCCAGGTTGGATAACTTCCAAGTGAAAGTCGAGATGTTCACCTCAACCCTAAAGCCATGATACGATTCCTTCCAAATCTTAGAAACAGATTGTCACCTCTCCTTCCACACCAAAGACCTTTTTGAGTCCAAGGAGGAGTCTGCTTCCTTCTCAACAAGTGATGTTCTCACTTCCAAACCCACAGAGAAGAGGGTCAGTTCCTCTTCCAAGCTAAAAGGCCTAGCACAGATAAAGGGGAGTAACCAGAGCGAAAAGCAGGAGTGCCCAACATTGGTTTATGAAGGCCAGACCCAGTCTACATTTTCAGGATTACCACTGACTTTATAATTTCATTAAATTTACTTTATGGAAATAGATCATTTATGGACCGTCCGAGTATCAGGGAAAGATCAGGTCCTAGCTAGACCCACTGGAGTAATGTCAAGTGTAGAAGAATAACTAGGTAATGCACATCAAGTGGAGTGACCAACTAACTCCAGGCCATGTCACACAGGTTCCGGTCCTAGGCTTTTATGCATCAGCCAAATGCATTCTGGGTGTCGTAGTTGCTTCTATTGAAATAATTAGACAAACTCAAATGATTACTATGATTTGTAGGTAAAAAGTTCAGGGCTTGGAACAGTTTGTGTGATGGCCTGTAGTGAGGTGCTCCCACACACCATCCCCACCAAACACCCAGCAACTGACCCATCTTAATTTATGAATCGGTAAGGAAATTAGAGGCGGATGGAAACTGACAGTTTGAGGATGTGGTGTGAAGGGGTGGGAGGAGAAACACACACTCAAAATTTCCTGCACACTTAACGTTTTCTTTGCTGAAAACTGTTTTATGATGAACACGCGTTTCCATGTGTAACAACCTATAGCTCCCAAGATTTCGCAACCCCCGCCATAGAGGCACAGCAGTGACTGCGCCCAGACACTCGGACAGCGGCAGCCCCTCTTTGCCATCAGTGACAGACCATGTGCCATCCCCACCGACTGCACCAATCACTGACACACTATCCCCGGGGCTTCATTTGTAAAAGAATGCATGCCGGGTCCTAAGCTGGGTTCTAAGCTGGGTCACAAGCCCGTGGCCAGCGCGACTGAATGTGAGTGTGACTTACAAGGCTGTGTGGTCGTGATTCCACCTCACTCCCCTTTAACCCGCCACCAGACACTCCCGCCCTATATCTGACCCTTGTAGATTCTTTTTAATCTCTGCTTTCTCTCTTTTGTCACAGTTTTGCGTCTTTCTCTTCCTTCTTTCCCCCTTTTGTGTTTTTTCGCTCTATTGCTCTGGGCGAAAGTCCGATGAGGAAAAACGGGTGCTGGTCCCTCAAAAAGGAGTACTGGTGGGCCCACCGGCTCAAAGTAAGCACTGCCCCGCAATCAGTGGCAGCTCCCTGTAGCTGCAGAGTGAGTACGTCATGTGTGCACCGTTAGGGAGTCCTGGCTTCATAGCACTGTTCATCCTGGGACTGCTCCGTGTGTCACACATTGTATGGACCATCTGGCACCTGCAGCCCCCCTGCCGCGCCAACAGGGGGAGATTCGGGCTAGCTTCAGCACATACGAACCCAGCAAGAACAGCCTTCACCTCCCCCGGCCACCTCCGAAAAGAGCGACCCCGTTCATGTCCACTGCTCGCAATAAAAGGAAGTCTACTGCCCCCTCTATCCTCATCAAAAGTCTCTGTCCCCACCCGGTAGTGATGTCACTTCCAAGTAACCCCGTGTTCTAGCACCTTGGGTCAGTCGCAGCTTTTCAGCCAACACCCCCGTGCATGTGTGGATTTCTAAGTCCACATTTGTATTTGTGAGAAACGAGGAGAAAACTAAAGTCCTACAGTACAAACAGGGGATCACATGACTCAGTGGACTGATGCATCAGCTGAAGGGACCTCAGGACATGGCTTCCAACCCTGGAGGGGAGGTGCGTGAGGTCCCACCGCATCCTATTGATGGGCAAAATAAGCACCACTAATTAGGTGAACGGTAGCTAGCGCCGAGAAACACATCCCCCTACAAATACGTATATTTTGCTGTTGACTAAAAAGCCCGGACTGGCTACAGGTGTTAGGCGTGACGGAAGTTAAACTGACAGCTCAGGAATTACCCCCCCCTCCCTCCCCTCCCACTACAAAATCTTGAGGACTGGAAGGCCGGCCCCTGGTTTAAACATAAGCAATGGGTGGTCAGCCTACTCCGAACCCAATAAATGTGTAGGTACCGCACTTCCAAACTGAAACATCAGATGCCAGCTCCTCTCCAAACCTCCGGTCCAGATAAGCCGCTCTCCCAAACCTTAACAAGCGCTCACCATGACGTTTTCATTTGGCTTTTTCTGCCGTCCCACTTGGACGGCTTCGCCTGTAAAAAGGTTTCTTATCTTTATGGGGCCATGTGTTTGGCCCCATAAAGATAAGAAATCTTTCACAACGCACGGAAGGCAGACGAGCCCGTCCAAATGGGACGGCTCAAAAAGCCGAATGAAAAAGTCACTACCAGCTCTTTTCCAATGGCTGGCCACCGTTTAGCATAAACGGTGACGCTGGCCAATGGAAAAGAGGGGCGGGGCTTAAAGCCTGTTACTGAAAATACCCCAAAACATTAAATCTCGCCAGCGAGACTGCGCATGTGCGCAGCCTACGCCAGAGAGACCCAACAATCTAACAATGGAGTCGATGCCCTTTCGCACTATCACCAAAAGGAGGAGTAGTGTTTAGGCAAACTTGGGTTTTTACGTAGGCGGAGACTCGGGGCATTGGTGAGGAGGAGGCCCTTGACTTCTCCTTCACCATATCCCCTCACTTCACGTTGGGAGTATCCCCGATATACCGTCCCCCTGGTCCCTCTGGCGCCTTTTTGAAGGCTCTAGATGAAGTCATTGTGCCGAGGGCTCTACACTACTCGAATTTTCTACTACTAGGGGACTTCAATATTCATTTGGACTTTGTTGAGGCCACCGACACTAGGGAATTTTGCAACTCATTGAATCTGGCTCAACTGTCCCAATGGATTAGCTCCCCATCTCATAAGGGGGGGTATATTCTAGATGCAGTCTGCTCCAACTTCCCTCTAGGTGTCCAGGAAGCACTCCCCGTTTCCTGGTCCAACCACTTTTTAATCACTTTTTCATGGACCATCCAGACACCTTATCCTGCCATGAGGTCACCTAAGGACAGACCATCTCAACAAATAGAGCCCACTGCTTTCTGCAAAGTCCTGTTGGACACCCGCCCTGTAGCTTCCAAGGACTTGATTGACGCTGTTGGGGGTTTTAATGACTGGATTTCACAGGCTGTGGAATATCTTTCCCCACCTTTGGTCAATAAGCGAGTGAGAAACACTCCGTCTAAACCCCGGTTCTCTAGCGAGCTTAAGGAGCTAAAGCAATCATGTAAAAAGCTGGAGCACAGCTAGAGACAGGCTTACTGCCCACTGGCAAAAATAGTGCTAAGAAAATCCCAGTAAGACTACTATGCTGCTATCAAGACGGGTAAAGGCAACTTTTACACAGAACGCATTGCTCAGTCTAAAAATAACTCAAAAGAAATCTTTTCCATCGTCCAGAGTTTTCTGAAGCCTTGCGCAGAACGTACTGCCTTTCCTGCCTCTGACTCTTGGTGTGAGAAGCTGTCCGGCTTCTTTATAGATACGATCCAGGACAGTTTCGGGTCCAGTATCCAAGGGCAGGCGGAGCACGCTACTCAGAATGCCCCGGTCCTCAACTCAGTTCTAACCTCCCTGACAGGTTTCTCCCCCATTCCCTTGCTGGATTCACTGTCCATTCTCAAATCCCTCAAATCGGGTTCCCCGGCTGATCCATGTTCAGTTAGGCAGTTAGCAGCAGCTGCGGAGGTGGTCAACCCCGAAGTTAATAATAATATTAATATATCGCTTCAGACCGCCACTGTTCCACTTGAGTGGAAACAGACTAAACTACTCCCGCTGTTAAAAAAGCCCTCCTTAAACCCTGCTACACTAGCAAGCTACCAATCCATCTCACTCCTCCCAGCAGTGGCCAAGGTGTGTGAGAAGGCAGTCCATAAACAACTCTATAATTTTGTTGAGACTTCTGGTGCCCTCCACCCAGCCCAGTCGGCATTTAGGGCCACATATAGTACTGAGACTGCCCTTGTTGAGATGTCGGAGGCTATTAGAGAATGCCTGGATGCAGGCGGCAGAGCGGCCCTGATTTTATTGGATCTCTCTGCCGCCTTCGATACGGTGCCACATCGTCAACTTTTGGCCCGTCTCTCTAATATTGGAATCTCGGGTTCTGCATGGGATTGGATTGAATCCTTTTTAGAGGACAGAACACAGCAGGTATGGCTGCCCCCGTTTTCTTCAGCACCAAGAAAGGGGACCACGGGAGTCCCTCAAGGATCAACTTTGAGCCCACTTCTCTTCAACGTATACATCACGCCTCTAATATATTTGGCGGAGGAGCTGGGAGCGAAGATCATAGCTTACGCTGATGATACTCAGCTCCTCTTTATGTGGAAGGAAAAAGATTTGTCCCCACACTTAGCCAAAAACTGTCTTTCAGCAGTTTTTAAATGGCTCGCAAGGGCTCACCTCAAATGCAATGAGGACAAGTCTGAGGTTCTCCTATATGGGTCTTTGCCTCCCCATTTCAGGGAAGATCTTTGGCCTGCTGACTATCCCAGGCCTAACTCAACGGGCAGTCCAGTGAAGAATCTGGGGGTCTGGTTCAGTGAGGACCTCAGATTCTCACCGCAAATAAAACAATTGGCCGGAGTGTGCTTTGGCACACTGAAATCACTTAGAAAATTCCTTCCACTGCTGCCCAGATCAGCAAAGGAAATGGTGACTCGTGCCCTCATCTTGTCACGCAATTATTACGCCGATGTATTATATATTGGCCTTCCCGGTTACCAGCTGAAAAAGCTACAGACTATTCAAAATGCAGCAGCGAGAGTGCTTCTGAGCATTTCTGGTAGATCAAGTACAAAGCAACATCTCCGGGATTTGCATTGGCTCCCAGTGGTGCAGCTTGTTTTGTTTAAGGCCCTTACTCTTGCCCACGGTGCCCTATACAAATCCGGGCCCTTCTAGCTTAGGAGACGCTTTGACTTCTATGTGCCCCAAAGACATCTGCGTTCAACAGCTCAATGCCTTGCAGTTATTCCTTGTTTTCGCCTTGCTCGAACAGTGGGTAGCTCCCTTTCTTTTAGGGCGGCCAAAGCCTGGAACGCCCTCCCCTTTGAACCGCGAAACACCCAAGACCTCAGGCTGTTTAAAAAGCAGTTAAAAACCTTGCTTTTTAACTAATATACAGCCCCTTTAATGCCCCTCTTTTTGTCACCTTCAGCTGGCTTTCGTGCCGGGACACTCCCGAGTATCCGTGCGCGCTATAAGTGCTGCATAACATAATCTACCTCGTGACTCGGAAAACTTCTTCGAAGTGCAATCATCCGGACCCAACACTAGATGGCAGGAGTATGCAAAGACTGATCTACAGCTCACATGCCTTGAACTGATAGTTTCTCAAAACTTTGTAAACTCACCCATACCTAAAGCCATCCCCGATTCCATTAAACACTAAATTCATCCAATGAGAGGCTTACAATTGGTCCCATATCCTACCTTCCAGCACCCTCATTATTACAGGTGCAAATCAGTCTGCAAATTGTTTCATTAGTATTAGAACATTGGAATGTTTAGCTCTACTGAAGACAATGGAACAGCAGTGGTCTATATGAAATTTTGAGAGCAGCAGGCCTATACCAGTTCAATGTACTAATAGACAGTCTCTGCCTTTCTCTTTCCCGTTTTTTGACAATATATCGATTAGACAGAGGAAAGCGAAAGGCAGCGGCCATGCAGGAGAACACATGCAGCCTTCACCCTTCCCTCCTGCGATCACTCAGCGTCACTAGGGCTTCAGAAGGAGGGAAGGGTGAATGCTGCTCAAATCTTGAATCTCCCTGGCTTGGCTGAACTACCAAAAGCAGTTCAACCATGCCGGGGAGAACCAGGACTGACTTCAGCCCACTTTCACAGCTCTTGTTGTGAATGTTCAACAGCTAACAGCTGTGGCCGTGCACACAGATGTTAACTGTAGAACATTCATTGCAAAAGCTGTGAACACAGGCTTCGGACCCGAGAGGGATTTCAACCCCCTCTGGATCTAAGAGGCCTTTGTTTATCTAATTAGAACATTCTGCCCTCATGGGGAGGAATGTTCCAATAACTTTATAGCCCGCCGTATCTGGGCTATACAGGCCATTAAAGGCCCACACCCTTGTTAAAGGCCTCGCCTTCTGCTCAGGCCTTTAACACTAGAGAAAGCATTTACTGGCTGGTATAACTCACTACAGTGGGCTATAAAGCTATATTACAACACTCAAATGTTGAGAGCTCCATTAAAGACAATGAAGCAGCAGTGGCTTATATGAACTGGTTTAGGCCCGCTGCTCTCAACATTTCAATGTCCTAATACATAACCTCTGAATTTCTCTTTGTCCTGTGCTGGAGCAGGCCTTTAATGGCCACTAAAGTCCGCCACAGTGAGCTATAACGCTTTGATCTCTTTGTTAAAGCTAAGCAAATCCTCAGAACTCTAATTCGAATCACTTACAGCTTAACACTGTAGAACCACTAGCCTATTCGGGGACAGTAAAGCTCAATAAAGCCAAAACATTCAAAGTACAATCTGCGCTCACTTTCAATTTTACCTTGCTTGCAGCAATATCAAAACTCTAGGACTTGTAGAGGTAGAATGTGCTTTTTACAGCCAATTTGTAAGTAATTTAAAATGAAGTACTTTAACTACTATCTAAAATATAGGCCACTGTCACACTTCCATTTTTTAGCAACAGTTCTGTTCAAGGTTTCAGCTAAACGCCTAAAATGAACATGCAATGTAAAATATACTTAATAGGTAATACAAATATGGCCCTGTATGGCCATCTGAGTGTTCTGGTAACATTTATAAATCGTAGTCTTCAGTCTCATTGTTTATAATGACACAAGAATCTCTCCATGCTGACGGTTACCTGTGAGATATATACGTATCACTGGAAAAAAATGCTAAAGTGATGTTATTCTTAGGTGAAAATGTTCAGTCCCAGTGTAACGGTTTAAGCTAAAAAAAACAACAAATAAAAAACTAGAATTCACCAATGATAGTTGTCTCTAGTAACTATAACTCATGCCCTAAGGTAACTATAACCAGCTCCAGTTTCTTTTTTTTTTTTTTTTAACATGAAGTAATATTTTATTACCAAACGTAAAGCCAGCCCCTTGCAGTCAAGCAACCATGTGTCTGCAGCAAAGCACTGCCTCCAACTCCCCCCCGCTGCTCCCCCAACCGAGAGTGGGCCCCCATCCACCAGGGCAGAATGGTTTACTATTGACCTGATTTTCAGGAGTGTTACCATAATTAGAGAACTTTCTTAGAATAGTGCTCCCCAGTGGCAGTAAGATGTAAGCCTGCACATTATCACCCATGCACAGTACGGGGCTTTGGTACTGGAAAGGCCAAAGGGGAGCACTGTGAACTGAAAGTGTTTGTGGCCTACCGTAAACCACAGGTAACAGCGATGGGCAGGCAGGATGGAGATGAGAAAATAGGCATCTTGCAAGTCCAATGCTACCATCCAGTCTCTGAAGTCTAGGGCAGACGGAGTGAGCTTTTTGAACTTTTCCTTAATGAGGTAGGAGTTGAGGGCTCACAGATCTAAAATAGGACAAAGTTCTTTGTCCTTTTTCGAGACCAGAAAGTGCCAGGAATAGCAACCACAGCCTACTTCTGGCACCAGAGCCCTCTCTATGGCTCTCTTGGCCAAGAGAGTCCTAACTTCCTACTGAAGCAAATTCAAGTGGTCCTGTCAGCCGGTCGAAAGTTGGATGCATGCAGAGAGGAGGAGTCTTGAAGGGGAGGGAGTAGCTCTTTTGGATTATCTGAAGAACCCACCTGTCAGATGTGATGTTTTGCCAGTGGTGGAGGTGATGGCTGATCCTGCCACTAGCTCACCACCCATGATCTTGAAGGGCCAGACTAGGAAGGTTTGGAGGCTGCAGGTGGAGGAGCTGATGGACTATCTCTGGCCACCGAATCTCCGGGGTCGAAAGAAGCTGCACCCACATCCACGCAGAGGTTGCTGAACTTGAGCTGTCTTGTGGCTGGGATATGGCGGGCACGGCTTTAAGCCCCTTCCGTGGCCACCAAAGGGACGAAAAGCAGACTAGGACAGGTGGTCACTGAGAGGCCCAAGGACTTGGCCATAACCCACGAGTCCTTTAAGCACTCCAGGGCCAGGCATGGCGTTGAACAGCCACCATTGAAAACATTGCACTGCCCTCGAATGGTGAACTTTGCGGCATCTCTCCTTTCTGATACTGCTCAGGAGAGAATGGCCCGGGCCCCCTCCAGGACCCGAGGCAGCACTTGCGCAACCATTTCCCACAAGGAGTGGGTTTAAACAGCCCAATAGGCATGCAGTGTTCACCAACCACAACACAAGGTTGGAGGAAGAAAAAAATGTCTTGCCCCCACTATCTAGCCTCTAGGATTCCCTGTCCCAGGGTGTGGAAGAAACACGCCTTGTGAAGTAGAGGCTTGGACCACCAAGCTCTAGGGGGTAGGGTCGTTGGTAAGGAATTTTGGGTCACCCAGTGCAGGTTGATGGCAGTGGGTGATTGTCCTACTCACAGGAGCTCCTGTGATGGGCTTGGACTAGGTTCCCAGAAAGACATCAGTTAAGGCCTCGTTGAAAGGCAGGAGGAGTTCCAAAGAAGCGACACCCGGCTGCAGGACATGTGTCCAGATGTTCGTCTCGACTTCCACCAAAAGGGAGCTGAAGGTCCAGGGCCTCAGTTTCCCTTCTCAGCACTATAGCATATGAAGTGCCCTTCCCACAGTAGGGGGAGAAATTAGTCCAGAAGCTGGAGAGGTATACCAGTCCATTGTGTGCTCAGGCTGGTCTTGTAAAGGTCAGGCAATCCCTGCCAACCTTCCTTCATTCATTCCTAGCCCTTCAAAATAAGGCTGACCCAAAGGGTGCGGTCAGAAATCAGTGTAGTTAGGCACTGATCTGGCTCGTCTGGGATAGGAATGGGGATGGCGCCACCGGGGGTTGCTCGCTGCATTGGGAGTCTAAGCACGGAGGCGGGCGCCGTGGAAGGTCGCAGTGGCACGACCGTCACCGGTCCGGATTCACCACCAGATCCAATGTGTAAAAATCGGTGCAGTGGTCTGAGGTGCCAGTGCAGAACCCAATGGAGAACCCTCTGAGCCTCCGTGGGTCAGAAGGCGTGCCAGAAGAGTCCGGTCGCCCAAATACGAGGCACATGGCATCATAGAATTTTTTAAGTTAGGCAGAGGTCGCTCCGGCTATTGAAAAGACAGGGAAGCGCAGAGCCGACCCAGGTGCAGGTTCCGCAGAACGAGGCCTAGAGCACAGAGACTCCTCCATCACGTCGGCTGACGGATGGGGAGAATGTGGAGCATGCTTTGACTTCTTGTGTTTCTTATGCTTCTTACCTGACCTACCCGACGACTTCGTGTGAGAGGACTTAGGACTCCCAGAGCGGTGCCCGGACCTTCCTATCGACTGGGACCGAGGGCAAGACCTCCGGAATGACCGGCCTTAGGGACTGCTCCCTCAAAACATTCAGAGCCATGGCCTGGCAGTCGGAGCACGGCTTCGAGTTGTGGTCGCGCTCCAGGCACCAGAGACAAATTAAGTGTGGATCCGTCACCGACATGGCAAGATGGCAGGCGCCGCACGGTATGAATCCACAAGTCTTCTTCGAACATTGTGCAAAAATCTACGTACCAAAAATCGTTGACAAACGTCAGAAAAAAGACTGTCAAAAAATTAGCGGTAGCTCTGTTCACATATCTGCGCTAGCCGGTTCAGAAAGAAAAGAACTGACAGCATCGCACCAGGGTGGTGCACATATAGGTACAGAGTGCAAATGTATTACAAGGCAAAAGTTTGCCGAATTCAGCCGGACGCCTGGCAAATTCTACGGTAAGGAATCTGTGTCTAAATGTCTCTATCAGATACAATTAATCAGTGTGGTCAGGGTCAGACTAACTTATAGGCCAACCATGCTGTCCCCGATGGGCTGGCTTTACAGATCAGTGTGTGGAACATTTTGGCTGTTTGTGTGCTTTCTTTATGGTCTGCTCAGCTGGTTTTGAATATTGATTTTCCTGATATTAAAAATAAAACATTGCCTGAAGCAAGCTCAAATACATGCAGTCTGCCATAACTCGCAAATCACTTATAGAGCATGCCTTTACAAGTTCAAACTGCCCCACTTTGCAAACATGGGCCGCATTTTTTCTTATTCATTAATAGGTAGGGCACTTTTATTTTTGGTGCTCTGGCCTATGTTCTGTCCCAGTCCGATCCAAACAGTAGGCAATCTAATATTCACGTCCGTCCAGTTTAGGAGTTTTTACTTTTTCTCTTTCGAACCAAGCACCTGGTCTTGTGGTTCTACAACAAGCACAGATTACAAAACATTTGCTTGTCCATCAAGAGTACCAGATCGTTACAATCAATCCAAAACCTAAAATGATTTTCAACTCCCTGAACTAATTCTATATTGAGACCTTTATTAATATAGTAACTACTAAATAGCTGTACAGGGCCTTTCTCAAAGACGAGTCAGAAAAAGCAGTAGATTATAATGTAGACTGCGCCTCTTCTAGCATTTTTTGTCTAAGGAAACCTAGTGCTTTTCTGTCGAGAAATGAACGAGATACGCTGAGAGATTTAAAAATAGCACCCACCTATGGTGCACCAGGGAGGACACACAGTGCTTAATTGGAGCCGGTGGTTTCGGGTGCATGGCGCCTGCACTCAACTGTCAGCACCGGCACATATGACAGTATGAGATAAGGACAACAGTTGCTTATTAATACAATACACACAAAAAAAAATACTAACACATAGTACATTGGACGTTTTTATAGCTTTCGGGCCTGGAATCATCACACTTTAAAGAGTGTGATGATTAGTAGTGTGCTGGTGCTGGCATTGGCACCTCTGTCAGGGGAAACAGTAGTGCAAGCTGCAGTGGCCTCCTGAAGAGGTCCCTGGTACTTATTTTGTTTTTACAAATTAAGCACTGCGGACACAACACCGTCATATGATTCACTAAAGACATTCCAAGAGACACTAGCATCAAGGAATTTTGAGAAAAAGAAGTCTTCTCAGACCCAACCGCTAGATGGCAGTATATGCACAGCAATTCCTGCTACGAAAATATTCTGAGGCACGCTGTTAATTCTCAAATAGGTGCTGCAGTGCTGAATTCTCTTCCCCATCGTACTCCGTCCAAGGAGTACTAATGTGTGGAAGTTCCAGTCCCACTTGCCTATTCCTGTGCGAGGGAACTAGAGAAGAAATACCCCTTTAATTGTACCAAAGGCATCATTTCCATGATAAACAGTCAGGAATTTATGTGGTTCAGAACAGCACAAAAAAGTACCCAGTAACATATTTTTTTTTAATTGCAAAGAAACCTTCACATTTGCCTTTATATCTTCCCTGTGCAAACAGACATTGGCCCGATGTTTGAACCATTAAACAGGCATTGTCAAAGCCAATAAGTCTAGGTTTAATGTGCTACGCAGGAAGCACTATCACACAAAAAAAACACACACAAGGCCGCAGGAACGTTCAGTGAGTGATGAAGCTGTAAAGTAGTCCTACATGTATTTCGAAGCAAGCACAGGAGTGCAGGCATAAGGTTAATTCCCAACAATCACATAAAGTGACTGATGAATACTCCAGTGGGCTGAGCCAAGGCATGATTGAAAAGTCTCACACCACTAACTGAAAGAGACTGACTGAAGGAAGCCAATCTTTGAGAAAGGCAGATACAAAACCCACTCTAGGTATATTGTTAGCAACAGACCTTTATAGCAGCTGTGCATTCGAAACTCTGGCCTTAAAAATCTTCAATGTGCCAGAAATTAACTATAGTATTTGTATAAGTGCACAAAACAAACACTTGTCTGAACCACCCATGAGCAAATGTCAAAAAATGCACAGGAGTGAGGAAACTGTATACAATAAAATGGTAAACCGTGGTGCAGGTGCAAACTCTTTCCTAAAATGGAGTCACGCTGAGGCGGTTCATAAGAATATGGGGATGCTGTTCCAGGTCCTGGGGGCAGGGACACAAAAGGCCTGCTGCTTTGATTTTATTCTTAAAAAAATAAATTAAAAAAAAGAGAGAAACAGACCCAAGCTTAAATTATGGTCTTTTCCATTATCTTACAGCACACAAATAAGAGAAGCCAACAAACGTTGTGCCCAAACAATCACAGGCAGTTATCACTACTCTCCGTGACTCACGGGTGACAGCTTTGAGAGTCATTTAAAGGGCAGTGTTCAGCATAAAGTCGGTATTGCGAATAGACATCAAGATTGGCTTCAGCGGACAGTTGGTGAAGCCCAACTACAGAGATTAGTTGTTATAAATAATCGCCGTGTCTGAAGATGTTCCTAATCAATAAGGGCAAATCTATAGCGAGTAGCAGCAAAAGAGGTCTTACCTTAATGTCGTATATTCTGATGAAATAGGACCGCTGCAGATTGTCTTTCACCAGGCAACCTACCCCACAATGTTTCTTTGACCACATGGCGTTTCTTTCGGCTGCATACAGCTGAACAACTGCAGAAGACATAGTCTAAAAATAAAAACAACAATAACGTTTTAAATTCATTTGTGAAATCCGGCTGCTACAGACCATTTTACAATTCTCTTTAGGCTTACAATAAGAACCATACGGAGTTGAGCTGCTGAGCAGTCACACGAATAGGAAAAATTCCCTTTTGTTCCAATTTCAATGTCCCTCAACAGTCTTTTAGCAGCTCTAACAGAGTCAAAAATGTGGCTCGTTGTGAACCAGGGGTGGCAGCATCATGGATCACTCAACACCACTGCCTGACTGACGAGGTAAAAGACATTTAGCTGCAGCGGATACTCGTAACGCAGCTACCAGCTTCCTAGAACCCACAACTGTGTCCCAAAGAGGCGAGCCAGAGGACACGCCACGCTGATATATAGCATATTTCTCTTTAGTAGGACAGTTTGATTATTGAGAAGTCTGATGATTTATGTACAGTGAATTTCTGCACCCCACTAATATTTTAATTATATTGGAATGTGTCAGTAATAGGAGCTTAAGTCTTTGTAGGGATTTGTATTTATACAGCATCCGTTTTTTATAATCAAAATGAAATGTATTATACTTTTGTAGCCTTTTGGTCGTGTTTACTACATATTGTGCATTGAAGCATAGTGGCTGTTTTGGTCAATTTGATAAAACAAACTGTATTTTTTACGATTGCTGCTAGACCTGGCATCCTTGGCGTGGTTTCCCCTGACTTTTTGCCTCTGCCTCCTATATTTTTTACACTGTGCTGGAATTCGTTTTTGCTGGTTTAGGTGCTTTGAGCACTTTGTCACTGCTGATCAGTGCCAAAGTGCAAGTCCCCCCTGGTTAAATTATTATTGAATTTTTTTTTTTTGTCCTCATCTCAACATATAGCGTCTGCAAATGTAAGCAAGAAACCATCCTTCGATCTTAAGCGCCCCGGGTTTCTGCTATTGCATTGGCTGTAGGCCTAACCAGGCCAGCTTCTTCGTATGAAACTTGGTGTAATCATTGGACTTAGTGGCATTAGATCAGTCTCATTTCTTTGCCCCATGCTAATAACTGTGACCAGATGTTACACCCATCATTATTCAAGTGTCCTAAGTCCAAGCGAGCCATACCCAGTGCGGCCCTCAGCCAGTTCTCATAAAGCGGGGGCCGTGGATCCTTCCATAGCCTACAAATCTCCCTCCGGGCAATGAGAATCAAGTACATTAGCAGGCCTTTTTGCGTTGCTGACAAAAAAGTCGTGAGTTATTATCAACACCAAATATTGCCACTGATAAATTCAGATTAAAATTGACCTTGAAAATAGCACCAAGAGCGCGTTCCACATTCTGCCAGAACCCTTTTAAAACACTGCATTCAAAGAATATATGTATGCCATCAACCCGAGTGCAATCGCATCTAGGGCATTTTGGAGAGGGGGGCAAATTTAGCTATTTTCTTGGGGGTATAATATAACCGAATGATTACATAAAAAAGATTATTTTTTTTAGCAAGGCGGGTTTAACAGACATAACATCTGGAGAGAGGGTTCAAACATTTCTACAGCAGTGGTCTCCAAAGCGGACATATTCCAGGCTACGTGTTGCGGGGGAAGAACTGTATCTTCGGCTTCCTGCAGCTTCTTATACCAAAACCCAACCTCCTTTTTTAATGAGGTGTGTGTTCTGACATTGAAACTCAATTTCCCAGTTTCCGCCAATGGAGGCTTTCTCTGCTGTACACCAAAAGGCCAGTTGTAGATATTTAAACCTTGAAAAAGAGTCTCCTATTTTTAACCTTAATACCTCCCAAAGGTGAATCCCATCGGGGGATACGAGGTCGGACCAAATCCGGATGCCGGCTTCCTTGATGGGCAATGCTAAACCATCCTCTAAACAAACAGGTAACCCAGGTGAATCCCAAATGGGAGCCAAGTCAGAATAGTAGCCTATCCCCATGTTTCCCTGACCCTGTACCACAGATTCAGGGTTGCTTTTAAAACTTTCAGACGAACCTTTTTAAAAAATCTCGGTGCCCCAAACGTATATAGGAAGCACTCTCCACCTCCCTCAAAAGCAACCATTTCATTTAATATCTTCCCCCAATTAGATCCCCCCCGTCGTAGTGCCCGAATATGTTTAAACTGAATAGCAAAAGAGTACTAAATTATACCGGGAAGTGCAAGGCCCCCTTTCTGAAGCTTACGCCTTAATTTCTTCCACGAGTGCCGAGCCATTTTATTGGACCAGATAAAAACTTCCTTTTTTACTTTGCATTTTACTTACGTCTCTATAAGGGACTCGAGGGGGATGGTACTAAAAAGGTAGGTCCAAAGCAGCTGGACTACCCTCAGTTAGAACTGGTAGTTTTTTTTAGATCTCAGCCAATTTTGGATGCTCTCTAAACTGGGTGAGATCTCTTCCCTGTATAGGTCCGAAAACAGAGAGAGGAGACGTTTTTGCATGTCTTCCTGTTTACATGAGGTAACTCCATTCTCGTCAATAATTAGTTTATTTATATTATTCTTGACTCAATCTGCCCGTGCCTTCCAGGCCAGGAGGGCCCCCGCCTTTTCACCATATTCGAAGTGCTGCATATTATGAGCAGACCACTGGGCTTTGATTTTTGATTCGAGTTTCCCCCTGCATTCCTGGCGGAGGCAGTCAAGATCTTTACTGACTCGCATCAGTTCTTCGATGGATGGCTGAGGGGTACTCAGCCTCTCTTCCTCCAACCACCTAATCTCTTTTTCTAACTTCTGGAATTCCAGAGACTCTTCCCTATTTTTGGAGCAAATCAGACTATGTAATTGTCCACGAAGATTTGCCTTAAAAGCATCCCAGACAAAGTTTAGGGAGGTCGAGCCGATGTTAAGGGCAAAGAAATCTGTAGTGGATGTTTTAAGTGCACTTATTATATCAGGATGAGAAAGCATTGCCCTTCTCAGAGTCCATCTAGATCTAGGATTTTGTCTAGCGCTTAAATAAGAAAAGGATATGGGGGCATGGTCAGAGAGAATACTTGGTAAGATGGAAATATCACCAACCTTCTCTAGACCAAGCCTGTCTGTTAAGATGTAGTCGATCCTCGAAGAGTGACCATATTTTTTACTAAAAAAAGTAAAACCTGTTTTTTCTCCCTTCTTGGCCCTCCAAATATCGGTCAGCCCAAGATCGTGGATCATATTGACCATTGCGCGGCAGATGAGTGGGGCACCAACATGGTGGCTGTGATTAGACCTGTCCCGTAAGGGATTAAGAAGAACAAGTCCCCTCCGATGATTATTGGGGTTGTACTTCCTATTAATTTGGCCTGCATATTACAAATGTATGATGGATCGTCAACATTTGTACCGTAAAACGACACTATTGTTAATTCGACCCCCCCTATTTCAATCTGTGCTATGATCCATCTCTCCGAGTGGTCCGAGGAGACCGATTTAATAATACCTTTTGCCCCTGACCTAATTATAATTGCCACCCCTCTGTTATGGACAACCTGTTCTGAGGAGCAAAAAAGCTCAATCCAGCAATATTTACCAAAGACGGTTTTACACTCAGAATTGCTCAAATGTGTTTCCTGTAGAAGGCAAATCTGTGCAGAAGATTGATCAAGATATTGCAATATTAATCTTTGCCTGCGTGGATACCTGAGCCCGTTGGTGTTCCATGATATAAATTTAATTTTACTACTCATTAAGGCTGTAAAATCTGTCCATTATAAGAGACACCATTCATTATTCTATGGAAGGCGTAGTTTCCAACACAAATCAGAGATTGAGGATATTTGTTTTGATTTTCTCTGAATACGCCCCCACCCGTGCTCCCCCTCCCACCCGCCACCCATCCCTGCCTCTGTGTGACCCCCTTACACCCCTGGGAACCCCCCCCCCCCCCATGATCCTCCGGGCATAATCCCTATGGGCGAAGCCCCCTTGATGCTATCAAAAACATAATTGAATAGACCATAAACCTGGCCTCTCTAGGGTGCCTGCCTAATAACCATTATAGTAATTACTGAACTAAGATAGAGCCTTCAGACCACCCCTCCCTGATCTATACCTCACTCCCACTCTGATTTTATCAATAAGGGCATCCACCTCCTCAATCTGTCACATATTGTACATGTGGTTGTTCCACATAATTCGGAGGGATGCCGGGAACCTTAATTGGGCCTTAGCCCCTAATGTAGTCAAGACGGTCATTCTTTTACCCAACTCCCACTGTTCTGTAGCGGTAATATGTGATATGTCAGACCTGATGGAAAATGAACTGGAAAAAGAGCTGCATTTTATCAAGCCTACTCTCAAAGCTGAGGATATAATTTTTTCCTTTAAAGAGTACATTAGAAAATTTACCATGATCTTTCTTGGCTTAGCTTTAGCAGGATTCCTCTTATATGGGTCCCGATGGACTCGCTGAATGTCCTGTGCTAAATCAATTTCCTGAGATTCCTTTAAAATTGTGTCCTTTAAGAGAGAGATCACAAAGTTTTTAACATCTCCCCCCTCTAGGTCCTCGAGGACGTTTAATATTCTTATGTTGTTTTTTCGGGCATGATTTTCAAGAAATTCAATGTCGTCCTTCAATTCCCTGTTCTGAGGGGCTAACTTGTCCACTTCCACCGAGGAACTGTGCAGGGCTTCCTTAATTTTTGGAATCTCAAGTTCCAGAACATCAGTTCTCTGAGTTACTTCTTCGACTTTTTGAGCTAGTGCTTCACAAGATGACTGAATAGCGGCTTGATTAGTTTCGGAAATAGTAAATCTTTTCCCTATATCCTCTCTTACAGCCATCAAAATATCAGCCAAAGAACCAACCCCCATAATGGTGGATGCATCCCTTTTGATTTGATCCGGTGTACCCGGTGTGTCTGATAAATCCGGTAAGGCTGGAGGGCCAGAGAGAATAGGGACTACAGAAGGAACCACCACTGCAGCATCAGCCGATATCATATCTTGTGGAGAATTCGACCTATTGTCTTGATTCTCTAAGATCAGACACCTATTGGATATACCAATAGCGGGATGGATAACCACTGGTTGCTCTACCAGTGCATTTATCGCCCCCGGTGTCCCAGCCTCGGATGATAAAGGGGGGAAATTGTTTCCTTGACATAATGGAGTCTGCGACAGAGCGGTCTGTACGCTCGATGAGGCCATACTTGGTTTTATATTTATACCTTGTCAGAGGGAGCAGATATTACCTTATAAAAGGTCTTCAGGGAGGGAGTTACTCTGACTTTTGAGGATAGAACTTTCTTGGCCCTTCCCTTCCCTTTTCCACCCCTCGGTGGTGTAGACTCCGTTATGTTTTGTCCCTTACGCTGCCTAGATATAGCCCTCACCTCCGCAACTGGAGGTGAAATGCGTGAGGAAATATCAATATCTGCATCGAAGTTTGCAGTCCTGTTGCGAAGAGTGTACCTGCACACAGTTGTTTTAAGGCTCTGTTGCATACTGGAGGGAGCACTGCACTGAAAGCTGCGGACGTTGTTTTCCATACAACTTTGAGGTTTCCCCCCCCCCCCCCCCCTCGTCAAACCAAATCGTCTTCCTTGAATCCCACAAATTCAACCAAGCAGCAGCAGCGTAGACCGCGCTGCTAGGAGCAACCCCCGCCGACTGACAGTCCTGGCAGTCCTGATTTACTCCAACAGGGCTCCTGGACCTCAAGAAACTCGCTCAAATTATTTTTCAGGACATATTCAATACTTAAATTATTGCGATTGGTTATCCATGATTGGCATATTTGTTTTACCAGTAGGTCCCTATTAAAGTACACTGAGTGTGCCAGGGCTGGTGAATCAAATGCTAATAGTGGGCCTGCAGCATTGATTGAGCCACCCACCCGAGTAGCCCTAAAATGGGGCCTCAGGCCTGCCACTGCAGTGCCTGTGCGCAGTTTGTTAACTGCCATGTTGTCCTGGCCAGTGTACACACTTGCCAGGCCTGGCCCTTCCCTTTTCTTACACATTGGACACCCCTATGGTAGGCCCAAGGTACCCCCCCTGGGCAGGGTGCAGTGTATGTGAAAGGTAGGACATGTTCTAGTGTGGGTAACATGTCCTGATAGTGAAATACTGCCAATTTTGTTTTTCACTACTGAAAGGCTATCTTGCACATAGGATAACATGGGGAATGCTGTGTAACATGCTTACCTGCATATCTTCCCATAGCGGCAAGATAGACATGTGGAATCTGGTATCCCTGAACTCAAAATTTAATAACACATATTTTAAGGCAGGTGGTTTATAAATTCTAAGTTTGGAAATAGCACTTTTAGAAAGTGGCTATTTTCTTGTTCAGCCTTTCTGTGTGCCTCTGCCTGTTTGTGGATTGACTGTCTGGTTTGTGATTAACAGGGCCTGGGGTGGCTCCAGGAGACTGGGTGAGTCAGCACTAGGCTGAATAGACCTATCTGCATGTAGAGTGGTGGGAGGAGTAGCACCTGGGTCTGAATAGGGCTGTGCCTGCCTGCCACAATGCTGGCTCCACCTCCTGCGGTGCGTCTGATGGCCCTGGGCCACACTAACAAAGGAAGATGATGTGCACTGGCAGAGTGCACCCAGAACTGGTTTGGACTGGGTCCAGGACCCCTCACACAGGAAGAACAAAGACTTTTGGGGCATAAAAGTAGAGCTGAGACCCCCTGTAAGATTAGATTAGGAAAGACTTTGTGATCCAGAAGGAATCCCTGCCAAAGAAGAACAGCCAGGAAGACTGAGGAAAAGTGCTGCCATTGCGGAGTGTCTGGGAGCTGAGCTGCAGTTGCTGTGATTGCTGAGGAAGAGGACCAAGGGACTGTCTGCTGTGTGCTGTGTCCCCCTTGCTTGAAGAGGAGCTGGGCGCTTTGCCCCTTCTGAAGCCTGCCTGTCTCCAAGGGCTTGAGAAGAGCTGGCCTCCTGTTGTAAACTCAGGGACATAAAAGTTTACAGAAGAAACCTTTTTTATTAGTGCTGAGTGAGTGTCTCTGCACACTGACTGTGACCCCCTGCCTGCCCGTGCGCTCTGGACTGTGTGTGCTTATCGGCACACAGCGGGGGCTCTGCGTGAGATGTGAACCCGCTGAGGGAGTCTAAAACCATGAAAGGGGCCGAAATCACCGCCGCCGGCCCGTGATCGAAAGTGCAGTACTGAATTGAATTGAAAGGCCATTTATAAAGCGCATGGCTACCCTAGAGCATCCCAGCGTTATAGCAACCCTTTGAGCAGGTAGAAGACTTAGGGGAACAGGAAAGTCTTTAGAAGCTTACGAAACAAAAGAGAGTGTGATTCAGACCGAATCGACAAAGGCAAGTTATTCCAGAGTTTCGCCGCATTGTACCCAAAACAACGTCCCCCGCTGCACATCCTTTTTATAGTCGGAACTAAGACAAGATGCTTTTTTTCCAATCTCAATAATCTGGACGGCCATAGGGCTGGATAAGAGATCTGATAACAGGGGAACCCTTGTTAGAGAGGGCTTTATGAGCAATACATAATGAATTGAAATGAATCCTTTGGGAGATCGGCAGCCAATGAAGTGTTGCAAGGGACGGTTTAGCTGACACGCTTAGAGGAGTTGGTGAGTAGCCACGCTGCACAGTTCTGAATGACCTGGAGCCTGTTAATGGCTACCAAAGGAGCTCCCAGATAAAGAGCATTTGCATAGCTCAGGTGCGAAAGAATAAGTGCCTGGACCACTGTTCTTCTAACAGTGAGTGGAAGTAAATAAAGAATTATCCTAAGCATTCTGAGTACTCCATAGCAGCCAGCGGCTACCTTACTCGCCTGCTTCTTAAAATTCAAATTATGATCTACCCACACTCCCAAACTCTTAATTTCTGCTTTGGGAGTCGGTGGGAGACCAAGACAATTAGGTCAAGAGGGGGCTATTGTACACGGGGGGCGATTTCCCAGAAACATAAGTTCCGTCTTGTCCCCATTGAGCTTCAAGTAAGAGTTGTCCATCCACCTAGAAACTTCTTGCAAACACAGCGCCAGATTAGGGGCGGACTTATCCTCTTGACTAAATTAGACTACTAACTGGGTATTGTCTGCGTACGTGACAATCTGCATGCCATGAGGGATTAAGAGTTCTGCCAGAGGACTCGTATACACATTAAAAAGGGTGGGGCTCATGGACGAACCCTGAAGGCCCTGTATTGTGTCACCACAGGCCCCCGATCACCAAGATTATTGCGTGGTCCTTGGGTAATCACCGCCGCTACTCGAGTAGCCTGCCCGAGGCCGGGTCCGTGATCCAAGAGGCGCCGCGTTGCCATAAGAGTGAAGCCGGAGGGTTGCCTAGTGACGAGGACGCCTGCGTCGACTTCATCGCTACGAGGAGCAGGAAGGCCGCCGGAAGTCCCGTCCCGAACAGCGCATCACCGCTGGACGAGAATGGCTCCTGCTGAGGATCTACTGAAGAGCAACAACACCGTGAAAGGTGCCCCAGGTAACACGCTCCCGGCTGCGCTGTTGTCTGTGCAAGGCCAGGAGCGGGTGAGGGAACCGGCGGGGCTGCCTGAGACTGTGCGGGGGTTACGCGGGAGCAGAGTGCATCCGTCTCTGAGCAGAGTGCAGCGTGGGCATTATTAACCCACAATTTTGCAGCATTACGTGCTGGGCCAGGTGTGTAGCATTTTGCTATGCAGGGCAGCAGGGATATCAAGTGACGCAAATCCATTAAGTACAGCCTCCTGTACTACGAAGGGCAGCGGGCGTATTTTTTTGTCCGTGAAGGGCTGTGTTCTTTCTCAACCAGTGCAACCTATTTCAGCCCAAGTACAGCGGGAGCTTTGTTGATCGGGGCACATGTTGTTACAGTGTTTTCCCCGCATTGAAACAGAGTCTATAGCCCTACTGACTCCCCAAGTCACTTTGCTATTTCAGGGACATTTTATTTTCACGAGGATATTACAAACACAACAAGAGAACCCTTTTTCTTTTAAAACATCTTTTTATGGTGTATGTTGGGGTTATGTCGTTTTGATCTGCCTAAATCTATATAAAGATAACTTTATTTTTATAAGTAACCCGAGTGGTGTCCATTTGTAGTGTTTCACTATATTACTGTGAGTGTTGGTACAAATACTTTACACATTGCCTTGGGGATAAGCCTGCCTGCTCATGCCAAGCTACCAAGGGGGTGAGCAGGGGTTATCAACAGTGTATTTCCCCTCACCCTGCCTAGAAGTATGGGCCCCTATTTGGACAAAGGTACTTACCTCTGCCAACTAGAGACCCACAGATCTAACAATTGCATATTACTGTTTTTTTATTATTGGTCTTGAATTGACTTACTAAAATAAATTACCGCCTGGTAATAAAGCAGCATGCGAGCAGGGACAAGTAGTAGTAGGTTAGACCGTACACACAACTGGTTGCATCTAGTACCGTTGGCCACATTTATTGCTTTCATAGCTGAGGGCAATTGCAGTAATGTGGGAAACATGGTGGCCGCTTCCATCACTGCAGAAGATACAGAGTGCTCAGTGCTTTATATGTAAAAATAAAAGTGCAGATACTCTTCCATTAAATATGTTGCAGCAATGCTGAGAAGTGCAGGTACTCTCCATTTTAAATTAAAAAGTGCAGGTACACAGTACCGGACGATGCCTGGCCATTTAAAACACTGCTACTGGTGGAAGTAGACTGAAAAAGGATTGATGCCAAGTTCAATTCGATTCCTTAGGCATATATGTAGGTGTCCATCCAATGAACATCCTTGCACAGTTTGTGGTGGTGCATACTCAAAATGCCAGAAGATCTAAGACCACATTAATTCCATAAAACTATAACAATTCATCACTTTTAATTTCAGGTCAGTTGTGCTGTGTCGCTTCATACTCACAATGAGTTTTTGAGGCTAAATGAAGTCACTATACAGTACATCACCACTATGTGCCCCTCGAAGCATGAGTAGGGGCGTAGCTTCGTCAGTGAGGTTCGGGGGGGATGGGGAGGATGCTATATTTTCGTAACAAAAAAAAGCAGTAGGCTACAGGCTGGAGGGGATGGCCAAGGTTAAGGATGGACTGATCCCACAGGGAACAGGGCCTCTATCTTGAGATGCAGTGGTCGAAAAACGGTGGGTTGTAATGCTACGGGAAGCGATTGGCAGTTGTTAGACTATTAGCAACCATTCGTCCCATCACCTTTTGGGTGTTTGATTGCCAGCAGTGTGCCTGGAAACCTGAAACATTAGCAGGTTTCCAAGCCTACTACTGCACCAGTTTGTGAATTCCAAAAATGTGTAAATTTGCCCCCATTCAAGGAGTACTTCTATGGGTGCATAATTACTATTTTTCCACTATATATTTTATATATATTTAAGTTCCTGACAAAACAAAATTAACAAATTAAAACCTTAGTGAAAAGAGAACAATGAAAAAAGTGACAGACAGCATATTCGACTCTGGACCCTAAGACCCAGCTACATAGACAAAAATGTATTTATTTGGGGATATCATGCCCCAAACATCACCCCCTCATTCCCTTTTTTAAAGATTCACCTCTTAAGATGAAAGAGAAAAGGTTAGGCAGACAGGCAAGCAGTCATGCTGACATAGACCCACTGGGACGTCACTCAGGGAAACAGCAGAAGAACTTTGTCTAACAGAAAGGACAAACACATACTGACAGAGGGGTATGCTATTTTAGATATGCCACCGTTAGCACGAAGGCCTGGAACTGTGATTCATTTCAAATTAGAAACCACAGTATGGAGATTTTTTGCAATGCATTAAAAATCTCCAAACAATTTGTCAATAGGTTTTGCCTAAACAAGAGCTATTAGCTTTGCCAACATCTTTTAGCCATTGTGTATAGCAGAGTGGAGCAGCATGGTGTAGTGGTGCGGCATGGTGTAGAGTGGTGCGGCACAGCGTAGAGGGGAGTAGGTGTGTACTGGCTTAGAGTGAAGTGGCATAGATTAAATTTGAGTACAGTGGAGTGGAGAGGATGAGCATAGACTAGAGTGGCGTAGAGTGGAGCATAGTAGTGTGGAGTGGCGTGGCCTAGATCATAGGCACTTGCCCACATTTTCCCCAGGGGCCACAAAGTTAAGGTCTGTGGTGTGCCAGAGGGCCACATTGATGCCAGCACGGTGGCAGTAGGGTATTTTTATTATGCTGTATCTGAGCCACAATCCTTCTACCGCACATTGGGGTAAGCCTTCTCTGCTTGCTCTCACTACCTTGGGAGAGTCAAGTGTAAAAATGAAGTAACTTAATTATTGAATTGGAATAAAATCGAATTGTACAATGTGAACCCATAAATCCTAAATCATGGCTTTTGTGTGATCCTAGGCAATTGTCTAATTTCACTTTGACTCCTTTTTTCTTCCTTTTGACAGATAAGAGAACCTTGAAATACGTGTGGGCAAGATATATGCTGTAGAAAACTCTTGGGTTTGACTTATAAAACTATAATGTTGTCCATCCATAACGACAACCCAGACAACGCAGATGGTTCCTTGTGATAACTGACTTGCCTCTTAGTTTAGTATCGGCATTGGGGCCAGGTTGGGAGGAGGCAGGACTGTTTCTATATTCATTTTGAAAACTGTCATCCTTTAAAATACATCTCAAAGCACTGATATAATCTGATGTACTAAAGTGAAACGCATGTTAATGAAACACACTTAAAATAAAAATTGAAAAGGCTTTTTACACGTTTGTTGAAAGGTCTTAAAAATGAACGTGTTCCTAAAGTTAAATAGTGCAGGACACCTTTTTTTGCGTCTTTTCGTTTATTTAATTTCGCATAAATAAACACTTTCCCGTTTAATTAACATCTTTATACACATAAGTGCTCCCAGCAGCCCAATCCAGTCGTACTTTGAGTGGCACAGAGAAGAGTGGCGCAGAGAAGAGTCGGGGTGGGGTGGGAAAGAGTGCCATACAGTGGAGTATAGTGGCGTAGAGTACAGGGATGCAGAATAGAGTGGCATAGAGTGCAGAGTCATAGTGTGGTGCAAAGTAGAGTGCAGTGGCGTAGAGCAGAATGGTGCAGAGTAGAGTTCAGTGCTGTATAGCGCAGTAAGGCAGAGTGCAGTGGCAGTGTGGTGCAAAGTAATGTGGCGTGGTGCAGAGTAGAGTGGCATTGACTGCTGTGCCAGTAGAGTGGTGTAGAGTAGGGTACAGTGGAGTAGAGTGGCAGAGAGTGCAGTGGCAGGGGGGAGCCAAACACAGGACGAGGACATGACTCCTGCATGCCGTGACAATCTGGAGCAAAGCAAATGTGAGCCACACTGAAGCTAACAAATAGTAATCTATGGACGGGCTGCAAGCCCACTGTATTAAACAAAATTCCTGAAGAGACAGCGCTGTCTAGGCGAAATCTAAAAAGTATCTGCTAGGCAGAAGGGGAGGGTGTATGCTGCAGCTTGCAGGTGCTCAAGCCCGGATTCGCTTAATGTTTCAGGGGTGATAGTGCTAATATTTCACAATTAATTTACATGACACTTAGACACAAAAACCTGAGTGTGCACATTGCACAAGATTAACAAAGTGATACAGGATAGAGACAAGTAAAGTTACAGCACTGTAAAAGCGTGCTTGAAAGAGTTAGAAAAGGAGAAAATACATTGCCAAATAGTTATAATGCTTATTAATAGATTTCTCATGTAACAATGTTTTACTATTCATGTACTGATGAAAACTAATTAATCTAATGATGAGGCCTAACAGTTCTATTACCTTTCATTGCAAATGCATTCCAAATAGATTGTGGTGCAATTATGTGATAAAAGTAGTTAGGAAATTGAAACTTACAGATGTGATAGAGACCTTAATGATTATCAAAATTAGGAAACAATTTTAGTAAAATAGTTTTTAGGAATAATTTACATGTATCGATGGTGAAAATTGTGTCAGCAGGCCATAGCTAACGGTAATTAATTTTGTGTGATAATACATTAGTGAAACAATTATTTTCTTTTTATGATGAAATGATGATTTGATGCATTATATTTGATTCCAATTAAGTTTTATTCATTTAAAGCTGATGTATGTATTTTAGGCTGCAAAAACGTGTTCTTTCTTGAGCTGCAACTTTCCCTTCGAATGCATAATAATTCATTAACATTTCTGCAAATGTTTCTTTATTTGTTCTGTATGCGTTTCATCTCTAAAGGACATTTTTTCAAAGATTCACATAGAAATGGCTCAGTGGGAAAGTCAATTCCTACCCAAAGCCATAGACTGTTACATTGTAGATTTCTTACTGTTGACAAACCTGTGAGGCCCAGAAAGCTAAGTTGTTCACATGAAGTGCTTGCGAAAGAATGCAATTTAACTAAATTGTATTTGGTGACTACATGCACAAACTGATCATACGATAGACTGAGAAGTGGAGTGACATCACGTCATTAAGGTGTCATAAGGACTATATAAGAAGAAACCCCAAAGGAGGGGCAAAGCCATTATTTTTCTTTCTATGGGACACTACTTATCACGCTTTTACTTGTATTCTTTTATTGCAACACCATACTTTTCCCTATTTTGGACTGCCATTTTGCTGATTCTGCTGTCTTTATGTAGTTGACCTGGAATCCTTCTTTGCCGAACTAATTGATTTTGCATTATTTACCCTTTTTGCCCATGCTTATGGACTCCTCCTTAGAGGATTTTAAAAACGATTCCTTTTTACCCCTTTTCTTTAAATCATAGATGTGGTTAAAAAGGACCAAAACTATCCTTCTGCCTTTAATAGTGGTAGGAACCTGTATGCTCGTAACTGATGTGTGTTTTAAACCATCCTCCTTGGATATGAATTTCTGATTAAATGATTAGACTTGCACTACATGCTTTTAATATTCTTGACTGAGATACTTAAGAAATTGCTTATCTATATCGATTTTGGAACATTAATACAATAACAAAATATCTACAATTGCCAGAGTCAAATAGTGTGTCCTGATGTTGTTTTATTTGAAACTGAGCTAAATTAACGGTCCTCATTGGGTGGCTAATGTGTTTTTGGACACCCTAACTCCCACCCCTCCTATCGGCGGAGAAAGATCCATCAAAGGACCATTTCCCTATGTGGTAAGAGTAATGCTGTGATCTGTCCAACTGTAGTGACAAATGATTAAGTAGTGTTTTGAAAGTTAAACCTAAAATATTTATCTAACTTTCGCTGGATCAGGCCCATCCTCCAGCTAACAAAATGAAAGAATGGCTGTCAGCATATTTTAAATTAAAGGGTAAATAAGATAAATAAACGGGCAAGAAAGAAGTCGTAGTGTGAGAGGCGTGACTCAAAGACAGCAAAACTCAAAGTGACAACGTGCCCGGTCATATAGAACTCCAGGGCTAACAAATGAAATGGCAGTGATTTGTCAATATACGGAACGCCGTCATCAAAAACAATAATGAGGGGGCAAACATGGCTTTGGTTGCAACACTGCTTTTAAATTGTATTCCAAATGAGCGATAATTACTCCACATCCCACCACTTTTTGGGGGTGGCGAAACTCGTTGCTGACAGAAAGAGGACAGCAGCCTCTCATTGAACAGTTTTCCCTGTTCAGGGGTATGGTCCTCCCAGTGTGTAAAGCGGTGCCTCACGATTAAGTCACGAAGCATGATTCCCGGGAGCCTGCTGACAAGCTTGAGGGAAATCGGGATCTTTATAAAAATCCAAGAATGCAGGATTATAATTGTTAATGACTAGTGCTTCTGTGAGTTATTACTCATGTTCAATCTGATGTGCACTTCACAAAATGCCTACAATTGTTTAAAAAACATCAAAATAGGCCAAAATGAGTGTCGATGTGCACACAGGAGCCCTTGAGAGTGCCCTGCACTCAAACGCTGCAGCCCTGTAGGAGACTGGGACAGATGTATTGGCGACTTGATGTGTTTCGCAATTATGTCTTTATTCAGAGTTTATTGCGATGTAAACCTGTACAGGTGCGTCTGAGAATCTCTTCTTGAAACGATAAAGATCCCTTTCCGTTGTCTTCTTTTCTTCCTCCAAGTCTTTATGCGTGGGCGGGCTCCCTGGATTCTCGGTCAAATGAAATGAGCGGTAAGTAACTATTCATGGGTCAAAATCCGTAATTCTCCTTCCCCATAACCTTTGTTGTATAAGAGGGAATGGAACGTGTCACGGTGGAAAAATATCGATGTGGCAAGACTGGACTAGCAGTTAATGATTCGACAAGTCTTTATTTCGATTTAACAAAAATCATAAAAGACATTTGCATTTAAAATATTAAAACATACCATTATGACAAGTAATAGAAAACTGATGCAATAGGAAAATACATCAACTAGTAGTTCCATCCAAATATACAATCTATACTCAATACAAACCCCATGCCTATTTACAATAGGTGCCACATGTATATGAGTGACTATATAAAAAGACCAGGTGTCTACTTTAAAAAGCAAGTTATTGCAATCTCATCTTATTGGCACGAATGGCCCACATCCAATTTAAAAATTTGGCAACCGCAATTACTATAGGTTCCGTTGTGTCTGTTTTTAGCATCCTAAATGCTTCGCTGCCAGTTTTAATACCCTTTGACAAACAGATTGCTTTAATCCATTTGTGCCTCGGATTTTTGTAGGCTGGGCAAATGAATAAGATATGCACTATAGATTCAGTCTGAGTCGGGCAGAATGGACATTTTGTGCAGGTCGTAGAACACCTCTTACCAACAAATGAATTAACTGGGAGTGTGCCCACCCGAAATTGGTGGTAACGTTTCCTGTCTATAGAAAGTGTAATAAAATCCCAGTATCCTTCATACTCTAACATGTTTACTCTCCATAAACTCCCCCGTTAGAGACGGCCTGGATAGAGACGAATAACGCTTCATGGTAACCATACTCCAGTAGGTCTCCTTAAAATCCTTTCTAGAAGGAAAGACATTGTCTACAGGATTTTCCCACAATCGACTCAGCCCCAATCGCACTAAAAATAACCTTTGCCTGCCTCAGCCAGGGAATTTTGCATGCACTGCCAGCATCCCTTACTTCGAGGAGAGCCTGTGTATACTGGGAAAGCTCAGGGGTAACCCAGAGCCTTCTCCAGTAAGCCACTGGTCTATTACGTGCCACATCCTCGAAAAGATGACAACCCAAATCTAAGTAAAGGGGCAAAAGTGGTGTAGATGGTGGAAGTCCAGTTAAACCCCTCAAAAAATTATTTAGGGAAATTGTCAGTGGTACTATGTTGCTAAAACCCCATAATTCGGCCCCATACAGGACAGAAGCACTAATTTTTTAATTGTAAATTTTTAACGCGGGGGCGAGAGGCTTAGTGTGTGAGAGACGCTGTTCCTTTAATATTGCACCAGACAGTTGTGCGTGTTTAAGGACCAACTGATCTATATGCGGTTTCCAATTAAGTTTACTACCTAAAGTTATACCCAGGTATGTAAAAACTTGAGTCTGCTCTCAAGTGGCTTCATTCATGGCTACTCTCCCTTTTACGATCTTATGTTTATGTAGCACCATGAACTTGGTCTTATCCACATTGACTATAAGACCATAGTCCCGACAGAACTCCTCAAATCTATTGATCGCCGACTGCAAACCTTTCTGGGTTTTGGAAATTAACAGAGTATCATCTGCGAACATAAGCAGGGGGATCTTCATGCCAGCAAGAGTGGGGGCGTCGGTTGGATGATTCATAAAATACAGAATCACCCTATTTATATACAAAGAAAAAAGAGTTGGAGCCAAAACGCACCCTTGACGAACCCCTCTGGCAAACGGAAACCTATCTGTCACCCTCCCCTGCTGACCCCAACGAACCTGTGCAAAATTAGAAGTGTGAAGTTTGATTAAAAAGGCCAGAAGATCCAAAGGCATGCCCTATTCTGCAAATACTCTCCACATCTTTGCACGTGGAACTAGGTCAAAAGCCGCCTTTAGATCTACAAAAGCAGCATATAGTGTACCGCCTCTTAAGACCACCACGCACCAGTAAATTAAAACAAACCTAAAAACCTGGTTGATAGTGCTAGTGTGTGAGAGGAACCCAGCCTGCAATGGAGAGAGGATATCATAATCATCTTTCCAGACCTGGATACGACTCAACGCGAGCCTGGCAGTCACTTTCTGTAGGCAATCAATTAAGCTTATAGGCCTATAATTACCAGGATTTGAACGATCCCCCTTTTTAAATATTGGAAGGATCTCGGCTCCCTGCCATGAGTCTGGTATTGGGGAGCCACTGGGTATAGCATTCGCTAGGGACTGAATATACATTTCCCATGTAGCCTTATTTTGCAAGAACAGATCAGCAGGTACACAGTCCAACCCAGGCGCTCTACCTCTCTGGACTATTTTTAGTGCTTGATCTACCTCCCGCTTAGTAAAGTGCAAGGGGGAGGGGGGGGGGGGAAATACCTGCTGGAATCAAGAATGGTTCATGATCATGATCTAGATCATGGTCTGCAATAGCAAACTGGGTCTTGAAATGGGATACCCACAATTCGGGTGCTACATGATTGCTGGGAATTTGATTTAATTTCCCCTTACCCCACTTCACCAAATGCCAGAATGTAGCCATATTTCTATCTTTACTGGCTTTGAATAGTTCGTCCCAATATTGCTCGTCCCAGTCCCTTTTAGCTTTATATTGTACAAGCTTGTACTCCACCCTCGCTCTTTTGATGCTGTCCCTATTCTTAGATCTTATGGCCCTGGATAATGCTTTATAAGCTTCCCTACATGATTTCCCATACCATGTATCCACCATTGGGCCATGTTTTTTCTTAGATGTTTTTACATTGGTTATAAAAAAGCCCTTAAGCTTATTAAAAAGTTCATTATGGATGAGAATAACCTTGGTGTCAATTTCCTCCTGTGTAACACATCTTTGGAGATCTACTGTTGCATTATCAACCAACTGCCTCATAAGCTCCAATTGTTCCTCATTATTAATACAATTTGACCATTTTACTCTTCTGGTATCATTACTAAGCTGCACTTCAATATGGGCGCATTCCACTGCCTGTTCTTCAGTGACAAGGTGTCCTTCCAGCTGCAAAGACAGTAGAGGGTTATGGTCACTTTCCACCCGTTCCATGACAACCATATCCATAAGGGAGGGCCAAAGTACCTTATTGAGAAAAATGTAGTCTATACGACTACTTCTCAGCCCGTTACTAAAAGTTGAGGAACCCTGCCTATCCAAATCCGCCCTCCCATTTGCAGCCTTAATCCCTCGTTCCAAACATAAAACTTTAAGCTGGAGTGCAGCTTCCGTCCATTTTTTAATAGGGGTTAATGTCAGTTGCGGAATGTTCCACTGAGAATACTCCTCTAAGCTGAGATCTACATCATGGATGTCCAGTGGTTCAAAACAGTAGTTAAAATCACCTGCTACTATTAGGTTACCCGTACCTTTGTACTGGTCAAGATAAGAGTCCAGGAGGGCAACAATGTCAGAGGTTTTGCCACCAGGCATCCCCCTCGAGTATACATTAAAGATTACAAATTGCCCTCAACGTCACTCCTCTGGTGAAGCGAGCCAGGGCGGATCTCCAGCGGTGGCATTCCTTGCCCCTCAACCTCATGGGGAGGGTGACTCTTCAAAATTATGATGCTCCCCCGCTTCCTGTACGTGTTTCAAAATACCCCTGTGTGTTTCCCCAGGGCCTGGTTCCATACTCTGGATGGCTTCATCACCAAGTTCCTATGGGGGAAAAGTAGGTCCCGATTGGCACTCAGTACTTGCAGGATCCCTTCATTCGACGGGGGTTTGGGGATGACTCACCTCTACCTCTACTATCTGGCCACCCGACTCCTTTCCATACATGACTGGTTTAATGGGGGGTGGTCCGAACCGGCCTACAGGCTTGAGCCGGGGGATCTAGGCCTGGACAGACTGCACTCCTTTCTCTATGGGACCTCGATTCCATCTTGTCTTCCAGAGGTGACACGTTCCGTGCTACTGGCCTGGCGGGCTGCATTGCGGCACACCGGCTGGACGCACACGATGACCCGCTGTACGCCCTTGTGGCGCGGGACCTGGCTCAGGGAGGTGCCCGGGCTTCGAGGCCTGGGACTGCATAGGCATTTCCCAGCTGGGGGATGTTTGGGGGGAGTGGGGGGCTCATATGCGATCCTTTGAAGATCTCCAGGCCCGATACTCGCTGCATCCCACACAGTTCTTTCGCTACCTTCAGCTGCGACATGCCCTCCACTCATACCCAACGACGGGCACACGACTGCCTGAACATAGCCCACCTGAAGCACAGATTATGTTCGGGGACCTGGGGAAGGGTGGCATTTCCCGTATTTATCGTACATTGATTAATAACACCCCGACTTCCCTGGACAGACTGCGGGCGCAATGGGAGGTCTGGGTAGGACCCTTGGAGGAAGAGGACTGGCGAGATGTCCTTATGGCCCCTAGACTGGTCACTGCCTCTGCTCGGTTGCGCTTGGTGCAACTTTACTATCTGCATGCCGCGTATCTCACCCCTGTTCGTCTTCACTGCGCAGGGCTTAGCCCGTCCTCAGCCTGTACCAGGTGTGGCCACGACCCCACAGACTTCCTGCACATGGTGTGGACCTGTCCCCTCCTAGCGGGATATTGGGAGGGCATCGAGCTCTCGGAGGTTCTGGGGTGGGGGGTTCCCCATGACCCTAAGCACACGATCCTGGGTATCACGGACGGGCTGGATTGGTCACGAAATGACAAACTGTTCTTTAATACGGCCATGGCGGTTGCTAAGAGAGACATTGCTGCCTTGTGGAAGTGCCCGGATCCCCCCACCGTGGGACGTTGGCAGAGTGGGGTGGACTGGTGTGCTACGCAGGAGAAAATTATGTACGCAGCACGTGGCTGCCCCAAGAGATATCGCAGAATTTGGGGGAAGTGGTTGGGGGGGGGATGGTCTAGTCAGGACAGAGCTGGTTGGCTCCACCGTTTCTTTGTCTCATTATCATCTGTATGCTGGGGGCGGGGATTCTGTGACTGTAATTCCCAATTGTTGAAGTATAATGTGATATGGCAGGTGCATTCCTTTTGTAAAATGGATAAAAAATGTGTTTAGCAAAAAAAAAAAGATTATTAGATCCGTGGCATCCGGAATCTGAAGTTTAATTAATAAATTATCTCTACTATTAGTATCCAATTGCTGAACTTTATACCCATCATTCTGTCTCACCCAGACTGTTAAACCCCAAATTGGTCTCCCCCTCAGACCAGCCAAGGCAGGTTTAGAGAAATTTAAATAACCTTGGCGGTACACGGGGTCCACAGACCAGGTTTCCTGAAACAGCAAAATGTCATGGGCTTCGATGAAAGATGACCAATCCATCGATGGTCGTTTATCCTTTAATCCAGCTATGTTCCAGGAGACCAGTAGAAGACTACAATCGCTATGACTTAAATTTAGACTAGATGGTAGCAAGTTGACACAAGGTGCTGAGCCGGGATCTATTGCACTCACCAACCGGCTCACTGCACAGTGGCTCGCTGGTTCTGACAACTTCCCCCACTTTATCTTCCCCATTAATACCTCTCAGCGGAGCTTTAAATGTTAACTGGGGAAGAACCCCATACTCCTGAATTGCAGATATTGAATGATCCACTCCTAACTCCCTAGTGTCATTCATCTTGCGGCTAGTGAAACAGGAACTGGATTCAAGTCAATCGTTATCCTCCATCGAACCAAAAACCTCAAATCTGTTAAAGGTCGGGACCACAAACTTATGAGGTCCAGGCATGTTCACAGGTATCCTTTGTACTCCCCCTCTAAAATGAGTGCTTAGTTGGTAAAAATAGCCGAGCGGGAGAACATTAAAAGCATCTTTACATAGTCTAAGTGACGCTGCCCTGTCCAAGATTAACTGGACCAAACTTGGAGACCTAAAGCTTAGAACTATACAATCACCATCATAAGCTTTATCAGATTGACCAACCCAGGAGACTCTTCGAACCATCTTGAACTCAGAGAGGAGAAGATTTCCAATACCAGTCCTATTGTTCAAGAAGTGAAGGGCCTTGTTCTTAAGGAAAGACCAGTGTTCTCGAACTGGTGCTTGTAGTCTTGGAACATTTGCCAATACAATAGTATACGGTGTGGCCTCAGGTGGAAGGTGGAGGAAAACATCAGTAGGTATACCCCCACCCGAACTTTGCATTCTAGCCTGAGGACCCTTGGGTCCTTCCTTCTGTAGCAATGTACCACTTTGTGAAGATAATAGTGATGTAATAGGTTTCGGGGAAATTGCTATAGAGGGGGGAGGACAAGCCACAAGGTGTGGAAGTGGATCTGGTACTGTTCTGTTGATCTGCCTCACGTCGGAGGGCTCAAGCTGTCTAATCCCAGAGTAGACTTGGGGGACTTTAAAAATATGCTGTTCAATTTTTTCTAATCTCTGGCCTATTGCAGCCAATTTTGACAATAGGGGGTCAATCAGCGCTAACAGCTTGTCTTCAACTCGCTTAAAAAAATCATCTTGAGCCTGCAGGGAATAGGGCTGTTGGTTCTCTATGGAGGTACTATCTATAACTGTAGCACTCACAGTTGTATTTATAAGCATAGAAGATGGAACAGAGCCTCCCCCCCCCCCCCCTCCCTATTACCGCAGGCTTGCGTTTCGCCTGTTTTGAGACCTGTTGGCTAGTTTTAGGAGCATTACGCGCTTTCCTCTTTTTTAATTGGGGATCAGCACCTAGGGCCTGGGTTGTCTTTTGCCGCCTAGTGATCACATTAGCAGGAGTAAAGGACGGAGTGGATAGTAAACTATCCACACTACATACAGTAGAAATCCCTAGTTGTGAACTTACTAAGGGCACGGAGGGGGGTTGGGAACACAAATTAGGAATAACATTAGACTCTAGGGCTGACGTTAAGCCTGTGGGGGGGCATAGTGGATCTAGGGAGAGTCTGCGTTCGGTCAGCTGAATCGCTTGTATTTACACAGATTCTGCCCAAGAAAGAAAAGCATCAAGAGTACCCACCACTCCCGTCCCCGCCACCCCTTTTCGTGTAATCTTGCTCATATCCCTAACTCAAGGGGGAATGACTAAAAACAACTGACAGTAAAATTACAACCAAAAAAAGTAATGAAAACCAGTAAACGAGTACTGTATCTCCCTACTAACTAAGCCCAGTACAATGAGCTAGAATGAGACTACCAATAAAAGGGAGGTGGCCCAGCCCAGCCACTTCCGGCCCCAACCGGGCACTGACGGGCCTTGGACCGGGCTTCGACCCACGCCGCGGCTGGAGAGGCAGCGCTTTAAGCGCGATGGACCACACCTTCCCCCTCACTCGCGGCAGCTGAGTACAGTCTGGTGCACCCTGGGGACTGGAGTCCTCGTCCCGGGTGATGCGCTGAGCTGTGATGGGAAAGGCAGCAAGGTGTCCCACAGAGCGACCTACTCACAAAACAGCAAGTAAAGTCTCACTATTCACTATATCAGCGCCTTCCCATTTCCACCCACACACAGGCAACGAGGGTCCTGCAGCTTTACTCTAATGGAGATCTCTGGCTCACCACACGTGTTGCCCCCCGCCTGGCACTTCTCTGTGCGTGGAGACCCTACCCAGTGCAACCGGAGCAAGGATTGTGGGTCTCTGCCGGGTTACAGTGGCTATCGCGGCTGCTTAGGAAACGGCCTCCTCATTTACCCAGGTGAGTTCTCCTTCCTGATTACACTCACTCCCGCCGTCACTGTGCAAGCCTGAATTCGGCCTCGGAGCTTCGGAGTACTCTTCACTGCTCAGGGGTAACCTTTTCTCAAAACAAAATATCCGCAGACCTGGAGGGTAGAGGGCTCGCCCTTAGCTTTTAGAGCGCCTCCAGGTGCTGACGAATGGTGTTCCCGCTCCGACGTGGCCGGCTGGGACAGGAAGCCCCCTGGGTGCAGATAGCGGGCGATATGGTGGGGCTGTAAAGACAGGCTTCCTTAATCACCTTGCTGATGCAGATATAACAGACCCCCTGCACGATGTTGCAGGCAAGGGTATGCCCCCGTAATTACTGATCCCCCTTGTGGATACCGGGACTCACGTGTTATCACGGGGGAATGTCCCAGTGTCTCAGAAGAAAAATAACAGCTCCCCTCCAGCCCGCAACCCGCTTGTGAACAATGCAATGTTCTACGGTTGAGCACTTACATTTCAGGCTCCTCTGGCCCCTTCGTGCACCTTCACACTCCCGCAAGGCCCTCCATAGGAACCAACACCACTGCTACCGTCGGAGTGGAAGGGAGGCCGCTCCGCCCGCAGCCTCCTACTTCTGCTTACAGCTACAGCTACGGGGCTCGGATGGCTCTCCCAGCAGTGACAGGACTCCTGGCCCAGGTGCAACACCGGCTGCAGTTTCCCCTGACTCCTGGCTGTGAAGTCTCTGGCGGCGCTGTATGGAGGCGGGCAGTTTCTTCAGCTGTGACTCATTAGCCGCCCACTCCTGCGTTGTACTGCTTGTCAAGAACGCCGCAGCTGCCCCGATTCAGACACGGTGCTCGGCTGCCCAGTGTGCCTGCGGATCCTCCCAGCAGTTAATATTCTCTCCGTTTTTAATTAACAAAAGCTTCTCCGCTTGGATTCTCTCTTTTAGCATGTGAGAGAAAGCGATACCCATTAGCATTATGGGATAAATTAAGGGAAGTTCTAAACCAAAATACAAGGGGTTTGACAATTATCCTAGCCCTTTAAAGAATTATATGGAACCACTTTCCTTTTATACGTTTTACCCCAGTGCCTTGTGGGATTTGTAGTCTTTATGCATGCGCTTTTGGGGATTTTCCTTTCTGGGGAAAAACAACAATTCTGGCCCCGGGTACTCACTCGCTATGTCGCAACTCTCCAGATTAGATGGCTGACCAGCGTCCTCCAGAGTAATCCACCACTCCTCTGGACCGTTAGTCTTCTTCCTCTCCCTGACAGAATCCTTATGGTTTCTCCTGCTCTACGGCTTCCTTGGCGGTCTCCCCTAGAGTTGGGCTCTTCCTTCACTATGAGAGAGACCAAGCAGCAGCGCCTTTTTCTCCGGCGTCATCGGTCTTGCTTCCCAAAGCATCCGCGTTCCTGGTCTTCTTGTCCAGTTTGTGGTTCTGTTTTCTCCCGGTGGCCTTCGTCTGATTGGTTGAATCCTCTGTCCTGTTTAAAGATACAGTCACCAATTACTGCCTGCGTGACTGTGGTGCGAGTTGGTGTGACCTTTCTTCCTTTTTCCTTCCAGGTCACGCAACACTGAGGAAGACAGTTGGGAGGACAAGGCGAAGTACAGGTAAGTGAAGCCCCCAGGGATACAACCCTTCACAAGCCCCCTTCCGCACCACCCGGCGTGGTTCTAAAGCTTTAGGTCCTGCATCTTGAACACACCCAATGATTCTCCAAACAGTTGAGCCTACAAACAAGCTCCAAAGAAAGAGAGGGCAGCATTAATTTGGTGCAATAATATACCAGTATCAAGTGAGATGGAGGTTTTATGTGTGAAGCAGCTGTTGCGCATTCTCAAAGTTCAGGCTTGTAAATGCAAAAATATGAACCGCCCACTTTACTTCCAGAGCAGGCAAGACAACAACTCAACACCTGGGTACCTTAGAAAGAATAGGCGCTGGTAAAGTAAATAGGTTTGGATAAGTTTAGGTGTGTTTTTTGATACAATGGCCGTATGTCACTGTGTTATATGTTTGTATGCACTAACAAACCCATTGTGCATGCAGACACTATTCAGATGCAACCACAATATAATCTACACACATCTTCACAGAGGCTGTCAGAGAACACACACACAGGCTTGGTCAGACAGATGGATGTTTGCTGGAGGCATGAATAGAATCATGGTTGATTGGTTGTGACTGAGGAAGAACTGATCACTGTGCGTCCATATGATGGTGTGCAAGTAGATAAATGGGTGTGGTCGCACAGCTGGGAGGATGAAGTTTGGGTGGTTGGATGAAAGCTTATTTGTGGGCAAATGTATGAATGCATAGGGGAGTGATGGGGGTAGGATATGGGTGGATGAAAAGAAGCAACTAGAATGCTAGCAGTAATTTGATGCAAGTAGAAGTAAGCAGAAGAGTAGGAGTAAGCAGGGCTAAGAGTAGGCATAAGGAGGACTCTAATTAGAAGTAAGAGTAGGGCTAAAAGTAGGAGTATGTGGGATTAAAAGAAGTTACAAGAATTAATCGTAGGAGTAAAAACGGGCATAAATAGGAGTAAATGAGGTTTGAAGAGTAAGAATATGCAGAAGTAGAGGTAAGAGAAGGAGTAAGTGGCTAGGAGTAAGATTACATGGGACTAAAAGAAGGAATAGAAATAAGAATAGGCGCACGTTGGTGTAGCTGTATCTTTGGTACAGTGTACACATAAAGCTACAGGATGAAATGAACAATGAGCAGCCAAACAAGCAAAAAGGCGATTTACAATATGAGGCTATTTTCACACTAGAATGTTCTATCCGACCCGTAATCCTGAAAACAAACTGATATAAGCCACATACAGTTTTTTGCATATAACATTTTAATCGTGCCAAAGACATCCTACAACGCTCAGCTAGAGGAAGCAGTACTTGGTACATGCTCTAGGGATGGGAGGAACACAAAAACCGAATGTGAAGCCAGCACGCGCTACCGAAACAGGAGCCAGCAAATAAGCCTGACAATAAAGCCAACCAATGGTAACTAATAGGTGGGCTCCAAGCCTCCTGCAAGTAAACAAAAGCCTTGTAAGCATGAGTGAATGTGCTGTCTCGGGCGAGACCAACAAGCATCCAGTAGTTTCAAGAGGACTACGATGACTAATAAAATAATGTCACAGGGCTCCACTAAAAGGGAAGAACTTTGAGGTACAATAAAGGCAACACCACCAGTTGAGGGTGAGGCTGGAGCGGTGAGGTGGGGGGTGGGAGGGGAGGGGGAGAGGTCCTACAAATGAAATGCCACTGGAGGTCCATGAAATAAACATCTCTGGGGGTCTGAAAGACAAATATTCTAAAAACACATCTACAGTCTTTAGTATCTACTACTGTTGGTGCAACCAGTGCATCCACTGGCTGCACCAACAATAGTGGATACTAAAGACTTAACTAAAGTGAGTGTTATCACACACTGTATTTACCACAATGCATCAGGTTGAATTCTGTGCTGGTATGCCAGGCAGTGTGCTCTCTGTCCCCTCATGTGTAAAACGCAGGAATTGCAAATGTAAGCCATGTGATTTGAAGACTGTCAACTTCCAGTGTTTTGGCTTGATTTCTTCGCTCTCAAAAGATATAGATCCATTAATACCCACTCATCTTAATTGTTAAAGGCTTGAAGGAGCTATACGGTGAATTATGTCCCAAGAGACCTCAAATCCCCAGCTAACATCATCAACCAACACTTTAGGACGCCGAATGTGGGCGATTCTTAGAGATGCAAGGAGAGGTTTTTATTTTTCCTTCACTGACCGGCCCCTTTAAATTGCGTACGGAAACTACTTCGTGATGGACATGTTGGAACGAAATGAGCCGACGTCATCAATTCATATCGTGGTCAAGGGAGCTTTAACATCCACCTATGCTCACCAGCAAAGGCACGCTCACATGGCTGTGTGCGTGGAGATGCGAGGTGCTCAGGGCTGAGCGGCAGCTCGTCTGTCATTCTAACACTGCAATTTCCTGACTTGTGAGGTCAAAACACAGCTATTAATACTGGTAAATACTCAGGCAGGCAAGCTTAAAGAAAAAGGAGGTGAAAATGGGCGAAGCCACGGCAATGCGGAGTTAAGCACAAAATTACTTGCTTAACTTTGAGCTGTGGTTGCGACTTTAAAACTAACATCAGTTCTCCTGCTCCAAGATAAACAAACCACATGCAACTTATGAAGACTACTACTGCTGTGTACGGAGTGGAAGTTGGCTCCAAAGTACCAAGCTGTGTGTCACCAAGAGCATATTGCAAGTCATCAATTCCACGGCACATCGCAGCTGGACTGATGAACTGTGTTCATTAGGCGCAGAATACGAAGGACAACAATGCCACCTCTGCTGGTAAAACAGAGGGCGGCATGGGTCAAAGAGCTGTACAACTGCAGCACTGTGCTGTCTGGCCTAGGAATGCAGGGAATGGCAGCTGTAGGAACAAGGAGTGCGTGGGGCACTGCAAGCTCCAAGTGTTTTCAACAGATTTAGCAAAAACATTTGAGCATGCAGAACTGTTGCTGCCTCCGCAAAATCTGGGCTTCTACAAACGCAATAAAAAGGGAACTTTTCTTTTAGCAGCAACTGCCCAGTGGATAGTAAAACGAAGCATTTACCCTAAGCCTTCAAGCACTGAGGGAGCAAAAGAAATACATAGAACATACAGTCAGAGGCGCAACTAGAGCCAAATTTCGGGGGGGGCTGAGCAAAAATTTCGGGGGGGGCTGAGCAAAAATTTCGGGGGGGCTGAACTTTAAGCAATAGGCAGAGTGGAGCTGCAGGGGCTCTTAGAGGGGGTGAAACAACAGCAAGGCCTCATTAACATGCAAATGGTCTTTTAAAGACCTGTGAAGTGCTCGGGTGCGGCTGCTTTTTTGCCCGGGAAGGTGTCTCAGCCCGGGCTGCCACACACGACGGGGGGGGCTGAAGCCCTGTGAGTCCAATGGGTGTTGCGCGCCTGCATACAGTAGATGTGTTAAATGCACGTTCACCTCTTGGGGCATCGTGGCGCTGAACAACAGAGGCCGACTGTTACCCAGCTCAATGGTAAGCATTTTATCATCCGTGTAAGGATGATGGGCTGAATGGAACCACGGGGATTTTAATCTGCCACTATGGAGTTAAAAAAAGGAATCTAGGCGCGGATGAAGTAGTTCACTGACACCAGAGCCAGCGTAGGCACTTCTTGAGAAACCCATATAGTACTTACTGCACTTGGAGAAGTATATGAGCAAAGTAGGTCCTAGTTATGAAGAAACCCAATCCAAGGGTATCCATTTCCCTGCCAGATACTAGTGTGGCCAGTGCACACTGAGACGTGTCTAATCATATAAATATTATGCATGATAAGTTTAGAACCTATGTTTTAAAAAAAAAATATTTGTGACAGGTCAGGATTAAGCTTTCACGTGTTTCTACAAATAATAATCACGTCAAATACGGGTCCTTTTTAAAATGTTGCAGATGGTATTGACACCCAGATTTTGGGAATGAGTTCGAAGTATCTGAAAAAACACAGGCATAACGTGAAAACGTGGAACTGCTTTTTCCTTTGCAAAAGTAAAAAAGTACTGGGAAGAAAATATTTCTAATAAATGGTATCAGCAATAGATTTGTAAGATAATGTTAAGACTTTCCCAAAACAGGTTGAGAGGAAAAAAAGTTTTATTTGGTATATTCCTTTTTCATCGCTTTTGTAAATAGTGGTCAATATGTCCCATTTTTTTTGTTTCCACAACCTAACAAATGGGTTAAAAAACTATGGATGAACCACAGAAAGGTGTAATATGGATGAACCACAGAAAGGTGTACAACTCTTAGAAATATAACACATTATGAATTCTGCAATGGTTAGTTGTCTAGGAAGTTGAAGGCTTCACCCTCACAAAATACAAACTGCATTGACCAAATAGTAAATGTAATTTCTGAAAAGGTTTCCAATTGTACATTTTTAAACAGGCTGATGTACAAAAGAAATGCATCAAAACGTCCTCCACACTGCTCTGGCCACAGACGTATAAAACATTTAAGTTTGTTGAAACGTATGCAACATCCAGATGCCTTACAACTATGTCCCCTTGTACAGTGATCAAGTATCATTTGTCTTGAAAAATGAACCAGCATTGGCAAAAATAGTCTGCCTTGTTTTACAGTGTTGAGTGAGTGACGTGATTAGCCTTTCGGGCCATGTTAAAAGTATACATAGCAAAGAAAGCATTATTTTCTGTACATTCAATATAGCCGCCATGTTGTATAACACAAGGTGCCTTGTGTCCGCACATACGTTACATGTTTTACTGTGACGATGCAATGAACTTTGAGTAACACCATGAGGGAGCCATCTTGAAACATAACTTTTTTTCTCTTTTCGATACTCTAACAAGGCAGGTTGCTGCTATTGGCTTTGCCTACATTGGCAGATTTTAGAAGTCACTAGCTTATGCCACCACTGAGAGGGACAACACTGTATAATGTAAAGGAACAAGATCCAGGGCACCACAGCTACCATCTTGCAGACCATGAAGGAGCACTGTAAGAGATGGCGATGGTTGTTATAGGGCGCTGTCATGGGAGGATTACAGACATTTAGGACCCCAAGGGCGCTCTGAAAACCAACACATGCACTCCAAAGGAAAGTCAAACAAATAAAATATAAAAAGAAACACCAAAAAAGTAGTTCACGATGTCAACAGTACAAGGCCACAAACACCCCGAGCATTCTAAATCCAATATAAACACGTTTTTCTACAGGACAGCTACAAAAACAGAATAAAGAGGAAATCCACCATTAAATAGCAGGGAACCGAGATTAAGAAAAGGAAAAAGCTAGGAAGGGCCAGGTTTTCTGTTCTCACTCCTTTCACATGAAACAAACTCCCCTTGGATATTACATCAGTATCCAACTAGGGAAAGTCAGAAGACTCTTAAAAACGTGGTTGTTCTGACAATCCTATGCCTAAATTGGTGATTGATGCTTCCCGCTGCTACCAGCGCCAAGAGACCTTATGGTGAACGTGCGCTCTACAAGTGACCTATAACATAACATAAAATTGACAAGAAAGTCATCTAATTATTAGCAAAAGTTGATTGTCGCTGAGAGCATTATGTTCAATACTGCTCAGACAGGCTGACCGTTCTGTAACAAGAATGCCAAAAATCAACAGAAATGTGATTTAAAAAAAGCTTCCCATTTTTTGTATCAAGAATAGGAGGTAAGGGGGTAGAAGACAATGCTACCTCCTAGAAATCAGAGTTACTTAAATGCCACTGTCACACAATTTTACAACAATGGCTGTGGGAAGAAAAGGTCCACACGGAAGTTTCTTGAAATTCTCCAGTTACAAAAAAAATAAATAACATCTGGTGGTTAGTGAATGTATACCTCCTACAGACTATAAACGTTGACCAATAGTAAATCCCTTGATCAAAGTCATGACAAAGAGGAACAAGAGTCGACAAAAATAGTAGGGAGAAAGAGGCACACCTTGTAGCAAGGGAGGGTAAAGAGGAATGATGGTTCAATGGACAGTAGAGTCCTTTGTGAGGCGCTGTTCTCACACAGAGGCTCGCCGTTTGGGGTTTGCAATTAAGCCCTCTATTTTGCTACTTTATTTAGTGCTTTGCCAGCAAAAGTATCCCTGGCATCTAGTGAGCTTTACTGTCCCTTTAGGGCGGACCTTTTGCCACTGAGTAACACCCCAAGAGAGCAAAGGCTGTTGGTGACTGGGGCGATCTAAAAATTGACCAAAACGATACATCACTCTAAACTGTAGTTTTCCCCTTCTACCCAGACTTGAAAAAAATAATAAAAAGGAAAAGCTTTAGGAAATCACACACTTATACCACTTTTTGAAAGAGGTAGGGATTTGGGGGGAAAAAAAAGTAATATATATTAGCACTGGCACTTTAACTGCACTTTTTTGCACATCAGGACTGGTGACAAAATAAATTTGTATGTTTTATTTGTAAAATATGATGAATTACCCTGAAAAAATGTTATATATTTAAATACTGCATGTTGCACATTATTCAAATAAGAGAGGATATACTTACAATTGACTTTCTGCATTTAAGCAATCATTCAGTCAATAACGTGTGAAACAATGGTTCATTCTGATAACATTGAAAGTCCATGCCCCATGGTAAATGAGTATGCAACTAAATTAGTCATGCTGTTTTTAAAGGGAGCCGGTCCTGTTTATCAAATATTTTTACATTGAACCCCCCCACCCCCCCCCCCCTTTTTTTATTATTAAAAGGACATCAATTAGTAAAGTTTTAACACTTCAAAAATATTCATTGGCCTGGCTGGCAGTTCAATCACTTTTCAATAACATTTGTAGAGACATTCCTAGAATTGGCAAACAGGTGCAATAATGTCGTGCAGACAACGGTGCCAGTTAGTAAGATTTGTCATTACTGTGCAGCACCCTGTTTCTATCTGTAAATCACCCCCATCGGTAATTAATTGATGGCGGCAGCACCATATTTATATATGTAATCCACCCCTATCGGTAATTAATGGATGGTGGCAATATTAAATATTCCAGACACCCTGCTGAATGAAACCATCAAATGAATATTCGTGGTAAGTGCCCCTTTATATGTTTTTATTTAATTGAATTTTGATTATACTATGAACAAATTCATTCTGCAAATAGGGGTGGTTACCGTACCTGAAGTCAGTCTTCTGACCATTCTAATTGATGTAGGAAAGGCCCATGTTTGGTGCAGAAGAACAAATGGGACTGTGGTGCGTGAGTGCCCCTAACAGTGATGGTTCTAGGTGGAAATTAGTTTGGGATAACTGTCCTGGCAATGGGATACCAATAAATTATTGCATGGTACCTACGTAGTTTGCTCACAAATGGGGTCTATGTCGGAGGACAGGGATCACTTGCCGTTTGCATTTCCCTTGCTCACACGGTTGCTCCCGCATCTGCCCAACCCGCATCTAAACAGGAATTGGGAGCAGGCGTAACTGTCGCGGTCTCCATTGGAACCGTGTACGTCAGAAGACTGTAAAAGCATGTCGGAATGGGAAAGTGAGAGAAAAGCGGTTTGCAATATCTTTATTTAACGAGGACCAAGACATCATTTCCAGGGTACCGTCTGGGAGCACAGCTGCAACCGGAATCGAACCCTCAAATAAACAAAAACTATTTCTGCTGGAAAAATTGAGTAAACGCGAAATAAACAAATGGTGGGAAGTTGCTTCACTGACCAATTAGGTAGAAGTTGGTCGTGTGCCTCGAGGCCTCAGAATAACGATCGTGTCAATCTTCGAAAATCCTAATCAGGACTTGCTCACAGAATGGGCAGAATTCATGGCCAAAACATGCAAGGGCATGTTAGAAATGCTAATTTAGTACACGCAGATTGATCTGGATGCCACTAGAAAAGAACTGGCAGCCTTAAAAGCGGAGTTGAACAAAATTAAACAGGTAAATCAGTGGTGGAATTCTTAAAATCATTACCGAATAAACTCAAGGAATACGAAGATACGATCAAAATCAAGAAGCAACGCAAGTTCCTTAGAGATAAAAGGGACTATGCCGAGGGGCGAATTCTGACCTACGCCAAGCACTTTAATTGGGCGTAGAGAAATTTCAGGGCGTCCTACAGTGACCGGCAAGGAGAAGCACTGTTGACTGGGCCAAATTCAGATTTCAGCACTGATTCGGAAGAGCGGAGTACGGGGGTCCCTTTAGGGGTACGACCGCTGACTTTCCTTCACAAATTTCAAATTCTAAAACAGAAGGAACAAAATCAATCAGACAAACCTCAAACAAGAGGCAGGGGAAGAGACAAGGCTCCAAAAATAGGAAGAGGACGAGGGACAAAAAGAGACGCAGAGTAACTGGTAGAAGAGGCAGAAGAACCATGTATACCGTACCTACAATGGAGGACCCAATGGAAAACAAATCGGTCATAAACTTATCCTCAAGAGTATTAACAGCAGAAGAAATATCTGTACTGCAATTGGGTTTGTCCTTCTGTCCCACGAGTATCTTAAACTATACTGACACTACAATTGATTTGTTTTTATTTATTCAGAAGTTGAAATTAATGAAGCTATATGAAATGACCATTGGATCTAAGAAATCTGTAGGGGGACCAGGCAATAGCACAAGCGAAGTCGAGCTGCAAGTGCAAGACACAGATTTGCTTAAGGATGTGTACGAACTAGAAATGGATAATCAGGAAGAGAATATTCACCTCATATTGGAGTCATGTGGTGTCACCACCAGTCAAGCCAGTCATAGTGGACTAAAGATAAAATCAAGATATAATCCTAATGTACCTTACAGCAACATTGAGGCATACAGCTCAGCAGTCATAACTGATTTGCATAAAAATACTGCCAGGCCCGGACGGGATAACCTATCCAAAAGCCAAAGATTAGCAATCAATGGTTTGGAGAGAGACACAAGTATCGTGATCAAGCCCTCCGACAAAGGGGGCAATGTTGTCATCATGGACGTAAACAGTTATTGAGCAGAGGCAATGAGACAGTTATCGGAAGAAACATGCTATGAATTGATCAATTGGGAAACGTACCGACGAACAATACAAGAATATCATGGCCGTTTGGGAAATTGGTACCATCAGGGATTGTTGGATACAGGTGAATATACATTTTTGAGAACTGAAAATCCACGGATGCCATGCATGTATTTTCTGCCGAAAATACACAAGGACGCCACCTCTCCACGAGGGCGCCCGGTAGTCTCCTCTAATGGGGGATTATTGGAAAATACCTCGATTTTCCTGGACTTATTTCTCCCCAAATATGTCCTGAATCTGAGATCATATTGCAAGGACAGCTATGACTTCCTACGTAGAATACACTATGTTCAATGGGAGGATGGTTATCACATGATAGCGTTAGACGTTTGTTCCCTTTACAAGTGCATTGAGCAAACAATGGTAGTAGCTGCTTGCATGCATTTTCTGAAAAGCAGACATACCAATTATTGGCAACATAATAAAATGTTGGAAGAAATGATGCTTTTTTGTTTACATCAGAACATCTTTCTCTTGGAAAAAAATTGGTCTATCGACAGCGGTCCGGGACCGGGATGGGCACTTGTTTCGCCCCCAGCCTAGCAAATTTATTCCTGGGCTGGTGGGAGGAACAAATTGTCTGGACTGAGAAATTTGAACGATATACTGACCATATACTTATATGGATCAGATATATCGACAATTTATTTTTGATTTGGGACTGTCCAAAAACCCTAGTCAAGGAATTTATTTAGGAGTTGGGGGTGAACAATTTAAATCTTAAATTTGCCCACTCAATCAGCTCTAACTACTGTGAGTTCTTGCACATAGCAATTGTGATCAAACAGGGAAAGATCACAACTCGTCTGTTTTGTAAAGAAACAGTAGGGAATACCGTGCTGCATGCGACCAGCCATCATCCCATTTCCCCTAGTACAGAGTATCCCCAACAGGGAAATGGTGCGGGCTCGCCCAACTGCAGTACTAATGAAGATTTTCAGGTGGAGCAACATACCATCATGACTCGTTTTAAAAACAGAGGGTACAGGGACAATGTCCTGTTAAAAGCAAAAGAAAAAGTGGGAGAGAAACCCCAAAATGAGATATTGTTTAATCCAGGTCTGCAACCTTTTCTGTTTTGAGAGCTACTTCTGCTCAAGGAAAGTCCTGCTGAGCTACTAGCATATGTTATCACTGTAAAGTAGTGGCAACATGTGTTAACATTACATTATGACCACTCTAAGCAGGATTGTCAGTAGGAATCACCCAAGCATTCAAGATAAGGTTACCAGCAGAAATAGCAGGAAAGCATTTCTCACAATTAAATTCCACCCCCTCACTAATGAAGTTACATGCAAATTATCAAATGCTTTGCGGCACAGAGGACAGAACTAGAGCAGTAAGTCCCTCTCAACTCAGCTTGAATTAGCATTCGGCTATCAACTTTAAATGTGTTATAGAAATAAAATGTTGTCTTCGTCAGCATATTAGTTATTGAAAATCCACATCTTTTTTTCTATCAAATACCACTTTCCATTTTGGGCAAACAAACTCAGTTTCCAGAATAAAAATCTTTTGTAAAAAACATATTTGCCATTAAAATATCAGTTTTCAATTTTAGAAAACACACAATCCACAAATATCAGTATCATCATGTAAAAGTGCCTCACATAGACAGATTCTGTTTAAAGTGCCCAGGTATTACAATTATAGGTAATGGATTTTCACCATAGCACCAAGTATGCTTTTGTTATGCAAATAATGCCCACCGTTATACCAGGGCCAACGTACCAAGGCTGGGCGCCATAACATCTAGGATGCCCAACGTAGATCAGTTATGGCCATTTTTATGCAAGAAACAGTCATAATTTTGTCAGGGGTGGCTAAAAGTAGACCAGTCAATATGTCAATGATGGCAGCCAGTATTGGAAAACAACACTAAAAAATACCAGTAATAGTCATGGATGACTATTATTACAGAATGGGCACTATTATGCCATGAACGCAAACAATTGCACCAAAGATAAAACCCTTATGATGCAGGCCAGCATACACATTTGACGGTCCTTGACTCTAGACGTAGCTTCCAGGAAACAACACTGCTTATTAGGGAGCAACACCATGTCAGACAGACGACACATAAATAAATGCAGATGAAGCTATTATTTTTTATTTCCTTTGGATCCATACGCTGCTCCTCTCAGCTCTTGGGTTGATCATGCTCCTAACAAATTTTCTCTCCAGCTCCTACCGTCCCACAGTTTGGTGGGTCAGCATTGATTACTACTGTCATTCTTTGATAGTGCATCGTTCACATATGTGCTGGGATCGGAAGAGCAGGACGTATAACATGGCCAATCTCCTTGCGATTTAGAGTTAGAGTGGATACAGACGGTCATGTGGCAGACCCTTAACTCAACTCAGTTTGTGTTTGAGTGTTATTAAAAGGGTCTGCTATTGGTTTGGTCGGCTTTCACTCTAAGTGTTTTGAGATGAGCGGTGCTGCCTTCTTTAACCCCTTCAGCGCTGCGCGGATTCCCCCGCGGTGCTGAAGGGTTCGAGCGCGGGCGGGGCCATGACGGAACGGTTCCGTCATGAGCACAGCTCAACCGATGCTCATGACGGAATCGTTCCGTCATGAGCATGGAAGGGGTTAATATGCATAGACTCTGAGATTGTCTTGGCTTGTCTTAAACTCTGAGAGCTACTTTCAGGGTACTGGCGAGCTACCAGTAGCTCCCGAGCTACTTGTTGGAGACTCCTGGTTTAATCCATCTATCAAAAAAACTCAAACATTTACATGAAGGCAGGGAAGCACCTAGAATGATAAATTTCAGTAGAGGGGCATGGGCAATCAAAGAAGCAATGAGAGCACATTGGAATCTTCTAGTGGCGGATCCCATAGTAGGTAAACATGTAGGAGGTAGCCCACAAGTGACATACAAACGAGCAAGGTCCCTGAAAGATTGTTTAGTGCATAGCTATCTCCAAGAAAGTACAAGGTCACAGTGGCTAAAAGCATTGAATGGCTTTATCACATGTGGAACATGCAAAACCTGCCGTAATGGCAAAAACTGCAAAGACTATCTTCGTTATGGGATAAAGGGGGAATGCACTAGACACTTTAAAGTGAGGCGTGGCGTGAGACAAGGCTGCGTCCTTGCTCCATTTCTTTTTACGCTATATATAAATAGTTTGGAAAAGGTTTTAATACAGGAGTGCAGGGACTTACCACTAGTTGCTAAGCGACCCATCCCTGCATTATTATACGCAGACGATGCGGTCTTAATGGCTCGTACGTCACAAGGATTACAAAGGGTTGTAGATAGTTTTGCAAATTTTATGTCAGAGAGGGGCTTAACCATTAATTCATCCAAGACACTTATAATGAATTGTGGGACTAGATGCACAAAGCCCCAGACCATTTTTATTGATAAAAAACGGATCGAAAGTACTAAAACATTTTCCTACCTTGGTATCCTTTTCAAACGTAAGGGTTCCTGGCTGGAGGCAGTCCGAACTAGAAGGCTACTATTTATAAGAACCCTTTCTGCCCTCTCCAACTTTAGTAGGAAAATGGGCAGACGACCAACGGTGGAACTACTAAATATATACAAAGCAAAATGTGTTACTGTAGCCACATATGGAGCGGGTGTTTGGTGATACATGGATGTATATCCCATCCAGGTAGTCGAGAATATTTTCTTAAGGTTTCTATTAATGGTCCCAAACAGCACTTCCTCTTTTATTTGCCATACAGAATTAGGGTCGACATATTTGGAAAACACCATAAAGATTCAACCGATTCTGTTGTGGCATAGAGTTTGGACAATAGAGGAATTGAAACTTAACCGCTTGATTATCACTGATTGTATGGGTCTTGATGGAGTGAAACAAGTTAAATGGTTGCTTTATGTTAAAACATTCCTATATAATCTGGGTCACCAAGAATTTTATGATGATCCTACCACTATGCTCAGGATATCTAGGAAGGACCTTAAGAGAGAGTCCTTAGGTTTTCTTAATGATCAGAGGCTCTGTATAGAAATGAACAAAAAAACGGTCCAGGCCCATAACCTTACTTTAACATCTTTTAAATTGCAATCATACCTAGACCTGACAGTATCTGACTATGAAAAATTCCTTTTAATTAGTTTTCGTTTAGGCATTTTACATAGATTAACTAGCTTCCCTACAGCTAATGATTGGTCAAATGTACTGTGTAAATGTCCTTGTGATGATACGTCAGGTCAATCAACCATTCATGTGGTATTCTTTTGTAAATTTTATTCAGTGCAGAGGAATTTATGGATTATTCCTCTGTTAAAACTACTTGGTTTGAGGCAATGTCGTCCAGCCCTTATAGTCCTTCAACAGTTGGAGATACCTTATGTAATGGCCTCTATAACAACCTTTTTAAAAAATGTTTTTAGGTGCAGGAAATCGATCCAAATGTAATATGTATTGATATAATGTCTTTTTTCTCTTTTTAATTGGACAACTGTTTTAACTAGAATGTAAATATATGATTTTTAAGAAGTGTTGTACTGTAATTTTGAGATGTAATGTTTTGCACTACTTTGATCCAACTCTGCACATTTAAGCACTAGCACTTCCCCCCCAAAGACAAATGTATTGCTCCCGGGACAAACCTTACACCCTATACCGCATTTTGTGTCAACATGGAACATTATGACTACCCTACTTTATCCTTTTATGTACTATAAAAAATTTTAACGTATCCTCATGAATTATTGATGTATTTGCATATGTGTAAATATTGTGTGAGTGTATTCTTTTATGGTGAGATTTTTCACACCGAATAAAGATTATTTGAATTGAATTGCAAAGACTATCTTGCAGGTGCAGATTAAATCAGAATGACAAAACAACCCATTAATTGTAACAGTGATTTTGCGGTCTACGTACTGGAGTGCCCTTATGGCCTCCGGTACGTAGGCAGCACAAAACTACCACTCAAATGGAGAATATTACAGCATCACCGGGCTATAACTAATCGTGATTACAACTATCCGGTGGCCCGGCATTTCGTGGACAAACATAGAAGCAACAACAGTTGTCTACAATTTTATGGAATTGATAGAATTGCAAAACACATACGAGGAGGAGACAGAGAGAAGAATCTCAGGATCCTCGAATCCAAATACATTATTGATTTGGATTGCAATACACCGAAAGGGTTAAATGGGGGCGAGGAACTTGCCAAACATATAGGTCGTTAAATCCTATTTAGCGACTGATTTTGTTCCTTCTTCTGTTTTTGAATTTGAAATTCGTGAAGGAAAGTCAGCGGTCGTACCCCTAAAGGGACCCCCGTACTCCGCTCTTCCGAATCAGTGCTGAAACCTGAACTTGACCCAGTCAACAGTGCTTCTCCTTGCCGGTCACTGTAGGACGCCCTGAAATTTCACTACGCACAATTGAAGCGCTTGGCGTACGTCAGATTTGCCCCTCGGCGTAGTCCCTTTTATCTCTAAGGAACTTGCGTTGCTTCTTGATTTTGATCGTATTTTCTTATTCCTTGAGTTATTGGGTAATGATTTTAAGAATTCCACCACTGATTTATCTGTTTTAATTTTGTCCAACTCCGCTTTTAAGGCTGCCAGTTCCTTTCTAGTGGCATCCAGATCAATCCGAGTGTACTTAATTAGCATTTCCAACATGCCCTTGCATGTTTTGACCATGAATTCTGCCCATTCTGTGAGCAAGTCCTGATTAGGATTTTCGTAGGTTGGCACGATCGTTATTCTGAGGACTCGAGGCACACGACCCACTTCTACGTAATTGGTCAGTGAAGCAACTTCCCACCATTTGTTTATTTCGCGTTCACTCAATTTTTCCAGCAGAAATAGTTTTTGTTTAATTGAGGGTTCGATTCCGGTTGCCGCTGTGCTCCCAGACGGTACACTGGAAATTATGCCTTGGTCCGCGTTAAATAAAGATATCGCAACCGCTTTTCTCTCACTTTCCCATTCAGACATGCTTAGTCTTCTGACGCACACGGTTCCAATGGAGACTGCAACAGTTACGCCTGCTCCCAATTCCTGTTTAGATGCGGGAGCAACCGTGTGAGCAAGCTAAATGAAAACAGCAAGTGATGCCCGTCCTCCGACAGAGATTAAGTGATTTGCTCAGAATCACAGGATGTGATCTCGACCACGAGGCTCGAACCTTGGTTTCCCCGCTCCAAAGTCGGCAGCTCTAGCCGTGAGACCACATGCTCTCCCCCAAATGATGCTACCACAAGGACTGGCGCAGCCCATCCCAACAGAACGAAAGACACTTATCAAAAGATCATGTGCGTTTGCAGAGGCATTAGTAAACGTTCAGCTGATTATACAACGGTTCACCACACCAGCAAGTCGTACACTTTAGAGTCTAGACTCATTCCTACTACATTTCCCTGTGCACACATTTACATTGGCAGGCGGAACGCACGCCTGCTTCCAGTTCTAACATTGCCAGTCTTGGCCGCCTATTTGCAAGCGCTAATAATTGCTTTCTCGCTGCTGCAATCCTTTGGACGCGGGCATTGAAATGTGTGTTTGCGGTGTGCCTAAGACGAGCCAGGCTCCTCCGTGGACTGTATAAACATTTACCCACCCACGCCTGCAAAGGAGAAATCTATCTCACGGCAGACGGCGGAACCGGCGCTTCACAGCCACAGAGCCATTACAGCACGCACATGAAACAAGGAGAAAGCGTCACACGTATCGATACGTTCACATGCTGCCCGACGCAATCGACTGCATTTGTTTGGAGCAATATTTTGCAGCTCGAATATCAACCACTCGTGCAGAATGATAATGTTGAAAAGATGGTTCCCTACGAACATCAGTGAGCTGTGCTGCAACCTGCGCGCTCATTCGGCTATTCATCCTTCTACGGTCAAAGTAATATTCAGCACGCCGCTTCCGATTCACTATAGCGGTATTTTTTTTAGCGGGTCAGATCGTTTCGGTTGGAAAGGAAGAAAGAGGCGAGGGGTGCATCCTGCCTAGCGTCCACGGTGCCTGCGCTCGCTATGCCTTGATGGCCAAATGATGCTACCACAAGAACTGGCGCAGCCCACCCCAACAGAACGAAAGACACTTATCGAAAGATCATGTGCGTTTTCAGAGGCATTAGTAAATGTTCAGCTAATTATACGACGGTTCACCACACCAGCAAGCCGTACACTTTAGACTCATCCCTACCACATTTCCCTGCGCACACATTTACATTGGCAGGCCGAACGCACGCCTGCTTCCAGTTCTAACATTGTCAGTCTTGGCCGCGTATTTGCAAGCGCTAATAATTGCTTTCTCGCTGCTGCGATCCTTTGGACAGGGCATGAGCGAAGGAAGTCGTTGTGGTCCAGCACAGCAGGCTGTACTGAGAGGGCGAGGAGTGTACAGAAGCAGAGAGGAGGAAGCAGAGAGGAGAAAGCAGAGAGGAGAAAGCAGAGAGGAGAAAGCGGACAGTAAAAGGGCAGAGAAAGATGAGAAAAAAAGAAAAAAAGGTACAAGAAACTGCACTTACCAGTTAACCTCCAACTGCCACAGAGTTTGCAGACTGGAACAACAAGCGCGGCTGACTTTGCCAAAGCCGAATGCAAAGAAAAGCGTTCACCAGGCATCCGCTGTTCATTTTTGCATTGCGCTTTCACTTTAAAGTGAAAGCGTGATGAAAAAATAAACACCCTGCGCCATGTCTCCTTTTTTGTCCGGCCCAATCAGAGAGCCGGACTGGCGCGCGCAAGGCAGTGTGACAAAGCTTCTGATAAGAAACTTCGTCACGACAGCAGTAATGCAGGCGAGCCAGTCCGGGTGGGCCGGCCAAAAAAGCGAAAGGGAGACCCCCTGGAAACGTTATTTTAAATAGCTGCGCACCGTTCAACATAAACGGTGACGCCAGTCAATGGGATTAAGGGGCGGGGCTTCAAGCCCTTTTCAGAAACTACTCATCTGCAATAAATCTCGCCGAGCGAGCTGCTAGGCGGGACCTGAAAAACAAATCTGAGAAAATGTCCAGATTTAATTAACATACTCTTTAAGATAATCAGGAAGTCGACTAGCCCTCCTGACTCGTTCTGATTTAGGAGGAGATTCGTGCCATTAGATTCCCTATGAGTTCCCTCTCTCACATCACCTCTATCTTATCAATTTTCACAGTACCATCCATGTTGTGTGAGGACTGGCATAACTCTTCATCTGACATCCACATTAAGGCACTGTTCCCATTCTCATGGTTTGCCACCTCACATTGACCACCTCTTTGAGATAAGGCCACACACCTATTGTTCCACTTCTTACCATTGTCCAACACAACCGAAAAGCATGTGCCACCCTGAATGAGCCTTTGAACTTAGACACACCACCTTTCTGACCACATCGAAGTTTCACCCAGTCCCCCTCACAAATAAGCTGGTTGTTTGTGCACTCCTCCACCTGATACTTTTCCAAACTGTCCCACCACTTTCTTCATCCATTCCGGGACTAACTTAGTTCCTGGCATTCTCCTCACATCATTTCAAATGGGGACTTACCAGTTACCCAGTGAGAACTTGTGTGATATGCCCAGAGCATCTCCATTACCATCCTACAAACTTATAGTTAACTGGCAACTGCCATTTGTATGGCCCCATGAACATCCTGTTAGCCCTTTAAACAATACCATTACTCTGTGGGTAATATAATGGTGCGATTGTGCTTAACCCCAAAAGACTCCAAGAAACTCTGCATGCGTGATGATGACAGACGTAACACGCTCCTCACACATAACCTCCTTCAATAAGGAATAATAGCTCTGGTGGTGACCTCCTTCCTAAATTTAACCACTATCCACTTAGAATGCAAGTCCACCACCACATAATACCTTAAATCCCCTCTCAATTCACTCACTGGACCAATGAAGTCCAAGCATCCAGTATGCCATGCTTTTACCGGGTCCCTTACGGGTACTTAATCCACCTGCGATCCAACCTTCAAGCGTTCTTCTCCTTCCTATGCACACTGCATTCCTCAACCCACTTTTCCACTTGTTTATCCATACTTGGCCACCAAAACTCAGCTTTCAATTTTTTTTTGTTTTGGATTGTCCAAGGTACTCTTCATGCGGCATCCTTACAAGCCTCTATTGTAACCCTTGAGGGTGAATGGACTGTTCCCCCTTCATGATCACAGTATCCTCACATTCCGACAACTCATCCAATATCTTAAGGTAAGGTCTGACCGAGCGCTCCACAAAACTCTCCCTCATAACAAAATCAGGCATTTCACATCCGTGAAGGTGAGATCCGACTCCATTTCTTTCACCCATTCTTGCATGGAAATTGCATGTGCACGGCTAAGACCCAGGCCATGCAGCATCAATGCCACCGCAACTTCACTCTACTTTTCTAAAACAGCAGGACCATCCACAACACCCCAATTCAAAGATAACCTTGCCAAATAGTCAGCTTGACAATTCCTCCACCCATGAATGTGTGCTAGAGTGTAGCAATTCCCTGAAAGCGAGCCGCCAGCCTAGCCAATTTCAGAGCCATTACCTGCCATCCCCCCGGCAACAATACCTTAACCAGGGGCTTGTGATCTGTGCGCAGAATAAACTTTGAGCCCCACTGGTAAGTACTGAAATACTCTGTACCCCAAACGGCTGATAGCGCCTCACACTCGATGACAGAGTAGTTCCTCTCAGAGGTGGTCATGGTTCTGGATGCAAATGTCACTCTTCTTTCCTGCTTACTGAGTACTTGTGACAGAACAGCCCCCAAAACTGCAGCTCTTGCATCAACCGTGAGAATGGTTTTCAACCTGGTGTCAAATGGTGTAAAACTTCCAGCAACGTAAATGTCTTCCTTAATCCACTCCAAACACTTCTGTTGCTCATCTGCCCACTGGAAACTGACAGCTTTCTTTAGTAAAAGGCTTAGGCATTCATTCGGTCTTATCCAAAAACCTTGGTAAAAATTTGGCGAAATATTCAGTGAGGCCCAAGAAAGACTGCAAACCGTCTTTACTACTGGTGAAAGCACCAACATTATCGCATCCAACAATTTTTCTTTTGGCTTCACCCCATCGGCAGTTATTTTATACCCTAGGTATTCCACCTGATCTAGCAAAAATGTACACTCATCTCGCCTGAAGGGATAAACCAGCCCCTTTGATCCTATGGAGAGCTTGCCTAAGGACCATGTTATGTTGTTCAATGAAGTCGCCAAATATCAGGAGGTCATCTTGAAAATGAAAAAGGTTTGCCATACCACTGAACTCACTCATCATTTGCTGAAAACGCTCTCTGCCGAACATAACCCGAACAGCATCCTGATAAACTGAAATGTACCCTCCATAGTAATGAAGGCTCTAAGGGGCCCAGACTTGTTTATTTTCGACAACAGGTAAGTATCTACCACCACATTCTGATTGAGGGAGTTCCACACAAAACCTGTATTTGCCAAATTTGCCATCAGCTTTCTCAGTGATCACACCGGGAGATATACCTGGACTTCTCCACGGTTCAATTACTCCTGTAAAAATCATCTCTTCCAACATTTCTTTCACTGCCGCCCATGCCATTAAAGGAATCCTACGTACTTTAAGTTGGACCAGAACTGCGTCAGGCGTCAATACAATCTTGTGTACATAACCCCTTAGATAGCCCAACTTCTCTTTGAAGACCTTCAATATGTCAGGTAAAGCGATGTCATTAACTGCCATCACGTGACAGGGCACCCTAGAATTTACAACAAAACTTGAGACCAGACTGGTGCCTCCAGCACAGAATCGGTGGACCATCCTCAGCTACATAAACTTTGCTTTTAATCATTGTCCCACGAAACTCCACTGTCATGCCCAGGAACCCCACCAAATCAATAATGGCACCCTGATACCCCACTGGGTTAATATTCTTCGGCAGGAGGTGCACCCCTGCCCATTGTTTCATGAACAAAGCCCTAGGAATAATGGTAAACATGGTGACCAAATCTATCATGAGCTCTACTGTTTTCCCATACAAAATTAACTCCGTTTTAGGTCTGCTACTCCTCCCCGCACTGTTTGCACATCACCATACAGAGAATTCTACCTTGCTGCTCTACTATTTTGTTTTCATCATCTATACTAGCCTCTCTGTTTTTTGCCTTGCTTAAAAGTCTGTTGCACAATGACCTCTGTGGCCACATTTCCTACAATCCTTATTTATGGCTACACATTTAATTCAATCAGCAGTGTGAAAGCTACTCCCACACCAATCTGACAGGACGCTGAGAACGGTGAGCAACTTAAAGTTTGTTCGAGATAACTCCTCCACAACCAAGCGCAGCTGTCCTTCAGCCAGTCAAACACCAACTGGCATCCCTGGAACAATAGAACAAGAGCTGGAGATTGAAACATGAAGGAGGTCCACATTCCAGGTTCCAGACACATTACATTTCACCATAACAACTTTGTTAACACTTCCTCTGTTGATTGGCAGCAAAAGACTGAGGTTTTTACACTTTTGCTCAAAGGGTGTGGGTGTGGACGAGGCCGACGTTCAAACACAAACATCATTGACACATATTTGCATACAGGGTTATGCTGTCCAAATAAACTGAAAGACTTTCATTTTACTTAAATTCCCTGAACTATGAGTCCATGCACATTTACTGGAAAGCAGTAGAAAAGAACTAATACACTGGCTGCAAACCTTTTTTTTTTTCTTATTGTGTCTAAAGCAGTGCATGCGCTATCGCTTGAAAAATCTTTTGTTTTCTATATGAGGTTTTATTGGTCAGCTGCAGTATGCTTCCTGTCTGTGTGTTTGTTCTTCTCCTGGAGCATGGACGCATTATGTGTGTCTTTTCACTGCTCGTTTGTTAGGACCTAATTTTTTCTTTGTATTTAAACACTCCTACCAGAGCGCGTGTTTTCCAGCTTACTCCATTATGTATCTCAGGCCTCTCAGTGTTTGCCCTATTCTTCCTCATCCCTGTTGCTGCTTGCCCCCCACCTGTCCTCCCATCCTAGTCCATGTTGCTGCTTGTCCCCCAACCCTCCCTATCGTGTTGCTGCATGCCACCCATCATCCTTCCCTCCCCAGTGTTGCTTGTCTCACCTGCTTGCGCTCCTTCATATGTGTTGCTGCTTGCCCCATCTACCCTACCACTCTTGTCCATGTTGTTGCTTGTCCCAACCCTATCTACCTCGTCCTTGTAGCTGCCTGCCCCCAACTATCCCTCGTCTTTATTGCCAATTGCCTTGCCCCCACGGTCCCTCAATAACAAAACAAAGCAATATGCTGCAGACGCCACTGGCCACGCCATAGCGCTTTTACTCCCACACACTGTTGTCTGTGTTGCATTATCCTCTGCAATGCCTCCCCCGCCCTTTCCCTGGCCAGCAATAAAACAAGGGGGCGATTACATAGCCAGTGCTGGCCATGTCATTGCTTCCCCCCCCCCCAATTTTCAGCCATACCGCGCTGCTGTAAAACATGGCTTAACACTGACAGAGCAAATAGCCCTCATAAGCAATAGGTCTCGCCTACGAGATACAAATGCTCTTTTCAATTGCAATGATACAAGCATGTAAGGATTCGCAACTTGCAGAAAACACACCACAAATCAGTGAAGAGTTTAATTATTTAGAATTTAGAGATTTAACCAGTTAAAAACTACTGCCAAGTCAACAGTCTTGATATTTCAATTCTAAAAAGGATCAATGGTTTTGCATTGGCAGGCAAGTTGTTCAACTGCCTATGGAGTGGGCTTCTGCTTAATTTTTCTAAAGTTTATAAGAGTACGAAATCTCCATGTTTACAGCAGTGCTGTTACAATCTCTGTAAAGTGCACTGCTAATTTGTTAGACGTATCATACGCCATATAAGACATATATGCACGAGGGAAAGAGGATGCGGATTCTCAATTCTAAAAGTAGGTTTCTTGAACGATGCACTATTGCCTAGTAGGTTAGACATTTTAAACTGTTAAGCTTGTTAAAGATAAACATGATTAAATCTTCAGCTGTGATTGTGTGAAAAAGCCCTGCCACCTACAACCATGAGGTAATCACTGTGGTATGGTCTACCACATTGACCCCACTGCCTTTTTAGCAACCCAGAAGTCGGTGCTTATGAGGTGCTTAAACTAAGCCAATCAAATACACATTACCTACCCAGACATTATAAAGGACTTTGTTGGCCAATGTTCCATTTTATTAACATTGAATACATTATTTCTGCCACTTCTCTCATCCTGCCAAATGCACACTTTGAACTTGTATGAAAAATATCCATTCAGGCTGTCTGAAAATATCCAAAACACGTCAAAGACCTAGCACTTCCCTTTGTCTACTGCAGAAAAGGAAACAAATTAGACGATAGTTCCTTAGAACTGTAACCTCAAATTGCGTATTGCTTTTAGCTTTCTCTTCCGTCCCTCTTGCATGCAACCACAAAGCAGAAGAGAGTTTGAAGAAAGGCACAGCTTGAGTTGAGAACGATACTAAACTTGAGATCATTCAGTCGTATGAATATTTGAATGAAGGCTCAAAAAATGATGTGATATTATATTATATATATATATATACATACATATATACATATATCTTGCCTACTGGCGGTCGCCAGTAGATAGTTATAGTTAGGACCTATTATGCATAGGAAATCCGCAACATTCTATTTGGAATAACTTTGGCGCCGGTTGACGAATCTTCGAGAAATTTTCAAAACTCGTGGCCCGCTCCTATCCTGAAAGTCTCGGGGTGATTCGTCAAGCGGGGGCCGAGAGAAAAGGGGGGTCCCAAAACGTGTTTTCACCATGCAATTTTCCATAGGGACCGTTAGTCGCAGCTACAGCCAGAACTGCTTAACAGAATTACACCAAATTTGGCAAAGAGGTAGCCCTTGGTGCACACTTGTGCCTTTTGGTTAAATGGTGTAACTCCGTTCAGTAGTTCCTAAGATATTCAAAAGTAAAAAGATAGATATATCTAGGGCCGCGGATCCTCTAGAGCACGAGCTTTATGCTAATTGGCTGTCACCACTTCAAACCAGGAAGTGTTGGCAGCCATCTTGTGCCTCGGTAACTGAGGCACAAGAATGCAGTGAGAAAAAAAACGCAAAAAAAACGCAAAAAGCTCAGGGGGTCCCACAAGGACCCCCAAAATTTTAATTTTATTATCTATTTTTTTTTTTTAAATTGCGGGCTCTCAGCTCCCCCACAGCCCCGGGGACCGCCACCCCCCGGGGCTTTAATATACATAGGTGAGGGGGCTCAAAAGGCCCCCCCAAGCCCCGGGGACCGCCACCCCCCGGGGCTTTGTGATAATATATGCAGGGGGCTCACTGCCTCCCCGCAGCCCCAGGGACCGCCACCGCCAACCGACATTACACACCAGCACACATCCTATTCACTTATGCAGTCATCCTACTCACTTATGCAAACAATGGATCATACTTACATTCAGTCAGCTACACACTTATACAAACACCACTTCATTTATTCCTATAGATAGTAACTCATACTTAGTGTGTTATAAAATCACTATTACAAGTATACAGTTATCCATACAGTCACTCATACAATCACTGAGTCTTTTGTATACTTATTTATATACAACTGTCAAATACACTGCCTTTTATTTTTCTAGTTTGTTTGACATGTACCATTGAGAGATATTTGCACATCACCACACCCATAAAGATATTCACTCACCCAAACAACAGTTATAACATGCAGTCTTAACCTCATATACCTACTGAATCAACTATTCACACATCTTTGGGCAGTCACACACCCCCCACGAACCACACACACACATTCACTCTTCCATACAAATACTCAGTTAACTAATCAATAACTAATATAGACCTTCACGTAGCTAGTAACCAACTGGTGCAGCAGTTTACATAACAACTGACAAAGTGATACAGATATTCACACAGTTTAGTCACTATCCAATATATTTAGTGAGACACTATAAATTAGTCAAGTAAACAGTCAATCACACTGCTACTAAATCCTCCATCCAGATATTTATATATCCACTCATTCTTCAATGCAGATTGATATATATATATATACACAATACATATTTAAATAACGAACCAAACCACATTCACTGGATGATGTCATTTGAGATGTCATCAGTGATGTCACTGACCATGTCATGAGTGATGTAATATGTGACATCATCAGCAGTGGATTGTGGGCGCGCTAGTTATAGTTAGCAGAACTAAGTATAACGGAGGAATTTCAATGGTTTTGTACGAGTGAAATGTCCAGCTAACTATAACACCCCTGAAACCTATGGTTTTTTCAGTGAATTTCTAAGGTTTTTTAAATGCTAATTCCTAACTATAACGTGCCTGAAACCTATGTTTTTGTCAGTGAATATACACACACACACACACACACACACACACACACACACACACACACACACACACACACACACACACACACACACACACACACACACACACACACTACTGTTGATTCAGTGATTCAGGGTCTTAACTGAATTTTTATATCTGAATTTAATAAATGCAAAAGTATATGTTGCTTAGTAAAAAAAAGAAGCCCGCTTTATCGTTTGACAAATTTCAATCAATTTCTTCAGTGCCTAATTTGTGCTGGCGGGCACCAGCATACATTTTACAATTAGGAAGTGGATTGATCTAGTGACTGCTACAACGTAACGTCTGCTCCCTCACCCGATCAGTTTTTAGCATTAAATTTCCACCGGACATTCATTTCAGTGGTGATGTAGGCCTCTCCATGACCCCTCATTTGTTCCCTGCACCTCCTGTGTATGTATTCGTTTTATGAGGACAGTAGAGGTTATCGCTCTTAGAACTTATGGGAGAACTGGGTAAACGCCAATGCATCTCATTCATTGGTGAGGAAACCCAATTTGCAATAGTATGCTGGTAACAGGTGCAGCTTGGACTTTCCCTGGTGCACTAAGTCACCATTCACCAGTCTTTTAACCACTCTGGCTGCAGCTAATAATCGATCAGCAGCAGGGAGCACTTTGAAGCAGCAGCATCTATTTATACCCTTTACTCAACCACAGGCAGAGACACTTGAGGATCCCCCAGTCAACATCAGAGGGATTGGCTTACCCGAGTCAGACACGATCTGGAAGCCTCGGCCACTCCAAGGCTAACCCAGAAAGGAGCAAGGGCAGTACTTTAAAAATTAAGCTCTACTCTGTGTTAGGAGTAAGGGTCTAATACATGAACGAAAAGTATGGCCCCACACACAACCAATGCACTAGCCAACTCTGAAACCAAACTACGCTTCTACCAAACTACCACATCACTTAAACATCCAACATTCAAGCTCCCTATACTATATAACAGAACCTACCTCAGTATCCGCTCATGTGTCTTGTGTGAAAGCTTCTGGAGAGACTTCTCAATAAGTGACCTGCCACCCTTTTTCAGCACCGCACCAATTACCCTGGCTCTCTGTCACTGAATCAGATCAATCCTGAACATTCTATTAGCAATGTCACAAGACTGCCCTCTGAGATTGGGTCACATGGCAAGCACCCTTGATTCATACAGAAGAGAATATCAAAAATAATAAAGGGCTCAAGGCTTCCTGCAATCTATGTGAATAAGGTTCTAACAATGTTTAGACGTACATTCAGAGTAGGGACATTGACACAGTGTTTTGATGATGTTGCCAAAGGTTACATTTTTCACTGTGCATGCCAGATCCTACTGAGGGACCTGTAGGGGACGCAGGAGTTACTCGGCCTCAACCGTGTTTAAAAAAAAAAAAAAATTGCCTCAGATGTATGGTGGCCTGTCTTACAAGGGCTTTGCATAATGGGCTAAGTACAAATCTTTAGCACTTGACTCTTAGGGTTGCAAGGGCAAGCAGTTACAGGCTTCCCAGGAACGTAGAGTGGGGAAGCTTAAGCCCAAAGCTCAACAATCAATCAAGAGCTCAATAAAGCAAATGTCTAGCCATGTGCTTATCTTTTCAAGAAACACAAGTTATTTTAAATTACACAATGGTATTCAAGACTACACACTATTGACACCAAAAGCAAGTCATTGTCCCTGGTGCTACTTCTGAGGCTACTGCGCACACTACATTCCCTCTGTCTCCTCTTTATTTAGCTATTTTATTTAGCACTATCCCTGCAAAAATATTCCCGGCATCTAGTGAGCTTTACTGATCCTTTCGGGAGGACAAGGGTGACCGATGAGTCACAACTCGGAGACAAAAAAAAAAAAAGCTGTTGGAGGCTGGGGTTATTGTAAAAGAGGCCAGACGTTGCATGACACTATACTGCAGTTTTTTTCCTTCTGCCCATATCAAAATGACTTTAGGGACTTACTAATTTATACCACTTTTTGAAAGATGGGGAGAGGTTGGACGTAAAATATTGCATTTCTTACTTTACTTTTTTTTTTTTTTTTATAATTTTTTATTTTCATCATCACAAATGACACATAAGTACTATAATGCAAAAGAAAAAACCTAGAGAAAATTTAACATCACCTTAGTAATAGATCAAAAAGGACATAGAAAATTGCAAGGAGAAGGAGAGCAACAATCATAAATAAATCAAACAAGACCATGTAAACAAAGTTTCATATAGTACTTAAATAATATAAAATTATATAATCAGAAAGACATAGGTCGCCACAATACTTCAAATTTAGCTAAAGAGCGAATTCCCCTTGCCTTTGCTAGGGCAGCCTCTAAACCGTAAATTTCCTTAATTATGACCCAACAATCCTCAACCAGCGGTGGTGTGGGTGAAATCCATACCCTGGCTATAGTTAATCTAGCAGAAGCCATCAGAATTGAAAAAAGACATGCCATAGCTGGATTATTCTCCCTATATCCCAACATAATTTCTAAATCAGTAAGTGGTTGATCCAACCCAAGTTTAGACTGTAAAAGTTGTTCCATTTTCTTCCAAAAAACCGTCAAAGCTGGGCATGATATAAACATGTGTAATAAATTAGCAGCATATAATCCACATTTAGGACAGCGTTTTTTTATCACCCGCCACATTTCCTTGGGCCAATTTAGCTATTTTAGCCGGTGTATAATACAACATACAGACAGTACGTAATTGCTGAAGTTGCAATTTAACAGAATGGACCGATTTTTTCAGATTCCCTAATGCTTGTTTGATCATGCTGGGTGAGACCGCTATACCCAAAGTTTGACTCCAGCATTCGGCTAATATTTTACTACCATCTAATTTAAAACCATGTAAATGTGTATACATCAGCCCTATTAGAGATTTAGTCTTTCTTCCATATATACAATCCCAGACGTTTGACTCCATAGGCTCAGTTATCCTTACATTTGAAGTCAAATAGTTTCTTACTTGCAAATATTTAAAGAAAAAGTGTGATGGCAAGTTATAAATTAAACACAAATTTTCAAAAGATTTGATTCCTTTCTCACTATATATCTCACCCAGACATGTAATTCCATACTTAGCCCAAGATTTACCAGCCTGATCCTGAAAAACCTCGGGAAAAAGAGGATTCCCCCACAATGGGCATTTGTTATGAAATAGTGATAGTTTACACTTAGAAGACATATCTCTCCAAACATATACAGTATCCCTCACAGTCTTAAACTTAACTCTTTAAAAATAGTTAGGGTCGTTTATTCCATATAAAAACATGTCCTGTTGATTACCTAAAACAAACTTAAAGAATGAATCCGTCTGGTCCAAACCCAACAAACAGCGGAAACGTCCTGCAAATGAGGCCCAGAAATATATTTTGAAGTCCGGGAAACCTAGTCCGCCTTGTTCGTATGAAGATTTGAGTAGCTCAATTGCCCTCCTAGGTTTCTTATAGCCCCATATAAAACTGCTACAGATACCCTCAAGTTTTTTAAAAAAAATATTAGGAATTTTCATAGGTATTGAGCGAAAAAGATATAGAAATTTAGGAAGTATTTTCATTTTAATTAAGTTACATCTGCCAAGCAGACCCAAGGGAAGCCTATGCCAGATTCTGAACAACTTAGTAGTTGCCTGTAAGAGTAGTACATAATTAAGATCAATAATCTGATTAACTTTAGCTGTTATCTTTACCCCTAGATAAGTCACGGTTGTATATGCCCCGGAAATAGATTTATGTATCCCGGCTGTAGTGAGCACCTGAGTTTTATTAACATTTAATTTATACCCTGAGACATTACCATATTTCTCTGCTTCTTGCTTAATCCTCATCACAGCCTCACTTGGATTAGTTGCGTAAACCGCTATGTCGTCGGCATATGCCGCAAGTTTAAGTTTGAAAGTACCTGATTCCAGCGGATTAATGTACGCACAAGATTGTAAAGTACGTAAAAATGGCTCTATGTATAAAGCAAAAATTAGTGGAGACAGAGGACAGCCCTGTCTAGTCCCACATAGAATCCTAAAAGATGCTGATCGGGATCCCATATAAGAAAGATTCGCTTGTGGGTTACGATATAGAGCCTGTATGCAAGATTGAAACTGCGTGCCTATACCGATCTTAGATAGCACTGCCCATAAAAACTCCCACCTCACACGGTCGAACGCTTTTTCGACGTCTAATAAAATCATTCCAAAATCTATGTTCCTTTGCTCTGTGTAGTCGAATGCTCCAATAGCCATATTCACGTGAGCAGTGGTATCCCTCCCTGCTATAAATCCATGTTGTCTTTCAGAAACTAGATCCGGCATAAGCGGAGCTAGACGGGTTGCCAAAATCTTTGAAAATATCTTTGCATCTGCATTAATAAGAGAAATTGGCCGGTATGACCCACATTCAGTTGGAAGTTTATCCTTTTTTTAAAAGAACACAATCTGTGTCTGGTTCCATGAAGTCGGTACTGCTCCACTGACAGCTACAGATTGTATTACATTAGTAAGGGGTAGAAGCAAGGTCTTCTTAAAGGTACTATAAAATTCCAGCGGCAGTGAATCAGTGCCAGTAGCTTTCCCAATAGGCAATGTTAATAATACTGCCTCCACCTCTTCCAGCGAAACCATTTCATCCAAAGTAGCAACTTTGTCACTATCTGCCACAGGAAGATCACTATTAATAATGTAGCTTAATACCTCATCTTGATTAGAGGGCCATGTAAGAGAATAAAGCTGTTGATAAAATAATAGAAATTGCTCCAAGATATCTGAAGCTTCAGTATACATTAGCCCGTTTGCCCCTTTAATAGAATTAATTTTAGTTTTCGCTTTTGTTTCTGCAGTCTGATATGCCAGTACATGTCCTATATGCTCCCCGTATTCATATTTTTCTAAACGATGCTTACAATAATTAGCAGCCATTTGATCCCTTAGAAGCTGTTTAACTATGATTCTTGCGTCAATTAATAAAGAAAACACCCTATCCTGGGCCATTAAATCCTTTTTTTTAACTGCCTCTACATGTTGATTCTCCAAATCTCGCAAATTATATACCAAAGTCTCCATCTCACTTTTTCGTTTTTTATTCTGTAAGAAGATATATTTTTGTGTAATACCACGAACATACGCCTTCATAGTATCCCACACAATTACTGGAGATGCAGATCCAGCATTTATTTTGAAGAATTCCTCCAATTGCTGAGTAGTACGTACCAAATATTCATTATCCTTCAGCAAGTATCTAGGAAAAGAAAATGGCCTAAGTTCTTTTTTCTCAATTGTAACCCGAAAAGAAAAAATAATGGGGTTGTGGTCAGAGGTTACCCGAGGGCAAATTTCCATTTTTGATGTTAGAAGTAGACTATCAGACACAAGAGCCATATCAATCCTAGAATATGATTTGTGAGGGGCCGAGTAATAAGTGTAGCCCGGTATTGAAGGATATATATATCTCCAAGCATCTTTGATAGACTGAAGTCTTATCATTTGTAGGATTGCTCCGCGAGTTTTACGCATTCTTAAATTAGTACTTTTCCCAGTGGAGTCTATACTATAATCTATGGCACAATTAAAATCCCCCATAACCAATTTTTCCCCCTCCAAATTTAGCAGTTCTAAATTAAGAAACTCAAAAATAGAGGGGTCATCCACATTACAACCATATACAGCGCAGATCACGTATTTTTTCCCACATATATCGAGCTGAGCTAACGCCCAGCGCCCCCATTGATCAGCCTGCTTTTTAATCACTGTGCAGTTAAACCTTTTATCTTTTAAAATAGCCACCCCTGTTATGGATACAGTTTGAGTAGTGCAAATAATAATATCAAGTCCTAAATGCATCAATAAATTTCGGTCCTTATAGGCCAGATGTGTTTCTGTAAGAACCGCAAATTGAGGCTGATAAATTCGAATCTCTTCCCGGAATAACCGTCGTTTAGTTGTACTATTGAGGCCAGCCACGTTACATACCAGACAATTAATCCAATTCATGATAAATTTCAAATTTTTGGATGAGCCCTCCTCCTTCTACTACAATCAATATACCAATAAACATAATATTTACTATTTTTGATCTATTATTTCGTCTATTAATCAGTACTGAAAACATTAAGAAGACTGAAAAAAACCTTCCTCTTTTAATACCATGGTGCCCTAGTGATGATGATTCCCCCCCCCCCATTCAACCCCACCCTCCCTCCCTTGTCCTTTGCGAACAACATCAGCATCTAAGAATGACAACTCACCCTGTCGCTTAGAAGAACCCTCCCCCCCTAGAAACGCCTGCCGCTGAAGGGCAGCCTTTCAGAGCAGCAGCATAGATGGTCATCCCACCCCACTTTTGTTACAACCTCCTTTAACCCACCAAAAAAAAAAAAATAAATAATAATAATTTTTAAATCGAATCTTCCTCCCTCCCCCTTTTTTTTTTTCCCCCCTTCTTTCCTTTAGTTTTTCTAGTCTTTTTTTTCTTCCTTGCCTTTTTTCAATCTAAAATGTTAACTGATATTTTAACAACAGGAAAGAGGAAGAGGAGACATAGAAAGGGCCAACGCCCCAAGTGATAATCCAAGTAATAGTCCAACATTGACATTTTTCATAAATTCAATTCACTTCAGTTTAGCTTCAAAATTCAAAAAAAAAAAAAAAGAAAAAAAAAAGAAAAGAAAAAAAAGAGGATATAAAGCCTGGAACCCCCGGGCTATTCGCTTAACATTAAGTCCATGCCTTTTGCAGTAATTTCTTACTTTACAACACAATAGTGTCACTCGATTTTGTGTGTTGCACCGCATCTTTGGAAAAAAAAACAAGTCGAGAAAAAGAACAGAGGACTAGAGAACATGGCGGCCGGCAACAGGCAGGTCAGGGGAGCACCTCAAGGGAGACAGGCGGCACCAAGAATCCCATACCGCGGAGGAGGGGGTGGGGACAGCCCAAAAAGCCGGAGCAAAGAAGCTGGAGACCTGGACACGGAGGGAAGCACAGACAAAAGGCAGGACCCACAGCAGAGTTTGTCTGCAGGGAGAGGTGGTAAAGTGTAACGCCCTGAACGTCTCAGGATCGTTTAACAGACACGACAATGAGGACGCAACCACTTGTGAAGGGTTAGTTCTTTTAATGAAGGCAAATAAAATACAAAGAACAAACAAAAGTTATAGTCACTGGAATCCTCCAGGCTAAGTACGTTACCAGCCCACAGCACGGATGGTCCTAACCGTCCTCTGCATATACGCCGATCCCGGCGTATGCTAACAGAGGGCAGAAATGAAATGGCCGACAATGCCAATCGGTAGGCTGTGAGGGGCACGAAGAGTGTTGGGGAGAATCGAGGAGTCAGGGAAACACCCAGCCGGGGTCTCTACCTGAAGGGAGCAGCCGCTCAACCTCTTCCTCAGACTGCACCGGGACGCGGAGTCACCTCCTGGTGATGCGTCACCGATACCCCAATCACAAGCAAGAAGACTGAACCGAGAGCAGCCGCTCGATCGATCCTGTGGACTTCCGAGTCTGTAACGCGGCAAACACCTCCTGGTGTGCGTTACAGCTGGCAGTCCCTGTGTCTCTGGTCGGGCTGGGAGTTACGACTCCAACCAGTAAAAGCGCCACTGCGCTTGGACTCAGCCGAGTCAAAAAGCGAAGCTCAATGGTTGACCGGTAGAGCTTCCGGGTCCTTCACAGGTGACGATGGGGCAAGACACGGCCCAGGGAGTAACGACTCGACCTACCTCCGTTCTTGCCTTACTGGAGCACCACTCCGGAACACTGCTCTTCACGAAGCAGGTACGTCGGTGTAAACACAATATCCGACAGCCTTGTACCTCCCGGTTCCTCCCTTTATAGGGCGTGTTTTCCTTGAGTTATGTAACAGCTCTCCTGTTTACATAAGGGCGTGTTTCCCTTGAGTTATGTAACAGCTCTCCTGTTTACATAAGGGCGTGTTTCCCTTGAGTTATGTAACAGCTCTCCTGTTTACATAACCTCTCAACCGCTAAGCATCCTGGGAGATGTAGTCCGTTTTCGCTGGTTACCGTTTTCCTCCCCTCGTATGACAGGAATTCTTGACATAAAGAAGCCCGAAAGGAGGCAAGACAGCGAAAAAAGGCCAAAATCAAGACTAAAAGCCGAAATTACACATATTAGTGAGCCCAAGCTGCAGGGACAAGGAAGGTACACATTAAGGAGTGCCAAGAGGGGTAAGGCCTTGTTTGAACAGTGTGCAAGTAGGGCTAGAGGTTGTGGTGGAGGTAAAGGTGAAGGAGAGGAGAGGAGGAAAGAGAGTATTCAGAGTTTAAAACTCCAGTAGTAAAAATTCCTGTGAAAAGAGAACAGAAAGCGGCTAAACAAGAGGGGCTGATAAAACATCGTATGAATAAAACCCAGAAGGTGAAGGTTACTCCCACTCTTAGGACCTTTTTTAAGGTATTGCCAAGGACTTTAACATTGAGGGAAGGTAGGACAATAAGTAGCGAGATGGATAAGGTTATGGAGGGACAGTTAGATCATGCGGTGGAGAAATTACTGGGGGAATGGGGGGGATGTGTGCAGTACCAAGAGGTACACAGTATTGCAAGAAGATCCAAAAGATAAGGAGGGCATGGAAAAAGCAAAAGAGGTAGGTCCACCACTCATCCAACATTAGAGAAAGGTGAGGGAACTAAGAAAGGGTGATCCCAATCCAAGAAAAAAATTGAACATAGAAGAGAACATAGACATTGCAGGGGGAAGTCAACATGGGGGGGAGCAGTCTTGGGGGGCCTGATAGCAACACTCACCTATGAGATTAGAAGTAGGTTTGAAGTGTCTGAAGGAAGGAAGTGAGAGGGTGAGAGGGGGAGAGAGGGGGGGAGGGGGGGGAGAGAGGGGGAGGGGGGGAGAGAGGGGGAGAGGGTGAGAGTGAAGGAGAGGGTGAGGGTGAAGGAGAGGGGGAGGGGAGGGTTAAATCGGCTTGTGAGGCTTAAGTGAAAAAAACTTGATGATCTTGCAGGAAGAACAACAGTTTTAGAGGCAACAGTGGAGGAACTCAAGGGCAAGATACAGACAAATGAAGAAAGATAAAAAAAACTTGAAATTGAGAGAACATGGGCGTCAGGATTGGGAGGAAAGGATGGAGGATAACCAAAGGAGAAATAATCTACGGATTTTAAATGTGCCGGAAGGAGCAGAGGGAGATGACCTGAAAGGTCTGGTAGTTAAACTGATTAAAATAGGGCTCCATCTAGAAGAGACCGAGCAAGAGTTTGGTAGGGACATCCAGAGAGTACAAAGGGACCCCTTCAGGCTTAATCCAAATAGAAGTAAACCCAGGAGGATTTTGGTAAATTTCCTTACTTACTCTCTGAAAGAGAAGGCACTATCTTGTGAAATTAGGTCTGATATCTTCTACATTACCTCCAACAGACAATGGGAGTTGGGTAAGAGAATGGACCAGTTCAAGAAGTTATGGGCCTCCGTGCAGATGAAATTCCCGGTGGTGCTAAAAGTTATGATGAATAACAAGATGTATAATTTCAGAGCGGTGAGTGAAGTGGATGACTTTATAGGATCTTGTGAATAGATTGGTAAATAGATACAGGAAGGAGGGAACTAACTAGGAAGAGCAATAAATAACGGTTTGAAATGTAATTTTTCCAATTATATAGGTAGAGAAAGAAACACACTTGGGGGGGGGGGGGGAAACCCATAGGCTAAGGCTGTTAGAAAGGGGGGAAGGTTCTCCATGGGGAAGGGGGGGAGGGGGGGGGGGTAGGGGTCACTGGGTGGGGACCATTAGGGGAAAAAAGGAAACATTCCTCTGCAGTCTAAGATTTGTTAGTTGAGAAGGTTACTAAGATAGGAACATGGGAAATTGAATCTGAAGATTTTATCTTGGAACATTACTGGGCAATGGGCGAGGCCACCAATGGGCGAGGCCAAGGAAAGAGCATATCCTCCAGTATATAAAAGATTGTACTGCCCAGATCTGCGTACTCCAGAAGACGCATCTGTCTGAGAAAGAGTGTAAGGGAGTATTTAAGTCCCAAAAGTCTGTGCAACAAGTGGTGTGCACTAAGCAAACCTTCGTAACTAAAGACGTGGCGATATTAATAAAACAAGACCCAAAAATCTCTATCATAGAAAGTAACTCAGATACACGGGGTAGATGGGTCGTAGTAAAATTAAAAAGGAGGGGGCTTGGTTTCACGTTGGCAGGGTATTACGGGCCTAATGTGGACGATATAGCACCATTGCAAGTGTTATTAGTGGAGTTATCTTGCTCCTCGAACCCAATTATCTGGGCAGGTGATTTTAATGTGACATTAGATAGTACCTTGGATAGATCGGCTGGTAGTAGAGCAATCGCAAATCAAAAAATGAAGGGGCAGATAAAGTCAATGATGAAACAATTGGGATTATATGACAGTTGGAGATCTCCATCAACAAAAGAGGAGACACGTAAACATGAAATATCATCACCAGTCGAGGATAGATTATATTTTGTTGGACTTAGGTCTACGGGAACAAGTTAAGAATATTACACATATCGGGATTCAACTGTCAAGATCATTCCGCAATTTTATTGGAGATTTGTCTTAAGGAAGATAGTTCACCCCCCAGATGGACGCTAGACCGTACCCTGTTGTTGGATAAGGAAATTGTTGGGAGATTAAAAGGGGATACAGTCAAATTTTTTTTTACTTTAATTGGGGCTCGGCGCCGGCAGGGGTGGTGTGGGATTCCTACAAAGCATACTTGAGGGAGGAGGCTAATAAGTTATGCGGTTGGGAAGAGTAGAGTCTTGCGGGAAGAGATAAGAGAAGTGGAGGAGAGGATAAGAGTACTAGAAGGAGAGCTGGTCAATAATACTCAGAGAGAGTCTAGACAGATTGAACTATCAGACATGAAAATTAAACTTACCGCCATTTTGGACAAAAGGGTAAGAGAAAGGTGGGAGACAAGCAAGTTAACGCAATTTGAGTATGGGGAAAATTGCGGAAAATTGTTAGCTTGGCAGACAAGGAAAGATCAGGTGAAAAACATAATACAAAAATTAAATGTCAGAATACTGGTAAGGTTTTAACTAACAGAAAAGAGGTTGAGGAGGCTTTCTATAACTATTTTGGATCTTTGTATGAAGAGGATTTGGTGCCACCCGAAGAAAAGAGAAATAGGTGGCTAAGTTGGGGCGCGATAGTGGCATTGGAAGAGGAAAAAAATGCTTTTATAAATACTCAAATTCAGGAAGGGGAAGTAGAGCAGGTACTGAAGAAGGTTAAGCGGGGGAAAGCACCCGGTCCAGATAGTCTACCTTTAGAAGTGTACAGTGTACTAAAGGAGGGGCTGACTCCAATCCGGACTAGATTATTTAACGGGCTGCTAATGCAAGGGATATCCCAACCAGAGTCCTGGTCAGAGGCTACAATTTCCCTAATCCCAAAACCAGGAAAGAGCAAAAATAGATGTTATTCTTATAGGCCAGTGTCGCTCAAATTGCGACTACAAGATTTTTACCAAAATTCTGGCAGACGGAGTGAAGGGCCTTATGGGGGACTTGGTGCATGAGGACCAGAAAGGCTTGATGAAAGGAAGGGCATTACATGAGCTAACTTACTCCCTGATAGGAGCAATTGATTTGGCGGTAGCGAATAATGCACCTTTAGCGGTTATAGCCTTGAATGCCACCAAGGCGTTTGATCGTGTGAATTGGGCTTTTCTGTCATCAGTTATGGAAGCGGCTAAGTTGGGTGACAGATTTTGGAGAATAATTGCGGGGTTTTATAAGTCACCGAGGGCAAGAGTTTTAGTGAAGGGAGCATGATCACCACCATTCACTATTAGGAGAGGGACAAGACAAGGGTGCCCGTTATCCCCACTTTTATTTAATCTGTACATGGAGCCAGTGGCAAAACAAATTGAGAAAAGAGCAGGGGATAATACCCTTTCAGTGTAAAGATGGAGTTAAGAATCTAGCATTATATGCTGATGACTTGTTGATATATACAGCGGACCTCGGAAACAGAATGACACGTAGTAAAAATTGCGGAAGACTTTGGAAGAGTATCATGGTACGAGATAAACCGGGACAAAACGGAGATTATGGCATGGAATATAGATGAAGGGGCAGAAAAAACTACTGAAATGAGATATCTGGGAGTAAGAGTGACTCATGACATTAATAAGCGTGCGGAAACTAACTTTAACAGGGTGAAAAAAGAAGTCTGTGATTTAAGGGTCGGTTGGATGCACCTACCCTTGACTATCTTTGGTAGAGTAAATCTAGTGAAAATGATTCTACTACCGAAGCTGACCTTTCTCTTCAACGCTAGACCTCTGCCGTTTAAGGAAGCGGGGCATATGAAGTTGCAGGGTAAGATTGGTTCTTTTATATGGGCAGCAAAAGGACCCCACATCTCATGGAAAAAATTGCGAAGGAGGAGAGAGAGAAAGGGGGCCTGACTCTTCCAGACTTGCAATTATATGCATGGGCTTTCCAGCTTAAAAATAGCAGAATGCTTTTGGATAGACCCTTAGATTCGGAAATTGTGAAGCTGTTTACTGGATTGAATAGGAGTAGAAGGAGGGGCTTCGGGCTTTATGATGAAGTATGCAGATCCTAGATATTTTTAAAGAGTTAGATTGAAGATTCTTAGAGGTGCGACAGAAACCTGGTATAGGATCAGAAGGAGACTGAAATGGCTATATTATAGCAATATGGCTCCAATTTGGGACTCTCCTGGATCACCAGAATGGACGATGGACAAATTGGCAGGGGCACTAAGGAAAGCTGGAGTAGAAAGATGGGAGTATTTACTAGAAGGAAAATTGTTGATTCCATGGGAGTTTTTTTCAAAATAAAACAAATAATCAAGTCTCAAGGTTCGAATATCTTCAAATTCAAAGTTGGCTTCAATCATTAGAAAACAAGATAGAATGTTGATTCTAGATGGCCCAAAGAAGAAGGAAACATCATATTGGTATTGGCGGATGAAGTGGAGGGGGAATTTACTCAGCCACAAGAGTTATGGGGGACTGACTTGCCAGGAGCAACGCTGGAAAAATTATGGCAAGTATCCTTTTCTACACTTCAAAAAGTGATCAAGCCCGCCTATTTAAAGAGAAACCACCTTTTTTCTGTCTATAAAGTGTACTGGACTCCATAGAAGCTGTCAAAAGTCGGGAACAGAGGAGAGGTGGCGTGTACCAAAAGCAGCTTGAAGCTGGCTGATGACCTGCATATGTTCTTGAGTTGTCCAGAGATTCAGGTATTTTGGGGAGAGGTGTGCAGTGATTTGGCTAATATCTTGAAGATACAGATTCAGGTAAGCCCTCTCCTTGTGTTCTTTGGGGTGGACAGCACGTTTGATAGGGATAAGCAAAAACTAATTTTCTATGCTAGGTTATTGGCACGAAGAGAATTATGTAAAATAATGGACTAGCCCAAATCCTCCCGCAAATATAGAGTGGAACTCATCTTTGAAATATATTTTAAGTTTGGACGCAATCTCCCTAGAAAGGAGAAGATATGCCTTTTGGCGTACGTTAGCGGGATGGTTGGAGAGGTAGGAAGGGACTGTTGAATGATTATGCCTAAAATTAGACCTCGGTATAATACACATGCCACTCCCAAAATTTATCGGATCTTTCCTGGTGGATCCGTTTCGAGCGATGGTTTATGGGTTGGGAGAATCGATGGTTAGGGAGAATGGCTTTTGAAGTGCAATTGGCAGGTCTCTGATAAGCAAGGCAGTATCAGAACCTTTCTGTCCCGGCACGGAAAATGGGCGGTCTCGGATGGAGGTGCTGTGGAAGGAAATCCGAGGCTAATGAGGACAAAAAAATTTAACAAATAAAAAACCCGAAATAATGTAAGGCTCTCTTGCTGGTTCTGGGTGGTCCCGTTTTCTATGATGGTAAACAGAAGTAGCGTAAATCTAGTACAGGTGTAGCTCAAACACCCCCCAACAGTGTGTGCTCAGTTTCAAGACGCTCACCACTATGCAGGTAAATCAGTCCTCTCTGGTCTCCTTCAGGCTGCCTGGTACTCTGGGATGTGCATGTGCACTAACAGGAGCAGTGGCACACCACCAAGCAGTCTGGAGTATTTTCACTGCAGGTGATGAGCAGCATTCACTGGCACCTTCAGATTCTTCTTCTCGGGTGCTTGAAGAAGAATCTCCGAAATGATGAGGTCCGACTTGGTCCTCAGGTTAAGTGCTGTCCCGCTTAATCTCTGTAGTTTAAAAAGAAGCCCACGCAGGGCTGGCAGGACCACAGACGTAGTCTCTGAAAGAGCCTGCAAACCCTGTCAGTTGCAGCCCCATACAGGTTTTTCCTAGATTCGGCAGATACAGCCACAACACATGCATCAGGAATTTGGCAGGTGCTGCTCCACCTAGGCTGTTCACAAATTTAGTAATTGCAGCCCTCCCGGGGATAGTGCTGCTTTGGCAGGTACAGTCCCACCTGGGTCAAATTAAAATACACAATCATAGCCCCAACCGAGCTTCAACGATCACGTCACCTTGAAATCACAGTTACCATCTGAACTGTCAGGAGAGTCTGCGGAGGCCCTTCGAAACCAGGATAGTGGTGGATCGCTCTCCAAACATCAGCTCCTCTTGGGCACCCAACAGCCACCAGAGATTTTCTGCACCTCACTCCTTCCTGGACAATGCATACTCCTGCAAAGTAGAGAGGCTTCTACCCATATATTAGCGGGGAGGGGTGCCTTGTAGGTCCTTCAGGGCACAGTTTTTCTTCAGCAAGATATCAGGCTTCAGGTGATGCCTCCTTCCCTATAGGAAACTGGCTATCTGGCAGATACCAGCCCTGTTTGCACAAAAGTGCTCCATGTATTTTGCAGAGCACTCCCTTCCTTTGCCATAAAGGACTTGGAACTAAGTGGGACAGTGGGTCCCACTTTTATATATAACTAGTGGGCAGGAGATGGGTATCTATGGTCTGACACCAAAGAACTGGTTTAGGGAAGTTCTTCTTTCAAGTGTCTTTTCCAATCTGTTCTTCTGACCCAGCCTTTTTGTAGAGTGATGCTCCTCACAGCAGGGTGGTCTCCTTCCTGGCGCAGTTGCAACATGGGCACAAAGAGATGCAAGGTTTCTGCACCTGGCGGGCATAAACCCAACTTAATAACCAGGGAAAGACAAAAGGGCAGACCTCACAAAGTTTGCCTTACTTTTTGCAATCTCACCCCTTCCATCCACCAACTGGCAATGTTCTGGGAGAATAATGAATAACTCCTTCCTAACCAAAGGGCCTCAAAAACATCTAAAGTGGCTGTGTCTCCATTTCCCTCACTTCTGCGTCTAGGACGATCTCTCTACTTATAGCAATGCAATCAATGCATTTTCATTATCTAGGAGCAGAAGCTCCTCACCCTCCATTTTGCTTATCCAAAACGGATCCAACTAGCCTAAGTTACTCGGGGCTCACACGAACACACCATGCATGTACCACACAGGATTAACACATCAAAATGTATAACACTCACTCTGGATGTTAGCACAAAGGACTGGGCCACTGAACAAAAGAGGAACTTCAGTGACTCGGATGAAAAGGACTGATCATACTAATCATTTCTCCAAACACAGTATTCTGCCACCACTGCTCTACATGCTGGACCCTATGACACAGACAGCAGTCCTCGCTCAAATGAGAGCATGCTTAGGTGGGGACAGACCACGGTGTTTGCGAACAAGCCAATTTAGGATGACACCAGGGTCAAAAATTTAAAGTTATGATACCAGATGAGGCATTCAAGGCCCAGGAAAATGCCTATTCGCCATGCAAGGAACATACCTGTCCCAAAAGTCCACAAAACCATACACATGGTCTCTTAAATGCATAGAAGGTAGAGTTAAAACTGAAGTTTCAAGAAGAGCACATGTGGCTGTATGTCACTCAATTTACCAACCTCGAAAGGTTAGAAGGCAGAGTGGGTCTTGATGGACTTCAATCGACTGTCCTCCAAATCTGTAGATATTGGTGGCAATCATTAACTCACTCAGACATTTTGCCAGCAAGTAATAAACATTTAAACAAAATATATTTCTTAATACAACAGTCGGTATTTTGTTAATGATGAAAATCGTTCATCTCGTATAAGCAGCCCACAAATACTGAAAAACATAATTGTGAGCAAATCGTTCCTTTGCTGTGAAATATAAATGTGACTGTAGGCTATGGGGGTAGTCACTGCCTTGTTGTATTCTACCTACAGGTATGTAAGGCCCTGATGTATTAGGGACAATACAAATAACTAGACATTCCTTATTATCCCACGTTTGAAGATATTTAGTCTTTAGCATGACTGCTTGTAGTACCGCCAGAAAAGCTGTATGTATGGATGTCAACAAAGCATATAAGGTCTCCACTCGCTCATCATAAATGCAGAATGCAAGTCTTCCAAAACTCAAAGATCCCATGAGGGTTCGTACATTTCTCAATGTATTTGGAGGCACATTTTTTTTTTTCCAAAACCTTTACTCAGCAAGTAACGTCATCACACAGCAGGTTGCCTACAACCACCTCGGGCCGGCAGCGTATCACAATGAGCAGAGGAATAAGGATGTACACAGCGAAATGCCAACAACCCGAGAGGGCAGGCCGCGTGACAACATACATGGGTTTTGTATTTTTAAGAGAGCAAGGATATTGCTACCCAATGGTCAAACTCAACATAACACCCCATTCCAAACTAGCTTCACAGTGAGGTAAGAAATAGTCCAATAATGAAAAGACTCAGAGCGAGCCAGGTAGCAGCTGGGTCAATACGCCCAGTTCTGAAATTCAAAATCGCTACCATGCATACCACAACAGCGTTATGAGCAACTCAGTAAGCAACCTTTCCGACACGCCAGGATCATCGCCAGTCGCCCAATCGCCCCAAATGTCCCAACATCCACCCAGCCGTCGCAGGCAACCAGACACTGGAGGCTACAAGAGCAGCGGGTAGTCTCACCAACCCGGGATGTCCACAAAAAAGGGCTCCATGTTCAGCAGCCAGTTCCCAAGGTCCTCCAAGGCCGCCCTCGCCCCCTCTGCACGCTACGCAGAATCCAATCCAGGCAGGGAGGGAGGGTTCACCTCACCAGGCAGCAATGGATTCTGCAGCAAGTACGCCTTCAAGTGGTCCCATATGTCCCGGGGACGGGAACCAGTCGGGAGGAGGTCAGAGTAAAGGGTAAGCTGATCTTGCCAAAGGATCATCGTTTCTAGCCAATCTTTGAATTTAGGTGCCCTCCCCCTGCCCCATCTACAGGCCACCCTCCATTTGGCAAGGAGAAAGCACAGCGAGGCAAATTTCCTACGTGACACCAGGAGGGGCTCAGTATACCCCAAAACGCCCATCAGCGGAGTCGGCTGGAGTGCGGTATCTAGCATTTTCCCTACTGCCTCAAAAACCTGTACCCAGTAGTGCTGAAGGGCCGGGCAGCTCCAGGCCAAATGCAGCATATCCGCACAGTCTGCCCGGCACCTATCACATCTAGCGTCCTCCCGTAGCCCAAATCTGTGCAGCTTAGCCGGGGTATAATAGAATCTTTGCAAGAACTTGAAATGAGTGATACGCAGCCTGCCGCTAGCAGCCACCCTCTCCATTTGTGTACAGCAGTAGTGCCATACCCGGTCCGGGATGTCCTGTTCTAGTTCGCTAGCCCATCGAGCCCGGGCAGGGCCTCAGGAGGGGCCACAGGAGGCGCCAAGTTCGGCATATACAGACTGGTATAAGATGGACACCGAATGGGAGGCGGTTTCCGCCCCCAGCAGGGCATGTAACTGGGGCAGCAGCGGCGGTTCATGTGGGTAATCCGGCGTGCAGGCCCGTATCCCCTCTCGCAGACGGGCGTAGATGAAGGTCTCCATCCCAGTCGGGGGGGGCTCAGCACATAGCTGTTGAAGGGTGGCAAATTTTCCATCGTTGTATATATCTCCCCACGTGTGGGTCCCCCGCAGTCGCTGGAATCGTTTAAAAATACCCTCCTGGAGGAGGGTCAGTTGGGGATGAAACGCTAATGGCAGGCGGGGAGAGTAGAGCATTGGGGCCTGCATGTTGCGCGCAATCCAATGCCATGCTCGCACCGTGCAGTCTACAGACGTGGGGTTCCGGTCGCGCTGCGCCGTCCGAAGCAAGAGCGCCCCCTCCAGCGGAACAGGCTCCACAAGCCAGTGCTCCGTAGCTACATGGGCCGTATATTTCGGGCCGCGGAACCAGTAGTGCGCATAATGCGCTTGCGCACATATGTAATAGAGTTCAAAGTTAGGGAGCTCGAGGCCCCCCTGCACATAGGGGCTGGCCAGCATCTCCCAACTGATCCGTGGTTGTTTACCACCCCAGACGAGGCGTAGGAGCTCAGTTTTCAATGTGGCAAAAAAGGTTCGACCCGGATGGTAGGGTATATTCAGGAAGTAGTAGAGAAACTTAGGCAAGACGGTCATCTTAACCAGGGAGATTCTGTCGGCAATGGACAATGGCAGAACTATCCATCGCGTTATGGAATCTCGTAGTGCGTAAATGGCTCGACCGTAATTATCGCGGATCAGCTCCTCCCGCTCCAGGGCGACATTCAACCCCAGGTACCGAACAGAGGACTCGCACCATTCCAAGGGGAAATCGACCGCAAAGGGAACGACAGCCGGAGTAAGAGGCAGGATCTGTGATTTCGCCCAATTGATATGTATACCAGACAGGCCCCCAAAACGGACGAACTCTCGGAGGAGGGGGTTGAGGTTGTTCATCGGGTCTTTCACATACAGGGTAACATCGTCCGCATACAGTGAAATCAGGATGGGGCGCAAGAGGCATCTGAGGGCCTTTTCCTGGTGGTGCTGGCGCACCCTGGCCGCCAGCGGCTCCATCGCCAAGGCGAACAGCAGCGGCGATAAGGGGCACCCCTGTCTGGTGCCCCTCGACAGCGGTATCTCCTGAGACGTATGTCCGTTGATCTGCACACGGGCCACTGGGTCAGTGTAAAGCAGTTTAATCAAGGCGGAGAAACCAACCGGGAACCCCATACAGCGAAGTACCGCGTGCAGGTAGTCCCACTCCACTGAGTCGAACGCCTTAGTGGCATCCAAAAGAACAGCCGCCAGCGGCAGTTGCAGGGCCACCTGTTGAATAATCGAGAGAAGAGTACGAAGGTTGTGGAATGTGGAACATCTGGGAATAAATCCCGCCTGATCCGGTAGGATGAGTCTATCCATCAGGAGATTCAATCGGTTAGCTATCATTTTAGTGAGAATTTTACTGTCCACGTTGAGGAGGGACAGTGGCCAATAAGAGTAACATTTGTGAGCTGGCTTCCCTGGCTTTAGTATGGACAGGATGAGGGCTTCTCTCATAGTGGGCGGTAGCGCCTGCTCCTCCTGCGCCTCTGCATAAACTTCCCGAAGAATAGGGGCCAGCTGATCTATGAACAGCTTGTAAAAATCGCTCGGCAGCCCATCCGGTCCAGGCGCTTTCCCTGACCTAAGCTGAAGTATCGCCTCCCTAAGTTCTTCATCCGTGAAGGGGACACATAGGAACTCACGTTGGTTATCCGACAGGTATCCCAGCGTGATGTCACCAAAGAACTGCGGGAAGCCCTCCATGTTGGTCCCCTTCGAGCGATAGAGCTCCGTATAAAAGTCAGTGAAGGTCTGCAGGATCTGAGCGCTATCATTCTGGAAATTGCCTTCGCCATCCTCCACCTCTAGTATGTAGTTTTGGAGGCACATTTCTGTATTAAATCTGGTGACAATGCTCTGCCCTTGCTTGATAATTCATATCCCAAAACGACAAATATGTCAAGGAAGACATTTGTAGACCTTTTCTAATGTCTTCGACCAAGTGTGCATGCATAATGTATGATATTGATAACTAATTGATAATAATTTGTTGATTATATGGTATATAATCTGCTGGAAGTTGCAGATACGTTGAAATACAATACAGTTATGGAATGTAACCTAGTGTACGCATGTTAAACCTAGATTGCGTCCCTGGGATCATTCTTTAAATTCTTAAGTAATTTCATTCATTCTAATTCTCTATCCCCAACCAAGACACCCAGAGACTGCAAACATGCTCTGTTCACTTGTGTCACATCTAAACAATCTATGAGCTTCATAAAAGTGAGTCATGCCCATAAGTTTGCAGACTGCCATTAACCACATTCTTCATGGATGAACATAATCAGGGCAAAAGAACAAAAAATGTTTTTAAGTCTCTTGATAAAAGTGGGCAAAAAGGACACTGGGTCGACAGTCTTCTTTTATTCCATTTGCAACGGACCGTCCTCAGCAGCTGGCAGCCAACACTGAATTTAGTATACAAGTTTTTGGCTTGCGGTGGTCTAATCATATCCATGTATGGCTCAAAATTAGGAATGCATTTATGCAAAAGAAATGAAAAATTGAGTGGGGCTCCACAATTTTCGATAATTCCAAATCTCATACTACACGGAATCCCAAAATGCTTTTTTTCAAGTTAGTAATAATTGCTTTGTTCATTTTGTTTGGGCAGAGCCACACCTCCTCCATTTTAATAAATCCACACAGATACTAAACTTTCTAGAGCCAAGGGGCCGCACGCTTTTATCAATGCCAACTACCTATGCAAGGCCCACTCTATGGGGCATCAATTCAGGCGTCGTCCAGAGGGGCACTCAATAGAGTAAAAGCTTTAAGAGCACCATAGGGTCTATTTTATTCACACCCAATTCAAAGCATAAAGGGATATTTGAAAAACTTGGAGGTAATCTAAACAATAACTTAATAAATGTGTTCTCAGCTTGTGTAAGTAGAGACATTTACAAATCCCCATGATTTCGCCCTGTACGTAGGCCACTCCCATGCCGTGGCCTTGTACACCTTGAGAGCTTGTGATATTATCCCTCTTGAGGTTTCCTTATGTTTTCTAGCTGTTACAGCCACTCTATAAGACAAAATTACTGTTTCTCAATCTGGTTGAGCCTAGGAAAGATTATCAGCCAGCCTTACGCTAAGATGATCAAAACTTCACCTGCTCCAAGGGTACCCCCTCCATCCACATCCTACTGCTAAAGGACCAATGGGGATTTAGAGCCATAAACTTGGACTTAGAGGGATTTATCTCTAAGCCCCTAGCAATGCAGGACATAGTGATGCCATCCAGGAGGGATTGAATGCCCTGTGGGGTTCTAGAGAGCAACAGTGTGTCATCTGCAAACCTAAGGGTCGATGTGCTGTATCCTGCCAATTTAGGTACATCATGCTTGCAGGTTGCAAGCCACTCCCCTGCTCCATTAACATACAATTTGAACAGTGTGGGGGCAAGGACACACCCTGGTCTCATTCCTCGATTAATGGGTATCATTTCTGTCAGATCCCCTCCCAAGTTCCATCAGACCAGAGCAAAAGTATCCCTGTGAAGTAATTTCAAGATTTTTTTAGAAGATCCTTGGGGATACTATGTTTTTCGATTACCCTCCAAAGGTTATTCCTGGGCACAAGGTCAAAAGCATCTCTCAAATCTATGAAGGCCATATATAAATGGTCCCACCGCAGGACGACATATTTTCAGCATATTGTCCTGTAGCGGAACACCTGGTACAGGGTACTAACCTATCTAAAGCCTGCTTGATTGTCAGAAACAACATTGTGTTCAGTCATCCATGCTAGAAGTCTCAATAGCACCCGTCTACAAAAGATTATTTGGCTTTGGTCAATCAGGCTAATTGCCCTATAATTGGAGGGGGATATCCTGGTTCCCCTCTTTATAAATAGGGACAATAATCGCGCCTCCCTCCAACCAGCCCGCCCCCACCAAGATGGCAGGATAGCCCCTCCCCTCATGTGGGCATTCGTCTGTGTTTTCATATACGGAACCCACATTTCTGGCTGGGACAAATAGAAGTCTTTGGTAATGCCATCAAGGCCAGGCGCTTTTTCTCTCTTCATTAAAAGCAGAGTGGGTCCTATCTCCTCTATGCCATACTCTAGAGAGTATATCATTCATTCATACATACTGTGTGCAGGAATCGGTACAGGCTTATATGCAGAAAATGCCTAGTTTGAGCAAAATATTTTCAAAGGTTTAGCTCGACTTGCTGTGACAACTAAAATGTGTTTGTGTGCCCAGTCAAATATCATGACAACTGATTCAAAACACAAGCACAGGTGCACCACACATCAAAAGATCAGGGAAAGCAATAATATAATCATTTCCCACATCAAGATTATTAAAAAAATAATTCATTTTTATTCAAAGATTGTAATCATTATCATTTCTTTTTAAAACACAGAATTGTAAGTACAATTTGGTCTTGACAGCACAGCCGACGCGTTTCGTCCTAGAAGCGGACTTCTTCAGGGCATGTAAGGGATGCAAGAATTAATCAATCCCATTCAGCATGAGTGGATGCAGTGCCAGAGCCGTAGAGTCTGTAAAAGTTTACCCTTCGTTTTTTAAAATAGATTGAAATTATATTGAAGCGTGAAATTCTATAGCATCACCATATTTTCCATGGCTGACCAAGTCACGTCATTTTTGATATTTTCTTGTTTTGAAAGACCGAGAGATAACAGTCTTCACAGTCAGTATGCAGCTGTGATAGACGCCCAAAAGATCCGGTAATAACGGCAGGCGCGTAGTGAAGAAATGACGGGCAAGCATATAGGGATACAAATATACAAGGGATAGCAGATTAGGTGCTGGTCTATAGAGGGCTCCACTGTTGGGTGTTTTCATGCCCTTTTGTTTGCATATCATGACAACTGATGTCTAACAGTTGGTTTTATTTGTACAATTCGCTAATTTAGCACAGATTCAGATTATGACCCCAAACTGAATAGAATAACCGAGACATCATTTTAATAGTGAAGCTTAACAAACCCTTCAGCAGCATAGGATTGTCCTACCTGGGCTGAGGAGAAAAGCAATAGTACAATGGATGTTTCCATATTTGTAATAATAGATAACTACTTGAATGTGCCCCCAGGAGTAATCACGCAAACCACACTATTAGTTAACAAGCAGTAGCAAAGCCACACATGCACACACCTAGAGAACGACATGGGCACATTGTAAATGAGCCAAGATGGCAGATGCCCCCCCCCCACCCAAAAAGTTTTATAAATTAATTTCTTTAACAGGCCGCAAGGGCTCAGGGTGCAACAAAGGAGTGGGTTGGGGTAGCAAGATTGAGAAGCAAAGAGTGAATGAACGGAGGGGGTAAGAGAGCTACATATGTGCTTAAGACTGGGCAGGGGAAGGCCCAAAATGATGAATAATAAAGCCAGAGGTGGGTAAATCAATAAACACATTGAGTGGGGTAGCAGGGATAGGGAGCAATATGGAGCCGGCAGGTGTTTGGTAGAAGAAAGCAGTCCACATGCACTCTCACAGAGTGCTAAAAGAAAAAGAAAACAATAGTTTCCTAAATGCGAGCAGTGGAAGGACACAAGTAGGCTAATGAAAAAGGATAGTAAAAGAGGCTATGCTCAAGGGAAGGTGCAAAACACTACAAGAGCAAGGTAAGCCATCAAATATGAAAGGAGTGTGACAATAATTCTGACCTATGTACGCAATAGGTGGGCTGTGAGCCCAATGTACATCAATAATACGGTCCACAGATGTTATGAAAAGGTAGCGATAAGCACAATTACTGTATAGAAATTCGGATACATGAAAATCTTTACGAAATCAAATAATAATTGTAACCTAATATTGAACGTGACTGCACATTCCTAACATTGCTCTTGGCCTTTCTAACTGCTCCCTTTGGACTATTCTGTTTCGTTGGTCTTTGCCCGTTCTCTTATCTTCAGTTGAAGATAAACAGACTGTTTAAATGAACCCATCACTGTTTTTCTCAATTTTGAATGGTTGAACTGCTGGCACGCTGGTTGTATTTGGCTGATGTGTGAAAGCAGTCATTTTAGGTGGACCAGTTTCCTCAGGTATCTGGCTGGCGGACAGACTTTGTAGAGGAAGCTTGGTCAGGGGTCTAAAATATTATAGATATTTACTTTTTGAAGAGATGATTAAAAAAAACTACTTGTCCTGCAAATAACTTATTTTTTATAAATCACTTGTCCCTTTTAAGACCACATAGTGTGGTGACAAATTTTGGGAGTGTTCTCATTAGATCAGACTTCTAATAATAGCCCTCTGATCTATTACATCAAGGTGTGGTTTCAAGCAAGGCTCTGATTTTGCCAGCTTTCAGCAAATCTACATACAGGGGATGGAAGTAGTTGGGAAGCTGTTGTTTCAGGGTTGGAATGCCCTGTGGCATACCCACTGTTAGACCTGGTACCATTGGCGCGAGTCTCCCTTCCATTTTTTCATATTGTCTCCTCTGTTTTTTATATGTTTAGCTGGTTTAGATGCTTTGGGCACTGTGCCACTGCTATTCAGTTCCACAGTGCAAGTGCTCCCTATGTTAAATTGATGTATTGATTAGTGACTCCATGATTGGGTTATTTGATTTAATTGTCAGACCCTAATACAGTGCACCATGTGTGCCCAGGGCTTGTAAATCAAATGCTGCTGGTGGGCTTGCAGCACTGGTTGTGCCACCCACAGAAACAGCTTGTAAAGTGTGTCTCAGATCTGCCATTGCAGAGCCTATGTGCAGTCTGGTACTGCCATATTGACTGGCCAAGTGCACCCACTTGCCAGTCCCTAAACCTTAACTTTTCTTCATATCAGACACCCCTATGGTAGGCCCAAGGGCAGGGTGCATTGTACGTATAAGGTAGGACATGCCCTGGTGTGTGTGGCATGTCCTAATAGTGAATTACAGCCATTTTCGTTTTTCACTATTGCAAGGCTATCTGTTCCCCATAGGCCAGAATGAGCAGTTTGATTATTACATCTTATAAATCCTAACTGACTCAGGGAACATGGTAGAAATCAGAGTTTAGTATGCCTGAACTCAGAATGATAAAATACATCTTTTAGTAAAGTTGGTTTTAACATTCTGTGTTTGAAAATAATACTTTTAGAAAGTAGGTATTTTCTTGCTTAACTGTACAAGCCTGCCTCTGCTAGGTTGTGTATTGTGTATCTGGTTCTGTGAGTGACAGGGGCTCTGGATTCCAGGAGAGACGGTGAGTCAGCACTGGGCTGAATAGAAAGATCTGCATTTAGATGGGTGGGAGGAGTTGCACCCAGGACCTGAATAGGGCTGTGCCTTCCCTCCACAATGCGGGCTCCACCTCCTGTGGTGCGTCTGATGTCTCTGCCCTGCACTGTGAAAGGAAAGGAGGAGTTTTGTCAACAAAGTGCTCCAGGACTGACCAGAACTGGTTTGGACTAGGCAAAGGCCTCTCTGCCTTCAGAGAACAAAGAGAAAAGTAGTATAAATATGGGGACCCAGACCCCAAGACTTTAGATCACTTATGGAACAAGACAAACCTCTGCCAAGGAGAAGAACCAAAGGAAGCTGTAGGAGTGGACTGCCCCCCTGCCAGAGTGCTGTGTTGCTGGATTGGCCTACAGTGGTGTCTGCTGTGCCAAGGAGTGGAGAAGGAACTTGTGTGTACTTCATCATCTTGCAGAATATTTCTCCATGGGCTTGAACTTGTGCTTGCCTCCTGCTGAAGTCTCCGGGACAAAAGACTTCACCACCAGCTCCCCCCTGAATGTCCTTGCTGGAAATTCTATCTGCAGTAGCATGCGTGTCGCTGGGAGCGCGACGCAACAAGAAGAAGTGTGTCGCCGCCGCAGCTGTAGTCATCGCATCGCCAGAGAAGCATACCGCTGCATCTCCCAGAAGCGAGTCTTCGTCGCAGCTGTCTGCTGTCGCATCACCGGAGAAGCGCGTAGCAACCGTGAGGGTCGCCGTCGCATCCCCAGAGAAGCGTGTCGCAGGGCCTGTCGCGGCTCCAAAGTAGAGATTCGCCGCAAGGCGAATCAGGGCGCGCCCGCATCGTCACAACGTCGTCGCATCAAGAGCGCCATCTTATCGCATCACAACGGACTGTCGCATCGAGGCGCCAACTTGCCGCATCGCAACCGGGCTGCAGCACGAGAATCTACGCATCACCTCCTCTCCGGTAAGGATCAAGACGCATCCCCTACTCTGCGCAAGCATTGAGGCGCGACACATTGTCTGCTCCGAAGCAACTAACCTACGCATCTCCAACGCTGCGAGCCTTTTGTTTATTTTGCGTTACGCATCCAGGTACTTTTGTGAGAACTGTGTCGCATTTACCATCAACTTGAACTAAGTTAATTCAACCATCCTTAAGTCAATTTTGAGTACAGTATTGTGGATTTTTGTCATTTGTGGTCTTGTGTTAAGTCTATATAAAGCATACTTATTTTTATAAAACCGGTGTGGTGTCCATCTGTAGTGTTTTCACTGTATTACTGTATGTGTTCACAAATGCTCAACACACTGCCACTGAGATAAGCCTGTCTGCTTGTGCCAAGCTACAGAGGGGGGTGAGCAGGGGTTATCCAGTAGAGTAACCCCCTTTCCCTGACTTAGAAGCAAGGGTCCCTATTTGGTCAAAGGTACCTACCTTTGCCAACTAGAAACCCCCAGTTCTAACACCCACAAACTAACATATTTAGGGATATGCCCCACTTCCTTTCCAATGTCTTCCCACATGCAGAAGGTTGATAACTGAATGCTAAAGCGTTTTCCACAGTAAGGGGAAAAAGGTAGTGTAGTAAAAGTGAATATTCTCAGGACCATCAAACGAATGCAGATTTGCGGACACAAAAATGTAATTCACAAGAAGTGGTAGGTGCATTTTTGTGCTTTCTATAAGAACTGGCATTCAATTTATTTTCATGTTGCCTATAATGGTTTTAACACAGTTTTCTTTAGGATTTTTAGGTTTCGTTTGCGCTGTGCTCGAGATATCGACTATATTTAAGATAAATCTTATAGGGGGCTTACATCCCGCCCTCTAGGTTTTCATTGGTTCCTGTGCTTGCCACTTACATATCCTCTGCTTCTATTGGCTGTAGTATACTATTTCCTGTTGTTCCTCTTGTCAGTGTCCCGGGGCCCATGTACTGTTTCCATCTGCTTTTGTGGAACTTTTTTTATGTTTTGTTTCATGTTTTGTCTTTGCTCCCCGCCCCTTCCTTTCACTCAACATCAGAGGCCCATAACTGCTCGTCCGCAGTGTCCTGCTTGAGCGATTAAACGTATTTTAAGCTGCTCTGCCCTCCGACTTCAAAACAGGGGTGGGATTCTGGTTTCCCTCAGCTTCCAGCAGATTGGCTACATAGTAGGCTAATGTGCACTGAGACGTCGCTTTTTTTTTTTACACTCGCGCTCATCAGCTGAGTGCTTAAACACATTTTTGGGCTGGTTCAACTGCGGTATGGGTGTCTGGGTGCCAAGGTTTGGTGGAAATGTCATTGAAAACAGGCTTCAAGTCTTTACAAATGGCCGTCTTCAGGTCTTTACAAATGCGGTACCTTTGTGAGGGGCGTGACTTTTATGCAACGTCTTTTCTTGGAAAAAACGTTTACCAGATGGCAGTGTGTCACTTTATGCGCATGATTTTGGCGCGTGGTGGGTCACGCTCTAGTGGACTATGGGGGGCGTGGCCGACTAGCACTTCTAGCATGGACGACTTGAAGTCGGGTGCTTTTTATTACTGTATGCCAAACTTCATTGCCGTTGATGTAACGTACTCTGCTGAACACAGGTAAGTAGTCCCAGTGTGTCTGCTTACATTTTGTGAAGAACACGCATTTGGGATGGCTTTCATTTTATTGGGATGCAGTGTTTGTCACTGGCTCTCAGTTGTTTAAAAGTGTTAATGGGGTGAGCGTTACACATCTGCATACCATGTTTGTGTACTTACTCACATAACCTATTTGGTCACATAACTGCAGTAGATATAGACGTGAGCAATGTTCCAATAAGGTAGATTTGATTTATGTGCAGTGCACGTCTCGGGGAAGATTTTGAAAACATGACTAGAAGCAGTACCTAGTTGGCATACTTGTCACAGCCACACACAAGTGATGATACTTCTGTATCAAAATTACAACTAAAAAAAACAAATATGCTCACTGGCTTGTGATGCATACTGGAGTGTTATGAGCATTTCATCTTGTAATATCCAACTCTGTTTTATTAATACATTGCCAACAGCCTAATCAGCAGCTGAGACTCCGGGGTCTTTTTTTCCAGAGGCAGGTTAGCGTGGCCATGCAAGCGTGGGTGCAAGCATGTACAGCTTTTTGCAACCTTCTCCTGCAGGCCTTTTTTGGGCTTTAGCCCAGTGTAACATTGGAGCAGGATGACAACTATGAAAGAGCTACAAATAACTGCCCTGCTACAATTGTATTGCCCAGTCCTTACTCGCCTGCCCTCTCCCTTTATCCGTCATGTGTCCTGACTTAGACTTGTGGAGACCACTGTCACCACTACCACCCTTCAGCTCCCCAGCATCTTGTGCTAATGCCAGCGAGCCAGTTAGTTAGTTAGTGCAATCCAGAGATAGCAGGCGGGAGGATAATCAATAATTAAGGTCAGCGGTAGATGGGAGACTGGTGACACTGTAGTTACTGAGGCACCCAGACTGGGGACTGTACTTAAAATACATAATGTTTGCACACACTGAAATTGGACTAGTGAGATTTTATATAATGCTGTCCTCGAAGTGCTAATCAGTTGTTGCACACAGGGAACTGAAGCACTGTGTCAGAAAGTAACTGGTCAAAAATGGCACCACATAGGATGTGGAGAAGCTGCATTTAGGTTTTCCTGAGAACACCATAGTGAGAGTTACACACGAAGCTGTTTTTTAACCTTATATACCGGTTTGCCTATGAAAACGCTAATATATACAAGGCCCGCTCAAAAATAAGTCTAACCTATCTTGACTGCCTACAAGGACACATATTGACACACTGGTGGTGCGATGGAATTCATAACTTTGCATCGCTGTCTAATACCCTCTATATTCCAGACAGTGGATAAATCTGGCTATCACAAACTAAATTTGTTTCTGCCAATAGGTGTCAGCTGGTTTACCACTTGTCCACCAAGTGGAACAGCTTTCTAATCATGGCCTTGTACACTTTTCAACAAGCGAGTAGTTCTTTGCAATGATATAGAACACAATATTCTCATATAAGTAGTTCAGTTTGTGACACTGTGAAATAGAAGATACAACTCACGCTCATACACATATAAAAACCTACCAGCCCAGTGATCCAGACACCTATGATTAGCCTTACAATAAACAATGGTTGTACTACAAAGATCACCTAAATCCATGACTCACCCTGCAACTAGTGTACAACAGACAGTTCTCACATCACACATCCAACACACTTTTATTATGCCATAATCGGCTACTAAAAGGTACCTTCCACACAACAATATTGTGCTCAAACAGAACACCGTAGACAAATTCACTGACACCACTGTATAGATCCCCTACACCCCCCAAATCGCCTCTGTATTCAAACCTGCTTTTCACCATTTTATTTTCTGGTCAGTTTTTTTTATACATCGCCAACATCAACTGAAAGTACACGGCCGCTTTATATAACCACCAGATACAGCACAATATATTGCCTCTCTCGAAAAACAAGTCATAACACTTTTACAGAGTTTCTTTAACATATATTGCAGAACTGCTCATCAACCTAAAACTTATCCGAAAAAAATATATTATTCAATCACATTGGCAAAATCTACTGCATTTCGCCAATGCTTGTTTTAACACACATTAAACATGTTTTACTAAATGAATATTCTAATAAAATGATAATTAGAGTTGCACAGTAGTTGAGCAGAATTTTTATTTTTGAAGCTGAAAATGTACTTTGAAAACAAACAACCACCAATGTCGCTTTCATGCTTGTGCGTGTACTGCAAACAATTTGAGAGCATTATAAATAGCCTCGAACTGTTGGATTTTGGGAACGAGAGCAATTTTTTTAAAATACTAAAATCACAATCAGTAAAGCAGGCGGAGCTCACAGCCAACTTTATTTCCTGAGATCGCCCGCCTTGATAGCGAAGGCTTTGCACTAATAAATCATATATACAAGTTTGAGTAACATATATATTAACATATATATATATATATATATATATATATATATGGATCAGAACATGCCCAGGTACAAACAATCCTTTTTCACAGATCCATACTTTGGTATTGTAAACTGGCACCCAAAGACATTGTGATGTAGAGAGCTGGGCTTACTTGCCCAATGGGCAAAATAAACATGAAGACGTAGTCCTTAATCCAATTTAATACGTTCTGTTCTGCAAGGAATTCAACAATCCTGTTGGTGTACGGTTAAGGGATGCCTACGGAGTAAGACAGTATCTTGAAATTATTTCTTTCCATTACAGAAGACCAGTGTAGAGCATTCAGAGCCAGCAAGAGATGATCCCGCATTTCAGACAGACGAAGAGACCAACAACAGATTTCTCACCTCTTACGAGTTAAGGAAGACCTCTGTCTGGAGTTTTACATTACTTAAGTCTGAAAACCACCACTGCAGCAGGGGCAATGCCTACCCTCCCTCCACTGTTCTACCACTCTGAGCAGGTCAAATTCGTAATTTATATTTTTCTTGGCTGCAGAGACTTGGACAGGGGTTAAATCAGGAAGGAAGAAAAGAGAACTAGCCTGAACTTATGTACTTTCTGGACTGGCATAGCTGTAGGTCTCAACTTGCTGGGCAGGTCAAATGGATAGTTTAGGCAAAATCAGCTTAATTACATCCAGCAGTGAACACTCTCCCTCGTTGCAACTGCATTAATTATGTAAATTAATGGAAATAGCAAAATGTCTGCTTAACGTAAAAAAAGAACATTTTAAAACTTCTTTACCCATGCTTTCCGCCAATCACTTTAAAGGTACTCTCCAGAAGGTGAATGGAAGGCGTGCTCTCTAGCCAAGTAGCACGCAGATGTGATGTAGTTTGTATCTACAGAAGGATGGCGATGGCACTCTGAAGAACATTTCAGTTTCTTGAGGTTTTGGTGATTATCTTGAAGTTTAAGATCATGCAGTTAAAATCTAGTGATTAAGTGAGGGTAATGAGAGCTGTAACTGCAGATGAGGACAGAGAAGCTTAGCACCAACTAAATCGGGATAATAACTTTGGGTACAACGGAAAAAGAATGGCTTCTTTGTTTATCATTTTAAAGATGATCGAGAAAAACACAGTTCTTTTGATTTCTGGACTCTTATTGCTTGTGTAAATAGCTAAAGTATTGTAAAAGAGCGCAGGGGTTTAATTACAGAGAAGTGAGATATAGATCTCAAATATACCCACTCCCAAAATGCTCTCTCTCAAGGAAGCGAACTTCAAGTATTCCAAAAGGCTCTGCCTTTGATCTTCCCCTTTAATCATGCTACATCATCTCCCTTTGTGATACGGTTTCCAAATTTGGGATCTCTGATCTTTTAGACTAACAATAGCCACATCTTTTTCTCCTTTCCCTCTTTTACACCTAACTTCCAGTGTCTCACTTCAGACTATAAAAATAAGGTGATGGATGGAATGCTTGAATCAATCTCAGCCACTGGCAATCGCTAGGGCTGCATCCCAATCTAATGTATTTCGCCCACCATGCCACCTCAGTATGAACCCAGCCATACGCAAATCAGTCTTGACCCTGTTCATCATGGGAACAGTCCAGCCCGAACTGCCAGGCCAGGCCCTTCCTGAACTAGAACACAAGCAACCCAGGGCCGGTTTTGCCTTTGTTATGGGCTCTTCAGCCAGGTATAGCTTGGTTCCAGTGGTACAGTGAGCCCGGGATCCACGTCTGGGTATACCGTACATAATTAGGGCATCAAATTGAAAAACAAGGTGATGGATGGAATTCATGGATTAATCCTAGCCACTGGCAATCGCTCTGGTTGCATTTCAATCCATTGTTGCTTGTGTTCTGGTTCAGGGAGGACCTGGCTTCGCAGTTCTGGCTGGGCTGTTCCTATTGGAGCAGGGTGAAGACTGATTTGCATATAAAAGGGTCCAAACTGAGCTAGTATGGTGTGCAAAATAACAACTATAGGGATGAGAACCTAAGTGATTACCAGTGGCTGGGATCAATTAAAGCATTACACCCATCACTATTTTGTATATTTATGGTGTCTAAGCGGGAATGAGGAGAGGATGTTGCCTTACGGCTAGAGCGGTCAACCTCAAAGCTGGGGAACGGGGTTCGAGTCTCGGCAACTACACAACATCCTGTGATTCTGGGCAAATCACTGTTAGGAAACTGGTGCTCATGTAAAGCGCTCCGATACCTGATATCTTTGGGTCAAGTTTGCGCCATATAAAACTAACCAAATAAAAAAAGAAATGGTATGACCAAACATGGGTTTTGTGCACATTGGAACCAAGTTGTTCCTGGCTGATGAGCTCATGACTAAGGCAAAACCAATCATGGGTTGCTTGCATTCTGGTTCAGGGAGAACCTGGCTTGGCAGTTCGGTCTGGACTGTTCCTATTGGAGCAGGGTCAAAACTGATTTGCATGCAGCTGGGTCCAAACCGAGGTGGCATTCTGTGCAAAATAACGATGGATTGGGATGCGGCCCAAGTAATTACCAGTTGCTGAGATCAAGTCAAGCGTTCCACTCATCACACTGTTTTGTATGCTTATTGCATCTCAGACTACATCTCTGCCATTCGACAATAGATTGTAAAATAATCACTCATGCTTAACTCCTCCAAAGGTTAGGTAACATCCATTCTCTCATTAGCATGGATCTCTCCCAGACATCCTTTCCACTTTTGTCTCTGATGCTCCATTCTTTGAAATTCTTTTCTTCAGCAATATACCCTTGAGTTTCCTTCAGCTCTTCCAGGAACATGTAAGACTTCTTCAACAACATAACCACTAGAGTAGGTTTCGGATGATTAAACTATTTCTAAAGAGCTCAATTTCCCAGGAAAAGGGCGCAACCAAACTGGGAAGGAAGCACACTAAGCGATGCAGCTATATCAAAGGCTAAAAAGATACGATCTCAGCAGCTTCTTGAATGTAGGAAGACAAATCAGTGGAGTGAAAATAGGCAGGATGCGTTTCATGCCTTGCTGATTATTATTAATAATATCCGTCCACCTGTGCAAGTATAGTTGGGGAAAGTGCAATAAAAAGCGTTGTGGCAAAGGGAGACTGCCTTGAACAAGCCCCGTTGTTTGACAGAAGTCAACGTAGGGACTGCAGGTGAGATGCGATTTCGGGCGTCTGTTTGGAACGAAGATGACCCAGGAGGCTGCATTTTGAACACGCTGAAGATGGACAACCTCATATGTAAGAAGGCCAACAAAAATAAACTACATTCGAAACAGGAAAGGATAACAGTTTTCTGGAAATTAGCAGATAGAGCGGGATGGTATTTCAGATCCCTATTAGAATGAAGTAGCAAGTGGAGGTTAGTTTTTCAGTGTGCAGATGAAAAAGCTGGGAATCAAAAATAATTCCCAAGTTACAGGCAGGAGAGACAGGTGCAGGGCTGAGGCCAGCTTGAAATGGAACAGGCTAAAGGATTGCTTAAAGCACTACTTCAGTCTTATCCATGTTAAGTCAGAGAGAGCTGCGATTCATCTGTTCTGCTACTGCAAACATGCGTAATCCTTGAGCTAAGAATTGAGACAAGCTAAATCTCCATCATGAGGAAAGATGAGTTATGCATTATCCACATATGCATAGAACTGTAGACTGAACAAGCAACAGGGATGCCAAAGGAGCAACATAAATATTTAACAGCATGGGGCTTAAGGACGACAACACAAAAAAAGCCCCTTATAGTAAAAGGAGGTGAGGAAGACTGCTTGGGAATTGCCTCAGGGAAAGGACGAAAATCATAGACCACAAACCTTAGAGTTCTTATGGAAGAACTGATGAGAACTGAAGACCTCTTAAGCAACACAGCTACGGAAACATTTTTCCACCTTCACAGCATACGCAAGATTTTCTTAAACGTAAAATTTGAAACAAGTTCAATAATTTAACACGTCAGTAGTATTCAGTAGACCGGAATACTTCAACAGTAAGTTAACGAGCCTCCCACTACTCCGTCACACCACTAGACATGGTACTACATTTTGAAAGCTGCACTCTATAATTTACTCAGGTGTACCCCTGCGTAATCATACCTTCATGAAGCCGGCTGGCTAACTTTCATAAACGGAGCCATATACAAACTACAGACACTGGTAAACAAAGAAGTTAGGGTATTGGTTTCTAACTACCCGACACCATGTAACATTACACACCAGGTCAAACTTCGAGTTCCACCAAACAGAACACCTTCCGGTCAATCACATTTCTGTTTGTCAAGCCCAAATTTCAGTCCTCCTACCTCCTAGGCCCAAAAGCATTGCACCGCCCTACTACCAGACTTCTGTGGCACCGCTCTTCTCAAAGTTCAAAATAGCATTATTAGGACATTTAATTATACTCAAAGCAAGAGTAATTACTAGCCCCTTCTTTTCTGAATCTGTACAGTATGCATTTGCTGCAATAGCTAGAGAAATAATTGCGTTATCTATGGGTCTTCTTCACAAACCATTGTCAAACAGTCAGCACAATTTCTCTACACCTCAAAGTTTATTTCTCTAATGTATGTTAACCATCTCACGAGCATTGATTTGTGGTTCTTATCTTAAAAGTTTCTAACGAAAATGTTATCACGGCTGAATAAATTAGAAAAATCATTCACTTGATAAGGGGGGCAGTACATCATACTATCAATTGTTGATTACCTGGAGACTAAATACAGTAATGCACTGCTGGCAAATTTGACAAACTCGACATAAAATAATGGAGTGCACACCTCATCTATTACAAAATACCTTAAAGTTTCAAGTTGCAAAATGTAATGCATTGAAATGTCACAAGTTAATTGACTGAGAAGTTTTACTTTTGTTAAGTATGTGCATTTGTTTGAAACATACCAACACATGAAGCTTTGGAATGAAGGAATGTAGCTTCACGTAGGTCTTAGTCACTGGAAGCCCATATTGCATTGTAATTGCATTTAAATTACATACCAGCGTGTAACCAGGAACAAAGAACGCTGTGCCAGGAACTGGGGAAAAATAACAATTATACTAGCAATAAAGTGTCTAAGAGAAGACAAAAAAGTGATGGTCGTTTCCGGGCATAGTGCACAATGAACAACAGAACAGAGAAAGAACTCGCAGGGAGCAATGTGATAACAACTCGATGATATCAGATGACGCCACTCCATACTGTCTCCGTGGGGGAAGAATTATAAGAACCCAAGAAAAAAAAAAACAGAGGGTCGTCCTTCTCCGTGTATTTTAAAGCCGTTGAATAAGCCCTATGCCCAGTTCTTTCTCCTCTGTTAAACCAGTGTTGAATCAGTTGCCCATGACCCACCTTTCTAGGCAAATTCATTACAGACCTCAAAGCGGAAGTTGGTCTTGGAAGGTCAACACAACCTAGAAGTGTCGCATGAAAAATCGAAAAGCTGCTTCGGTCACTGTTACAGGTAATCTTCCTCTCAGAGCAGTACTGTTTATTGCTAAAACTCATAGAAGGATGGTAAAATGAGCAAACTAAAGCGACTTACAAAGGAAGTCAAAGCGATAAATTAACATAGGTCAACTAGAGGTCAATGATTAACCTGCTTTTAAATGTGACTGAAGAGGGCTCCTCTCTCTCTACCGAATAGTAAGATTGCATGTAATAGTCCCATTGCTCAGTAAGCTTCTTAGCACTAACATATGCAGCCCTACCCTGTACTGGAATTTGTGCTTCAGCAGCAGTTCATTTGTTTAGAGCCCCAAGAAAAGAAAGGACTCTAATGGAGCACAGTAAAAGAGATTTTTTTTTTTTTTTACTTTTATATAGCACGAACTCGACCCGAAGGTATGGAGCACTTTACAAGAGCACCAGCAGTTACATTACACAAAGTCACATTCATATTTATTTTTTAAGGTACAGGAGATTAAGGGACGTGCCTAGAATCCCAGGATGTTGGGCAGACACCGAGACTCAACCTGGTTCCTAGTTTAGAAGTCAGCAGCTCTGACGTAACGCCACAACCTCTTCAATTAATTATAGTTATAAAAGCACGCTACAACAAACTTTCCAAATCACGCATGAAAATGCCCTTATAACTTGTAACGTGTCCTCGTGTTTTTTGTACTGTTCTTAGCTAGACTTTACGCCGGACCTATAAAATGACGGTGGCATTGAACGCGAATCCTTCAGAGTAAACCTTTCCCCTCCCCTCCCGGAGGTATGTGCTACCCTTAGACCTGCTAATTTATTACACATAATGGTGACCTGCTACTCTGTACTGCTATAAGGAGTTATTTTATCATATATACTTTATAGGGTGAAACGCCATAGGCTACAAGTTCAGTTTTACACATCTCTCAGATTCATTAAATCCATCTTCCATTTTAAGAACTAGACAAGCCATGTGCAGTTACATTTCGAAATATGAGCAATTAACAAAAGGTAAGATTTACAGATGTTTAGTTAAAAGTCCGAATAGGCGCGCCTTACTCTCAACTTGGGTGTGACATACTCTTGTCATAACTACTCATAGACAAAAACGTTGTGAATGATGATGCCCCATGAATGCACCTCTCCGATCTGGTGAGTCACAGACATACCGGGGTGTGCGCATTGGACTATATACAACTTGTAATTTTTTAAGTGTGCACTGGTTCCTTCACGTCGGCCCTTGCGTGTATGTGCACCTTTTTCTTTAGATGTACTTTTTTTCCTCTCAGCTAAATTTTTTTAGACTTTTATTAAATAAAGGTGTATTACATCCTCTCATATCCTGGAAAAGTGTTCACTGCTATTTTTAGAGTCGTTTTGGATGGCAAAGCCATGGAAAATCGTTCTGAATACTTAAAAACTAACGACTCAGAGGATGCCCCATGCACAAGTATGCCCACCACCTTTCCTTCCCGTTAATATACTAGAGTGTCGTCTGCAGGACTGAATTCCTTCTGCACAAGCATATGCCCATAGATCGTGATCAAAGGATATGCTATGAGAGGACTTTTGTGGAGGAACATTGGTTACAGCAATATATGGGTTAAAAAAAAAAAAAAGTGTTCTGCCGGAATAAAAAGAGTAACTTTGTTGTTTGCAGGAACTCTACTCGATCACTTAGGAAGCAGTGATCCGATTAGCGGTTGTTCCAATAGCCCAATGAGGTAGAATGGTACACAGTCTGCTTTATCACGACGCTGCAAAGGCAATTCCTACTTTCACACACGGGTTCCTTACTGATCTAGAGCACTGTTTTTCGAACTATTTAAAAAAGCATTGGCAAAGCCAATAACTCTCGCCTGAGCTACTGGCTTTGCCAATGTGTTTTAGCAATGTTGTACACCAGCGAGGCAGCTGCAGTCCAGCATGGCTAAGGGTTAGTGGCGCAGAGCGGGGGGAAGGGGCGCAGAGGAAGGGGCGCAGAGCAGAGGAAGGGGCGCAGAGTAGAGGAAGGGGCGCAGAGCAGAGGGATTGGAGTGGTGTAGGGTAGAGGGGCGAAGAGGGTTGTACAGTGGAGTGCTGTACATTAGAATAGAGTAGAGCGTACTGACAGAGTCATGGGAGAATGTACTTCCACAGAGTGGTGGAGAGGGGCTTAGAATGTAGAGGCATTGAGTTGTGGAAGGAGTAGAGGGGCATAGAACGGAGACGGTGTAGAGTGGAGTGTAGTAGACTAGAGGGGAGTGGTGTAGAGTGTCGTGGAGGGAGTAGTGTGGCATAGAGTGCAATGTCATGGAGGGAGTGGCACTGAGTGGGGGGCGTAGACTGGAGTAGAGTGTCGTGGAGGGAGAGGAGTTTCGTGGAGGGAGTGGTGTAGTGGCATTGAGTTGTGTAGGAAGTATTGTTGTAGAGTGTAGTGGGATAAAGTCGTGGAGGGAGTAGAGGGGCATCTAATGTAGTGGCATACAGTCGTGGAGGGGCAGCCGAATTTAGTGAGGCGACAGCTTACCTCGCAAGCAAGAGTGATAATAGGAAGCTGTTCTCACTCCCCCGCTATTTCGAGTTTAAGATCTAAATAAACTAGGTTCCTCTTCAAATGTGAGGGGCTCCATGAAAGGTGACATCCCCTTTTACTTCTCGATTTATAGAAGGGAGGGGGGTCACAGTGGTGAGAGTCCTGAGGAAAGCCGGGGCATTGTCAATTGCCGGCTAAAACATGTTGACACCTATGCAGAGTAGAGCGGTTGGAATCTCATTATAAGCTCCCCAACCTAACATCCACATATTCTCTTCCTTTTATTTTTAATTCTGGACAGGGTACCTAATATTAAAACTGTAATAAGGACTCCCTGAGACCAGTTTCCATCACTTTTTCTGCACAATTTCTCACCCTTGATTTGACACTGTATGTTGTATTGTCTTCCCCTTCCTATTGCTACACCTCCAGCGTTCGACAAGCGCAGAGGTGTGTTAGCAACCCTATGATGAAGCCTGACACAGCTTGCTGTATGTGAGGGCAGTTTTAAAACATGGTGCATTCCCCAGTTCACTCACCCATAGTCACATAGTATCACTATTTTCCCTCTTCTTTTTGTGATTTAAGTATTGAGCGGGAGGTTGAAGAGGGTTTTCTATCCTCTCACCCCTCTGGTCTTTTTGTGTTTTTTGTGGTAGAGCACTGCCATTAAAGACAACACATTTTCAATTGAAATGACATTTGCAGAGAAAGTTTATTGATAACAGTATGCAGCACACAAACAATATGTGGAAATGTAATCGCCTAGTTTATTGATTTATTTCGACCGTATTAAAATATTTCCACCACACTTCAGAAATACAAAAATGCATTGCTTCATTTGTGCTTTCCTAATTCTGAAATATCTACACAGTTCATTACAGACATTTACATTTTGTTGTGTGCTAGGAAAAATCCTTTGTTTTCCAGCAAGAAGGTCACACAATTCCTCTCACTTTGAAGTCAGAGAAAGGAAAGTAAACATCAAGCCTCCTCACAAGACAGGGCCTGACATTTGACATCTGTCTTTGAACGCACAGCAAATAGGACAAGATAAGAACAAGCTTTAAAGGCCTTTTTACAGAAAGCGAGCACATGCAGAAGAAAATGGTAACGAGGCTATGCTCCATGGAATGGACGAATTCAAGATGGACTGCCTAAAACAAATAAAGCCAGGAAAACAGAAAGAAAGCAAACAGGAGATACAGGACACATAGCCAATGGTAAGCAATGTGCGGTATGCATTCTCAGGGAGGCTTTCAAAATATACCCAAGATGTAGTTGGCAAACCAGACAGCTGCGCGATCTCGTAGGCTTCAACCTCAAAATGTTATGCCACACCCATTATCTACTTCGAGGAAGAAAATTAAATTACCCCTGACGCCATGACACCTGTTAAAATGTTTAACTGTGATCATCAAATGACACAGGCAAAGCAAATTAGAAGCTAGTGGAGGGGAGCAAGCATTTGGGAGCAAATTCGAAGACTGCAGACTAAAGAGGATATTCACTGTAATTGTAATGAGATTTCTAGAGTGCATGGCTGCCCTTGAGCGTCCCAGCGCTAAAAGATGCACCAGAGAGATCAGCCAATTGCGGAGCAGATGGTTATGGGAACAGCCATGTCTTTAGTAACTTTCAGAAAGGCAGCAGATTGTGTTGGGCCTGAAGGTCAAGCGGGAGGGTGTTCCACAGCTTGGACGCGTGATAGGAAAAGCACCGGCCTCCGGAGCGAGCTTTCTTTATCCTGGGAATTTGGGTTAGATGTGCGTTCGAAGATCGGAGAGTTCTATACGTGGTATGCGGGACAACAAGGTCCTTAAGGATTGACGGGGCTTTTCCCTGAAGGATTTTGTGGGTTAGGCACAAGGCCTTGAAATGCACCCTTTGCTCCACGGGCAACCAATGTAATGCTCTAATCGCTGATTTAGCAGAGCAGCGGATCTTAGTGTTGGTAAGAATCCGAGCAGCAGCGTTTTGCACAACCTGTAGCTTGGCTGTAACTTTCTTAGGTGCACCGAGATATAGAGCATTACCGTAGTCCAGTCTGGACAAGATGAGACCCTGTAAGAGAAGTTTTCTTGACTGAAAAGGGAGCAGAGGAAGGATCTTGCCGGTGGTACGTAGGAGACCAAGGCAGGTTCCAGCAGTTTTTCTTGCCTGGGTGTTTAGGGTAAGATTGTGATCGAGCCAAATCCCCAAGCTTTTGATTTCTGCTTTGGGGGTTGGGGGCGGGCCCATGCATGGGGGCCACAGAGACTCCGGGCGGAAATGGGACTGGTTGCCCATCACCATTATCTCCGTTTTGTCGCAGTTGAGTTTTAGGTGGGATGAGTTCATCCAGCTGACTATGTCCCCCAAGCAGGAATAGAGATCGATGGTGGGATTATCCTGCCGGCTGAGGGAGACAACCAGCTGGGTGTCATCCGCGTAGGTCAGGAGTTTGATACCATACGGGATGACAATCCCTTCCAGTGGTGACATTTTGTGGGTTAGGCACAAGGCCTTGAAATGCACCCTTTGCTCCACGGGCAACCAATGTAATGCTCTAATCGCTGATTTAGCAGAGCAGCGGATCTTAGTGTTGGTAAGAATCCGAGCAGCAGCGTTTTGCACAACCTGTAGCCTGGCTGTAACTTTCTTAGGTGCGCCGAGATATAGAGCATTACCGTAGTCCAGTCTGGACAAGATGAGACCCTGTAAGAGAAGTTTTCTTGACTGAAAAGGGAGCAGAGGAACGATCTTGCGGGTGGTACGTAGGAGACCAAGGCAGGTTCTAGCAGTTTTTCTTGCCTGGGTGTTTAGGGTAAGATTGTGATCGAGCCAAATCCCCAAGCTTTTGATTTCTGCTTTGGGGGTTGGGGGCGGGCCCATGCATGGGGGCCACAGAGACTCCGGGCAGAAATGGGACTGGTTGCCCATCACCATTATCTCCGTTTTGTCGCAGTTGAGTTTTAGGTGGGATGAGTTCATCCAGCTGACTATGTCCCCCAAGCAGGAATAGAGATCGATGGTGGGATTATCCTGCCGGCTGAGGGAGACAACCAGCTGGGTGTCATCCGCGTAGGTCAGGAGTTTGATACCATACGGGATGACAATCCCTTCCAGTGGTGACATATACACGTTGAAGAGCGTCAGGCTCAATGAGGAGCCCTGAGGCACTCCGCAACGTATAGGAGTCTCCCTGGAGATGAAGTCGCCCTCCGCCACCTGGAAAGAGCGGTTGTGAAGATAGGATTTTAGCCACGACAGGGCCGGCCCCGAGATACCAAGGTCATTGAGCCGCTGAGCCAAGATACTGTGGTTGACGGTGTCGAATGCCGCGCTGAGGTCCAGAAGGATCACTGCCACTGATCCTCCTGCGTCAATGATCTTCCTAGCCTCCTCGACAACCGCCACCATCGCTGTTTCCGTACCTTGGCCCGGGCGGAATCCTGTCTGTGACGGTTTTAGCAATTCGTTGATTTCCAGGTAGTTTGATAGTTGGCTGTTGATAAGCTTTTCAGCTATCTTGCTAACGTATGGGAGAAGGGAAATTGGCCAGAAGTTGGCAAGATTACTGGGGTCGAGATTGGGTTTTTTGATTAAGGCTTTGACTACCGCCTTCTTCCAGCTTGGCGGAACCAATCCGCTTTCTATAGAGGAATTTATCAGATTCACCATTGGTGCGAGAATGGTAGGAGCAACTTGTTTAAGGTGTCTGACTGGTGCTGGATCATGCGGGGACCCGCTTTTGAGGGATTGAAGGATGGGCCTTAGGGTTTCCTCACAGATGGGAGAGAACATATTAAGTTCTGTATTCGGGTTCTGGGTCTGCCATGAGTGGGTGAGTGGGGGGTCATCAGGAGGAAGGGGGGGGGGGGGGGGGGGAGATGTTGGAGGATGTTTTGTATTTTTTGATCAAAAAACGTGGCTAACTCATTGCAGTGGTTGTCCGAGAAATTAAATGAGCAGGATGATTCTGGGGTTTTTAAAAGTTTTTTCATAATTTGGAACGTTTCTCTGGACTAGCAGGATGCCTTACTAATTTTATCATTAAAGAAGGCTGTTTGAACATTTTTGAGGGCTTTTTTGCAGTTGGGAATAGCCCGTTTATATTCACTTTTGCTGTTGGGATCGAAGTCTTTCCTCCATGCTCTTTCCGCTCTCTTGCAGTTTTTCTTTAGGAGGGGGACCTCGTGTGAAAACCACGGGGAGGTGGCTTTTTTCCTGGGTTTTAGATACGTTTTTTGGGGCAGAACGGTATCAAGGGAGTTTTCAATCCAGGACGTGAACTGCGCGTCCGCAGGATGAGGGTTACTTTCAAGCTGTGGCCTGGTATGCTCTAGTGCATGTTTCCATTTATCAAGGTCAAGTTTCGGCCAGGAGCGAGAGAGTCTGCCCGGTGCTTGGTTGGGAGGAGGAGAGGTCTGGATCCGCCAGCTGAAAGGGATAAGCCGGTGGTCGGTCCAGGGCACTGGTATAGGTGTTCCCACCCCGAAGTCGGAAAAATTGCAAAATATTGGATCAACCAAGTGCCCGAGATTATGCGTGGGAAGATTGTTTTGTAAGTGAAGTTGGTAGGCTGCAAGGTCTAGGATCAGATCAGTGGCAGTGTCATCATTGCTATTGTCAAAATGGAGATCTCCTAGAATTAGGAAGTTGGGCCGGGTGCTAGCCAAGGCTACGGAGCATTCCAAGAGTGAATTATGGAACTGTCCCATGGCTCCTGGTGGACGGTAGATGAGAACTCCTGAAAGGGAGTTACAGGGGGAGATTTGGATAGTGAAGTGCGTGTTTTCACAATCTGTCATTGGGCTGTCGAGAAATCTGCAAGATAAGGATTCTTTAAAGATGACGGCTATTCCTCCTCCCCTGCCCTTCGGACGGTTCAGATGTTGTATAAGGAAGCCTTGGGGCAGTGCCTGTACGATGTCGACGTCCGAGTCTGGGGCAAGCCATGTTTCTGTGAGAAACAGGATCTCTAGATGGTGCTCCTCAATGAGTAGATGTATTTCGTGGGCGTGTTTGGAAAGTGACCTGCAATTAATCAGAGCCATATTTATGATCGTCTGAGGGTTATGCTCGTTAATAGAGGGGGTAAGTTTGAATGGACAGTGGGGACAATTGGTACGATGGGATTCGGCTCCAAGTGATTGAGAGCATAGGTGTAAGAGAGGCTGATTGAGATGCTGTAAGGATTCTCTGGAGTATGTAAGCCTCGACAGCTCGCTAGTGCCTGGCTCCTGGCTCGGTCTGGCGCGGACGGGCGCAGAAGGGCATACCTCTGGCACGCCTCCGGCGCGCCAACGACGCGCCCGCTGCGCTCGTCCGCTGCGCTGCCGAAAAAAACACATGATTTATAATTGCGGATGAGAAAGATAGGGGGGCGTGGCCTCAATGAACGCCGGAATGGCGGCAGCGCTGAACTCCACTGCACAGCCTGACCAGGTGAGCCTAATGCCCAGAATCAAAGTGCCAGGAGGGGGGTTGTGGAGGATAATAACACAAGAAATACGTGACTCTCAAAGTTTTAAAAGTTCCAAAACACACACACTCCCGGCTTCCGCAACAGGAGAATTCACATGCATCAACCGGCGCTTGTATTCAGCGCCTTATGTATGCTCGGCGGTGGGCGTGGCCTAGATAGGGGGGGTGGCCTCAAGAAGGGGGAGTGGCCTCAATGAACGCCAGAAAGGCAGCAGCGCTGAACTCCGCTGCACAGCCTGACCAGGTGAGCCTAATGCCCAGAATCAAAGTGCCAGGAGGGGGGTTGTGGAGGATAATAACACAAGAAATACGTGACTCTCAAAGTTTTAAAAGTTCCAAAACACACACACTCCCGGCTTCCGCCTCAGGAGAACTCACATGCATCAATCGGCGCTTGTATTCAGCGCCTTATGTATGCTCGGCGGTGGGCGTGGCCTAGATAGGGGGGGTGGCCTCAAGAAGGGGGAGTGGCCTCAATGAACGCCAGAAAGGCAGCAGCGCTGAACTCTGCTGCACAGCCTGACCAGGTGAGCCTAATGCCCAGAATCAAAGTGCCAGGAGGGGGGTTGTGGAGGATAATAACACAAGAAATACGTGACTCTCAAAGTTTTAAAAGTTCCAAAACACACACACTCCCGGCTTCCGCCTCAGGAGAACTCACATGCATCAATCGGCGCTTGTATTCAGCGCCTTATGTATGCTCGGCGGTGGGCGTGGCCTAGATAGGGGGCGTGGCCTCAAGAAGGGGGCGTGGCCTCAATGAACGCCGGAATGGCGGCAGCGCTGAACTCCGCTGCACAGCCTGACCAGGTGAGCCTAATGCCCAGAATCAAAGTGCCAGGAGGGGGGTTGTGGAGGATAATAACACAAGAAATACGTGACTCTCAAAGTTTTAAAAGTTCCAAAACACACACACTCCCGGCTTCCGCCTCAGGAGAACTCACATGGTGAGTGCCCATACAAACACAGTACAAACATTAATGAACAGTGTGCCCGACCAATGTTTAGCACACTCAGAAAAACAATGCAAGTTTCCCTTGCCCCAATCTTCCAGCAGAAAGAGACCCTAAGATCTCCTTTACTGACTCTTAAAGTATCTCACACAGCAGCTAAGAGCAAATCAGCATAATTCAGACCACCTCTGCTGACTATCACACATCCTCAAAGCACTTGTGCCATCCACCGGGCCCTCAATTTGAGGCTTATGAGAAACTTCGTCCATCATCTGGGGTCTCCCATGATCCCATAGCCACAACTCCTTTCCCCATCTTCACAACCCACGCGTCTGCCCATGCTCCTCCAGTCTATCGAGTTCACAGGCACTTGCATCTCCTAGAGTACCAACTTTGCTGCTTGCACAGGCAGGACATTAGCACTGGCGACAGGAAAGCAACGTGTTCATCTGCATAAAGTTTTATAAAACAATGCATAATGGATAAGGTGTACCCACATTTACATTTGTTTTTACATGTCACGTGTTACTAGTGTTGCATTTAAATATGAGCCTTCTGCACAATCTGGTCTACAGGGGTTAAAATTCTAGCATGCTAGCTGACTGGAAACATGTGCCGCATGTGCCATTCTGTAATCTGCACGACACATGTTTTTATCCTCGGAAATAGTTCATTTTGCCATGCCCCTGTGGTAAACCACTGCATATGACCTACTTGGCATATATTTGAATTCTTGCATGGTTAAGTAAATTTCAATTCCTGGGACATTAACAAAGGGAATGCCACTGAGATGAGTAATATTATTAAGTGCCAAAACAATGTACGTTTGTGTTGTATGCTATGCAAAGGTCTTTATTAGTATAATTATACATATACAGCAACCTGCATCATACATTATGTATTTACTGAATAGATATGTGATTTCCATTCATATAATGGAGACTGGATGCAACATCTGCTCTCCCAGTGATCTTCCGGTATGAAACATTTCCTTCACTTTTCTTTTTTGTAAATCTTCATTGGAAGCATATTAAAGTGAAACGCATTCAACTTTACAATGAGCTCCTGAAAGCATGTGAATTGACAAGGAACCGTGAATCTGATGGTCAGAAGAATCTAGAAGCGACGTGCAACACAAACATGGCAGAGGGCACCACAGGCTACGATTACTGGGGGGCGAGGATTTCATTTGTTCAACACCTTAGCTGTTTTACAGCATGAAGTAAAATCTATAATGCACAGAGTATAAGCGAGGGAGTGCAGCAGTACCAGAATTATGCTTCGGTTTTGAATGACTTGGCGACAACCCTCTAAATGGGAAAGAGCTCCACTGTTTGAAGACCACTGGCATTGAAGGTTAATTTATAGCAGATTTATAATATCAGGAGCCACTCTAGAGGTAGAGTGCACGTGACAAAGAGGTATGAATGTAGGTATGCTTAAAGTGGTCTTTGGTTCATGTGACAACCAACAGGCCATACAGCATTTAGGGTTAGCTTAGGGTTTAACGTTGGACTACAAGAAAAATACAGGAAGGGTCATTCGATCAGAAGGGGAGGTGCATTAAGGTAGATTTGAGAAAGGCAATGTATGCACCAAGCATAATGACATGTACAAGGTGGGAGTCATCAAGCATGCCAAGGGTACAGATGGGTTACTAACCATAATGGCGACACATAGTTTTCGATTGTAAAGTTTATTTTCAATCCCCAGGGAACTTCAAAGTAACATATTAGATTTAAGGCCCTACCTCTACATTATATATATATATATTATAGTAACCCATTCATTACATCGCGGATAGGACGACTTTATTAAGTAAAGCGAGTGTCTTCACATTGTTTATCATCTCATTTGGCTATAACAACTTCATGTAAGACCGCGGCTCTAGATAATGCATGTTTTTTGGCAATCTGAATGGAGTTTATCAATTTCGACAAAATCATTTTGAGTTAGAAAACTGGAGCCTCTCTTTTCAAAGCATAACATTTAGTTCGGGAGGGGGGGGGTTGTTCTTGAATTCTTACACTTTTTTCCCCCATGTTCAGTGAAAACAGGAAAGATCTTGATTAGGTCAAATGCCTTTCATATGCTAACCGTTACATTTAAAAACAGTATGTTGCGGTTTCTATCTATTGACATAAGGGCAAGAAATGTGAAAGGAGGGTCTCTGATCCACAAGGTATTTATGAAAAACAATCCTGCATCCTTACAGTTGCGGTAATATAAAGCAATTAATGACATCTGATGTGGCCGATTATTGTTTGAAGAAATGTGTGCCTCTAAAATATCATTCCAAACAGGAGCTGGAATTTGGGTTATTAATGTCTACTGGAAATGTAACCATTTCTACTTCCTGACTGCAAATAGTAGTGCTACGACTGTAGATGCCAGTGAATACAGCATTGAAACCATTCATACTTGAAGGAAGCATGGCAAAGAAGTATAAAATCATCTTCACTAAGTCTATATTTCTCCAAGGCTATATGTTCTCATCTACTTACAAAATGCCGGTCTCATTTGCTCTCACGGTGCAGCCAAGCACGGAGGAGAGTCGCCTGTTTAATGAGCAAAGCAACTCACCACAAGAAAAAGAGGACCGCTAATCTAATCTCTTAACTTGAGGGTGCAAAAGAAACAAAAAAAGATGCACAGGAGGCAAGATACTCTGGCAGTAGCCAAGAAAAGGCTCGGAGCTCATCAGCAACACTTGTCCTGTGGGCCAGTGGCCATGCAACCTACAGACTGCACTAGGCACAGAAATACAGCACAAGACCTTACCACTTCCTCCAACCGATCCTGGGCAGTCTAAAACCTGTCAAGGACATTCTAGGACTCAAGAAGCTTTGATATGTCAATGCACTTGAAGGAGTGATGATTATGTGGTTATCATATTCTGAATTTGTGGGAGGAAGCCCTACCCCATACGAGTCCAAATGGAACACAAATGTTTGGATTTACCTCTCTTTATGTAGTTTACCGGTGGTTCGGACTCTACTTCCTGATACAGGGGTCATCTGAAGCAACTTTCTAGCCCCTGCGGTTCTGGAGCTGTTGGGGCTTTAAGATGGGACTGGACAGAAAACCTAAATTCCAGTTCCCCAGTTACATTCAATAGCGAGTAGGATAGGTAGGTGCTCCCACTTCCTGAATGTTTCAACCGTGAACAGTGGTCACAAGATATGGTATCTAAGGTTTGATTCCCAAGGAACCCTATTATGACAGTTGGCCCATTTTGAGCACCAGTAATAAATTGTATGCTGTGTTTGCCTTCTCACAGACTACTGGAGCTCAGTAGCATTGTAAAAAAGCCACCATTTTCTGTGAGCTGGAATCTTAGCTCATTTTTGGTTGGCGGGTTTTTAAGCATTTAAAGTATTTTTGCACTTTGTGAAGTTTTTGGCAGATTCGCCCCAACCTCGGCGCAAATCCACTGAGTTGCTCGTACACAATCCCACCACAGCTATAAAGTAAGTAGGAAAAAGGACAGACAAATTGCCAAGAGGTGCGAGGACAGATGGACAATGCTGAGCGGATTCATTTTAGTGAGGTCAGGACCGCAACATACCAAGCATTTCAACACTCACATATGCAGGGGCTCTGTCTGGCTCGGTGTGAGCCATGACCTGAGTTAGGTTTGTACAACTGATGGTGGCTGCCATTGGGATCCTTAGGGAGAAGCAAGGACCTTTGGGCATGAACCCCTGCTCAAAAGGGTTGGCATCCAACAGCCAAACATGAGTAAGTAAAAACTTGGCATTTTCCTCTTACACCTTCTGAGCAACGAAGAAGTGGATTTGTCCAGCAGTTTCCCACGCCTTTAAAAAGTCACATGGCCACTGCTCATATTACAGACTTCCATTCTTGCCTATTTTGGGACCATTTTATTAATTTGACAGCATCTCTGCCTAGTGCACGCTGCCCCCATTGTGTTTTTTAGGCCCAAGCTGATTAACCTGGTTGTCTGGTGTAGATTTAAACAACTCCCCACTGCCTCTCTGGCTAAGTGGGTGCTGTGTAGCACCTGTATATTTAGTCACCCAAATTGAACTAACTATAACACAGGCCATCTAGGTAAATCCCTGCCTGTTTCCCCTCTTTTTAGCATAACAGAGTCTATGAAACTTAACCCAGGACCTGCAAAGTAAATCATAACTGCCAGCTAATTACGATTATGTTTTGCGCATTTGGCTCTTATATTGCCACCATCACACTACTAGGTGCTGTGTTCCAAAGCAATACAAGGCTTAAACTGGTCTGGGCTTGCTTCCTTTCCCATCTAAAAGGGAACTTGTCTGGCAGTTTAGACTGAACCGTGCTATTGCAGCAGGACAATTGCCGATTTACTTATGGGTGGTTTATGTTTCAAATGTCAGAATGGGACGTGGCCCGAGCGATTGCCAGGGGCTAGCAAGCATTTATTTCATCACCCTCTTATTTGCTGCAGGAGAGGCTCTTCCTATGTGCAATGGGTATGCCCAGCCGTGGGTCTGGTGCTCACTGAGCCACAGGATCCTTCCTCACAAGGCCTAAGTCGGTCGAAAGCAAATCTGTTTGTGCTTGCATTCCCATTTGGAAGGGATTTATGCAATTTGGGCTGGACTGTTGCTGTTGGAGAAGGGCCAGGACTAATTTGCATATGGTAGGTATTGGTCTAGAGTTTTCTAATAGGCAACAAGGTGGACTGGAAGGCAGCATGAACTAATGCCTGGCTGAGGCAAATTTAAGTATTCCTTCCATCACTTTGTTGATTGTTGCACCAAGACATGATAAGAGCCTACATATGTCACCAAAAAGTTTCGAACATAGATCACAAAAAATACAACACTGCCAACCATGCACTCGACCACAGTGATGTGCCCTACCACGATGTATGAATGGCTATATAAATGCTACAATATAATATTGTATATGTGATAAACTGTAACATTCTGTTGGTGCGGTTGACTGAACACAGTGAAGAAAGTAAAAGCTCGAGAACAGAGCCCTTAGTTTTGGGAGGACGGATGAGAACTTGCAAACATGTCCTCTTAAGATACCATTGTTCACAGAGGTCAATTTTAATTGCAATGGAGCACCGTGCAATGTGAAAACTATACAACTGCCAACATTTCCAATATATAAACTAAGTACACATATTAAAGACTCAGATGGGATAAAGTGTCATTACACAGCCACCCTTTATCTGAGGACCAATCAAGTCTCGACCAAGCCTACCCTGCTTGACTTGCTAATCTTGGAGAGTGATATATACACAAGAAGTAACTGTGTTATTCAACTGGAGCGCAACAGTACCTATGTACGGGGTGTTAACAATTAAGAGTGTAATGTTATCCCACTGTAGTACAATAGTTCCCAAGTTTCTACAAGGCCAGCGTTAAATGATAAAATACTCACAACTTCTTCCCAGCAACCACTGACTCTGATGAGGAATTAAGACACCCTGGCAAGGCCTGCACTGAAGCACTTTTAAAAACTCACTCACTGAAAAAATAAATGGTCTAAAAAAATTAGGGTCACTTTTATAGAGAAATATAGCAGTTTTTCAAAACCTAAAGTTGGACTCTCTGTTTAAGAAACAAATTAAATTCAGGCCGTGAATGTAAGGGAGACGGTAATTCATGCCGTAAATGGCATCTATAGATTACACTTTCAAATTAAATTAGGCAGTATCAGAGTACTGCAGGAAAGTGATGCCCACAGCCCCAGCCAGATCGCCAAGCTGTGGTATTTTCAGATTAAATACCAAGTGAAATACTCTAAAATTTGCGATATCATTTTCCTTTTAACTTAAAAAAACAAAGTATAAAAATTAAAAAAATCAGTTACCTGCTCGAGATTATGAAGAGAACTGGCATTTACATTAAACACAGCTGTTTGAGCGATCATGGATCTACAGAGCAAGAAGTGCATGTTAAAAGCAAGAACACTGCTTTCAAACTTACTCTATGCCGGGCCCTGCCATCCAGTACTATTGGGTCATTCATGGCTTAACGAACCATTGCACTGAGACAGGTCAAATAGTCCTTTCACCCGTCTCTCCCAGAAGCATTTCGCCTCAAGTCTCTGTCCTACTAGGGCCACTTTAACACCCATCCGTAGAAAACTTGGGAGGGATTTCTCACTTGGCTGAATGAACTTTCTTTCATCTTGGACTCTTGCCACGGATTCTTCCGAGGTCTCTCCTATACTCACACAACCACTATAAAATGTGTCCAGCTCTTCCTCCAGTATACTATTTAAACCAGATGAAATACACCACAGTTCCACCTTGTGAGACGAGAGAGTCTGGCTCACAGGATATCAGTTACTGACTCTAGTGCTAAAATCCACCAATGACCTAGCTCCTCACTCAAACCATCTAGTCTACACCACTGGGGCTCCATGAGCTCGCACAACCACTACAATGTAACTAGTCACAAATCTTTTTCAAGTTTGTTACTTTTTCTTCTAGCATCTCTTCTATTACCCACTCTTTAACAACGCAACAAATAACGACACCACTCTCCTGTGCAAGAAGCTAGACAAATGAATACAAATGCTGAAAGAAAACATCAACCTCACACAGGTGTAGGTGAGGGGAACATGTTCTGACAAGAGACGTACCAGAGGCTGCATTTTTAAGTCATAGTTAAAAGAGAATCTGGGATTGCATTGCAGGATAAAAAACAAACTGTGCGCTCCTCCCCGCACTACTTTATGAGGATGACGCCGTGATGAGAGCCCACACTCACAAAACCCTGCAATTACTAGTTGATTCTTTCGTACATTTCATGGCTCATCGTGATTTATCAACAAACCATGCTAAATCTTTCATAATGTTCTACGGTACGAAAAGAGCATGTTTCTTTTTTATCACAGTTGGGTCAAACTCCTTATTAAGTATCTGCACTTTTTCTTATTTGGGGTCACATTTAGTTAAACAGGTTCTTGGACGCCCCCATATCTCACAGAGCAGGATGAAGCTAATTAGAGCAGTGGGTACACTTTTGACTCCTCCATCTCCATCTCTAAGCCACTCACTCCCTGGGTACAAATATATTTTGCCCAATGTGTGCCAATCGTAAGCTATGGGGTTGGAATATGAGGAAATTGCAGAACCTATAGCTCTGCAGAGGGAGGAAAAACGATTCTGCAGAACATTTTAGCAGTTCCAGTATTGACCCCTCATTTCATTTGCCAGAAGGAGTTGGGCTTAACATATCTTAGCGATCGTATTCATATACGTCCACACCTTCTGAGGTTTTCCATTTGGAAAACTGAGAAAGCCTCGCTCAATAAGAGCGTAGTCACTGACAGCCTGACCTGTGATAGAGGCTTTTCCATTACCTGGTTAGCTTATGTAACAGGGATTGGTCTAAATAATGCTTTCGGTGACTCAACTCTGCAAACTCCTCCTGGCAGAAAGCAAGTGCGAGTACTGTTACTTGTGCAGTTGCCAGAAGATAGGCCAAACACTGAATCCTTGAAATAAACATTAGGGAGTTATTTGAATCTCAATCTTGAGTATTTCCACCCACCTACCTGGGGAACATCAGTTGGAGTTGGGAACGTTCACTGTTATTTTGTTTTAGAGCTGACACGATCAAATACGCCCTCCGTTTTCCTACAGGGTACCAGTGTAAGCTTGAACCTAAAGTACAACTGTGTAATGATGTGTCATCAATCGATGCTTAACTTTCTTTTTTTCTGTGATTTTTATAAAATCTACACCAAACAGTTTATAGTGCCCCTTTTGCATAGTAGGAACTTTCAACACCGTTTCCTAGCTCACCGTTATTTGCAACAATGCCAGATGATGAGACCTGTAGCTGTGCAGGCTCATTTCTCCATTCAGCTGTACGCTCTTGCGGCAGTATGTGTCTAGAGTAAATTGGATTTCTTGTATTTAAAGGATTTTATGCCTTTTACTTGCTGTATCCCGTGTACCTTGCTTTTAAACGGTGTCTATTCTATTTTATGGTAGAACAGCACTCTGGACAACGCTTTATGCACTTGCACATAATCTGATGTATTTGTGTTTTATCATATGTGCAATTTAACTTTTTGTAAATATGGAGTGATTGATTAGTTTTAACTTTTTTATGTTGATATATACTTTTATGGCTGTGTTTCAGCCGAATAAAGTTTTTGTGAGTCACCCTCTAACCACGCAACAAGATTGGCATTTAACCAAGTAAATCAAGAAAAAACTTGCCCTCAACTAACTCAAAAACACCAACGTCCCTGCAGGCCATCACGATCTAAATTGCATGTACTGGAAGTAGTATTTTTGCGCCCATGAGAAACACATGCCTTCTCTCTTGGTGAGTAGTGTATCACTAACCACATATCTTGTCATTTGTTTTCTACCATACATTACATTAAAAAGCCTTTATATACGGCTAAGTAACAATTATATCACGTTTCTGTTCAAGAAGCTAGACAAATAAATACCAATGCTGAAAGAAACCATGAATCTCACACAGGCGAAGGTGACTGGAACTTGTTCTGACAACAATCAGTGCCAGAGGCTGCGAATATGAGATTACATACTTTTGAAATTGGCTGAAGGAATGGGTGGGGGAAGCCCAAACTTTCCTTAAACATCATAAAGCCTAACAGGTCAGCCCCTGTTTTTAGGTCTCGGTTAGCGAAGGCTGTGCTTGCGCAGTCTCGCCCGTGAGATTTAACGTTTTTTAGTACGGGGCTTGAACCCGCCCCTCTTCTCCATTGGCTGGCTTCCTAAACGGAGGCCAGCCATTGGAGGAGAGGGGCGTCTGTCCGTTTAAGCCCCGTCTTTTTCGGATTCAGGGGCGTGTTTTTTACTTTCTTTCTCTCCTCTGGAATGTAAACATTCCAGCCAATGGGAAGAGGAGAGAAAGAAAAACACGCTCCCCCAATCCGAAAATTTGCTGCGTTTCTCCGAGGCATTTCTGCTTGACCTCGGAGAAACATGGTTAGCAAGTCGGCGAGCTCCTGCGAGGTCCTGGGGTATGCACAATATCTGAAGTTGTCTGTAAGCATGTGCCGAATATTGTATATATTTTACATGGGGTATTGAATGTACTGGGGATGTGGTTGCCTTTCATTTGTGAAAGCGTGGACGCACATTTGGAACCTTTTATGCCATTACAGTATGTATTTACGTTCTTGACACTGTATTATTAACTATGTGCATGTTATTTAAATACTATGCTGATGTCTGAGACACACATGAGACCGTTTTCAGATCATCTGCAATGTGACTTTCAACAAACTGCTCGATACTGCTCTTCCATTCAAGCAGGGACGAAGGCGGGTTTTAGCTTGCCACTGGGAAAGTGTACAGAGTAATTTTGTTTCTTTTTATTTACTCTACACGGGAATATCTCTAACGCGTTTTAGAACATTTCGCAATACTGCCAGCGCTCAGAGGGTGCCCTGCCCAGTTACAGACGCGTCACGTTTGGCAAACTTTCCACCGCGCCCCTTGCGTGCACGCTGACGCAGAGCCAGCTCGCAATACTGCCAGCACTCAGAGGGTGCCCAGTTACAGACGCGTCACGTTTGGCAAACTTTCCACCGCGCCCCTTGCGTGCACGCTGATGCAGAGCCAGCATTATCTGTTTTAGTCGCACCACTCACGGAGCCGTGACCGTAGCCGTTTGTGTAGATTCACCTTCACAGAAGGATGTGAGCGGTCGGGTCTCCTCGCCCGACTGTGCGACGCTTTTTAGGTGTGGGAGGCTGTGTGTGTGTGTGTGTGTAGGAGGCTCTATGTGTGTGTGGGTGGCTCTGTGTGTGTGGCTCTGCATGTGTGGCTCTATGCGTGGTGGCTCTGTCTGTGTGTGGGTAACTGTGTGTGTGTGTGTGTGGCTCTGTGGGTGGCTCTATGTGTGTGTGGGTTGCTCTATGTGAGTGGCTCTGTATGTGTGGGTGGCTCGGTGTGTGGGGGCAAATGCAATAGGTCTCGCATTGGAAAGTGATTAAGCTATTGACATTGTAAATAACAATGCTGTTTCTCTAAATGTTTTAAAAACAAAAACATAAACAAGAATAATGTCATGAGCAATGCCAACAGTTATAACTTTAACAATGCCGAGACCATTGCATTGTAAATGCTTGTTCTGTCTCAGAGATGTGCAATTCCTTTGCTCTATAATCTTAACTTCTGTATTCAAGACGGGCCTGAAATTGATATGTCTGACTTACTAAAACAGAGTTATAACCAACAGCAGCACCAGCTATTATATTTTGAGCAATTAAAGAAATCAAAAATGAAGAGTACAAAGTGAGATCCAAAAATATAGTAAGACAATATTTTTACATAAAGAAAAAATAGCAATGTGGCAGCCTTCTTTGTAACCGGCTAAAAGATGAATTTATGTTAAACGTTTAAAACTGAGTACAATTCAGGGCAGTGTTTCCCCAACTGTGGGTGGGGACCCACCGGGGGTCTAAGAAAGTCCTCGTCTATATGTAATATTTAGCCCTGTTTGTGCACCAGTGCTAATGTGTTGAATAATGCCCCCATGTGCATTTTTGTTTTTTTAAAACAACCCTTGCAAGCATTCTCAAGGAAGACTCCAGGTGAACCTTCCAAAGCCATTTCAACAGAGATTGTGCTCACTATACGTGATCATACACAAACATACCACTTGTGTATGACTGTCACACATAAATTGAGAAATATGGATGTGGCCTAACACCCAGAATTGATTACTTTGGATCTGGGGAGCCAGGCTTGAATCCTTTGATTCTGGGCAAATCACTTAATCTAATGAGCTTGTAATAAAATGGATCTGACCTTGTATAATGTAAGTTGGTAAACATGCAAAGAACACCAATGCCCTTGAGTGGTGATCCTGCCATATAAAGCTTCAATATAAATATATCTGCAAACTGACTCTTCGCTGATCCTTCTCCTCCCGTGAAGATACACAACACAAAAACAGAGGTCAGATTTTAAAGATTGTTATTTATTTGGTATACCCCAGTGCAAACAAACAGGTTAAAAGGGACGGTCTATATGTATCGGCTTCACAGCCTTCTACTGGGCCAATATATATATATATATATATATTCCAAAATACACCATTGGGCCTTGTTTTAACACAAAAATGAATTTGAGGCCTTACCCCATACTCTGCTGCAGAAGGGATTTCTCGAATTTGCAAAAATCACTTGTATCAACAAGATTTTTTAGACGTGTTGTGATTTTAGTGAATGAATGCCATAGGCCAGTACGCCACTCTGAAAAGAGTTCTAGTGCAGTTCTCCATCTGACCCTTTTATGGGCAGATCAATATCTTGGGCGCAGTGCGATTTTAATGGCGTGGTCAAGGTCGTGACGTAAACAATTGTTGTTAATACATTAAAAAGGTCACCCCTGCCTCATATCCATTAAAGCTAGGCGAGTCGTGAAAATGTGTTGGTCTAAAAATTGGGTTGTGGTTTTTAAAAGCTTGGGAAGCACTGCTTTTAGGGTGAGGTTTACGGGTTGCCGCTTTATGGCTTTTTTTTTTTTACTAAGGATTGGTAATTATTTTCAACTTGAAGTAAACTAAAACAACTCACTATGAATTCGTTACTTTTGATTTATCACTGATGTACATCTTTGTTTTAGCCTTCCCATTTCCTCCTAGAAATTATTAACACTGCAGGCTTACGAATGCCCTCTTTATCAACTGGTGTGTCATAGTACATGAAACGTTGACTGGTACACAGGCATCGTACTGAAAGGCACGGTCTTCTATTTCAAGTTTTTGTACACGACTACCATATGTAGAGATTATTCACAGTACAAAACACTTGATTTAAATATGTCGTTCTAAAAACAGAGAGTCTATAATTATAAGTCATTTGACTTTAAAATAAAATAAATAAATGACTCTCTTAAGTGGTGTCATGACATTTCAGAGTTCTACAATACCTGCAAGCGAGATTATTTTAACAAAGATAAAAAATGCAAAAACAAAACAGAGGTATTCTGCAGACACAACAAAAGCTTAATACCCATTCTGCTTGTTATCCCAAATCTCCTATACATTGTTCAGAACAAACTCAGAAATCGATTCCTCAAAGAAAGACTTCAGAGCATGCAGCATCCAATGTTAATTCACACTGTGAAACAGTAATACAGAGGGAGGAAAAGAAAAGCTAAGAGGGCATATAGTTATTAGAAAAAGAGTGTCAGAAGAGGTTTATCTGCAATCTCATGCAAAAGCAATCTTTTTCTCAGAAGCACGAGACTTCACAGTTTAAAGTTCAACGGAGGACCCGACACCTTTGCGACGCCCAACAACTATCAAATCGCCAATCGGCACAAAGGGCTCTAAAATGCAAAGGAGATATTTTGTGCGCCTGGATGATCGACATAAGGCCACTGCATTATATGAGCAACTGCCATTAGTAGCAAGAATTACTAAAAACATAACACGGACAGGAACGAACAAGAAAGAACATGTGCGTTAAGAGAGGCTTGAGGATAAAATCATGTTAGCTGTGTTTCCAAAAATAAAGGCTAAGTACTTCACTGGCAGGCCAGAGTTCTCCTTGAGGTACAACGAGCGCATGCAAACAGTGCAGAATGAACAGAAGTTAAATCTCCCTAATGCACGAATTAACAATCATCTGCACCATTGTATAAAAGAATCCGCAGTACAAGCAGATATATATATATATATATATATACACACACACACACATACACACAAACACTTATTAAGTATCAGCTACAGACATGTTGGCAACCTGTTATGTCCACTAGTTTACATAGTTAAAGAGGGATTTGGTTCAGATATTTGCTCTTTATCTTTGCTGCCTATCCGAGGTGCCTGCTATTTTCTCATTTTCTTGTGTTGTTTCAGCACGGGAACATTTTGGTCTCACAGTATTGTGATTGGATGAGTTGTATCCTTCCATCCTTGACTTGAGGGGACTCCAAAAGAATGCATGTTTACTCTTTTCCAAATGTTCCTTGAGAGGCAGGAGAGAGGAGAAGGAGAGTGGTTAGGAAGAGACAAGGCAGAGCCTGGTGGTGGACATAAGCAAGAAAGGAGAAGGATTTGGCATGGGGAGAAATCGAGAGAGAAAGAGCAACGAGGAAATAAATGCCCTGTAAGAGGGATGAGAATGGGACTGGCCAGTGTGAATGACCGGTAGGGTAGGGCTGGGACAAAGCCAGTGGTTTGACATGGACAGTGACTGCCTGCACTATGGGCCTACTTGGAAAGCCTCCTGTCACAAAATATCCACATTCCAAATACGGATCGGTCTACCTCTGCCTCAGCCTCTACCCCCTTCTTTCACTGAATGACTTTTTTAATGCCTCTGCTCTTTTCATAAATTCTCTGACTTGCCTACGTAAAATAAGGAGTTCCAAATCTTGGGTGCATGCCCTAGAAAGAAGCAGGCCCTAAAGAGTATTTTCTTGAAATGTAAGCTCAGTAAGTTAATAGTTTATTTTACTTTTAGCCTTGTGAGAGCCCCCATAGAGGTCAGTCTTGGGTGTACATGTCCTGTCTATCTACCAAGGCTATCTACAATCTTTATAATACCCTAACTTATATGTGCTTTCACTGCACCTGTCTAGCATCACTTATGGAAACACTTCCACCCATGGCAGCAAACCTCCTGTACACTTTACATCTCAGCCTAAGAAGTGCTGGTACTGCCAGGGTACGATTACCTTTAGAGAAGACATAACTGGTAGATCATTCAGAGAGCAGAAAACATGCAAGCGGTTGGGTAAAAATAAAAGACCCAAGAACTAGGATGAGCTCTAAATAAAGTCTAGACAAAACAACGATTATATGGGCACAATTTAAGCAGATGAATGCCCTAAATGGATGTTCATCAGAAGAAAGAGAATGTTGTTAATGTATTTCCTGAACACAAAAAGAAAAAATACCACTACAATCCTTGTCGCTAAGCACTTCAAGCTATACGTTTCAAGTGGTATTTGCTGTACATTTCATGTCATATTCATCAAACTTACCTGCAAAGCACACAAAGGTGTCAAATTAAATGTTAATTGAGAGTCTGCTGAAAACGAATTAAAAAACAAAGGCAAATTCTCACTCTATCAAGCCCCACATTTCAAGCGATCACAAACAATAAATGGAACCACAACTGAGTTGGCTTATCCAGGATTCAGAGTAGCAAAAAGATGCAATTTCTGGTGTGTGTGTCGGTAGCAACTACTGATTTCGGAGGTGTGACTGATAGTGTAAGTCCACCATCTGGCACACCGTGTCTATCGGAAAAGGGAATTCTAATGACCTCTGTGAGTTTGCTGCTGGTCACCTAAAAGGTTCTTTGTTAGAAAAAAGCATTTTAAAAATGTGTACAACCTACTGAGATGTGAAGGAAGGTAAGTGAAATCTACGTGACGTCACTGAGAAGCTACCATAAATGCTTCCCACCCACTTCTGTCTTACTATGTGGGACATAATCTGTAGCACCACATACGTGGCACAAGCCATCTACTGAAAATGCTCTGGACCCTTTCGAGTAGTTTTACACGACTAAAGACAAGGGTATTAAATCACTAGATATTTTCAAAAACATGTGGTTCAAAGGTTCTATTACTTGCTTTTTAAGCCAAGGTCTTGTAGGAAATGTCATGAAAAACAAACTACGTAAGAAACGCTTTGTATGAAGTTATGACACGCCATTCCGAAAGCAGGTATCGAGTTTGCCACCCGATCGTGCCTCCCAAAAGGTACCTTGTCTAGAAGTGCAACGCGCCAGCTCGGAGTGGAGGAGCCTGCCCTTGGGCCCCGAGCAGCAACGTCCAATCATAAGCAAAGGCTTAAGGCAGCTACACTGGAGTGACCAGGAAATGAATCTTAAATTGCCTGAAACCAAGCAGGGTTACTTGTCAAAAACACACCACCTCACTTCCTGTCTTAAAACAAGCAAAAGGTACAAAGTCTACTGCATAGTTTAAATGTAGTCGCATCTAGCAATGTAAACTCACAGCGCACCCCTTTATCATTACACCGGGCACAGAGATATCCAAACTTTGAGGGGAAAACTGCACTTTGTAGCGTCATAACATCTCTGCTGAGGTATTCCATGCATATCATCCACCCCCCTTGTCAAAAATTGCACCAATTTCGGAAGTAATCCCTGGAGTGTGTGCGTGGAGTGCGAGTACCTACTTGTCAAATAATTATGAATGGTCGCATTCTGTGTCGCAGTTTTTGGTTTCGTTTTTTGGTAGGAAAGCATACATGTGAACCGCTTCGTTATTCATATTGCGCCAAGTAGGAATTTGCCCCGCAGATCACAGTTCTCGCCCTTACTGGCGACCGCCAGACTCCGACTTTGGGAACAAAAGTGTCAACTTAAGAATTAAAGGGAGTGGTGCTAAAACTACAAATTCACGTCAGTTTTTACCTGACAACACAGTGTCCGACTCAGAGAATGATGGTGCTGTGACCTACTATGCGTGTAAGCGAGAAAGTGGAGAAAGCGATAGTTCCTATATTCTTCCCATGGATGCCATTATTGCAGGGAATATCAGCAGGTCCGGGTCGGTTCTTCTTGCGCTCTGAAGCGTTCAGATTGGGAGCTCGTTGTGAGGACGATCACGTTAGGTGAGAGCGTCCCGCAGTCAGCGTGGTCAAATGGGGTCTCTGAACTCATCGGATATCTTGGTCAGAGTTTTCCATTCACCAACCAACACCAATTGACCAAAAAAGGTTACGGGGAAAAACGTGTATACAGAAAATTAGATCCGAGCGGAACTGAGAATATAAATGTGTTGCTTAATGTTGCTTAGTACTTTCTTAAATCTGGATTAACAGCAAGGAAAAAAATACACGTAGGCAACGTTACCAGATGCTAAAAGACTGACTACTAAAGCCTTTATGGCACCAATGAGTTAAGATGTCATTGCTCTAAAATCCAATGCGAGACTTAAAGAATGACAACATGTTAACGTTCTTAAAGGGCTAGACAATATTGCCAAAGACACAACCAAAGAAACAACCTAAGTTAAAAGGTGACACATCACATGCCAACCCCTTACTTTACATAATACCGAAACAGAACCAAAAACCCAGTACAGAAGCAGATCACCACCAAATAAAGACTGAAACACTAGGGGCTTGAAATAGAGATCGCAGATACAAAATAAAAATGAAACCCAACTAGAGGGCAGAATCTTCCAATGCGTCCCTAAAAATGAAACAGTGTCCCTTATCTTGATGGAACATGGGGTTCTTCACTGGTAAATCCGTTGAAGAAAACTGCCTCATACTGCGCAATCCTTAACCACCTGGCTAAGACATTGTTTTCAAAATGGTTCAGCGCCAGAAAAGATGGCTAGGTGGGGTAAGGGCATGAGGGCTCCTGTGGAGGACGGGGGCTGTGCATTCATTACGCTTTTGTTGCCCAGCAGATTGAAGAGGCTCTGGGACTCTAGCTGGGTCAATATCAAGAAAGTGCATCAGGTACCGGAGGCAGGTGTTCTAAGTGCTCATTTGAGATGTGGCCGGAAATAGGCTCTCTACGCTCACAACTCATGTTTTGCACAACAAAGTAATAGCCACGACGCTTGTTCTTTGATCAACACTAGAGGTGACAGATACTCCAGGTTAAGTGAAAATAAAAGTGGTTGAAATCCACACCCACAGTGAATTTTACTCAGCAGGTTCAAAAGGCTCTGTGACCAACACGAGGAAGGGGTGGCTAGATGCGGGTTCCCTGTGGGATTGGAATGGTAGTTTGAAGAGGACAGGGACTCAGTCCTCACCACGACGCAGGTTAAAAAGGATTTTACTCTCTTGACGTGTGAGCAGCAGCGTGGACTCTCTTGGGGAGAAAGAAAAGAGGAAGGATTCCTTGGTGGGATAGAGAGTGGCACTTTTGTGGTTTCAGCACTCACCACACATTACTTCCGGGATGGGATTGAGAGTGGCACTTTGGTGGTTTCAGCACTCACATCAACATTATCTTCCCAGCAGGTTGAATAGGCTCAGTCAGATTGCCCTGCAGGGTGGGTTGCTAAGGGTTGAAGGGTGAGAAAGGGATTCTTTGGATGCTGAGGTGGTAGTTTGGGGGTTCGGCACTCACCACGCATTTCTTGCTCAGCAGGTTGAAGAGGCTCTGGTTCTCTTGGTGTGTCAGGACCAGGGAGGGCTCGTTGGTTACCCGCTTGCTCTGCTGGTTGTTGTTGTTGCTCATGGTGCTGCCTTTGGGTGCCACACGGGCTCCCTGGCTCTTCACGGGTCACAGGCAGGGCACAGTGGCAGTGTACCGGAGTTGACTACCAAGGCCCTAAGTCAGAGGTACGCATGCGCGCTGGAGAAGGACTGACCCACCGCGGCTTCCGTCCCGCCCCTCCCAGACTCCTAGTTCCGGTGTTGTGTAATATTCGGTGTCCCATGTAATATTCATCTACCCGGCACCTACGCTGTAGCCGGGGCTCCTCCCTCTTAGTGGGAGATTGGCTGCGCTTTCTTCAGCACCGCCTCTTGCAGGAGAGCAGGCCTGCGTCCTGAGTCAGCGAGAACAGGCAGACGCAGCAGAGCACCGAGTTGAGGACGACTACCGAGGCGTGTACAGACCAAGGCAACGGATTACCTATCTGAAAAATCAGCTGGCAAGCAGGATCAAAGAGACCGATGCAGGTGAACGCAGAACGGAGATAAGAGGACTCCGGAACAGTGTGAAAAACGCATTTGGCGCCGACCTGAAAACGGTCATAGCGGCGGTTCAAGCAATATAGCAGTGGCCGCATGTTTCTCTGTTTACCAGCCTCAACTTTCAGACTTACTGTCTAAATCCCATCTATTTCACCAATTTTGTAGTTTAGGGATGTCAAGGGTCGCCACTAAGCCAACAACCCCAGAAAAGCAAGCATCGGCAAAACCAGTAGGTTTGACTTTAATGTGCTTCTTCATGTAATTACAAGGCATGAACAATGCTGTTTGCATGCAGGACACAAGTCCTAAACAAGCATTGGCATAGCCAATAGGTCTCGCCTTTGGGACCTTATAAGTGTTTAGTTATGCAGCACAATATTCTTGGTGCAACAACATCAACTGTTGCATGGCTAAGCACTTATAAGGTCCCAAAGGCGAGACCTATTGCCTATGCCAATGCTTGTTTTTTTTTCTTTAAGGCATGGAAAGATTAAGTGAAATGCCCAGAATCACAGACAGTCGAGTCCTCAACAGGACTCAAACCTAATTCCACCTAGTTTAGAAGTCGGTGGCTCTGTCTATTAGTTCACATCTCCTTTCCTAAGGCATAAAGCTGCAGTCTTTGGAGCTAGGGAACCAGGTTCGAGTCTCGGCTCACCAGCCTGTGATTCTGCGAAAATCAGTAATTTCCTCCTGCCTATTAAAAACAAGCATTGGCATAGCCAATAGGTCTCGCCTTTGGGACCTTATAAGTATTTAATTCTGCAGCACAATATCCTTGGTGCAACATCAACTGTTGCATGGCTAAACACTTATAATGTCCCAAATGCGAGACCTATTGGCTATGCCAATGCTTGTTTGTTTTATTGTTCATAAAGGGCAGCAATGCCTTACCTGACAGATTGCAGACGCATTACAAATACAACCACATATGGCAAGCTTAAAACGATGTGTGCCATGGTGTAATTCCAAAATATTAAAACAAAACCTTCACATAATTAGTAAAAAGAAAACTCTGCCCTTCCATAAATCCAAAGTTTGCAGTATTTAGGTGTGGGGTGAAACAGCGGAGCCAAAGAGGAAACAGTAGTACAAGTGCACAAATGTTCTATGAATATCAGTAGATTGTAGAGGAGGCCACTCTCCTCTGGTAGGGAACACAGATTAATGGGATTAGGGTGTGCAAAATTGCATGATCTTTTCACAAAACATCATAGAAATTTTGCGAAATTACACTTTTTATATTTTTATTTGTTTAATGGCATTTTGACATAAGCAAGTACAGAGCAATCAGCACGGAGTGCCAAACAGTACAGTAGTGAAATTATATTCGTAATTAAATACATGAAATAAAACCAAAACAGAGGCATCATATTTGACAAGTACACATGTGAGAAACATTATCGCAAGCTACGCACAAGGCATCATTCATCAAGGACATGTTGGAAGAATTGAGTTCATAAAGATGGTAATGTAAGAGTGGCACAATTTACAGGCATATAGTGGCTCATGAGGTCAAGACGCGATCAGTGAGTGCCTTTTAATGGGATGCAGTGGAGACCTCGGAGACTTGTGTGATGTCTGTATTACGAGAGGGCAGCCAGGCTAAACAAGCAGGAAGTGGGATAAGGGAGGAGGTAGGGCACGTCGCGCCCTCTAAGGGGAGAGAGGGACGCAGGCTGGCAAGTGGTGTGCACTTTTGCGGCCGCGCGACTCACTGAGAACATCAAAGCGGCCGCAAAATGATCACGCAGGCTGCCAAATGGTGTCCGCGTGTATTTGGAGGCCTGAAAAGCACTAGTTTGCACTTCCAAATCCCCCCGTTTACTAAAGCTCTCGCCAGAGCAGCGCTAAAGTGCTGGCTCAGGCGAGACCTAATGAATGTTCCCTTGTGTAATGCATGTAACTGGTGCTCATGTAATGTGTTCCAATGCCTTCAGGTCGAGTTCTCGTGATATAAAACTGCAAAAAACAAAAAAGTGGGAGGCTTGAGCAGAAAATATATTTGCTCATAGATACTGGCATGACAGATTTTATCATGAAACTTACAAAAAACCCTTGCAAACCTTACCAATGGTTCACCTTTCAAACACATGATAGCCGAATTGCTCGGTTTAACTGGTTATGACGCGCCGCAGAAGAGTTGGGACATCATTTAGGAGCAGGCCGCTAAATAGTGTTTAAAGGCCCTCTTATCTCAGAGGCTAACAGTAAACATGCTTTCCAACTGCATGCAGGGATCCACCTTTCTAGGGGCCGCTTTCATGTGCAGGATATATGGCTAAAATCGGCTGCACCATACAATTATCAAGCACGATAGGGCCCGAGCAGCAACAGCTGGTCTGGGGCTGCAGCGCGCAATTGCAGCCAAGGGCTGACTTTGATCTCCTGCAGGAGCTGTCTGCAAAGCCTCCCAGTTCAGTTAGTTAATAGACCTTTCCCACTAATACGCCTATCAGCTGGGTCGTATTTATCAAACGCCCCACTCATTTTCGACCCTCAGAAGGCCCTCTCTTGTTTTTTCTTGGAATAAAAAATCATTAAACTGCTTCAGTGCCTTTTGTGGTTAATGATTTCCTGTCCTTTTCCAGCCCTATCCTGAAAAAAACAAACACATTTGAAATCTCGAAGAATGCCGTTCGGCTTCCATAGTTTAATTTCCTATGTCAATTGAGGTTACTGGCTACTTGTTATCTGACTAATTAAAGCAACATCTGGTTTACATGTCTCTTGTATGTTTTAGCATATGTAAACAGTTCCATTGAGTCACTACGGAAAATATAAAAAAAGTTCACACACAAAGCAATTCTTGGTGGAAGTGCGTTTTTTACTGGATACGTGCTGTTTGTGTCAAATGATAAGTCAGCAGCTAACATTTAAGCCGGGATTAAAGCACAGAGTTCAGGGGAAAGAAAACTAAAACACTAAAGAAACTCTCAATAGTAGAGTAGTTTGGATATAAGAATCCTTAGTTTTGGGAATGTCTCTAATGAATTTTGTAATAATTATATACATACCTATATGGCGCTGTCTGACAAATCTGCATGAAACTTAAAAGAAAAACATCCACCTCAATTCTTTTGTGGAAAGTGCTGCGCTGATCCATCACGTGTGGTCCCAAAAATGTGATTTTACATGTTAATCCCCATAGAATAAAGTCCTATCCCGTATAGGAAAAAATTGGCTCCACAGAATTACACCAAATTTGGCATAAATTTAGTACTTTATTCAGAACGCATGTGTTCTGATCTCACTTACTTCACATTCATGTATTTGATTGTGTATATAGAAATGGTGACATCATACAGTTATGTTGTCCTGCTGCGATTCCTTGAGAACAGTAAGAGAGTGCCAGGAAGGAGGAGCACCACGTATGGAGAGCTGTGAAATTAATGAACTCATGTTCAAGTGTTTTGCGGCTGAAGGACCCTTGATTACAACATGAATTGGTGACGAGGAGCCATCCAAGTGGGCTGTTATCTCTTCATGCGTAGATGTGTACTAACATGTGAATGGCCTACAGATAAGTGGGTTTATAGTTAAGGCGTAGCGTATGGCCAGTGACGGGGGCGATGATGGTGAGTTAGCCTAACTGAGGCGCTTGAAATAGACCTTGTGGAAAATAGAGGCATTTCCATCGTTAATCAGAGTGCAAGCCTTCATTGCGAGCAATATTCTTCACACGCTGCCCACGAACGAGCCTCCGAACAAAACGGTCACAGCCGTAGTGCGAAGAGTTGCATGCACTGGGACCACGAGCGCAAAGAAAGGATCCCGTGTCACAAGCTCCAATCACATGGCCTCGATTGAACGAGTCGTATGGCCGGCTATAGGTGAGCACGAGCCACGGTCAACAAGCGCTGGTTATCTTAAATAAAAGGATGTCAAAAAGAGATTGTAAAAGTGGTAAACGCTTGACTTACCACTCACCAGTGGGAATCTTGTGCCTATGCTGCCAGCAAGATTCAATCTGAGTCACATGACGCTGTGCTGATAAGTAAATAGCGTGTATAACAAGCATTGGCCATGCGGTAAGGGTGCCCGCGAGCGATGCACTTAATGAGCCATGACGAGAGAGGAAAGCCAGATGGCGCCTCTGTTCGTAACTGTGCACGTAACCGCACGCTCTAGGCCACACAAAAAGCTGTGGTCGGCTTTTTAAAGCCCACTCACTAAATGTCTCGCCAGTGCAGCGCATGCGCTGGCTCAGGCGAGACCTAAAAAAGAAGTGGGGGGACTAACCTAGTTAGGCAGTTTGCAAGTGGCATCATGGTGCGTAACATCATGTCATTTGATATCATGTCACGTGATATCACATGCGTGACATCACAGCACAGGAAGGACATCACGGCGAATGGAATCACTGGAATTGACATCACTGGAAGTGGCATCACAAGCCACGACTTTACAGGAAGTGGCATCACAAGAAGTGGCATCAGATCTTTAGCCCTCACATATATGCAGCGGCTGTACGTGCAAGTAACAGCGATGGGGCCGTGTAAGGGGAGATTCCGAGGGACGATGCTGAGGGAAAATTAAACAAATAATTAATTGTTTCTCTGCATCGTCCCTCAGAATCTCCCCTTACACGGCCCACCGCTGTTACCTACACGGACTGCAGCTGCATATATGTTTAGCAGGTCTATCGTGTACGTTTCAGCGCATTGTGAGGATAATAGCACAGTGAGCTATGGAAGATATGTGACTTTTACACCTTGTAATCCCCCAGTTTTATGTAACACATCCTGTACACTCATTTACAAACATATATAATTTATTGTATATGTAATATGTACGCCTGATGTAAAGCTCTCTGACACCCTGCATTGGGATGAGTAGGGGATATACAAGAAAAAATAGTGGTACTTAAATTATTACAATGCCTCCTCAGGGAAAGTAAGCTCTATATAAATGCAATTTGTTTTGTTTAAATACTGGGAAAGACCAAGACATCTGACATTCTTACAATGCATGCATATATCCTAAACAGGGACTGAACAAAGTGAAAAGCTGCCTTTCTTAAGTATGTGTGAAGTTCTAACAAGGTGTGAGCCTTTGTTTCCCCTCTGCTGCATTTGCATCCAGGTGTGAGCCTCCTCACTGCTCCCAGTCAAGAGACACGAACAAAAGGAGGCCTGATGACCCCTCAAATTCGGCCTTTGTTATGGGCCCAGCAGGAGTCTAAAATAAGAAAGCCCCCTCCCCACCTTCACATTGTGGCTTGTTGCAGATGGAATGTAGACAACGTGCAGGCGCTGCTGAACGGGTCCCGGTATCTGAAAATTACACTGGGACAAGTTCAGCATAGTTCTGTGGGGCCCAACGTTTTGGCAGGGGGGGGGCGGCGTCCACCCAGTGAAAAGAGTGGGTGGAAGCCGTGTACCTGTTTGCATGTCTGGCTTGAGTACCAACTTGGAATTTTTTTTTACAGGAGGCGGCGCTTCAGACAGACTGGGCATGGAGATGTGATCTGGGCTTTCAGACCGTATCTTAAGCTGCCATGAACAGACATTGGTGGGTGCAGGCCTGGAGAGGAGCGCAGTAATTCTTATGCTTGCCAAAAACACAAAAAGATTCTGAAGCTCCCTGCCAGATATATCCCAATAGACCTGATTCAGGCATGAGACTACCGATTTTTAAAGCCAAAAAGGCTTTATTCTAGCTGTCTCCCATCTAAAATTTTCTCTGCTTCAATAGAAGTAAATGGGAAAAATAAATTCCCTCAAATTTGTTTGGCAATCTCCCACTTCCCTGTTCTTAAATGTTGGCATGAATGCTGTCATGTGCATTCCATGGAGGTTGCAAACTCTGTGATCTAAATCAAAGGTCCACCACCTCCACACACGAGTGGGAAACCCACTAAGAGTAGGGTCTTGGGCTAATAGAGTATGGGTCCCCATATTAGAGAAAAGGTGCACTGCCCCATTGCATCTTTAACCGTGTATGCAGACACAAACCAGGACAATGAGCCCTATTACAGTAAGAGCTCTGTCCCCGTGAGCAGCTGCAAACTTGTGTCTATCCTGGGGTAGGACATTAAAGCTGCCAGTCTGCCTTTCACTGTGCTGGCAGCAACCCATTGAAACAAATGCATTTAAAGGGGTTATAGTTTGCCTTGCAAGCGGGTGAATTAAGTGGCTACATCCACCTCCAGGGGGATGTCATAGGAGTCCACAGCACCCACTTTTCCTAATTCCAACAGGCTCACTTGGGGTGGAGGTGCACTGACTTTGCACCTCATCACTGCCTCTTTAAACACTTTTGTCATACTGCTTGGGACCAGAGATAAAGCATTTTCTCTTTTGGATGCTGGTGGCCCCCATGAAAATGAGCAAATGCCCTTTGGAATAACACTAGTGCTGCATGTGCACCGGTACAATCTGCAATACCCAAGTTCCCCCAAGGGTGCTAAAAGAGTGCACACAAGCTGATATTGTGCGGCACACAGTGGCACCATGTAAGTTGGCAGGTCTGCATGTGTAGCATGCACAATGCAGTTTAGCACATTAAAGCCAGACCTCTTTCTTTTGCTTATATTGGGAAAAGCAGCAAATGCATGTAGGAGAAAAAGAACTGCACGCACGTTTCCAGGCCGGCCTGGTGTCTCCTGGAGAGTCGAGGCGAGTTGCTTCCAGCAGGCTGGGGGGTTGGGCGAAACTTAGAGTCGTACTTCTGATTGCGGCCACAAGCGCCCTTCACCGAATTGCCGCGCTCGCAAGCTTTAAATTGCAGCAAAAAGGGAGGTACCGATAGCGGAGCGAGAGAGCAGCCAAGCTGGTGGCGGGCTACGGAGCTGCGGAGCTGCAGAACGAGAGAGCAGCCAGGCTGGTGGCGGGTTACGGAGCTGCGGAGCCGCAGAAACTACAGAGCGAGCAGAGCAGAGTGGGGTGAACGGGACAGAACGGATATGAATGGTGAGAGGTGGAGAGAAGTTGAAGTGCCCGTCTGGGCGAGCGCAAGCGAGGAAAACTTGCAGAGCTTACCGCCCCCTTCCCTTTGACTCTGCGCTACTCCGCCAAAAAAACCTCGCCTGAGCCCTGCCTGACCCCGTAACCGACCACAGCCGTTTGCTTGGTAAGTGAAAGACTTTGTTCTAGGCCACTGGAGGCAGAGGGTGCTTGTAGAAGCAGCCTGACAGGTGTGCAAGGCATCTGGCATCGCCCACGAGAGCCCGCTCAGCGCCTGACACCGCCAGCTCGAAAATGCCATCCTAGTGAGGGCCTCTGACGCTACATTGGGTGGGCAACCGGAACCCCCGGGGATTGCGAGGCGACACCCAGTGTACACGGTGAAGGAGGTGGAGGTGATCGTGGGAGGCTTGGGAGGCTTGTGCCTCTACGACCCGCGAGTGGTGTGTCGCTGCATCCTGTGGGGTGCTGTGCTTATGCCTGTTACGCTTGCGGGGGGGTCGAGGCGACTGCCTGACACGGAGGCTGAGTGGAGAGCACTGGGGGCCGCTGCACGAAAGACAAAAGAGGCGCATTATTTAATTAATGAATTAAATTAATTAAGGACTCGAAGTCCCAGGAATCTTTTTTGCTGTACATACCTGCCCCTGGGATAGAGCAACGCCTCCCCTACTGACGCTATTTATTCCACCACCACTTCCGCTGCGTGTGAGAGCAGCCCGGGGAGAGGGCAGCCACTCCCCTTTTCGCCTGTGGCTCTAGAACTGTACTACATCGGCCACAGTAAGTACTGCTGGGGGTATTACTAATATGGCTGCTCGGGGAAGAAGGAGCAATACAATGGCCAGTAGAGGGTTGGTTACTGGCACTTTAAACAATTTTATCATTAGAGCAAACTCAGTGATTGACCAGGGTATTATTCTCATGGAGCGCAGAGTATCTCAGGACCTAGCAATGGCTAAACGATCTTCCTTGGGCCACCTTGCCAATGCTAGGACACCTGTGCACAACAATCATACTAATACCACCTGCGTTCCAGCCCTGGTACATGCTCCCCAGGATGATGGCCATACCTCTTCAACTATAGGATCCCCAATTCCAGAGGCAACTGTGGCAACTGTGGTACATGAGGTCTCATCTTTGCCTACCTCGCCCGTGAAATCACTGGCAAATCCATCGAGGGGGGATCAAAGAGCGGCAAAATGCAAGAGGAAGCAGGCTGCCACTAAAGTGATTTGTCACAGGAAGACTAGAACAGTGAAGGGCCGGACTGGCAGTGTTACATCTTTAAAACCCAAGGGAGGTCCTACCTTGATTGACTTGATTGGCTCGGACACTGACTTATCCCTGTCACCCCCAGCATCAAAAGGGCCCACGACTCTGGAGCAGGTTCAGCCCATGGGGGAGGCTAAGGGGGAGGACGATATCCTCATAGAGAGACTGGGGTCCTTATTAAAGATAGCGCTTGATCCGCTAGATCAGAGACTAGCTCGCATGGAATCTCAGCTCTCCCAGCTACAACAGGCTATGGCTGGGAATGGGGTAAAAAGAAAGAAAAAAATGCAGTCGGCGGAAACAGCCCAAACCAGTTCTGTGCCCATTGGGGTCGCGAGTCTTGTTCATTCTCCTACTGCCGGGCCTTCTATCACAGCTGCAAACATAACATCTGCGGCCGCAGGAGTCGGTGCTGGGGTAGTACCGGTAGTTAATTTGAGTACGTCCACCTCAGACGCGATAGCACCAGAGGAGGGAGAGTCTCTATCTAATTTTACATCCCAGGTTGTGAAAAGAATTGATTTACCGCCTGAAACCAGCCCGTATGTAGTGGTATTGACAGGTATTCCTGAAATTAGCAATCCATGTCAGGAATCATTTATGTCCCTAAAAATCAAAGTGACCCACTGGCTCAATCATAATAGGCCCCTACCCCACAATGTCAAAAGTGAAGTACTGATGCTACGTAGGATAGCTTGGGTGGGACGCAGTAGAAAAACCATCCCAGGCGATTGTGTTCTGGTTAACTTTAGGGACCCGCGCATAGTAGAACACATTTGCAATTGGACTCACGACAGTGTAGCCTCAAGGATCAAACCCTATCCCCTGTCCTTCTTTTACCCCGACCTGCAACGCCAGTTTGCGCATCGGATTGGTCACTGGTGATGCAAAGGCGGGGTCAAAGGGTGAACAGGTGCGGTCACAGAGACCTAATCACCCAAAATTACCCTGTGACCTATAATAGGTTTAGTTCCCTCAAAATGGTGGATTGACTCCATGCGGATAGGGAGCTGAGGGTGGGTAACTCCCAGATTATGGATCCTAAAAAGTCTATTGAAAGCGCAGAGGAATTTGAGTGTGGTCCAGAAAGTGCGTTTTCAATTATCCAGACCCGGGCACCTAAAACAGCAGAGGGGCTTGTGACCCAAGAAAATGTGGTCCTACAGCACCAAGCTCAACCTAATTGTGGGGCACAGAGTATAGGTGAGACACTAGGAAGTGCTGTAGCAAACAAAGCAGCCACGGTACTGTCATCAATTAAAATACTGTCTTGGAACGTGGCGGGTATAAAAAATAAGCTACATTGCACAAAGTGGGGTACCCTGGTTGATCAGATGGATTTATGTTTGTTCCAGGAGACTTGGGCCAGGGAGGAACACTCAAGAGTGGGATTTGCAACTTATCATGTACCTGCAAGGTGGGGAGGGAAAGGAAGACCTTCTGGGTGATTGGCTATATGGGTTGCTCTCCACTTGGGTTGCATGGTGGAAAATATGCACACTCATTCAGAGGACGTGCAGTGTCTAGTGCTAAAATGGCCCAATGGGTATGGACTGGCGGTTGTGAATGTTTACTCGCGGCCAGTTCGGACAGGGTCGGAGTCATCCACAATTGATGATTTATCCCAATTCTTGAATACATTGCCAGGGGATTCTAGGCTTTTGGTGGCAGGGGATGTGAATTGCCAATATGAGCCTTTTTTAGGAAATAGCGAAGGTGCGCTTATGGGAGAGGACTATTACTGGGCGATCCCCCAATGTCAGTCCCCACGTCCTAAGGTGTGGTCCCCATTGGCTACTCAGATTACAGCCCTTGCATTAAATAATTCCCTTAGGGCTTGTAATGGCCGTTCAGCGTCCGATAGCCCGTCAGTATGCACCTATAACAAGAAGGAGCAAGAGTCCCGAATCGATTACATCATGGTGGAAACCCGGATGTGGTCGATGCTCATTGATTTCAGGGTAGTTGAGAGGGCTGATAGTGACCACAACGCGTTATGCCTGGAGCTGGTGAATCCAGGGCAACAAGATACAGACTTACTTAATGCAGGAGGAGATGGCGAGGGTACTGGTCTGATCTTAACAAGTAACAGGCGTAGGGTAAAGTGGGGGAGAATAGTGGGTTCGGAAGAGAACTTAGCTAAAGTTTATAACATAGTTCTATCACGACTCCTGGAGGTCGAAACTTTAATCTCCCAAGATGCTCCCAGTGACTTCAATGGAGTACTTAGTGTAATCCATTCAGATTTGGCCAATAATTTGGCTGAAGTCTTCTACCCCCAGGCACCCACGAGAAAGCCCAGACAACCTGTCTCATCGTGGTATAATTCAGCATGCAGGAGAGCAAAGAGCAATCTTGTTATAGCAGTTAAGGCAGGGCACAGCAAAATGGCGATTCGAGATTGCAGATTGCAGTACAAAGAGGTCATGGGGCATGCAAGAAAAGAATGGGAAGGTGGTTGAATCTAAAGCTAGCCCTGGACACAAAAGATGAGCGCAGATTTTGGTCACTTGTTAACTATGGTTCGGGTGACCCAAAATCTGCCATAGAACCGAATATTGCGGCATCAGCATGGGAGGCCCATTTTAAATGTTTATATGGGGGGGAAGCCGCGTTGTGTAGTTTGCCCGACTCACAAGTCCCAGAAGATCAGCAGGAGCCCCTGGAGTTTACCTTGGGGGAGGTGATAAGCGTAATAGGCAAACTTTCAGTGGGAAAGGCCCCGGGACTTGATAAACTACCTGGGGATCTCTTTAGACATCAACCTGGAATCTGGGGCCCCTATCTCCATGTCGTATTTAACGCTATCTCGAGAGGCATGGAAATTCCCAGTACTTGGCTGGGGGCAGAGATAGTCCCGATATTTAAGAAGGGGTCACCTCTGCTCCCAGTCAACTATAGGCCAATCAGTTTAATTGACGTTCAACAAAAAATATTTGCAAGACTGGTCTTGGACCATTTGTTGACGTGGATGGAGGATCACAACGTACTGAGCCCCTTCCAGGCGGGATTCAGAAGAAATACGTCCACTATGGACCAAATTTTCCGACTGATCCTATTGTACTGGAAGACGGTAAAGGTAGAGGGTGGCAGCCTCTATATGGTCTTCGTGGACCTCCGGTCCGCGTTTGACCTAGTTCCTAGGGGGAAACTGTGGGCTGTCCTTCAGAATCTGGGCCTTCCGCATCAGATTATAGTGCTACTCATGAGATTGCATGAGGGGAACTTCGCCCAGGTTCGTTGTGGTAAGAATGGGACGCTGTCACCAAGGTTCCCCGTTGCCAGAGGGGTGAGACAGGGTTGTGTCTTAGCACCGACCCTGTTCTGTCTTTATGTCAATGGGGTAATCTCACATCTGGACAGTGTCCCTGACAGTGACGCACCAAGACTGGCTGGTAGAAGGGTGCCGGCGGTCATGTTCGCGGACGACACCCTCTTACTTTCCAAATCTCCCATGGGGATCGAGAGGATATTGAATGGCTTTGGGGAATTCTGTCGGAGCAGAGGCCTTGAGATCAACGCCGACAAGACCAAATTCATGATTTTCAACCCGCCAGTGTATACTCGCGCAAATCCATCACTGGGCGATGTATGTCTGGAAAGGGTTACGACTTTCCAGTATCTGGGTGTTACAATTCATGAAAATTTGTCATGGGGTCCGCAAAAGGCCAAATCCCATATGAGACTTTCACAGCTGTCGGGTGCTATCTCAAAGGTTTCCAATTCATCTAGCTTTAGACCAGTGAGTCCTGCCCTGGAGGTCTACAAGACTCAAGCAAGGGCAGCTGCTCTCTATGGGGGTGAGCTTTGGGGTCACAGTGCTGCCCCTGAAATCTCAAAAGTTGAGTCCAAATTTGTAAGGCGATTACTATCGCTTCCTCAGAGTACTCCACTAACACCGCTGAGGTTAGACCTGGCATTGACGCCTATTGCAAACAAGCTAGCAGTAAAGCCCCTAAGGTTCTGGCACAGACTATGGACTACTCCAGATCTTCTAAACTACAGGGATGAACTTAAACAGATCCTTAGTTTTAATTGTGTACGTAAAATCCCGTGGCTTGCGTTCATTAAGCGTGAACTTATAAGTCTAGGCCTACAATCCATGTGGGAAGACCCAGATAGGGCATGCAGCCCGATATCACGAAAGATGCTCACCAAAATTTACAAAGGGCAAAAGCTAGAAGTTTTAATCACGGCCCCCAATCCAGGTTCCCTTACTAACTCTTTTTTATAATTAAAAAATTCTTACTATTTTGAGGACTTCATGGATGTTGTCTTCCCGATTTTAGCGTGTAAACTTTTTATCCAATGGCGCCATGGCACTTTACCCCTCAAGGCCGTCACAAGTAAGTGGACGGCCTCCTCTAATAAGTCTTGTCCGGGCTGTAGCTGTGACTTAGAGGATGAGCTTCATGTTCTATTCTTCTGTCCAGCATATACCAAACCAAGAAGACACTGGTTGATACCATTGTGCAGAAATCTGGGTTTTAAACATTGCTTGAATGCTTTTAGAATTTTTAAAACCAATACATCGAGCCCTATTGTTTTTGCACTTTCTAAATTTCTACTAGCTATGTGGTGCAAGCGGCGTAAATTAATTGATATTGATTGCTAGCTTTAATGTTTACGAAATGAGCGTTTGGAACCTGATTCATTTTTAAATATTTTACAGATGAGAGGGTATTTTTGCCTGTACGAAAATATTGCCATGTGTATATAAATTAATTTTAAATGTTATTTGCCTTCCCTTCCCTCCTTCTTCCCTTTTGTCTTTTACTTTGTACTCTTTTATGGCCAAATTGGCCGAAATAAAGAATTTTTGAATTGATAAAGAACTGAGTGAGACAACAATGCGATGATTGGGTACACCTTTCAAGTATAAATCAGTCCCTCTTCCATGCCAAACGAAGCACTTCTAAGAAGGCATAATAATACACCAAACATTCAATAACATGAGGTGAGAGGGCAATACTACAATGGACAGAGCCAAACTGCACTCTGTATTGTAAAGATTTAGTAACAGTAGCACTACAGATAGAAGCACTGACAAGTTGGACTTAAGAATCAGCTATGCATCACTTAATGCATACATGTCAACACTTCAATTTAGAAGGGAGACGCCAGTTTTTTTATTGTGATAATTACATTACCTTTTCCTGCTTAAAATTTCCTCCTCTCCAAAGCAAGAGAATGTGAGGAATAGGGAGGGCAGTGCTTACCTAGCAATAAGATGGCCGCAGCATGAGAGAGCTCTGGAGACCGGAGACCACCCGCGCCATACTAAAGGAATCTGTCTACATCCAGGAACCACATCGTACGATAGACAGCGGACATGGTGCTGTTAATTCAGAGCATCCCAGACATATATTGCCAGTGGCCAGCCGAGCGCGATACGGCTCCCTACTGCGATGAGCGACCTAATGGAACGCGAGGCCCGGAGCCCTGTGGGTCCCATGACTAAAGACCTGGTTGAGGGCCTGTAGGTGCTTGATCCAGTGGGCAGGGACCCACGCACCGAGTGTAGTTCCAACTCCTGTGTGAGGACGAACATCGGAGTGCTGCGGGGTTGCGCTGACTGCCCTCTGCGGGTCCGGAATATGGAGACCGGCCTGCGTCACTCGATGCCGAGTGCTGAGGGGGCCTGGGCATGCTGTGAGAGAGAGCAGAATAACTGCGATCGGCGGTAAGAGGTCAGCGGCGGGTTGCAAGTCCATCCATAAACCATCACTGCATGCCGGTCTCGGGGGGGGGGGGGTCATCCTGTGGTGCCATGCGTTGCCTGGAGCGGCTGGCCCACACTGTTACGGCGGCGGTGAGTGACCGCCTAGTTGCTGCCTCCCCCCTCCCTCATTTGGCATCTAACAGCAGGGAGAGGCGTGCGTTTGGACCAGCGTGGTGAAGTCTGGCCTTAATAGCGCGTGTGGAGTAACACTGCCCTGACACAGCTCGGCATTGCTGCCAGGTGGGAAACAAAGGACTCAACAGAGCACCACAGTCCTTTTGAGCGGTGTGAAGGGGTATGAGCGGGCGATCTGTCGGCTCCCCCGAGAGGTGGCTCACTCCCGCAGTGTCTGCCCTTGTAGCAGAGCGATACCAAGGGCCATGTTTGAACTGGGGTGGTGGAGTGAGCTAAAGAATGATGATGGATTAAACCCAAATCAGTTGACTGGGGGTGAGTGTTTGATTTGCTCAAATGCTCCGTCCATCCCCTTTGGGATCGCTTGTAGCAGAGCAGCACAACCTGCCGCTATGGGGAAGACCGATAAAGCGCAGTCAAAGATTAATTTTGAAAGACGCAAGACCACTGGGGCCCGCGAGGATGACGGGGACTCCTTGCCACCGGAGCAGGGGAGTGCTGTTGCTGAATTAGGTGAGGATATGCAGCACATATTAACTGCAATGCAGCAAAGTCTAACAATAAAATAGACTCCTTGGCACATAGAACGGATTGTATGTCCAAGCATGTGGATAAACATGCTGAGAGGCTAGACACGGTGGAGCGTAGGCTATCTGACGCAGAGAACGCACAAGTTGAAGCCGGATCCACACAGAAGCAAATGGGTCAAATAATGGCTACGTTGCACGACAAGGCGGAGGACTTAGAAGTGCGCTCTAGGCGCAATAATGTGCGCATACTAGGCCTACCCGAATCCACTGTAACTGGTAACATGGAGTTATTTACAGAGCAGCTCCTAGTGTCTCTGCTGGGACGAGAAACATTTTCGCCTGTATCCTTGGTGGAGCGTGCTCACCGCTCGTTGGCCCCCAAGCCATCACGGGGGGTGCACCCTCAGCCGATGGTGGCAAAATTGTTGAATTATAAGGACAGAGACACAGCACTCCAGCGCACCAGGGAGCTGCGAGTGTTGAAATATTAAGGATCAGAGCTAGCTCTTTTCCCGAGTTCACCGCACAGGTGCAAGAGGCACGCAGGCAATTTGCACACATGAAGCGTAAATTGAGAGAGCTGCAGCTAGACTACGCAATGCTTTATCCAGCCAGATGTAGAGTGACCCTTGATGGCAAGACCAAAATATACAATGAACCCCAAGCACTGCAGCAGGAACTAAAGAAGCACAGCAAAGACAACAAGAAGAAACTCTCTCAGAAGTCCGTAGCTGAGGAAGATGGCGCGCAAGGAGATTCAGAATAGTTAGCCTGGTGGTAATACAGTATTCCAGAGACTCGCCTTTAAAACTACAAAAACGAATACTGTCATTATGTGCATAGCATGTATGCACCTCATCCATATCATGCAGTAAGACAAGCCGATATGTAAAGACTGCTCGGGGGTGCATCAGATGTACTAGTAAGATATGTTGATATATAACTGGTAAGGTTTATAGTGTTGCATATGTTGTAGTTGGCAGTAACAGTACCTAACTGGATGAAACTATATTAGTAGGGCGAATGTAGGCCATCAGGAGGCACCGAGTGGTGAGAAACCACTGCCCCCAAGTGTAATACACACCAGGAGTAAAAGTTTGACATGTTTTTTGTTAATGGGAGGGGGGTAACCAACTGTTCAAGTTAAGCCAGGTCGCATTTTTCAGGCCATGGCATGGGAGGGGGGTGGGGCCAACACAGTCAGTTTGTCAGCAAGCAAGCCTACATTAACTGTACATAGCATGAATAGTTCATATAAATGGTTACACATTGTGTATATTCTGTATCAATCCAAACATACACAATATGTCCGCAGACCAAGCCACTAACACTAATGTGCATTTAAAATTTATGACATGGAATGTAAGGGGTCTTTATGACCAGAGGATAATCTGTAAGGTAGTGGCCTATCTGCAACTGCATCAGGTTGATGGGGCTATACTCCAGGAGTCCCATCTTTCCCCAGGTACTGTCCTGCTGTCCTAGAGAAGAATGAAGGGCACATGTATGGCATAAGGGATTACTTCACACACTAGTGGGGTGCTGATTTGGGTGAGCAGGAATTCTGGATTGCACGTATAGGAGGTTGAAGTAGATACCAGGGGTAGATACGTGATAGCCAGATGTCACAAAGATAATTTTGCCATGCTATTAGTTGGTGTTTATAGACCTAATCACGATGATCCACATTTTTATCACTCTCTGCATGTCAAAATTACACGACACTCACAATTGTTACAACTGTGGGGAGGTGATTGTAATTGTATACAGGACCCAGATGCCCTTCTAAAGCCACCAGAGTAATTGCTGACATGGCAGAGACGGAGGGTCTCGCAGATGTCTGGCGATCTCGTGCAGTCTTTGGGCAGGGAATAAACACACTAATTCCTCTGTACATGACACTCACACTAGAATAGATTATTGGTTTGCATCGCAGGAACTGCTACCCAGAATGACCGAATGTATACACCTGGCGTGCACGCTCTCCGACCACTCCCCAGTCATGTTAAAGATGTCCATAAGTGATCTGCTTATTAACAAATCTGTAAATGACAGATCAGAGAACCTAGCCAAAGGGAAGGGTTGCCCCTAGGTGATATGCTTCATCATTGGGGACATCCCAGACAGCTACTGTCTGAGGCGTTAAGTGATATGCAACAGAGGAAACCCACCTGGCGATTCCCACAATACTCTTTGCCAGACCCCGTCTTTCGTGACGAATTGGGCGAGGCAGTAGACATGTTTTTCGCCTCTAATTTGGGCAGCGTACCCAAGATGAGTACCATCCGGAAAAGGTTTAAGGTGTACATTAGAGGAATGACTATTGCAAAACACGCAGGGTTTCTTAAGTCAATCAGAGCACAACTAAAAATGTGAAAATAATGTTGAAAACATTAGAAAAGCAATTCCGGGAGAGAATAGACCCTAAACTGTTATCACAAATCAGGTCGCAAATAGATGAATTCAATGAGCTTGCATCCACAGAGATTAAGCATCTAGGGAAATATGCCACGGCGCAGGCTTGTGCTGAGGGGGAGAGGCCTAGCTCAGTACTGGCCCGATTAGCACGACCTTCTAGAAGTGAAAATTATATATTGCAAATGTATAATGAAGCCAGAGTCCTGGTCGGGAGCACACCCAAGATAGTGGAGGCCTTTAGTGATTATTACAAAAATCTATATTCAACTCGCGAATCCAATATAACAGAAACAGACGAGGATTATCTTGCCCATATCGCAATGAAAAGGCTGGCCCAACAAAAATAGTGGCAACTTTAAAAGACATGCCCAATGACAAAACACCAGGATCGGATGGCTTGACCGCGGCCTTTTACAAAGTGTATCAGGATCACCCCCGTGCCTCACCTGATGAATCTAAATGAGGAGATGGCAAATGAGGGAACCATGCCACCTACCATGCGTGAGGCCATCCTGATTACGCTACTCAAGCCTGGGAAGCAACCGGAACACTGCTCCTCTTACGGACCTTCATCTTTGCTTAATACAGACGCCAAACTATATGCCAAGATTCTGGGGAACAGATTGGCACCCCTGTTGCTGAAATTGATTGGGCTAGAGCAGACTGGGGTTGTCCCAGGCTGCTCCCTCTCGTGCAATTTGAGAGCCCTGTTTGGCACCATTGCACGTATAGATCATAAGATCAAAGCGGCCGCCCTTTTCATAGATATAGGGAAGGCCTTTGACTAAGTGGAATGGCGGTTCTTATATGCCGTTCTCAGAAGAGTAGGGGTGGGTGAGGTATTCTTGAAATTAGTGCAGATACTGTACACTGATCCTGCAGCATGCATAAGGGTTAATGGAATATTCTCATCCCCGATAGCAATCTCAAGAGGCACTAGGCAGGGATGCCCGCTTTCCCCCCTATTGTATACTCTTGTGGTGGAACCTCTAGCTTGTGCTATGCAGGAGTATCACGCCCACAGAGGCATTCGATCCCTGCACTACAATCTGGTCATTGCTGTATATGCAGACGACACACTGCTTTATATACGCAACCCTGAACAGAACTTGAATCCTGTGCTCCAAGAGGTTACACTATTCAGTCAACATTCGGGCCTAAACATCAACTGGCATAAGTCTTTGATGTTTCCACTCACCAGTGTGACTACCCCTACGCACACTGACTATCCTATAGAATGGACCACTTATCCCGTGTGTTATCTGGGGATCCAGGTGCATACAGAACTGAGGTAATATTGCGTGAAAATTATGGGCGCTCAACGCAAACAATTGAAAGACTCTATTGACAAATGGATAAGGCTCCCACTGTCTCTCTTGGGCCGCGTAGCCCTAATGAAAATGATTGTGCTTCCTCGCTGCCTTTTTTTTATTCGCTAACATTCCTATTACTCTGCCTAAGTCCTTCTTTCCGAATCTTCTCACCCTCATGATACGGCTTGCTTGGGCAGGGAAGCTGCCCTGTATCAAATGGGCCACGCTAACAAAAACACACACAGAAGGTGGGTTAAATGCCCCCGATTTAGAAAGATGCTATAGAGCCGTACAGGTATTGCATGCATATTACTGGATTCATGGTCCTCAGGGCTTACTGCAACTCCACATTAAAAGAAATGCGGTCAGTCCAACCCGTTGTCGAAAATATTAGTGAGTGGAACTAGGGGAAGTCCCCACCTCATAGACCCAAAAGGATTTACAAGAACCCAAATGAAGAATATAGAGATGTCCCGGCATCTCACGCTCATATACTCACCCAGATTGCCTGTCGAGTGGTGCGATTGGTTACGATGAGTGGAGAAATGGCAGTTATACAAATGTTATGTTATGTTAATTTATTTTTATAATGCGCACAGCTACCCAAAAAGGGTTTCCCAGCGCAAACCTCGAAGGAGACTCTGAAAAGGTAAAAATCACTGATTGAAAATCAGTGATTGAACAGCCAAGTTTTTAGTTGTTTACGAAAATTAGAATACAGTGTTTCTTTGCGCATCAAAGAAGGAAGAGAGTTCCACAAAAGTGGACCGAGGTAGGAGAAAGAACGACCACCGATTCTTACAAGTTTGATCCTAGGAATCTCAAATTTTTCTTGAGTAGAAGAACGTAACAAACGAGAGGGTTGATAGGGGCGTACCAAGTCTTGCAGGTATTTAGATGCAGTGCCATTCTTGATTTTACACATATAGCTCAGTGCTTTGAATTTTGTTCGTTTTTCCTCCCTGAGCCAGTGCAGATCTCTCAAGGCATTAGAGGCAGAAGACATTCATGGAATTCTGCAGAGTAATCTCGCTGCAGAATTCTGCACCGCCTGAAGCTTACACAACACATCCCTGTTAGCACCCAAGAAGAGGATATTTCCATAATCCAGTCGAGATGTTACAAGTGCCTTGACTACAGTCTTTTGGGTAGCAGCAGGGAGCATCCAAATGGTTTTCTTTAACCATTTACCATTTGAGGTTGGTAAAAAAGGTGGCTGCAGTTTTTACTGCATGTTGTTTCATTGAGAGTTTATTTGCAAGTTACAAATTGTGCAGATGAGGGATTTCTTTCATTAAGGCGTAATGAAAACATGGGAACAAACACTAGCACATGGGCCTCAAACATCAACACTGGATGCATACCACTATCACAGGGCTCGGCAGACGTTGCGCGTTATATTAGGGGAAAACATGGCAGAACCACAAGAGATGAAGTCTCTAACATATCTCCTTCAGGCCAATTCACCACAACGTGGCATTCCGTCGTTATATGCACTCATTAAGGAGTGTAACAATGCAACCTCATTCAAAACTCAGCTGGAGTGGCAGGAGGGGCTGGGCATAGAAATCACTGAGGTACAGTGGGCACGGTGCTATGCAAACACAAAGTCTATCTCACAAAATGGGCGACACAAGCTGATACACTACAAATATCTACACATGCGGTGCTGAGAACGCATGTTTTACCCACCTGGCCTGGGAGTGCCCTGGTGTTTGAGCGTTTTGGAGGGAGGTATTCTCAGTCATAACACAGATGTTGGTGCTCCCAATCCTGGAGACCCCCCTGGTAGCACTACTAGGTTATGACAAAGACATAAATATATCAGGATGCAAACCGGTGGCTATTAGCCTTTTATTAGCGAAACGGAGAATAGCAATGTGCTGGATGCGGCCCCGATGCCAAAGGTCTCAGATTGGCTTACTGATCCGGCCTACTGCTCTACACAATCGGACAATTATAATTCCCTTATCCCTGAAAGATGCAGACCAAAGGATATATGAGGGCTGTATCAGGCTTGTATGACACAGAAGGCCATGGAGGTAGCGGAGTCGGTGGAACCCAATAGATCAGGTGTGGGCTGAGGGGCTGGTGGAGTCACTAATGACCTCTTAATACAGGGGAAGTAAATAGCTGGTTTGCAAATGCATGCACTAAATGATCATCAACCTACCTAGAACAACTCTGTACTTCGGTGGTGATGTATAGTGATACAAATTAACTGCTCAGTGTGCTGACCATGTGATTATTGAAACTTTACTTGCATTACTGCTTATGTATAATTTTGCTGCTTGTTTGACTGTAAGACAAAAAACTTAAATAAAGTTTTTAAAAAAGTGAATGCGACGTATTAAATTCTCAATTTTAACATTTCCTAAATGTGCCATACAGGCGCTTGGCAAGGATAGTATTACCTAAAGATGTGTGATTTTTCGTGAGGAATATGTTTGGGAATGTGGACATAACTGTATGTAAGTTCAATGCTAACTTATGGGGAGTCCCCAGGCGCACTACAGGCATTATTAATTAGTAAATCTTTGTTAAAGAACTTGTTCTGAGGTCTGCATTCCAATTATTAAAAACTGTAATTTAATTTCCTATTTTTTCAAAGTGTAAAAAAACAAAGCCGGACCTGGAAAAAAAGGAACCTCTGCTTTAAACCCAAATGCATTTTGGGAGAATTTCTTTCAGGCAAGCAACTGTGTTATTTGGACATGTGACTCAGATCCTTTAATAACTTTATGAGAAAACCCTCTTCAGCAGTGAGTAGATTAACTTTTCATGTACAATCCACTGATTCAAAGTTACTCAGTGAGAAATGAGAAACGACCTTTACATCGCGGTGATTACACAGCAATGCCATTACTATGCAAGTCATTACATCGACTTGCAGTAGATGGTGTGCTAACATTAGAAATAGTATAGTTTACTATTCCAACACCTTCCCTACTGTTGCGTAGGCTGGAGTTCGAATAGTACATTATATATTTCTAATGTCAGCGCGCCATCTACTGCAAGTTGATGTAATGACTTGTGTAATAATGGCATTGCGTGGTAACAACGCGGTCGTTGTAACTACCGTGTTGTAATGCCATACGATGTTTTGACTCGCGTAGTAATGAGAGTCATATTCGTGAGAAATATACATCCACCTTTATAGCTAATGCAAGAGACCCTTTAACAAAGAGGAGACTCCTGAAAAGTAGTGGGGTCTAAAGTAAAAATTCCTGATATGTTGAAGCTCATTCTCTCTAATAAGGATGTCAAGAAATGTGCAAGAAAATAAAGTAAGTAATTATAGTTTTTCATGATTTGAATGCAGTGTTTATGTCCTGTTTTTTAATAAATGGATTGCTAATCGGTAACTTCTGAGGTGCGCTTAGGGTCGCCTCGTTATTCAATATAGTCCTTATGTACAGTTATTCTGGTTCTCCCTGCAAAGGAAACTTACCCGTTGGCACTCAAAGCAGTATATACAATTACTTCAATAACTTCTTTACATAAACATAAGCATTGGTCTGGAGCCTGACCAACACAAAGAAAGATCCATCAGAAATATCCAGAGGGACTAATTCATTTACATTCATCAGTATTTCTTTCAAATAAAAAATAAATGAAAAATATAGTTATTTCAGCAATAGGTTAAGAATAAGGTAGATTGCCTCCCTAACTCTCTTGAGCTGAGTGACACTTGAACTATCTTCAGAGTGTCTTAAAAAATCAAAAGCACACATTTCTGAAGGCAAAATGCAAATAAAAGGCAAGATCATGTTAGATATTTCTTTGCATTAATTATTCATTGGCTACCTAATTTACTAGTGTTGGTTCAAGGGCTCCACTAACCTGAAGCCACAGCTTAACTCAACCAGTAATACAATAAAACATGGCAATACATGAAGAAAAAGAAATAAAAAACCTTAAGTCATATAGGATGACTATATTTACTTCATAAAGCCAAGCATATTTTTTTTGAGTTCATAACATGAAGTCAAGCTCATCTGTTTGAAATTATTTTTGTTAAATGTATATACCTCATGCTACTTGAGACAAGGGGCCTACTTTAGAGTTTTGTGGATCAGATACTTTGTCACAAGCATGACGGATATCCCAACTACTGTATTCCAAGTGCATTTTATTCAATGTCACTTGTGATACAGTGGACGTAATACCAGTCACATTTGTGATGGAGTATCCCACCCACCAAACTCTAAGTTAGGCCCTATGTCTTGAATTTTAAACAGAGTTTAGGATTCTTTTGATTTCCATAAACGTTCCCAAAAATTGTCAACGTTTACATAGCTTATAAAGTCATAATTTTATTTGTAAGGCTATATAATTGAATGTGAGTGCATACACATAAAACGTAGATTGCTTGTATTCATTGCTTTTGAACTAGCAGGCAAGCACAATTAATAGATGTAACCCAACTTATGGCATTCCATTTATCAACCTCAGAAAAATGAAAGTTTGAGCTTTCTCCTGTAACTGAAACCTGTGGCAATCAGATAATGTTGAGCACTTTTCATTAACCCACTAAGTCATCCTCTTAGTAAATATACAGGAGCCACACACATGCAAATATGCATCATGTTATTTTTGTATCAGTCTTTGACAGTATTTCTATTACTTATCTTAGTGAAATGAATCAACATATCTCATATATCTGATCCTTTAGTTGTAGAGTAACTTGGATCTATGTAGGTCCAAAAACCATAAAAGGCCCCAGAGTGTTAAAAATACAAAAAGTTACCACTAACAAGTGTACATTTCCTGATAGGTGTTACATTATTATTCAATTTTTGTGAAATCATTTCTCATTTTAGAGCACTTGAAAGTTATACTTGTATCTCACGCATAATTATGACAATGTCAAATATTAGCCTTCCTGGACCTCATTGTAAATCTGTAGATTTTTTATCCATCTAGTTTGTATCTGCCCCAACTTGCACAATCTTTGGTCAATGTTATTAAAAAAGACTTTTAATGACAGAGTCATCCGGTCATACAGAGAAGCTATAAGAGTGCCGGACAACCCGCCATAAAATTGCAAACTGGTGAAATTCCTGACAATGGCTTCTATCTGATACATTTTTAAGTAATCGTATGCCACAGTTCTAGAGGGTGTAGGGATTAATCTTAGTAATTTGGGTGATCAATCGGAGTGCTATCCAGTAGTGTCTCGCACAGGTAAGGGCGGGGTGGGATGGGGGTGGTGGAAGTCGACAGATGATGGGTTGATGCGGCGAGCGCAAGGTAAGTGGTTTTATTTATTTAATATTACTTAACCCGTTGTCTCTCGACTTCCCCCACCTGCCCGCCCCTCCCCACAGCTTTTACTGGTAATAGCCTTTTTATTCTGATATGTATCCAGTTTTAGCATTTCTCCTTTTTAACCTTCATATAATAAAGGAAGATAGAGTCTGCACGTTATTGCTCACAAATGCACTTTCACTTTTAACCAATTTTTATCCTACATATACATTGCATTTGTAATAAAAGTCTTGTTATAGTTGTAATTAACTAAAGCAATAAAACTATTGTATTGAGTGGTGCATTGGTCTGTTATTAAGTGGAGCATGGCAAATTAACAGTCGGCTGATGATTTCTTACTCTCCTATCTATGTGTTTGCAGTGCACAACAGAGAGATAATCTAGAAATCTGCAAGCTGCTGAGTCAGCAAATATTTGACCCTGACTACCTTCACAGAAGCTATTCATCCTCAGTCTCAGCCAAATATCAGCTATAGCCGAAGTTCAGTTCACCTGTAATTACAAAAAGACATATTGCATCAAAGTTATGGACTATTAATGTATACCTCATGAACATCTAACATGTAATACCACATTACTACTTACTTTGATGTGATACTAAATAAAATATAGACCCAGAGATTACTTTAGACATTGCCTACCTAAATATAGCTAAAACGTAGCTCCAGGTAGGCTCACAGTACTATTTTATCAGTTAAAATCAACATTTTAAACCTTTCACTTCAAAGCACCTTTTTATTTCAAATCTTCCAGGAGGCATTTGTAAATGGATTCTGCCCCAATCTTCGGAGGGCTCTACAAATTTGTAATACCATAAAGCAATAAACATCCCACAGACTGACCCACTTCTCATCCAATAGGCATCATAAACTTGACTAGTGAGAGGTTCTTTAAAATTATAGTGGATAGAAATATGTTCATACTCTTATGTCAAGTTTAAAATGACACATGCTATTTCAAGTGTAGAGAGTACTATATTGTGCATAATGAGGATGTGTAGACTAATATGTGGCAGATTAAAGACCTACAAAATGCAATAGTAACAACCAAAAGCTTTTGATTATGTGTGACACGGTTAAACGGGTGTAGGATTAGAGCAAAGGAAAATTCAGATCGTCAAACATCATTCGAATCAAGATAAATGATCCACTCTCAAGATTGATAACATCTGAATGTGCACTTGGAAAGGGTGTTCTTTCTTGTTACTATGGATATAGAACCCACTGGTGAATACCGAGGCTCTGTCATAGGAGTGGGTAAGAAGGCGAAAAGCCTGGAATAACAGGATTCAGCGCCTGCCGGTGCCTCAAGGAAGCTGCAGTTCAGCGTAATTCAGTTACAGGTACCATTGACCTGTGACCAAGAAGAAGGGTCAGTGAATGTACCACCCTTTCAAGGTACTTGCAATACTTGCGACCTTCAAATTCACTTTTTCACGTAGGTCCTGAAGAAAGCCCTCTGACCCCACCAGGGCAATAGTATAGGGCTGAAACATGTCGACCATTTGACCATCACCATGAACCTAACGGTGCTAAAGAACAGTAACATTTCTATAGAAGCACCTACTTGTTTTTAATTTTGCCGCCACTTATCTCGAATAAACTTTGGACTGGACTAGAATATCAGCTTGAAATGAGTGGCTTTTCATAGTATTTTAGCACCACCCAGAAATGAATTGAAATATGTTTTCTTTGTTCATTTTCCCTTCCATTTTGTTTGCAACCGGTTTTGGGAAAGGGAAGTATTTCATTGTAAATCACATTTACTGTTTCTGTCCTATTTTTTTTGTTTCTTGCTTCTGAAGTAATTTCTCCTCTTAATTCCTTTCCCTTTCACCCCTTTTTCTTTGTTTTTCCTTTTTCTATTTTGGATTGTGTGAAAGGATATTGTTAAAAGCATTAACAAAGTGATTAGACTGAAATATTCACAGTTTTTTAGGTCGAGCCTAGAACAGCGCATGCGCTGTTGATCGACTTTTAGTAAGGGGATTTTGAAAGTGCTGCCAGCCGCTGGCCTCAAGCTTGCGCGCATCTGCGCGTGAACGCGCGCAGCTGCCATCTGTCTTCTTTGTCACGGATAATTAAGTGCATCACGATCACGATCACTTTCGGAGCCCAATGCTTTTCTCGCGCACTTGTTTCACTCTGTCCCTCATACTTCTTTTTCTCCCTTCTAAGAACTCCAACCATCTCCCCGTCACTTCAAACCCATCTTTCTCTTCCTCCATGTCCTGCTACCCCAGTGCCCTTGTCTTTCACTTGGATAACTCGTTAATTGCGGATATCCATATGTTCTTTCTTATTTTCGGAATATTTATGTTTCAAAGGAGTAGAGCCTTAAAGTGGATGTGCACTGTAATGTTATTATAATGTATGCTTCACTTTTGGACATGGTGTGTATATTTCTATTTTTGTTTTTTTTTACATTCGTTTGCACACCGTGACAGAACTTTTGAGAGTCCTTTCATGGTCCTGGTGCAGAAGCTACTCAAAAGAACAAAACAGTGCACAGACAGTGTAAACCACAAAAGGAAGAGACAGTGCTGGACAAAGCGCCAGGTTTTCAGCGATTTCCTAAAGATGGAGAGAGATGCAGCTTCTTTAAGAATAAAAGGAAGACAGTTCCAGTGTAATGCCATGGACATAAAGAAGCTTTTGGCACCCCAGGATGATTGTTTCAAGGATGGCACCATTAAATGCATGGCGGAACTGGAGCATAGAATTCTGCCAGGGAGTGCCACCTCCGATTATTCTTGAACTAGGAAGGGCCATGTCCGTGAAAGGTCTTTTAGGCCGTGCATAAAGCCTTAAGGATAAAATGTTGTGTCACCGGCATCAAGTGCAGTTTACCGTTGGCCGCCTTTGCTGGATTAAATTTCCAGATTTTCAAGATGAACCACGCAGCAGTATTTTGAAGAGTGTGTAGTCTCTTTAGGGAACCCTTGGGTAGATCCGGGTGAAGACTGTTACAATCATCCAGTCTTGTCAGAACAAGTACGATGACCACAGTTATTAAAAAATCAAAGGGTATGAATTTTTTGAATTTTTTATTAATCATTCTAAGAGCATGAAAGGAGGACTAGGTGACATTATTCACTTGGGTTTTTTATTTCAGTTCATTGTCCGAGAGTACCCCGAGATTTGTAAACTTCGGGGCGGATGTTTGTTAGTGTTCCCAGATCCGATGGCCCCTATGCTGAAGACCAGAACGACACGTTATTCTCAAAAAGAGTAACCTCCGTCTTTGAGGAGTTCAGTTTCAAACAACTACAGTCCATCCACTTGCTGCATTCATGCAGTCCTAAATAGTTCACTGAAGTGAATATCATTTTTTGAGAGTGAGACTACTATCTGAGTGTCATCAGCATATGATGCTAACGATAGACCCGATGATTTTATGAGCGCAGCCATAGGTGTTACATATACAAGTTAAACAATGTGGAGCTCAACAATGAGCCCACGGGGACTTCACAGAGTAAACAAAAAGGTTCCGAAGTGAACTCTCCTAGGGACACTGATTGTTGATGTCCCCAGAGGAAAGACTATTATAAAGGAAAGTGGTCCCAGCATACAGTTCATTCAAAAACAAAACATTGGCATTATTGGAACATAATTTAGACGGATAACTTAAAAAAGTTCGAATGTTATTTAATCACATTGAACACGTAACATTCTTTCAAAATTGAATCAGAAGAATTTTTAAGCAACAATTTGAAAAACTAAAACACGTGCCCAAGGGAAGGGAGGGGGGTGAGTGAAATAGTGCAGAATTTGGGAGGAAGTGAATACAGTGGTAAAGGTTACTGAATTACACTTAAATTGGACGGCATTTAAGAATCACTGCCGTATTTTGAACATAGATTCAATCATAGTCACAATATTAACAATTCGGAATAGTGCCATATAGAAACAATCACAGTACACCATGTACTGTTGACGATGTTGGCAAAAGATGTTGAGTCGACGTTTCGACCCCTTGAGTGTTGTAGGTATTGAGTGGAACCTTACGGGGTGGGGTCTTCATCAGGACTAGGATAGACACAAAGGAAGGATGGGCACCGTGTCCGAAGGTGGACAAGCCTCTAAGACAGTGGTTCCCAAACTTTTTTGACCTGCGGCTCCCTTGACCTATTAGCCATTGGCCACGGCTCCCCATTATTTCACTTTTTTTCGGGCGGGGGGATGTAAGCCCGGACTCAGAAGTACTTTCATTTTTCTCCATGAAAATAATTGGGATGAAGAAGATGAACATATTATAATTATATTTGTAACAAAATAAAAATGAAAGCAGTCGTTTAATAATAAACTTTAAGTGTTAAGTGACTGTAAGTGCATAGAAACATTCCTGCGTCTTCAGGTGCCTGTGTTAATCTCACTGTGCCTGTGCCGTGATCTTCTTGACTCTTAGTGCTTCTATTCACCTCCTTTTCCCTCCATCTGTTTTGGTGCATCTCTCTGTACGTATGTGTTGGTATTTTTGGGGCAGACACCTAGCTGGAGCACAACGGAGCTCTGAAGTGTGGATTTACCCTCGTGTCTAAGATGTTTTGATTCATCTCAGTGTCCCTGCACATGCTTAGGGGCCCATCACCCTTGTAAAGGCGCCTAGATGCTCCGTTTTATCCCTAAAGATGCTTAGATGCACCACCATGGCCCATAAGGAAATGGTCAAAGGTACTCACTGTCTTTGATTTGAAATGGTTTGAATGCACGGCTACTCTGTCCCTGAAGGTGCTTTGATGCACATCCTAGTCTGAGTCCCTGAAGGTGCTCAAATGCACCCTTATCCCTGAAGTCAGAGGTACCCTTCCTCTCTGTGTCACTACCAGCTGTGAACGCCCCCCCCCCCCCCTGTGCACTACTTCTACATTTGAGATATCCCCTTCCTGTATGCTCCTTTCATATGCGAGACCCTCTCTCCAATGGCTACTGGAAATGTGAGGAAAAGAACATATATCACACATCGGGACATAAATACGAAACAGTTAGGTAATGCATAACACAGAAGAATTACCCAAAGCATAACCATATCTATATCACCATATGTCCCCCGTATTGCAGAAATCACGAAGCCATGCCATAAACGTACAAGTAGCAGCAACCTGCACTCCAAATACATGGTACATGGTACTGTGCACAACACGAAGGCGACAGGGACATCTGCACACCTACCACAGTGAATTTGGTAATTTAGCAACTTTGTTTCTTAATGACGCTGGGCCTCCATCGAGGACTCTCTCTGGCATTGCTATCACTGCCAAACAAATGCCCCCAATGTAGGAGCTGACATGGGGGGATGGTAGACATGGCACAGAAGAGGGGAAAACTCGATAGGTCCCTCTCAAGTGAAGTTTCGGACGGCAGTGGCTCCCAAACACATGTCTCAGCTGTAGCCGCTCTGACACTTTAATCTGGACCGCCGCAGCTAGGGGGCCTGGGGAGAACACAGGGGGGCCTAAGGCCTGGAAGTGCGGGGGAGGTTTCCGACTGTGGTGCACTTCTCTGGGGAAGAAAGTATCCGGCATTCAGGAGCACTGTGACTCTCACAGGGAATCTGAGAGGCAGGTCCGGGTGGGCACGACTAGTCGGAGCTCCTCATTGTAAAGCACTTTAATAGTGAATGCGGGCCCATCCGTGCTTGCTGTTCACCACTGATAACTGCCCATAGTCACTGACGTATTTCTCTCTGGCCACTCCTCACAGGGCAACAATGCTGCACTACCTGCGAGTTCAGCCGACGTTTGGAAGTTCAACTCTCCACATGTTTTCTTTTGGTCGTGAGCAACGCTCACCAAACGCTATTTGAGAAAATCAGTAGTGCTTACCCCGGTGGTTCCCAAACTGTGCCAGTGAGACTCTCTCCCCCTGTGTGCTCCTCCCCATCTGTGCTGCCACCACTTGTGATACATATACACTTCAGTGTGACGCTGCCAACTGTGAGAATGCCTCCCTGTGTGCTTCTTTTGTTCGGCCTCTCTGGTGCTCGAGCTCTTGTCCATGGGCAGCTGCATTATATTATCAGAGGGCTGGGGAGGGTGGGTGGTGCAGTGTAAGCATGCTGGGAGGCAGCCGCCGTAGAGCTGCAGTGTTTGTGTGTGAATGGGACACGGTGCTGTGCTTTTCACACTCATTCACTGCTCATTAGTGCCTGCTGGGAGGCGGATGCACCAGAGTTGTGTGTGAGTGAGATGTGTTCCAGAGTAGACGCTGACAGGGAGGCTTTCTTAACTCCCCCACGACAGTTCCAAATGGGTTATTCTGCGCCACAAAGGCAATCTACAAACTTTCCACATTGCAAAAATATTATTCCGAACCTGCTACCTTTTCCACTTCCCCAAGCTGTGCGTGGCGCCCCTGGCTACTTCTAACGGCGCACCAGGGTGCCGCGGCGCACAGTTTGGGAACCACCGCTCTAAGACGTCCGCAGGTCGTCAAAGAGAGAGGGAAAAATCCTCGGCGGTAACGGACTGGCGTGGAGAGTGGTGGACACCATCGACCACAAACCGTGGGGGTTAAGTCTTAGGAATCATAGAAAAGCAAAGCCTGGAGATTAATCCGGGTTTAGGGGATGGTTGAACTGCTGGAGAAAAATCACTGCTAGTTCACACAAAGGAACGAATCCTGAGTCTCAGCGTCCGCTGCATCAATGAATGGGCTGAAGTGAATATCATTTTTTGAGAGTGAGACTACTATCTGAGTGTCATCAGCATATGATGCTAACGATAGACCCGATGATTTTATGAGCGCAGCCATAGGTGTTACATATACAAGTTAAACAATGTGGAGCTCAACAATGAGCCCACGGGGACTTCACAGAGTAAACAAAAAGGTTCCGAAGTGAACTCTCCTAGGGACACTGATTGTTGATGTCCCCAGAGGAAAGACAGCAGTAGGGCTAGGGCCTGGCCTCAGAAACCTCCTTTCTCTTGTTAGCCATAGATGATTCTATGGCATACTGAAGAGACTCCATTTTCTCTTTATCAATAATCTCTTGATTTGGTCCTCTTGTACACCTGCAGTCGTGGCACTAATCTTTCCCCCAGACATATTTTCTCGTAATTTCAAATAAATTTCCTACCTGAAGATATTGTTCAATCAAACACAATATAGTCTTAATACTTAAAAACAAACAAACAGAGGTCTAGATAGGTGAAACGATCTTAAATGATTCCTAATATATTTTAGGAAAACATACAAAATATTACCCACCTTGAATTTTGGGAATGCAAATGCAACGTATTCCCGCACCATTAATTGTCACAATCTTGGGAGAACAATGAAACATAACATGCCCAATCAGCTTAGAAGTAGACCAATCGCATGATCAGCTTCAGAAAATAAGGCGTCCCTGGGTCATGCATGTGCCTAATCAGCATAAAAAAACAATAATATCCCCCTGTAATGCATATGACCTATGCAGCTTTTCAAAATGGCGTGTCCTTTTTTAACTGCTCATACAGCTACTCACTTGGAAAGTGCTGTACATAGATTGTGCAATCCAACTTGGACGTGTCTAGTGGGCACTTAACTATCATACTAATTTTCTCAGACAAATCACTTGGACTTAATCTAACACTGATAATGAAAACCCGAAATTTGAAACCATTAAAAAGCCTTTACCTCACTGACTTGCTTAACCATTTTCAACTACTAATACATTGTAAGTAGTATTGAATGCCCCATAAAAGTTGGAGCAAGACTGACACCATTCTTAAGCAAGATCCACTATCACACAATGTTTATGAAATATAAACTGACATTATTAAACATAGTTACAGACAATTAAACATTAAGAAGGAGAATACATATCAAACACATGGCAGCAAGCAAAAGAGGATGAAGATGGAAGATAGCTTACATGGGACATGATTTTTCTATTCTGATTGTTTTGTTGTATCTGGTTCTAGAGTACTTGTGTTTACTCTGAAATGTTGCAGAATAGTAAATAAAAGTTATTATGCATAATGCTAGTCTCCTGTCTTACCATAACATTATTCAGCATTGTTGCACTTTAAGTGACTCATGCCGACCGTGGCTTTTATGTTGTTCCAGTGGAATCCAAAATAATCGAACTTCTCTGGAATTTTAAACTGTTATTATTTACTACAACCAGTATCTTGGCATATGCCTGAAGGTGAGAATTAAGATAACAATAGTTCTCAAAAGAGCCTAAACTATTATGCAAGTCATTTTCTGTCTGTGCCAGTAGCACTGTATTATCTGTCGACAAAATACACAAGATAAAAGACCCTTTGTCAATTGGATAGTCCCAATGTTTTTCTCAGGTTGCTCCTCCACATCATTGATGAATATGTTAAATAATAGGTGCCAAAAGATATTCCTGTTTAACAAACTTAAACTATTCAAATAGCTCTGTGTATTCACCTCTGGTTCCATATTGCTCATCCACAAATGTTCTTTGAATGGAATAAAAATATAGCATCATTCAAATCACAGGCACTTTCCATGACTATAGCAGAGCATTATATGAACCCCTGGCAACATTGTCAATAACTGTCTAAGGTAAAGAAGGTTTAAAATAGTCTACCCCTAATTAGAGTGAAATATTTCATTATAAAGGCCAACACGTGTAAGCCCTCTTCTACAGAGCTTATACGTAGTTTGAAACCAGCCTTGCTTTGGATGATAACATTATTCAGTTCTAGATGGTCTTGGAGTTTGGTAGCCAGTATGTTTCCAAACACTTTGTAGACCCACATCTAGAAAGGAGATCTGTTATTTGTTAATAGGTTCATCAGGCAACCTGTGTAATGACCTAGGACTAGGTGCAATCACTATTGCTGAACAAATACTTTAACCTGCTCCTCTGAGCTTGCTTCCCCAACAGGATAATGCTATACGGTTGCCTGACCCAGTTCAGCATTTCATCTGTCACTAATGCCTCTGTTGACTAATGTATTATTTATTGCTTTTTGATATACATATATAGGGCCTGGTTTAGATTTTGGCGGACAGGTTACTCTGTCACAACAATGACGGATATCCTGTCCGCTGAAATATAAATCTCATAATATCCTATGGGATTTATATTTTGGCAGATTGGATACCCGTCATTGTTGTCACGGAGTAACCCGTCCACCAAAATCCAAACCAGGCCCATCATTTTGCGCTGTTTTTTATTCCCTCCGGCTATACTATGTCAACCTGGACTCCTTCTACTAATGCTATGGTATCTGTTCACATTTCTTGTAAAGCGCTCTGATACCCTCAGGTCTAGCCAGCACTATATAAAACTCTCAAATAACTAAATAAACATTTGCTCTTCTTTCTCAGATATAAAGAAATGCCAGGATGCTATCTAATTTTTACTAGCTTGTTCAACAATACGCTCAGGGTGCTGACGCGTTAGCGAAGTTATATGCAAATAAGTCAGAGGCTTTACCCCTCTTTTGCCACGAACAGGCACCTGTACCTGTTGTATAGTAACAAGGTTTAAGCGAAGTAGGCAGTAAAGTTATCCAAGCAGATTTATCAGCAATTATGTTATTTGATACATTTCACATAAAACATCTTCATCTAATAAAGATGTGTCGTAATGAGCAATGCTGGGGCTCGAACACTTCTGATTGTGTATAAAATGTTCCGCTTGAATTGTGGGTTAGATGGGGTAATATTGGCACTGACGAAATAAGAAAACTACCATAGGAACTGTGCAAACATGATTAGGAGGTGATACTCATCAGCACCCAAGAGGATCAAAAAGGAATAATTGATGAATACCTTTTGAACTACACTCAATAGATAATGGATCACGATAAACTAGCCTAAGTCAACAGACAGTGGGTTCACCAAATTGGTGAGCCTCAACAATTTAGAAAAGAAAAATGCTTTTCTAGAGTCCCCTCACTCACCAAGGGTTGCCCCTAGGTGACGTGCTTCATCATTGGGGCCATCCCAAATATCTACTGCGTGGGGCGGGCTACGACTTGCGAGATTTACGTAGGAGCACTTTTTTGTGTGAAATTATGTGTTGTGAAGTGTTGGGGGAGTGGTGTTTGTGTTAGTTAAAAATACCTAACTAGTGAGTTGACAATTTATTCCTACTCCTAGCTGGTAAGATAAAAAGGGGTTAATAACAGGAAAAATATAACTGTTATGTGGTTATATTGCCTATTATTTTGTCAACATGTTTCGAGGTATCCCCTAACCTCTTCTTCAGGACAGCATGGGATCCAGCCCCAAGTGTACCACTCCGTGCAGAAACCTAAATTAAGGTGCAAAAATAGACCAATAACGTGCGCCTATTGAGCGCACTTGGTTATATACATACGGTTATTGATGAACACATAGTATCTGTATTAGAGAAAAAGAAATGCAGGTTAGAAAAATACATCCTGCCTCAATGGGCAGGTGCTGGTATTCGCGTTTTGGCACACTCATCTTGTCAGTGCTTTTCAAAATATAATAGGAAAGTGATCTAATGTTATTAAAAAGGAACATTTAGTAGTGCTTGTTTTCATGTTGTTATCACACAAATCTCCAGTCTAGAGAAAACGGAACTGGTTACAAAACACCACCTTTTAAAAACCACCACCTTTTAAAAAACACTCATCTTCCTGGACAAGCTATGTGACAGTAAACACACACTCAACATGTAACGTTGTACAAACATATAGACATATCAACATACTTATATGGTAGCACTAATATGCCCCATGGTCTGTCTGGGTGGAGGGGCCTGTAGGAACCTAAAAATGAGGAGAGAAAAGTGGAAGAAACACCAATCACGTTAGGATTAGAGTATTTTCTCTCGGCTGGATCTGTTTTAAATAACCACCAAATCGGGTTCCTGTTAGGAGAGAAAACGAGGTAAATTTTACTGTTCTCGGCATCCCTCCGTCAGTGTGACCTGTAAGTCCCAGGCTCGACCGCATATTAGCGTGTCTCTGCCTCGGTGCTGTTTTTATATTCTGTAAATCGCCAAGTCATGTTGGCATTGTTGTTGAAAGACTAGTGCGTGTATGGTTCGAAAACTTGATTTTGGCACAATGCGCGCGCCATTTTGTTGGGATTTGTAATTCCCAAATTGTAACTATTTGGTTATGAGGCTCACTATAGGTGTGGAAAATATTTCTTACTAATCAAAATACTACTCCTAACATTTACTTCATATTTTTGTAAAAACCAGAAACCCCTTGATTAATCAGGAATTGAACCCTCCATGGAGGGTGTTAACAGCGGCCATCTTGGATTGGGCATGTTTTTGGTAGCCCGTGTCTGGCAAATAAAGGTCGATAATTCATAATTAAGGGTTGTTAATTAGATAAACAAGTATTCTGATCATATTTTTACTGTAGTGAGTGTTTTTCTTGGGGAAATTACATGACTTGCTTGTATTAATGGACGTAAAAAAGCATCTGCAAATTTGGTCTAGATACCAGAACTTATTCTAAGAGCGAGCAGAAAATCAAGTGACATTTGAGGATGAAGGTCTCGAAGCGTCCATAGCTTTTGGATTACATGAGTTTATAAAACTTTGCAACCGCAGTGGATCCTCATAGGTAGTCGTTCTGTTGTTGTAGGTGACCTTAAAAAGACAAGGGTGGAAAAGGCCATAACGAGCACCCAATGACCTAAGCTCAGGTCTCATATTAAGAAATGCTTTGCACTTGTTTGCAGTAGCCTTGGCATAATCTTGTGCAAAGAATAAAGTTGAACCAGACCAAGTGATTCGCTGAGAGGATTTAACTGCTGATAAAACCTTTAACAAATCCGTATATTCTAGGAAGTATAAGATGACGCCTCTTGGTCTTTGTGAGGATGAGGTGTTTGAGGCAGGTCGGCCTAATCTATGTGCTCGCTGAATATTAAGAATCGTGCTTTCTGCCATGTGGAGAACTTTAGAAAGGAAAGACTTAAAGAAAGTGAGAGGGTCTGATCCTTCAATTCCTTCCACCAGACCGTAAATTCGCAAGTTATTTCTTCTATTGCTGTTTTCAAGGTCTTCGAGCTGCCGTTGGAGTGTAGAGACTTGAGACTGAAGTTGGGTAACAGTTGTACTTGTGTCTCTGAAGGATGACATATTTTGTTCAACTGTGGTTACTCTTGATTCAAGTTGAGACCAATTATCAGTAAGGATTTGTAACTTGGTATTGGTTTCTTCCATAAAGGGTCAAAGAGCCCTGATCTCATCCAATAACAACTCCAAGGAAACAGGTGAGGTTGGTTTAGGCGGAGAAGGAGTGTTCTGGTTTAGACGTTTAGTTATAGATTTCCCAGCAGGTGTTGAAGAGGGATCAATAATTGTTTCCGAGCTGTGAGATAAAGGCATCAAGGAGTCTTCCAATTTGGAGTATGCAGTGAAAATGTTTGAGTTTTTGACAAAAATGTGTTTAGGTTTCAATTGCGTAGAAATAATGCCTCTAGTTCTACCCATATGTCAAAAAATGTAAAAGTGTGTCAGTCAGAGTTGTATCTAAAACGCCTCCTATTTGATGAGCAGAGTTATCAGACCCATGCAGGTTAAGTAGGAAAGAAGCAAGTAGCGAGTGTCCAAAGATATTATAAACGAATTGCCACACTTAGAATAAAAAGGCTATTTAGCCATTACCTCAAAGCCTTTTCAAAAAATGAGAGGAAATAGAAATATGAAACATGTCACTGACGTGGAAGGCATTGATGAATCCAATGAAGTGATATGAAGATGGGAAAACTCACAAAATGGCTGCCAATATATTATTCACTCAGTCAGCAAAGCAAGACACTATAAAACAAAGTAACATGCTTTGAATCCAGAAATCATGCAGGTAACTGAGGAGAAACATTTGCTCAATTGCGTGTTTCATAAAAGTTCTTCATGAGGCCGTTATGCATATCTAGACTGGCACTTCTCACAAATGGAGAGCACCGCGGGTCGAGTTCAAAAGAAAATGGCGGCCGGGGTATCGCGTCGCGATATCGCGTTCAACAGAAAGGGGCTTACTTGAAGAAAAACATCGCTTTTCAGCTTCGTTCAGGCCCGGCAGGGGTCACAAGAGTATCAACGCCTTTTCCGACGTCTGCAGCTGATCTTCGTTTCACAGAGGAGAGCCGGGTAGTGCGAAGTCTCCAAGTCGTACCGGAGAGCCTCACCCAGGCACTGCCATATCCCGTGGGTGCCACGCCACGCCCCCTCTACAGAGATTCCTGATTTCTTGCCTGCACCGGGTATTCATTTGAATGCCCCACTTCATAGGTTCTTTGATAGTAAGTGCTCTAAAGCACATCAGGAGCTAATTAAAGCACTCAAAGTCTCTTGTAGAGCTAGAGATGTGGTCTCCCTCTGTCGGCGTAACCATAAGCAGAGGCAAAAAATTGGCACAAAACCCTTAAAGACGAATCCTGGCATTAGCTTCTTCAGGCTAGTTGCTTATTCAATAGCTCTACATTTTGGGAAATCATTAACCGGACACTTTTTTCCAACTCTGAAGAAGACTCACTGTCTAGTCATATTTCTCCCGATGCTTGGTACAAGCATTTTTATGCTCTGTATAATGCCCCAGTGCCTGATGATTATTTTCCTGGCCCCTTGAGGCAGTTGGTGGGAGTTTTGAATATCTTGTTTTCACTGGACGAGGCAATTTCTTAGCTGTCTAACTGCCACATAGGAGGTTGGCAGTTGTCCTGTAGGAATGCCACCGCTGCATCCACAGGAGGAACCTGTGGTGCACCCGCCCGCTGAATTCCAAGTTGAATCCACGGCTGGTGGGTGGTGCTGCGGCAGCAGCTGCATTAAGCTCATAGGAGAGCAACAGTCTCCGTAAGAGTGCCTGCAGCCTGTTTCTGCACAGTGAGCAATGCACCATGTTGTGCATGCCGCACTGTGCAGGAATGAGGGTGTAATTCTAAGGGGGCACAACATGGGCTCCACCACATGCATCCCCAGGATCAGAAGGGGCCCCGCATCTCTGCTACCCTTTTCATAGCAGGCTCCCCACCATGAAATGGGTGATGTATTTGAAAGGCAGAATATGCTCGGCGGTGCCACATTGGCACCGCCACTATAAGTAACAAGGGGGACCCGATATAGGTAGCTTTGGACCTCGGGTAATTATGTATTTTACAAGAACAAAGGTCCCTAGCTTAAACGTAAATAATGTAACTGTTTCAACATAGACTTAAATAAGACCTATGTGCATTCCTCCTGTGTCCAGCCGGACAGAGGAACATTTATTTTGAAATTCACAAAGTTTGAAACAAGATAATGAAGCACGAAAGCAATGAAACAAGGGCACAATCCTGTACCGAGTTTTCAACAAGGGAAAAGAAAAGTAGAAAAAAGTGGCAGGCAAAAACTTTGGGAGCAAACATGGAGGCTTACAATACAATAAAGAACTTAAGTAAGCTCAGACCAACAGAAACCACAATACATTTTCACAGTGGATACAATGTGGTACTGTTATGGAAAGTCGACGTTTCGATCCCTAGCTCCTAATACAGTGGGATCATCCTCAGGACTTAAAATTACAAAAGTTGCCTGATATGAATTATACGCCTGTTGGAATGAACAAGGGAGAAGAGGGAGATAAGAAGACAAAACAAAATCCAACGTTAAGAATAAGAAAAGGAGAACAAATCAGCATTCATTAGAGGTGTACAATAAACAATTGTGCGGTCAGAGCCACCAAACCGCACCTCAACTGGCTCACCTTGTGCACTAAACCCAATTTTTAGCTTGTTGCTATTCAAACAACAATCAATGCATGAGGCACTCTCTGTTCCTAGGAACGCACAATTGTTTATTGTACACCTCTAATGAATGCTGATTTGTTCTCCTTTTCTTATTCTTAACGTTGGATTTTGTTTTGTCTTCTTATCTCCCTCTTCTCCCTTGTTCATTCCAACAGGCGTATAATTCATATCAGGCAACTTTTGTAATTTTAAGTCCTGAGGATGATCCCACTGTATTAGGAGCTAGGGATCGAAACGTCGACTTTCCATAACAGTACCACATTGTATCCACTGTGAAAATGTATTGTGGTTTCTGTTGGTCTGAGCTTACTTAAGTTCTTTATTGTATTGTAAGCCTCCATGTTTGCTCCCAAAGTTTTTGCCTGCCACTTTTTTCTACTTTTCTTTTCCCTTGTTGAAAACTCGGTACAGGATTGTGCCCTTGTTTCATTGCTTTCGTGCTTCATTATCTTGTTTCAAACTTTGTGAATTTCAAAATAAATGTTCCTCTGTCCGGCTGGACACAGGAGGAATGCACATAGGTCTTATTTAAGTCTATGTTGAAACAGTTACATTATTTACATTTAAGCTAGGGACCTTTGTTCTTGTAAAATACATTGGCACCGCCAGCATATCCCTGCCCCTTTCCACTCCGCCACCACTGCGGAATCCAGACGAAGACGGTGGTCCTGTTTCAGTCCGACTGCCCCACTCCAAATATGGTGGGCGGACCCGCAGTGGTGGTCGGACCACCACTGCGAGTATGGCGGTCCTAGGACTGCCATACTCGTAATAAACCCCTAAGAGTAATGCCCCAATGGGTTTCCAGCAGACTTATTTCTTTCTGAACCCATACCTGCCAACTCACACGAACCCACCCAGATATCAGCTCCCATCACACGGTCTCCTGGTGAGGAGCCAATATCACACAGTGGCAGGGAAAACGAGCTAAAAACCACTGTAAATAGTAGTTTTCTAGCTCGTTTTCCAAGGCTTTGAACTGCCGATGTCCATTAAGGGGTGTGAAAACACCTCAGGGCATCGGCACCAGCCTCAGCAAGCTATTTTTTTCTGGAGGAGAACGAGGCTTGGGGCGGGGTGGAGTTCTAAAGTGCCTCCTAGGTTCTTCTCGGCACGTAGCCTCATCCCCTTCCAGGTCCACCCCTTCTCACATGATGAGATTGTTCTTCAAGTTGGCAGGTATTTGAACCCCAGTTTTGGGCACCCCTTTCAATCCAGGTCATTAACGCTTCAGTAAAAGGGGGGTCATCTAACATCCTGATCTAAATCAATTACAGTGTTGGTATTAAAATAAATAGATAGTTCGAACCCCAATTGTTGTAGACCAGTTTATTTAATCAATTCAGTTGTAAAAATTATTGGGCAAATGTTTCTGAATAGACTCAAGATATGGGCTGATGAAAACCGTGTTCTTGCAGATATACAGTGTAGCTTTAGATGTGGTTTGCGGACAACTGACCAATGTCTTAATTTGTATCTTTTGATACGTAAGTATGATGTATGCAAATCGGGTTCAGTTCATATGCCTTTTAAGGACCTCACCTTGGCTTTTGATTATGTGAACTGGGACAAACTTTGGACCATTCATTTGTCTCTGGGAGTCAAGCAAAATATAGTTTTATCATGCAAGACCTGCACACAAGTATGTCGGTGGAAGTAAGGTACAATAATGATGGCTCCTGTACTGAATCTTTTAGTTAGAAAAGGTGCCCTACCTCCATTTGTATTCACCCTTTATATAAATAAGTTGGAATCAGTCTTGCTGAAGGGTAGCATTGATCTCCATCGCGATGGGGGGGGCCACTATATTTCTTCATTGTTATATGGGGATGATACAGTGTTATTGTCTAGAACTGCTTTGGGACTTCAACTGCAGCTGGAGAGCTTTGTCAAGTTTATGGACTTTTGGGGTTGACAACAAATAACTCTAAATCTTTTGTGATAGTGTGTAGGTCGAAATCAACAAAGACTAGTCAATTTAGAGAGCTGGAGAAAACTCTATCTAGGGTGGAAGCTTTACCCTATCTAGGCATTTTATTTTGTGCTTTGTGCACATGGGCCCCTTTGCTAAATGCGAAGACTTTTTTCTCAAGGTCTACTGAGGTGGGTTTTTGGTTTTACTACGAAATTATGAAAGAAACACGTTATGGCTATGCTATAGATTTACCAGGCCAAGTGTTTCCCTGGTTTGGCTTCTGGAAGTGACATCTGGGCTTATAAGGACCTTCAACCCTTTTAAGTTGTAGAGAACTATTTCACAAGATGCTTGTTGAGTTTGCCAAATTCCATCTCAGCATACATCATACATCATACATCAGGAGTTAGGGCTACCATGCCTCTCTGATGTCTTGGCTTTGCACCCTTTGATCAGATGGATCTTGATATGGTCTAAAACAGAACCTGAACTTAATATGGCTATCATTCTGGAATGTCTAAATTTGGACACGGCTACAAACTTTCCCTGATTTAAATATTTGAAGATCACGTTGGCTGCTTTAGGGTGTCCTGTTATCTTGAGGCCCAAATACGAAGTACACAAGCTTTGGCATTATCACATTGAATATTCAGAGCATCCTCTAGTATGGGGTAAAGACATACTTGGCATAAACGTAATATTCAGCATTCTTCCCAAGCATGCAGCACACATATGGACAATAACACAGTGACTTCTCACCAGCTTCCTCACCCCAAGTATGGGGTATTCAAAAATAGGAAACAGCATGAAGAATATTCAAAAGTCCCCTGGTGTGGACCCACACATATGGGCATGGACACAGTAAATATTCAATGCCCCAGATGCAAGGTGCATAAGTATGGACATGAGCACAATGAATACTCAACAAACCTTTAGGCAAGGAATACACACATGGGCATGACTACTAGTCGATCGGTTTCCATTCTGACATGATTCCGGTCAGACACTCATCTGATCAGCATCGTAATCAGGGCCAAAGTTGTTATAGCAGAGGTCAGTCTGATTCTGTTAGGTGAAATCATATCTGACTGGGCCCGGGAATCACACTTGTGGAGGGGGTCACTTTTCTCCTGAGAGACATCAGCCCTAGCAGCTGGCAAGTCTACAGTCTGCCGACCCTCATGGGGAAGAGCTGATAAGCAAACAATGTCCCGCACTTGGATAGCACTAGTATGGGTCCCATCTGTTAATATGGGGACAACAGATACCCCATCTGAACAGCCAGTGCCATCCTTCTCCTCTCTTCCAGGACTGCGGTTGTAGGCAGTTCAAGTGGATGCCAAGTTTCCACTAATTTCCCATTTATAACCTTCACATTGTGATAAATGGCACTCAAAGGATATGCAAATAAACTGTTAGATAGCTCCCCCATAGTCAGCTCTATTTTCTGCAATGCTTCAAAAAAATCAGCAAAGGTGTCTTTTATCAAGAGATCTACTTTTCCCTAAAAATTATTCACTAAATATTCACACATGACAGATTCCTGACGCAGCTGACGGCATACAGTTGGTAACAAGAGGAGTATCCAGGGTTACTTTCTTCACTGGTACTTCTTTTTCAATTCTTTTTCTTAGTTGGAAGCTGAGAAACAACAGATGAAACAGGCTACGGGCAGGCACAATGGTGAAGATCTACGACAACTTGAACTAGATGTCTTGCATAGCGGGAGTCCTTATCTCACTAGTAGAGTCATTGGGAGGAGCTACCCACCCCCCTATGCAAGACCAGATGTCCCCTGGCAGATGTAGTCCTGCAAGTATCCAAAAGTGTGTCCTGTGCAGAGGTAATCCTCAGTGCACTAAGTAATGTTGATGGGAGGGTCCCACCACCTCCACACCTCCTGCAAGCTCAGCTGTCACTGGAAGATGTAGTCCTGCAAGTATCCAAAAGTGCACCTCGCACAGCTGGAGTCCTCAATGCCAGTGGCGGCTGGTGACATTTAAAAGTGGTGAGCAAGCAAAGAAAATATTTTCACAAACTGACAGGCACTGTGAGAAACCAGCAATGCCTTTAGGGTCAAAGCCAAAAATGCTCACAACCTCTATAACATGTTGAAAAAGTTACTGTAGGAGGCTGAGTTGAAATGAGAATGAGGCGATGACTTAGTAAAGCAACCAGATAACAGCAGGCAAAAAAAAAAACACTGTTGTTAGACGTGTGTACTCACGAGCGGTTCAAACAGTGCAAGACCATATGTTCCATATGTCATTTCAACGTTCGTGTTGAGGTGTTACATTTCGCCTGGCTCACTTGGTTAACGTTTCACATCCCATCCTGGTTGCCAGTGTTACATCGGTAAAATCATACACAGGAGCCACCAGAAACCGAAGGATAAGTTTTATTCAAGCATAACAGGATACTGGTATACCTGCTGCTCAGCCTGTGTGTCTGTGGAATGGAATGTTGGTGTGAGAGCTGGTTATGGAATGTGGAATGGAATGTTGGTGTGAGAGCTGGTTATGGAATGTTGGATGAGAGAGAATGTCAGTTGGTGGATGGGCTGAGCAGCAGGGAGGCTGCTCCTGGTGGGGCTCAACCTTGTAACATCTTGCTTATAATAAACTTACATGGAAAACTACCTGGACTGTCCATCTTCACTACAACACTTACACCTTAGCCACAGCTGTCAGTTCATTTCTCGTCATTCTCACATTCCCTCAGGGAAGCTCAAGGTAGAACGCTCAGGCACTAACATTCGAATTACATCACAAGACCCCAGAGACAATGGGTGCTCTGGGTAAACCATTGAGGGCAGAGGGAAGGGAAGGGCGGGGGGAAATGGACAAGGAGAACACTATTGAGGAAGATACCACACCAAAGCTCTAAATCGTCATTTGTTACAAACAGTGTTTAGAAGGGACCAGGACTGAGAGCTCTCACATTGAAGCTAAAGGCATTGCAAGTTTCTTACAGTGGACCAAAAAGGTGTTAAAGTAAAAAATATAATGTTTACTTACCCACTGGCTGCCCGTCTTCAGTGCTCTCCTGAACATCCGAGCACGGGGTCCCAGACCTAACTCAACCAACCAATACAGACGTTGCTCTTGTGCTGTTAATAACATTAACCATCATGAAAAAAGCACCAGGATTGGGTGGACTGGGCGAGGTTGGCAACTCCTTCAGACACTGATGGCCTGTGTCTGTTCTCCACTCAGCTCTCTAACATAACTGAGGTTGGAGAGATGGCCTCATGATGTACGGGATATTAAAAGCGTGATTACTCAATTCCAACTGAACAAAGTCCCACTAGTATTGCTCCCAGTTTGGATGCAAAGAACAGTCCTTACTCAGCAAACAGATAACAGGCTTGCCCCTTGAGTTTCTGAGTTTCACTGCTCCACCCAAGCAATATTCAAAACCACAACTGTTTAGGATTCTTGATACATCAAACTTTCTGAACATTTTCCTAAAACCTGAGATGAGCATCACTAAAAGATGAGGGGGGTCATCGACACCAACATAGGGGGATGAAGGGTGTCATTATCATAAGACATTACATAAGTATCTCACGCCACTTTTTCATCACAGTCCATCTACTTAGTCCTGTTCAGTGTCTTTTATCTTTCTCTGTGTTTGCTTTGATCTTAACTGTTGCCATTCTGGGCATATTTCTCTCCGTAATATAGTAATATAATGCTGTTTTTTGGTCTGGCTGCAACTTAAGCAATATCATTGCTTTTTCCCTAGAAGAGTCTGAAACTTGTTTCTTTTTTACAGCAGTTTATATGGTACTCACCATCTGTAGGAGATCTGTGCTGGAGCAGGATTTTCTGATGAAAATCTATAGGGTTTTTAAGCTCTGGTTTGTCTATTTGTCATAGTTAACAATATTAATTATTAATTACTAATTATTTGTTTTGTGTAAGTGTTTTTTACTTATCAACATGTACGTTTTAACAAAAGAGAACTACACGTGGGAACGCGTATGTGTTGCCTATTAACAATGTGCATGTTTTATTAAATAAACGTTGCTGAGTGCTGTTTATTTTAAGCACGAAACGCTTTTGAATTAATGCTTTTCTGTGTTGCTAAAGCTAGATAATTACATACACATAAGGGTATTAGTGGGGTTAACACTGTTTAATCATTATGCTGTGGTAACGTTGTTTTGTCTCTTTTAATTAAGATGGTCCATTTTGGCCTAACCAAAAATGTCCGCCGTTTGCAGCCTGGCCTCGAGTGAGAAATTGTGATGAGAGGGCCTTGCTGAATATGATCACGAGACATTTGATCACAGTCCTTGCCTGGTTAAAACTTTCCGTGAGGACAGCAGCAGTTCTGGGCAGGTTTCCAGATGTATTGGACAGCCTTGGAGGACAAAGGAGCTGTTAAGAAAGAACTCTGAGCATTGTGTCATCGCTGAGGAAATGTGGTTGCTAAAAGATACTTTTTTATTTTTGGTTCCTGTTCTGTCTTTTTATTTTTGTGATTTCCTGAGCGGAGATTTTCCAAATGTAGCGATGCTACATCCTTTCCTGCTCGCTCTGCTCAGCGGTTCGGCGGACGTGTAAAACATTTAATGTTTCTTTAATATTGCAAGTTTCATTATAAATATACTAGACTAGAGAGGGTCCGTGTCATTGCATTCGAGATTTTGCTTCCCAAACCTGCGTTGGGGAAGATCGATGCTGAGAGGACGGTGACTTGGGAGATTTCTACTGAGAGACTTGTCTTGATGACCCATTCTGACATTTAGCTAGAATAGGTAATTATGAGAAAATGATTTATTCTGATTAATTTCTTTTGACTAATTTTAGATAAAGAATCATAATTTTAAATACGGTGTTGGTGATTATTTCTTGTCAATTATTGAGTACTCTATTTGATTATTGATGTATAGATTGTTTAGATTATGACAATTGCAATAATTAGGTCTTATCGACCTCGGTGTAGTTGTGGGGTTTAGGAGTTTTCTTTCCACAGGTTCAATGCTGGTGGAGTATTTGAGTGTATGTTAGTGAAATGGGCCCTAGTGTATGGTGAGTGTATGTGCGTGTAACTGTGAAATTACTCTATCCGTGGAAGTAAGGAGATTTTGTACACCCCAATCTGCATCAGTTCCTGGTAGCAGAGTGATGATGGTTATTGATGATTGTCTTGATCTGATTAGATTGCTTGTATATTAGCTTATTGATTATTGATTGATGTTGGTATATGTACTAATACTATATGTTGGAGTCGTCATGTTGAGTTATATGTAGTGCTTCTGGAACTTGGGAGCTAGTAGCAGTTCCGTAGTAGGGCAGAGGGAAGTATATGCTGCTCTCGGGAAAGACGGGATTGTTGGTCCTGTATGTATGCAGGTAAAAGAAAACGTGTGACAATCGAAGTTGCGCGTCACATTGTCTGGATTCGGAATCAGTGACATTGCTGTATGTTACTATTAGAAATATTTCTGGTATATAAGGAGTGCGTATGGTAGTGAAGGTTATCTGTGAAACTCTGGTTTTAAGTCCCAGGGATTCGTAAGGTTCGCCGTTAAAGCTTATCGCGGGAGAAGTAATAGGTATTCTCTGAGCTTGTTTGAGAAACTGGGTAGAAGTAAGCTGCTTGGTTAATGTGTGTTATAATTCTGTAGTGGGGCAGATTGTTCGCTGTTCTCGGGAAAAGCAGGATTCTGTGTGTATGTACTATATTTTCTTGTATGAATGTGCGTGAATGTTCGTATATTTAGTTGATTGTAAGACTCTTTGGACAAGTCCTAGAGGAAACAATTAAGGAATGTATGAAAGAATTCCGTTGATTCTTGTGAAATAGATTTTCTTTACTATTCTGTGGTTAGCGAAGCAGACAATGGAGATGTTTATATGTTGTAACTAATAGATTTTGTAGAAATTTGACACGGAGTCTACTGAGAAATTTTGTAAAGGAGGGGTAGACGAGTGACAAGAGACAGGAGACAGAAGCGACTGCAGCGACTGCTGACGTCAAACAGACCGCGCTCTGATTGGATATTAGATCAGAATAGTGCTCGCGCTGAGATTGGTGCGTTGGTGTGAGCCGCGCAAGGATTTGAGAGCTATTCTAGTGACGTAACGTTCCAGGATTGGTGCGTTAGTGTGAGTTGCGCTGTTATTGGTTGAAAAATCATATTGAGCAGTTGTATTACGGAAGGGATTAGAAAGTTTTGATAAGCGTTAAAATGTATTACCAAGAAGAGAAAAAGAAAAAATCTTTGTTCAGAAAGATTAAAAATTGGTTCGACAAGGATAAAGATGTTAAAACGAGAGAGGGTGAATTGTTACCTCCATCGAAAACGCCTGCATCCTTCATGGCTGCGAGATATGGGTATCATACCTGTATATGGTTGGAAAATTGGGTTAGGTATACCAAGGAAGATGGAGTTTTAGCATTTCCAGAACATGGTTCATTTAATCTGGCCGTGTTGAAAAATTTACGGGAGAAGATGTTATGTCTTGACCCAAGACCAAGGCCGACACAGTTCGAGGCTTTAGTGGAAAGGGAAGAGGAAGTGCATGAGCGAGAGAAACAGAGGTCTGGAGGCAACTATAGGTATATGTTCGGGAGGAGAGATGGTCGTGAAACTCATCATGATCGAATGACGAGATGGCGAGATGCTAGTATGTCAGAGGGATTATATCCTGTGAGAACAGTTGAAGAGGGAGCAGAAAGGGTTCCTGAGGCAGAAGTGAGAAGATATGGAGTTAATGAATATGAGGATGAGGTTTTAAATGACATGATTTACAAAAGACCACCTCCATATAGACCGGAACCAGAAGAGAGTACACCAGTTGTTTCTCCAATAAGAGATACAGTGCGTATCATTGAGACAGAAAATGTGACACCTGAGTTAAGAAGTGGTAATCCTTTCAGGGAAAGAGAGAATAGAAGCAGTGGCGAAAATACGAGAGAATTAGCCAGAACTACATCGGAGTTGACTGAAAAGATCAAAGAATTGACAAAGAATCTAGACGCTGTTACGGTACCCGTAACCATAGGTCCGGTTATGCCTGTTTTTGATAAGCAGAGGACGGGTGAGAATGGTTTGGTTATTCCATATGTTGGGAATAGATTGACAAGTTTGGCTGGTCCTTCAGGAGATTCAGGAAAAAGGGCAGGAAAATTCAGACATGACACATGTAGTGAAGGATTAGAGGAGTCTAATTCAGGACTGGATGCTGGTGAAGCTAGTTGTTCAGGGATGCCAATTTTAGAACCGCAGAAGAAAGTGGTTCCAGTGAGAAAATCTACTGAAATAACAGCTGAAGATTTGAATGAATGGATGAAAGTTCTTCAAAAGAGGGATAAAGATTCACAAGCAATTGATGTTGCTAGGTTACGTGTAGAATTAGAAGAGCTTGTTGCAGGGACAGTTCCAACAGAAATTCTAAAAAATCATCATGATGGTGAATTATTGTTTATGTGCAAAAATATCACCTGGAGAGCGAGAAATACATATGACAGATTAAGAGCAATAGCAAATGACTATGGAGTTGACATTGATAAAGTGAAAGTTTTGCAGAAGTCTTACAGGATGGATTTCACAGACAAAGATATAGAAAACTTGAATGGTACTGGTAGAACAGGACAGATTAAAGAAATGATCGCTTTATTGCGAAAATGGGGTGATGTTGAGAAGTGGAAGGATAGATGGTACAAAAAGAGAGAAGAATCAGGGGATAGGACTTATTCAGCATTTCCTGTGAGAGAAAAGGAAAAACCAGTGGATACTTATCCTATGAGAGAAATACCTGGAGGAGGATATGTACATGTTCCATGGACCAGACAGGATATTTTATCATTTACGAATGATTTCCCTTGATTGAGAGAAAAGCCCGTCGAGTGGTATAGGCAGGTAGACAGGTTTGTGAAAATGTCAAAAGTGCTGTGGATTGACCTGAATAGTCTGTTTGATATAATTGTTCCAGCAGACTTGTGGGCTGAGTGTAAAATAGTTGTGAGTTGGCCTACTGAGGAATATCCAAGGGATCAGAGAACAGGAGCACCAGATCCAGAAGTAATGAGAAAATATGAGCAGGTGATTGTATACCTGAAAAATAAAGTACCTCCAAAAGAAACAGACTGGGTTAAAATAGATCGAACACATCAGGAAGCAAAAGAATCAGTTCATGCTTTTTACGAGAGGCTGATACTGGCATTTAAACAATTCAGTGGAGATGAACACCTGGGTGACAAGGATTTGAGTCATTTTGTATACAGATTTGTATATGGCCTGAGACCTGAGATTAGTGAAAGAATTCGTGAGCATACTGTGGATTGGCAGAGTAAGAAAATAGATGAGATTCTGAGACATGCAAAATACTTCAGTGATGAGATTGAAGCAAAACAGAGAAAGCTGAAAGAGAAAGCAATGTGGGCACAAGTGAAAGTTGCGGAAAGACAGGAAGCACAGTTGGTGGAACAGGCGAATAATGCAGGAAATAATGCAGGGAATAGACCTAGGTATGCAGGGAAAGGAAAGGGGAATCTTGAGGAAGCTAAAAAAAAGTTCCCATGTCACAACTGTGGCCAACTGGGACATTGGAGATCTGAGTGTACCAATCCACCATTAGTGAATAATGAGGGGAAATCCTTAAATCAACAGGTGCAGAACGAGGGGAATAATCAACAGCAGCAACAACAGAAAGTTGTGAGACAGCAGAGTCAAGAGCCAAAACCGCCCTTGCCGCAGAATAGAGGGTCACAAAAGTACAATCAGGATTCAGGATTCTACAATGATGAACAGGTAAACAAACAAAGGCGTTCTAACCAGGTACAACAGTACTTGTTAAAGAATGAAGGGAGTGAGTCTGAGGGTGATTATTGACGGTGCCGAAGAGAGGAGGAAGAGTGCATACTTGGTGCAACTCTAAAAATAGACCAGGCAGGACCATTTGTGGATTGAAAAATAAATGAAGAAGGTGTTACTTTTTTAGTAGACACAGGTGCGACAAGATCAACTGTCAGGTCAACAGAGAAATCTTCCTCTCTCGGATGAAGCAATCCAAGTAGTTGGTGTAGCTAATACACAAATCAGAACACGTCTTACTGAACCAGTAAGAGTACAAATAGGGAAATTTTCAGACATGCACAGATTTATCGTCTGTGACACAAGTCCAGTGAACCTGTTAGGTAGGGATCTACTCTGTAAAATGAATTGTACAATTTTTTGTACACCAGATGGAATAGCTTTTGAAACACCAGATGAGGATGTATTGTACCGAATGACTCTAGAAAATAGAGAGAGTGAGTTAATTGGTGCATATGCTGTGTTTGATCCAGAGGATTTGCCTCAAGAGTTGAGAGACACAGTGAAAAGGACAGTTTGGGATTTTACTGGAGAGGATGTGGGATTGATGAATAATGTAGATCCTGTGAAAATTTCAGTGAAAGAGGGAATTACTTATCCTAACATTCCTCAGTACAAAATGACACCAGAAATAATTGAGGGAATAACTCCTATAATTGAGAAAATGATTCAGCAGGGAGTTCTGGGAGAACTATTGAGTAGTCCGTGTAATTCACCAATAATGGGGCTAAAGAAGCATAATGGGAAGTTCAGGATTGTACAGGATTTGAGAAAAGTTAATCAAATTGTGGTGGCATGTTGTCCTATTGTGCCAAATCCATCAGTGATTTTGTATCAGATTCCACATGATGCTGAGTAGTATACAGTGATTGATTTGTGTCATGCTTTCTTTTCAATTCCATTGCATCATGACAGCCAGCCGATTTTTGCATTTAGATTTGGCCAGCGTATTTTAGCATGGTGTCGTATCCCACAGGGGTATACGGAGAGTCCTTCAATATTCAATCAGTTGTTGAAAAAGTCATTGGAGAGTTTGATCATGCCTGAAAACTCAGTATTAGTGCAGTATATTGATGACCTACTTGTGGCATCAAAGACACGTGAAGCTTGTGAAGTAGATACTATAGCTTTACTGAATCATCTGGCAGATGGAGGGTTAAAAGTATCTCCAGCCAAATTGCAATTCTGTAAGAAAGAGGTGCATTATCTTGGACACAATATTGAGAAAGGTCTGAGAAAAGTGACTGATGACAGGATCAAAATTATCAGGGAAATGAAGGCCCCAAAGACCCAGAGGGAAGTGAGAATGTTCCTGGGAATGCTGGGTTATTGTCGTCAGTGGATAATTAATTTTTCGCTGATAGCAAAGCCACTGATTAAGCTGACAAAAAGTGAGATGACAGACCCATTGGAACTAGATGGAGAACAAATGGCAGCATTTGAGGAGTTAAAAAGCAGAATGTGTGAAGCCCCTGCTTTGGGTATGCCAGATTATGAAAAATAATTTGAATTGTACTGCAGTGAGAGAAATGGATGTGCACTTTCAGTGTGAATTCAGAAGCATGGATTACTGAGAAGACCTATTGCGTACTTCTCATCGACACTTGACCCTGTAGCTGTGGGTTTACCAGGTTGTCTGAAATCTGTGGCTGCAACATGCAGAAGCCTAGAACAGAGTGAGGGAATCATAATGGGATAGCCTGTAAGGGTATTCGTACCTCATAATGTGGCAATTCTTTTGACGAGAAGCAGAACTCAATACATGTCACATAGTCGGTTGACTAAATATGAGAAAGTCATTCTGGGAGCATCAAATGTGACTCTTGAGAGATGTGTGAATGTGAATCCAGCGACATTGTTGCCGGATATTGAAAATGTGGGTGTGAAAACAGAAGATGATCACAATTGTTTGGATGTGCTTGATTACTGTACAAAACCGAGACCAGACATAAGGGATCTTCCCTTGCATGAGAGTGATCATGTGTTGTTTGTGGATGGATCATGCCTGAGGAATGATGAGGGTGTGCTATGTGCAGCATATGCAGTGTGTAAGGTTTCAGAAGTAATGGAAGCGTCATCATTGAAAGGAGTGAAATCTGCGCAAGTTGCTGAATTAGTGGCATTGACAAAAGCTTGTGAAATTGGGAAAGATTTGAGAACGACTGTGATGACTGATAGTCAGTATGGATTTGGAGTTGTGCATGACTTTGGCCAACTTTGGCTACAAAGAGGTTTCTTGACGTCGAGTGGGACTCCAATAAAGAATGCTGAAGTGATTGGGAAATTACTTGAGGCGATACAGCTGCCTAAAGAATTAGCAGTTGTAAAATGTGCTGCTCATGGACAAGGAGATGATTTTGTGACAGTGGGCAACCGTTATGCAAATGACATTGCTCAATATTGCGCCAAGAATAACCAGTCTATTAATCGGGAACGAGAAGGAGAAATGTCTTTTTGTTCTGTGATGTTTACTAATGTCTTAGAGACATGGGATGAAGTGAAACAGTTGCAGGATGAGGCAGAGGAGGAAGAAAAGAAAGATTGGATTAAGGCAGGTTGTGCCCCAAGAGAGACAGACCATGTTTGGGTCTATAGAGATGGCAGACCAGTAATGCCGAATTCCATGCTGTCAGCAATGGCAAGGATGTATCATGGCCAGGGACATTTGGGAAGGGATTCAATGATTAGGTCTTTTAAGCAAACCTGGTACAATGCAAAGTTCAGGACAATTGCAGAAAGTATCTGTCAAAGATGTTTGATTTGCCAGCAATTTAACACTGGGAAAAAGACAGTGGTGAGTCTGGGGACAATAGGCAGAGAAGGAGGTCCTTTTACAAGAATGCAGATTGATTTCATTGAAATGCCCCAAGTGAACAGACTGAGGTATGTACTAGTGGTAGTCTGTTTGTTTTCAAGATGGGTTGAGGCCTATCCGACAAGGAGAAATGATGGAGTAACAGTGGCAAAGTTACTGTTAAGAGAGTTGATTCCTAGGTACGGATTTCCGGTAACGATTGAGTCTGATAGAGGTGGACACTTCTATAATGAACTCATGAGTTTGATTTGTGAAGCATTAAGCATACAGCAGAAGCTACATTGTGCATACAGACCAGAGGCTTCTGGTGTTGTTGAGCAGATAAACGGCACAATCAAGAACAGGATTGGTAAGATGTGCTTAGCCACTGGCATGAAATGGCCGGATGTCTTGCCTCTAGTGCTAATGACTATTAGATCTACTCCAGATAGAACTACTGGTTTAAGTCCGCACGAAATAATAATGGGACGTGCAATGCGACATGCATATGTACCTGTCAATAAGTTGATGACAATAACTGATGACATGATTTTGGATTACTGTAAAGGCCTGGCTGACGCAGTTCATTTTGAGTTTCACCAGATTGGAGAAGAAGCTACTACACTTGAGAAGAAGCAAGCTCATGATCTGAGTCCAGGAGACTGGGTGAGGATTAAAGTTCACAGAAAAAGGAATTGCTTGGTTCCGAGGTGGGGAAGACCAAGACAAGTCATTCTAACTACGACGACTGCAGTGAAGTGTGCTGGTGTGAAAAACTGGGTGCATGCGAGTCATACTCTGAGAGTTCCAAACCCAAAGGATGGGACTGGTAGAGAGTATTTTGAAGAGTCAGATTCCAGTGATGATGAAGACCCAGAACCAGTGAGAAAAAATCAAAGTTCAGGAAAAGAAGCAGAAAAGGCTTCAAGTTCAAGAGAACCATTGAGAGTCTCAGAAAGGAGATCTGATTCTGAAAGGGAGCCTGAAGTTCCAAAAAGCAGTGGAGGGAAAAGAAAAGAAAAGAGCAGTTCCACAGAAATTGCTCCTGAATCAGAAGAGGAGGAGATTGAAGAACCACTTGAGATTATATCTGAAGAAGTAGGGTCAGAAGAAGATAGAGAGGGACAGATTGCGGAAGACCCCCGAGGAGGTGTAGGGAACACTTCTAATAAGCTAGGTGAAGGGACAAATAGACAGCAAGAAGATTGCGTGTCGGAGACCCGAGGAGGGAAAGAAGTAGGGAAGTCTCAAATAGTGGTGAAAAAGACTGTGGAGCGAAAGAAAACTGCTGAAGAACAAGAGGCATTTGAAACAGAATCGGATGAAAGTGAGAATGGAAAATCAGAGGGTCGAGTTCTGAGAAAGAGAACTTGGATTGGAGAAAGGAATAATACAGAAACAAGACCAAGAAAGGTCGTAAGAGGAGATTTTTGGCCTAACAACAGAGTAAAGAGGCTGAGATACAGACTGATAAGATGGAATACATCGAAAGCTGAACAAGTAAATGAAGTGTCGAGTCAAAACGAAGTAAAAAGAAAGGAGCAAAAGGAATCAAGAGAACCTGAGGAAATAAAAATAATTAGAAGACCCAACCAAAAGTACAGATCACCGGAATGGTCTTATGTGGCACTGTCTGAAGAAGGAGAAGAAGAAACAGTGACTCGAGATAATCCGGAGGGGATCTTGAGAAAAGTGGTTGAGGAGAAGGAAGAATCTGTTGGAATCTTAAAAGTTATCCTGACTGACATTGGAGAAGAGTCAGATGCACAGGATGTTGTTGATGATCTGATACAATTTGATGTTGCTGAAGAAGGAGGAGTGAAAAGTGATGAATATCCAAATTGAGTGAACTGAAGAAATCACTTGGAGAAAGTGAAAAGGAGAAAGTCTGAAATTCAGCTGTCTGAAGTAATCCAAAGTTTGAGAAATTACAGTAGTGGAGTAGTAGAGGCTAAGTCAAAAGACAAGGTCAAAGTAGTAAAATGGCTAACATAGAGAATAATCAAAGTAGATGTGCCTTCCTAAGAAGATGGTGTAGAATGTGCTGCTGCTGTACTGGATTATTAATGCTACTATGGGGTATTTTAGCTTTATTAGTTACATTTAGAGTTTCAATAGGTATATTTGAGATACATGCTGAGAATGAGACAAATGTAGAGAAGAATTCGCAAAAAGTAGTTCCAACTAGAATTAGTAATACTTACATGCATAAAGATAGGTCAATTAATGATTTTTCTAGTAATGTTTTTTCAAAGTTGTTATACGAATATGTGAAAACAATGGAAGTAAGGGATTGCTACGTTTGTATGCAATTACCTGCATCCGTTTCAGAGGGTGTTACTTATCACCATTTACCAGCTACGTATGGAATTTCTTGTAGTGTATTAAGTAGTGTTTTTTATCTGTTAGGGAAAATAGATTATAAGATGTCTAACAAAGATAGTATTTTTGGGCACTTGCCAATGAACAAAGAGCTGAATCCAGCTAAAGAAGCTAACATTTTTGGTGAGATTTTTATTGAGAAAGAAGAATTAACATTAGATTACATTTTTAAGAATAATTTAACTTGTAGTTTGGAAAAAGAGGAGAAAGCTTTCCTGAACATGGTGGAGGAAAGGAGATTGAGTATGCATGAAATATAAAGTGAGTGAGACAATTTGGGACATTGAGATGGGAAAAGAATTGAGAAATGGAGCTAGTCCAACTTTAGCTTTAGATGCACCACAGAAGGGTAAGTTGTGCATTACAAGAGGGAAATCCCAATATGATACATATTTTGTTGGGACTAGTGAATTTCATGATATATACTTCATTGCAACAGGATGGGGTTTCAGAGGTGGAGAAGATACAATTTTTCCAGGAGTGTATTATGTTTGTGGGAACAAGGCTTATTACAAGTTGCCTGACCATTGGTATGGCACGTGTGATGTGGGCCTGGTTTTTCCAAAGATTTTTCATATAGATAGAATAGAAGATGTAGAACATATTAATTTACTAATGCGCTTCAAGAGGGAAACGTGGTCTGAAATTGTGGGTGACATTTTTGGAGCTTTAATTCCAGCAGTGGGAATTTCTTTAAATGCTTATGGGATTCGGAAACTGTCAACAGTGGTGGATCGCTTATCGACAAATACCGATGGAGGGTTTCTTTTGGTGAATACGGAATTAATTGCCGTACGTGCCATGTCTATGCAAAATAGACTTGCTCTTGATATTCTATTGGCTAAGGAGGGTGGAGTTTGTGGAATGCTGAAAGTTCAACATTGTTGCACTTACATTCCAGACGAAAGCAAAGACCTGAAGGTCTATATCAAAAATATTACTGATTTGCATGAAGAATTAGTACCACTTGAAGCTGAAAGTATCTGGACTAAAATAGCTAATAAGGTGATAGCTGTTAAGAGTTTTATTGCAAAAGTGGGTAGTACTATTATAGGTAAGATATTGTTTCCTTTAACTTGTATAATTGTTGCTTTATTGATATTGAGATTGGTGTGTTTGTGTTGTAAAAACAAGGGACGGAAAAAGAAATTGATTAAAAGAAATAATGAAAAGAGAAATAAAAGGTTGAAAAGAGAATCACAAGAAATTGAATTAGAAGAATTAAGGGAGAGTGTCTACTTAGAAACAAAGAGGGATGATGAAAGAGTGTCTGGTGTGTAGTGTTGTGTAAGGAGGAAAAAGACATTTCCAATTTCTCCTAAAATGGGACTAAATTTCACAACATTTTTTTTTTGGGTTATTTGGTGATAAAATCACCAAAGGGGGGATTGCTGGAGCAGGATTTTCTGATGAAAATCTATAGGGTTTTTAAGCTCTGGTTTGTCTATTTGTCATAGTTAACAATATTAATTATTAATTACTAATTATTTGTTTTGTGTAAGTGTTTTTTACTTATCAACATGTACGTTTTAACAAAAGAGAACTACACGTGGGAACGCGTATGTGTTGCCTATTAACAATGTGCATGTTTTATTAAATAAACGTTGCTGAGTGCTGTTTATTTTAAGCACGAAACGCTTTTGAATTAATGCTTTTCTGTGTTGCTAAAGCTAGATAATTACATACACATAAGGGTATTAGTGGGGTTAACACTGTTTAATCATTATGCTGTGGTAACGTTGTTTTGTCTCTTTTAATTAAGATGGTCCATTTTGGCCTAACCAAAAATGTCCGCCGTTTGCAGCCTGGCCTCGAGTGAGAAATTGTGATGAGAGGGCCTTGCTGAATATGATCACGAGACATTTGATCACAGTCCTTGCCTGGTTAAAACTTTCCGTGAGGACAGCAGCAGTTCTGGGCAGGTTTCCAGATGTATTGGACAGCCTTGGAGGACAAAGGAGCTGTTAAGAAAGAACTCTGAGCATTGTGTCATCGCTGAGGAAATGTGGTTGCTAAAAGATACTTTTTTATTTTTGGTTCCTGTTCTGTCTTTTTATTTTTGTGATTTCCTGAGCGGAGATTTTCCAAATGTAGCGATGCTACATCCTTTCCTGCTCGCTCTGCTCAGCGGTTCGGCGGACGTGTAAAACATTTAATGTTTCTTTAATATTGCAAGTTTCATTATAAATATACTAGACTAGAGAGGGTCCGTGTCATTGCATTCGAGATTTTGCTTCCCAAACCTGCGTCGGTGAAGATCGATGCTGAGAGGACGGTGACTTGGGAGATTTCTACTGAGAGACTTGTCTTGATGACCCATTCTGACATTTAGCTAGAATAGGTAATTATGAGAAAATGATTTATTCTGATTAATTTCTTTTGACTAATTTTAGATAAAGAATCATAATTTTAAATACGGTGTTGGTGATTATTTCTTGTCAATTATTGAGTACTCTATTTGATTATTGATGTATAGATTGTTTAGATTATGACAATTGCAATAATTAGGTCTTATCGACCTCGGTGTAGTTGTGGGGTTTAGGAGTTTTCTTTCCACAGGTTCAATGCTGGTGGAGTATTTGAGTGTATGTTAGTGAAATGGGCCCTAGTGTATGGTGAGTGTATGTGCGTGTAATTGTGAAATTACTCTATCCGTGGAAGTAAGGAGATTTTGTACACCCCAATCTGCATCAGTTCCCCAATCTGCATCATCTGTTCATCTTTTTAGCGATCTGTCCATTTTTTCGGGTCACATCTGACATATCGAACATATATCTATATATATATCTATCTATCTATATATAGATATATTTAAAAAAAATAAATGTTGTTTCCCTGAAGACAATATGGTCGTTCATCCTAGCCGTTCTGAAGAATTCTTATTTTATCCTGTAGAAATATACATGTGCCAACATATCGACTGTCAAGTTGTTCTTTGTTTGGTAGGATCTTTCTAGCATGGTTACCCCACTTTTCGCCTGGTGTCAGTGTGTTTTGATTGTAGTCTGCTCGGATACTGCTAATCAGGACCCCAGCAACTTTGCTCTCTCCCCTAAATTGGCTCTTGTGAGTACTTTGGTACCTCCACAATTGGCTAATTGTAAGTCCCTAGTATAAGGCACTAAGGTACTCAGGCCACAGGTACACCACGGGGTTTCTAATGGGCTACAGAATGTATTGTGCCACCCATGGGAGTCCACTTAAACTGTGAATACAGGCCTGCCATTGCAGCCTGTGCGAGATGGTGCTTGCGCCCCTCACCACAGATATAAGTTTCCTAATATCTGAGGTCACCGCACTTAAAACCTATGTCACCCCTACAGCAGGATCTTCAGACCTGAGGGCAGGGTGCTTGCTTACAGGTTTGAGGGTGCCCCTGCATGAGCAGGGCACCCCTATAAACCTCAGAGTCGATTCTCCAGGCTTTGTAAGTATGGTCAGCCATTCTAAAGTATATAGTGGACGTCAGTCATAACGAGATGTCTAACTATATAATGGCTGCACCTAACCTGGTCATGTTTGGTATCAAACATGTTGGAATCATACCTCAACACTGATTCCAGTGCTGGAAGTATTAACCCATGTGCTGGTGAGGTTCTTAGGGGACCCCCCTGTACTCCCAGTAACAGCCTTTCTGTATCTGCAGCAATCTGGCGCTGCTGCCGACCACAGACACGATTCCGCCCACCTGCTGCTGAGCTGAGCTCATGCAGGGGAAGGTATAACAATAGGTTTCCTATCACAGGGTGGTGCAACCACCTCCCAGACAGGACTTGGTGTAATGGGCTGGGGTTGGGCACTTTCCAGCACCACCAGACTGCCTTGAAGGGCACATTTGGTGCCCTCCTTGCAGACTCCGGTTTGAACCCTTGGTTCCTGCTTTGGTGCGAAGCTGAACAAAGCTCAGGGGAGTATCCTCCCCACTGTCCGCCCTGTGTGTGGGTCCTTAGATTTGTCATGGAACAACACTCACCTCTGAAACCAAGACACTCTTCGACTGTCTGGACACTTGAACTTCAGTGGACTTCGACTGGAACCGAGGCTGCATCGAGGAAGATTCCTGCTGCTCCTGGTTTCACTGTTCTTCAAGTATTCTGTGTCGTCTGTGTCTATGCTTCATCCAGGTCCTCCAGAAGGCCTGTGGGCATCAAGGACATCTGAAGTATTTTCATTGGAGTGAAGGAGTCGCCACCTGGCATCTGCAGGCACTGCAACAAAGCTGACCGGTCTACTGCTCCTGTCATCTTATAGACTTCCTGAGGCCCAGCAACACAGGTGGTGGTTTTGCAGCTCTCTTGAGGCCTACCCTGTGTTCGCAGCCATTTTGAGGACATATCCCTCGTCGGAACTGCTGGGACCAAACCTCTGTGCACCACGTCAACTTGCTGTTGCCAAGACCTGTTGGCTCTGCACTCCAGAGATCTTCGGGCTACATGAAGCTGCGGCCACCAGCACCTCATCCCTTGAAGAGCAGTACCCTCACTGCATCCTCTGCGCCATTGGCCTTCATCTTGGGTGAGCTGCCTGAGGTCCTCTTGGGACGCCTGTGCCTTTGGCCTGTTGGTCTCTCAAGGGTCTTCTTTTTCTTCAGTGGGCTCCCCTGTGTGCTTGGGGCCTGCTCTGACTCTCCTGCACATGGTGAGTCCCTTGGACCTTGCTGGTCCCGACGTCAGCATCTTTTCGCTTACCTCACCAGTGGAGGCTACCCACAGCACACTGACCACCTAGACACTCACATCTGATGTGGGACAGCTTGTGCAAGGCTCCTGGTATTCCTCAGAGTCGCCTGATCCCCACAGCTGCAGCAAGTAGGTCACCTACTTCACTTCTGATCCTCCCGACATTGGTAGGCATTGTGCTTCCGTGCCTCCTGGTTACCTCCAAGTGGCATAGACTCTGTCCTCTCTGCTTGCAGGTTCTCCACTCCAAGGATCCACTCTTGGATTTCACCGGACTCCTATACAGTCTTCTCCAGATGCATATTTTTCAAAGTCTTCTATTATTGTCTACGGCAGGTAAAATCATCACTTCATCCCTATGCACCTGGCTTGCCCAGCGCAGGTAATCTGGTTCCTGGGGCATCCACCGGTAGGGTGGCTCTCCAACCTTCCATCTTCCAAAGGGTTTCTCTGGGAAGGGTCCTTCTTCTTTAAAGCTGCAACCTCGACTTCTTCAATTACTTCCATCAGGCATGCACCTCTGTATCCACTCTGCACACAGCCAACATGGGTTTCCTGGGTACTTACTTTAGTTGGTTACTTGTTTCCCCAGCTCCTCTAAGTCTTTTGGTCCAAGTACCGTTATCCTTTGCAGTTCGCATTCCACTTTCTTAGTATATGGTTTGGTCTCCCCTGGAGACGAGTGTATATTTGTGCTACTTACCTGATTGAGTATTTTTGTGTATTGTGTTGATCTTTCTGGGTAGGAAATATATCAATGTGTTAGTGATTGTGTTGTGGAATAAATAGACGTATTTTTTATAAAACACGGTGTGGTTCCTTTTCATCTAATCCACACTGTTGATTAAATGTGGTTAAACAAGCTGCGTTACACTCCTTCAAGATAAGCCTGAAGGCTGCTCTCCACAGCTAATTTGAGAGCTTTCTATGGTTATCTAAGAACCACTAAAAGTGCCATATGGGTTGCCTGGATTAGTGCAAGCTGTCTCACTTGAATAAGTGTGCACCATGTACTAAGCGCCAGCCTCCCACAGGTAGATATTGTATCCTCAATAAACCAGGTCTATTGTGATTGACTGTTTATCTTGATTTTTCAGGAGCAACTGGAGTAACCCTAGAGAAAGTCCTGAAGTTCAGCATCTGACATCTTGTCCGGAATACCATGGACCCTACGATTATTCATGTGTGATCTGTCTTCATTGTTGCCAGTCTTATCCTGGATTGCCTGATGGAATTTGCACCAGCTTGCCCACTTGAAGCTCTAGATCATCCCTCTTGTGCATTCCTTTTCTTTGGGCCACTCTGTTTTCCTTTTTATGCAAAGGATGATCTAAGCTTGATATATAGTCTTGGAAAAGTTCTGTCTAAATGAATCAATTTATCTTTTGAAGAGCAATCATCAGGGTAACTGGTGACTGTGGCCTCCATATCACCTTTAATAATGGGGCCTGAGACTGATTCTTCTTCAACTGCGGTAAGGTTTGCCACAGTTATTTCTTTGCTCAACAACTTCTGTGCAGTCAGCATCACCCTAATGTTATATTCCCTGGGTGTCTTTGGCTTCATTGCAGACATTGATTCGATTTTAATCATTTGTGACCGAGGTAAGCACTGAGCATCAGAATTTGGGTATTCTCCACTACTGGCAACTCTAATTTTGTCAATGTATTTGAAGTGAAGACAACCAACTAGTAAAGAATAGCAGGACCATGTAGAAATTGTTGTATCTTGCTTATTGAATAGAATACCTCCAAGTTTTGAGCATGCAACTCTCTGACTGAACAAATCTTTCCTCACATGAACATTCTAAATGAGCTACAGATCTCAAGGGGCAAACCAAGGAACAAGCAGAAGGAGGGGTGAAAGGGGAGGAAGGTACCAAACATCAACAGTTAATAAAAATAAAGAAATGTAATAAAAATGTTTATAGTACAAAAGATGAAATATTTTAATGAGATATGTGGTAAGGAGGAAAATAAAATACTGCAAATAAGAAATCATAGGAAGACAATCAAGGAGATTCTCTGCGTGTGGATATCAATAACTCTAGGGAATTCCTCTCCAGAAAGTCATCCAGTGGGGGTACACAAACTTCTGGGCATTTGACAAGTCTATCCATGCTGTAGGTATGTCCAGCTTCCAAAACCACCTCATGTTTCTTTACATGCTTAATCCTGAATGGAGTGGAGAATGCATTAAACTTGTTTGGGGAACAACCTTTACAACGCAACTTTTACAACGCACTACCATTACAACGCATTTTTTACAACGCATAATCCATTACAACGCATGATATTACAACGCATGACACTACAACGCATTTTTAAAAACTACCTTTACAACGCATTCCATTACAACGCATACTACCATTACAACGCATACCATTACAACGCATAATATTACACTATACTATCCAACACTTACCCTACTGATGCACCCCCTGGAGTTAGAATAGTAATTTTTACCCCTATACTATCCAACACTTACCCTACTGATGCACCCCCTGGAGTTAGAATAGTAATTTTTACCCCTATACTATCCAACACTTACCCTACTGATGCACCCCCTGGAGTTAGAATAGTAATTTTTACCCCTATACTATCCAACACTTACCCTACTGATGCACCCCCTGGAGTTAGAATAGTAATTTTTACCCCTATACTATCCAACACTTACCCTACTGATGCACCCCCTGGAGTTAGAATAGTAATTTTTACCCCTATACTATCCAACACTTACCCTACTGATGCACCCCCTGGAGTTAGAATAGTAATTTTTACCCCTATACTATCCAACACTTACCCTACTGATGCACCCCCTGGAGTTAGAATAGTAATTTTTACCCCTATACTATCCAACACTTACCCTACTGATGCACCCCCTGGAGTTAGAATAGTAATTTTTACCCCTATACTATCCAACACTTACCCTACTGATGCACCCCCTGGAGTTAGAATAGTAATTTTTACCCCTATACTATCCAACACTTACCCTACTGATGCACCCCCTGGAGTTAGAATAGTAATTTTTACCCCTACACTATCCAACACTTACCCAACTGTTGCACCCCCTGGAGTTAGAATAGTAATTTTTACCCCTATACTATCTAATACTTACCTTAAATGCAATTTAATATTATGCGTTGTAATGGTATGCGTTGTAAAGGTAGTATGCGTTGTAATGGTAGTGCGTTGTAAAGGTATTTTTTAAAAATGCGTTGTAGTGTCATGCGTTGTAATGTCATGCGTTGTAATGGATTATGCGTTGTAAAAAATGCGTTGTAAGTGTATGCGTTGTAATAGTGTGCGTTGTAACGTCATACATCCAACTTGTTTTGGGCAAAAGTTTTTGTTTATCACAGCCCATTGACCGACACTCCAATTAGAATTTGTCATACACCATTTCTTGTCATACGTTTGTAATTCTTTTGGAGTGACTCCCTTCTTTTGGCCATTATGCCTCTGTGGACCCATAGTGGTCCACCTCCATTCAATCAGTTGGGTGATAACTTAGACCCTGGTTTATTTCCCTTTAGAGATACAAAATTAGAAATTCCTGAAACCGCGTTAAGTTTAGTGTGGTATGACCATAACATTATTCTTAAGGAGTTATCAATACATTTCTAGTCGCATGAGCTAACCATGTGGGCTGAAGCCACCGAAGGCCAGTTCTGAAAGCCCAGGGCCACTCTTGGTGCCTCTGTTACTTTTCATATCTCCCTGGGGTTAATTGCAGCAGACACAGGGGGGCTTCGAAACAGAAAGAGAGAAACGGAAAGAGGGATGGAGGGAACAGATAGACCGATATTAGAGCAGAACAAGAGAGACGAGAGTAGGAGTGAGGATGGATGGATAGATTGACGGACCGATGGAAAGAGACAGATAGTGTGATGAGAGGAGGGAGCAGGGCTGGTTTGAGCATTTATACCAGGGCTACTTTTGGTTACCCAGCCTGCCCCTGCTTTTAAATGTCAGAAGAATGAAAATGTAAACTTTCCCATTTCAATTCATGCTTCACACAGATGTGCAATCCGCACACACTCTGGATATGCGTAACAGTAACAAAGTGCACTCTAGACATGATTTATTTATCATTAAGGTGGAATTTCTCCATATAGTTGAGTACCCAATAGAAAAACAAAATAGAAATGTTACTTGGGTCAGTTATAGATTTATGTTTTCAGCTTTATTTTGTAAATGTTGGATGTTATAGAGTTTTTTTTTTAGAACTCCCAGTTTGCAGGCTAATACTTGAAAGAATTCACATACCTTAACAATGACAGATCGTATGCTATATAAAGGTCAATTAATAATCTCAACCCTGTATATAGAAGGCATGACTTATGGCCTCCACCCTATCTCTTCACCATGGACGTCAATTATGAGCAGCCAGGCAGAGCTGAATGTGTGCAAGTGGTTGGGTTGGTCGGCACTGGCGCTCATTTTTCAATCAATCAGTAGATTTTAAAAAAGCGCTTCTTCTCAAGCATGAGGGTGTCCAGGCACTGCCAGGGTTCAGTTGATTTGATTAGCCAAATAGCCAGGTCTTCAGGGGCTTTTGGAACTCAGGAAGAGACACCAGGTCCATAGTTGAAAGGGTAGCTCGTTCCATGTCTTCGCAGCTAGGTGGAAGAAGAAGCGACCTCTGCATCTGCCTCCTTGGATGCAGGGGAGGTGAGGGTGACAGAAAGGTCCGTGAAGAGGAGGTGTCTGGTGGGCAGATGGAAGTTCAAGTGGTGGTTCGAGTAGGCGAGTCCAGAGTTGTGTAGGACCTTGTATGCATGGGTCAGGAGCTTGAACTGCCATCTTTTCTATACAGGGAGCTAGTGGAGTTTTCTGAGGTCGGGGGTGATGTGGGTTCATCTAGGGAGATCTAGGACGAGTCTGGCTGCGGCGTTCTCTACGGTCTGTAGTTGTCTGACTTTTTGAGATCCAGGCTTATTTTTTATGAGCAGTCTTTGGCCCAAACAAAGAGAAACAAAAGCAGAAAGAGAAGAAAGAGGGAGGAAGATACTTATAGGAAATCAGTGACAAAGGTAGATGTACAGATAAGAAAGAACATTCAAGAGTGAGATTGAGACGGGGCGGAGGATGGCGTAGGATGGTTGAAGGCATACCGTGGAACCAAAAATAATCAGCTTTGGAATTTAGCAGGCCAGGCATCAAGCAGCATAGGCAGCTGACTTCTTTAAAAAAAATGTGCGTGTACTTTTTTTTCTTTTTTTTTTTACAGGTTAAGCAGGGTAGGCAGGGCAGCAGACTTGCTACTTGTGATCTCAGTAATCATGAAGGTCATGGCCAGAATGGTAAACAAAGAGGATTCTTAGTAAAAGAAATCTTTGCTTTACCTAGTATTCAATCCTTGCTGTTTCCTTAGTCTCTCAGCAGATAGTGAATGTCTAGAGACTTAGGATGGGATGATATTTTCTTTGTTGACACTGGAGGCGAGGGAGTGTAGGAAGGTAGGATCTGACTGCATTGTTACCCCCACTTTTTGCCTGGTGTTTTCCTGGTTTTTTAATAGTCTGACTGGTATCCTGGTAATCAGGACCCCAGTCTTTCTGCTTTCTGCTTAAAATGTAATGACATGTACTTTGGTACACTCCAGATAGGATTCTGGGGTACCCTTATAAGTCCCTAGTATATGGTACACATTTACCCAGGGCATAGATACGCCAGAGGCCTACCATGGGCTGAAGGATGTATTATGCCACCAAGGAGAGGCCATGCAAAATGGAACTACAGGTCTACCATTGCAGCCTGTGTAAGTTGTTGCTTGCACCACTTACTGTAGATACAGGTTCACTATATCTATAGGTCACTACACTTAAAACTTATAAGTCACACCTATAGCAGGCCTTAACAATGCTGAAGGCAGGGTGCTGGGTTTTACATGAGAGGGTGCCCCTGCATGAGCAGAGCCCCTCTGCAGCCTTCGGAGACCATTCTCCTGGGTTTTCTGTGACTCAGCCAGACATATAGGTAGAGGTGCATTATAACCTCGCGGTAAATGCTATCTCGAAAACGGCTGAAACAAAACATGTCGTGTTTGGTGTCTAACACCTTGGAATCATTCCTCCACAACGGTAACCAGTGTGGGAGGTATGATTCCACCCTTCTGAAGTGAGCTTCGTGGGGTCACTAGTCTTCCCGGTGCAAGCCTTCTCAACCCGGACAGCACAAAATGGATGCTGCCGACCAGAGACACATTTCTGCCCTCCTGCTGCTGAGCCAAGCTTGAGCAGAGGTCGGCAGCACAATAGGCATCCTGTCACAAGGAGGTGTGACCACCTCCCAGACATAATTTAGTGTATTGGGGCTGGGTGGGGGCACTGCCACAGTGCCTGAAAGTCTGCACCTGGGGCACATTTGGTGTCCCTATGCATAGTCCAGCTCAAACCAGTACTGGGAGCCGTTGGCTCTTGCTCTGGCGTGAAACAGAACAAAGGACATGGGTGTAACCACCCCTCTGTCCTGACCCTCCCCTAGGAGGGTCACCTGAATCTGTCCTACCCTCTCCTGTTAGTACATAAGGGCTTACCTGGCTGTAAGACTTTAGATTTGACATTGACAAGATTCTGCAAAAAGAAACCAGTGACCTTCGACAATCTGGACAGTCTGGACTTCGACTGGGCCCGACTTCGTCCCCCTCTCCGTCCAAAGCATCGTCTGTGCCCTTTCACCATACAGGCTCCGTGCCGGACCTGTGGAGCATTAAGGATAACTGAAGAATCTCCCTAGGGGTGAAGGAGTCACTCCCCTGCATTCACAGGCACCGCAACACAACTGACCGGTATGCTGATCCTGAGCTCCTACGGACTACAAAGGCTCTTTTACTCGTTCTTCCCAACTTTCTTTTTTCTACAATATATTATTATTTGTTTCACCTTTCCATTCTGTTTTCCTTTTTCCACCCTTTCTACTTCTAATCTATCTCCCCTTCCTTCCATCTGTCTCTTCCTCTTTATATACTCTTTTCATTTTCATTTTGTCTTTTTCTTCTTTTGCACTTTTCCTTTGATTCTTATCACCTTCCTGTGTTTCACCTGTTCTTTCAGTCGTTCTTTCTTTTTTATTCCTTCCCGTATTCACATCTTTATTTCTCATCTTTCATTGTCCTTCCCTTTCTGTCTTCCTTTGTTGCTTTCTTTCTTCTTTCCATCCCCATTCCTTTTTCTATATTTATTTCTTTTACACACAATTTGAGTCTCTTTTCCTTATTACTCTTTGTCCTCCCATCTCTTTGCTCATTCCCTATTTTTATCTGACCGCCTTTTCTTTCCATCCTATCTTCTTTCTGTCCTCCATTCTCTTTCTTTCTGTACTTTTTAAAATCATTTCCATCTTTCTTCCTTTTCTACATTCTCAGTTTGTTCTCCCATTCAGAGTCCCACTACATTTGCCTCACATATATTTTATTTGTCAGTTCCTCACTTCTCTTTCTTGCTTCACCATAGTTGGATCCTTGGACTCCCTTTTACGATCACCTCAAGGGTGTTTCGTGTTAACTTCTGTCTTGTAGTATTTATTAGCGTCTACTTCTGCCTTGTGGTCTTCAGATCATAGATTAAAGGTAGTTCAGAAGAGCCATAAAGAACTTTATAATCTGCTAGCTGAAGCTGGTATCCAGGGCGGTTCAGTAACATTTTGCTCCCCACTCTCAGGGCTAGATCACAAAAGGTGTGCATGGTAAGTGCGAATGTAAAGGCATGTTTCAGGCCATGGGTTTGGGGAGATTGGTGTCTTAAATCGTGGAAATGGTAAAGCAGGTTTATGATACCATCTTTGACAGCAGGAATTGGTTTCTTCGTAATTGAACTGTAATGGAAAAGTCTGTGCTTTCCTATGGAAACTTTACTGGATATTTTTTAAAGTCTGGAAAGGAACTATTTAAAACAACAGCACACATTAACATTAATAACAATAACACAACAAAAACAAGAAAAAGTGCAATGGAGCAACCACAACCAAACACAGCACAACATTAGGGCAGCACAGTTTATATGTAACTGGGAACCATGTTCGAATCTCTGCATCGGCTCAACATTCTGTGCTTCTGGGCAAATCATATATCATATCCGTGCGTAAAAAAATGAATGTGACTTTGTGTGATATAACTGGCGCTTCTGTAAAGCGCTCCAGTACCTTCATGTCGAGTTTGTGCTACATAAAACTGCAAAAAAATGAACACAACAGCAATTGTAATTTGCTGTTGTGGGGCTGCTGTGTCGCTGATCCTCAGATGAAATGCATCTTTTTAAAAATTAAAAACTTTTTACACACATTACCCCTTCCACTAACATAGTGACAGCGCAGTCGAGCACTCAACAGATGCTGGCAGATGGGCAGGTAGGGGGTGTAACAGTTCCTCATGCAGCCCAGATTTCCCATTTGCTGGCAGTAGTTTTCAGAAGTGCTAATCCAACAGTCTGCCCACCAGGGTCCATAGTGTGGCATGTACCAGTTGAAATAAAAGAAAGAATATGTACAGGAGCGTTTTGTGATGTCTTTGACTTTATCAATGCAGGGCTGCTGCCATAGATGGTTGGGATGGAGACTTTTGCCCCCAAAAAATGTGGATGGAGAGATCCCTAAGGAATTGGGTGCCAGGTTTCGCCATTTGTGCAGCGATCCTTAAGGGGAAGTTTCCCTCTGTGGCTTCACAAATCAAGGGTTATATTTCCCCGATTCAGCAACAGCCTTCTCTGGGACAGCCCGGATGCATTATGAAATGATGGTTAGGCAGATGAAGGCTTTCTGATTGCAAATTGCATGGAATCAGAGGGAAATTAATCTGTGGCATGCAGAATTCAAAGTCGCACATCATACAGCTAAGGTGAACCATTCCTTTCGGGCCAATAAACTATGGGAGAAGATGTGGCCTAACTGCTATAGTGGTTGACCTTGAGCTGGGGAGCCAGGTTCAAGTCTCGGCAACAATATCCTGTTATTCTGGGCAAATGACTTAATCTCCCCATGCCTAACAAAAAAATGTATTGTGTCCGTATGTAACCGAACAGGTGCTCATGTAAAGCGCTCTGATACCTTTGGGTCGAGTTCACACTATATAAAACGCTAGTAAAAAATGGAGGTGAAGAGAGAAACGCATGTTGGCAATTCCACCTGAAAGAATGTTTAAAAGGGGCTGCTTGTAAATTTAAGCACATCTGCTCTTTCTGCGGTGGGCAAGGGCACCCCAAAGCTAAATGCTTCAAGAAATTTGGTAAGCCCAGGGACCAAACCACATAACTCAAGCAGCACACACAGTCTCTCCTCCCATTCATGGTCACACACTGAACACCCAGACAAAGATTTCAGGAGACAGACTTCTCCCTAGAAATAATCCCAAAAACCAGATTATTCCGCAGCCTTCATTAAGCAATGCAGCATCCCCCATCTGTATGCATATCCTGGCTCACCTGCTGTGTAGATATAACAAGATGAATGAGGCTTGTACCCTTTATTATGGTATCAGCGATGGGTTCCGTTTGCCAGACAATGTCATTCACAACCCCTTCCTCACAAAACATCTAAAGTCTGTTTTATTGCAGCCCGATATTGCCAAGGATAACATTCTGAAAGAGGTGCAGGCAAGTCGTCTGGCTGGCCCTTTCCTCAAGCCACCATTAGACAATCTAATTTGCTCTCCACTGGGTCTGGTACCTAAGAAAGAGGTTGGCAAATACAGACTCATTCCAACCTTTCCTCTCCGGCAAGACAGTCAGTCAATGATGGGCTAGATGCATGCATGTGTGCGGTCTGGTACACATCATTTGATGAGGCCCTTAACAAGCTGTGTACAGTTGGTAGAGGGGGCCCTTATGGCCAATCAGATATCCTGCCGGCGTTCAGGCTGCTGCCAGTGCATCCACAAGATTTCCACCTCCTAGGTTTTACATTTGAGGGCAAATTCTACATCAACAAGTACATGTCCATGGGTTATGCAGTTGTGTGTGCACATTTCAAGACTTTTTGTTGTTTTTTTAGAGTGGACAGCGAGAGATCTGGTTGGGCCAGAGGACATTGTTCATTACCTGGATGACTTTCTATTCTTGGGGCCACCAAGGTCCCAGGCTTGCAAGTGTGCCCTGCAAGGTTTCCAAAAACTAACTAAAGCAGTAGGGGTCCTACTAGCCACAGAGAAAACAGAGGGCCCCAGCATTAGGCTGACATTTGTAGGCATTGCGATTGATTCGAAAGGGGAGTTTGCAGGCTTCCACTGACTAAAGGTGAGGAGTTTCTTTAAAAACCTTATTGGATTGCCTGGGTTCTACTAAGGTGACCCTCCATCAGTTACAGAGGTTGGTGGGGCACCTTAACTTTGTGCTCAGGATCATACCCATGGGGAGGGCCTTTTCCAGGAACATTGCCAGGTCCATGTTGGACTTGAAACCAGGCACCACCACACCCGCCTCTCAAGAGATGTTAGAGAGGATCTGCATATCTGGGTGGAGTTATTGCAAGATTTTAATGGCTCAGTGACCTTGCCACCACCTGCATCGAGTAATGCTGAACTAGACTGGTACACAGATGCGGCAGGGAGTATGGGCTTTGGTGTCATCCTGGGGAACAGACGGTGTATACAACACTGGCCAAAGGATTGGTTTGAGAGAGGCTTGACCATGAACTTGACATTCCTTGAGCTCTTTCCCATTACTGTGGCATTGCATATTTGGAGGTCTCTGCTCTCTAGCACTAGAATCAGTTCGTGGTCTGACAACATGTTTGTCGTCGCCGCCATTAATAATCAAAGAGTGCACTGCCCACTCGTCCTCCGCCTTCTCAAATATATGATTCCGGTCTGCCTTGAAGAGAATGTGCACTTCACGGTGAAATATGTTGCAGGAGTTAAGAACACTGTAGCTGATGCCCTGTCTCATTTTAAGCTTGCTGATTTCAGAATTAACTACCAGAAGTGGCCAAGGAAATGTTGACTTTCCCTACAAGCCTTTGGAAGCTTGGTCTTTCTATGTCCTGGAGCTGATAACAGCAGCATTGGCAACTGGAACATATCAGGCTGCATGGCAGACATACCAGGCCTCCATGCCAGAGTAGTAAGGAGGATCTCTTTCAGACGGCCACCATTTTGCCTTATGTGGGGGTTTAACGAGAGGCAGGGAAGACAGTGGCAGCAGTGAGGTATCAGCTGTCATGAATTGACTTCTTTGCTGGACTATGTGGGGTGACAGACCCTACCAAGGACTTTAGAGTAAAAAAGGTCCTTAAGGGTTGGAAGTGGCTAGTGCCCGCCACTCGGGATGGCAGGAGACCGATTGATGTAGCTAGACTATACGAGCTTTTAGGCATGTTACCTGATGTATGTTCTCCACCCTTTGAGGTCATGCTGTTCAACTTGGCTTATTCCCTATCCTTCTTAAGTGTATTCTAAATTTCGGGATTAATAGTTAGGTCACATGGCTGACACACAAGCAGGAATTAAGCAAGAGGACGTGGTCCTCGGTCTTCATTCACTGAGCCTGTTAGTCAGGAGATCCAAAATTGACTCTGGGGGTAAGAGCACATGGGTACAGCTAATTGAGCCACCACTCTGGCCAGAGATTACCTGCGAGTCAGACCACCGGAGGGGCACTCCAGTTTCCTGGTGCATGCAAATGGGGCCCAATGGCTCGGTCACAATTCACATGGGTCTTCCAAAAAGCTTGGGTGTGTTGCGGGTGCCCACAGTAGCTTTTACTTCACGCTCATTTAGGATTGGTGCAGCTACAACTGCGGCAGGTTTGTATATAGGAATGTTGTAGGAAAGTAGGAACTGCTTCTTATGGTTACCCCCACTTTTTGCTTGATGTTGCACTGTTTTGACTAGTCTGACTGGGATCCTGCGAATCAGGACCCCAGTCTATCTGCTTTCTCTTTTAAATTGTTATGCATGTACTTTTGTACTTTCCTGTTTGGATACTGGGGTACCCTTATAAGTCCCTAGTATATGGTACCCAAGTACCCAGGGCATAGGTACCCCAGAGGCCTCCCATGGGCTAAAGCATGTATTATGCCACCCATGAGAGACCATGCAAAGTGGAACTACAGGTCTGCTACTGCAACCTGTGTTAGCTGGTACTTTGCAATCTTGCTCAAGGTCAACTCGCGACTCCTGGTCATTCGGCCTGTGGGTCCTACTGAGGGTCATCTTGATTTCTGTTGGGCTTTCCTGGTTGCTGTAGATGTGCCCTGACTCTCCATTGCTTGGTGAGTCCCCTGGACCTTGCTGGTCCACACCGTAACCTGTTTGACCTTCCTGCGTGGGTTGCTTTTGCCAAGGCTTGTTGGTGCGCCAGCTAGACACCGACCCCTTAGCACTCGACATCCGTCGTGGGATAGCTCGCACCTGTCTCCTGGTGGTCATCAACATCTCCTGATCCTCGTGGCTGCAGAGTCAGGCATCCCTTCTTTGCACCTGAAGCAGTCGACATCGGTGGGCATTCGTCTTCCGAGCCCCAGGTCACTCGGAAGTGACCCAGACTCAGTCCCCTCTGCTTTCAAATTCCTTCTTTCCAGAATCCAGGTTTAGATTCCACCGGACCCTTTTCACCTTCACTGCAGCAGTACTTCTTCGCAGCCCTCCATTGAGAACAACGGCGGTTTCCGACACCACTCCAGACGTATGCACCCGGCTCCTCTGGGATAGGTAACTCAGGGACTACAGTATCCACGGGGGTTGGTGGGGTCTCTCCAACCTCTTACTTTCCAAAGGGTTTCCTCGAAGTCCTCCTAGAAGGGTCCTTGAACTGTAAAATTGCAACCACGACTTCCCCATAGAATTGTATGGAGCCCGCGGTCGAGTTAGCACACTGCACCCGTCCTCCGTGGGGTCCCTACCTACTCACCTTGGGTGGTTCCTTGGGGTCCCAGTGATTCTACTTGCTCTAGACCTTGTCTTGGCCCGAGTCGTGGTTGTTATACTACTATTTTAGTACATGGTTTGGTCTCCCCGTGGAGCCCTCTGTGTATTGTTCTATTGATCTCGTATTGTGTGCTTTGTGTTCTATCCTCATGTAGAGGATACTAAAGAGTGTTATATTGATAAATACATAGTTTTACATAACTACTGTGCGGTTCTCCTTTCATTTAGTCAATATAGGAGATAATGTTCTGGTAAAACAAGCTGCTTTACACTCCTTCAAATTTCAGCCTTAAGGCTGCTCTCCACAGCTACCACTAGGATAGCTTTCTAAAGGTTATATTTGACCTCATACATCATAAGGGTCGTTTGGACTAGAGTAAGGTGCCCACTTTAATTAGTGGACAGCATATACCAGGCCAACTTCTTACAAATGTCACCTGCGGTGATTATGGCTATTGGAAGATGGAAATCTAGTTGCTTTGAACGCTAAGTTTGGCTTCATTTGGAATAAGGTTATAGTGGCTAGAGCACCTCTCGTCCCCCCTTCCCCCCACCCCTTCACCACTACTTTAAAAGGCTGTGAGCTGCAGCCTACATTTGATTTGTTACAGGGAAAAAAATCAAAGTGTGTTGGGTCGGGGATTCAGTAGTCAACAGTGTAGCAGAGTAATTCCGTGGCACCGTCCGGGAGATGAGGCCCGAAATGGAGCACCATTGGTTATGTGTGGCTGGCCTTAAGTTACTACACCTGCCTCTTTGGTTAAGTCAGGCTCTTGAGCTTGGCTGGCTTGCCAAGCCGGACATTCTGCTTGTCCATGTTGGGGGTAATGACATGATCCCAATCGGGAGGTGGGGAATCTGTAAAGGGCTCATATCAATGTTTTCTAAGCTTCACCATTTGCTCCCAGAAACCTGAATATTGTGGTGTGAAGTCATCCCGCATCCATAGACACCGTCAGGCACGGGATGCTGGTCCTGGGTAATTTTGAATTCTTTGATGAAGAACGGAGTCACCTGTCACATGCTGGGCTGGAGGCTTTCCTACAAACAGGCTTTGGTGTAGTCGATGGGAAAAGGAAACTCTTGGGTGTGGGGGGGGGGGGGCAGATTTGCCAGGGACCTCTCTGCCCTGTGGCCCATTATGCCTGAATAACAGCACTGACTCTTGAGGGCACTAGGTTGCCCAGTTCGCCACCTCCTTCAGGAGAAGCCTTTCAGGGGGAGGATTGGTTGGCAGGGGGTGGGGGGTGACCTGTTGGTGGCCCTACACTTCTAGCCCTACCTCGGGACCAAGGCACCATGTGGTCTCTGGAGCTGTCAGAAATGTTTGATGTGTCACTTTATCTCACCTGGTCTTCCTGTACTCTGCTGCCTTCAAATGGGGATGTAGATAGGGTATGTCCAATTGTGCAATTTTGTGTGCAGGTTTGCTGGGTATTTTGCTACATGTTGCGTAATTTTATTGGCTGCAGTGGTTGTATACCACCTTGTCTCATGTGAGGTACATTTGCTACGTCCTAACCAAAGAACTTGAGTCTGTTGCCTTTTTGGGGAAGAGAGGACTGCAAAGTTTGTAAGGGGGAGGTGGGGTCTGTCCCCAACACCATTGCACGAGTGAGAGCACTGTAAAAACAAAAAACATCCTACACACTTTACCCACGTGACAAATCTGCTTTCATGACAGCGATAAAAGGTGTTTGAAACAAGCCCTGCTCTGTTTTGTCTCAAGGGGCTATATTAACACCAACATAAACTGGCTTATGACCTGGCTCTCAGTCTTGTTCAGGTCTGCCCCTTTCTATGTCTGAAGGCCAACGGGCAACAAGGGATTAGGCCGACATGTAAAAAATACACATACTACTGTCCTTCCTGGAACGCATGCCTTATGAAGACCGAGGGCTCGAAACCTTGCTTCTGAAAAGCTTTTACGGTCGCCACAGCGCCCTGTCTCACAGCTTGGGCTATTTATAGCGGTTCCTGAGCCAAACACAAATTACACGATTGCTAAATTTGCCGATGACATAAAATTCTTGGCACTGTAATTAACACAGAAGAGAGAGCAGCTAACCACAGGGCGAGAATACGCACCAAAAATATGCTGAGAAACGGCAAACATGATACATTGGGCAGAGCCGTGTGTGGGAATGACGGTAAACTGGCAGGACGAGCACACGCGCGATGAAATGTACTGCACAGCCACTGTGAGGTGGAAAGCGAGCACTGCCTGCACAACACCCTATGGCTATGCAGAAGGAATGCCGTCTTTCTAGCTCAGTGAGAGGAATTGTGGCAAGGCGTTGCTCAGGGGTGGCCGGGCACCACACGTATAGCACCCACTAAGCAGCGAAATATGGTTTCCCAAAAGGCACTACTAAAATGTGTAACCTCAAATGTCTAATTAATCCAGTTGCAGGTCAGCTGATTTTCTTGTCAGGTGCGCACACGAGGAGAAGAGTGCATTAAATCAATCAGCGTCACCAATCCATTGCACGGTCACCAGCTGACGCTAGCGTTAGCCAGTGTCCTTTAATGCCACCTGTGGACCAGTGACTGCTATGGAAAGCATTCTCCAGCCACTGCCGAGTGCACCAGAGCTGCTAGGAAAGGCGTTCTACCTCATTCGCTAAGCACGCGCACTGCGTGCCTCCCACGCCTTTGTTTTTGTAGAGAGCTGGGACTGCGTGTGCCGTGGAAATTAGGGAGGTGGACAAGGAGAACAGAAATGTTTGCGGGGGGAAGGGGGGAGGGGGGCTATGAGTGGGAATGAAGCAGCACAGATAGAATGAATGAGAGAATCCATGCAGACACTGAGCCAGGTTATAAGGCGGCCGGATACAAAAAGGGTTGCTAGTCACTGTGCCCTTTTGAGAAAGTAAATTTGTGTTATAGGCAGGGCACAAGTCCTAAATAAAGACATGGGTGGGGACTAACCTAGTTAGGCAGTATGCAAGTGACATCACGGCGCATGACATCACGGAGCACGACATCACACATGGCATCACAGAACTTGATATCATAGAAAGTGGCATCACAAGCCATGACTTCTTTACAGGAAGTGGCATCACAAGCCATGACTTCTTTACAGGAAGTGGCATCACAAGAAGTGACATCAGATCTAAAGCCTTCGCATGTATGTTTAGCAGGTCTGTTATGTGTACGTTTGAGCGCATGGCGAGGGTAATAGCACAGTGAGCTATGGAAGATGACATGTGACTTCTACACCGTGCAATCCCCCAGTTTTATATAACACATCCTGTACATTCATTTATAAAACGTTTATCATTTATTGTACATGTTATATGCACGTGTGGATGTAAAGCGCTTTGACACCCTGTATTGGAATGAGTAGGGCTATACAAGAAAAAATAGTGGTACTTTAATTATTCCAACTCCTCCTCAGGGGAAGTAAGCTCTATATCAATGCAATTGCTTTGTGTAAATACTGGGAAAGACCATCACATCTGATATTCTTACAACGCATGCATATCTCCTGAACGGGGACTGAACGAAGTGAAAAGCTGCCTCTCCTAAGTAAGTGTGAAGTGTGAAGAGCTAACAACCCTTTGTCCCCCCCCCCCCCCACACACCCAAATTCTTGGCAGGGTGGACAGCGTTCACCCTGTGACAAAAGGGGGTGGAGGCTGTCCTCGCTCGTGTACCCCCGAATCGTGCCCTGGTTATAGGCAGCCATACCCGGGCTCGCTCTTCCATAAGGCAGCAGCCTTAGGGCACCACCGCTCACTGGCAGACGAAGAAAAGGTCAGCACAAAATCTATTTGTACAAAGGGAAGGGGAGTGCTCCAACTGCAAAATACTATTCTGCATGGAATCCCCACAATCTTTGCACTGTGCCTGCCGATACACAAGGAGATAACGCGTGCCGTACAGGACCTTTGAGTACCACACAGGTCCGTTGTTGATACATATGAAGATCTATAGATAATGGCATGCTTCTGCTGAGGGGTGGGGTGCCACCCTAATGGAAGCTTGGACTGGTAATGCCATAATGTTTGCATCGCTGGAACTCTGTGACTCCATGTCATCAATATACATATAAAAGGGAATGACCAACAGCGTCAAAATCCACCCAGCACACCTGCGTTCCCGAACTAATGTTTAATCGCGTTCCCGGCCACAAGTGTCTTAGCAAAGGGGTCTTAAACTGGACAGCCTCCCCATGCCACCGCTGTTCTAGAAACAGACTCACTGGCCGGTTCTGGAAAATTCAGTCGCCCTTGCAAACAAATGCAGAAGATGTGGCATTTTCCACGACAAGCAGCTCTCTCTGAGCAGTACCTACTCTATGACCGGGGCAACCCTGAATGCCACGAAGGGTCTTGGGTAGTTAATTGTAGCATAAACAGACACACGGGTTCATTATGGACTCGTTTATCATAATTTAAGCCACTCACTAATCATCGGGTTAGACCAGTTCTGCAATGAATGGAGCATACGTCTAATTGAAATACCAGCCACTCCCATCTTAGCAAGGTGCATTAGGTGTTTGTTTGGTTACAGACTTTCAGCTTAATTGGCCTTAAACGATGACCAGCAAATGATTTAAATTACTAAACACGAGGCAAGAGCGCATCTGTTTATACAGTCATTGAACGGGGAAATCGTGGGCCTGTCACCACAGAACACACCCATGAACTATTAGCGGTTGTCCTTGGCGCTATGTAGACTGGTCATTGGCGCAAACAAAAGCCAGGCAAATCATTTTTCACCAATTCAGAGTCATTTTAAGGATTTTTGGAGACCCAGGAAAGGCATATTTTGAGGTCCTCTGTTCGGAACAACTTTGAAAATTATTACCCATTTTCTGCCAATTGATGCCTGCTACATGAACTTCCAGAAACGAGCTGACACTAAACAAGTGAAAATATGTCTTCTTGGGTGTCCCATAAATCCTTAAGCTTACAATGGGCAATGACATACCAAGTGTGAGAAGTTGGCCTGGTATATGCTGTCCACTAGCTAAAGTGGGCACCTTGTACCAGTCCAAACAAACCTTATGGTGATTAGGTCAAAGATAACCTTTATTGAAAGCTATCCTAGTGGTAGCTATGGAGAGCAGCCTTCAGGCTAAGTCTTGAAGGAATGTTAAGCACCTTGTTTTACCAGAATGTAACCTTATAGTATTGGTTAAATGAAAGGGAAACCACACAGTAGTTATAAAAATATGTATTTACTATCTATAACACTCTCTAGTATCCTCTTCACCAGGATAGAAGACAAATCAAATAATACAGTTGCAAAGAATCAAACGTAAGTAGCACAATACACAGATGCTCCAGGGGGAGACCAAACCATATACTAAATAAGTGGTATAAGAACCCCGACTCATGACTAGACTTAGTCTAGGAGGTGTTGAATCTTTGGGATCCCAAGGAACCACCCAAGGTGAGTGAACACGGACCCCACGGAGGGCGGGTGCAGAGTGTGAACACGACCGCGTGCTCCGTGCTATTCAAGGGGAAAGTCGCGGTTGGAAAATTAGAGATTAAGAACCCTTCCCAGCAGAGTACGAAGACAACCCTTGGAACTTAAGAGTTTGAAGAGCCAACCCACCCATGGATACCGTCGTACCAGAGTTACCTATCCCAGAGGAGCCGGGTGCATAGGTGCGAAGTGGCGTCGGAAACCCTTGTCGTTTTCTATGGATTTCGACAACGAAATGCTGCTGCTGGAAGTATGAAAAGCGTCCGCTGGAATCCAAACATGGATTCTAGGTGAGAAGAACCTGAAAGCAGAGGGGACAGAGTGTGGGTCACTTTGGAGTGACCAGGGGCTCGGTGGACGAATGCCCACCGATGTCGGGTGCTTCAGGTGTGTTGATGGTGATCTTGACTCTTCAGCTGCAAGGACCCGGAGACGTCTAGGACAACCAGGAGCCCGATGTGAGCTGTCCCACGATGGATGCTGAGTGCTGAGGGGTCAGTGTCTGGCTGGAGCAACAACAAGCCTTGGTAGCGGCAACAATGGAGATTGTCAAATTCGGTGTCGATCTGGCCCAGCAAGGACCAGGAGACTCACCACAGCAAGGGGAGCCAGGACAGGCCTGGAGCAACCAGGGGAGCCCAAAGAAAGCAAAGTTGCCCCTCAAGTGGACCCACAGGCCGAAGGCACAGGAGTTGCAAGGGGACCTCAGGCGGTTTCACGGATACCAGCTAGCAGGGCACAGAGTATGAGGATGCCGGAGTCCTTCTCAGAAAAGATTCACTGGGGTCAGGGCTACAAATGACCCAATGCACAGAATTGTTGCATGACAACAAGCATATGCAATTGCAAATGAACACGGTGCACAGGAGTACGGGTATGCAGTCCCCACAAGGGATATCCACCTCAAATGCAGTGAGAGGGCAGCTCAACCTCAGAGACCTTCAGAAACCCATTTCCTGTGGGGCTGGAGTCCTCAGAGTCCACAGGAGCTCTGGAGCAGCAATCCGGTCAGATGCGTTACGGTGCTTACGTTTGCAGGGGAGTGACTCCTTCACCCCAAGGGAAATTCTTCTGTTGTCTTGGAGGTACACAGGGTCCAACATGGAGCCTGTACGGATCACAGACAGAGACAAGACTGGGGACGGCAAGGGAAGACAAAGTCGAGCCAAAGGGAGGTCCAGCGATGTCCAGCGTGTCCAGATGGTCGAAGTGTAGTGGTATCTTCTTGCAGAATCTTGTCCACGTAAAATATAATGTCATGTAGCCAGGTAACCCATTTTATACCCACGGAAAAGGGTTGAACAGATTCTATGGACCCTCCTAGGGGAGGGACAGGATAGGGGGGTGGCTACACCCATGTCCTTTGTCCAGTTTCACGCCAGAGCAGGAGCAAATGTCTCCCAGAACTGGTTTGAGCTGGACTATGCACAGGGACACCAAATGTGACCCTCGTGCAGACTTTCTGGTATGGAAACTGTGCACCCACCCAGCCCCAATACACCCTATCTGGGAGGTGGTCATACCTCCCTGTGACAGGATACCTATTGTCCGACCTTCCTCTGCGCGAGCTTGGCTTAGCAGCAGGAGGGCTGACTCTTGTCTGTGGCTGGCTGCATCCATTTTGTGCTGTAAGACTAGAGAAAGTTGGTACGGGTAGACTAAGGTACCCCCAGAACCTCGGTTCAGAGGGGAGGAATCATACCTCCCACACCAGTTACTGGTGTGGAGGTATGATTCCAAGGTGTTTGACACCAAACACGACATACTTCATTGCACTCGTTTTTGAGATAGCATTTACTGAAAGGTTATAATGCACCTCTACCTATATGTCTGGCAGTATCACATACAGCCTGGGAGTATGGTCTCCTAAGACTGCAGAGGGGCCCTGCTCATGCTGGAGCACCCTCTCACGTAAAACCCAGCACCCTGCCTTCAGGATTGTTAAGACCTGCTATAGGGGTGACTTATACAGTTTTAAGTGTAGTGATATATAGAAATATAGTGAACCTATATCGCTCGTAAGTGGTGCAAGCACCAGCTTACAGAGACTGCAGTAGCAGACCTGAGGTTCCCTTTTTCCATGGCCTCTCATGGGTGGCATAATACATGCTTCAGCCCATGGGAGGCCTCTGGGGTACCTATGCCCTGGGTACATGTGTACCATATACCAGGGACTGATAAGGGTACCCCATTATCCAATCTGGAGTTGTACTAAAGTACATACATATCAATTCAAGGAGGTACACAGGGTCCAACATGAAGCCTGTACGGATCACGGACAGAGACAAGACTGGGGACGGCAAGGGAAGACAAAGTCGAGCCAAAGGGAGGTCCAGCGATGTCCAGCGTGTCCAGATGGTCGAAGTGTAGTGGTATCTTCTTGCAGAATCTTGTCCACGTGAAATATAATGTCATGTAGCCAGGTAACCCATTTTATACCCACGGAAAAGGGTTGAACAGATTCTATGGACCCTCCTAGGGGAGGGACAGGACAGGGGGGTGGCTACACCCATGTCCTTTGTCCAGTTTCACGCCAGAGCAGGAGCAAATGTCTCCCAGAACTGGTTTGAGCTGGACTATGCACAGGGACACCAAATGTGACCCTCGTGCAGACTTTCTGGTATGGAAACTGTGCACCCACCCAGCCCCAATACACCCTATCTGGGAGGTGGTCATACCTCCCTGTGACAGGATACCTATTGTCCGACCTTCCTCTGCGCGAGCTTGGCTTAGCAGCAGGAGGGCTGACTCTTGTCTGTGGCTGGCTGCATCCATTTTGTGCTGTAAGACTAGAGAAAGTTGGTACGGGTAGACTAAGGTACCCCCAGAACCTCGGTTCAGAGGGGAGGAATCATACCTCCCACACCAGTTAGTGGTGTGGAGGTATGATTCCAAGGTGTTTGACACCAAACACGACATACTTCATTGCACTCGTTTTTGAGATAGCATTTACTGCAAGGTTATAATGCACCTCTACCTATATGTCTGGCAGTATCACATACAGCCTGGGAGTATGGTCTCCGAAGATTGCAGAGGGGCCCTGCTCATGCTGGAGCACCCTCTCACGTAAAACCCAGCACCCTGCCTTCAGGATTGTTAAGACCTGCTATAGGGGTGACTTATACAGTTTTAAGTGTAGTGATATATAGAAATATAGTGAACCTATATCGCTCGTAAGTGGTGCAAGCACCAGCTTACAGAGGCTGCAGTAGCAGACCTGAGGTTCCCTTTTTCCATGGCCTCTCATGGGTGGCATAATACATGCTTCAGCCCATGGGAGGCCTCTGGGGTACCTATGCCCTGGGTACATGTGTACCATATACCAGGGACTGATAAGGGTACCCCATTATCCAATCTGGAGTTGTACTAAAGTACATACATATCAATTCAAGGGAGAAAGCAGATAGGCTGGGGTCCTGAATAGCAGGATCATAGCCAGACTAGTCAAAACAGTGGGTGCAAAAAGCAAAAAGTGGGGGTAACCATAAGAAGCAGATCCTACTTTCCTAAATAACCCCCCCCCAAACGAAAGGAGATGAGACTAACCTTGCTCAGTTGAGTCTTCATGTTCTAAGTGGAAATATCTGGAGAGTCCATCTGCATTGGCATGGGTACTCCCAGGTCTATGTTCCACTGTATAATCCATCCCCTGTAGGGAAATGGACCACCTCAAAAGTTAGGGGTTTTCACCCTTCATCTGTTTTAGCCACAAGAGGGGCTTGTGGTCAGTCTGAACAATGAAGTGAGTTCCAAACAAGTATGGCCTCAACTTCTTCAGAGCCCAACCCACAGCAAAGGCTTCCCTCTCAATAGCTGACCAACGTTTCTCTCTGGGGGTCAGCCTTCTGCTAAGAAAAGTTATTGGCTGAGCTTGACCCTCTGCATTCAATTGTGATAACACAGCCCCTACCCCCAACTCAGATGCATCAGTTTGAACAATGAATTGTTTGGAATAGCCAGATCTTTGCAAAATGGGAGCAGTACACATGGCCTGCTTGAGGTTATCAAATGCCTTTTGACAGCTAACTGTCCATTGAACTTTCTTGGGCATTCTCTTTGATGTAAGATTATTCAAGGGAGTCACTATGGACCCATAATCCTTTACAAATCTTCTGTAGTACCCAGTCAGGCCCAAGAAAGCTCTGACCTGAGTCTGGGTAGTTGGAGCAACCCATTCCATGATGTCTGGGTTTTGCTCTGCAATGGTTAAACCTGGCCTCCACCCACAAGGTGGCCCAGGTACACAACCTGATTCTGTCCTATCTGGCACTTAGTAGCCTTGATAGTGAGGCCTGCCTTTTGCAAGGCCTCCAAAACATTTCTTAGGTGGACCAGGTGATCCTCCCAGGTGGAGCTAAAGACAGCAATATCATCTAGATAAGATGCACTATAGTCGTCCAGGTCTGTGAGAACTTTGTTCACCAACCTCAGAAATGTGGCAGGTGCATTCTTCGAGCCAAAAGGCATCACCACAAATTGATAATGCCCACTAGGGCTTAAAAATGCTGTCTTTGGCTAGGCATCCTCAGCTAGTCTGATTTGCCAGTAGCCAGCTGTAAGGTCAAAAGTACTCAGAAACCTCATCTCTCTCTTACCATCTTTGGTGTGAGGGTTTGGTACCAAGACCACTGGACTAGCCCAAGGGCTAGTTGAGGGCTCAATGACTACCAATTCTAACATCTTTTGGACCTCAGTCCTGATGCCGTCCCTGACATTGTCAGGTTGCCTGTAAATTTTATTCTTCACAGGTAGGTTTTCACCAGTATCCACTTCATGGGTACACCAGGTGGTCTGACTTGGAGTCAGTGAGAACATTTGCCTAAACTGATTGAGGACCTTCCTGCAATCAGACTGTTGTTGCTCAATGAGGCAGCTTGCCAAAGCTACACCATTTACTGATCCATCATCAGGGTTCTGTGAGAGGAGGTCATGGAGTGGGTCACTCTCTTCCTCCTGTCCATCATCAATAGCCATGAGCAAGCCCATGTCTGCCCTGTCAACATAAGACTTGAGCCTGTTCACATGGAGCACCTTATGGGGGCTCCTGGGAGTTCCAAGATCTACCAAGTAGGTGACTTCTCCCTTTTGCTCAAGTATTGTGTGGGGTCCACTCCATCTGTCTTGGAGAGCTGCTGGGGCCACAGGCTCCAACTCCCCAACTTTCTGTCCTGGCTGGTAAACGGTCACAACAGCCTTTTGGTCATGCCAGGCCTTTTGCTATTCCTGGCTAGCCTCAAGATTTTTGGATGACTTCTTCATATACTCAGCCATCCGGGAGCGGAGACCAAGTACATAGTCCACAATATCCTGTTTGGGAGGTTTGAGAGGTAACTCCCATTCCTCCTTCACCAAACACAATGGAACCCTAACTGGGTGACCAAACAAAAGTGCAAAAGGGCTGTAGCCAACCTCCTTCTGTGGCACCTCTCTGTGGGCAAAGAGAAGGCAGGGCAACAGAACATCCCATTTTCACCTGAGTTTTTCTGGGAGCCCCATTATCATGCCCTTTAGGGTTTTGTTGAACGTTTCAACTAACCCACTGCATTGAGGATGATAGGGTGTGGTAAACTTGTAGTTCACTCCACACTCTTTCCACATTGCAGTTATAGACTAGACATAATGTTTGCACCTCTGTCTGTTAAGACCTCCTTAGGAAAATCAACCCTGGAGAATACCCCCACGAGGGCCCTGGCCACCACATGTGCTGTGGTGATCCTAAGGGGAATAGCTTCTGGATACCTGGTAGCATGGTCCACCACCACCAGGATGTAAGAATGTCCAGATGCTGTTAGAGGGTTCATGGGACCAATTATGTCAATCCCAACCCTCTCAAAGGGACCCCCACCATGGTTAGTGGTATCAGGGGGGGGGAGGCTATGTAGTACCACCTGCCTTACCACTGGCTTGGCAAGTGATATAGGAGCGACAAAACTCCTTTGTGTCTTCTGACATGTGAGGCCAGCGAAAGTGAGGGACAAGTCTGTCCCAAGTCTTGCTTTAGCCTAAGTGTCCTGCTAGGGGAATGTCATGTGTAAGGGTGAGTAGGAAGCCCCTAAACTTCAGAGGTATAACCAACCTCCTGCTGGCACCAGGCTTGAGGTCTCTATCCTCTGAATAGAGGAGTCCCTCATCCCAATATTTCTTGTGAGATCCACTGACATTCCATGCAGCCTCAGCAGCAGCTTGCTGTCTGAGGGGTTCAAGAGAGGGGCAGGTTTGCTGGTCCTGGCTCAGATCTGCCCTAGAAGGTCCCCCTGTCCCCAAAAACTCAACCTGATCAGGTTCAAGTTAATCTGAGACAGTTCCTTCCATAGGAGTGGAGTCATCTTCCTCAAAAGACTGACCCTCACTTTGAGCTTGGGGAGAAGACACAGCCTTACCCGTCCTACTTCTCTTTTGTGAAGGCACTTGGTCCATCTTTTCAGGATCCAGGGCCTGGTCAGTGGCTCTCTGTTTGGCCTGTAACCTAGTCACAGCAAACACATCTGCAGTGATGCCCTACATTGCTACACGAGTCCTGAGTTCCACTTCAGCCCAGGCTGAAGTCTCCAAATCATTGCCCAACAAGCATTCCACAGGGAGATCTGAACTTACCACAATCTTCTTAGGACCAGTTACCCCTCCCCAGGTGAAATTAACAACCATCAAGGAATGGTCTGTTCCGACATTGCTAGCATTGGTCACTTGGTACATCTCACCAAGTATGATCTGGTCAGGGAACACAAGATCTTTTGTCACCATTGTGACACTTGCACCTGTGTTCCTGTATGCCATGGCCTCCTTCCCATTTATTAAAGGCTGTTGTCTGTATTTGCCCAGGTTACTGGGACTAACGAATAAGGAGGCAATATCCATGCCTCCATCACAGACTAGAACAGCCTGAGCTGGAGTTCTGACTAGGCAAGAACCCATCTCAGAGCCCAAGGTTAACCCCACTATTCCCTTGTTCTGTGTACCAGCACTTGAAACGTTGCTAGGGGGTGCAGTTGCCTTAGGGGCAGTGGTGGTAGGAGTGGATTCCTTGGCCCTTGGACAACTGGCATCCTTTGCAACTGGCATCCTTAGCAACGTGCACATTGTTGCTCAGGTGTGGCCAGACTATAAATAGCCACACCCGTGTTCTGGAAAACGCTTAGCCTGTCACTGAGTGGAGCGTCAACACTGGCTTACCTGATCTTCGTCGAGCAGGAATCTTCTTTGCTTCGTTTCCTGGATACAAATATCTTCTGGTTTCCTCGCCTATCATTGGACCTGAAAGACATAAAATCATGACAACTAAGTGAACAGTTTTTTATTTAACTGGCGCCCATCGCAAGACAGCGTTAATTAAGAAAATAAAGAGACTAATTTTTGGAACGTTTTTTCCTCAAGAAAAAACACTAAAGGACATAGAACATTTTGCTGTAAAGTTCAAGGAACATGTTAAGCTTCGTTTTTATTATTGAATTGTAATTTTCTTTCAAAGTTCTACGTGACGGATCAGGAGAACTTGGAAAATTAAGCAGAAAATCTCAGCACAAGACATTTGACTGAGCTGCATCCACCAGACGATAATACCTATCAAAAACTCCCGATCTCCGTCACAAGACTCCACGGACGCTACACAAGATTCCTGACTATCGCAGGTCAACAACAGGAAGAAGCAGTAACCATATCAGGCCCTCCTCCCTACACCTTATCCCTTAGCCTTCGTGTTTGTAAATATTACACAGGTTAAAAGGTAGAGTTTTTGGGAAGATTGGCTCATAGCATCTCTGCAAAACTTCTATCAAGTACTCCTCATGTAAGAGTGCTTATCAGACCTTGACACTTAATGGCACAATCAACAAAGTCTACCCTGTCTTGAATCTGTGCTTTCTGGGTGTCTCTGAACTTAATCCTGTACTGTTCAGTGGTTAAGCCAAACCTTTCAATGAGAGCACTCTTCAGGACTGAAAAATTGTCAGCATCCTCTTCTCTAACAGTGAGGAGCTAATCTCTACCTTTGTCAGCAAAGGAGAGCCACACAATAGCTGCCCACTGCTCTTGAGGCACCTTCTGTACTTTGCTGGCCCTCTCCAAAGCAGTTATCCATTTCTGAATGTCATCCCCTACATGGAAGGGAGGGACAATCTTGCTCAGGTTCCTATGATCAAAGGTGTGTTCCCTAACCCTGGGGACACTATAGCTGCTACCAAGGGACTCTAGTCCAAAAATCTTTCTAGTCTTCTGAACCTCTAGGGACCCTTTATCCAGGGCCAACTGCTGTTGCCTGAGCCTAAACTTAGCTCCCTCAAGCTCTAGGAGTAGGCACTCCCTGTCAAAAGAATTATCCCTCTCACTAGTCGCAGAGGTTCCTACAGAATGTCTAGAATGGCCTGACTCAGCAGAGGGAGATCTAGATCTCCTTGGTAGACTCTGCAATCTCCCTGGCGGAATAAAGGGATGGTCCTCTTGACCCTCCTCCTCTGGGGGACCTGAGTTGTTCAGGGGTAGATCATTTTGATCTTCCTATACAGGGTTGGACTCTAGGTCATAGAAGGTGTCCCCTCCTGACCTATCCTCCTCTCCTTTTCCACCCACTCTATCCTGCTCATCTGACCCAGGAGTCTTCCTAATGGCATCTAGCAGTCATGCATCAATGAGACGTTGAGTGTTGGCATTTCTTCCTGTCTTCAGCTTCCTAGATACACACATAGCTTTTAATTCTGTGAATGTAAAGCTTTCATATTTAGTAGGCAGGATGCCACCAGTGGCATTCCCAGTAGAAGATATACTAAGTGAGGTGTGGTGTAGGCACCTAGTGGGAACTAAAGTCTCTTAGGTTGGATAAAGGGTGTGCTAGACCCTTGACTTACCCAACCCCAAGTTCAGTAGAACTTACTATCTTAAGCTAGAATGATATGTTCCTAGATACTAGTGGTTTTTCAGTTAATCAATACAAAAGATCTTCTGGTAAAACAATGCAGGCTTGAATCCCAACCGCTGCACACCAATGTGAGAAGTTGGCCTGGTATATGCTGTCCACTAGTTAAAGTGGGCACCTTGTACCAGTCCAAACAACCCTTATGGTAATTAGGTCAAAGATAACCTTTATTGAAAGCTATCCCAGTGGTAGCTATGGAGAGCAGCTTTCAGGCTAAGTCTTGAAGGAATGTTAAGCACCTTGTTTTACCAGAATGTAACCTTATAGTATTGGTTAAATGAAAAGAAAACCACACAGTGGTTATAAAAATATGTATTTATTATCTATAACACTCTCTAGTATCCTCTACATGAGGATAGAACACAAATCAAATAATACAGTTGCAAAGAATCAAACGTGAGTAGCACAATACAGAGTGGGCTCCAGGGGGAGACCAAACCATATACTAAATAAGTGGTATAAGAACCCCGACTCGAGACTAGACTTAGTCTAGGAGGTGTTGAATCTCTGGGATCCCAAGGAACCACCCAAGGTGAGTGAACTCGGACCCCACGGAGGGCGGGTGCAGAGTGAGAACACGACCGCAGCTCCGTGCAATTCAAGGGGAAAGTCGCGGTTGGAAAATTAGAGATCAAGAACCTTTCCCAGCAGAGTACGAAGACAACCCTTGGAACTTAAGAGTTCGAAGAGCCACCCCACCCATGGATACCTTCGTACCAGAGTTACCTATCCCAGAGGAGCCGGGTGCATAGGTGCGAAGTGTCATCGGAAACCCTTGTCGTTTTCTATGGATGTCGACAAAGAAATGCTGCTGCTGGAAGTATGAAAAGCGCCCACTGGAATCCAAACATGGATTCTAGGTGAGAAGAACCTGAAAGCAGAGGGGACAGAGTCTGGGTCACTTTGGAGTGACCAGGGGCTCAGTGGACAAATGCCCACTGATGTTGGGTGCTTCAGGTGTGTTGACAGTGATCTTGACTCTTCAGCTGCGAGGGCCCGGAGACGTCTAGGATGACCAGGAGCCCGATGTGAGCTGTCCCACGATGAATGTCGAGTGCTGAGGGGTCAGTGTCTAGCTGGAGCACCAACAAGCCTTGGCAGCGGCAACAACGGAGATTGTCAAACACCAGGAGACTCACCAAAGCAAGGGGAGTCAGGGCAGACCTGGAGCAACCAGGGGAGCCCAAAGAAAGCAAAGTTGACCCTCAAGAGGATCCACAGGCCGAAGGCACAGGATTCGCGAGGGGACCTCAGGGGGTTTCACAGGATACCAGCTGGCAGGGCACAGAGTGCGAGGATGCCGGAGTCCTTCTCAGAAAAGATGCGCTGGGGTCAGGGCTACAAATGGCCCAATGCACAGAATTGTTGCACGACAACAAGCATGTGCAATTGCAAATGAACGCGGTGCACAGCAGTATGGGTATATGCCCTCACGAGGGATATCCGCCTCACACTCAGTGAGAGGGAAGCTTAACCTTGGAGACCTTTAGAAACCCACCTCCTGTGTTGCTGGAGTCTTCAGAGTCCGCAGGAGCTCTGGAGCAGCAATCCGGTCAGATGCGTTACGGTGCCTGCGTTTGCAGGGGAGTGACTACTTCACCCCAAGGGAGATTCTTCTGTTGTCTTGGTGGTCCAGCATGGACACTGTATGGATCACGGACAGAGACGAGACTGGGGATGGCATAAGAAGACAAAGTCGAGCCCAAGCGAGGTCCAGACAGTCGAAGTGTAGTGGTATTTTCTTGCAGAATCTTGTCCACGCAAAATCTAATGTCCTGTAGCCAGGTAACCCATTTTATACCCATGGGAAAGGGTTGGACAGATTCTATCGACCCTCCTAGGTGAGGGACAGGACAGGGGGTGGCTACACTCATGTCCTTTGTCCAATTTCACACCAAAGCAAGAGCAAATGGCTCCCAGAACTGGTTTGAGCTGGACTATGCACAGGGACACCAAATGTGCCCCTCGTGCAGACTTTCTGGCACGGAGGCAGTGCACCCACCCTGCCCCAAAGCACTAAATTCTGTCTGGGAGGTGGTCACACCTCCCTGTGACAAGATACCTATTGTCCAACCTTCCTCTGCGCGAGCTTGGCTCAGCAGCAGGAGGGCTGACTCGTATCTGTGGCTGGCAGTATCCATTTTGTGCTGTAAGGCTCGAGAAAGTTGGTACCGGTAGACTTAGGTACCCCCAGAACCTCGGTTCTGAGGGGAGGAATCATACCTCCCACACCAGTTACTGGTGTAGAGGTATGATTCCAAGGTGTTTGATACCAAACACAACATACTTCGTTGCAGTCGTTTTCGAGATAGCATTTACCGCGAGATTATAATGCAACTCTACCTATATGTCTGGCAGTATCACATACAGCCTGGGAGAATGGTCTCCGAAGACTGCAGAGGGGCCCTGCTCATGCAGGAGCACCCTCTCACGTAAAACCCAGCACCCTGCCTTCAATATTGTTAAGGCCTGCTATAGGGGTGACTTATAACGTTTTAAGTGTAGTGATATATATAGATATAGTGAACCTATATCTCTTGTAAGTGGTGCAAGGACCAGCTTACACAGGCTGCAGTAGCAGACCTGAGGTTCCATTTTGCATGGCCTGGCATGGGTGGCATAATACATGCTTCAGCCCATGGGAGGCCTCTGAGGGTACCTATGCCCTGGGTACATGTGCATCATATACTAAGGACTGATAAGGGTAGCCCAGTATTCAATCTGGAGTTGTACTAAAGTACATACATATCAATTTAAGGGAGAAAGCAGATAGGCTGGGGTCCCGAATAGTAGGATCCCAGCCAGACAAGTCAAAAGAGTGGGTGCAAAAAGCAAAAAGTGGGGGTAACCATAAGAAGCAGATCCTACTTTACTACACCAAGTCAGAGCAGAGATTGGCAGGGAGAAGGAAAAAGGCTGCGATATAAAATTTAAGCCAGGACAGAGTTCATGGAGTTTCATTACGCGACACTCCGCGAAGTGCAAAAAAACCTCTGCCACTTGCAGAGCTTCATGAAGCGCAGAAGAGTTTTTTTTTTCTCTTCGCGATAAATGCCATTTGCGGTTATTCTCAGCGCCGGTTGTTTGTTCGCACTGTGCAATCATTGCAAACGGCACCATGCACAGCGCAAGCGGGTGCTGCTTCCTTTCTGCCGCTCGAGTAGATTTCTATACCCGAGCGGCAGTGTTCTCAACACGAATAGATGATTTCTCAGCGCGAGCGGTCGAGAGCTTACGCGACCACTAGCAATGAGTAATCCGACCGCCCGCATTGAGAAACCTCGCCGGAAGGTTGATTTTCCACAGGTGCGATAGCCAACTTGACGTTGATGATCGCAAATGAGGAAAAATCTCGCCGGGAGGTGGATTTTCATCGCTCGTACTCGCCAACTTGGTGTTGATGAACGTGAGCGAGGAAATAAACTCAGCTCGAGTTTTTCAGAAGTCCACGAGCTCCACGTAACACAGAGTGCCAAAAACTCCGCGAGCAGAGCAGAGTTCCCCGCCTAGGCTTAATAAAACTAGAGCTGTAGTAGAGAGAGAGCTCCCCTTTTCAGGGGCCCCTTGAAAAGTGGGGGCTCGGGCAATTGCCCACTCTGCCCATGCTTTAAAACGTCTCTGTGTACTATTTTTGATGCATCTGTGTGTATCCGGCCATCTTCCCACACATATATGTATCGGTGTGTACAGGAATATGCAAAAGCTGCATCAAGTGCTTTGTATGCTTAGCACCAGGCACGCCATGTTGAAGGCCTGTGAGGAAGCTAACAGTGTATCTGCTTCAGGAAGGAAACATAAGGGAAGAGGTGGTGCTATAATAGTTTTTTCTACTGGGACAGTAGTGTTGTCTGATGGGTGACTGCTTGTGCATGAGAGGGTTTGGACAGAATGTTCAAGTAGGAACAGTCAGACATGAGTTAGTGTCTCGACTGCATGGAAAGATGGTCAAGGGGTGCTGCTCATGAGAAAACCCAGAGGGGCGTCTGCCATGCCGTGTCCTGGGTGGCAATGACCTGTGATAATTCGGGATCCTGAAAGTGCAAGCTCTCAGTCTGAAAAGAGGAACCAGATCCAAGAGGACCCAAGAGCTAAATCGCCTAAAATTTGGTTGTTGAGTCACCAGCAGGCAGATTCAACAAGGCTCTCCTAGTATGGATCCTCTGTTCATGGTGTTTGGTCAAAATATTGAGTTTAAAATATTGTGATGCACAATATTGTCAAAAATATAGTTGCTACAGAAATATCATGATATGGAATATTGCTGTCAAGAATATCTTTTTTCGGTAGGAAATATAATTTACGAAAATATTATTGTTTTTATTATCGTTTTCATTAACATAGTTGTTGAAAATATATTTTTCAGTTCATTTAAGGTGTTTTAGTTAATATATTCGCTGGGGACCCCTACCCCTTTTGAGAATGTAAAAACAAATATTTTTTAAGCGCATGCAGTGGTCCTACAGACCACTGCTTACTCTTAAAAAATGTAAATGAAAAGTTACATTTTGCTTTTTTTTAAACGCATCACATTTTTCTTTAAGAAAAACTGTCAGCATTTGAAAAAATTGCTTTATTTCAAATGACCCTAGACATGGTGTTCTGCTCACCCATGCAGGCCACAATCCCTGTGATAGCAGTGATTCCTAGTGGATCACAAATTGTGACGTACTCATTAATATTCACAAAGGTAGGTCGATTTGTGACCCCCACAAGGAATAGCTGTTTTTAAGATATTTTTAGTACATTAGGAATTTCGATTTTCTAATTGCGATTCAGTAAGAATCACAGCCTGGAAATCATAATTACTAAAGTTCATTGCTGATGATACGTAAGGATAGGGAAGCTCATTTCATGCTCTTGCTGCTAAAAAACAGAAGGATTTACCTAAAATATTTTTAATCAAAAGGTTAGCAGCTAAAAAAGCATGCCCTCACTAGATCTGAGCTCCCTGCTCAGACTAAAATGTTGAAATCCTTTTTCTTCAATATCTCGGCCCAGTCTCATGATATGTTCTGTACGCCAGGACAAGAGTATTAAACTAAATTTGCTTATGGACAGGCAATAAATGGAAATGTTTAAGATGATGGGACATAGTAGACTGGCCGTGTAGTTACAAAACCTATCTAGTGGCAGCACAATAATCAAGGCTTTGGGAAAACCTAAATAAAAGTTGTTTGTTTAGTCGATTCCGGAAGTAATTAGTGCATACACCATTGTTTTCCAGGCATCCAATGGAAGAAGTTCCAAAACTTTCTTCAAGTTGTGAAGTAAAAACAAACTCATTCGTGTGGTACTGAGAATTTGCTGCGGAAAGTGAGTTTGTTGTCAAATTTTATTCCCAGATTTCTGATTACCAAAGCTGCAGGAGGAGGGATTTGCAAACCCTTGGGCCACCAGTCTTCGATTTAGAAATTTTGGCCTTCTTGAAGACAAGATTCTCAGTTTTGCCTGAGGTACACTTTAAGTAACTCTGAATCAGCCAATCAATAACCTTGGATGAACACATTTTGAAGGAATATTCTGAGACATCAGAGGTTTTCTCTATAGATAAAATCAACTGCGAATCATCAGCATAAGACACTACAATAATAACTTTAAAGAGAGCTTTTTAGAAATGGGATTCATGGTTGACTGAGGTATGCACCCAGGCCAGGTAGGAACCACCACTCTAGTCAGGGTATGCAAAATACACACTACAAAATAACCTGTGCTCGCCCCCGGTAGCTTGGCACAGAGCTGCCAGGCTTATCTAAAGAGGCAATGTGTAAAACATTTGTGCAAAACACACACACACTGTAAGACAATGAGTGCACTACAAAAACACTCCACAAAGGTTTATAAAATAGGGTATTATATTATAAACAAAACAAGACCAAAACAACAAAAGTCTAATGTATGAAAGATGAGATATTGAATTTTAATAGAATAAATACAATAAAGCACATAGAAGCTAGTAGCACTAAAAATATTACTTTAGGTCGCACTGGACCGGGGCAAAGTCACAGTCTGGCACAACCGTGATGGAGCACCAACAGGCTACCCCGGTGAACAAAGTGCCTTTCCTGGTCGCAAACGGCGATATGTGTCAATGTCAATGTCTGGAGGTGCAGGATGTGTCGATCTACTCCACGCAGTGCTGGTGATGTGCGAGTTCCAAAGACAGGTGCTTGAATCGAAAGGTGTTGAGAAATGCGCCGGATTCTGCCACGCAGTTAAGGGGATGCGGCGATCTCACCAAGCTTTAGCAGCGGCGATATGCTGTCCGATGCGTCGATCTCTGGAGGCAAAGCTCTGGTTCCGAGGTGATGCACCAATTTTACTCCCGTACTTGAGTCAATGTGCTACACGCAGACATGAGATAAGTTGAAATCTATGTTGCAAGTATCTGGACCACTTCCAATGAGCCAGGCACAGGAGCAGTGGTAAAGACTTTGATATCCCTGAGTCTTAAGCAAAAGGAGGCAAACCAACAAGCCCTTGGAAATCACTTGGAGTGAAGGCAGAGTTCATCTGCCCTTCAGCAGAGTCAGAGAGCAGCAGGCAGCAGGGCAAGACACAGAAAAGCAGGCCTTCCAGATTAGCAGTCCAGTTGAGTCCTTTAAGCAGCACAGCAGTTTTTCTGGTAGAGCTTCATTTACAAGGCCCAGAAGTGTCTGATTTTAGGGGGTCAGAAACACAGTACTTATACCCAAAAGTGCCTTTGATGTGGGGGTGACTTCAAAGCACGTCTCTGAAGTGCAAAAGGATCCCTTTCAACTCAGTCCTATCTGCCAGGCTATCCGTGAGGGGTAATTAGTCCTTTGTGTGGTGACAGGACACAGCCTATTCAAGTGAAGTGTTAGCCCCTCCCTTCCATCCTGCCCAGACAAGGCCATCAGATGCAGATGTATGTAGATGGGTACTCAGACACACCTAGCCTTCCTGTGTTGTGGCTGTTTAGGGAATGCATAAAGTGTAGTTGTCACCCACCCCTAACATGTATTGGAGACGGGCTGTGAAGCACACAGAGCAGTAAGTGCAGAGCAATGTACACTTTCTAAAAGTGGCATTCCTTAAATAGTAATGTTAAATTCAACCTCACCAGAAAGTAAGATTTATCAATACCATTCCAAACATATGAAACATGAAGAAGATACTCCTCTCAGATTGGGAATTACAGCTTAAAAGTATATTAAGGTATTCCCAATGCTAGCCTATGGGAGGAGTAGGTCTCACAGTAGTGAAAAATGAAATAGGCTGTTTGTCCCTACCAGGACATGCAAAACATAAAGGCACATGTTCTACCTTTTACTTACATAGGACTCTGCCCTTAGGATACTTAGAGCCTACCTTAGGAGTGACTTAGATGTAATAAAAGGGGAGGTAAAGGCTTGGCAAGTAGTTTTAAATGCCAAGTCGAAGTGGCAGTAAATTGTAGACACAGGCACTGCAGTGGCAGGCCTGACACAGGTTTGAAAGGCTACTTCTGTGGGTGGCACAATAAGAGCTGCAGTCCAATAGTAATATTTGAAGTACTAGCCCTGGATATATTGTATGCCACTTTACAAGGGACTATCAGGTATACACAAATGTGGTCTTGCGTAGGGGAGGAGCACATGCACTTTAGCACTGGGTAGAAGTGGCAAAGTGCTCAGAGTCCTGAGGTCAACAAAACCACCCTAGGGATGCCAGGTCTAACTGCGTGTTTTACTTGTCTGATGAAAAATGCGATGTTTACAATTTGATGTCTCACACACAGAGAAATGTTTGAGAGGTATTTTAATGCTTGACCACAAATACCCAGCCCCAAAAGACTGTTTAAAAGAAGTGAATGGGAGACAGTATTGAACAATGGCTTTCTTACCACTATCTATTGTGATTTTTGTATATTCTGAAACTTCTAATAAAGCAGACTTTGTTCTATATTGGGGACTAAAACCTGATTGCGATGAACGTAAACATCCAAATTGTTTCAAGTATTCTGATAATTGTGTACTAACCAATTTTTCCAGCATCTTAAAGAATGCATGCAACAAAGAAATGTGACGAAAATTTGCTAAAACGTCAGGGTTTGGTGAATGGCTTTTCAAGAAAGAGGTTTGGCTCTTGTATGTTTCCAGAGAGTGGAACAATAGCTAAGGGCCTCATTTATATCTTGGCAGATGGTTTGCTGCGTCACAACGGTGATGGATAACCCATCCGCCGAAATATGCTTATATTAAAATCTGCATGAAGTTTTTTTATTTATTATTCAAAGAAATCTGAGAGATTGTTACACAACCGTGCTGAGGGTTTAACCTCAGTATTGCAGACTTTTGGTTGTAAAAAAAGATCAATTATTTGAAAAATCTCACGCCCTCCATTTTTTACATTATTAATTCTAGTAGCAAAAAAATAGTTTGTGCAGTTATAATAGATTTCCTATAGGCTTTGAGTGATAATTCGTATTTTATTTTATTTTCTCTTCTACGCCATAATTCCTCCTCCATTTCCACTCTTGGTTTTTACATTTTTTCTTTTCTATTGCTAGTTCTGATAAAAACAGTCTTGCAGTTGTGCAGTCTTGGTTTGTTTTTGGGTGGTATGAAGGACAGGTGGAGTAGACATATTTATTAAATGCCTGATCAATGGTTAACATAATTCATATTGACTTCAATATTGCCAATTAATTTTGATAAAGAGCTCTCTAAACTGTTTATTAGGTCTTGACCTTAAATTTTGTGCAATTTTCTAGATGATATCTAAAATCTGAAGCTGCCTGATTATTAGGTTTAGCCTCGAGTTTTGCACTGCTGTAACTATAATTTGCTCCATTTTGTATTACTGAAGTAGCAATAAGGGTGGAAATAAATATGTTTTTTTGCAGAAGTGGAAAGATTCTCTCATACGGCTCATGGCCTGAAAAGCATTGCAAAGGGTGCTTTGATGTCTAATGGCCAGATGTAGAGTTTGGCCAATTGGCACTCTGTCACAAACATGAGGGATTAGAAGCGCATTATATCCTGTGGCACTTGTAATAAAGCAAATGGGATATGCACAGGGCTACTTTAAAGCTGTGGTGTTTTGTGCATAATTATGGTTTTCCCGCATTTGCCAATAATCCATCATCTGCTGCTTAATCTGCAGATTTTTTAAAAAAATGCTTCTAACTCAAACGGATCAAAAGTTACTAAAAGCATGGTGACACGTGTTCCTGCACAGTGGAAAGCCCTTCTCAAAGGTTGACTGGTCATCTTTCAATTGTTTATTGTTGTATTTGGGTGTTAGACTATTATAAATGAACTGAAATATTTTCCAAGAAAGTGTTATATTGTATAAAAATGACAAAACAATGAAGTAATACTATCCCAAAATGTGCCACAATATGCCGCATAATTTGTATGTTCTTGCTGCATAATTTAGTCAATCTTGCAGCATAATTTGGTCCCTTCTGCCACATAAATCCTATGTCCCATAGATACCTGTCATGTGCGTAATGCGATATCCCTTCCACCAAACTATAACTCAGGCGCAACAAGCTTTGTTATCCCTTCGTGTTTATGGTCGGGTTGCATATTTCAATTAAGTAAAAAAGTTAAAAGAAATCAGTGTTGCACTTGCTGTTCAGGAATACACCGGGCTTTCAGTTGAAAAATGCAGGCCCTTTGTACAATACTTTATGTATTTCGCAAACTGTATATTTGCTTAAATTGTGGATTTCTGTTTTTACCTCATACCAGCTTTAACTGCATCCTAGACAAGCCTGCTCCTATTATAGAGCACCGGGTCTTTTTATAGCTCATGTTCCCAATGAGAACAATACTTTCCAGGCTCCTTGCAAGAACGCACTGTTCTCCATTCTTGCGCTCCACGGGACGCGCATTTGATTTGAGAAGGGGGGGATTATGGACCGCTCTGCTCCTGTGATGTCACTCACCTTCCCGGCTGCCATCTAACTCTCCTCAGTTTCAGCATGGTAATAATGCTTCAGAATTAGGACAAAATACGTCCACAGGAATGACCATCCGTCTTTTCCTTCCCTGGGGAGATTTCTGTTTTTTCTGGACTCAGCTTTGGCGATACGTCCCTTTTCCATTTCCATTGCATATTCTTTCATTTGAGCCCCTTCCGCGTTCAATGCCCTCCCTGGTGGATGGACGTTTCTGCCATCCGGGAGGCCTGCCCTGCCTTCAATGGAGGGTTGGATTGGGATCAAAAATTGTCCGGGCACACCAAAAAATAACAAGCATTAAAAATGCAACAGGTCTCGGCTTTGTAAAAGTTAAAGCAATTCTGTTTGTAATTAGGTGGCTTTTAAGCTTTGGTTTTATTAGTGTTTTTCAAACTTTTATGTACATAACATGCATATGTATGCATATATGTATGCATGCATTTATATTTGTATTTATATAGATATGCAGATGTATATATGTTTATATATGTATGTATGTATATATACATATATATATTAATGCATATGCATATATATACATATATATATGTGTGTGGGTAGAGAGAGGTAGAGAGGTAGAGGTAGAGAGGTGTAGAGGGGTAGAGGTAGAGAGAGGTAGAGAGAGGTGTTGAGAGTAGGGAGTGAGTAGGGAGTGAGTAGTAGATAGTGAGTAGTAGAGAGTAGGAGAGAGTAGTAGAGAGTGAGTAGTAGAGAGTGAGTATTAGAGAGGGAGGAGAGAGTAGTAGAGAGTAGCAGAGTAGTAGAGAGCGTAGCAAAGAGTGTAGCAAAGAGTGTAGCAAAGAGTAGTAGAGAGTAGTAGTGAATAGGAGAGTGAGTAGTAGAGAGTAGTAGAGAGAGAGTAGTAGAGAGAGTAGTAGAGAGTGAGTAGTAGTGAGTAGTAGTAGAGTAGTAGTAGACAGTAGTACAGTAGTAGAGAGTAGTAGAGAGTAGAGAGAAGTATAGAGTAGTAGAAGGTAGTAGAGAGTAGTAGAGAGTGAGTAGTAGAGAGTAGTAGAGAGAGAGTAGTAGTGAGTGGAGAGTGAGTAGTAAAGAGTAGTAGAGAATAGTAGAGAGTAGTAAAAAGTAGTAGAGAGTAGTAGAGAGTGAGTAGTAAAGAGTAGGAGAGAGTAGTAAAAAGTAGTAGAGAGTAGTAGAGAGTGAGTAGTAGAAATTAGTTGAGAGTGAGTAATAGTAAGTAGTAGAGAGTGAGTAGTAGAGAGTAGTAGAGAGTGAGTAGTAGTGAGTAGTATAGAGTAGTATAGAGTAGTAGAAAGTAGTAGAGAGTAGTAGAGAGTGAGCAGTAGAGAGTAGTAGTAAGTAGAGAGTAGTAGAGAGTAGTAGAGAGAGAGTAGTAGAGAGTAGGAGAGAGCAAGTAGTGTGTGGGTAGAGAGAGGTAGAGAGGTAGAGGTAGAGAGGTGTAGAGGGGTAGAGGTAGAGAGAGGTAGAGAGAGGTGTTGAGAGTAGAGAGTGAGTAGGGAGTGAGTAGTAGATAGTGAGTAGTAGAGAGTAGGAGAGAGTAGTAGAGAGTGAGTAGTAGAGAGTGAGTATTAGAGAGGGAGGAGAGAGTAGTAGAGAGTAGCAGAGTAGTAGAGAGCGTAGCAAAGAGTGTAGCAAAGAGTGTAGCAAAGAGTAGTAGAGAGTAGTAGTGAATAGGAGAGTGAGTAGTAGAGAGTAGTAGAGAGAGAGTAGTAGAGAGAGTAGTAGAGAGTGAGTAGTAGTGAGTAGTAGTAGAGTAGTAGTAGACAGTAGTACAGTAGTAGAGAGTAGTAGAGAGTAGAGAGAAGTATAGAGTAGTAGAAGGTAGTAGAGAGTAGTAGAGAGTGAGTAGTAGAGAGTAGTAGAGAGAGAGTAGTAGTGAGTGGAGAGTGAGTAGTAAAGAGTAGTAGAGAATAGTAGAGAGTAGTAAAAAGTAGTAGAGAGTAGTAGAGAGTGAGTAGTAAAGAGTAGGAGAGAGTAGTAAAAAGTAGTAGAGAGTAGTAGAGAGTGAGTAGTAGAAATTAGTTGAGAGTGAGTAATAGTAAGTAGTAGAGAGTGAGTAGTAGAGAGTAGTAGAGAGTGAGTAGTAGTGAGTAGTATAGAGTAGTATAGAGTAGTAGAAAGTAGTAGAGAGTAGTAGAGAGTGAGCAGTAGAGAGTAGTAGTAAGTAGAGAGTAGTAGAGAGTAGTAGAGAGAGAGTAGTAGAGAGTAGGAGAGAGCAAGTAGTAGAGAGTGAGTAGTAGAGAGAGTAGTAGAGAGTAGAGAGTAGTAGAGAGCGTAGTAGAGTGTGTAGTAAAGAGTGTAGTAGAGAGTAGTAGAGAGAGAGAGTAGTAGAGAATAGGAGAGTGAGTAGTAGAGAATAGTAGAGAGAGTAGTAGAGAGGAGTAGAGAGTAGTGAGTAGTAGAGAGTCTTGCTGCAGATATCCCTCTGAGGCCACGTGTTGTGTGTGCGTACGGTACACGCTAATTCACAATAAACACGCCAGGGGGTGAAGATGCCGTGCGTGCGCCTCGTATTTAGTGCAACTTTTGGAAGTTACGAGCTCCGAGAAGAGTGAGTTCCCTCTGCACTGAAATGGTTCTGTGCACCCGCCTGCGATTTTGATACCCTCCGAGGGTGCGGAGGAACAATCTAGTGAAATAAGTGAAAATTCAAAGTCAGAACAAAACATTTGTAAGTAATTCGGCGCAGTCTGTAGGCATGAATGAACGAGGGCCCAGCGTCCTTTCAATAAAGCGCAGTCCAAGCTACGCCCCTGGTGGTCACATAGAAAACTCAAGAATGATCAAATAAAAAAAGGTCAGTCTTCCTGGCTTTTTGTTAGCAAGGACGCTTGCTATCAGCTGCCCACAGGTCTCCTAGAAAATACCCACGAGAAACCTCTCTGGCTTCAACAATATGGAAGGTGGGAGCAGGATCCCTTTGCTAAACAGTCTGTCTTTGCAAAGTTAAGCTCTACCTTCAAAGCGTTATGAAAAGGAGTCAGGAGATGTAGAATCTAGTAAATTGTGTCCTTAAGTCCTACACAATGGTATATTCCACCGCAGACAGCACTGACAAAGGAATTATTGTGGTATCTTAGAATTACTTAAGTGCGTACATTTATACTTTTTGACCCCCCTCCCCACCCCACCCCACCCCCGAAAAATGTTATCATGACGGCATTTATAAACGAGAGCAAGGGTCATCAGTACGACATCGTTAGGACAGAATATGTCACTGATATTGCATGTGGTTTCTAAACAAAAGTGTCACAATTCGGCAGTTAAGTTGTGCCTGCTAAGTAATCACCTCAAAGAGCAAGCACACAAGGGGTCGCAATTACAAGCTACATGTCCCATCTACAATCTAACAAAAGGACTATTTGACTGACTCCCTCAAGCCCATGAGGAACACAAGTGACAGTGTGACCATCAATGGAATGTCACAGCGTTGATCAGTTACCCACACAGCAATGACAAACGGGGAAAACCATGAAAGAAATGCTAAGGGTCCCACATAAAGCACACTACCACCATTTACTGTACTTGATAGCATGGCGTAAACTACTAAGCCATCTACAGCCAGATCTAAAAAACGCTGCTTGATTGGGAAGCTTTTGGAGTAATCACTAGCAGCTAAGACTTTTTGCATCTATAAATTATCGTCCTACAGAAACAGCCTCTAACAGGACGGGTGATTGGGCATGGTTATTTAGGGCCCGGGGCAGTTGAAGCCTATGGTAATCACCGTGTTGTTGTGACAGCCCCAGAAGTAATCTCAAAGAATAGCCACCTGCCTTCTAAGTCCGTATGCGGTGTGTTCTTGAATCCTTCATAGAATTACGCGGTCAGGTGAGCACTGGACCACTCCCACCCTGAAGAATCCCATTGTGTTATGGAAGGGTCTACTGTGTGCTAGACTGCGGGAGTCCCCTCCGGTTACTTGCTGCAAATCTGGAGGGGTGACGCAGGGGCTGGCCGGTTAAATAGCGATAAAGCATTCATCGTGCTGAACACCCACCTTTTGTCACCGTGGCGGACAGTGCCTTTTAACTATGATGTAAGGCACCGACAAGCTTCCGCGCTCGGAGGTCAGTCAGTGAAATGGTACTGCTTCTCAAGCAGTAAAACTTCGCAAGTCTTAAACTCGTTACGAGTTTCGATGCGTGATGTCCCACCGGCGAGGTGATCTTGTTGCTCTTAGCTCTGATCTTACCGAGGCTGCAACTAGGCACAGAATGATTTCCATGAGGGAAGGAGATTAAAAAAAAAGTCTTATGTTGGCGCAGTGGGGTACTTAGACATTAAGCCAATTGCACGATAAGACGGACAAGTTCAGAGCAGCGAGGGTAAACTAACAACGTGGGCTAGGCAACAGTGATCAAGAATATGCTGCTAGCCAAACGGCAGTGGAACACATGATGGAGCGCGGAAACCTGGGTAACGGGAATCAGGACAAAACCCCGTACCTATTATCCTCCCTTTCTTACAGACCAAATATCACATTAACACATTCACTCCTACCATCATTGGTGGGGCCCATATCACCAACATTCACACTTGTCTTCTCACTGGCCTGCACTTACAGGAGAGATAAATGTTCCAAGCGCTGACATGAAAGGAATACCTTATAACCTATAGAGAGAAAATTATTTACACTTCTATGCACTAATACCCTTTTCACTATACATCATAGACCTAAACATTAAGATACTCCTCCCACGCGATCAATGGATCCGTCTCTTCTCCAATATCGGATAAGATAACTCTCAGGATTTCCGATTCCTCATCTTCCTCAACCACTTCTGGTAAAGTCACCTCTGGGTTTCCTTGGCTATCCGCCTCTTCTTTTACTTCAGGCAGGGCCACATACGTCCATTCCGGCGACTTATATTTCTGGTTGGGTTTTCTAGTTCTTTTGCTTTCCTTTATTACAATTATTTCTTCGTCTTTTGATTTCTCTTGACTTGTCACTTCATTCACCTGTTCAGCTCTTGGTGAATTTACTCGTGTCAGTCGATATCTCAGCCTTTTTATTTTGTTTGGCCAGACTTCATCTTTTGCTGATCTTTTCAGTTTACTTCCTTTATCATTCTTTTCAGTTCTCCAAGCTCTCTTTCTTAAGACTCTACCTTCTGGTACTTCATCTACGCTTTCCTTTGACTCAGTTTCAACCTGCTTTTTACTTTCAACAGCTTCTCTTTCCACCACTTCTTTCGTGTTCCCTACTTCTGTCCCTCCTCGAATCTCCGGCACGCAATCTTCCTGCTGACTACTTGTTCCTTCCTCTAACTGGATGTTGGAGTTCCCTACACCTCCTCGGGGGTTTTCCGCAGAAATCTTTCCCTCTCTCTCTGTATCTGGCACCTGTCCATCTAGATTTGTTATTTCAGGTGGGATTTCTCTCAATCTTTCATCTGGAACTTCTCTATCAGCAATATCTTTTATTGTCTTTTCACTGTCCTTTTCTTTCCTTGAACCTAGAGTTCCTTGTTCAGTCTCTGAGTCTGAGCTGGTATCAGAAATCTGTAACCTCCTCCTCAGGGAAATACTTCTTGGGACAAAAGTTAGATCTGATTCTGATTCCCCCCTTTCAGGGCTTCCTCATCTGATTCAGTACTAGATTCTGTTTCATCAAAATATTCTCTTTCTGTACTATCCACTGGATTTGGAATCCTTAATGTGTGACTTGCATGAATCCAGTTCTTAATTCCAGCACACTTCACAGCTGTCGTTGTAGTCAAAATCACTTGTCGTGGTTTTCCCCACCTCGGAACCAAACAGTTTCTTCTTCTGTGTACTTTGATTCTTACCCAGTCCCCTGGGCTCAGATCATGAGCTTGCTTCTTTTCAAGGGTGGTGGCATCCGCTCCAACCTGATGAAACACAGAATGAACTGCGTCGGCCAGGCTTTTACAGTAATCCAACACCATGTCATCAGTTATAGGCAACAGCTTGTTGACTGGTATGAACACATGACGCAACGCTCTACCCATGATAATTTCATGGGGGCTCAACCCTGTAGTTCCATCTGGAATTGAGATCTAATAGTCATGAGTACTAGAGGCAAGACATCAGGCCATTTTATACCCGTGGCTAAACACATTTTCCCTATCCTGTTTTTGATAGTACCATTCATTTGTTCCACCACACCAGAAGCCTCTGGGCGATAGGCACAATGTAGTTTTTGTTGTACATTCAATGCTTCACAAATCAATTTTATGATCTCATTATGGAAATGTCTTTCTCGGTCTGATTCAATTGTTACGGGAAACCCGAATCTAGGAATAAATTCCCTCAATAGCAATTTTGCCACTGTGATTCCATCATTTCTTCACGTGGGGAATGCTTCCACCCATCTAGAAAACAAACAGAACATAACTAGAACATACCTCAACCTGTTACAAGGAGGCATTTCAATGAAATCTACTTGCATTCTGGTAAACGGTCCTCCTTCTTGACCTATTGTTCCTAGACTCACCACTGTCTTCCTCCCAAGATTGTACTGCTGACATATAAGGCATCTCTGACAAAGACTTTCTGCTACAAGTCTGAATTTTGCATTGTACCAGGTCTGCTTAAATGACCCGATCATGGCATCTCTCCCTATGTGTCCCTGACCATGATACATCCGTGCCATGGCAGACATCATGCTATCAGGCCTAACTGGTCTTCCATCCCAATAGACCCACACATGCTCTTTCTCTCTTGGTGCACATCCTGCTTTTACCCACTGCTTCATTTCCTCATCTCCTGCTTCTTCCTGCAACTGCCTTACTTCTTCCCAGGTACCCACAGTGTTAGTAAACATCAAGGTGCAAGAAATCACTTCCTTCTCCTTCGCCCTGTTTGTTGAATTCTGATTACGTGCACAATATTGAGCCATATCATTGGCATACTTGTTGCCGATGTAATCGCCAGACTGTCGGTGGGCAGCACACTTCACAACAGCCAATTGCCTAGGCAGCTGTATCGCCTCAAGCAATTTTCCAACCACCTCAGCATTCTTAATGGAAGTTCCACTTGATGTCAAAAACCCTCTCTGCAGCCAAATCATGCACCACACCGAATCCGTACTGGCTGTCAGTTATCACGGTCACTCTCACACTCTTCCCAATGTTGCATGCTCTAGTTAAAGCAACAAGTTCAGCTACTTCGGCTGATTTTACTCCTTTCAGGTAGGATGCTTCCATTACTGCTGCAACCGTGCATACTGCATATGCTGCACTCAACATTCCATCATCTGTTCGTAGGCAGGAACCATCTACAAACATCACAAAATCACTTTCTGGCAATGGTATATCTTTTATGTCCGGACGTGGTTTGGTACAAAAGTTGAGTACATCCAGACAATCATGATCTGCTTCATCTCTGACTTCCACATTCTCAGCATCAAGCAACAACGTTGACGGATTCACATTCAAACATCTCTCAAGGTTTACATTTGTTGCACCTAATATGACTTTCTCATACTTAGTCAGCCAACTATGTGTCATGTACTGAGTGCGACTCCTTGTTAAAAGGATTGCCACATCATGAGGTACAAACACTTTCACAGGATCTCCCATCACAATTCCTTCACTCTGCCAAACTTCGACAGGTAGCAGCCACTGCTTTCAAGCACCCAGGTAAGGCTACAGCTACTGGGTCTAGCATTGATGAAAAGTATGCAATTGGTCTCCTCAGTTTTCCATGCTTCTGTATTAATACAGAAAGTGCACATCCATTCCTCTCATTGCAATACAACTCGAACTCTTTCTCATAATCAGGCATTCCTAATGCTGGTGCTTCACACAAACCATCTCTCAATTGTTTAAATGCTGCCAGTTCTTCTTTGTTCAAATCAATGGGGTCTCTCACATCACTTCTTGTCAGCCGTACCAAGGGTTTTGCAATCAGGGAGAAATTGCCTATCCATTGGTGACAATATCCAACCATTCCAAGAAATATTCTCACCTCTCTTTGCGTCATGGGGGGTCTCATTCCTTTTATGATCCTGATTCTCTCTATTGTTATTTTCCTCAGTCCCTTTTCGATATTATGGCCTAAATAATGTACTTCTCTTTTGCAAAATTGCAATTTTGATCGTGACACTTTAAGTCCTCCATCTGCTAGATGATTCAGCAAGGCTATAGTGTCCATTACACAGGCTTCACGGGTCTTCGACGCCACAAGAAGGTCGTCGATATATTGCACTAACACTAAATTCTCGGGCATCTCTAAACTTTCTAAGGATTTCTTCAATATCTAATTAAAGATAGAGGGGCTTTCTGTATACCCCTGTGGAATTCGGCACCAAGCCAAAATACGCTCGCCAAAACGAAACGCAAAAATTTGCTGGCTGTCATGGTGCAATGGAATGGAAAAGAAAGCATGGCATAAGTCAATTACAGTATACCATTCTGCATCATGGGGAATCTGATACAAAATCACAGATGGATTTGGTACAATAGGACAACATGATACAACAATTTTATTTATCTTTCTCAAATTTTGCACTATTCTGAACTTTCCATTAGGCTTTTTCAGTCCCATGATCGGGGAATTACATGCACTACTCATTATCTCTCTCAAAATACCTTGTTTTATCATTTTCTCAATTATTGGAGTAACTCCTTCAACTATTTATTGAGGGACATTTGGATGGCTTACTCCTTCTTTCACCGTTATTTTTACTGGGTCCACATTTCTCACTAGTCCCAGATCTTCTCCCGTGAAATCCCAGACTTCTGCCTTTACAGTCTGTTTCAATTCTTTGGGTAATTCATCAGGGTTAAATACAGCATAGGCTTCAGTAATCTCAGTTTCTCTGTTCGCCATAGTCATTTTATACAGCACATCTTCATCAGGGGTCTCAAATGCTATATCATCCGGGGTACAGAAAACGGTGCAATTCATTTTGCACAGCAGATCCCTACCTAATAAATTTACAGGACTTGTGTCGCACACGACAAGGCGGTGCATTTCAGAGAACTTCCCTACGCTAACTTTCACTGGTTCTGTAAAATGAGTCTTAATCTGTCTGTTGGATACACCAACTACTTGGATTGTTTCATCCGAGAGAGGAAGATTCTTAACATCAGCTGACCTAACAGTTGATCAAGTAGCACCAGTATCGACTAAGAAAGTAATGTTTTCATCATTTATTTTCCCATCCACAAATGGGCCTGTCTGGTCTACTTCTAGAGTTGCGCCAAGTACGCACTCTTCTTCCTCCCTTCGTCACCGTCAATAACCTTCCTCTGAATCGCTCGCATCGCATTGTAGCCAATACTGCGAAACAGCGCTAGCCCGCGGCAGCTTAGTTACCCGTTCTTCGTTGTAGAATCCTGTCTCATTACTGTATTTCTGTGAATTTTTGCTTTGTGGAAAAGGCGGTTTTGGCACCTGATTCTGTTGGGAAACAACCTGCTGCTGTCACTGCAGTTGACCACTCACCTCATTCTGCACCTGTGGATTCAATGATGCATTTTTATTATTAGTACTTGGGGGAAATTTACACTCGGATTTCCAATGCCCTACCCTATCGCAATTATGACATGGGAATTTCTTTTTGGCATCTTCTATGTTAAAATTTCCCTTACCTTTCCCAGGAGTGAATTTTCTGGGGCCTGTATTATTCGCTTGTTCCGCTAACTGGGCTTCCTGTCTTTCTGCCACTTTTACTTGTGCCCACATAGCCTTTTCTTTTAATTTACGCTGTTTGGCTTCAATCTCATCACTGAAATATTTTTGCGTGTCTCAATACTTCATCTATTTTCCTATTTTGCCAATCTACAGTATGTTGCTTAATCATTTCACTAATTTCTGGAAGTAAACCATATACAAATCTGTATACAAAATGACTCAAATCTTTTTCACTCAAATTTTCATCACCCCTGAACTATTTAAAGGCCAAAATCAATCTTTTGTAATAGGCATGTACCGACTCCTTACTTTCCTGGTGAGTTCTGTCAATTTTTACCCAATCAGTTTCTTTGGGAGGTACTTTATTTTTCAAAAAGGCAATAACCTGTTCGTATTTCTTCATTACCTCGGGGTCTGGGGCTCCTGTCTTTGAATCCCTAGGGTATTCTTGTGTGGGCTAATTTATCATTAATTTGCATTCTGTCCATAAGTCTGCTGGCACTATTATGTCAAACAGGCTGTTTAGATCAATCCATAATACTTTAGATAATTTCACAAATCTGTCCACTTGCCTATACCACTCGACAGGCTTTTCGCGTAGTCGAGGGAAATCATTTGTAAATGACAAAATACCTTGTCTAGTCCATGGATCATGTACATATCCTCCTCCTGGAATTTCTCTCATGGGGCATTCTGTTGCTACCTTTTCCTTTTCTCTTACAGGGAAAGCTGCAAAAGTCTTATCTGAGGCATCATCTTGTTTTCGATACCATCTGCTTCTCCATTTATCCACATCTCCCCATTTTCTCAGCAAGATAATTATTTCCTTAATCTGACTTATTCGTCCTGTGGTATTCAAATTTTCAATATCTTTTTCAGTAAAATCTATTCAATATGGTTTCTGTAGGGCCTTTACCTTTTCAATATCTATACCCATTTCATTTGCTACTTCTTCTAATCTTTCATGCAGATTTTTTGCTCTCCAAGTTATGCTTTTACACAAAAACAGTAACTCCTCATCCTGGTAAGTTTTTTACTTTTCTATTGGGATAGTTCCTACTATTAATTCTTCCAGTACCATTCGTAGTTTGGCCACATCTATTGATTGGGATTCTTTGTCTTTTCTCTGCAAGCTTCTCAACCATTCACTCAATTCTTCTGAAGATGGTCCTACTGGTTTTTCTACATTATTTCGTTCTAAGTCCCTTTGAGTCTCTAATACTGACTCCATTGTCATTGTATGTCTTTCTGCTATATTTGAACATAAAAATGGGTTCTTCGAAGTATTTGGCTCAATTGTACTTATTGTCTGTCTCCATGGATTTTCATTTAGGCTCTGCTTTGGCTTCTCAATCTGTTTATTACTGTGATAAGGATGTTCACTATCTTTCTGTTTATCAAAAATAGGCATCACAGGGCCTATAATCACTGGAACAGTTACAGCTTCAACATTTTTGGTCAATTCTCTTATCTTTTCAGTTAAATCTAAAGTTGTTTTTGCTAATTCTGCTGAATTTTCACAACTCGTTTTATCATCTGATTTTCTCTCTATCTCTCTCGTGGAATTGTTTTTTCCTAATTCTTGAGGTACTGGTTCAGTCTTAATGTTTCGCAAAGTCTCTCTCATTGGGGCACTTGGTGTTAAAATTTCAGATTCTGGTTGATACGGAGGTGGATTTTTATAAAACATGTCATCAAGAACATCGTCCTCTGATTCATTCACTCCGTACCCTCTTGGTTCTATATTATGTCTCTTTTCCGTACATTTTTTCCCTCCAATTCCTTTAACGTTTCTTACAGGAAACAACCCATCAGTCATGCTTGCATTCCGCCACCTTCTCATTCTTTCATCATGAGTGTCATGTCCGTATCTACCAAACATATATCTATACCTTCCGCCACTTCTCTGTCTTTCTCTGTCATGCATCTCATCTGCCCATTCTGTCAATGCTTCAAATTGTGTTGGTCTGGTTCTTGGTTCTAGATTCATCATTTTCTCTCTCAAATTTCTCAAAACCGCTAGACTAAACGAACCATGCTCTGGAAATGCCAAAACTCCATCATTCTTGGTATACTTCACCCAGTTATCCAACCAAATACAAGTATGATATCCGTATTTCGTAACCATGAAGGATGCGGGGGTTTTCGGTGGGGGAAGCAACTGTCCTTCCCTAGTCACAATCGGTTTGTCCTTTTTTAACCATTTCTTGATTTTCCCAAACCAGGACTTTTTCTCCTTTTCAGGTGGATCGTAATACATAATTTTTGTCTTTCGTGTACCGCTAGTCTTTTCCTTACGACTGTTCTGTTATTTTAACCAATCGTAGCGTGACTCACACTAACGCACCAATCCGGAGCGTCTACGTCACTTCTGCAATTTTCCAATCCCAGCGCGATTCACACGAACGCACCAATCCGGAGCGTCTACGTCACCCTGTAATTCTCCACTCCTAGCACGGCGTATACTAACGCACCAATTAGAAGCGTCTACGTCTCTGGCTGACTGGCCAATCCCAGCACGGTCTTTCTGACATCAGCAACCACTGCTGCAGCTCCTGTCGACCCATCCTTTACAAAATTCTCTCGGTAAGCTTTTTACGTTCTTCCAATTCACAAATCTGTTAGTAACAACATAACAACGCCACCATTGTCCGCTTCCCTAACCAAAGAATAGTTAATGACCTTTCTCACAAGAATTCCGTCTTTCCCGAGAGCAGCGCTTACCTCTGGCCTACTACGGAATCCTTACTTCCGTTGATAAAGTAGCACATCCCTCTACCTTACCCTTCTAGCAAGCATTAGCTAACCGTTTCTCCAGAATTAAGACACCTAGTTGGAGACCCAATGCTCCTGTAAAATAAAACCAGAGTTTCCCAAATAACCCGAATGCCTTTCCATTCACGCACTTTCACACAGTAAAAATGTAGCTAATTCAAACAGAATTCTGTCTTTCCCGAGAACAGCGAACAGTCTGTCCTACTACAGAATTATGATACATGTTAATAAAGTAGCACTCCCCTCCACTTTAACCTTCTAGCAAGCTTAGGGAACACCTATTACCTTTCCAGTGATAAGCATTATCAGAGCTCCTTCTGGACTCCTGGTACCTAAGACCAAAATTTCACAGGTGACCTTCGCTACCATACACTTCTTTCATACAGGAAATGTCTCTAATGGCAACACATGGCGATGTTACCGAACCAAACCCAGACAATGAGTCGTACAACTTCAATCGTACACGTTTCCCCTGTGTACCTACAGGGCAACAACAATTCAGTCTTTCCCGAGAGCAGCGCTTACCTCTGCTCTACTACGGAACCGTTACAAACTTCCGACTTCCTACATCCCAGAAGCCGTCAAACAATGTAGAACTCAACGCGACTCAACATAGAGTGTTAATACATAAACCAATACTTTCCAACAATCAATAAGCTATTTACAGGCAATAATCACCAAACCAAAACAATTATAACCATCATACTGCTACCAGAAAAACTGATAAAGCGTACCTATTATCCTCTCTTTGTCACAGACCAAATATCACATTAACACATTCACTCCTACAATCATTGGTGGGGCCCATATCACCAACATTCACACTTGTCTTCTCACTGGCCTGCACTTACAGGAGAGATAAATGTTCCAAGCGCTGACATGAAAGGAATACCTTATAACCCATAGAGAGAAAATTATTTACACTTCTATGCACTAATACCCTTTTCACTATACATCATAGACCTAAACATTAAGATACTCCTCCCACGTGATCAATTAGTTGATTTGACATTGATGATTTAGCCCAGCTAAAACATACTCAAAGATCCTGATCTACCCTCTTTTCAATAAACAACCAAACACATTTTCTTGTTAATCAGTATTTTTGTTTATCTAAATAATGCAAGAATTTTAGTTCCATTTAGTAAATTTATTAATCATTATGCAAATCACAGAACACCATATTTACCTATTCTGGCTATCGGTCGTCCTCTAAGTCATCAAATTTAGTCATCAGCACGCTACAGTCCCAAAGATTGGGTCAAGGACCAGAGACGTGCAAGTATCGATTAGTGCCCATAGATTTTGTAAGTCTTTATTTCATCAAGAAATTGGGCAGCAACTCAGTCTGTCAAAGATTCAGGAACGCAGCCGTCGCGTAGCATCACCGGCGTCTCCGTCAGCAAAGGAAATACGCAATATGACAAACAGCCTCATCAATCCCTCTCTATTCTACCGTCTTTTATAATAAAAGTAAAGTCTAAAAGATACATTTTTAAAGATTTGGGCATCATCCATTGGTCCGTTAAGATCGTCCGGTGAAGTTTCACACAGTTCATGATGTCATATCGTCAGGCATGATCCATCCGGTTTCTTGCATAAGTCCTTTGTTTGAATATTTGGCAAGCATCCCATTGTGACCTTGCTAAGGCACAGCAAGTCTAGGGTCATGTTGAGGCCACTGGTACATGGGGTTGGCGCAGGCGCACTTTGTCTGAAACCTCTTGGATTGGTGGCCATTGCGTCAAGTCAGTCAGGCGGCCATCTTGATTTTAGGCCCAACGGATAACTTAAGCGAATCAAACACAAAAAGTAATTAAAACATAGAAATAACTAATAAAAATGTTAGATCGTCACTAATTCCTCTATGTGCTTGTAATTATCTAGGGTATTGCGACATTTAAAGCATTCATATTCACCCATTGATGTCATCTGGTGCAACATTACAAAAACGTCACAAAAGCAACATATATCATGCGATTTTCTATTTTTCTAATGTTAATATGCGTACATATGTTAATAATATCAATTATTTAGCCATGCAAAATGCAAATCCCACGTGTATCTCATACATTAGTAATTGTTGATTAGATTTCAAGCAAACACATTAATAGTATTATAATTAATAGATTATTCTAATTAGTACAGGCATGCAAATTAGGGGGGGGGGTATACAAAATTGTTGTACTGCCCACTCCATCACACACGCAGAAATGAACCAGACAGAAATAATCACCGTCAGAATGACATGCATAACTCCAGGGCATAAGTCCTCTCCAGGGCCCAAGTCCTATAAGAAGGAAAGAACGCACGCCAAAAAAAGCGCTCGCCAGTCAGCTACTGTTTATTTTTGCATCTCGCTTTCACTGAAAGCGCGATGCAAAAATAAACATGCGGCCTGCTTTCCTTCTGTCATGATGATTTCTTGTCTTTATGGGGCCATGTGATGAAACACATGGCCCTATAAAGATAAGAAACCTTTTACTTCAGCCGGAAAGCGGAAGAGCCCGTCCAAGTGGGCCGGCCGAAAATTGGAAAAGTCTACTTCACAAAGTGCTCTTTCCCAATGGCTGGCCACCGTTTAGCATAAACGGTGACACCGGCCAATGGGAAAGAGGGGCGGGGCTTGAAGCCCTTTACAGAATTCCCTCTAAATCGTTAAATCTCGCCAGCGAGACTGCGCAGCCTACGCTAGCCGAGACCTAAAAAGTGGCCCACATTTGCATATTATCTTTCCGCAAAACACTGCTTCAGCATAGTTTTATGAAAAGAAAGGGCGTGGGGGCATGTTTTATTAACTTCACTTAATTGCACAGATTAGTTCAAACTGCTGAGCCACACATTAATGCAAGTGAGACCACTTCTGCTCAGGCCCCATGCCCCCCCTCAATCCGCATACATTAATTGGCCGGCCCAGCGAGAGAAAGGGAGCGATACCTCTGCCCATCTGCCTCTAGAAAGGCTGCTCAGACAGCCACTGGGCCGCTGGCAGCATCCCAACAGTACAGACAGCCCCCAGGCTGCTGAGAAAAGCAGCCCACAGCTAGAACTCGGCTACCCGCCCTTCGGCCATTTCCCGAGTGCCTGCGTTACCAATCTGACCCAGCATCAATGATAAGCGTCCCACCTTTGCTATCTGCCCTGCCCGGCATCACGCTTATGAATGTCCTGCTGCTCATTTCTGTATTATGGTTTTACCGTCTCTGTAATTTCTGCCTCCCATGAGCATCCCTTCTTTTCTGCTTTCTTTATTTTCTTCCTAGCATTATTGTGATCTGTTCTACCTTGTGTGTCTTCTCTGGAGTCACACTTTGTTCTATCTCTCATGGCGATCATGACTCTCTCTGTTTGTTCTGTCCCTTCCTCTAGTTCCACCATCACTCTGGCTGGTCCTGCTTTCAATGGTGTGCATCCAGTGCTTAATTTGAGCTGGTGCTTGCATGTGGAGCCCCTAAGCACTCACTTTTGAGGGCCCGACAGTTATCAGACTTTAATCCAGACCAAGAAAAATGAAAAACCATGACACAGGAACGTCACAGGAACCTGCAGGAGAGAAATAAAGGAGCAAGTACAGGGCCGGACAGGCTACCGGGCGTTTTGGCATACTGCCGAGCTGGGGGCTGATTTAGTTGATGGGGACCTGCGTGTGCTGAATGAAATTCGTTTTGCTTTCTTTATTTCGAAGCACACACAGGTCTCCATCAACAAAATTAGCACCCACCGCAATGACATCAGCCCCCAGCTCGGCAGCATGCCAAAACGCCCAATAGCCAGTCCAGCCCTGGGCAAGTAGGGTCTGATATCTGATTAAAGAGGCCTGAGGAATCAAGATTACGCAGCTTCGGTACGCGGTACACCGACATTCAATAGCTCTGGCTTATGACCAAAAATGTGGGCCTGGCACTTATTCTTTAAGAAATTATGGACTGTTGCATCCAATACTCCCCCTGCGCTGTTGGACTGTGTCCATGTCCTGACTTGAACACTTCTCATTTCTGTATTCATACCTTCCCGGGGGAGATTTCGGCATTATTTGCCTTCCATGGTGACAATCTCTCCTACTCAACCCTTCTTCATGACCGTTCATCCCTATCTACGGCTATGGAACCGATTGTACTTTTCAGACTTCACTGTTGCACAATCTGCTTTCCTGGTAGCCACTACTCATTTTCTCAGTTTCCTGCTGCTTACTCGTCGGTTTCAGCCTTTTGTGGGCTACCTTTTTTTTCTGCCTTTCCTCTTGCATATTCTTTGATCTGCCTTCATTGGTGACTACTTCATCGATTCAGCCTTCCATGATGGCCCTTTGTTCTTTCGGTCTGCGAAGTGTCCATGGCTTTAATTCCTCCCCTTCTGCTTTACATAGTGGAAAAGGGGGAACATATAGAAGACCCTCCCGGAGATTGCCAGAATTCTTACCAACAACCTTGGGCTGTGGTGCAGTGCAAAGTTCAATCAGGGATTTTTAAGCACGCTACTCACCTGTGAGGGACTCAAGGCACTGGGGGTGGGGGGTGGAGGGAGTAAGCAGCTCTGGGTAGTCGAAGAGCCCAGTCTTGAGGGTCATCCTGAAGGTGTGAAGAGAGGGGTGCGTCTGATGTCGATCAGAAGCTCGTTCCATGTCTTGGCTGCGAAGAAGGAGAAGGCTCTTCCACCTGTTCTGGCTCTGCGGATGCGCGGGGTTTCTCTTGAGTGCGTGGAAGGATATTCTTTCGTTGAGGTATTGGGGTCCGGTGATGTGGAGGCATTTGTAGACGTGGGTGAGTAACTTGAAGGTCACCCTCTTCTTGACAGGGAGCCAGTGGAGGTCTTGCAGGTGTTGGGAGATGTGTTCTTGTCAAGGGATGCCGAAGACGAGTCTGGCTACGTTGTTCTGTATGGTCGGGAGTTTGCGGAGCAGAGACTTGTTGATTCTGGCATAGAGGGCATTTCCATAGTCCAGTCTGCTGGTGATGAGTGCATGGGTGACAATCTTTCTTGCTTCTGGGGGGATCCATTTGAAAGTCTTGCGAAGGATGTAGAGGGTATTGAAGCAGGTGGAGGCGTTGGCGTTGACCTGATGGGTCATAGAGAGGGAGGAGTCGAGTATGATGCCGAGTTTCCTGGCATGGTCTCTGGGGGGCTGCCGAGGGTGGTGGGCCACCAGGTGTGGTTCCATGCGGTGGGAGAGGGTCCGGGACGAGGACCTCTGTCTTCTCCGGGTTTAGCTTTAGGCATCTGTTGTTCATCCAGGATGTGATGTCCTTCATTCCTTCCTGGAAGCTGAGTCTGGAAGTGGGGTTGCCCACTCTTTACACGTCAAAAATTCGTCACAAAATGCTAACAGATATATAACATGAATGTGCATTCAGCACATGTTTCTTATGTGGTTGAATGATTGATGAAAATGTTGCATTAAACATTACTATTAAAGAGTGCATTTATTGTAGAATTAGAGAATTTACTTATGGGTGTGTTTTAATCATGTTAATATACCTGTTAATTGAATTAAAAACCATTCTCACTTAGTAGATAATGTACTTTCTGAGAGGATGAAATTCAACTTTTATAAACATGTGCTATACTACATTGTCATGCCCTTTAGGCTAGTCCTGTGAAGAATACCCTTTTTACATGCATTGTCCTATCCACACAATAATAACGATTCCAAACAGGTGACCTTTTACCTAGTACCTTGCTCCTGTCTCTTCGACACCAGGCTCGCAGCATTCTATCATAATCCCTGTACCTGATGTACATAAACATGTCTCCAGGCACGGCAGAGTTATTCTGTATAAGGGGCACCACTTTTTTTTTCATCCTTGGCCAACATCCAGCTGTGCTTGGTCGCATTTGTTTAGAAAAGCATTGTTGATTGTTTTAAAAACATATTGATTGTAGAAAAACCCCTGGAGTGACCACTTTAGTATAAAAGACCCTCATTCCCCCGACAAACTAGAGGAGAATTCCTTCCAAGCTGAGACGGGGGTCCTGTATGCTGAATTTTCGACATGCAGCGGTCTGATATCCCTTGCGGGGTGTCCTCCTGGAGACAGAGATGGGGTCCTTTGTTCTCAACCATCAGGTAAGGGGGCTGGTTCATTTCTTGGTTGTAGATATCTACACATATGCACATACATGCTACACACACATGTCTAGGATGAGTACATTTAGGCAAATGATTTTAGGTCACACATTTTAGGAAAATGCAAGTGGTACTGTTTTTATCTGAAGTGCTTATGTTCCTTTTATTAGGACTATGGTAGGGATGTATCTACTATTTACTTATTGGATAATTGCCATATTGTTCGTATCTTTCTGTCTCCTGATTGTCGCAGCACATGTTTTACACAAGACTGACTCTTGAGCAATAAATACTTCTTAAAAACGTCCTAATCGCCATCTTGTGTATTTTCTGAGAATAAGAGAGCATGAGTGACTGAGTGAAAAGTACGGTACTGTTTTCCACGATCCCTGAGGGATCAGGGTTGTCTTGTTCAGTGGTTGCCAGAAACTACATACACCACTGTAGAACACATGGGGTGGTAGCGGCACTGTAGAGCTAGCTGGTCTAAGGGCTGACATATCCTGTGGTGGTGTCCAGGGTCGGTTTGGACGCCAAGCCCTCAGTTTAGGGCATCCAAAACGCGCAGGTCCTCGGGGATTCCTAGGAACTACACAACAACATGCATATCATTTAATGACTTGAAAATTAGATTGAAACCAACCTCATATATGTCGAATGTGATTTTACCTAAAACAATATTTTATGTAATGTTTGCACTAATGTTACATGTATATGCATTTAAATGTAGTTCTTAGCCATAGCAAAAACCAAAGGAAATGATGGATGGAGTGTTGAACATTGCAAGCACTCACCCCCAGTCAACTGATCTGGGTTGAATCCATCACCATTCTTTAGCCCACTCTGCCACCCCAGTTCAGACATGGCCATATGCAAATCAGTCTGACCCTGTGCCTCATGGGAACAGTCCAGCCCAAACTGCCAAGCCTTGTCTTCCCTGGACCGGAAACAAGCTTCCTAGGACCGGTTTCTGGCATTTCAGCCGTCTTCAGCCAGGCTTGCTTGAATCCAGTGGCAAAGTGAGCAAGGGACTCACGTCTGAGCATACCCTGCCAACTTATGGCGAACAAAGCAAAAACCAAAGGAAATGATGGACGGAGTGTTGAACATTGCAAGCACTCACCCCCAGTCAACTGATCTGGGTTTAATCCATCACCATTCTTTAGCCCACTCTGCCACCCCAGTTCAGACATGGCCATATGCAAATCAGTCTGACCCTGTGCCTCATGGGAACAGTCCAGCCCAAACTGCCAAGCCTTGTCTTCCCTGGACCGGAAACAAGCTTCCTAGGACCGGTTTCTGGCATTTCAGCCGTCTTCAGCCAGGCTTGCTTGAATCCAGTGGTAAAGTGAGCAAGGGACTCACGTCTGAGCATACCCTGCCAACTTATGGCGAACAAAGCAAAAACCAAAGGAAATGATGGACGGAGTGTTGAACATTGCAAGCACTCACCCCCAGTCAACTGATCTGGGTTTAATCCATCACCATTCTTTAGCCCACTCTGCCACCCCAGTTCAGACATGGCCATATGCAAATCAGTCTGACCCTGTGCCTCATGGGAACAGTCCAGCCCAAACTGCCAAGCCATGTCTTCCCTGGACCGGAAACAAGCTTCCTAGGACCGGTTTCTGGCATTTCAGCCGTCTTCAGCCAGGCTTGCTTGAATCCAGTGGCAAAGTGAGCAAGGGACTCACGTCTGAGCATACCCTGCCAACTTATGGCGAACAAAGCAAAACCCAAAGGAAATGATGGACGGAGTGTTGAACATTGCAAGCACTCACCCCCAGTCAACTGATCTGGGTTTAATCCATCACCGTTCTTTAGCCCACTCTGCCACCCCAGTTCAGACATGGCCATATGCAAATCAGTCTGACCCTGTGCCTCATGGGAACAGTCCAGCCCAAACTGCCAAGCCATGTCTTCCCTGGACCGGAAACAAGCTTCCTAGGACCGGTTTCTGGCATTTCAGCCGTCTTCAGCCAGGCTTGCTTGAATCCAGTGGCAAAGTGAGCAAGGGACTCACGTCTGAGCATACCGTGCCAACTTATGGCGAACAAAGCAAAAACCAAAGGAAATGATGGACGGAGTGTTGAACCTTGCAAGCACTCACCCCCAGTCAACTGATCTGGGTTTAATCCATCACCATTCTTTAGCCCACTCTGCCACCCCAGTTCAGACATGGCCATATGCAAATCAGTCTGACCCTGTGCCTCATGGGAACAGTCCAGCCCAAACTGCCAAGCCATGTCTTCCCTGTGTGGTAAATATTTAAATTACCTGTACTATTTTTTATGCGGTAAAGTCTAGTAAGAATAACTCAGTCAAAATAAGAGGCAGAATCCGTGGTATTAGAGGTTCTGAAAAGGACTTTATTCCTTACAAAGGAATTATAGTTCGAACCAGGCAATCATATTCCATCACCACGAAGGTTCAGGAAGGGATCAGCAATGCATTATTGACAAGTAATTATATATATATGAAAAGCATTACATTAAGACAGATGCAGGAGGCGTAACAGCTGATAATACAGATAAGAATACACATACGTAATGAAAATAGGCGTAATAATAGGCGTATACTAGAAACGTCATTTAAAATGATGTCACAAGTGGGTGGATCCATAAGAGAATCCTGCAGTGTCAGCAGAAATATTTGGCAGAGATGCGCGCGCAGTCGCATGACGTGTGATTGACGTGCAACTAGAGGGTGAAGGGAACTTGACATTTAGCCCTACATGTGGAGACAGAAGTCTGGGGTGTCAGGACAACCTAGTCCTAAATCATATCTAATATCTTGTGTTTAAGGAACTATATTATCTGGAAGGAAAGGTCTTCTCGGACAGATCCTATTCTATACTGACTGTTAGTGCGTGTACAAGCGTCTATGTGTCTACATGAGATGCGAGGGGGCAGGAATCTTCCATAGTAACAGGGGCTATGAATTACTTGCATAAAGACCGCGAGGCCGGGCCCTTTGCTCGGTGGGTGGAAGGATGTTTACCTAAACTACTAGACAGGAATGCATTGGGTGAGGAGCGGAGCAGATAACTTGAAGGCTGAATACAGTTTTTGGCAGGCAACAGGCCGCGTTAGCCGCGCAGGGAGTAGGACAAAGTTCATGGATACGGATGCAGGTCCAGGCTGGAGCATTTCAGAGGCAGAAGCAGGAAAAGGCTTGATGGCAGGATTCAGGGCCTACTCGCCTGAACTGTAAAACGTGAAAAGTGAACCATATAAAGTCGGTGGCCAATCATACTTAGGAATGGAATATTCGACCCATTCATGGCAGATATGAAAGAGTACATATTAACGTTGGACACAATTGTATTTGCGTCTTCATAGCTTGAAGTGGAGGGAACATACATGTACTTGTAGCATGTACATGGAGCCGTTGGGGTCTAAGATAGGGGACACAATTGACCATAAAAATTCATATTTCCTCATTCCCTCCTTGTCCCCTACGGACCCTCATGAAATATCCATCTTCATCAATCCATCAATCTGTTCATATAGCATCATTTGTTCTTCTTTCTTCTTCCGGGATCTTGAATGAAAATTTGAAGGCGGGATACACGATGTGGCACACAGACCACAAATCGCTGGCCCACATTGTAGACACAAGCAGCAACTGAATAGTATGAGAAAACCAATACCTAGGAAGGATAGGATCCTCCATCCCCAGGCTGACAATATGCTCCAGAACCAACCGGACCAAGTCCAGGTGCCTGGATTCTGGTGTATCTGGCTTACGATTTTATGAAGTCGAGTTATGGCTTTATATACTGACGGCGCGTTTTCTGGTATGAAAACACAGCAACTTGATCCGATGACCCTACAAGCTCCGCCCCTATCGGCCAGAATGACGTCAAGGACAAGACGATTTTGAAGAACAACAATCCGCATCGCAGACTGCTCCTCTGTTAAGTTGCCTAAGGCGGAAGTAGTTTCATTCACTACTGCTTCAAGGGTTCTAGTTAATCTACGTATCAGCTTACTATTAGTGACTGTACCTATATAGGGAAAGAAACCTTTATTGAAATCTGTATATTGCTCCCATGCTGTTTCAGTGTAGTCGACAATCGGGAGATCTCTCTGCTGTCTATTGGGTACTAAATGGGTATTCCTATGATAATCAGGCGGGGCTAGGAAAACAGGTGGCAGAAGGAATGCAATGTAACAGGTACCATCCCAATCTAGGGGTAGGCGCATGTATGCGGTGTGACCACAGATGAAGTAAGAGTGACGGGAAGCTCTAAATGTAGACTTGCCTTTATCACTGAATTCTATTACAGTGGTACATTTACTATGGCCCATGTGTATTGAACCATTCTTTCTTACACATAATTCGCCTCTAACTGGAAATACTGACATGGCGGGCAAGATTTGTGTAGCTTCGGATTCAACATTCAGGATCATGAGGTTAAGTGTAAAGTTACCTAATCCATATACTTCATTTTCTAGATCAGTCCCTGTTCTTTTGGGAAGTCCCTCCATGTTAGGGTAGCAGACTTTAAGTAAAACTAGGTTCAGGTTTCCCCATACCCAGTTGTCTTGATAAACTACTGAATTTGAATCTAGGGAATTAATCAAACTAAACCATGCTCCGCAGGAGCCATTGTGTGTGAATGGATACGGAAAGAGGGGCAGAACTCCCCTGTATTTCTGATAGGGAGGGAGTCGGCCACATATCCAACAATTTGTAGCATTGCTGGTCTGATGAGAATGATGTAACATACTAATGAATGTATTGTTGCGCAGCGCAAATCTATAGGATAACTCATGCGGAGGTAATTCGCTAAAAGAATGTTCGGCAGTAGCATTGAAAGCACGCTTGGAAATAGGGTAATACATGTGTAAAAATATACTGACAGTAATAATCAGAAGACTTAGAAAAAACATAATTAATAATGTCACTATGCAGTGACTACGAAGTGATTTACAGTACGCATGTTTCTTGAGCTGTTTCTGTCTATTTCTCTCTCTATTTCGGTCTAGAGGATACATGTCAGAGACAAATTCAACCGATTCACCTTGGAGAGGACTTAAACAATCAAATTGTCTGACTTGCTAGACCTTAGTTTCAGTTTATAGTTTTCTTTTTCTGGCCCATCAACCAGGGGGAGTTTTGAGTCAGTCTGTGAGGGAATGCAGGGCTGAAAGTTCGATTCAGTTGGTAGTCCATGAAATTTTTTGATATGGCTCGAGTGCAACCACCCTTTACGTCCCTCAATCTTCACAGCTGTCCTTGTGGTCAATAAGACGAGCTTAGGCGACTGCCAGCGAGGCTCCAGCGGGTTCCTTCTGTCGAAGTTCCTTACAAGTACAAGGTCTCCCGGAACCACGTCATGGGGCTTCACCTCAGTGTTATCGGGAAAAGCTGCAGCTACCTGTGAACGACAAGATTGTAGTGCAGACATCAAGGAAGCCAGGTAATCTGTCAACATATTACAATCAACATCAGTTATTTTACGAGGTATAGGCGTCCCCCACATATTTGGTGGTCTACCGAAGATCACCTCATACGGGGATAGCCCTGTTCGAGAGTGTGCTACCATTCTCATGTAAAAGAGCGCAACTGGTAAAGCTACTATCCAGTCGACACCTTTTTCTCTACATACTTTGGACAGTCTAATTTTCAGAGTTTGATTATGTCGCTCCACGAGACCTGCTGCCTCGGGATGTCGGACACAGTGGAATTTCCATTGGTAGCCTAACAGAAGTGAAACATGTTTCATTAGCTCGGATGAGAATGGCTGGCCATTATCTGAGTACACGACACGGGGCAAACCATATTGTGGGAAGAATTCTCGAACTAACTGTTTGGCAGTAGTCGGGGCAGTGTAATCTGAGACGGGATACGCCTCTGTCCACCGGGAAAGAGCGCATACAACTACAAGGACATATTTGAATCCTCGACATCGTTCCATCTGGATATAATCCATCTGGAGGACTTCAAAAGGGTGATCGGGGGGTTGGAATCCACCCTGTTCTACAGGTACGCCTTTTCCTGGATTGAACTGACAACAAATCATGCAGGTGCGTACTTTCTGTTTAGCTGCTGCTCGCAAGTGTTTATTGAACCAAATGTGTTGAATACTGTCTAGCATAGCTTTCTCTCCTAGGTGCGCTGGACTATGTATTGTGTTAATGATGACTTGAACCATTGAGTCGGGGAGAAACCATATAGATTTTCCCTTCGTCATCCATCCTTGATCCGTTTGGATCCCTCCTAATTCAGTCCATCTCTTTATTTCTTCTGGTGTGGCATGTGTCTGTATATCAATTACATCAAGGGCGGGATCCTTAACTGTCATGCAGTGTGTTGGTGTCGGAACTATTGTTTTTGTCGTGTCAGTTGTATGAGTCTGATTCTGAGCAGTTTGTTTAGCTGTTCTGTCAGCTAGGTCGTTACCCTGAGAAATAATGTCAGTCACTTTCGTATGGGCCTTGCATTTCATAATCGATATTGCAGTAGGCAGATGTATTGCATCTAACAGAGCTTGAATAAGGGGACCGTGCTGGATGTGGGCACCGTGAGAAGTTAAGTAACCTCTCTCTCGCCAAAGCACGCCGAAGTCATGGACGACTCCGAATGCATAACGTGAATCTGTGTATATGTTGACTTTCTTATTTTTGGCTTGAATACAGGCTTGTGTCAGAGCGATGAGCTCTGCTGCTTGAGCTGATAAGGTATCGATACAATTTGTTTCAATAACTTCAGTGTCTGTTGTGACTGCATAAGCGGCCACTAATTCTCCTGTATTTGTTCTCATGCATGAACCATCTACATATAATGTCAGGTCTGGATCTGATAGTGGAATATCTGTCAAGTCTTGTCTGGGTTTCGTCGTAATAGTAATAACTTCAATACAATCATGTGCCAGTGGGTCTGTTCCACTTAATGGCAAAAGTGTGGCAGGGTTTAATGTACTACAACGTCTGATTTCTATGTGTGGCTGGAACAATGTCAATTCATAACCCGTCAGTCTTGCTATAGTCAAGTGTTGTGTTTGGGTCCGGTTCAAGAGAACCTCTACTGCGTGTGGTACTTGTACTGTCAATTGATGTCCTAACACTATGGCATCGCTTTGTCTGATTGCTAAAGCTGTTGCTGCGACTGATTTCAGGCACGCAGGAAGAGCCTGAGCTACGGGATCTAATGTACTGGAAAAATAGGCACATGGCTTGTGTGATCCTGCTTGTTCCTGCGTGAGTACTGACAAAGCAGTACCTTCACGTTCTGTAACGAAAAGTGTAAAACGTTTGCTGTAACATGGTGTTGCTAAAACAGGTGCTTGACATAAAGCTTTCTTTAAGCTTTCAAAAGCTTGCGTATGTTCCTGAGTCCAAGGGAGGACAGTTGATGTCGCTGCCTCCTGTGTTGTCAACTGAATGAGTGGTTTTGCTAGAAATGCATATTGAGGGATCCACTGCCTACAGTACGAAGTGAGGCCTATGAATGCCCGCACCTCCTTTTGTGTCTTGGGTGGCGGCATGTTAACAATTAACTGGATGCGGTCGGGTGTAAGCTGTCTTCCCCCCTTGGACAGCAAGTGCCCAAGGTACACAACTTGCTGGACACAGAATTGCAACTTCGAAGGGGACACTTTGTGCCCCTTGTCGGCTAAGAAATGTAAAACCGTCAGTGAAGCTTTTTCACATTCAGGTTCGCTTCGGGCGGTGATCAGCAGATCATCGACATATTGAAGCAGGGCAGTGTTAGCTGGCATGTGGATACTGTCAAGTTCTCTTTTCAGTGCTTGGCTATAGATGCTGGGGCTTTCTGTGAATCCTTGAGGTGCGCGTGTGAATTTAAACCTTCGTCCATTTAAACTGAATCCGAACAAATATTGGCTTTCCGGATCGATTGGGACGCTAAAGAAGGCGTTCTTGAGGTCAATTACAGTAAAGAACGTTGCTTCTGAATCAATAGCTGTCAGTAATGAAGAAATATCCGGGACCACGGGGTATTGTGGTACAATGCATTTGTTTAATTCTCGCAGATCAATAACTAATCGATATACTGGGGGTGCTTTTGGATCAGTTCGTTTAAGAATCGGAATAATCGGAGAATTACATATATTGGAGTCGGTTTCTACAACCACTCCTTGTGCAATGAGCTCGTCAATGATTTGCAGTAAAGCCACTACAGCATCTGGCGGTAACTTGTATTGGCGCATTCGTGGTAGTACCACTCCTGTTTTGAGTGTGACTCGATATGGTGTAATGTGCATACAACCTACATCAGTGGGGCCTTGTGCCCATAAATGTGCAGGTAGATTCTGTAACCGGTGATCCATGTCTCTAGACACGTAGTGACCCTTAAAGTCACGCAAAAATAATCGTACTCCTTCCGGAGAACAACATATTATAGCTCCTAGAGCTTTCAATGTTTTTATACCTAACAAGTTTTCTGGACATGATTTTGTAAGCAATAGATCTGTAGTTCGTGTTAATGGACCAACTGTGAATGCAAGTGGTTGCGATACTTCGTTAATAGTAGGCTTTCCTGAAAAACCAAGGGAAATATTTTGTGAGCCTGAGAGGGGTGCCCCTGGGACTTCGCTGTGACTGATAGTGGTTCTGCTTGCCCCTGTATCGAGTAGAAACTTTCTGTCTTTTCCTAATACTTGACTCTGTACGTAAGGACCCTCTTGATCTACGGGAACCTCAATAAGGGGTAGGCCAACTTCCCTCTCTAGGCTATTTCATGTGTAGCGCTGATACTCTGGGTAGTCATTTTGTGCATACTGGTACATCTGTTGTGTCGTGTTTTGTGTTGCAGCAATAGGCTGTGGCTGTTGTTGTTGTTGTTGTGGTGGATCATTAACATATTAGGGAGCTACATCGTCTAAATAGGAGGAAAGGAAAATATCTTTTGCGGTCTTGGGATGTGCTTTAATCGGAAGTAATGGGGGTGGCAAATCTTTCGGTATTTCCGGGGTGGCCTTAGGTAAACCTTCGGCCAAAAGAGGATACATACCATTCATAAGAGTGTTCCGTTGTCTGTCTACTTGTTCTGTTTTTACTCGGATACCTTCCTCAACTAATACGTTTTCTCGAGCTTTATTTGAGTTCTCCCTACTTTTCTCTTCCTGTCTGAGCGCTTTCTCTGTGCGCCTATGCGACTCTTTGCGCCATAGTTCAATGGCATCTTTCTGTGACTGTCTGGCTTTCTTTTTCCATAATTATTCTTCTACTCTCATGATGCAATCTGCATCCCATGTCCCAGCTGCGGGCCACCTCTGACTTTCTGCTAGATCCTTGGTGTAGTCCACCCATAAGTCAAGATATAATACGGCATCTAGGCCATGTTTATGATACATAAAGTACCCTGGAGTGTCCCTAGGTGGAATGGGAACAGCTTCTTCGAGTACTCCTTTTCTAGTTTTGATCTGTCTTAATTTTGAAAAGAACGGCATCTTTAAACCTTGCTACTTGATTCTTACTCAAACTGGACTTGAACACAATTAATACGATAAACACAATAATGAACACTCATTCATACCACAATTTTTAAACACAGTAAAACATTTAACATTTAACATTTAACATTCAACGAACAATGATAATTAGAAGAAAACTAGTCACCGACATAATACTAATACTAGATAATACTGAATTATATACATGAGCATACTAGATATACTGCTAAACAGTACAGATACACTGCTAAAACAGTGCAGACCGGATCTGTGTACCCAAACCCGTCATGACCGGCACAAATTAATGTGCACGTCTAAATGCCTCCCCAGCAACGGTACTCACCGGGTAGCACGGAACGGAAGGCCTCGGAACTGAACTGAACTGGACCGGACTGGACTCGACTGGACTCGACTCGACTCGGAACTTCGGAACCTGGTGGGCCTCTGTATACCTCGGATCTTGCTCTCTCAGCTAGGCTCTGGTCGGGATACTTCGCACTTCTCACCGCCTCGTCTGGGTGTTGATCGCAGCCTCAGTCACCCCCGCTTGGCCGGAGGGAGATACAGGAAATCCTGCGGGTACGCGTTTTTGTCCGTTCAGCTGTGGCAGGAGACCGGGCCTGCAACGTACCTCCGGCGCGTGAGATGAGAAAGTGTCCCTATTCGGGCGCCAATTTATGTGGTAAATATTTAAATTACCTGTACTATTTTTTATGCGGTAAAGTCTAGTAAGAATAACTCAGTCAAAATAAGAGGCAGAATCCGTGGTATTAGAGGTTCTGAAAAGGACTTTATTCCTTACAAAGGAATTATGGTTCGAACCAGGCAATCATATTCCATCACCACGAAGGTTCAGGAAGGGATCAGTAATGAATTTTTGACAAGTAATTATATATATATGAAAAGCATTACATTAAGACAGATGCAGGAGGCGTAACAGCTGATAATACAGATAAGAATACACATACGTAATGAAAATAGGCGTAATAATAGGCGTATACTAGAAACGTCATTTAAAATGATGTCACAAGTGGGTGGATCCATAAGAGAATCCTGCAGTGTCAGCAGAAATATTTGGCAGAGATGCGCGCGCAGCCGCATGACGTGTGATTGATGTGCAACTAGAGGGTGAAGGGAACTTGACATTTAGCCCTACATGTGGAGACAGAAGTCTGGGGTGTCAGGACAACCTAGTCCTAAATCATATCTAATATCTTGTGTTTAAGGAACTATATTATCTGGAAGGAAAGGTCTTCTCGGACAGATCCTATTCTATACTGACTGTTAGTGCGTGTACAAGCGTCTATGTGTCTACATGAGATGCGAGGGGGCAGGAATCTTCCATAGTAACAGGGGCTATGAATTACTTGCATAAAGACCGCGAGGCCGGGCCCTTTGCTCGGTGGGTGGAAGGATGTTTACCTAAACTACTAGACAGGAATGCATTGGGTGAGGAGCGGAGCAGATAACTTGAAGGCTGAATACAGTTTTTGGCAGGCAACAGGCCGCGTTAGCCGCGCAGGGAGTAGGACAAAGTTCATGGATACGGATGCAGGTCCAGGCTGGAGCATTTCAGAGGCAGAAGCAGGAAAATGCTTGATGGCAGGATTCAGGGCCTACTCGCCTGAACTGTAAAACGTGAAAAGTGAACCATATAAAGTCGGTGGCCAATCATACTTAGGAATGGAATATTCGACCCATTCATGGCAGATATGAAAGAGTACATATTAACGTTGGACACAATTGTATTTGCGTCTTCATAGCTTGAAGTGGAGGGAACATACATGTACTTGTAGCATGTACATGGAGCCGTTGGGGTCTAAGATAGGGGACACAATTGACCATAAAAATTCATATTTCCTCACCTGGACCGGAAACAAGCTTCCTAGGACCGGTTTCTGGCATTTCAGCCGTCTTCAGCCAGGCTTGCTTGAATCCAGTGGCAAAGTGAGCAAGGGACTCACGTCTGAGCATACCCTGCCAACTTATGGCGAACAAAGCAAAAACCAAAGGAAATGATGGACGGAGTGTTGAACATTGCAAGCACTCACCCCCAGTCAACTGATCTGGGTTTAATCCATCACCATTCTTTAGCCCACTCTGCCACCCCAGTTCAGACATGGCCATATGCAAATCAGTCTGACCCTGTGCCTCATGGGAACAGTCCAGCCCAAACTGCCAAGCCATGTCTTCCCTGGACCGGAAACAAGCTTCCTAGGACCGGTTTCTGGCATTTCAGCCGTCTTCAGCCAGGCTTGCTTGAATCCAGTGGCAGTTCGGGATGGACTGTTCCCATGAGGCACAGGGTCAGACTGATTTGCATATGGCCATGTCTGAACTGGGGTGGCAGAGTGGGCTAAAGAACGGTGATGGATTAAACCCAGATCAGTTGACTGGGGGTGAGTGCTTGCAATGTTCAACACTCCGTCCATCATTCCCTTTGGTTTTGCTTTGTTTGCCATAAGTTGGCAGGGTATGCTCAGACGTGAGTCCCTTGCTCACTTTGCCACTGGATTCAAGCAAGCCTGGCTGAAGACGGCTGAGATGCCAGAAACCGGTCCTAGGAAGCTTGTTTCCGGTCCAGGGAAGACATGGCTTGGCAGTTCGGGTTGGACTGTTCCCATGAGGCACAGGGTCAGACTGATTTGCATATGGCCATGTCTGAACTGGGGTGGCAGAGTGGGCTAAAGAACGGTGATGGATTAAACCCAGATCAGTTGACTGGGGGTGAGTGCTTGCAATGTTCAACACTCCGTCCATCATTCCCTTTGGTTTTGCTGTGTTTGCCATAAGTTGGCAGGGTATGCTCAGACGTGAGTCCCTTGCTCACTTTGCCACTGGATTCAAGCAAGCCTGGCTGAAGACGGCTGAGATGCCAGAAACCGGTCCTAGGAAGCTTGTTTCCGGTCCAGGGAAGACATGGCTTGGCAGTTCGGGCTGGACTGTTCCCATGAGGCACAGGGTCAGACTGATTTGCATATGGCCATGTCTGAACTGGGGTGGCAGAGTGGGCTAAAGAACGGTGATGGATTAAACCCAGATCAGTTGACTGGGGGTGAGTGCTTGCAATGTTCAACACTCCGTCCATCATTCCCTTTGGTTTTGCTTTGTTTGCCATAAGTTGGCAGGGTATGCTCAGACGTGAGTCCCTTGCTCACTTTGCCACTGGATTCAAGCAAGCCTGGCTGAAGACGGCTGAGATGCCAGAAACCGGTCCTAGGAAGCTTGTTTCCGGTCCAGGGAAGACATGGCTTGGCAGTTCGGGCTGGACTGTTCCCATGAGGCACAGGGTCAGACTGATTTGCATATGGCCATGTCTGAACTGGGGTGGCAGAGTGGGCTAAAGAACGGTGATGGATTAAACCCAGATCATTTGACTGGGGGTGAGTGCTTGCAATGTTCAACACTCCGTCCATCATTCCCTTTGGTTTTGCTTTGTTTGCCATAAGTTGGCAGGGTATGCTCAGACGTGAGTCCCTTGCTCACTTTGCCACTGGATTCAAGCAAGCCTGGCTGAAGACGGCTGAGATGCCAGAAACCGGTCCTAGGAAGCTTGTTTCCGGTCCAGGGAAGACATGGCTTGGCAGTTCGGGCTGGACTGTTCCCATGAGGCACAGGGTCAGACTGATTTGCATATGGCCATGTCTGAACTGGGGTGGCAGAGTGGGCTAAAGAACGGTGATGGATTAAACCCAGATCAGTTGACTGGGGGTGAGAGCTTGCAATGTTCAACACCCCGTCCATCATTCCCTTTGGTTCTTAGCCATAGTTACATTTGATTAATTTGAAGATTTACTGTATGCCACATGTAATACAAATCTAATACGATGTACTAGAAACGTATATTAATTTGTGTTAAATGGTATGCACATGATAAATGTGCACTGTTGAATTAATACTTTAACCATTAGGCCTGCATTCCACCAGGCTGCATTTAATAAAAGTCTGTTTTCTATTTTCTGCCAACGTGACATTTCTTGCTGGCATTCCCATGCATTGTTAGTTTAGAGTAGATACATTACTATACTAGAGATAAAGGAGAGAGCCTGAGAAGAAGACCTTGACGAAAGTATATGGAGGACTAGAGCGCTAACTAAGATGCCTATTCAGCAATGTGTCATCCCTGCTACCAGTGTAGGAAAGAGATGTTGTTCCCTTGTCCAGTGTGGCATAACCTACTGAGGTTGCAGCCTGCAGCGTGAGAACAGATGAGAACAATGAACCCTTGATGATGTGGCATACAAGGGGTGTTACCCAAAGACTTTGTGAGGTATAACATAGTGTTCACCCCAACTGACTTCAGTACCCCTACAGAGATCCCTTCAGATCCCATCTGACTTCAGAAACTCTGCTAAACCTTTCCTGACTTCAAACTGCTATACGGAATCCTTCTGCATACCCAATGCAGATCTCTCTTGAGGAGTCCTTGCAGACACCTTCCCTGATTCTCTGCTACCGGAACGGACATTGAGAAGTTTAGACCTTGATGCTTGCCCTTGATTCTTTTCTACGTGTGGCTTAGACTAACATTTATTCCTGATTCACTGAAGACTCTTGACCGAGCTTCTGAAATGCTAACACTTTTCCAGGTAATTTGCTTTGTATTGTCCTAATTTCTTTCATGGAAATTCCATGTTTTCAAGACATTTAGGTTACCAAACTGCCCCATAAAGTGGACTGAATTTGGGAGAATTAGATTACTAATGTATAGGTGAGAGACTCTTAGACTATTTTCTGAGCACCAAATATTGATGCTGCTCTTTTGTATTGCTGTTACCGAACTGCTTGTTTGTTTAATATTAGTCCGCCTCAATTTCTTTTTGGAGATTGGGCCTGGCCGTTGTTATTCTGTACCTTTACAGCACTGTCTTAAGAGTTGTGCATTTGAATTTGATTATTAATTTGTAATAAACCTTCTTAAACTTTGCTACCAATTCCTTGTCCTCGTGTAGCCAAATGTGTTGCACTATTAATTGAAATGTGATTGATTGAATGTAAATGCCAACTCCCATCACCTCTCAGTTGGATTAAAAAGGTTCATCAGAGGACCAATGGCAAGCAAGTAGGCCAAGAAAAGACTGGATCAGCTGCTATCCTTTACTCAAGGCCTCCAACTACTAGTCTGGTGGTGAATTCGCACTGGATGGAGGCCTTGAGAACTCTTTTAGTCCCCTTAGCACAGCACCTGATAAATATCAATGAGGCTCAGCTGTATCTGGCTGCCCGTGCCAATTCCCTAATCCATGTGTATAACCCTTTAAATTGCTGCCAAACAAAGGTTAGTGAAGGACTGGCATTTTCATCCCCTTGTGACGTTTGCGGTAGTACAATTTCTCTGCCAGTGAGTGCTAATTTCTATCCATTGATCCTACAAGGAAGGTGCAGACCCGGCAGAAAAACAAAACCACTCTTGATGTATATAGATCTTGACAAAGCATACAGAATCTCAAAAGGTGCTCTTCATGGCTTTTGGCTTCCTCATAGATAATCTCATCTGCACAGGAATCTACAACCTCGAAGAAGAATGAATTGACACAGCGTTTCTAGGCTCACTCGCTTACCATTGGTCTTCTGATGAACCTTTCTTATCCGCATTGAGAGGTGAGGCGAGTGAGTGTTTCATCAATCAATATCAAATGGAATCCATTTGGCTACACAATGAGGACAAGGAATCGGTAGCTAGGGTTTAGAAGGTTTATTACAAATTCAAAATCAAATTATGGTACACAACTCTTAACACATGCTAAAAATGTACAGAACAACAACAGGCAGGCCCAGCCTATGGAAGAAATTGAGGTGGACCAATATTAGGCAAGCAAACAATTAAGTGACAGCAATACAAAAGATCAATAGGAGTATCTGATATTCATTGAAGAGTCACTTCTTTTGTTGTCTATACATTGGTAAATCTAATCACCTAAAGTAGAGTCCCAGCTAAAAGAATGGTTCTAGAAATCAAAAGGATCTCAAAATCAGGAATTTCAATATCAGAAATAAGAACTAGATAGGTCAAATCAAATAAGAAATGTGTCAGCATTTTCAGAAGCTTGCTCAAGAGTCTTCTTGGGTCATGCAAGTAAGTGTTAGCCTAAGCCGAACTCAGCAAAGAATCAAGGCAGCATAGAGGTCTAAACCTCTCAAAATCCAAAGGAAAGTGCTGTAAGGGAACCTGAAAGGATAGGCAAGGTATCTGGAATGATCTGAATCTCCAACGATGTGAACACTAAGGGGCATATGTATCAAGCAAATTTTTAGTCGCAAACGCTGCGATTCGCAAAATACAGCGTTTGTGATTAAAAATTCGCAAAACGGGATGTATCAGGCAAATTCCCAACACAAATTTAAGGAATCGCTAATATAGCGATTTCTTAAGTTTGCGTAAGCATTTAAGAAATCGCAAATTGCGATTTCTTAAATGAAATGTAACACTCACCAAAGGATTGCGATTAATCCTTAAGAAATCGCAAATTACCACCAACTACTAGTTGGTGTTAATTTGCGATTTCTTTTAAAAATGCACGTTTTGTAATTTTACAAAGTGCCACGTGACGCACATACATGCCCTTAGGGCATGTATGTGCGCCATATGACCAAACATGCTAATTTCAGGGGTGTATCAGGGTGTCATCTTGACACCCTTGCACCTTTGAAATTATTCTCAAATTGCGATTAGCAAATTGCGATTCGCAATTTGAGAATTACTTCCCATACATTCCTATGGGTCTCCTGGCCCATAGGAATGAATGGGCAGGTATTCCTTAATTGCGATTTCGCAATTTGCTAATCGCAATTAAGGAATTTTAAGAAATCGCAAAAAGTTTGCAATTTTTTAAATACATCCCGTTTTGCAATTCTCAAATAGCGATTCCTTAAAAATCGCTATTTGAGAATCGCAAATGGTGATGTTGATACATATGCCCCTTTGTTATAACACACAAGAGTCTTCTTGGGCAACATCTATTTGCAGACATCATCAGGAGTATTTTGTCTTTCTCCATTTCTCATGTTGTAGACTGCAACAATTTCCAACTATCCCGCACCAAACATGGGAACAACATCGTCTTCTCACGCACAAGTCAGGATGAAACAGTGCTGAATAAGCCTTTCAGTGAACTCTCTAGACCTCATGTTCTTTCGTCAAGGTCTTCTTCTCAGGCTCTTTCTCTATCTCTAGCACAGTAATGTATCTATTCTACAACTACCAATGCATGTGACTGCCTGCAAGAAATGTTGTGTTAGCAGAAAACGGAAGCCAGCATCTTTGCAGCATGAAGAATTATAGACCTAACATGTCAACTCAAAGTTTTAGCAAGAGTGCACATTTAATATGTGTGTGCACATTTAAACACAAATGAAGATAGAGGATCTGTGCATTAGAATCACGTTACATAAAGCATATAGTAAATCCTTTAAATAATCATGAGTAAGTATAGCTAGAACTACATTTATAGGAAATATAAGAAACTTTAATGCATTTGTTACATAAACTCTATAGTTTCTAGTGCAATCACATTCTACATATAAAGGATGGTTTCTATTTAATTGTCTAAACAGTAAATGTTAGTCAATGAATTAAAAGACACACAATTGATGGACGGAATGCAGAACAAATCAAAACCTTCACCCCCAGTCAAGAGAGCTGGGTTAATTAAATCCATCATTCTTTTGCTCACCATGCCACCCCAGTTTAGACCTGGCCATATGCAAATCAGTCTTGACCCTGTGCCTCATGGGAACAGTCCAGCCCGAACTGCCAAGCCAGGTCCTCCCTGGACCGGAAACAAGCATCATAGGACTGGTTTCGGGGTTTCACCCCTCTTCAGCCAGGATAGCTTGATTCCAGTGGCACAGTGAGCCCAGGACCCACGTCTGGGCATACCTGGTGCACTTATGGCGAGAAAGCAAAAGACACACAATTGATGGACGGAATGCAGAACAAAACAAATCAAACTGGAACGGCATGGTGAGCAAAAAAAAAAAACGATGGATTTAGGCCCAGATCTCTGTACTGGGGTGAATGTATGACATTGTTCTGCATTCTGTCATCAACTGTTTTTTTGCATTTGTCACCCCAAGTGGGAAGGGTATGCCCAGACGTGGGTCCCTTGCTCTCCATGCCACTGGAATCAAGCTATCCTGGCTGAAGAGGGGTGAAACCCCGAAACCGGTCCTAGGATGCTTGTTTACAGTCCAGGGAGGACCTGGCTTGGCAGTTCGGGCTGGAATGTTCCCATGAGGCACAGGGTCAAGACTGATTTGCATATGGCTGGGTTCAAACTGGAACAGCATGGTGAGCAAAAAAACGATGGATTTAGGCCCAGATATCTGTACTGGGGTGAATGTATGACATTGTTCTGCATTCTGTCCATCAACTGTTTTTTTGCATTTGTCACCCCAAGTGGGAAGGGTATGCCCAGACGTGGGTCCCTTGCTCTCCATGCCGCTGGAATCAAGCTATCCTGGCTGAAGTGGGGTGAAACCCCGAAACCAGTCCGAGGATGCTTGTTTCCAGTTCAGGGAGGACCTGGCTTGGCAGTTCGGGCTGGACTGTTCCCATGAGGCATTGGGTCAAGACTGATTTGCATTTGGCTGGGTTCAAACTGTAACGGCATGGTGAGCAAAAAAACGATGGATTTAGGCCCAGATCTCTGTACTGGGGTGAATGTATGACATTGCTCTGCATTCTGTCCATCAACTGTTTTTTTGCATTTGTCACCCCAAGTGGGAAGGGTATGCCCAGTCGTGGGTCCCTTGCTCTCCATGCCGCTGGAATCAAGCTATCCTGGCTGAAGAGGGGTGGAACCCCGAAACCGGTCCTAGGATGCTTGTTTCCAGTCCAGGGAGGACCTAGCTTGGCAGTTCGGGCTGGACTGTTCCCATGAGGCACAGGGTCAAGACTGATTTGCCTATGGCTGGGTTCAACCTGGAACGGCATGGTGAGCAAAAAAATATTGGATTTAGGCCCAGATCTTTGTACTGGGGTGAATGTATGACATTGTTCTGCATTCTGTCCATCAACTGTTTTTTTGCATTAGTCAATGAATTAAGGCACACATTATGGAAGTCAAATTTCACCTTTATAGTGAGTACATGTCTACTAAATAAGGATTATTTATTAATACCTCATGTAATATGGTTAAACACATAGTTCAAGAACATTTACTTGTCCCACAGTAAATGCACCGTAAAATAATGTCAAATACAACTCTTAATTTCAATATTGTTAGACCATGTAAGAATCATGTGCTAAATGCACATTCATGTCATGTATGTTATGAAGTGGTGACGTATCTGTGACGTGTAAAGGATGGGCAGAGTTGCGTTGCACCAATCCCCTCCTCTGATGGCAAATCAAGCCATCACATCAATGTCTGATCATATGGACAAATAACAATCTGGTGGTCTTCATCATCTTTCTTCTGGAATCCTAAAGAAATGTCATGTCATCATAGTATTTGCTCTGTCTACCTTCTAGTTCTATCTCTGCTCTCTTTCTCTTCCCTCTTTCTTCACTTATACACATTTGTAGCCCTTATAGATAACAAGCAAAAATCATCCACAAAGAGAAATTATGACCAAGGGTCTCAAAAACGCTTTCAACAATTCCACTACAGAGGTTTACAAACCATCTGCCTATAGCAGAAAACCCATTCCCTATTGCTTCCCAAGCACCTGTTTCTGTCAACCATTTCAAATCTTTGTTTAAATCTGTAATGTTCTGTATATATTTATGCAAGTCCTGCCTCTCGTCCGGAATGTAAATGCAGCATTGTTGAACCTTTAATATCCGGCAGACTCCGACCTCTTTTGTGAGAAGGACATCTAATGCAAGTGGATTCTGCAGTACCATGGATCTGATCATAACCATTTCTGTAACTATAACTAAGAATCCTCTACCTTTACTAGTGGATAACCTGAAAGAAAGCTTTCTAATCTTGTGTGATTTGAGTATCACTCCTACAGATGGTTTCAGAGCACAAACAATGTCTCCTATAATTAAACTTGTACTAGCACCTCTTTTTGCTCTCACATTTTGTTCCCTTGTTGAATCATCAAGTTCTCCCATATAATAAATCTTTGGAAAAACTATCCCCATGTAACATGTTCCATGCTATTTCTTGGGTAACCTGTACAATGCATTTTCCCATAAATGTAATAATCTGCAGGAAAAACAGGATCTGCTCCATCTAAGTATAATCCCCAATTCCCTCGAACTTCAAATGTATGATCACATTCACTATCACCTACAACATTTGTATCAGTTGTGGATTTTCTAATGATTATACATAATCTCCCTCAATGTTGCCAATCTAAAGCTAATGCTGCCATATTTCCCACTAATCTATCCTCACTTTTGTCTTTAGCCCATTTTGGTACTTTTGAATGATTCATTGCTTTACCTAATATTTCTCTTTGTCTGTCTTCTACTGAATCTATGAGTTTCTTTTCTACACCTGTTAAGGAACAAGTTAAATTATGTCTAAGTGAATAAGGTGTATCTAATTTCATGGTAGGTCTAAAGAAATGTCCCACTAACTCAGAGTTTTTAAGTGCTTCAACACAAGAACTTCTGAAAAAAACAAGTCAATATGTGAGTAATAGTATTGGAAGTGAACCTTTCCGTATAATCATGTCAGCAGTAAGCTAAAGGTAACTCCACAAGTCAAGTGGAGATGATGATATGTAATCCTCTCAGCAACTGATGTAGGTAATTGCATGCAAATATAGCAATCTCTAGCATCCATTGTGTCAACATATTCATAAAACAGTTTTGAATAATATTTCAATGAATAAACTCATCTAGAAGCATCTACATGTAAATCTTTCCAATCTATTGCAGGTAAACATTTGTCATTAAGAGTAGTGTTTGAGGGGCATGTGTGGACCTAACCTCCTCTACCTGTGAACAGTGGGGTAAACCCAGAATTATAAGCAAAGCAATTAATACTAATATCACAAAGACACATACTCCTACACATAAGCATCTACATCTACTAATGTTTGGGTTATGCTCCATGAGTTCTTGTGAGGTAAGACCTTTTAACTAGAAAATTGCAGCACAGTCCTTTCAGTTAGTTTCTACTTGCACAATGAGCAAAGCAAAGTTCAAATGTCTTTTGCAGTAAGATATGTACAATGATGTTCGTGAGACTTCCTTAGCCCTACTCCGTGTTTTTTGTAAGAGTCAGACTTACAATGCTTTAGCAGACACAAGGCCTTGGTACTCCTCTTTGTTGTTTGGGCAAATCTATTAAGCTCTCTCTCTAATAAATGCTCAGTTCAAACTCACTAATGATCACTTCCAGAATAAATTGACTCAGTCTATTTAGTGGCAATACAATTTCAAAACTCAGTTCAGCCACAAAGTTCAGTTCAAGGAGGCTCAATTGGATGCAAATTATTATAGTAAAGGGTGAAAAACTCTCTATCCCAGCCATTGACAGCTAAGTATGTACATTCAGATGAAGAATACCTCCAACAAGGTACTCGAGATCTCTTTGATCTCCTTACTGTTGGCCCTTCTTCACCACTGTCCCTTTGGCCAGATCCTTCAGTATCTTTTGGGATAGTGTGTGGCGCATGCACTTCAGACAAGCAGCACATCTCTCTCTCTCTCTCTCTCTCTCTCTCTCTCTTGCTCTCTTTCTCTCTCGCTCTCTCCTGTCTTCTTGGCCAACAGTCACCAGGTACAACTCACGTTACTGCTGCACTAGACCCTTAACCAGGGTCTGAGTCTGGCACAGTCAACACTACAGGATGAGACCCTTCTATACCAACTTCAACTGTTGACTCTCTCAGACACCTCTCAGGCCGAACAAGTGCTGTCCCAGCTTCTTGCTGATCCCAGACAGCTTGACTAACCTGCGCCCTCTCTCTCATTGTAACCACCTGTTCATCAGGAACAGGTGCTGTTATATCATCAAGGGGACAAGGGACTCAGCAATTATGAGCAGCATGTACCCAGCAAGGGAGACCTCTGCACTTCACAGCTGCCATGGTGACCAGAATCACTTGGTAGGGGCCAGCCCACCTAGGCTCCAAGCACGACTTGCGCTCATGCTTCTTCACCACCCAGTCGCCAGAACTGAGGTCATGGCACTGCTCTTGTTGAGGTGGGGCTGTAGCCTCTCTGACCTGGTGAGACGCAGAATGCAACCTATCAGCCAGTTATTTTCAGTAATCAAGTATCATGTTACCTGTAATGTTCACAAGTGCATTAACAGGCACAACTGGCAGTCTCATGGCCCTTTCCATGATGATCTCATGGGGTGACAATCTGGTCCTTCTATCTGGAGTACTGCGTAGACTCATCAACACAAAAAGCTTGACTTCAGGCCATTCCATGGATGTCGAAGCACACACTTTAGCCAATCTGATTTTCAAATTGCCATTGACTTGCTCCACAATTCCAGGTGCCTCCGGTTGATAAATGTAGTTAAGTCTCTGTTCGATTTGCAATGCTGTACACAACATCTTCAGGACCTCATTGTTAAAATAAGTTCCTCGGTATGACTCCAGAGAAGTTGGGAAACTGAAATGTGGTATTAACACCCTCAACAGCAACTTAGCCACTGGTATACTATAATTTCTCCTGGTCGGGTAAGCTTCGCCTTCAACCCAACATGAGAAAATGCACACAATCACTAGAACATATCTCAACCCATTGCACACAGGCATCTTGATAAAGTCCAGTTGCATCCTGTTGAAGGGACCTCCTGATTTTCCTATGTAACTTAGTGTTACTGCTGTCCTTCTGCCTACATTCTGCTGTTGGCACACAACACATCTGTGACACAGTCCTTTAGCCATTAGTCTAACTCTTGGGTTAAACCACGTTTGCCTAAACAGGCGCACCATGGGGTCTTTCCCTACTTGTGCAGGTCCATGATAATATTTCGCCATTGGAGGTAGCAAGCTATCCGGTAACACAGGTCTATCATCTCCTGATACCCAAATGCCATCCTCATTTCTTTTGACACAACCTGCTCTAATCCAGCCTTGCTGTTTTGCTTCTGACACTTCTTCCTGTAATCTCTTAACTTCCTCCCAATTATCAACTGCGGTCAACAACAGATTGCAATTTGTGGCATCCGAAATTCTCAGTGTGATACTCCCCATAAAAGGTGCAAGTATTTAGAGTGCAATACATCACTGTTTCATCAACCTTCCTATTTCCCACTGTCACATAGTCATTGCCATTTTGGTGTGCGGCACACTTCACAACTGCAATCTGGGCAAGTAACTGGAAAGCTTGCAAGAGGATGTAAACACTCTCGCCATTGTGAATTGGTGACCCCGAAGAGATCATAAATCCATGTTGGGACCGTACCTGTCCAAAGTTGTGAATGACACCAAAGTCATACTGACTATCAGTGAAAAGTGTCACTCTCAGCTGGTCTGAAACGCAGCATATTCTAGTAAGAGCAATCAATTTGGCCTCTTGTGCTGAAAATACTCCTTGAAGCCAGGAAGCGTCGACCACACCTGAGACAGGACAACCTTTATAGAAGTCTCTCAGGTCTTCATCATGATCCCGTAAGCAGGAGCCATCAACAAACATCACATAATCTGATTTAGGTAGTGGCACATCGTATATGTCAGATCTTGGTTTGGTGCATAGTTCAGTAATATCAAGACAGTGATGTTCATCTTCACCTTCATCATTTTCATTCCAAGGTATGGGCAATAGGGTAGCAGGATTTAGTACAGTACATCTCCTCAACGTGACATTGTCCACACCAAGTATGACTTTTTCAGACATGGTGAGATGATTATTAATTAGGTTATGGGTTCAGGTATGAGTTAAAAGGATTTCTTCAGACTGAGAGACTAAAACCGCCAGAGGATGACCCTTGATGATGCTCTCACACTGCTCGACACTGACACCTGTGGAGGCAACAGCTTTGAGACAGTCGGGCAAAGCAGAAGCGACAGGATCAAGTGTGACAAAAAAATATGCCTTGGGTCTCTGAGCATTCCCGTGCATCTGGGTTAGTACTGAGAGAGCGCAGCCCTCCTTCTCACTGCAAAACAAAGCAAAACATGTATTATAATCAGGCATTCCCAGGGGCATGGCAGAGACATTCTCACAGCTCTCAGAATGCACGCATGCAGCTGTCATTCCATGGTACTGGATCAGAGATGTCCTTGTGTGCCCAGCCCCTTTAAAGGCTTGGCTATTAGGAAAAAGATGGGAATCTACTGTCAACAGTAGCCCACCATTCCCAGGAACATTCTAATGTCCTTCTGGGCTGTTGGCGGATTAATTGTCAGAGTTGGTGAGATTCTCTCTTGTGAAACCTTCCCCGCTCCTTTCTCAATGTGATGTCCTAGATACAAGACTTCCTATTTACAGTACTGTACCTTGGTCGGGATACTTTATATCCATTCTCAGTTAAGTGGTTCAATAAGGCAATTGTGTCTCTTGTGCAAGCTTGCTGTGTATTTGACACCACCAATAGGTTGTCAGTGTACTGGACTAGGACTGAGTGATGTGGTATCACCATAGACTCCAAATTCTTTTTGAGTATCTGATTAAAAATTGAAGGGCTCTCATTATATTACTGTGGGACTCGGCACAATGCCAAAACACGGCTGCCGAATTGGAAAGTTAAAAAGAACTGGCTAGCTTCATACAATGGTATAGAGAAGAAGGCTTGATACAAATCAGTGACAGAAAACCACTAGACCTCTTATGGAATCAGAAACAACATCACAGCTGGATTCGGTGCAACAGGACAACAAGGGACAACAATGGAGTTAACCTTTCCCAGGTCTTGGACAATGCAACACTTTCCACTGGGTTTTTGTAAATCCATGATGGGCGAGTTACCTGGATGCCCTGTAATCTCTTTCAGAATGCCTTGCTCAATCATTGAGTCAATCCCAGCAGCAGGTTCAGGGGTCAGATTGTATTGTGGGATTCTTGGGTACTCAGCATTAGGCTTCACTGTAATGTCGACTGATTCACCCCTTGGATGAGACCAATGTCTTTCCCTGAAAAGTCCTAGACTTCAGGTGACATTGTATCTCTCAGCTCTTAGGGCGTCTTCTGTCAACATGGGGTACAGTACGATTTCTGATCTCTATCTGACACATTTAAAGGCAACATCTTCATTATGAGCCTGAAGTTCAATTCTGTATAGGGTACAGTAAATAAAAAATGTAGCTTGCACAAGAGATCTCACCCAAGCAGAATGACAGGTCTTGAATCTCACACCACAAACCGATGATTCTCCTCACAGGACCCTATTTTGACAGGTACCTCTTCTGAAACCGGATTAGACATTTGCTTATTTGCACTCCTCCAACTTGGATTCTTTGTTCCGAGCAAGGTAGGTTGGAAACCTCAGCTGTTCTGACAGTAGAACAGGTAGCACCAGTGTCAATGAGGAAAGAGACAGGGTTCCCATTTACCTCACCATCCACAAATGGACCTCTCTGATCTACCTCTAAGGTTGCGTCAAGTATGCAATCCTCCTTCCCTCTCAGGCGCCATCACTACAAAAGTTCTGAGCTGTGGTTATCATCTGTTTGTATCAAATAGTACTGTTGAGAAGTACCGTGATTCACTAATGGATTGGCGTGTACATTGGACATTTGATTTGCATAGTATCTCTGGACATTTGCATTTTGTTGTGGCATAGGGGCTTGTGGAACTTGAATCACCTGAGCTTGGGGTACATTGGTATTATGAACTCTCTGTATTTGCTGTGTCTGAACCATATTATTTTCTTGTGACTGCACAAATCCACCATCCCAAAGTTGATTCCCATTAGCCATGTTACCAGTATTAAATTGACATTGGGTTGCCAATGCCCAAGCCTACTTCAGACGTGGCAGGGATTAGTCTTCTTCAAAGTCGGCACATCAACATCTGTACTCCGATCAATCGGAACACCTCGTCCGCCGCCTTGCGGTTGAAACCCATTACCACCTTGCACCATAGGGCCTCCCTGTTGATGTACTCCCTGCATAGGACCATTATTCCCAACAAACTGTTGATTCTGACCTCACTGTGCAGCTTTCATTTGCGATACCTTTAACTTTTCCTTAAATTTCTTGTGTTTCAGTTCCCATTCATCACTGCAATATTTGACATATCTCAGTATCTCATTAAAAGGCTTACTCTGACAGCAAATCAAATGCTTCTGAATCATGGAACTTAACTCTGGTTTCAATCCATACACAAACCTGTAAACAAAATGTCCCATACCCTTTGCCACAATAGCCTCTGTCCCACTGAACTGTTTAAATGCCTGCAATAGTCCCTCATAATAAGGATGTATTGACTCTTTGGACTCTTGGTCTGTTCTGTCAATCTTGACCCAATCAAACTCTCTGGGAGAGATTTTTTATTTCGGAAATGTAATCACCTGATTACACTTTTTCATTACCAGTAGGGACAGAGCATGTGATAAAGGATGTCTTGTTTGCTCTTCTTCGGGCCAATCCAAAGCAACTTTGCCTTTAATCAATCAATCAAATATATATAGATTGCAGCAAATCACCCATGAGTTTCTCAAGGCTCTGGAGCGGTTTGCTGCTGAGTGGAGATTTGATCATTCAAACATCCAGGTCTTTAGTTCTCTTCTGAATTGCTGGAGCAATGGTGTGGTCCTGAGGTGCGGGGGGAGGTTGTTCCAAGCCTTGGCTACTAGTTGCTTCCTCTGCTGTTGGTTCAACGGACCCGTGGGGTGTCTGCAAGGGAGAGGAAAGCTGATTGAAAGTGTTTTGTCAGTTGGTGGAGGGTCAGGCATTTGTTGATGTATGCTTGTCCTTCATTGTGCAGGGCCTTGCAGGCATGGGTCAGCATCTTGAACTGGCATGTCTTCTAAATCGGGAGCCAGTGTAGTTTCTTGAGATGTGGTGTGATGTGGGTCCTTCTGGGTCGGTTGAATATTAGTCTTGCTGCTGAGTTCTGAATTGTGTGGATTATCTACAGGAGGCGGCAGTGATTCCTACTTAGAGCGTGCTTCCATAGTCCAGTCTACTGGTGTTGAGGGCCTGTGTGACGGTCATTATGGTGTCTGTGGGGAGCCACCTGAAGATCTTGCGGAGCATCTGAAGGGTGAGGAAGCAGGCAGATGAGACTGCATTGACTTGCTTCTCCATGGATAGCTTCCTATCCAGGATGATGCATAGATTGCAGGCGTGGTCTTTTGGGGCAGGAGGGGTGTCAAACTTCACAGGCCACCATACGTCAGTCCATGGTGAGGTGTTGTTCCCAAAGATGAGGACTTCCATTTTTTCTGAGTTGAGTTTGAGACAGTTGTCCTTCATCCAGCCTGTGACATTCATCATGTATCTGTGTGAGTTAGTTTTAGTGGTGGAGGGATGAGCTGTGTGTCGTTGACGTAGGAGATGATGTTGAGTTCATGTGATCTGACGGTGGTGGCCAGGGGATCATGTAGGTGTTGAAGAGGGCCCAGCTGAGCCACCTGGAATCATAATGTCAAATAAGGTATCCAAATCCTTCCATAAAACTTTTGATATGTTTACTAACCGATCAACCTGTCTGTACCATTCCACTGGGTTTTCTTCAATTTCGGAAAATCATTTGTGAATGATGCGAGATCAGTCCTGCTCCGTGGTAAATGGACAAACACTTCACCAGGCACTTCTCTCAAGGGAAGCATGTGTACATCCTCGTCTTCCTCCTCCATTCCAGATGGAGGCATTTGTAACCTGAATTTCGTCTCACCCATAGGTAAGTTACTCACTCCACCAGTCTTAGTTACATTGTATGGGGGTGGACAGTTTAACAATAATTCAGTTTATAATTCCTCATTTAAGTCACTGTCTCTGTCCTCACCTATATTTTCTGTGTCATCTGTCTCTTTCTTCTTTTTCTTATCCTTGCATTTCCCTTTCCCTTCTTCCTCTCTTGTTAATTCATGATACAATTTAGCTCCCTCAATCATGCCAGCTCTCCAGGATTTCTGCTCTATATCCCATCTAGTATCTGCACAAGTGTGAATGGATTTCATGACCCTCCCTCGAAATCTCTCTCTTGGCCTAAGATAGTCTGTATGTTCCCAGACATTAAGTACTTCACTTTGTGTAGGTCTAGGAGACAGTTTCATTTCATACAGAATCCTCCTTAAATGTTCAATGATGTTCAAATGAAATGTCACATAACGAGAAAATGTCAATGCCTCATCTTTCTTAGTGATTTTACGCCACTGTGCGAGCCAAACACGTGTGAAGACCCATGTTTAAAATATGACCTGGCTAACCTTCAGGTGGTGCCTCTTTCCCCTTCCTAAAAAGCAGATTCACATCTCCCTTCACTAGGCTTTGTAATGCTTTAAAGAATGTCATTTTCAATCAACAGTATGCAGTATTCACAACTGACTTTTCGTTGAAACCAGGAAATAATTTTCACCCGCAATTCTCTGTTCAGCGATCACAACCAATTCTAGTGCGTCTCTCTATGACGTATTCAACCAGTACCAGCGTGGTTCTACATCACCCAAACTATACCAGCGCAGTACACTGTGTCACCAATCTCATACCTTGGAGCAGTTTACCCTCCTTCACAATTTTTATGAGCCTGTTCTTTATAAGAATTTACACACAAAAAATGCAAGTCATTTCATCAACTAACTCTGTCTGCTCCCCTAAAGAGAATTGCAAATTTTCACACTCACATGAAACAGCTTGGGGCAACACCTTCCGGCCTATCCTGATGTTCACTTCAAATGAAACCTCTACAAGTCGGATCTCAGTTGGATTGATACAGTTCCTCCCTGTCTCAACCCACAGTGAGATCAACTATACCAACCACATCTCACAATCACACAAAGATGAAGTTCCTATCTCAATAATGCCGTCAACAACGTCTCACGATCAGCATCACAACAAAGCAGACAACTACAACTTCTACACTGAAACTCCTACCATGTAGGTATGTATCCTGGGATCTTAGGCCACGATGGACCCGATAACCACTTCAACTTCTCTGCATTAATCGCAACATTCAATGAACAACTGAAATCATCTCCGTAGAACACCACACAGCCATTGCAAAATACAGCAATCTAAACATAGCAATTGCAACGCACAACCCTAATAACGCTCACAATCCTCCGCTGCTACAATTAGTTTCTGAAACACAACTCCATCAATCCGATGACTGAACCATGGGCTTATGGGGTTTGGACTGGGCTTGGGCTATTTCAAATATACACCCAAACTCCCTCACGTCACTGAATAAACCATCCAACGTGCTACCAAATTTGATACAGCATGTCTAGGCCCACTTGCTTACCATTGGCCCGCCAATGAACTACTCTAATCTGCACTGAGGGTGAGGAGAGTTAGTGTTTCATCAATCAATATCAAATGCAACCCATTTGGCTATACAATGAGGACCAGGAATCGGCAGCTAGGGTTAAGAAGGTTTATTGCATATAACAACATGCAGGCCTAGCCCATAGAAGAGATTGAAGTGGACCAATATTAGGCAAACAATCAGCTCAGTCACAGAAATATAAAAGATCAATAGGAGTATCTGATGTTCCTAGAACAGTTGCAGGTTTTGTTGTCTGTACATGGGTAAATCTAATCACTTAAGATCGAGTCCCAGCTAAAAGGATGGTTCTAGAAATCTAAAGGATCTCAAAATCAAGAAATAAGAACCAGGTAAGGAAAATCAAGTAGGAAATGTGTCAGCATTTCAGAAGCTCAGTCAAGAGTCTTCTTGGGTCATGCAAGTAAGGGTTAGCCTAAGCCGAACTCAGCAAAGAATCAAGGAAGCATAGAGGTCTAAACCTCTCAAAATCCAAAAAAAAGTGCTTTAAGTGAATCTGAAAGGATCGGCAAGGTTTCTGGAAAGGATCTGAATCTCCAACGATGTGAACACTAAGGGGCTCAGTACAATGGCGGGCCGACATCAGTCCGCCCCCCATCGTTGCGGTGCTGGGACTGCCCGCCAGACGTGCGGCAGTCCCACCACTACAATTAGGATGCGCCCACCATACTGGCGGGCGCATCCAGGGCATTTAACATTGCAGAGAGTGCTGCTGGCTGCAGCACCGTACGCAATGCTAAAATGGCAGACTGTGCATTTCCTTGCACTATGTGGCAGGCACCACGCGGTGCCTGCCACGCAGTGCAGGGAAATGCAGGGGGGTACCATGGTTACCCCCCCAGTGCACCCCCCAACACAGAGGGGGCCCAAAACTTGCCCCTGAATCCAGCCTCCGCCTGTGTTTTTGTGGTGGGATGACAGCCGCGAAAAGACAGGCGGAAAGGGATTTCCTAATCCCTACAGCGGTGCCTGCAAGGCACCTCAACAATGCTGGCCTGTATTTTGGTTCCACAAGGCGGGCGGAAAAGGACCGCCTTGCGGAACCGTGGCGGATGGACTTTCCGTCCACCAGGGACATTGTGCGATTCCCACTGCCACCCTAATTCAGCAGTGGGAATATCCTGTGTGATGGCGGAAGGACCGCCACCTCTGGCCCGGCGGTGGCGGTCGTTCCGCCATCCTAATGACCCCCTAAGTTATAACATACAAGAGTCTTGTTGGGCAACACCCCTTTGCACACTTCATCAATAGTACATTACCTTTCTCCATTTCTCACGTGGTAGACTGTAACAATTTCCAACTATCCCACACCAAACATGGGAACGACATTGTCTTCTCACGCACAAGTCAGGTTGAAACAGTGCTGAATAGTCCTTTCAGTTAACACTCTGGCACCACATGTCCTTCCGCACTGTCTTCTTCTCAGGATCTTTCTCTATCTCTAGTATAGTAATCTATCAATTCTACAACTAACAATGCATGTGAATACCTGCAAGAAATGTCATGTTAGCAGAAAATGAAAACCAGCATCTATGCAGCATGAAGAATTACAGGCCCAAAATGTCAACATAAAGTATCAGCAAGTGCACATTTAATATGCGTGTGTACACTTAAACACAAATTCATAGACACGATCAGTGCATTGGGTTCATGTTACATAAAGCACATAGTTAATCCTTTGAATAATCATGTGTTGGGGAGAACTAAATTTATATGACATCTATGAACTAATAATGCACACATTACATAAACTATCGTTTCTAGTGTAATCACGTTCTACATATGTGAAGATAGTTTCTTTTTAATTGTCTAAACAGTAAATGTTAGTCAATGTATTAAGGCACGCATTATGAAATTCAAATTTCATCTTTATAGTGAGTATATAGCTAATAAGTAAGGATGTTTTATTAATACCTCACCTTGCCACCGCTCAATTCCCACACCGTCAAACAGGACTTAAGCTCACCTCCCAAATTATGAGTAATTTAGTCGTCTGGTGAGCAGGCGGCATGGCAGTCCCGTGGCGGTGCAGTACAAAGGCTCATATGTGAGCCTTAGAACTGCACTGTCGCTGCACGTCCTTGCACCTCATGGAAGATGCTGGCCATGCCCTGCAGGAACAGGAGTGCATGCACACATGGGGGCCGGTAGGGCCCCCTTTGTTTCCTCACCCCAAGAAGTTTCATGGTGTGAGAACTGAAATAAGATCTCTGGCAGTGAGTAAACTCATTGTATGCGTGGCGGTGCCACAGCGGCGCTCCAAGCTTATTGCGCCGTTAAGAGTGCCACGTGACCGCCAGCGATTGCGGATCCTTGGTGGATGCAGTGGTTCTCGGGAGGTCCGACCGCGGTACTCATAATACGGCAGTCGGACCGCTGGTGTGGCAGTCTCCAACCGTCACAGCACCTGCACCGTGAGTTTTGTGGTCCCATGGACTGCAAAACTCGTAATTAAGCCCTTAATTTCAATATTGTTAGATCATATAAGAATCATGTGCTAAACACACATACATGTCATGTATCTGTTATGCAGTGGTGAGGTATCTGTGACCTGTACAGGATGCGCAAAGTTTCGCTGCACCAGAATGGATGAATAAAACGAAGAAATTGATTGATAAAACAAATTAAACATTTATCTAGCACACAGCACAATATTGTTGTCTATATAAAGAATGCATGATATAATAACAGCCTAGAGCTCTTGAAAGCTGACAGGACATTGAAATGTTATTAATGTGCAGAGCTGTACCCACTAGCATTGTGTGTGCACAGACTAGAGTCTCTTCAGTGGTTCTTCCCATGCCTGCCTCTGGTCAAGGTCTGGAATAATAATTTTAATCATTTCAAAAAGGTGAGGGCTCAGAGGCCATATGGAAGATTCCAGACACCTCCAGGATGGGAAGCATTTTTTTGATAAACCAAGAGCAGGTTCTCTTGGGATGCTCCCTCTAGCTATTGGGTGCTGTCTGCTAAACCAGGATCTGCTGCAGTTCACAATTTATATTCCAGCTGCAGTAGCACTCTAGGAAGAATGCAAAAACTCATCATCGGTGCTGTTTTTAGTTGCTGTTAGAAAATAAATGTATTACTGGATGAATTATTTGTATTCTAATCAGCAAAATAATATATAGGCCTACATTATAATTAAGGCTCCCTGTTATCTGTTTTTACTGATTTTTACAGATAAATACAGACGGAAAACCATTTATTTTCTTGTCTGTATTTATTTTTAAATGTGGATAAAAACGGAAATTGGGTTCTTTTTGAGTGATTCTAAATACACTTTGCCATGACTGCCAGGCCAATAACTGTGTGGACTGATAGGTAAGGGGGTTAAAAATGAGAGGAATGTTTGTAAAGAAGCTCAAACCGCAGTAGGTATGCACAAGGCTGATACTGAAATGTGCATATTTTCATAAAAGTCCATTGATTTATCTTCTGCGGGTGTTCATATCACTGAAACCTGGCAGCCATGCAAGCATGCCTGCATATTCATTGGTAAAATAAATGTGAAAATATGCCAGTTTCAGCTTTATTTTTTTCACAATACCCACAATAAAAATGGATAAATACAGATAAAGCTGACAAAAAACAAATATGGATAAATACAGACTGAAATGACAAAAAAATAAATACCATAAAACCGGGAGCCCTAATTATGATCCAAGAGCAAACCATCAAGAAATTACTCAGATAATCAGCGGTGTATTGTTATAAAAATATTTTTTTTATATACAGAAAATGAGTCCATATTACATCACAAGCATAGGCAGGACAGCATATATAGCAATACATCAATATAACAACACTGGGGCCGCCCCGTAATCCTTGTGTATTTTGTAGTGTGTATTCAATCCGGGGATCTGAGGTAGTACACAATCCTTTTAACCCCTTGCATGCCCTTGACGGAACCACTCCGTCATGAGCCACGGGCGCCGTGTGCTCATGACGGAGTGGTTCCGTCATGCTGCGGCCGTTGGCGGCCGCTCCTCCCACGCGGCGCTAATTCCCCGCCTGTGCGGGCGATTAGCGCAGTGGGTGGAGTCATGACGGAACCACGCCATCATGAGCACAGCTCGCCCGTGACTCATGACGGCGTGGTTCCGTCATGAGCATAGCGGCGCCGTCAACCCCCCAAACCCCCCCAGCGCTGCAGCGGAATTCGCGCCGCAGCGAAGGGGTTAACCATACAGGTTTTTAAATCCATAGTCCTACATACTTTTCATCCTTGTATTTCAAATCCTCAGAGAGAACTGAAGCACCATATTTCGTAATCAATGCTGTCAGAGAGGCACACTGTCGAAGTTTTGGTCTCTTTAAAAAATGTCCTTTAAAATTGGAAAGTTAATATGGTGCCCGCGCTGAACTCTGGAACTCACTGCATACCCGCAGCGTTGGACTGCAACAGCTCTAGGTAAATACCTGAACCCCGTCCCCCCTTTTCTAGAGTTATAGTTCAGTTAATCTTTATTTCGATGGTTAAAAATCATCATAAAAATCCATATTATATAAAAAACAAACACATAATTTTACATTTCTAATCTAGATTAACATAAAAACAACCACCAAACAAGCTGATACAATTCATATAATAAAGGTGTAGTGTTACATACATATAGTTATAGTATATTCCTACTTAGTAGACATCTGTTGATTACGACAATAAGGCGTTAACTCAAAATCCCTTGTTCCAATCTTTGTGTAGATAACATGGCTTTACCCATAACTGGGCACCCTCAACGTATGGAACATTACCTGTTGCAAACTCACATGACGGAAAGTTTGAGAATATGTGGTGAGTTACAATCTTTTTCTCGACTTACCTAGCAAAATGATCTATTGATTCATTATTTGCAGATACTTTGAGTGTGACTGCCAACAATTTGGTCCTTTTCAGAGATACCCCTTTTTTTGACCAAACAACTAAGGAGCCATATTTTCTCCACCGATATACGAAGTCTTTTACTGCCAATGGTGAGTGTATACTGAACACCTTGGATTACTGTAACTCAAGACAGTCATGCACAGGATATTAATTATTTAGTTGATTTAGATGACTTAATTTATATCGCTACATATTATCTCTCCAGGTGGAGTGGTGGTTATTGACACCCAGGAAACAGTGTTTAACTTGGAAATTTGTGCTAAGGAGGTACAAATTACTCGTTCTTAAAGTACTTCACCTACATGCCGGTTCTAGCTGACACCTAACAAGCGCCTTGATCTTGTTATATTTGCAGAGATAAACTAATGATTTCCTAGCCATTGTTTTCTTGTATTACCTTTATCTCTCCCTCTCTATTGTAATGAGATACTCAAATGATTAACTATATGTAAATATTATATGGCGATTTGATCTGCCAACTCAAGCCTCACTGTGTGCGTTTGCTAGACATGTTACACTTTGAAGTCAATGGTGGTGGTTATCAGTGCCTTTTTTACATTTTAGATTAGACAATTCTTTTCTGTTATCTTTTTTGCTAATTGTAGCCCTGATGAAGTTGTGATTAGGATGAAACACGTGTTGGCTACGGCTACTGTGAAGGCTATTATGAAGATTACAATAAACAACTTGTTAAGAACACGATTGAAGAAACTACGATTTAAGACTACATTATTGCTATACAATTGTTATATATAAATCTCTACATATGCCGGATGACTGTATATAGATTTATATAGAACCTCAGAGTGGGGCTCTAATTTATGAATGTTGGGTGAACATTTATCCATCACGTGCACGGTAACGACTTGATTTTAATAATACTTTGTGGTAACTCTCAAGTGAGCGCTGTGGAACCCTTCTTTCACCCATCCCTTTTTGCAGTATACAGGTTACAAATATGCTGTTGAGTTGCATAATGTTATATAATAAGTAATTCTCACCCTTTGCCGAACATTTTACAAAAAGACCATCAAGTCCAAAATCAGCCTCTACTTTGAATTAATGGACTGGAAGCAAGAACGCTGCAGAAGTAGAAGATGTAATGAAAAGTTGGAATCCCAAAACAACAGCAAAAGGGTATATATTTATTTATGTATTTCACTTATAGAGCGCACAAATCACCCCATAAGGGTATCTCAGCTCTAGGACCGCATAAGTGAACCGAGGAGACCGGATTAGAAGAGCGAAGTTTTCAACAATTTCCTAAAGGCCAGGTAGTCTGTACATTGTCGCAGGCAAATGGGGCGATCGTTCCATAGGCGTGGGCCAAGGTGATAGAAGGCCTTACCACCTTCACAAGACTTTTTAAAGCGTGGGACTGAAATCAGGGCTTTGTCTCCTGACCTGAGGGGTCTATGGGGCACATAGTTAACAAATTGTCTTTGAGATAACTAGGGCCTAATCTATCTACGGCTTTATAGGCCATACTGCATATTTTGAAATTAATCCTATTACGTATGGGTAGCCAATGTAATTTCTTCAGCAAAGGGAGGGAGGCATTGGTCACCAAGCGAGCCGCGGTGTTTTGGACAACCTGTAATCTATTTATGTCTTTTTCGTTGGCTAAGATCAACAGAGCGTTACAGTAGTCTAAACGGCTTAAAATTAATGCCTGAATCAAGGATTTCCTCGAAGACAGTGGCAGGATAGAGAAGACTCTTCTGAGCATACTAAGAGTGTGGAAGCAGGCTCCAACGGTAGCCGAGACATGGTCTCTCAGGGTGAGTTTTTGGTCCAGTCGGACACCAAGGTTTTTCACCACTAGTTTAGGGCATAGGGTGGGGCCTAGTTCCTCTGGCCACCACCTAGGCGACCACCTAACATTGGCATCACCAAATAGCATTATCTCAGACTTGGTGGCGTTCAATTGGAGAAAATTCATTTTCATCCATTCCGCTGTAGATTTCATTCCTTCACAGAGAAGTTCTTGGGTGTTAGGGTTGGATTTATCAAGTGGAAGGAGTAACTGGGTGTCCTCAGCGTATGATATAGGGCTAAAGCCCAGTTTTCTCAACAGTCTCGCCAGGGGAGCAACGTAAACGTTAAACGAGGTGGGGCTCAAGCAGGATCCCTGAGGTACTCCTTTGGTGACTTTGGTGGTTTTGGAGTGGTATGAGCCTAGGTTAACGGTCTGTGTTCTGTCGAATAGGAAGTTGGTTAACCATTTCAGCGCTTTCCCTGTGATGCCTATTTCACCCAGTCTTCTGAGTAAAATTTGGTGGGATATGGTGTCAAATGCTGCGGAAAGGTCAAGCAGCACCAAAAGCACCGCTTGACCCTTATCCAACAGCGTCCTGATGTTGTCCGTCACTGCCACTAGGGTAGACTCAGTGCTGTATCTGGCAACAAGGACATTGTATCCTTAATTGAATTTTTTCAAAGTGAGGCCTTCACATCACCAATGATACCATAAAAGAGAAGTGGATCATTGTAGCTGGCATCTTCGGAAAGGAGGGTTCATTGGGGATTACCACAAATCCTAATAACTCCAGAGGAAGGGAAAATAATGAAATAGAAGAGACTGCACACTTTTTCATTCATGATCCCTCAGGCATGAAATGTTGTGTGCATGCAAAGCCTACAAAAGAAACAAGTGGGCAATTAGGGTGATATTTGAAGAAGTGCAATTTTAAAGCTAATCTGGCATTACTGTTTAATTATGTTGTTTTGGGAGAAATGTATGGGTGGACTGAAGCAAATCTATTGTGATTGGTTACAAGATTACACATAAAATTCTAATGTAAATGTAATAAATTACATAGTACAACGTTTTTTTATTTTTTTATTTTTTATTAAAGTTTTATTGAAATAACACAAAGTTACATTCTGTAACCAACAAAACAAGCCAGCAATATTATAGCCTCATTACCCTTGTGGTACATGCCAATACAGTCGCGCGTATACATCCATATCTGTGTGTTGTCCTGTCCTTATGCTAGACACTCACTTAATGGGCCCCTCAGTGCAGAGCTAGATCAGATCGCCCAATGTGCCCACCTAGTAACCTGTGTAAGCGTTCCGGGGTTCCTCACGTTCCACTTAGGTGACGACTAAACAAGATAACCGCCCAGTCTCTCTCTCGATAGTCATTAAGCAAACCCACTCACCCCTTCCCCCCCATACCGACTGAGCACGCACCTGACTTCCCAGCCTCACCCATCCAATGCATCCCTCTCACCCTCCGCCTCTCGTCTCTCCTGAGCCCATTGCACAAATGGTTCCCAAATGTCCCGCGGGCGGGAGGCCGGTGGCAGTAAGTATCAAAATGTGTTCAACTGCACGTGGCCATAAGTCACGTCTGCCAGCCATCCTTTCACCGAGGGCACCCGGCTTCTACCCCAGTGTATCGCCACCTGCCGTTTAGCAAATAGGAGGAGTAAAGCATGTAGTTTACGTGTTTTAGGTGGTGTGTCCTTTACATAGCCCAATATCCCCAGCTCAGGGGATGGGGCATCAGTTCGACCTAATATCTGATTGATCAGAGTGAACACCTGAGACCAAAATTCCGCAAGATTGGGGCAGGACCACGCCACGTGCATGAAGGAGGCAGGCTCGCCCCCGCACCTCCAACACCCGACCTCCTCCCTTAAGCCCATTCTATGTAGAGCGATTGGTGTTCTATATATTCTGTGCAAATACTTGAAATGTATGAGCCTCAGTTTATAATTGGGGGAGAGCTCGGCTAGCTGTCCACAGCAGAAGGTCCACTGTTCTTCCGATAGGGGAGAGCTGAGCTCCTCGTTCCAGCGTTGAAGAGACTGAGGTCGAACCGCCGGCGCCACACTCTGCATTGACTTATAAAGTCTAGTGACCAATCTCCGGGGAGATTGGGATCCCACCACGCCCTCCAGCACCGGGAGGACCGGGGGGGCCGCCGGAAAATTTTCGCTCAACACTCGGCAGGCCTCCCGCAGCCTGTGGTATAAAAACCGTTCAGAAAAGTGCACCGCCTGCCCTTCCGCCGCCACCGGCGGCTGCATAAAGGCATTATCCGGAAACAGGTCTGCGAACGTGTGTAGGTGCATCCTCCGCAGCAGGGGCGGGCTAATTCCGTCCCCAATGCAGGGCAACAGCGGGTTACGTGCCAGGGACAGAGACGGGGCATACAAAAGCGGCACTCCCGTCTTGCGTCTCAATTCCACCCAGACCCAGCGCAGCATTCCCACAGTGTCCACATCTCCTCGGGGGCGGCGTGCCCTTTCACAAATGGCCACTCGCAGCGGGATTGGTGCCACAGTGTCCCGCTCAACAGCCACATGCGGCTGGAAAGGCGTCGGATGCACCCAAAAGTGCAAAAATTGGGCTTGTGCACACAGGGCATATAAGCGCATGTCTGGTGCTCCTAGCCCACCCTGTGATAACGGCAAGGTCAGCACATCCCAGGATGCTCGTAGCTGGCCGCCAGCCCACACCGGCGTGAGTAAATGCGATCTCAGCGTTTCAAAAAAATGCGACGTCAAGGGAACCGGTATATTCGCAAAGAGATATAAAAATTTAGGCAGAACAACCATTTTAACCAAGGCTATCCTGCCCGTTAGGGACAGAGGTTATCTCATCCATATCTTTACCCTCTCCTCCAGCCACATGACAGCCCTCCCGAAGTTCAGAGTCCAGATCTCCTGAGGCACGCGACTCACCCAGATACCTAAATACTTAACAGCGTCCGTTTCCCACCGTAAGGGATATTCCGATGTTATCCTCGGGGTGTTTTCCGTCAATGGAAAGACCACCGATTTGGACCAATTTACCGATATTCCAGCCAGCCCCTCAAAACGGATGAATTCGCGTAATACTATGTCCAGGTTTTCTTCTGGTTTCGTGAGATAAAGTGTTACGTCATCTGCATAGAGCGATATGAGCAGACTCTGTGAGCTGAGCCCTATTCCTCGCGCCGTGTGATGCTGCCTAATGCAAGCCGCTAGCGGCTCCATCGCAATTGCGAAGAGTAGCGGGGATAGCGGGCATCCCTGACGCGTACCTCGCGAGACAGGGAACGGGTCCGAGACCATACCGTTCACCCTAACCCTGGCGCGGGGCATAGTATATAACAATCGGATCTTTTTAATTAGTAGCTGGCTAAAGCCGATACGATTCAGTATTGCAAATAAATATGGCCATTCCAGAGTGTCAAATGCCTTGGTGGCATCTAAGAAATCCACCGCAGCACGCTCGTCCGGGTGTAAGTAATGCAGGATAGAAAAGATCGTCCAGAGATTGTGGGAGGTGGACCTCCCAGGGATAAACCCAGACTGGTCCGGCAGGGCTATCAGAGGTAGCATTGGTTGTATTCGATTGGCAAGCAGTTTGGCTAGTATTTTCACATCTACATTTATCAAAGAGAGAGGCCTGTATGAGTCCATCTCTTCCATCGGTTTGTCTGGCTTGAGCAGGGTAATAATCGACGCTTCGCGCATCGTTGCGGGCAGTAACCCCACCTTCAAAGCCTCCTCATACACTGCCAGCAGACGGGGAGCCAGCTCCTCGGCGTATGCCTTATAGAAGGCCGTAGTCAGGCCGTCAGGGCCAGGGGCTTTATCGAGGGGCAGGCTTCTGATCACCTGGGCCACATCCTCTGCAGTTATCGGGAGATCCATATATTCCCTATGTGTGTTATTGAACCAGACCAATGCTATGGATTCCAAGAATGAGTCCAGCCCCTCCGGGCATTCACCCTGGGTGGCAGTGTACAGACCAGAGTAAAAGCCCGAGAAGGCATTTAGGATTTCCTCTTGTCCCCGGATTGTGGCCCCAGTTTTCAAACGCAGTTCATGGACGTATGCAGCGGATCTGGACGGTCGTATCATATTTGCCAGTGTGCGACCCGGTCTATCCCCCTCCCCGTACCTCCTGGCCTCGGCATATTTACCTAGGAACTTAAACTTCACGTTGTGCCTCTGCAGCATACTCTAAAAGCTTATTTTTCAGTAGACCCATGATGTCAGGAGTGCTTGTGTCATAAAAGCGTTTTTCCAGGTCTTTTATGTCCGCTTCCAGGGAGGCAAGTGTACCTCGTATAGCTTTCAACACCCCGGCCTGTGGAGCAATGCATTGGCCTCGTATAACCACTTTGAATGCTTCCCACAGGGATGACTCAGTGTCCACTGAGCCTGTATTCAGCACAAAGTAGTCGGTAATGTCACCCCTGATCTCCTCCCTAAACGCCTCATCTAGCAGAGCATGCCACGGTAGGCGCCAGGAGAACCCGCGCGGAGGCACACCAGGCAACGACACCCGCAACAGGCATGGCGCATGGTCAGAGAGCGAGCGCGGCATGTGCTCAACCTCTGCCGTCCACAGAGCAGCATCACGAGAGAGTAGCCAGTAATCCAGACGGGACCAGGCGCAGCGGTGATCAGTGATACAGGTACCCTCTCTCAGCCCATCATGCCTGACCCTCCACACATCAACCAGTCCCTCCTCCTCAACAATCACCCCCAGAGCGGCGCCCGCCATTGGGTGTAGGCAGCGGGCAGCGCCCCGTCTATCCAGCGTATCATCTAACACTGCATTAAAGTCACCTCCCCAGATTATGGTAGTGCACCCAGCCGCCCGCACCCTTGCCCAGACGTCCTGAAAGAACTCAGGGGAGTCTACATTCGGGCCGTAAACAGCCACTATTGACACCAATATGCCGCATAGAATTCCCCGGACTAATACATATCGTCCCTCAGGATCAATTTGCGTCAGCTCTTCCCTCTAATCCAACCCTAGCTTAACCAAAATAGCCACCCCCCGGGCGTATGTTGAATACGTGGCTGAGTATATATGCCCCCAGCAGGCATGACGAAGCCGGGGAGACGAGGATGCACCCAGATGCGTCTCCTGAAGGAGACATATGTCTATGTTGTGGCGGACTAAGTAGGCGTGCACTAATCTAGCCTTCCTGCAGTCATTCAGACCTCTCACATTCCATGTTATACAGTTTAAGGCATTAGTTAACTTGTGAGTCATGTCTTATGGCAAAACGATATACCTATTAACTTCCACATTTCCTATGTATGAAATCGACCACATAGCAGATTGCATGCAAGCTGGCAATAAGTTCCAAACCAAAACATCACACCGTCCACCCCCCACCCACTCCAACCCCCCAAACAGGTTGTTAATTGCCCATCCTAAAACCAATAACGTCCAACAAGGTTGGGAACCTTCCCATGGGGTCATGTCTATGCCAGTGTCTACCCCGCTTAGAACAGGGTGGCCAGAAGATCTGCAGACAGCCTGGCCCGCCGAAGACCACATTTACAAAGGGCATCGTGGCATGTCATTATGTGAAAGGAAGCAAATGTTCGCAAACGTTCGGCACAGGTTATTCAACCGGCAAGAGCAGCCAAGTCACAGTACATTCATACGATACCCATATCAGTCATTGTCACTCAAGTTTCCGGTCGTCGCCTCTGCGCCCTCAGTCGGTCGTTTGAGCTTCCTTCTGCCGCCAACGTGTTTGGCAAATTTCATCGCCGACTTTGCATCCGTGAAGAAGTGTGTGGTGCCCTCGAATGCCACCTTGAGTTTCGCCGGATACAGCAATGAGTATGGGATCTGCGCCTGAAGGAGAAGTCTCTTGGCCGGTAGTAACTCTCTCCGCGCCGCCTGCACAGCTGGAGTAAAGTCTGGGTAGAAAGAAACTGTGTTCCCCTGATGCGTTATCTTGCCCCTCTCTCTTGCAAGCCTGAGGATAACGTCTCTGTCTTGGTAATTAAGAAGCTTGGCAATAATGGGCCTCGGAGGCGCCCCAACCGGCGGTCTCTGGCCCAGCGACCTATGTGCCCTCTCCACCACAAAGACCGCTGAAAGGTGCGGATCAAACAGCTCATGAAGCATCTCCGTAATGTAGGTCTCCATTTTGGATATAGTGGTCGTCTCTGGGATCCCCGTGACTCGGAGATTGCTTCGCCTCGATCTGGCTTCTAAATCATCATTCTTTGCTCTGATGATTCCTAGCAGCTTGTCCATATGTAGGAGCTGCTCCTTAGTCTCAACCTGAAACTCATGGACGTCAGCAGCGCGACCATCCAGCGAGTCCAGACGCGACTCATGCGTGGTAACCTGCGACTTGACCGACTCGAGCTGTGATGTGAGGGTGTCCAGCTTAGTATCAATGTTGCGTAGGCTGGATCTCATCTCTAGCATAAGGGTCCTCAGATCCTCTCCTTGATCCTCCACAATCTGTTCATGCCTGCTCCCCGCCGGCACCTCAGCTCCAGTGTCCACCTGTCGTGTCGCACGCTTAGTGTCAAACGTAATCTTCGACTGCTTGGCGTCGTGCTTCTCCATCTCAGCTGCCGCGGAATTCACCCTCGAGCCACTAGAAAAAGGGCAGCCTTCCGTTTTCAAAGAGCAAATGCTCCTGTGCTCCGCAGAACAGCCACTATGGCGTGCCAGTCAGATCCAGTGCTCAGAAAGGGCGAGATGGTCCTCCCGCCGCGCTTTGGGGTCAGGCTAGCCGCTCCCCCGCAGTCACAGGCGCCCCTCGTGTACCTCACCACGTCGGCCCCGCTCTCCGGGCGACCCGGCAAATGCCTCCAAGCAGCACAGCTCGCTGCGACCCGGTGATGAATACAGGCCCCAGCTAGGCCCGCAGAATACAAGGGTTCGCTCTCCTGTAACGAAAGCTAGAAGGAAGTTGGCACGGAAACTGCAAAGTACAAAGACAGAGTTTATTAACCCTTAAGGGTGGTCCTACAACCCATACGACATTCTTCAGTATTGCATAGAGTAGCACAAAGGACTTGCATACACAGTCCCCTTTTATACACAACAGAGGGGCTCATAAGTGGGTGGATACAATATGAAGCAGCATTCATTACCTTTTATGGTCATTTTTCGATGCAGAATCAATATGTGGGCGGAGTTAGCACACTCCTAAGCCCGCAGAAACATGGTCAAGCAAGGACTAACTGATAACAGATGTGGTCAAGTCTGGGCATGCGCCAGACGGACAAAGGAGCTATTTATAGACTGTTACTAGGCAGATTATGAGAGCAACTGACAAGAAGATAGGACTCTTCTCGTGCTGAGCACGTGGAGACACGACAATACAAGATGGAGTCCAGACATTAGTCAACATAAGGAGGGAAACTTGGTCCAAGGCAGGGGAATTCATGTCTTTAGTGAATGCTTAATCATATCGCTGTTTTAATTTTCAACAGACGACCCTTTCAGCATTTACTGAAGACATCCGGCTTATTAGGATAATCATCATATATGTCAATTTTCATCATATCTTCTACCTCTTTAGTTAAATGTTTCTGATAGGTGACATTGGCAATAGCTTTCTTATCAGGAATACAAAATGACACGCATAGAGAACAGAGTAAAGGACCACATTGGACACAAATGCAACAAGAAAACAAAATTGCCACAATAATGCAGAGACCAGTCAAAACCTTCCACCCCCATGTAGTGATCAATGCCCAAAACCATCCAGAAAAGGTCCAAGTGCCATTTTCTGTATGGATTTCAGCTGCAATTTTATGCAATTTGTTGATAGCATTATAAACTGATGGCGTGTGGTCAGGAATAAACACACAACAACTACTTCCAATAATTTTACATGCTCCACCTCGGTCAGCTAACATAACATCTAATACCATACGATTCTGTAATGCAACAATTCTAGTAATTTGTAATTCTTCCGTAAGATTCCCAAGAGCAGCAGCGGTTTGATTTGTCACAGCCTCTACAACTCTCGTTAATCTTCGAACTTTCCTACTATTTAGGGCAGCTCCAACAAAGAAAAACAATCCTAAGTTAAAATCAATATACTGCTGCAAGCTAGTATCAGTTTGATCAACGTCATCAATAGATAGAGTACGTTTATACCTATTTATAGTCACATTATTCAACAACTTTAAATCTTTATGATAAGATGCAGGTGCCAAGAATACAGGAGGTAATAAGAATGCTACATAACATACTCCGGACCAGCCAGCTGGTAAACGATAATAACCCTTATTCCCACATACGAAGTATGTGTTATGGGAGGCTAAGAAAGTACTATTATTCAACCCGTCTATGTTCAATACAATAATGCAATCACTAACACCAACAGGAATATAACCCACACTCTGGACACACAGGTCCGCTTGAGCTTGTGCCACTTGAATCACAAATTGTTCATTCCTTGTAGTGTCTCTGGTGTTCGTGAAAATGTAGGGGATCGATTCATTGTCTGGTCAATATTCTTCCCATTCCCATATTGTCCCATTCGCTTGTGGATAACCATCTTTATCTTGATGACATTCCTTATTGAGTCTAAAAAGTAGTCGTCCCGCTGTAGGTTTCCGTGTGGCAAAAAGCAAAGTGTACCATGCTCTACAAGAGCCATTATGAGAAAAAGGAAGACGTATGAATGGCGTTCCTCCTTTCTTCTGATGAGCTGGCATTATACCACATATCCAACAGTTCGTAGCATTTGTAGCGACATGGGTATGATGCAACATTTGGATGAAAGTGTTATTCAAATAAGACTGACGATGCTTCAATTCTTGATACGGAAGGGTATAAAAATAGTGCTCCTCAGGCACTGGAGTGGTCAAAACAAGCAACTCACGGGCAGGAGTCACATCCTCAACAAACCATGTGGTTATACCAACAATAGCCACAATGATAATAAAACTTGTCGCACAAAGAATCTTCTTCTTCTCCATCTTGTAGTAAAAAAAGGTCAATATCTTCCTGAAACTAAAAGGTTGTCAGAACTCTTCCCCTTAGGCAGCCGTTGATTTCTTCACCAGCGGGCCAAGACGGGTGTCACTACACTAATGCAGGGCTGACCCCCCCCTTGCCTCATTGGCTCTCCGTTTCACTAACCCAAGGGCCGTTCTGACAACGTCTTTGGATGCAAAAAAAAAATCACTTCCTCGGTCTGAGATGATATCTTCTTCCTCCAGGAATCGCTTGGTCCGGGAAGAGCTCCTCAGTGTCGTTCGGTTCCACAGCACGGCCTTTCTCCGCAGTCAGGATTTCTCGATGGTCGGTCAACACAGCAGGCTCCACCAATCCAGGCGGCACTTTACGACAGTGCAAGGAGTGGATCCAGTTCTTCCGATTAGAAATCCGCACAGCTGTCCTCGTTGCGAGCAAGACTTGCTCAGGACCAACCCATCTCGGCTCCAGACTGTTCGTCCTTTCGAAAACTTTCAGCATCACCTGATCTCCAGGTCGGAGATTATGACCTTCACCTGTGGACCGATCAGGGAGCGCTTCTCGAACCTGTTGATGAATAGAAACCAAATTATCCGTTAACTGTGCCAGATAATCATTCATCATTACACAAGGTACATCATACACTGACCTCGGTTTTGGTGGACCCCAAATATTCATTGGGCGTCCAAACACGATCTCGTAAGGTGTGAGACCGGTCCGAGAATGCGGTATCGATCTAATTGACAATAATGCCAGCGGTAAAGCGTCTGGCCAAGTCAAAGAAGTCGAAGCTTGAATCTTCGCGATCTTAAGCTTCAGAGTACCATTATATTTCTCGACCAATCCCGCAGACTGAGGGTGAAACACTGCATGAAATTTTTGGGTAATTCCCAGGCCTTTCAGGACATACTTGATAACGTCTGCTATAAAATGAGGTCCGTTATCACTCCACAACAATCTGCAAACACCATATCGAGGGAAGAACTCCTTCAATAGTATCTTGGCTGTAGTCATTGCAGTATTATCTTTCGTAGGGTATGCCTCAACCCATTTGCTGAAGGCACAAACCACGACTAGAACATACTTCAGATTGTTACAGCGCTCGAGCTGAATGTAATCCATCTGCAAAACCTCAAAGGGTGCAGTAGGTGTCGCAAATCCTCCTGCTGGAGTTCGGGTACCCTTTCCCGGGTTATACCTCAGGCAAATCATGCAGGTCTGCACTACCCTCTTTGCCGTACTAGCGATCTCCGGATGCTCCCAAACTCGTGTGAGTAATTTAACAATTGCGGAAGCTCCGACATGCGCTAGTCCATGTGCCATCTGAACCATAGGTTGCACGAAGGCAGTGGGTAACTTCCACTTATCCATCTGCTTACTTCTCCAACACCCTTCATCATCTAATTCTCCATCGTTTGACCATTGCTCCCGTTCCTTATCGGAAGCGGTCCTCTGTATTTCCAGCACTTCTCTCCTTGCATCGTGCCATCTTTCTGCCTGTGCCTTCACAACATACATTGCAGTAGCACCAGGCTGCACCGCAGTCTCTCGTGCCACCCGGTCTGCTAAAGCATTCCCTTCTCCAACTTTATCAACCACTTTCTTATGGGCACTACATTTAACTATAGCAATCTTCTTTGAATATGTTAATGCAGTCAAAAGGTTGTGAACTAACTCCCCATACATTATCTGTGCTCCATGTGACGTTAGAAAGCCTCTCTCCTTCCAGAGTAGGCCGAAATCGTGCGCTACTCCGAAGGCATAGCGGCTATCTGTATAAACATTCACACACAATCCTGCACTGAGCTCACATGCTCGTGTTAATGCTATCAGTTCCGCTGCTTGAGCTGATTTCTGCGGTATGCGTGCAGTCTCCACTATTGTTTGTAATGTGGTAATTGCATACGCTGCTGAAGTCGTACCATCTGGTAGCCTCAGGCATGATCCGTCCACCCACAGTTCTCCATCTACATCTGTAAAGGGCGTATCCTGGAGATCAATACGACCCTTTGTCTGTTCCTCAGTCACAAGAATACAATCATGTGCTTTTCGTGCTTCAGACTGAGTTTCCGGGAACGGCAACAATGTGGCTGGATTTAACGTTGCACACCTCTTTAACGTAATATGAGGAGCCAAAAGCATCAACTCATATCCCGTTAAACGGGCACTGGTCAAATGTTGCGTCTTTGTCTGATTAAGCAGGGCATCAACAGCATGGGGGACTAATACCAACAGCTTATGAGATAGCACAATTCCCTCGCTTTGGCGTATTGACACAGCTGTCGCCGCAACCGAGCGAAAACAACCAGGCAACGCTCGGGCAACAGGATCAAGTACAGCCGAAAAATATGCACAAGGGCGCTGCTTGTCGCCGTGCATCTGCACTAAAACTGATAATGCACATCCATCTTTCTCATGCACGTACAGTGAAAAGGGCTTCGTATAATCAGGGGTACCTAACACTGGTGCTGAACAAAGGGCTTGTCGTAATTGCTGAAAGGCAATTTCACACTCATTTGACCAGGGAAGAGGAATTGGTGTGTCTTTTGTCAAAAGTGCTAACAATGGCTTAGCTATGTGTGAAAACCCCAATATCCATTGCCTACAAAAAAGAAGCAAAACCCAAAAATGCACGCACGTCCTTCTGTGTGGAAGGCACTGGCGTGTCCAAAATTGCTTGAATACGATCTGGTGTGAGTGCACGCCCCTCCTTAGACAAAAGGTGACCCAAATAAGTCACCTTTGGTCTACAGAATTGCAATTTCTTCTTCGACACTTTGTGATTGTGAGATGCCAAAAAGGAAAGCAAGGATAACGTACTCTTCTCACACAGCTCAGGAGTGTCAGCCGCCAACAAGGTGTCATCGACATATTGTATAAGGGCGACACCCTCGGGCAGAACAAAGGAATCCAATTGCCGTTTCAATGCTTGACTGTAAATGCTAGGGCTTTCCGTATAGCCCTGGGGGACTCTACAAAATGTATAAGACCTATTATTCAGAGTAAAACCGAAAAGGTATCGGCTATCAGGGTGAATAGGGATCGAAAAGAAGGCATTTTTCAAATCAATAACTGAAAATGTGGTCGCCGTTGGCGGGACCAAAGTGAGTAACGTCGTGATGTCAGAAACCACTGGATACTGAGGTATCACAATCTTGTTCACTTCCCTTAAATCAATGATAAACCGATAAGCCCTGGTATCCATATCTTTCTTCAAAATGGGTAAGATAGGACTGTTGCAAACATTATAGGGAACTTCTTCCACTACCCCCACCTTAATCAAATCCTGCACAATCTGTATGAGTGCCTCCTCCCCCTCCTGGGAAATACGATACTGAGGGAGGCGTGGTAACACCGCACCCTCCTGGACACTAATGTGGACAGGCGGAATCACCATCTGTCCCACATCAGTATCCGAAGTCGCCCACAAAGAACGAGGGAGGGAAGCTAATGCAGTATCCTCCGCAACCACACACATCCGGTCTGTCATCGGGTGATTATCGTTTAATATCACACGTACTCCAGCGGGGGAACAGCGGATCGTAGCTCTGAAATGCTTGAGCATATCAAGACCCATAATGTTGTCAGGCGTGTTCGGGGCAAGCAGAAACGGACAGGGCGCAGAAAAGTGGTCAGCATGGAATGCAAGGGGTCGGGAAAGAGGGCTTCGAGAGAGTGTACCATCAAACCCTACCGATGTAACCATTAAGCCAGATGGGGGAGCCCTCAGAACCAATTGCTTGGACAGCGCACTGCGGGTAGCTCCTGTATCAACTAGGAACCGATCAGTAGAACCCAAAACATTTGCTGAAACATAAGGACCCTTCTGATCAACCGGCACTTCAACTGATTCTAACCCCCATCCAACGCAATCCTATGCATGCTGTGAGTCATGATACCCAGAACGGTCGTTCCCAGACATTTGATACTGGTGTTGCCTATCAAACACATTAGGCCTATCCCGTTGCTGTACGCTAGACTCAAATCGAGTACGATCATTAGAGTTCCCTCTATAATTCGAAAAGCCCCCTCTACCTCTCGGTGGTCCCTGACCACGTCCCTGACGAGATGCATACAACACCGGACAATCTCTGGCCCAATGACCCGACTGTTTACAATACGCACATTGATTTCTATTTACATCTGACCGACCCGAAGGGGGACCATAGAATCCTCCCCTACCTCGTTCTACACCCCGACGATGCGGACCATATACTTGTGCCAACATCACCTTAGTTTTCAAATCTTTTGATTTCTTCTCCTCATTCCCCTTCGCTTCTTGTTCCTGACGCTCATAATACTGGGCCATAGTCAGATGGGATGCCGGGGACGAGGTGGACCAAGAACTTTCACTCGCTTTTAAACGAGCTGCTATTCCTGGTAATAAATTCGCCACGTATTTATCCACAAAAAGATGCCGGCCCGTATCATCCGTAAGCGACTGACCACTGAAATCATGAAATGTCTCCTCAAAGCGTGTAAAGAAATCTGAAACTGATTTATCAACCTTCTGTTTACACGAGGCTAACATATTCCAATCAATCTTTTTAGGGGGAATAATCGTTTTCAACATGGTCAAGATAGCAGCAGGAAGATCTAAAATAATCCGCGGTGGTTTTTGCGCGGGTTTTCTCTCCCTATCCTCATCCTCAATCTCGGTCCACCTAGCCTTAAAAGCGGGAACATCATCCACCTTCCGCACAGATCTCCACATATCCGGTGGTAATATGAGCCCAAAGAACAAATCTATATCTGCTAAAGTCATAGTACAAGAATTCAAGGCCCCTTAGACCTCTTCATAAAAGGCCGCTGGATTCTTGCGGGGGTCAGGCAATGCATTCTTTAATGCCATAACATCAGCCCTATGCCAGGGAGTATAGACCCAATTATACACAAAATATCCCTTAGCATCGGCGGAAGTAATATCCAAACTAGTTCCCGCTCCTTTAGGAGGAACATACAAAGGTGCCGCCTCTCGCATCGGTTTAGCATGCACTAGTTCGCTCTTGTCTGAGTGGGAGGTAGATGATTGGTCATCGCCGATACGTGGATCCGACTGCTCCTCCTCCCCGCCTTTAGGCGCGCTCTCTCTTTAAGGTCACTCGCCGCGTCCCGCAATGCATACAGTCGCCGGACCGCATCAGGTGCCTTAGAGGGAGAAAAAACACCGTTACGCAATGCTTTAGCATCTAATACTACATCATCAGGCTCAAAAACTTCTGAATATTTCCGAAAGGCAGTAATCACTTCATCAGAAAAGGTTTCAAGAAAATACAACTTCTCTCTATCCCGCCACTTTTCCAAAGAGTCCAACAATTCAGCAAGGGATAACTTGCCCTTAAGTGCACGAAGAGAAATTTTCCGAAGCTCACCCATACGCTCAACTGATAACATAGACCGCGTGTCTACCTTATCCGAAACCAATCCAGACTCCTGTGCTCTCGGGGCGGACGCGCCAACATAAGGGGGCGGAGAACAATCTAATAAATAAAAATCATCTTCAAGATTAGTAAGGACAGGATAAAGTGGCTGGCGGACAGCATATTGACCCGAGACTTGCAACCTATGCTCTTTCTCTTGTCTCTCCGCCAGTTCTCTTTCCTCCCGACGCTTCGCTTCCTGTGCTCGCACATGATCATTTTTCCGTTGCTCTTTATCAAACAGCGCTTTCTCACGTTTCTCTCGCTCACGCACTTCCTTCACCCATATCCGTACACATTCAAACATGTCTTGCCGAGCACGCCGTTTACACATACACTGTTCCACATATTCAATCTTACGCATATCAAACGATCCATACAAAGGCCATCGTAACTCAGGATCCTTTTTGGTGTATTTCCTCCACACTGTGCTGTACATTATAGAGGAAAGACCATGATTCACATACATATCCCTATTAGGAGTCCCCTCTGGGGGGGCTGGAGCAGATTCCTCAAGATTTAACCGGTTTCCAAAGCAGCAGCACCACTTACGGAGTGCGCTAAAAGCAGGCATGCTCAAAAATAATGCAAAATATGCAGTATTATCAAAAAAATGGCACTTAAACTTTGCGCCGTTCAGATTTAAACAACTCCGGAGAAATATCTCCACATTACCTGCCTATATGTGTTGCAACGCATATATTCTCACAGTAATCAATACAAAATATGACCGGTCATCACAAATCAAACTCAAATAGCCAACCCAGGCATCAAAACTCGGGGCAAGTACCGTACAACGGTTCTTACCAATCAAGAGTGTCCAGGTTCCAACTGCCAAGTTCCAAAATTCGCCCAAACGGCTGTCACGGCAAACCGACAGAAGAGGTCTCAGTCGAGGACCGGCGCCACCCAGAAGGTCAGTTCGGAAGGGAAGGAAGAAAACCTTGGGATGCCAGGACTAAAACGCCACTGGCAGTGATCACATCCCCGGCAAAATTCCTCACCTTCGTCACGACCAGTCCTTCGAGCAGCCGAGTCGCCGATGAGCCCCACGTGACGGGCGCCAATTGATGAATACAGGCCCCAGCTAGGCCCGCAGAATACAAGGGTTCGCTCTCCTGTAACGAAAGCTAGAAGGAAGTTGGCACGGAAACTGCAAAGTACAAAGACAGAGTTTATTAACCCTTAAGGGTGGTCCTACAACCCATACAACACTCTTCAGTATTGCATAGAGTAGCACAAAGGACTTGCATACACAGTCCCCTTTTATACACAACAGAGGGGCTCATAAGTGGGTGGATACAATATGAAGCAGCATTCATTACCTTTTATGGTCATTTTCGATGCAGAATCAATATGTGGGCGGAGTTAGCACACTCCTAAGCCTGCGGAAACATGGTCAAGCAAGGACTAACTGATAACAGATGTGGTCAAGTCTGGGCATGCGCCAGACGGACAAAGGAGCTATTTATAGACTGTTACTAGGCAGATTATGAGAGCAACTGACAAGAAGATAGGACTCTTCTCGTGCTGAGCACGTGGAGACACGACAATACAAGATGGAGTCCAGACATTAGTCAACATAAGGAGGGAAACTTGGTCCAAGGCAGGGGAATTCATGTCTTTAGTGAATGCTTAATCATATCGCTGTTTTAATTTTCAACACCGGGGGGGTATCACCAGCCAACAACCCCCCCTGTCAGGGGCCAGATGCTGTCCAACGCCTTCTCAATATCCGTGGCAATAGTTTCACAGTACCTCCCGAGTGGATGGGTCACTCCTCTCCCCCCTTACAGTGTCTCGGACATGCACCGGTGGACAGGCGCTCCAGCGACACGGTCCCATGCCGCCACAGCTCCCCGCCGGTCAGCGCTCCACATCCCTCAGTGGAATCTCCCTTTAGGCACAGCCTCACTGGTTCGCCATCCGCCCCCGTTCGCGCCACCTGGCCTCATTCACACTTTGGCCTCCCCGCTGTGCATAATCGAACAATGGTGCCTCCGCAAGCTTCACAGTGCCGCCGGAGCAGGAGCCCACACGGTCGAATCCTCTTCAGGGCCGCGATCAGCCGGAGATACCCCGCACGTGCAGCTCTCACCTCACGCCCTCACCGGGGGCCCCGATCGGCACCCCCACCGCCTCCGGCGATCGCCACGGCAACTCCGTGGGGCAGCAGCAGTCACGTGGCCTGAGCTCCGGCGCGCCCACAGCGAGCCCCCAGCCAGAGAAGCCTCTTCCAGCAGCCGGGCCCACAGCCGCGCGGGCGCCCCGGCCTCAATTTCCTCAGCGCCGCCCACGGGTCGCAACGGCGCCAGATCCTCACGCCGCCTCAGGCTCCAACGGGCCGTATCTCTGCCCCCAAATGCTCCGAGTCTTCAGGATTTCACCCTTCTGTGCAGCGCCACATACGCTATCACCTCGGCAGGTCCGGGCGGGCTCGGCTAGTCCACAGGTGCAGGATTATTGTGAGGATAGGATTCCGGCCAGCGGAGCTCGCTTAGATGGTGGCCATTCCGCGGCTCGGCAAGCCACTCCCCCACATAGTACAAAGTTGACTGTTCAATGACGTTTAAAGTTTAAAGTTTGGGAAACCAGCAGATTCCCCAATGTTGCCCTGTGAATGGGTTGCCTATTTTGGGAATTTCTATCTTGGGTATAACATAATTCGACGAAATAATGTTTTATGGGTCTTGTTCTAGTAGCACTTTATATTTTAAGGATTTTTTTAATCTCTACTATTGTTTTTATAATTATGTGTGTATTTAGAGTTTTTCAACTATTTTTCTTGGATTGTTTTTACTTTAAGATGTTGAAGATGAAATTATAATTGCAATACATCAAATAAATTTCAATTTGGATTTGGACTAATAATATATAGGGCTTGCATCCAGCCTTACTCTCCTAGCCTGTTGTACCATTGCCATTAGAACACCACATTAAACCTCTGCTTGCGGCAAGGTGGTGGATGTGTGTGTATGTGTGAGTGTGTTAGACTCCGACCAATTTGAGCCATATTAGTGCACCTCCATTATTCTGACGAGCGCCTAGCTCCTTTATGGGTTCCGGAGTAGCGGGCTACATGCCGAAAAAAGCACTTCAACAGCCCATCAGGGGTAACAAGAGCCATATAAATGCAAACCTTTTTCCCTCTTCTATCCCTCCGCTATCCTTCTGAATCCAAATAACTGACTAACCTATCCACCACTCAAATTACTTCCATATTTCACTATACTAATTCAACACTAATCCTTTATGGGTTCCGGAGTAGCGTGCTACATGCCGAAAAAGCGCTTGCACCCCTCGTTGGGGTTAGTAAGCGCTATATAAATGCAATTACTATACAATTACAATACAATAAATTAAAGAGTACAAGTCTGAAAATACAAAGAAAAAACCTGCTCTGGGTCTGTTACTCATGCACGGACCTGGAAAACCAGAGAGCTCTGCTCAGCACTGTCCCCACCTCCTATTCTATCACTTTTTCTCTACTGCTCTCCTATATATTACCATTCCTTTTCTTTCATTCCTTTCTTCTCTCCTCCATTTCTCTAATATCTGATTTTTTCCACCACTAACCCATCTATCTTCCCAGACAAGTTTTGGAGTCTTTGTGCATTTATGAAATTCTGTGTTAATAACATTGTGCATGTTAGAAATGGAATTTCTGGTTGGCTAAGGCATACGCCTAAGCCAGGCAGAAACCACCACCACTCTAGTCAGGGCAAGGGATTTACACACGGAAGATAACCCCTGCTCATCCCTTTGGTAGCTTGGCATGAGCAGTCAGGCTTATCCCAGAGGCAATGTGTAAAGCATTTGCGCAACACAAACACACAGCAGAAACACACTAGGCACACTACAAAAGAAACTCCACAAAAGGTTATATAAAAATAGCCTTTGTATTATCCAAAACACACTAGAATCATAATCACACAACGTACACTGTGCCAACTGGCACTAGGCAATATTTACAGGGGATTATATACAGGACCTGGCCAATCGGGCCACGGTCAGAACCATCAAAATGCAGGTAATAAACATAAAGCACAACCAGTGACTATTGGAACAAGAATGACCTCAGCATTACCACATTAGGCATAAAACATATTAGGCCCAAACCTCATTAGCATAAACACATTACGCAATAGGCCTCACCAGCATAAACACATTATGCAATAATCATGGTGTATAAGTCACATTTGCGCCTTGCACCCTATCACATTGGGACTAAGCACAGTATGCCTCCACATTAGGCATAGATCCTAAAGCAGCAGTGAACCTGAGTGGCACTAAGCATAAACACATTATGCAGTAGGCATCACCGCATTTGGCATAAACCCCTTATGCAATCTTTGGGCCTGGCGCCCTACCAGAGCACCAAAAATATGACCCCAGGCCACCTGGCCTTTCACTGGGGACCACAGGCCCTATGTACCGCAAAGTCAGGGCGTGAAATGAGGCCTCTCGAATGGCCCCCTAGCTGCCTCGGCAGCAAAAACACAGTGCGCAGATGCGCTGGGGTGTGGGGTGCAACTCACCCCTTCCTTAAGAAAAGAAATGGCTCCCAAACGTTGCAGCTGCCCACGCTCTCGTGATGCAGCTGTGTCAAGCAATAGGGGTACTGGCCACAACTGAGCAAGTTGGAGCCCCACTCTGGGGCTCTGGAACACAAGAGTGCCCCCACTGTGCAGCTGCTCGTAACGGCAGCGCAGCTGAGAAGAGTAAACAAGCACTGGCACTCACTGTGCCCTGAGAAGCATTACAAATGCTTAAAATTTGAGCCCCATTCACTGGGCTCGTCTAACTACGGGGGGAGGGAAGGCACAGACAATGTGCCCCGCACTCCCCCCCCCACCGGCTCACACCTTAGGCACCCACACTGTGCCTCAAAAAAGCCCCACTCACTGGACTCTTTCCTGGTGCCGCTCTCGGCACCAATCCTGCGCAGGTAAAGCCCCGCTCACCAGGGCTGCTTTGCTGGACTCCTCCGGTCTCCCCAGTCAGCCCCCGTCACTCACCGGGCCTTCAGGGGACTCCTCTGGTCCTCGCGCTGTTCCAGGCTGCACCCACGAAGCACAGCCACTCCCTCCTGACGGGGAACCAGACGGGCAGGGCACGGAGCGAGGTCTCCGGTGGCTCTCTTCATGGGAGGCGGCCCCGCCTACAACCAGGCAGGATGCCTGACCTCCAGCTTTCTCCTTCTGGTCATCGGGCAGCTTCCCTTCTCTGCTGCGGTCACGGAGGCGGGCTAGGCTCCCGCCCTCCTTTAGGGAACAACTCCGCTCCAGGCCAGGCAACCTCTGCCTGTCTTCTGGCCCGGGTCGCGGTGGTGCACAACACTGGCACACAAATGCGGGGTGGGCGCCCGCAACTAGATAAGCATGAAAGCGGGGTGGGCACCCGTTTTTTAAAGAATGCATGGAAGCGGGCTGGGCTCCCGCTCCGATCGGCAAAACGTGGGGTGGGCTCCCGCTAAATACTTCAAAAATGCGGGGTGGGCTCCCGCTCCAATAAACAGCGCAGGGGGAATCCCACACTTCAGGGTTCCCTCACAGCCTCGTGCTGCAGACACTGGCTCCTTCCTTCCCCATGCAATTAAAAGGTAATGCTCACAAGGCGCTAGGGCTCCAGAGTACCAGGGATAAAGCTGGGCCCAGTCAGGCCAGCACACAGGGTCCTCCAGCAGGAAGGCAGTCCCTTGTGGTGGTTCCTCCTGGGGCTCAGCAACAGCAAGTCCCAAGCATAGGGAAAAAGCACCACTTTCATGGGGTCACAGCCCCAATATTTATATCAACATTTGCTTTGTCTGCCCTGGCACAGGGCTTGGGGAAACCAGTCTAAACTGGTTCTGGGGGGTTTTGGAGCACTTTGACAAGGCTCCTCTTCTCCTTTGTCAGGTGGAGGCTCATCATCAGACACCACAGGGGGGAAGAGCCAGCATTCGCATAGGCAGGCACAGACCTATTCAGGGTCTGGGGACTACTCCACCCACTACTCCAAATGCAGATGCCCTATTCAGCCTAGCGCTGACTCACCCTGCCCCTCCTGGAGCCACACACACCTCACCAGCCCCTGCCACTCCAAAGACAGACATGCAATCCACATCAGGCAGGCAGACACATAACACACAGAAATGCCAATTTCTAGAAGTGGTATTTATAAAATAGTGATAATAAATCTGCGCACACCATTGTGCAGCATTTATTATTACTATTCCACCCATACCAAACTTGACCACGCTGCTCCTCTCATATCAGGAATTATCACTGAAACACTTATCAGGGAATCCCCAATGCATTCCTATGGGAGGGCAGCCTCACAGCAGTGAGAAACCAAAATTGCCGTTTGTCACTACCAAGACATGTCACACACTTAAGGTACATGTCCTACCTTTTACCTACAATGCACCCTGCCCATAGGGCCAGCTAAGGCCTACCTCAGGGGCGACTGACATGCAGTAAAAGGGGGGTAACAGACATGGCACGCACTTTAGGTGCCACGTCACAGCAGCAGTAACACTGCGCGAACAGGCCCTGCAATGGCAGGGCCTGAGACAGGTTTGAAAGGCTACTTTGGTGGGCGGCGCAATCAGCGCTGCAAGCCCACCAGTAGCCTTTAATTTACCTGCCCTGGGTATCTGAGATACCACTTTACAAAGGACTGACAGGTAAATTAAATATGCCAAACAGGTGTAGACCAATCTTACCATGTTTACCACAGAGAGCACACACACTTTACACTGGACAGCAGTGCTAAAGTGCCCAGAGTCCTAGAACCACCAACACCATGTCAGAAGAAAGGCTAGGAGAAAGGCAAAAGGTTCAGGGATGACCCTGCAAAAAGGGACAAGTCCAACAGTGCAAAATGTAGATCTACACTTGAATTTACACGTGAACACTTATTTGATGTTATTACCTTTCAAATGAATTCCCTGTGGCATGTTAAAGTGCTGTTTCCTGGCTTATTCTAATTATGTTTATCACACCTTTTTGCAAGGCCATAGGGACAAGTAGCTGAAGACCCCCAATACAACCCATCATATGTTCTGCTACACAGCGCCATGATATCCGTCAGGATGAATGTCGCGCTTTACAAGTACAAGTACAAATGCTCCAATTAGGTCTCAACACCATCTTGTTCAAAATGGATGCCTCACCAAACACATTCACAGTTTTTTGCAACACACAGTCAAAATCATGTATGTTTATTTCTATTGACATTGTTCTTGCTGTTCTCAAAGAAAACTTTCCAACAGGGGCGATCATTCAAGGTCTCTTCTGCTAGCACTCAGTACTACATTCATTCACAATAGTTCACTGTTGTTTTGTAAATAGTTTGTCCCGCCATCTCGATGACATTAGCAAAGAAGGGTTGAATCAATATTCATGTAGTGGGATAGAGCTGAGATGGTAAGCCAATATGATGTTTCAAAAAACTGTGATCTGATTTGCTGAAATGATATCTCTTTGTTCACACCATAAGGAATGTGCAGTTTTAGTTATGTTATAGGAGAAAGAACATTCTCTACATAAACCCTCAATTGGGGGTGAGCCAGAACTTTCCTGAGACCTTTTTAATGCTACATGGGATACGTTCCAATTTGTTATTGATTTTGCTGCTCATTTGAGACCTAGAATTTTCTGCATTTGCTTACTATTCTGTCTTGTCCTATTACCGAGAGCCTTCATGGCAATGGCTTATGTATCTGCAGTTTATAATTTCTGTATTTTACCCTATAGAATTTTAGTAGTACTTTTTTTTTACATTTTCTAATTCTGCCTTAAAACAAACTTAATGAGTCTGTCATTACTAAACTAACTGAATTTTATTATGCTGTATTTTACCTTATCTCAGAACATACTGCCTCATGACAATTGAAGTTTAACATATCCCTGACATTTTTTGGGGGTTCTGTGCACCCACACAGTGAGCACATCTAGCACCAGGGCAGACTTCTAAAATCACTGTAGCCGGTGCTGGGGAGGCTGTGCCCTTCCCACCTCTGGGATCTGGTGCCACGGCACTAACTGCAGCACCGATAGTATTGCCCCTGGTCACTGTAGGTATGGTAACTATTGTCAATAAAGCCTACTTCATATCTTATCTTGATATCCAGCTTTTCTTGACGTATGGAGAAAGCGAGGTCTTCCCTTTGCAGGTTAGGCACACGATCTTGTCAAACTGCCACCTAGAATTGTTTGAACAATACTGATCTGACACCAGCAAGTGGGTTTTCCAAAATCTGTAGAGACTGCTGCATAATAATGTAAGTAGAATTTGGTTTATTCATATTCAATACTAGTCAGATGAGGGTGTTGTCGGTCAACTTACACCCCCCACCCCACCCCGCTCACCGCTCTTACCTGTGCCAGCCGCCACTGCCTGTGACTAAACTGTTTTCTAGTTTCTGTGCCTCAAGCCCCGCAGGGCCAGACAGGCCTTTTATTCCATGGGGCACTTCCCCAGGATACTGGAGCCAAGGCCTGTTTTGAAAGCACAGGGTCACTGCCGGAGTCTATGTCACTTTCACCAGCTCCCTGGGGTTAATTCCAGCAGGCACTGGGAGTCTGCACAAGAGAGGGAGTAAGAGCGATCGAGAGAGAGTGGATAGAGAGCTGGAAAGGGAGCGATAGCGGGAGGAGACTGGTTTGAGGAGTTTTGCCGGGGCTGCTTTTGGTTCCTCAGTCCAGCCCTGAAGCCCAGGGTGTGAGAAAGCTAATGTTCCAAGTTTTGAGAGACCACCCAAGGTCCTTTCATATAGTGTTAATAATTATTACTGCTCCATAATGGCTGCCTCTTTGCAACTATATTTTTACACGTCTCTTTGATTTCTGAAAATTGAGCTGGAGTTTTTATTTTCAGAGCTGTACCGTCGTTTTAGTAAATGGGTTGCGTAAATAAATTCCCATGGATTTAACTGACTTGAGCAGTAAAGTTGCATTAATCTATTTACATTCTCGACCTATAAGAGTGAAGAAATAGTAGGAACGTAAGCACAATCCACGGGTGTATAGCAGGAAAACACTTTTCGCTGCAGTTACAAACAATTTACACGAAGAAGAGCTATTTTCCTGACAAGTGTTTCATTTCAAAGAACAGGTAAAATGCACTCTATCGGTAGTCATCACTGGAATCAACCTCTGTTCAGCCAGATACATACATACCCAGCTCACAGCTCTTGGCTACCCCTCTGATATTCGGATCATCATACATGAATGGTGACTTTCCCTGTTAGGTTTCTCTACGCCTTAACTTCTAATAATATCTGTTCTGCAAATATGGTAGCATATACTCTGGTTGTTGACCACTGGATGGCGCTGTTGTTTAGTGGAGGAACACCTTAAACCCGCTTCTGCCAGAGTAGCAATGCTGCAACAAAATATATCCCGCAAAATGTGTCACCGGCTATTCAGCCAGCTAACTTAACTTGTTGGCTTCACATCTACAACCAATAACATTATCAATGTCTTCATAAACGCGATAGAAGTGGTCATCAGATTATACACTAAAAGACTGACCCGAATCTTCTGTACATGGCTACTCTGTTATCTCTGCCCCCACCGTACCTTGGAACAAACTTGTTTTCTCACAGGCTCTTAAAACCGATCTTAAGTTTCATACCAAGAAAGCGGCAAGGGTAATAATTAAACCGGAAGGAGACTGACGCCGTATAATTAGGCAAATGTAGTTAATTGCTAGTCCCAGGACTAGTGATACAAGCATTGGCATAGCCAATAGGTCTCGCCTTTGGGACCTTATTAGTGTTTAGCCATGCAACAGTTGCATAACTAAACACTTATAAGGCCCCAAAAGCGAGACCTATTGGCTATGCCAAGCGGCCGTGGGGCCGCAAAAGTGAAAGTGATCGAGATAGCGAGCAAACATCAAAGCGGCCCTGCGGCCGCTAAAGTGAAAGTAATCCCGGTAAAAGTGGCGCGCGCGCCCGCGCACATGCACTGTAGCTCTAGGCTGGCCTGGTAGCACTTTTTGGAGCCCTCTCAATAAGTCTCGCCAGACCAGCGCATGCGCTGGGTCAGGCGAGACCTAAAAAACAACATCCTGAGACCTTGTGGTTTTTAGGTCTCGCCTGACCCAGCGCATGCGCTGGTCTGGCAGACTTATTGAGAGGGCTCCAAAAAGTGCTACCAGGCCAGCCTAGAGCTACAGTGCATGTGCGCGGGCGCGCGCGCCGCTATTTACCGCGATTACTTTCACTTTCGCGGCCGCGTGGCGCTTTGATGTTTGATCGTGATCGCGATTGCGATCACTTTCACTTTCGCGGCCGCACTGCTGCTTTGCATAGCCAATAGGTCTTGCTTTTGGGACCTTATAAGTATTTAGTTATGCAACTGTTGCATGGCTAAACACTTCTAAGGTCCCAAAGGCGAGACCTATTGGCTATGCCAATGCTTGTTTAGGTCGAGCCTGGGCACCGCATGCGCTACTACGAGGCATGCAGTAGTGGCTTATGTTGATAAGACTGGAGTGTTAATAGTAAATCTAACCTCTCAGAAGTCCAACAGTTTTCCTACTTTTGCTCAGTTTGGAGTGGGAATAGTAAATCTAACCCCTCTGCACTCAAACAGTTTCCCTAATATTGGTTAGAGTGCATGTGTTGTATTTTTAAAATTGTTGTTTCATTTTATTTGTTTTTTTTTGTAATGTTTCCTTTATTTATATTTTACGTTTTCTTTTTTTATATTTATTATATTAAATGCATTAATAATTTTATATATATATACTGTGTAATTGTTTTCTTTGTGTTAATATTCTTTGAGTACATTTTTAAATTGTTGAAATATTGTTATTATGTTTTAAAAAAAATATATGTGTATATTATTTCTATATTTAGTTTACAGCAAAAAACAAAAACAAGTTATATCTTTATTCAATTATTTGAATTAGGTCACATATTTTTTTTGACTCTGGGCATCATTACGATGTCGGTTGGACTCTCGTTCAACCGGCACTGTAGCAGAAGAGGGACCACCGGACAAGGAGTCGGTGGTCCCCTTGCCCCAATACAATGCAACCACCTTCTTGGCGGTCGCTAAGTGCATATTTTATATTGTGGCTTGTGCTGTGGGCTACAGCACAAGCCGCAATAGAAAATATACACTTTAAAACATCCCTGCACCGTGTGGCAGGCACCATGCAGTGCCTGCCACACGGTGCAGGGATGTTTAGGGGATGTTTATCATGGCCCTCATAGCTGAGGGCCAGAGAACCCCACTAGGGGCCACCGAAGTCACTTCCCATCTGCCTTTTCATGGCAGGCGAACTGCCATGAAAGGGCAAGCACGGACATTGCAATCCCTATGGTGGTGCCTTCTCTGTGGAGGTTACGGACCCTGCAATGGTCCAACGGGCTCCTTGAGCCTATCGGAGAGAGTCGGACTGTCCCTCTGCCTGCTGCCTCTGACCCCATGCATTGTAATGCGTCGGTCGGACCGCAGCAGCAGATGGTGGTCAGACCGCATCCGATGAGCCATCGGATGCGGTCCGACCGAATTCAGAATTACCCCCAAGTGTTTAACCCTATATTATTGTTATCTAATTAAGTGTTTTAAGCAAATTAATTTAAAGTCAAAATGTATTTTAAAAACAACAAAAAAACTGGATATTTTTGACACAATATTTTGGTTGTTCCCATTATATGTATAGGAACACAATAAAATGGCAAAATACATTTTTGGCACAGTATTTGTATCTATAAATGTTTTTGTTCCTGATAGTCCGACAACCATGACAGATACTCCATGGAGTATTCTTTTTGGTTTAGATGAAAAATAAACTCTCTGACATGCAATACTGCATTGTGAGCCAAATTGATCCCACAATCTAATTGTGAAGAAGGAGGAAGACCACAATACAGAGGCTTTTGAAAGACCCATCTATAAACAAGATGCCTAGAAGTTACAATAACAAAGGATGGCACAGTCTAAGACTACTCCTTAGTAGACTTGACATGATTGTTTTAGATAAATTCAGAATTTTGTAAACGAGATTCTTGACACAATAGTAAAACACAGCAGTTAGACACAATATTTAGTCACTTCACTGTCCCGTTGTTTATCAAAGTGTGCCCTTATAACAATTGTGTACATAAAAAACAGTTATTTGGAATGGATACTAGACCAAATGAGTACATTTTACTGTGTTTCTGCATAGGCACTTCAATTCTATCAATTTTTATCATGAACAGGCAACCTGGGATACAGGGGCGGCTCCTACGCTAAGGCAGAGGAACGTCGCCCCACTGCTTTAAGGCAGTGCACAGGAAAAAGAAAATTATAATAACGAAATGCATTATTATCATTTAATTTTTCCATTCATAGGTACGGGGAGGGATGGGACTGGCCAGAGCTGGGGCCAGGGGAGGAGTGGTTTGCCCACTCAAAGTCTGCATGAATGTTTGACCAGCCGACTTTTGCCGGCCAAACATTCATGCACACTGTGCATGTTCCCCACCAGGCTGCATTACACAGTCTGGTGGGGAACATGCACAGGCTCCCTGTCCGTGTCAGAGTGCCGAACTAAGGTGCTCAGACCAATTGCAGCGTTGTGATGGCTATGGGGAAATTAGGGGAACCAATCACAACACTGCATTGCAGCGTTGTCATTGACTTAGGGAGCCTGAGTGCTTCCCCTGTGATGAGGAGAGGCTGCAGAGAGTCGGCGGCTTGCGGATTACAGCGCGAGCAGCAGGTACGTTTTTTTATTTTTTGTTTATTTTTGTATTTTCAAAACACTGAGACGGCAAATAACTCACATGTTTAGGTGGAGGGTCAAATGTCTTACAACCCCTTGGCAATAAATCCAGCAGAGATAAACTTCTCACATCACACAGGTTTAGCCGGCAGGTCACAGTGACCCATGCCCTTTTTAACACACCACTGGGAAAAACTCAACATCCCTTAAAACTTCACTTTTAACAAACCTGGCATGGATTGTCCATGGTCACTGTAATGGATGATCCTCAGTGTGTAAACCCACGGCTAGAGACACACACATATCTTCAACTGAAAGTGCTAAGAGGCCAAGTAACTGACAGACATTCACATCAAACCTTTTCCCATCCTACTGGCTCATAACAGGTCCTGATGCAGCCCAATACTTTGCCTCCCTAAACCTCCTCACCCTCTGTCTAAATGCACTATACACCTCCCTTCACTATCATCCACCTCTGTCTTATGACCTACCTTCCATTACAAATCCAAAAAGCCATTAATGATTATCCTCACCTTTACTCAAGCATGTGATTCCAATGTCCCTCAGAACCAGTACTGTCCCCTGTCACCACCTTCCAAAAGCCAAAACGACTCTCACCCTATTCTTTGTGTAACGCCCTGAACGTCTCAGGATCGTTTAACAGACACGACAATGAGGACGCAACCACTTGTGAAGGGTTAGTTCTTTTAATGAAGGCAAATAAAATACAAAGAACAAACAAAAGTTATAGTCACTGGAATCCTCCAGGCTAAGTACGTTACCAGCCCACAGCACGGATGGTCCTAACCGTCCTCTGCATATACGCCGATCCCGGCGTATGCCAACAGAGGGCAGAAATGAAATGGCCGACAATGCCAATCGGTAGGCTGTGAGGGGCACGAAGAGTGTTGGGGAGAATCGAGGAGTCAGGGAAACACCCAGCCGGGGTCTCTACCTGAAGGGAGCAGCCGCTCAACCTCTTCCTCAGACTGCACCGGGACGCGGAGTCACCTCCTGGTGATGCGTCGCCGATACCCCAATCACAAGCAAGAAGACTGAACCGAGAGCAGCCGCTCGATCGATCCTGTGGACTTCCGAGTCTGTAACGCGGCAAACACCTCCTGGTGTGCGTTACAGCTGGCAGTCCCTGTGTCTCTGGTCGGGCTGGGAGTTACGACTCCAACCAGCAAAAGCGCCACTGCGCTTGGACTCAGCCGAGTCAAAAAGCGAAGCTCAATGGTTGACCGGTAGAGCTTCCGGGTCCTTCACAGGTGACGATGGGGCAAGACACGGCCCAGGGAGTAACGACTCGACCTACCTCCGTTCTTGCCTTACTGGAGCACCACTCCGGAACACTGCTCTTCACGAAGCAGGTACGTCGGTGTAAACACAATATCCGACAGCCTTGTACCTCCCGGTTCCTCCCTTTATAGGGCGTGTTTTCCTTGAGTTATGTAACAGCTCTCCTGTTTACATAAGGGCGTGTTTCCCTTGAGTTATGTAACAGCTCTCCTGTTTACATAAGGGCGTGTTTCCCTTGAGTTATGTAACAGCTCTCCTGTTTACATAACCTCTCAACCGCTAAGCATCCTGGGAGATGTAGTCCGTTTTCGCTGGTTACCGTTTTCCTCCCCTCGTATGACAGGAATTCTTGACACTTTGTCACAACGCGTTTACCAATCTGCTCTTCATACCGCTCCAACCTCTACCTTCCCACTGTGGGTTCCAACTCTCTATTCATTTCTCCTGAACACTCTGAATGCATACAACACTCCCATCCAATCTAATCCAATAATGCATCGATTGGCTCAACTCAACAAACCTATCACTAGACCTTGCTCACCACCTACTATTGTCAAGAACTGGATGTTGAGGAGACCCATTAAGTCCCTTTCTTGATTGTCCGAGGAAAGGGTGAATTGTCCAATAGCCACAGTGGAATCCAGCACAAATAAGTTCAAGCGAAAGCTGTCATGTTTCTCCTGAAGAAGGTCCATGTTAGGAGGGTAAAAAAAACCTCCTACCTATCATGTTTCTCTTGAATGAAGATACAGATTAATACTGAAGTGATTAAAAAGGCATCAAACGCATTCTGATAGCAAGAAATTTGAATCCAGTAGTTTATCCAGCTGCTAGAAAGAAAAAATGAGGGACAAAAACAGTAGCATGAGCGAGACAAATGTGATGATAAATATGGGAGTAAAAGTGTTGCGATGCATCCAGCACTTGGAAATGCCTCATTATACACGATACAAACAGGAACTGCCATTTCAAGAAACAATTATACTTCATCTTTTATTGCAAAACCTAGATATCCTTTGGACAGACCATCATCTTGTAAAGGACTGTTTATAGGCTTGTCCATTCCCCTTTCTTGAAACTCATGGCATTTATTTTGCAAACGAAAAAGCCCAAGGTTAACACTCTTTGCTTAGCACTGACATCAGCAGTCCCACCACCATCCTTTATGCCCGATACTCCAGACACCTCATGCGGGCGTGGCCCATGCAGGTAAGAGCAGTGGGGCCGGGTGGGGGGTGATTCTACATACGACATCGAGGGAAACCTAAATAATAAGAAAAGAAAAGCATAGTTTCCTTTTTTTAATTTAAGTTTCCCTCACTGTCAAATGTCGAACCCCACCCAACCCCGACTCACCGCTCTTATCTGCACAGACCACACCTGACCTGGCATGTAATCTCTGGTAAGCTCTCAGCACCACTTTTGGCACTTATGAAACATCCTGCCTAAACTATGAACAGAGCAATCAGCTGACCATCCATAGTAATGAGTAACCATATTTTTGGCAGTTATGTCTTTTAATTTAAGAGGGTTGTACGGGATGTTTTAATAAGTGGGCCCTAATGCTAATCCACATTCTCCACCAAATAAGACCCACAGGCTGAGACTTCACTGAACTCAAAGAAGCATGTTCTAGAGAGCAGGATAGAAAGTAGAAGAGATACACACAGTGTTGGAACGTGGATTATTATGTGGTCTGGGGGTTAGTCCTCACCATATAATACTGTCACGATACCCCAAAGATGGGCCTTGGATTCACACTAATAAATCCTTAGCTTAGTCCTGGTAGTGTGGCAAAGAGCAGGCAGTCTTTACCAGAGCAACATGTTAAGCATTTTACAGTACCAACATGGATGATAAGTAATTGACGACACATGAGAAATCTGACACCAATTTATAAAAATAGAGTGTATTTTAATTTTAATTTAGACACCAAAATGAACGGAATTGCATGCATACAACCAGAGTTATAGAGTAATAGAAAATCACAGCAAGAAAATACAGTGAAAATTTAACATTGCGGTCGATGGGAAAAACCACTAGTGACAATCACTCACTTGCAGGTCGAGTTACGTTGTACTCTTGCAGGGTAAAGGTGGTGCGGGTCCCAGGTTCACGACAGTCAGCTCAATTTTGCCTGGCCCGTGGAGCCCGGGTGCAGACTTTTCCTAGCGCTGAACGGGAGCCGGGGTAGAGCTGCTTTTACCGCTGAAACATGCGGCAGGGGGAAAAGATGCAAAAAGACAACAGAGTGGTTGTTGACGTCAGTCGAAGGTTGGATAGAGTTCCCTCTTAATGCAGCGTTGAGTGAAGGGGTTGGTTGTCAGACTGCCGAAACAACAAGCTTGGCAGCGGTAAGTAGAGCAGGAAGAAACTTCGGTGTCCGGTGGTCCAGGGAACGTACAGTATCTGCCTGTAACCTTGCAGAAGGCAGAACTACGGTTACCCCAATTCACTAGACCATCTGGATTTTGGCGATCCCTCAGAGGACCAGATGGCCAGCGATTCTTCAGATCTGGACCGTTGTTTTACCTGCAGTTTGCAGGGGCCTAGTGCCACTAGTCCAGGGGAGTCTAAGGGTGCTTTAGGCTTCCACAGGGGTCGCTCTGTTTGGGGCAACTGAGAGATAACTGAGAAGTAGCCTAGGACTTGTCTCAATCAGGCAGTTTCAAGAGCGTTGCCACAGGTGCAAAGTATCCCTTTTTTTCTTTCTGCAAGTCTTGTTGTTGCTGACATGGGTCTCTTCGTCTGTCCTCTTTGATGCAGGTTGTTCAAAACTGAGGTTCCGGTGTCAAGGGGGTCCCTTACATCATAGATTTAGGTGAGTTAGGGGTGTGGGAGCTAGTAGCCAATGGGCAGCTAGTCCCTGCAGTTAGTCCGCCCCTCAGGGGACCTCATGTTAGGGGTGTGGGTCACCTTTGCTACCCATAACCCTTTAATGTGAAACTTCTTTTTCAGTTTGAAATGCTTTATTGAGAAAATTATGAAAAAGCAAAACAAAGAGACATCGACCAATACAAATGATATTAACAATGCTGAGTTAAAGGTACAATAGGCCAATACCATCTAGTAGATAGACCAAAAAGCATTTTTTAAGATTTTATAGGTAAGACGGGAGGGAAAGAAAGAAGAAAAAGAAAAAGAAGGGGGAAGAAAGAGAACAGAGGAAAGGAAGAAAATGAGACATTATAAGAGAGGTAGGAAGCAAATATGGCAAATAGAACAAACAGATAAAAAAATCAGAAATAGATTATCAGTTGAGTGCAGGAAAAGATAAGCAATATAAGAGATATGATAAGGAGGACAGAGCACAAAATCACTCATGGAGGTTTGAAATTTTCAGAGGATAAATGTGAAGTGCGCTTCGAAGCCATGCGATCAAGGTATGTTGTGAGGGGCAACCAAAACAAATCTCTATTAAGAGAGGGAGTGGAGGAGGCAGCAAAGCGCACATCAAGCCTATGGTGGTGACAAAGAGAGTTCCACCAGCATTTTATGGATAGATTATTGAGAGATTTCCAGTTAAAAGCTATGTGTTGAAATGCCAGAGCAAGCATAAGGTCTAATAGACCAGAACAGTCTGAGGGGATATCTAAAGAATCAGAAAGGCTGCCTAAGAAAAGAAGAGGAATAGATTAGGGAATAGAGATAGAGAATAGGTGAGAAACATGAGACCAAACCTCACCCCACAGATTAACAACAGGAGGGCAGAGAAAGAAAAGGTGAAGAAGGTCAGCATCAGGGGATCCACATGTCCAACAATTAGCGTCATGAGTAAGGGAAAAGCGAGAAATAGAAACTGGGGAGAGATATAATCTGTGGTATAGAAAAAACAAAGATTGAGTCAGAGAGGCAGAGCGGGACGTTTTTAAAGATCTGGACCAAATTTTATCCCAAAGAACAACCGACCAGTCACATCCTAGATCTAACTCCCAAGCACATTCCAATTTAGATTTAGAGCGGCTCGGAGAAGGGGACGAGAAAAATTTATAAATAAGAGAGGCTTTGGGAAGGGTGAGCAAAATTTGAAGGAGAGGAGGTTGGGAGATAGGAAATGACGACGAAGGTAGGGAATAGTAAACGTCGAGAATAAGAGTCATAAGAGCAGTGAACTTGTGCAAGAAAGATTGAGGACAGTGAAATAAGAGACGAAACCGAGGAAATGAGCATAGAAGAAACCCATCAAAGAGCTGTTTAACCCATACGAGACCCTTTGTTCTCCAAGAAGACCAATTAATAGGTCTATTGTTTAGGAGGATAAGCGAATTATACCAAATAGGGGATTCTAAAAAGGATTCACGAGTAATAGGAGTAGAACGGACCAAAGAATTTAGAAAGGAGGAGGTATATCTGGATAAAGGAAGAGAAGTAGACGAACTCTTGGCAGAGAAATGTATGGTTTCAAGGAGAGAAAACGGGGAGAGTATCGAGCATTCAATAGAAAGCCAAAGAGGATCAAAAGGAGAAGGTTGCGAGACAAGCCATCTAGAGGCCTGACGTAAAGAGAAAGCTTTATGATAGAGACGAAAATCTGGGAAATTGACTCCACCATTCGATTTCGGTTTTCGAAGAATGGCTAAAGCAACCCTGGACTTTTTATTCTTCCATAGAAATTTAGAAAGACAGGAGTCAATGCTTTTAAAGTGAATATCCGGAATGTGTACGGGAAGCATGGAAAAAATGTATATGAGGATAGGGAATATCATCATCTTAATCGAATCAAGCCGACCCCACCACGAAAGATAAAGAGGATTCCAAGAGGATAATAATTTATCAATACGGGAAAGAGCTATAGACATATTCAATTGAATGGATGAGGAGATGGAATTAGAGAACCATATACCGAGATATTTAATTTTAGAGGAATTCCATGCAAAGCCAGTAGAGGAAAACTGATGGGGGAAACAGAATTTTGTAAGAGGAAGAATCTCAGTTTTGTCAGAGTTGATCTTATATCCAGAGACCTGTGAAAAGGAATCAAACTCAATTAATAGAGCTGGAATAGATTGTTCAGGGGCAGAATTAAATAAAAGAATGTCATCAGCATATGCAGAGCGTTTCAAATGTGTCTTGCCATACAAAAAACCGGAAATAGATGCATTGTTCCGAATAGACATCAGAAATGGTTCAAGGGCGAGAACAAAAAGAAGTGGAGATAAAGGACAACCTTGACGGACACCACGCTGGAGAGGAAAATACGAGGATACATGACCGTTGACTAGAACAGATGCTTTGGGGGCCGAATAAAGTAAAGAGATAAGGGAGATAAATTTAGAACCAAAGCCATGCCAGCGCAAAGCAGCAAACAGAAAGGACCAATCCACTCTATCAAATGCTTTCTCAGCATCAACAGAAATAGCCACAAGAGGAATGGAAAGAGATGCGACTTTATTTAAAACATTGAGGAAAAGACGAGAATTGTCCGAAGTGAGTCTACCCTTAACAAAACCGCACTGTTCCTTACCAATAAGGTGGGGCATAAGAGGGTCCAAACGTAGAGCAAGGAGTTTGGCAAATAATTTATAGTCCACGTTGACTAAAGATATCGGACGGTAGTTTTTACAGAGTTGAGGGTCACGACCTTCCTTGGGGATAAGGCAAATCGTAGCTTCATGAAAAGTGCCAGCCGCAGAACCGGAAAGAAAGAAGGATTGAAAAAGTGATAGAAGTTTAGGGAGCAAAAGGTCAGAGAAATGCATGTAAAATTCAACAGAGAAGCCGTCAGGGCCCGGTGCTTTACCTTTAGTAAGAGTCCTTAAGGCGCTATCAAGTTCAGTAATAGAAAGGTCATGCTCAAGATCAGGAAAATTAAGGTGGGAGGTGGAGGGGGCAGGGAGCCTTTCAAAATAGGATTGAAGAAGTGAAGCGGAAGGAGGAGATTCGGGTGTATAAAGGGACTGATAGAAAAGTTGGAATTGGGTAAGAATGTCCTGTTCCTTATGAAGAAGTAGGTTATCTGAAGAGTAAATGGAGTCTATAGAGGTGCACTCCTTACGGGTTTTAAGATAGTTAGCTAAAAGCTTACCCGACTTATTGCGACCCCCATAGTAACGAGCACTACTCCGAAGCAAAACTGAAGAGGCGTTATCAGTAGTGGTTTTATTAAAATCAAGTTTAGCACGTATAAGATCTGGCAAAACAGAATTGTTAGAGGAAGTATAGAATTTATGCTCTAAAGATTTAATATGAGCCAACAAGCCTTTCTGTTTATTAAGAAAGTGCTTCTTTTTTTTAGAAACGAAGTCAATAACAAAACCACGTGCGGTTGCTTTAAAAGAGTCCCAGATAACATGAGGAGCCAGAGAGGGCTCAGAGTTAAGTAAGAAGAATTCCTTAGCAAAGGAGAGAAAAGAAGAAGAGAAAAGAGGGTCCGTAAGAAGAGAATTATTAAATCGCCAGCGAGAGGACTTAGAAGGTGCAGGAAGAAGATCGAGGGTCGTGACAATAGGGGCATGGTCAGAAATAACTATGGGTTCGATAGAAGAGGATAAGAGGTTCTGAGAAAGGGGTTGAGAAAGAAAGATATAATCAAGGCAGGAAAGAGAGGCATGAGGAGGCGAGAAAAAGGAGTAATCAAGGGTATCAGGGTGTAAATGTCTCCATGAATCAATGAGATGTGACTGTGAAATGGTGTCGAGAAATTGTTTGTGTGATTTGTGAGAAGTAAAACGAACAGAAGATTTGTGATCAAGAAATGGATCAACAATCTGATTACAATCACCTCCTAAAATAAACATGGTATCTCTATGCTGAAAACATTTCGAGGTGATTAAAGGCCAAAAATTACAATCAGGGTGAGTAGGGCCATAAACATTAAGAACAGTTAAAGATACAGAATTGATTAATAACTTAACTAATACCCATCGACCTTCAGTGTCAGTCTCTTGGGAAACAACCTTACATTTTAGTTTTTTGTGACATAAAATAGCAACACCATTTTTTTTATTAGAAGAGGGAGAGAACAAAACCGTACCCACCCAGCCTCTTTTCAACTTAAGCGATTCAGCTTCAGTAAGATGGGTTTCCTGTAAAAGGACTAAATCTGGGTTATAAGAAGCTAGGTGGGAAAGGATTCTCTGTCTCTTAATCGGGTTAATAAAACCTTTTACATTCCATGAAATAACTTTGAAGGCAAAAACAGTAAAATTATGAACACAGAAAAAAAGCCATAACAACAAGAAATAAGAAAGAAGTGCCAATAAACACATGAGAGGAAAGGACGAAAAAAAAGAAAAGCAAAAGGTACGTTTAAAAGGGAATAAGAAAAAAGATACAGTAATAGTACAATCAGAGAAAAGATAGAAATAGATAATAAGGGAAGCGAAAGAGAAAGGGAATAAGAAAAGAGATAAAACAATAGGTCAAATAGAGGAGAGACAAAAATAAATAACAAGGGGAGCGAAAGAAAAAGGAAAGAAGGGGAAGGGCAAGAGAAAGAAAGTATGAGAAAAGACAGTACATATCCAAAAAGGACGACTGAGAGAGACATACCTGAAGGGGGAAAAGAGAGGATATTGGGGTAGCGGAAGGATTCGACAAGAATGACCTCCCAAAACCAGGAGAACAAGCTGCACCAGGACGGAAGGTAGGTAAGACGCACCATGTGGGATGAAGAGGAATACACCAGTCAATCTAGGTAAGAAGAGAAGATAATGAAAACCATTATACAGACAATTGTACAAAACAATATAGAGATACAAGATACATACGGAAGAAGTCACAATCCAAAAACCGATAAGAACAACAACAAAAGTGACAAACAGCTGTCAATACAAGAATATCATCCGGAAAACCTGTAAGAAAAGAGAGAAAGTGAATAATCAGCCATTAGCAGAATTGGAAGTATCCATGCCAGCATTAGTTTGGATATGAATGAAGTTTTTGAGTTCAGCAGGGTCTTGAAGAGTCCAGGTATGATTTTGATGAGTCACCTTGAAGAGACAAGGATGGAATAAACCATACCTCGCACCAAGAGAGCGTAGAGGAGCCCGAAGATTCAAAAACTCTTTCCTTCTTGCAGCAGTAGCATTAGAGACATCTTGAGATAGAAATACCCTCTGGCCCATCCAGGAAACTTGGCGTTTAGATCGAGCTGAAGAGAGGACCAGAAGGAGATCAGTAAACTTCAAAAAAAGGATTATGAGACCTCGTGGTTTAGTTGAAGTCGAAGAGCGGGGACCAAGTCTGTGCGCTCTCTGGATGCTTAGAGAAGTAGTGGCAGGAATGTCCAAAAGCTTCAGAAGAAAAGAAGAGAAAAATGCAACAGGATCATCTCCCTCCAAAGATTCCGGCAGACCATAAATACGCAGGTTGTTCCTCCTATTTCTGTTTTCCAAGTCCTCAGTATGTTGTTGAAGTGTGAGAACAGTCTTTTCCAGTGAGGAAATGCGTTGAGAGTTAGTATGAATCTCCGTAACCTGTTGTTCCATGGAGGATACACGGGTATCCATAGTTGCCCATTTTGCTTCAAAAAGCTGCATCTTCGTGTTGGTCTCCTCCACAAACGGGCGCAAAGCGCGAATCTCTTCCAGCAATAACTCCATAGATATAGGAGATGGCGGCTTATCAGGAGGAGGGGAGTCCTGCTTCAAGCGTTTAGACGATGTAGTAACAGGAGAAGCTTTGTTTACAGCAGGTTGTAGTGGAGAGGAACGGTTGGGAGCCGCTGCCGCCATTTGATCTGTAGGAGAAGAGTGATCCGCTGGCGAAGGGGAAGAAGAGGAGGGCGCAGGAGAGGCCTTCGAGGGCACAAAAACGAACTTTGGATTACGTAATTTGCCCATAAAGACCTAAACGTGCAAAAAATAAAATGAGGAAAAGCAAAATCTACCGGAACAGCGAGTTCCAAAAACCAGAGATCCAGGATAGTCCAAAAATGTTCAGAAATGTTCAATAATGTTCAATAGTGTTCAATGAAGAAGTGTGGAGACCAGCGAAAACCAATAAAACAGCACCCTGAGGCAACCATTCTCCCGGTATATCATTGTGCCCCTACCGACGATGAAATCCTCCTGTAGAAAATATCAAGGTGACCTGAGGGCAACTGGGGCATGTAGATGATAATTTAGCAGTTGACAGGTAGAAATAAAGCCATTTAGCCTAGCCTCAAGAGCTGTTAATCGTAATAGTATTAGTAGGCAGTGGTCCAACACATCCTGCAGCATAAACCCACAGAGCAAAGAGCATCAGGAACAATGCCAGGTCAATTGTGGAGGGTAAAAAGAGAAAAAACTATTCCTGACGGATCACCAATGGTTAGTAAGAGATACTGCATTGACAGAGGACTCATGAGGTAACTGAAGCTTAAAAGAAACGAATGGGCTAGGACACTTCTGTATAAACATGGAGAGAAGCAAGAGTTACATTGAGGCAGGAGCAGCAAAAAGCAAGGGAAGAGCCATTAAGCATTGACCAAAGTTCACATGAGGAGAAGAAGTGCGCACATACCAGCCTCGCGCGAACGTCGCGCTGGTCTCAAAATGGCAGTCAAGCTGAGGGGCTCACAGAATGTGTCGGAAACGGGGCATTTACACCAAAAAAGCCGAGCCTGACAGTCACATTGACAGGAGACGATGTTCCGATCGCTGAAACCGGCGGAAATGTGCTGAAACGGCTGGAAGAACTCCGTGAATCAAAGTAAGGTCCGTCGCGGCGCAGCGGAGCTCTGAGGTCAGGCGGCCATCTTGCTCGGCGTCCAAACCACGCCCTAATATGAAACTTCTAAAGATGGCAGAAATCTGATTTTAGGGTGCAGACCAGGCTGCTCACCCTGGAGGGGTGGCTAGCCTTCTGGGGGTGTACACCTCCTTGTCTAACTAATTTCTCACCTGTCCGGTTGCAAATCTGCCTGGGACACGGAGAGGGTTGTTTCCTCTACTGGGAGTCAGCCCTGATGCATATATATCATAGGTGGTGCAGCCTTTGAAGCTCACCTCCTTGATGTGCCACTTCACTAGCCTGCTTTGGAGAAGGGATGTGTGACCTCCTTTCTGCCCAAACCTTTTTTATTGACTCTTGAGAGTGATCATACTGCCTGGCAGGAGGTCAGAATCCTGTCTTGGCTGCAGTACACGGGGGACGCATGAGCTTGCCAACCAGAGCACAGAGAAGCTGGGGAAAACCAGGTGGGCAACATCTGAGGTGGCCACCTGGGTCACCAATGGCACAAGATTTGTGTGAGGGGTGAGAAGGCATGTTGTTTGATATCAAATATATCATAGTTCAGCTGTACCATAATGGAGCTGCCAACCTTGAGAATGCCTGGGTGGCAGCCCATGTTATCCTATGAACCTCTAAGACTTATAGTAGTTTCCAATGGGGAACGGGACTATAAGGACATATAGGCTTGCACTTATATGTCCTCACCTTTAATATACTGCACCCTGCCCCCTAGGGTGAGGAGGGCTTCCTTTGTGGTGCCTGAAATATATTAAAAACAGCGTATTTACTATGCCACACGTGGTGAGAGCAAGTTGAGTTTGAGCAGTTTGCACTGCTCCTGCAGGCCTGTTAGTATTTTTCTGGGTCACTCAGGATGGCACAAAACCATGCTGCAGACCTGAGGACTTCTTTACCGCCTATGCCCTGGGTGCCCCATGTACCATATACTAGAGAATAGTGAAGGTGTAAAGTCTTTGCCAAATTTGGATTACCAAGTCAAACATAACAGTTTTAGGAGAGAGCACAGGCAGTGGGGACTGGGCAGTAGACTCCAGTGTACTATCAGACTCATAACCGTTAGCATTTGGAGCAAAAAGTGGGAGGGGACCATTTATATCGGGCACTTTCCTACGCACTGGAGGTCTATTTCCTGTATTTCATGATTAAACCAGTCTCTCTCTTATTCTGTCTCTCAAAGAACAGTGTTGCCAGAAGGACACCAAGTTTGGATATCATAATAAACACACACAGTTTGAGTATGTAAATAAGTGCACATATATAATGATATTGAGTCGGCCCCAATCCCCTGAAGGCTCACCTGATGCTCTGATAGGTAGTGTTAGTAAGGAACCCTGGAAGTACAAAAAGGCTTTCCGTAAGCTCTGGAGTATCAAAAGACACGGTCAGTAAATTCAGGTGTAGAATGCCCAAAACTGACAAAGAAGCCTTCTTTGTAGTTGATACAGGTAAGCAGAAAGAAACACGAAGGGAACGTAGGGTAAACAAAACAAAGGTTCAGGGAACACAAATAAGGGGAGAGAATGAGCGTACTGGAACTATATAACCAAGTAGTTACAAGGCAACTTGGTCCTGCTTTACCGCAAGCTTAAATTGCCCTGGATGTGGTCCTTGATTGTTTTGATTGGTCTGTTTACTGTGACTGATCTGGAAGACCCAGCCACTGTATCACAGCTCCAGCTGTCCCTGGTTGATCTTTCATAGTCTATAGGTCTCTAATCGCGATCTTTTCTTGTGTATCTGTGTTTTTCTTATTTCTTCTCTGGTCTTACATTTTGTGTCTTGGCACTTGTAGAGTCATGACATTGTGGTACAGAAAACTAAAACATCTACCCCATCATTGTCCATTTGAAATGTTGTTGCTTGGGAGTGAAGCCAGAGTACTTCTAAGGAATATGCATCAGTTCCTAAATGCATCCTGAGCTCTTTGAAGTCACTACCTTATGCAGCAGGCAGGAGGGTGATCTAGGATAAATGCCTTAACTACTTATTACAAACACGAGCTCAGTGCTCTCCTATAAGGAACCTTCCTTCGGCTGATCACAATATTCTTAATTTCCATAAACGGCTTGCACCTCCTCCATTAGAAGATACTTTTAGTCTTATTTAGATCTTGGAGCCTGGAGTACTTGCTCAAAACATGACGGATATCCCATCCGCCGTATTACAAGTGCCACAGGCTATAACACAGATGCAATACAGTGGATGGGATGTCCACCACATTTGTGATGGAGTATCTCATCTGCCAAACTCTAAATAAGGCCGTTTGTTCCTCTAGGATCTTTATTCTGGAATGTTCACCCCACTGATATTTGCAGCATCTCTTTCCTCCCTCACTTTAAGACTGGACCTAAATCCATTTCAGGAGCCGACAAGCTCTTTCAAGCATGCTTTTCCTTTGGCCACACAGAAGCTCCTCTTCCATTCTCCCTGATACATATTACAGATTATTGCCTACCTTTTGTCTTTATTCTATTTGTAAGTCCTTTCATCGCCTACAATCTCTGTTAGTATCTCTTTCTTTTTATCAATAAATACATTTTCTCAAAAGTAGTCTGGAGGCCAATGAACACACTCAAAATGTTCCCATATTTAAGGAGGCAGAGTCATTCTAGCAGTCTGTGCTATTGCACTCACCCCCCACTAAATCCTGCTTGTAAGGGAGACAAATGACTAGAATCCGCTAATCTCTCTGTTTCTTTTCAAATACAATTTTTAATTAACTTTGCCTACATGACCAGCCAAGCTGATAGCTTGATAATTACTTGAATCTTCTACTTTCTTGAAGATTGGTATAATTTCTGCTCAGACCAAGAGATAGGCATTGCCCTGCTGCCATATATTGTTATAAGTGTTTGTAACATGTATGGCCCTCCAATTAGTGGGTCCAATTTATACAAGTTCATAGGAATTTCATTGAGTGCCTTGGTGATTGGCTGAGCGTTTCCTTGTCCACATCCATGCCTGCTTCCCTTAAAGAAAATAGGTGCTGCTGAGTAAAGGATGCACATCAAATAGTTCTAAATCTTGAACAATGTTGTGAAATGTTTTCTCAGCTTCAATCAATCATTAGTTTACAGAAATGGAAATACCAACTTGCTTCCTCCACATTCAGCTCAGGAGGTTATGTCACTACCCTAACACCTTGCATGCAGATTTTCCAAAAACATGATTTAGTTCCTATTAATAAAACAATATTCAGGGCCTTTTAATTCCTGCATTTTCCTCTGTATTAGGAGGTTATTCTCTCTTCCCTTGGCCAGATAGTAGACGGTTATTGCAGGTCTGAAATCATCATGCAGAGTTGGGGGAAGGCTCCCACTCTGCCAAACTTGCGGTTGCCTGGTTTGATTGTAAACCTCTGATCTAGCGGCACTTTCGCCCCTGGGTCGCAAGGTCACAGTGATGGTTGCCCTGCCATGTTTGGGTAGGGCAATCATCACCAGTTTTCCTTGCTAACAAACATTGACGTGTACATTGATATGTTGATGTTTAAACATTTCTGAAATCTTGTTATAAAAATGTATCCTATGGGGCAGATGTATGACGTAAGCATTTTGCAATGTCCTAATTGCTACTTTTTATGACTCGCAATTAAGAATTTGCAGAATGCAATGTACAACAGTGTCTGAGACACTTCAATTCCCAATCAAGTTGCAATTGACCTGCCTTATCAATATTCATGAGGCAGGTCACAATTTGTGACCCATTGGGAATGGCCTCTAATCACAGGAATGCAGGCCTGCTGGGATCAGCAGACCACCATGTCTGTGTTTGCTTTTTAAATAATGCATTTTTTTTATTGAAACGGGATGCATTTCAAAAGTAAAAATGAAAAGCTGCATTTTCACTTTTTTAAGACTAGGCAGTGGTCCTTCGGACCATTGTCTTCTCTTAAAAAATGTTGGCGCCCACATTAACAAAGGGGAAGGGGTCTCTTTTGCGACTGGGTTACCACCTCCTTCACAGAGTATTTAAAATATGGATGCTTTGCAAACCGCATTTCCGGGCACAAAACATTCATACATGCCCCTGGGACTTGCTATCAGGAAGTTACGCTCTTGGCATGCCCATTCCTAAAGCTGACTCGCAAGCCCTATTTTGCGAGTCAGTAATAGGTTACTGACACCCAAAATAAGGTTAATACATGCTAAAAGATATTTTAGCAGTCGCAAACGGCCTGATTCTCCATTTGCAATCACTAAAAGCAATCGTACATCTGGCCCTATATGCAGTAAGTCATGGGGATGTGAGTTTTTTGGCATACATGTTGTATGGGAATGCATTGGTCGATCGCCGTAAGCATTATTTAAAACCACTAAACGTGAATAGGAAGGAACCATTGTTGTATTTCTTAACAAGCACAACATGTGGTAATGCTGACACTTGCATGTGGAAGGGCATATGTCAGTAGCTGGTAGGAGCCAGGGTAGGTTGTGGAAACATGTGGCGTTGGAAAAGATGTAACTCTCTGTCTCTAACCTTGTGCATAGCTATGGATAAATGTGTCTTTTCCAGCCCATTAAATATTTTTTATGTCATTTTCTCTGAGACCACACACTGGTGACAAATCCATACTGAAAACTTGGTGCAAGATGTACAAACATTGGGAATACCGATTTCTTAATTAAGATTCTCTCTGAAAGCTTTTTTGCGGTCGACAACAGCCCGATTCTGCTTATCGGGCTGCTGGCGACCGCAAACAAATCTTGGTACATCGAGCCCTTGGGTCCTAAGACATCCCACAGTGATGAGTAGCTGCCCCTGAGAGCAGTGCTGGTACCCTTTTGATAACATGTCATTATCAGATGGAGACCTGCTGACTCCCAGGCTTAAGTATGAACTGGCGACACCTAAAAAAGCAGCACTGGAAAGCCAAGGTCACAGAGACGCAGTACCACCAGCTCCGCTGACGCATGAGGCACTGTAGTGGTATATTACTGCACTTCGACATCTGTGAGTGCATGAATTCAGCTCCGAGGAAAGCATGGTGGGTCACGTACTCTGAAACCCACGGCGACAATTTAGATGACAAATATGAAGAGCGTAAGAGGGGTCTTTTACTGCACTGGGCTGGGCCTGACACTCGGGACATAGTTCTTGAAACCTCCAGATCAGACAATGACACATTTGGATTTCCAAAAGACTTTTTTCTATTGCAGAGAAATGTTGACACAAACTCTACATTTCAGTCCATGCACCAGAAGCATGGTGAATCAGTGGGTGTTGTTGTCACAGGTTTCGAGGCATGCTTCAATAACTATTGATTTGAAAATAAACAAGCATTTGCAATGCAACAGGTCTCACATTCACGAGAGTTGGAGTTATTGGCATTGTAAATGACAATGCCTTTTATTTATGTGTTGTTTTTAAAACAGAGAAATATGAGGTATTGTCATTTACAATGCCAATAACTTTAACTCTTGCAAATGCGAGACATTTTGCATTGGGAAAGCGTTCAGCGCCCATGCTATAAAAAATGTTTAAAAGCCTTAGGAGAGAGCGTGTCCTGCCTGCAACAGCAGGCAGGACAAAGCTATTTGAGAATAGAGTGTAATTAAAGCCTACCCAGTAACAGCAAACGAAACAGGGGGTGTTGCCATGGGAGGTAACAAAATTAGATAAAGCGGTACTAAGGAGGGACTACTAAGCCTTTTGATCAATGAACAGCAACAGTTTACAGTGGACAATGACACAAGCAAATGAAAAATATGGGCGGAGAGTGTGGGGAGCTTCAAGTCCCTATCTGAATACAGCATGCTTCGCAGAGCAATGCATTTGCTGCCTAGGCTCAACCTAAGACCCGCAAATAACTGCTGGCTTTAAGTGGTCCACTTTCAGGAAGAAATGCTGCCTACACCTAGCTAGCCTGGCTATACTTTGGCCAAGACACGTGGCTGATGTCCAGGCGATGGTAATGGACGTCACAGACATGGTGAGGACCCAGTTGTTGAAGTCAGCTGTACGAGACAAGCCTGTTTGTGACCCCAGAAAGCTGGGATGGAATATCCACAATGGGGATACTGACTCCACACACACTGTGGTGGTTGACGCTCACAGGGCAATGCAATGGGTGCATAGCAAGGGGCCGTTTCACAAGAGAATGCAGAGCCTGAACCGTACAAACATCAACAACCGTCACCTGTTTGCTACTCACAACGTATAACGACAGCTGCCAGCCGCACCCCACAGCAAGCGAGACAAATCAGTGCTGACTGGAAACACGCAATTGACTACTCTGTCTCTCGACAACAATATCATGTTGATCAGTGACGGCTGGTGACATTTGAAAGTGGTGAGGCGTAAATACTGCACTGTTGCGAGCGAGCGTAGCGAGCGAGCCCGAACCACCTACAGGAGGTTTGGGGGGGTCTCACCCTGAGAAATTTTTGAAAAAAGAGTGGTCTAATGGTGCATTTTCAAGCAAATTTGAGAAAGAGGTGGCTTGGCGAACACATCTCTGGGAGTAGCCAGACAAGTCTCTTTGCACTTGCACAGATACATCACTCTCCCTGCATTCACATAGGCACACTACTCACCCTGCACTCATAGACCCATTACTCACCCTTCCCTGACACATCACTATGCCTGCATTCACCCATCCACATGACTCACCCTGGACTCACACAGGCCCACTGCTCAATCTGCACTAACACAGACATCACTCACCCTTCGCTGCACTGCACTCAAAGATGCACACTGTTTCGCTCTCCCTACACTCACAAAAGTAGGCTGCTCAACCTGCACTCGGAAGGGCATACCACTCATCCAGTGTATTCACACCACTCAACTCAACCCTCACTCATGAGGGCATACAGCTCATGATGACCATGCATTGTCAACAATCACAGTCTAAAGATTAAAACATTAGTCCGACCTGAGGATTCCAAACACAGACCTGCAATTACCACACACAGACTCGGTGTCTACAGACTGGTGAATGGACGGGCCACAGTTTGATCGAGAACCCTCAACTATAGACAAACGAAGACCGAATACAGGGCAGTTCCCATAGACAAGTGACTTAAACATGCCCAGAGAGCTGGTGGGCCCACACGAAGGCATATAAAGACAAACAACATTGTCTGTGGCCTTGCCATGGAGTCTGAGAGAGTCGGGCCCTTAACGACCAGGAAAGCAGAGCAGACCCGGCCTGCTGGTTCTGGACACGCGCCTCGCGCGATACAAAACGTGCATCATCGGAAGCAAGCCAAAATATGAGATGGCAACTGTGACTACTGTGGGCAACTCATTAGCAAGATCCCTGGTTTCTTGCAGCCGGAAAATTATCACGAGTCCTGAATCTTGCTGGCGACACAGCGCGCGCGGAAAAAGCAATGCAATGCGAGTTGGTTAGATTTTAACTGCCAGAAACTCAAACACTCATATTAATTTGCCAATCCCGGTAAACAAGTAAACCATATTGGAATGATTACTGTAACTGCCCAAGAGCGCATCGTGCATAAACTCCTGTCACCTGTGACTAGCAGGCAGTGCTTCTCACTGTCCCTCATTTACATTTAGAGTCGGTCGGCTCCAAAACTAATTTACCCGTGTGCTATGAATTTTAAAATGCGTTTAACATTTTTTTTTTTAGATTGGTGTTGTATAACTGCATTATAAATTCTCTCGCGCCGCATATTACTGCATTACAAATAGGCTAATTGCTCTTATTACTGCATTACAAATACTTTCATGCGGCTTATTACTGCATTACTGAATTACAACAGTCACGGCTCGCCTGTGGACTCGGGCTGCAAAAGCGCTAACATGTGGTCTCCTAACAGGCATACTAACTATAGCAGTAACTCATTGTCTCCTCATAGTGCTTTATTACTTTTATGTACAGAGTTAATCGAAACTTCGAGTCGGGCAATGTCCTTCTTTCAAAGTTTTCATTAACTGTGTACATAAAAGTACTTGTTAGCGCCTTTTATTTAAGCCAACATCAAGGGGGGGGACGGAGTTTGGGGGGGAAACAACTGCTGACAACGGTGGGTGTGAGGAAAAGCGCCAGCGCATGGCCCATGATATAGAGCTCACTAGCTCCGCTTAATAAAGTTATTTCAAAAATTCAAGGAAACGCTTACGATGAAGTAGATTCTGACCAACAAGGCTGGCTGACTGATCCAAGGGGTACACGACACGAGTGGCAGTGCACGAGGTGTGGTGGCGTGGTGACAGTCTGCGACGAGGTGAGTGTCTGTGTGAGCGTCATGAACGAAATGATCAATCTCTGCTGCATGGCTATACATAAGCCACAGTGGTTGGCCATACGTTTTCTGCAAGTGCGCCACCAGTGCCACCCACGCGCGGCACCCATTTGTAATGCTGGCTACTTATGCACTGCGTGCCCACGGTGTCTCAGCCAATCCAGATGCTGCATTAGCAGCACCAGGATTGGCTCGCGCAGGGATGCTCCCTGCCCATTAGGAGACCGGGGTGCTGCGGCGTGAAGCAACCCTCGCTCTCCTAAGGGGAAGGTAGTGCGCATGTTCGGGCTGATCGTAAAAATGACCAGCCCAAAGCCGAACATGCGCACTGAGCCTTCCCTGCTGCGCTTATAGTGCGCTGTAACAGTAACCTCATCTGTCTGTCACTGTCAGAGTAACTTGCTGCATGCTGCCAGCAGGGCCCATCACTAGCCCCACCCCCTTCAGCGTGGGATTGCCGCTGCCCTCGGGTGTGCCGTCACTGCCGTGGCCCGGTGGAAAATGAATTAAAATTAGCGGTGTCACTGTGTGTGCGCAGTCAGCGCAACGCGAGTTATTATTTATGTGATGGTGATGGCGGCGGGTGGCGGCATTAGTGAGGCAACGCCACAGCGCCCCCAATGGACGCACCGCCACTGTTGATCTCCTTTCCATAAGTTTAACAATTGACAATGCTACCGCCAATGAACTTGATTTGAGAATTGACATTTATGCCACTAAAATTCAATTTCTAGTCAATACTAGATTAATGAATGGTAAATCGCCAGACTGGCGGGTGAAATCCCACTACAACCTGCCAGTGACAAAATATGTGCATATGATGTACGTACAACACTGGCTTGCAGGGGCTACTACACATGTGCAACAGGGCATTTTCTGTGTGTACATCAAAGTGACTCTGCTTCAAATATTCTGCCGGCTCATTGCAAGGACTCAAACATCTGAGACTGTAAAATCAGCAGACTTCTGCCGCAAGAGTTTCAAGATCTCAGCAAACTGAGCAGCAGAGAATTTCACTTGTGATGCCATGAGACCTGTGGTACAACATCATAATGGGACACCTTCAGGCCCCTAGCCTGTGGCACAGCCTTTTTAGTTGTGTGTTGCAATGACACTTTATAATTTGTCACTTTTTTCTCATTTCACTCCTTTTAAACTGTGTTCATTTTCCACTTTTGCGCTTAACACTGTTTAAGACCACATGCATGGGAAAGGCATTTCCCAAATTTCTCATGTCCGTGATGGGCCATCCGAACCTCTCTTCAAGAACACATACCAAAGCCAAATCCATCAGAAAGCAGGTTATTGTAACCCAATGCATTTCAGGCCTCTAGGGCCTTTCGTCAGGGGTAACTGAAAGTAAACAATTGAACGTACATTAATTTTCCATGCGCCACTATTTGTACACACTCTCATGTTTTCTAAATTGCGCCTCATTTCTCTGTAACTTGCGCGCATCAAATTCACAAAAAAAGATTATAATTGTTATTTATACTGTTTAAAATAACCCCCAATTGCCTATAAACAAACTCGATCTTTACACTTTGAAATCTCTAGTGTGCCACACTCTCACAAGGTGAGTGATTCTTATACTGTAAATCCGTGACCTACAACCCACAAACTTCTCTCCACTTACTATCCCAGCATGTATACACGACCCTCCCTCCATTCACTTCCCTCTCCACTAACTCCCGTCCTTTCCCCTCTTTGATCGTGCCCTCCCTTACCTGCTAACGACCAAACATCATCCTCCCTCGATCAGAAACAGAGTTCCCTTTCCTTTCCGACCGCCCCTCCTGCAATAAACCCTCCCCCTTAGCCCAGCATAATCACCACCTGCTGTTTAACCTCCTGAGTATGCCTAAAATACTACAGCTCCCATAATACAACAGTCACTTCGTCAAAATACCATGTTGCACGTTTGCAACTGATACTTTTTGTGGAAATAGTGGGGTGGAGGGGGGGTGGTAGGAGACGTAGGTGTTATTAAGTTAAAAGCGATAAACGAAATACAGAAATGTTATGTTCTGACTTTCCCAAAATGTAAACATGCTCTGTGGATAAAGATGTTCCGCCTTGCATGTGGATAGCAGCATACTTCCTCAATAGTCCTTTTGTTGCGCTGTTCTTTGTGGGTGCTTCCCCAAGGGGCTAACAGTAATAAACAACAGCTATATGTGGGTAGCACACCAGGTGTGCTACCCACATATAGATGATGAAACCTGTGGTGCCACACCTCATAGGCATCTCCTACAACAGGCTGGAGCTGGCGGAAGCTGGATTCAACGGCCTCTTCTTAAGTCACATCATTCATTAATCCTGTGCCAGGGCTTCCACCATGGTTGGCCCCGCTTGTTCTTGCTGTCAGATTCACTCTCTGTGGCATGCCACAACCCAGCCTGGCAAGAGTAGAACACAAAGCAAACAAGGTGGGACTGGCGTGTACGGCTATCTGGCAATGCCCGAAGGGCTGGCTTGACAGATCAATGTGTGGGCTGGATTCTGTCTGCTTCTGGGCCTGTTTTATGGTCTGGGTTACTGTTAATGTCCCTGTTTCTGCCACCATCATTGCCTGCAGCAATCACAAATGCATGCAGACTCCCATACCTTGCAAAGTCCGGATAAAACGTCTCTACACAAGTTCAAAACTACCGATTTGCAAAGGTGGGCCGTTTTTGTTGTTGTTTGATTCCTTTAAGTTTATTTATTTGATTCACTAATGAGGGCCACTTTTATTTTGGTGCCTATTTTCTGTCCCACTTCGACACCGATAATAATCCAACATCGTGTAGCACGGATGTTTCTGAAGCTAGAGCTGAAGCAATGGTTTCATCAGATGTAAAGGAGGAATCATCTTGCGAACATTGCCATATTTGACACATTGGCTTGCTACAAGTAGCTCAGCCTTGGTGTGTCCTCAGCAACTGAGGTTTATCAAGAGGAAATTCTGTAAGCATTACGATGAGAATATTCCCGTATGTGACAAGTGCCAGCAAGAACCCAATGATTCCTTCCCAAGCTGAGTGCAGCCTGACACTTGACAGAGAGGTGTGATGTGACATCTGTCAGCTGGTGCTGAGGTTCTACAGGAACATATTCTCTGCATCCTTGTCTGGCCAGCTGTGGTGCGCAGTACGTGCGGGGCATCCCATCTCCTAGTCCTCTCTTCGGGGAGATGGCTGAGAAAGGACATGGAAACCCAGCCAGGTCTGAAGACATCACAGCATCATTGTGGAAGGCTTCAACAGGCCCTGTTGTATCCCCCTTCCGTAATGACATGATTGGGGATGCCACCACAGCGAGGCGAGGTGCAATCCTCAGACAACTTGGGTATGAGCTCAAATCGTCAGCACAGACCATCACTTGTGCCAGCCCCTGAAAACCCCAAATCCAGACAGCGAACTCTCTTGGAGTGAAAAATACCACAGTTCCAGACTCTTAGCTACTTCACTTTCTCGCACGTGAAAAGGCTTTCACTGTTGTCACTGACATCAAGCTATCATCAACATTTGTGGAACCCCAAGGTTGAAGATGCTCCCACAGATAGAGCAATGGGGTCTACGCCCCCTGAACCACCAATTCTGTATAATACAAAAACAGAAAAAGATCTTCGCCAGGCTGACTCCCCACTCTCTTCTCTTTTCCCCCGGTGCTCACACTTCATCAAAGCCCTCTTTTGCTGAGGAATATCTGAGATACATTGTCAAACAGGTTGTCCTAAGTCCATAAGTGGAAGCCGCATTCTTTAAACCAAGTGTGAAGATCATTCCAAGGTCACTGAGGAAACGTTGACTAGGCACACCAGGGTCTTAGAGGCATGTGGTTGTGCACCCTTTGCTGTGACACAAACTTTTTTTTTCTCCCTTGTCTGTTTTGGTTCCCCATGGCTTCGTTCACCATGTAACTCGTCCCCTTCCTCCCTTGGCCAGATTTATATCACAGTCTATATCCTTTGGAACCCTGACGTTACCGTGTTCCGGGTGTTTCATTTCCTCGGACCATCCCTTTATTCCAGGTATCTTCACACCTACCTCCATATGAATTCAATTGTTTCCGTGGGTCCCACGACCAACCTTTTCTTTTCCTTTCCATCTGCTCTTATAGAAGTACCTCTGAATCACGTAACCATAGTCCTGATGATGACCTCAAGGTAAAGAGGTCGAAACGCCGTCGACTCCACAACGCCAATTGTGGCATTTAAAAAGGGTCATTCATAAATGGTGAAATTATGTTTGTGACTGTAAATTCCTTTGTAAATACTTTTGTTTGACCCTCATGGTCTATCTGTCCTTCACCGTTTCACGTAGTTGCCTGTACACTTATGTCACTGCGCCGTTCACTCACCACTACACCCCCAGCGCACATATGGTTGTTATGGTTACTGTAAATTAGTTGTATTTTTGTGCTTCTATCTACAAATAACAACCCTTCATCCTCCTCTTGGTCTCCCTTGTCCCTTCCTGTGCTATATGATTAATTCTCATACTTAACGGTTCCCTTACATGATTTACCAGTTGAGACATTGGTGCCGATCACGATCCGGCAAAAAATTCCCCCGTGCGACTCGTATCGGGTCTTTTTACCGTACGAATCGTACAAGTGCCGTACGAACTGGCAATCACGATTCGCATGGTAAAAAGTCCATACGAACCGCACTGGGAATCATTCCCCACACGTCCTCGGGTCGGAAAATGTGTCCGACACGTCCTCGGACGATTCACCTTACAAACGTGAAAAGCCAAGTCCGACCGAGGAATCACGATCCATCCCGTGCGTCCGAGCGTACAACCGTATGGAAAAAACACCGTCCGCACCGAACACCTATAGCAACCATGGAGACATGTGCCCGCATACGCGCCCAACACTCCCCCCAGCCCCCGTACGTCCGACACGTACCCCCCGTATATGTATACCCCCACCCGTCCAGGTACACCCCAGTACGTTCCAGTCGTACCCCCACCCCAGTACGTGTCGCACCACCGTCAATGTACACCCCCCCACCCCTGTACGTGTCGTACCACCGTCTATGTACACCCCAGTACGTTCCAGTCGCACCCCCACCCCAGTACGTGTCGTACCCCCGTGTACCTACACCCCAGTACGTTCGAGCCCCACCCCAGTACGTGTCATAGCCCCGTCTACCTACACCCCAGTACGTTCCAGTCGTACCCCCACCCCAGTACGTGTCGTACCCCCCGTGTACCTACACCCCAGTACGTTCGAGCCACACCCCCACCCCAGTACGTGTCATACCCCCGTGTACCTACACCCCAGTACGTTCCAGTCGTACCCCCACCCCTGGACGTGTCGTACCACCGTGAACCTACACCCCAGTACGTTCGAGTCCTACCCCCACCCCAGTACGTGTCATACCCCCCGTGTACCTACACCCCAGTACGTTCCAGTCGTACCCCCACCCCAGTACGTGTCATACCCCCCGTGTACCTACACCCCAGTACGTTCCAGTCGTACCCCCACCCCAGTACGTGTCGTACCACCGTGAACCTACACCCCAGTACGTTCGAGCCCCACCCCCACCCCAGTACGTGTCATACCCCCCGTGTACCTACACCCCAGTACGTTCCAGTCGTACCCCCACCCCAGTACGTGTCATACCCCCGTGTACCTACACCCCAGTACGTTCCAGTCGTACCCCCACCCCAGTACGTGTCGTACCACCGTGAACCTACACCCCAGTACGTTCGAGCCCCACCCCCACCCCAGTACGTGTCATACCCCCGTGTACCTACACCCCAGTACGTTCCAGTCGTACCCCCATCCCTGGACGTGTCGTACCACCGTCAATGTACACCCCCCCACCCCTGTACGTGTCGTACCACCGTCAATGTACACCCCCCCACCCCTGTACGTGTCGTACCACCGTCAATGTACACCCCCCCACCCCTGTACGTGTCGTACCACCGTCTATGTACACCCCAGTACGTTCCAGTCGTACCCCCACCCCAGTACGTGTCGTACCACCGTCAATGTACACCCCCCCACCCCAGTACGTGTCGTACCACCGTCTATGTACACCCCAGTACGTTCCAGTCGTACCCCCACCCCTGGACGTGTCGTACCACCGTGAACCTACACCCCAGTACGTTCGAGTCCTACCCCCACCCCAGTACGTGTCGTACCACCGTCAATGTACACCCCCCCACCCCTGTACGTGTCGTACCACCGTCAATGTACACCCCCCCACCCCAGTACGTGTCGTACCACCGTGAACCTACACCCCAGTACGTTCGAGCCCCACCCCCACCCCAGTACGTGTCATACCCCCCGTGTACCTACACCCCAGTACGTTCCAGTCGTACCCCCACCCCAGTACGTGTCGTACCAACGTCAATGTACACCCCCCCACCCCTGTACGTGTCGTACCACCGTCCATGTACACCCCAGTAGTTCCTGGCGCACCCCCAACACAACCTCCTGAGTACGGAGCGCACCCCATGCCCCAACATCACAACCGCATGTACGAGTCGTACAAAGCCACACACAAGGACATAATTGTACAACCAAATGGCCCATGTACACACCGTACACACGCTCAAAACGCACGTACACAACCAGGACAAAACCAAACAACACAAGAATACACCATTGGAAAGGCACAAAGCCACTAAACATGGCCAACAACCACTAAAATAACACAATCACTGACCTGCAACTGCCAAAAACAAACAGAGGCCCAATACACCACCACTCCTTATAACACACCCACCCAAAATTCAAACACTGCCACACCCACCCATGGACCAATAAAAAGGGCCCACACACACAAACCATGAGCCTTTGCAACAGAATCACTGCTGCCAGACACCACAGAACCAGACTACAAGCTACACCACACCTTACACTTGCACACCTTCACACGACCACCCTCACAAACACCCTCTCATCACATTCACACACACACACAACCATCCACACCCCCCCCAACATCCACACACCCCCCACACCCACACCATCCCCACCCACACCCCTCACCATGCCCACTACCAAGAATCCAAAGTTCAGTCACCGAGAGTTGGAGGTCCTTGTTGATCAAATCCTCAGAGTCGAGCCACAGATCTTTGGAACATTGGTCAGAAGCACCAGCCAGGCAGCCAAAACAGCCATGTGGCAGACCATCGTCGATGCTGTGAATGCCGTTGCGGACACCAGGAGGACCAAGCAGGATTGCCAGAACAGGTGGTACGATCTGCGGAGGAGGGTCAGAGCCAAGAGGCAGGAGGAACACGACCAGGCCAACGCCACCGGAGGAGGGCCCTCCCGCAGAGCCGTACAGTACCATCCCTGGGAGGAGAGGGTGATGGCCATACTGCCGGTGGTGGCAGTTGAAGGAGTAGAAGGACTCCGAGACCCGGGTGAGTACACAAACAACGCACCTCACATGGGGGGAACTGCAACCACAACCAAAATTACTAACAGGCACGCAACCACCACAAGCCATCGCATGACTCAACCACACTCCATGAGCAGGCACATGCCACTGCTGCCACCATGCCCCATGCACCCAGCTGGACAATGGCAAGTCACAGGCCACAGAAGACAACAACACATGACACGGTAACCCGGATGGCGGGAGGCTGGGCACCAAAAATCACATAGTGCGACTCCAAAGCAGACAACAATGCCCTCTGCCCATATGGCCTAGGTCACAGCCAGACAAACAGTGTGTCCCAACACAGGAATGACTTGCCAGCAAATGGCGGACGCCTTGCATCAACACATGGGAGTGAAGGCACTGTTTTGCACATGACAGCAGCTAATGAACAGCCAACATTGTGAAAGAGTGGCAGCACACACCACCACAGCAGCAGCGCACAGACACACAGCAGACAAAATGGGTGCCTGGAGATCAGAAACAAACCCACATCAACAGGCCAAGGGCCACTCAAAGATCTGCTAACAGTGTGTGCCCAGGAAGCTGGGCCAAGGTGACAGAGGGTGACACACGGAGGGAGGGAGAGGGGGACACAGAGGGAGGGAGAGGGGGACTGAGAGGGAGGGAGACGGACAGAGGGAGGAGGCTGACACACGGAGGGAGGGAGGAGGCTGACACACAGAGGGAGGGAGAGGGGGACAGAGAGGGAGGGAGAGGGGGACAGAGAGGGAGGGAGACACAGGAAGACGGACAGAGGGAGGAGGCTGACACACAGAGGGAGGGAGAGGGGGACAGAGAGGGAGGGAGACACAGGAAGACGGACAGAGGGAGGAGGCTGACACACAGAGGGAGGGAGAGGGGGATAGAGAGGGAGGGAGAGGGGGACAGAGAGGGAGGGAGAGGGGGACAGAGAGGGAGGGAGAGGGGGACAGAGAGGGAGGGAGACACAGGAAGACGGACAGAGGGAGGAGGCTGACACACAGAGGGAGGGAGAGGGGGACAGAGAGGGAGGGAGAGGGGGACAGAGAGGGAGGGAGAGGGGGACAGAGAGGGAGGGAGAGGGGGACAGAGAGGGAGGGAGAGGGGGACAGAGAAGGAGGGAGACACAGGGAGAGCAAATCAGTCCTTTGGTGTGTGGGAATGTCTGCTCGTCAGCAGGTGGACTGCGTGCATGTAGACAAGGGTGGCCAGTGCCAGAACCCCCCCTCTTCATCATGGCAAAACGCAGGGCCATGTCACAACCTGTACACGAGCACAAGGACAGCTACCTGCATCATATATGTGTGGATCCACTCCATGTGCACATGTACAGTGCTACAAGGAAGGCGCAAATGCATGGCTCACCACACCTGCACACTCCACTGCTGACTGCAGTCACACTTGACGCAGCAAGTAAGACTGTGCCACACATAGTTAAAGGGGCCAAATTGGTGCCCAAGGGACACACCCATGCACAAGTGCACTGTGAGTGGAATGCAAGACAGATCCTAATTCCAAGAGGAAATGTGCCAACTTTGAAACGGATGAAACATGGATGTTGCATGGACCAAAATTAACATTTTCTCTCTCACACACAGGTCAACGTCGTACTGCACCCCCCAACACTGGGGGGGAACACTCACAGGACCCGGATCTGCAGGAGACCGATCCCACCGGCAGCGACCACTCTCACCACTCTGCGGACGACCCCGACCGACCTGGCCCCTCTGGTGTCCAACCACCTGCAGCACCTGCGTCAGGTACAACCGTGCCAACCACCACCCCCACTCCTGCCACATCCCAGGAGACACCCAGGATCCCTGCCCCAACACCACAATGCAGCCAGGCTCGCCAGGAGGGACACGGTGTCCCGGGCACCCAGGAGGAGGCAGGCGACAACGCCAATGCCACCCCTCAGGGGTCCCGGAGACCCGATGTGCCCACAAGTGCAGGCCAGACGCAAGTGGGCAGGGGTGGTGGGAGTGGAGGACGGCGGAGGCGCGAGCCTGACCAGTTGGCTGGGGATCCGGTATTTTCCCATGTCCGTAACATCCTGGACTCATACCGGCAGGACACCACGGGCATGGCCCAGGTTGTGTCCGTCCTCGAGGGGATCAAGGTCCAGCAGGCCCAGCAACATGCGGAGCTAATAGCCTGTCTACTGGTACACCAACGGAGGATGGAGGACAGACAGGCTGAGCAAGTGACGGCGTTCCAGGGGATTCACGCTACACTCCGTCGGATGGCCGACACCATGGCCGACCCTCGCTGTGCCAGAAGGCGGAGAACATCACCACCCACAGGGAGGGATCAGGAGGAGGAGGAGGAAACATCCGACGGAGCATCCCAGACGTCGTCACGGCCTGCTGCTGAGGTTCCCCGCAGGAAGCCGGGTCGTCCACGGAAAGGACCGTGAGGGTGGCTGCTACATCACCATCTCCCAGGACACCTGGCCTGGCACCTGGCCCACTGGAGCAACAGCATCACAGCATCAAGAGACATTCTCTGCCACATGGCCCTGCTGGTCACTGGCTGACCAATGTTGACAAAGACTGTGGCATGGACTCTGAGGATTTCCAATGGCAAGGACACCAACTCCCCTACTGAACTTTGGATTCCCTAATCCCGGAAAGCCCCTCACTTTGTCCCCCCCCCAATAATAAATCACACTATTAAGAGTAGATGCCTGCTGGTAGCATTATTACCTAACATGTGTCTTGTACAGTCTAAACATGCCTGAGTCATCTGTTCACTTCAACCATCCACACCCTGGGGCCTGAGTCTGGCACAGGACACATGGGTCACAGTTTATTAGGCAAGACAGACATGGAGCACCATACACACCCGTGATGGGCAGAACCAGCTGAGGGGGTGGCCGAACAACCGTGCTGACAGACACATTGAGTACAGCAACAGTCATGCGCAGAGGTCAGGGATCCTGGCCAGTGTCCTGGGGGTCACCCAGGTATGTGTAGACAGGTGGCAGAACCATGTCCTGCAAGCTTGAGTCCGGTGGATGCAGAGAATGGGGTAATGGACAACGTTGGATGCATGGGGATGGCACATGTCACAATACCCACACAGTCATGGACATCATGCCCAATACACAGTCTCAGCACACACACACAGCTTGCATCTTGCCACTCGACACATTGACACATAGCCACAATCAGGGAATACCATGCCAGACATGCAGGATGCACCGTGCCAACACACCAGCATTGACTGAGAAGAGGCACCTTGGAGGCATAGGGACACCTTTATTAGTCATGTATTCGGGATTGCAGAGGCAACTTGAAGTACACATGAACACATCATGTGGAGTAACATGTGGGTCCAACACTGGCACCCCCCTTCTGCAGCACAAATGCGTGATAGCCATGGAACTGGCACACAAGTGTCGGCTAACAGCTAAATACCCACAGCTGCACACGGAGAGCCTGACATACACCATAGATCCGCTGATGTGGAAGTCCCACGCCATGTCAAGACAATGTTAACCGTATGTGTCCGAGGGCAGTGTCACACACATTGATGCCATCATCACAATCCACTATCCCATCACTGATGACTGACAACCAGGCAGCCCATCTATTCAGGTGTACCCAGCTGCATGTCGTGTCCCATGGGGATGCGACATGTCTGCAGAGGAACCAAACCCCGACCGGGGCAGTGTGCACACATCGTGAACAACTGCCACACCCAATACACCCCAGATGCATCCCTTACCCCATGGAGACTTCCAAACGTGTCCGTGCCTGTAACGCTGAGTCAGCCCACGATGTCATGTCCATGAGGAATAGCAGTGCCACAACAATGCAACCAGCAAACGGCATGCGCAGGTACCTGGGGAAGAGAGACACACAAGAAGTCAGCCACAAAAAGCACAGCCACTTGCATGTGCATTTACTCGACACATGTATGGATGACAACATGCTAGGTCACAATTATGACTGGGGAAATACTACCATCACTGCCACCATCACTCCAGTGACACACCCACACACACCTCTGACCCACGTGCCATACATGCAGGTGGAGACACACATCACAACGCATGCCACACGGGGACCAATGCGTGCACACTCAGACACTGGTACTCACCACTAAGCAAAGAAGTCGCGTATGAGCCGAGTCCGGATGTCCTCTTGCGGCTCCACATCCTCCACATCACTAGCCCCATTGCCAAGCCCTTCGTCCTCCACGGGTGGATGGTCCTCGTCATGTTGATTCAGGATGAGTGGCACAGCTCTTTCAACTGCCATGTTGTGCAGCATGCAGCAGACCATGAAGATCTTGCAGACCTTCGCCGGGGCATAAGGGAGTGCACCGCCGGTCTTGTGGAGGCACCGGAATCGGCTCTTCAGCATGCCAAACGTCCTCTCTATCACTCGCCTTGTCCGGCCATGGGCGGTGTTATAGCGGAGCTGGGCCGGCGTGATGGGGTTGCGGAGAGGTGTCAGCAGCCAAGGCATGTTGGGATAGCCAGCGTCCCCTACATGGGAAGCACATGGACATCGTTAGAACTGGTGAAGCGGTCGTGCTGGTCGGCTATACAGAATACAGGACAGACAGACTGTACCCACCAACAACACATGCCCGTTCGTTGCGCAGCTGCATCATCATATCAGGCATCCCGCTACGCCTCATGATGTAGGCATCGTGTGCTGATCCTGGGAAACGAGCACAGACATGTGAAATCACCATATTGGACAGACACACCACAAGGGCATTGAGGGAGTGGTAGTGCTTCCGATTGCGGTACGCCACCTCCCGTGCGTGTGGTGGTACCAAACCTACATGTGTCCCATCTATGGACCCAATGACATGGGGCATCCCTCCCAGGGCATAGAATCCAAGCTTGACCTCAGTCATCTGTTCAGGGGTTGGGAACTTGATGAAGTCATCCAGGTGAATCAACATGGCCTCCAAGAAATCATGCAGCACACCGCTGAACATGCTCTGGGACATGCCACCAACATGAGCTATGGTATTTTGGAAGGTACCCGTGGCAAGAAAATGTAGGGCAGCCATTACCTTCAGCTGGGGTGTCAGTGCCGTAGGATACCTGTGCTGCGGTTGCAGGTGTGGTGCCAGTCTCGCCGTCAGCTCCAGAATCAACGGTTGGGTGAAGCGGTAGAGCCGGATCCTGTCATTCTCCTGCATGGTAGCCAAGTCTGGAATTCTTCGGGCAAGAGGCGGCGCTCTGCAGTAATTTGGAAGTGACAAGGAGGAGTGAGTGCACTACGAGAACAACTCATGTCTACTGAGCACATGTAAATCTGGCAATACACACATGCTACATAGGGAGTCAGGTATGTGCTACATGCCCAGGACACGTATGGATGCAAGGTGACACTCCTTCCAAGACCCAGCTACACACGGTGATTGAGAACCTCCCCATGCCACGCCATGGAAATAGCTGTGTCCCAGTGCAAGTGCACAGCCCGACGCAAGACAGGAGTGACATACACCCACACATCAGCAGAAGTGGGATGCCGATTGCAGAGACTGGTAGCGGAACACTGGAGCCACAGGTCACATGACATTACACTAGTCCAGCCCACACACCTTGCCATGAAGGTGCACATGTCATGACTCACCACACATTCCTTGTGAGGATGCTGACATGGCCTTGTCACGCTACTCCGTGTCCCATGCATACATGTGCACCTCACATCCGATGACACATGTGGCATGGTGTGCGGAACAGTGTGCAATGACAATCTACACACAGCCACATGTTGGTTGCTGCAACGGCTGCAGCTTTTGAGAGTGCTACAACATCAACCTGATGTAAATCCCGGACACATATATGACATAGTCACATTGTGCACTGTGGGTAGTGACAAGTCATGTGTCATGACCCCTGTACCGGGCATCATGGGACACTTCCGTGTGTTGGTGTCCGTGCCATGCCAGTGACGCTCACCCCAAGTGCGCAGTCCCACATGCACACATGTCAAAGGAGTCAAGGGCATGCCTGGCACACATTGCACCCTCACACAGTACACCTGTACACATCTCATCATACATCTGGTGCCTTCTCCACTCAGGAGGCATGTTCCACATCACAGCCTGTGACACCTGTGCCCCACACATGTAGTAATGCACAGACGATGCCTTGATGTCCATTCCTGGACAAGTTTGTCCATCCATGGACAAGTATGTCCGCCCTATTCCTACCTGTGTGTCGCCTATCACCACAGTGATGTGTAAAAACCGCCGTACTGCTGCTGAGAGGGCCTGTGTATGTTCCCAAATCACTGTGGGAGTGCTGCCGTATGTGTACCCATCGTGATGGCGAGCGTACAGGCATTTGTGCGGTCCGTGGCACTACGAGTACGCATACGCGTGCAGACCCATAGTGATAGTGAGCGTACATGCGTGTGTACGGTCCGTACCACTACGGGTACGCATACGCGTGCAGACCCATAGTGATAGGGCCGTACACACGCATCTACGCTCACTATCACTATGGGTCTGCACGCGTATGCGTACCCGTAGTGGTACGGACCGTACACACGCATCCACGCTCACTATCACTATGGGTCTGCACGCGTATGCGTACTCGTAGTGATAGTGAGCGTACATGCGAGTGTACGGCCCGTACCACTACGAGTACGCATACGCGTGCAGACCCATAGTGATAGTGAACGTAGGCATGCATGTACGGGCCGTTGCCATGCATTTGGGGTGCCCTAGGGCCCCGAAACGCACCGTACCTGTGTGTGATGCTCCAAATTACATAGGGGACAAGTATTAAGGCCTACATGCATGCTGGTTGTCATGGAGACCAAGTTCAAATTTCGAAATTGTTCTGGAAGGTGCACAGCAGAAGTCAGTTGGAATTCTTCTACTTTGTTGCAATGTGTTTGTGGGGCTGACATCATGCAGGAGAATGAAACCGATAGAGAACCCACAGACTGCTAGGTTTGAAGGGATTGGTGGAAACATAGGATGCAAATGTGAGTGACCAATCACTCTGTACTCCTGTGCATGAGACTGGGCAGAAGGGCACATATAAGGCAGCCAGGTCCCATGAGGGAGCACTTGCCTGCACATCTTTGCATTTGTCGACCCAGCTGCTGCTACTGATTCCCTGGAACCATGTCAAGGGCTGTGGAGAGGACACAGCCATTCACCCTGGAGGAGAACATGGCTCTGCTGGATGTGATCCTCCCACAGTACTCCATGCTGTATGGGCGACCAGGGTATCAGGTGAGTGCATAGGCCACTGCCACAGACTGTCCCTATGTTGTGACTGTGACTTCTGCCATTGTGTCCAGGTGTAACACACATGCCATGTACTGTCGGGGGGGTCCCAGGGGGGGGGTGCCTGATGTCTCCCAGCAGTGCCCTGAGACAGGAGGGGTGGGGGCCTATCACTCACAGCAGTGCCCTGAGCCAGGAGGGGTGTGTGCAGAGTCCTCCCAGCAGTGCCCTGAGACAGGAGGGGTGGGGGCCTATCACTCACAGCAGTGCCCTGAGACAGGAGGGGTGTGTGCAGAGTCCTCCCAGCAGTGCCCTGAGACAGGAGGGGTGGGGGCCTATCACTCACAGCAGTGCCCTGAGACAGGAGGGGTGGGGGCCTATCACTCACAGCAGTGCCCTGAGACAGGAGGGGTGGGGGCCTATCACTCACAGCAGTGCCCTGAGACAGGAGGGGTGGGGGCCTATCACTCACAGCAGTGCCCTGAGACAGGAGGGGTGGGTGTGATGCACAGTGTGAGCCTTGATCATTGATTGTGACATTGCCATCATTCCACCTGTGTACCCACTGTGGCACGTACTGCTTTTTCCCTCACCAGGGGATGATGTCCCTATGACAAAGGTGCAATGCGTTGGCTGCATGACATGCCTTGTTGTAACCAGCTAATTTGTACCCATATGTCTCTCTGTGACATGTGGCTGGTGTATTGATGTGGTGTCACTTGTTCCTCCTCACAGGTAGGCGCCACTGCCAAGGAGCAGATCTGGCTGACCGCCGTCAGTGCCGTGAGGGGTGTGGATGGTCGGAGGCGGAGCCTGCCCCAGGTGAGGAAACGCTGGCAGGATATCCGGTGCTGGACGCGGAGGATTGCACGGCTCCTGCTGGGGGACTCACCTGAGAGCCACAAGAACCGCGGCCGCCGCCGTCTGAGCCACCTCCACAGGCGTGTGCTGCCGGTGGTCTTTCCAGACCTGGAGAGGCGCTTACAGGTGATGCAGCAGCCGGAAGGGGGTAGGTACATGTGTGTTTGTTGTGTGTCACCCGCATTTGTAAGGGCACAGTAGCATGAATTCACTGGCAGGGTTTAAAGGTGCTGTGCAGATCCTGTTTGCCCCAGTATAGCGCTGTGCCCCTGCCACCCTTCCCCTCCTTGCAATGTGTTCCCTGGTCTGTGTGTAGTCACTCCTTCACAAGGTAATGTAGGCTGGCGCTTTGTCCACGAGAACAATGACTGTAGCATCATGTGTGGGGGTGGTGTGTAACAGGTTGTGGGACCTTGCCTGTGCACTGTCAAGTTCACTGCATGTGGGTTCCATGTCAGTTGGCACTGATGCTGACTCCAGACATGGGAGTTGGTCTCTCATGTGTCATGCCTTACAGCGCGCATGTCCTATGTAGTGGCCTGTGACATGATGTGCATGAGTGTGCGATACACATATTGCAGGGATGGTGACGTGTGTTGCAGTCATTACCATTCAGTAGCATGTAGTTGTGTGCCCACTACTGTCCCCTGGGGCAGCTCTTCCTCAGTGGTGTATGTGTCATCATAAACGTGGCCAATCTCAGTGTCTACAGCGTAGGTTGTGCTCTGTGCCATTGTCCCCTGTCACCATGTATATTGACGTGCTATTTTGTACAGGTGTCCACTGTGCAGCCTGACCTGATTGTCCTTCTTCATACTCACAGTTGCCAGTGCCTGTGTGTCTTGTTATACTCATCTGAGGATGGGCACTGGTACCTCATTATTTGTACAGGCGCACCTTGGCTGTTTGGCGTCCAATCTTGCTTTTTGCCTGCCCCTGTGTGTATCACCCAGACTATGAGATGTTGGTGCCACCTGTGTCTCAACAATTTGCCTCGTGTAGGGTCTTGTTGGGGCGGGCAATGCCTATGTGTCAAATCCTGATTTCCACTTGCTGGGTCTGGGCAGTGTGTGATGTGTCTGGACACACACGCAATGTGCAGTGACCGAGTCATGTTGGGCATGTTTTCAGCATTACCTATGCAGCATGTGTCTCAAGTTCATGGATATGGTCCCTGGTCATCGGTATTTTCGCCAACGCTGTGTGGTGCAGATGCAGTGCTGGATTGTCCCCAGGGCCTGGGTGCTATGTCAGACTCCGTTTCCTGTCTTTAGCTATTGTCTCATGCTCTCCATGGTATTTCAGTGGCATGGTGGCTCAACCAACTGTGTGTTTCATGCCCTACATCGGTACCCTGTTCAGTAGATGTTAGGGATCTTCCTTTTCAGGCTATGCAATGTTACCTATGTAGATTGGACTCATGTGACAGATGTGTACAGGTGTCTGATTAATTTCTGTCTCTCCACCCTGCCCACAGCATCGTCGGGGGACACAGAGGGAGACATGGACACAGACCAGGAAGAGGGACCGAGCACCAGTGCCAGCCGTGACATCGGGTCTGGCACATCGAGTGGGACAGAGGCGGAGGAGAGTGTGGCCGAGGACCTGTCGACTGGCACATCAGACTACGAAGCTGACAGGTCCGAGGAGGATGTCTCCGAGTGGGCGGAGGCTGCACCAGCAGCTGACAACGGAACAACACCTCGCACCGCCCCCTCAGTTTCCATCAGCCGCCTCCCACTTGCTCGTGTCCCTTCCCAGCGTGCCCGGTCACAGCATGTCTCCTTCCTGCCAGGCACCGCACCCCCTGCCCCTGTCTCCACTGCTGCCGCCAATGCAGAGTCTGTGGACATCCAGCGGCAACTGCAGGTTGGTCAGGCTGCGATCCTTAATGTCCTCCATGCCCACGGCAAAACCCTCACCAACATCGAGGCTTTCTTGGAGGGCATTCATTCATCGCAGGCTGACCAACGCAACTTGCTGAGGTCCATAGACTCCACACTGACTGCAGCAGTGGGTCTCCTGCAGCGCAACCTCCCCCCACCTACCCCTGCCCCATCCACACTTCCCACTCCCATGCCTGTCCCACGTACACCCAGACGTCGGCATGCACCCACATCAACGGACACGGGCACCACACCAGCAGGGAAGGTCCACCGCACTCCTCCTGACACGCACACACAGAGTGAGGTAGGCACACCCACTGGGTCGGGGGGCAAACGTGTGACACGCAGCCATAGTGGGAGTCCGCATTCCACCCAGTCCACTCCCTCCAAATCCCCTCCCCTCAGCTCTCCTGTCCACATCTCCCCCAAGGACTCCTTCATGGCCGCTCTGTCCCTGAGCCCCACAGTTACACCACCACGCAAGCGGTCAAGGAGGTCCCCGGTCAGGGTGGTTGAGTCTCCCCCCCTGTCTCCACCCTCCCCCAGTGGCGCTGCGACCCATCCCTCTGACCCCCCCCCCCTCCTTGGGGCCTGAGGTCCCTTCGGGTGCAGGGGACTCCCTGGAGGACCTTGCAAAGGTGTGTAGTGCCATCCTGGCCTCCGCCTTTGGCCCTGCCCCACCCCCTGTGGTGGAGTCCTCCATCCCTGCACCCACAACGCCGCCCCTTTGCCCTGATGTCCCTGCGGTGCCTGTTGCTTCCCCCCCCCCTGATGCCCTCACCAGTGTGGAAGACGATGCCATTTGACTGTGCAGGCAAGGTAGGGGACACGCATCCCACTGTGTCCCCCATCCAGCTGAGAATCATTGACTGCCCTATGGGCTTTGTGAAGATTGAACTGCCTGCGATCCACGGACATTGTGCTCATGCTGAATAAAGCTTAATTTTTTTTTCATTATCACACTACTGCTATGCTGGTATTGGTGTTGGTGGGGCTGCTACATGGTTTTGGGTGGTGTGTAAGGGTTTGGGTGTGTGGGATGTGTAGTAGTGTACTGCTCATTGGTGGGACCCTGGGATCTGTGTGCCATCACAAGGTGTTGGCTAACTTTCTTTGTTCATGTAAGCAGTTACTGCATGGTGCACTTGTCCCAGGGTGTATTCCTTCCTCTGTGTACCCAGCTTTCTTCCCTGCAGGGTGTTCCCAATGTTTAGCGCAGAGCTGTGTCTACATGAGCTGTGTGTGTGACGGAGCCCTTCTACTTTGGCCATGCATGCAGGGCCATGTCTCCACCTGCAACAATCGTGGCATCCTTGGTGATCACTGTACTTGTGTGTGGAGTCTGTTGACATGAGTTCATGGGGACATGTTCCCTTGTAGCCAGTATGCATGTGGATAATTCTGGCCTCACACACATGTGTTACACCCCTCCTGTCTCAGGGCACTGCTGGGAGGACTCTGCACACACCCCTCCTGTCTCAGGGCACTGCTGGGAGGACTCCACACCCACCCCTCCTGTCTCAGGGCACTGCTGGGAGGACTCTGCACACACCCCTCCTGTCTCAGGGCACTGCTGGGAGGACTCTGCACACACCCCTCCTGTCTCAGGGCACTGCTGGGAGGACTCTGCACACACCCCTCCTGTCTCAGGGCACTGCTGGGAGTGATAGGCACCCACCCCTCCTGTCTCAGGGCACTGCTGGGAGGACTCTGCACCCACCCCTCCTGTCTCAGGGCACTGCTGGGAGTGATAGGCACCCACCCCTCCTGTCTCAGGGCACTGCTGGGAGGACTCTGCACCCACCCCTCCTGTCTCAGGGCACTGCTGGGAGTGATAGGCACCCACCCCTCCTGTCTAAGGGCACTGCTGGGAGGACTCTGCACACACCCCTCCTGTCTCAGGGCACTGCTGGGAGGACTCCACACCCACCCCTCCTGTCTCAGGGCACTGCTGGGAGGACTCCACACCCACCCCTCCTGTCTCAGGGCACTGCTCGGAGGACTCCACACCCACCCCTCCTGTCTCAGGGCACTGCTGGGAGGACTCTGCACCCACCCCTCCTGTCTCAGGGCACTGCTGGGAGGACTCCACACCCACCCCTCCTGTCTCAGGGCACTGCTGGGAGGACTCTGCACCCACCCCTCCTGTCTCAGGGCACTGCTGGGAGTGATAGGCACCCACCCCTCCTGTCTCAGGGCACTGCTGGGAGGACTCTGCACCCACCCCTCCTGTCTCAGGGCACTGCTGGGAGTGATAGGCACCCACCCCTCCTGTCTCAGGGCACTGCTGGGAGGACTCTGCACACACCCCTCCTGTCTCAGGGCACTGCTGGGAGGACTCCACACCCACCCCTCCTGTCTCAGGGCACTGCTGGGAGGACTCCACACCCACCCTCCTGTCTCAGGGCACTGCTGGGAGGACTCTGCACACACCCCTCCTGTCTCAGGGCACTGCTGGGAGTGATAGGCACCCACCCCTCCTGTCTCAGGGCACTGCTGGGTGGACTCTGCACACACACCTCCGATTTCAGGATATGTATGCTTGGAACATACACGGTGGGGGTACGCTCAATGCATTCGAGGTGAGGGTACGAGTCTACTTACACTGGTGTGGTGGGGGTACGCTCCATGCATACGCGGGTGGGGGTACGGGTCGTACTTACACTGTTGGGCTGGGGGGTACGCTCCATGCATACGCGGGTGGGGGTACGGGTCGTACTTACACTGTTGGGCTGGGGGGTACGCTCCATGCATACGCGGGTGGGGGTACGGGTCGTACTTACACTGTTGGCATGGGGGGTACACTCCATGCATACGCGGGTGGGGGTACGGGTCGTACTTACACTGTTGGGCTGGGGGGTACGCTCCATGCATACGCGGGTGGGGGTACGGGTCGTACTTACACTGTTGGGCTGGGGGGTACGCTCCTTGCATACGCGGGTGAGGGTTCGAGTCGTACTTACACTGGTGTGGTGGGGGTACGGTCCGTGAGTCCGCGGGTGGGGGTAGGAGTCGTACTTACACTGGTGGGGGTGGGGGTACGGTCCGTACGTCCGCGGGTGAGGGTTCGAGTCGTACTTACACTGTTGGCATGGGGGGTACGCTCCATGCATACGCGGGTGAGGGTACGGGTCGTACTTACACTGTTGGGGTGGGGGGTACGCTCCTTGCATACGCGGGTGAGGGTACGGGTCGTACTTACACTGTTGGGGTGGGGGGTACGCTCCTTGCATACGCGGGTGGGGGTACGGGTCATACTTACACTGTTGGGGTGGGGGGTATGCTCCTTGCATACGCGGGTGGGGGTACGGGTCGTACTTACACTGTTGGGGTGGGGGGTACGCTCCTTGCATACGCGGGTGAGGGTACGGGTCATACTTACACTGTTGGGGTGGGGGGTACGCTCCTTGCATACGCGGGTGAGGGTTCGAGTCGTACTTACACTGGTGTGGTGGGGGTACGGTCCGTGAGTCCGCGGGTGGGGGTAGGAGTCGTACTTACACTGGTGGGGGTGGGGGTACGGTCCGTACGTCCGCGGGTGAGGGTTCGAGTCGTACTTACACTGTTGGCATGGGGGGTACGCTCCATGCATACGCGGGTGGGGGTACGGGTCGTACTTACACTGTTGGGGTGGGGGTACGCTCCATGCATACGCGGGTGGGGGTACGGGTCGTACTTTCACTGTTGGGGTGGGGGGTACGCTCCTTGCATACGGGGTGGGGGTAGGGTCCGTACATATCCGTCCCCACGCTATGTGATGCTTGTGCGGCCCGTACCCAGGCCTTTGCCGCGTGGGTACGATCCGTCCCGCCATTGTTGGGGTGACGTGTGTGTGGGCGTGGTACGAATCGTACCCACGCTCTTCAGGCGTGGGTACGGGACGTACCTGTCTGGTTGTGTTGCCGGTTCGCGTGGTGACGGACTTCCGTTGTGGCGGTCGCTGGCTTATCAGGACACGCCCCCACCCCCTCGTGGTGACCAGGGCATGGGAGTCAGGTATGTCCAGGCCATGTGTGGTGTGTGACTTATGTGGTTGTTTTGTGGCCTGCCCTGGTCGTGCCACCCCCACCCCACCCCACCCCACTTTCCCCCCTCCCTTAGTTATTCTGACCTTCTGCGGCGTCTGCGTCGTAACCTGTAGAGGAGGTGTACTGCTATGAGGGCAGGGATGACTCGTAGGTTCGGGTCCATGTCTGTCCGTCGCGTACTGGTACTCCTTGATCGCGTCGTCCTGTCGCGTACGGGTCCTCCTTGATCGCGTCGTCCTGTCGCGTACGGGTCCTCCTTGGTGGCGTCGTCCTGTGTGTCCGTCACGTACTGGTCCTCCTTGTTCGCGTCGTCGTCTGTCCGTCGCGTACTGGTGGTCCTTGTTCGCGTCGTCCTGATTTCCCGGCAGTTTTTGGCTGCCGCAAAATATTCACCGTGCGGGGTGACGTCGGTGCGAATCGTGATTCCTGGGTCGTGAATGGCTGGCTGCGAGCGTCCCGACGTCAGGTCGGCGCTTTCCCGGATCGCATTGGTAGGTGTTTTTTTGTTCGGTCGGGCTTTTTTACGATTCGTACGGTAATGGTGTACCCGTGCGAATCGTAATTCCTTGTTTGTAAAAATTGACGACCGGGTACGCGTCGGACGGAGAATATGCTCCGTCCGACGGTTCGTACCCGGTTTTTACCGGATCGTGATCGGCACCATTGTCTTTTTGCTACTATACCTACCCGGTCTCAGCTGGGTTAACGGGTTTACTCCTGTTTCTGTTTTTCGGGACACAAACTGTAGCTTCCATTCCCGTTCAGTTCTTTGAGGCCATGCTTGGCAACTGTCATGGCTTCCCACGCGATGCCACTCAAAGTGTCTCTTGATAAAAGGATCTGGGAAGATGCAGAGATTGTGTTTTTGTTGTCCCACCCTCACAGGTCAGCATCTTCTGGTTGCCATGGATGAATACGAAGGTTTTCCTGAAGTTGTGCCTTTTCCCAGCTCTGCAGCAGAGGTGTTCCTTCCTCGGCATATGGAGTATCGAGTGTTAAAAAGTCCTGTATTGCACCCCTGACTTTGTAGGGCAGGAGCCTAGCAGACGCAGCTCACGGGAGTGATGTCACTTGGCTTGCATACAGGAAACACTGATCGTCTTCCTTCTGAACCTCGGCCACGTGGAATCACCAAAGGTTTCTAGGAATACAAGCTGAAGTCTTGTTTTATCATAAAGCCAACAATATGGCACAGTGAGCTGAACTCTGGCTGCTAACAAATGCAGTGTCCTGTAGTTCGTTATTTCGAATCCCCGAGGCAGACTCAGACTGCCATCCTTCGAAGGTCAATAAATTGAGTGCATATATTGGGTAATAGTAACATCTGTTATTTACACTGCTTAGAAACATCAGAATTGGGGCATCAAGCGCTATATAAAAACACATTATTATTGCAAGAGTCTCGCGAGGTGTGTAGCATGGCAATATTGCAGACTAAATACATGGTCATACATTTTCTTTCACTTTTAAGGGAAGCCCTCAACCTTGGTGCGGTTTTTGTTTTCTTGAAACCCTCTGCTCAAGACAATTTTAGAGAGAAGGACGCTGGGAGAATGTTCTGGATCCGTTGAGAATTAATACAATGAATCGATTCGCTGGAATGACAACAGTGCCGTTTGGGAAGAGATCGGGAGCTGTTGGTGTCATGCGTGGGTGAATGTCTCCTTTTCCACAGATTTCAAATGTTTTATGCCCAAAACAGGGCATCCTTGCCCGACTGCATGTTTTAAAGGTGCAATGGCAACCTACCTAGGGTTACCATTTGTATGGAGCATGTATCATGAGTGTGCATGCCCTGCAATCGCACAGACAAAAGCAGCTAAAAATGGATGCTCAATAGACAAGCCTTGTCAAAGCCAATAGATCTGGCCTTGGCAAGCATGCAATTTTTTTTAAGCACATGCCACTGGACTAAAATATTTATAGTGAAAATAAGTAAAAATGCTTTCGTGGAAACATGGTGGGCCAATGCCTGAAAAGAAAAGAAGCAAGAAATTAATCATTGCAGTTAGCGGACATCTTTCAATAGTATTGTGCATACTTTTCAATTAAAACACATTTATCAATGATGATACTAAATACTGTTACAGCAGTGTTTTGTGGCTTGTCATAACCCATAGTACCGCCAGGTTCCGCAGTGGGATAATGAGTAAGAAAATTATTATTTATAGAGACTCATAAAGCAATGCGAATAATGTGCTTTTTTTACACGAAAGTGCTATGAATAAGATCCGTCATGCTATGAATATGAAAGACCATGAATTTTGTGAACACCCCAGATGAAAGGAGCTGGCAAGAATCTGGTAAGCAGCATTTGAAAAAACACCCTAAATATATGACGTTTAAATGCAACTTGTTTCAGTATAAATACAGAGTTTGCACATTGCTTTCGTAAAAGACATCAGAAATGAAAGCACAATTTGGGAAAGCACTGAGTGATTCCTGGAATCAAAAAGATAAGCACAAATATAGTACCATTAATGTGTTGAAACATATAAGAACGTGGAGGACGCACGTGCACTACGGAAAATGTAAATGTGTTATTATTTGTTTGCACTGCATAATCAACCTACAACATGCTATAAAATGTGTGTAATAGTAGCAAGCTTATTACAGAACACACACAGCCAATAATAAGCTGCGCCAGCGTGCGTAAATATATGCAAGCGTTCTTTCTTCGAAAAATACATTATATCAAAATACAGCTGTGTGGACAGCGAAAGCTCCATCTGTCTCGATGCCAATTCAAACAGTGTAAATTCCGGTATTTTTCAGAAGCAAGATGCATGACGTCAGTGGTAATCAATCAAACACATGTGGTGATTACTTCACAAAGCCACAGGGAGCAGGCCCCCACAGGGAGGAAAGAGCACTCTGACATCTTTGCCTGCGATGACTTCGCTGCATAGACCAGGACATTGGCATAAACAGTTTCATTGTATTTGCACGGTGGCAATCTTCACAGCTGTGCAAGAAACAGGACAAACAGCCGTGCGCTGCATAATATAAGAGTGGACGAGGACGGCTGAAGCCATGGTACCAAAAGTAGCTCCTTCCGAGGCCTTCTGCTTAAAGGCACACCTGGGCCCATTTTATGTTTGCGCCCGGCACACCTCTAAACAGGTGCACCAGGTGCAAACAGGGACACTGCACGCTGTTGCAATCAGTGAACTCCCTCAAGGGCGGCAAAGTGATTTCCTCCATGTAAATGAAGGAACGACCTCTGAAGATACCGCTGGTTCTACATGTGGGTCAGTGCTATCTGAATTACAGAAGGGGCTGCGCAAGTGTCTGCGGCCCCTTAGTGCCCCAGCGGCACACCATGCTCAGTGGCGGCTCAAACAGGTAAGAGTGGTGAGGTGGTGCGGCGGTGCGGCGGGGTGGGGCGGAGTGGTGGAAGTTGACAGACGACAGGATAAGTAATAATAAATAAATAAATAAAGCCACTTAGTTTGCGCTTGCCGCATTGCTGCGTAAAGTAAGTGTTTTTATTTATTTAATATTACTTATCCAGTCGTCTGTCGACTTCCACCACCTGCCACTCTGCCCCACCTCACCGATCTTACCTGTGGGAAACACTACTGACCAAGCTGGCACACTTGCCTGATATGTCTCTGGGGTACTATGCATAATATGTAACCCTGGGCGTAGTTCGCGAAGTAGCGCTACACGTAGCTACGCAAAGTGCACTTCGCACTATGCGAGCTATGCGTAGCACTTCGCGAACTGCGTATAACCCTGTTCGCACTGTGCAAGATGTCGTTTTCAATGATTGCACAGTGCGGACAAGCATCCAGCACTGTGCAATCATTGAAAACTGCATCTTGCACAGTGCGAGCTGTAGTTTTCTGCCGCTCGAGTGGATTTTTACTCGAGCGGCAGCTTTCTCAACGCGGACTGGTAGTTTCTCATCGCGAGCGGTCGCGAGCATACGTGACCACTCGCAATGAGAAACCTGACCTCCCCGCATTGAGAATCTCATCGGGAGGTTTATTTTCCATGCTCGCGATCGCCAACTTGATGTTGCTGATCGCGAACAAGGAAAAAGTCTCGCCGGGATGTCCTTTTGCTTGCTCGCGGTCGCCAACTTGACGTTGAGGACCGCGAGCAAGCAAAAAATGACCGCTGCACTACGCAACGCTACGCTATGCGTGTTTGCACTGTGTTACGTGCAATTCGCGTAGTGCGAAGTAGCTCAAACTTTGCAAACTACGCGAGCGTAGCATAGTGCTTTGCCCAGGCTTAATAATATGGCCCCTGATGTGTGGGGGCAACACACAGACTTTGAAATACCAGCATTTGTAAAGCGCACAGCTACCTCCGTAGAAGTGTCCCGGCACTGGGGGCCGTCAGGAAGATTAAGCAAGTTATTGCCCAGAGTCACATGGTGCTGGGCTAACCTGCCACCGGAGCCGGGGATGAACCGTGAACCCTGTGGCCCGGAGTCAAGTACCCTGGCCGCTGCGCTGCACCTCTTCCACGCCTCTTTCATATGGACCTGCTGGCCTCACTGCTGCACATAAAGAGCACAAACATGTTTTTTGACTTTGGTGAAGAAATTAAAAAACAAAGCAAAAAGAGAGTGGTAAAAGATTGGTAGTGTAAGGGCATGCCATATTATTTTCCCATTACACTATGGACACTAGGTTTAGAAACAACATGGTGACCATTTTAGAACGGATAAACAATGCTATAATATGTTGTATACTGTTCCACAAACGCTAGAAGCCGTGTGTGTGCACGAACAGCACACTACACATGGAATGAATGGCCCGGTAAACGACCAAAATATAGAATCCAAAATATAGACAGGACAGAATATCGAATTACTAAAATATAGATAGGAAAGAATATCGAAATTGGGGTATGAAATATCGATTTCCATAATATCGAATTTAAAAATATAGATTTCCAAAATATCGAATTTTTTTGTGTTTTATGTATGGTAGTATATGGGTTAAAATTATGCATTATTTTTGTAATGTATGTTTAAGTTTTTTAAAGTAATGAATGTTATGTAATTTAATTTTTGCGTAATTTAATTCCGTAGCGGGTTGTGGGTTTATAGGGGAATAGGGTGGGAAGTAATTTAATTATAGCAAATTAAATATTATTTTTTATTTATATGTATTGATAATTAATTGATTGATAATTAATTATTAATTGGTAATTAATTTGTATTCATTGATAATTAATTTTTATAAATTGATTAATTGATAATTATGTTAATTGTGTTTTTTATTAATAGGAGCGGGTTGTGGGTGTATAGGGGAATTGGGTGGGAAGTAATTTAAGTGCAATAAACTAAATATCATTTTGAATTCATGTGCATTGATAATTAATTGATAATTAATTATTAATTGCTAATTAATTTTTATTAATTGCTAATTAATTTTTATTAATTGATTAATTGATAATGTTAATTGTATTTTTTATAATTGGGAGTGAGTTGTGGGTTTATAGGGGAATTGGGTGGGAATTAAATTAATTGTAATAAAGTAAATATTAATTTTTATTTATATGTATTGATAATTAATTATTAATTGGTAATTAATTTTTATTCATTGGTAATTAATTTTTTTCCCATGGTAATTAATTTTTATTAATGGCTAATTATTTTTAATTAATTTTTTATTGGTATTGATAATTAATTTAATCTTATTTTAATATTAAATCATTACTTTCCCTACTGTTGCACTCTCAGGAGTGGGAATAGTAATTTTTACCCTCCCACTATCCAACGTTTTCCCTAATGTTGCACTCACTGGAGTGGGAATAGTAATTTTTAACCTCCCGCTATCCAACGCTTTCACTACTGTTGCACTCACTGGAGTGGGAATAGTAATTTTTACCCTCCCGCTATCCAACGCTTTCCCTACTGTTGCACTAACTGGAGTGGGAATAATATTTTTTACCTTCCCGCTATCCAACGCTTTCCCTACTGTTGCACTCTCTGGATTGGGAATAGTAATTTTTACCCTCCCGCTATCCAACGCTTTCCCTACTGTTGCACTCACTGGAGTGGGAATAGTAATTTTTACCCTCCCGCTATCCAACGCTTTCCCTACTGTTGCACTCTTTGGAGTGGGAATAGTAATTTCTACCCCTACGCTATCCAAAGTTTTCCCTACTGTTGCACTCACTGGAGTGAGAATAGTAATTTTTACCCTCCCTCTATCCAACGCTTTCCCTACTGTTGCACTCTTTGGAGTGGGAATAGTAATTTTTACCCCTACGCTATCCAACGTTTTCCCTACTGTTGCACTCACTGGAGTGGGAATAGTAATTTTTACCCCTACGCTATCCAACGTTTTCCCTACTGTTGCACTCACTGGAGTTGGAATAGTAATTTTTACGCTCTCACTATCCAACAAAATCTCTACTGTTTTTTACATTACATTTATTATTTTTACATTTTACGCTTTTTTATATTATTTTAAGTATGTTTATTTAATTGTTTTTAATATTTAATTACTTTTAGATTATTATTATTAATACATTTAAAAAATTCGATATTTTAGCTAACTATATTTTAACATTCTATATTTTGGAATCGATATTTTAGTACTTACCTGTTTGCAGATAGGGATTCTATATTCTGTACTTCTGTATTTTGGAGTCGATATTTTGGGCATTCTATATTATGTCCCTCGATATTTAGTCACTGAACCGAAAGGCCCTGCTAGGCATTTATAATAAACATAACTGAAAAAAAGGATTGAAAATTAAACCTGTACTGAGCCTTTAGTAGACTATTTTCTAGGCAGAGGTGCACAACGTGCACAACACTGTTGCTCACATTCAGGGGAGCTAATGACTAAAGTGGTCTAAACAATTGCCACATGATGTATACGGTGGTGGTTGGAATAAAGAGTGAATGACAACTGAACAAACAAATGAATAGCGCTGACGAAAATACCTATATGTATGTTTACTATATAATATTTTTTTTCTTAAAAACAATAGTTTGCTGAGAAAGCTTAGACTGTCTCAAAGGGCAGGAATAGAAAAGGTAGCTTGGTTTTCTGTAGCATCCGTTTTTAAGATACTTCTGTAAGCGCCCACTCCCCAGTACTGCACTGGCTGCTCGCCAACTGATTTTAAGTGTGACAGCCACCTTGGAGCAGAAAAACAATAATATAATATGTAGCATACCATTCCAAGATAGAATTTTTGTTTATAATCAAACAGAGAGTGGCCAAGCAGCACTGGGAAGCGAGTGCTGACCGAAGCATCCGTAAAATGGATGCTACAGTACTAAAGCAACTTTTTACTCTACATCATCCATTTTTAGGTCGAAGCCTACCAGTCAGTGTAGCTGCCTGGTTGCGAAAATACATCTTGTGGGCAGTCTAAAGTTTTCCCGGGGAATGCATTCAAGGCATTGTTTACCATCGGCTTTGCGGTTTGTAAATCACATTTTCTGGCTTCTATTTGCTGGCTTTATTTGTTTTCGGCTGTCCAGCACGTTTTTGATGCTCACGTTGAGCAAACTTTGTTCACCTTTTCTCCTTGAATTCTTCCATGAGTGCTCACTTTCTGTAAACAGGTCTTTAAATGTTGTTCTTATCTTGTCACATTTGCTGGGCGTTTAAAGACTAAGGTCAAATATCAGGCTCTATTTTTCGAGGGAGCTTGGTGTTTACTTTTCGTTTTCTGACTTCAAAGTGAGAGGAATTCTGTGACAATCTTGTTGGGTACTGGCAAAGAAAATGTTTTTTTCTAGCACACAGCAAAATTTAAATGTCTGTAAATGAACTGTGCAAATACTTCAGAATATATCAGAATTACAAAAGCACAATTGAAGCAAATTTTTTTGTAAGTCGGAAGTGTGGTGGAAACAAATATTTTAATATAATCAAAACAAATCAGTACACTAGGTGATGCCATTTCCACACGTTATCATTTGTGTGCTGTGTAGTTTTATCAGTAAAATTGCCATTTCAATTGAAAATGTTTTGTCTGTAATGGTAGTGTGCTACCACACCATGCATATTCCACACTACGTTATCCCACTCTACACCACTCCACACTACAACACTGTACTCGACTCATTTCCCCCCCACTCTAAGCCACTCCACTCTGCGACACTCTACTCCATGACATAACACTCCACTCTACTCTATGCCACTTTAAACTAGGCCACTCTACTCCGCTCTACGACACTCTTCTCTACAACACTCCACTCAATGACAATCCACTCTACAACACTCTGTGCTACTTTACTTCACTCTACACCACTCTAATCCACACTATGATACTTTATTCTACGCTACGCCACTACTCCACTATATGGCACTCCACTTTACGCTATTTCTCTTTACTCCACTTAATGACACTTTACTCAGCTCTGTGTCCATCAACTCTACACCCCTTCACAAACATCCCCACTCTATGACACTCTACTTTACTCCAACTCAACTTCACCCCATGGCACTCCACTCTCGACACTCTATGCCGCTCTATGACACTCTGCTACACTTTACTCCACTCTGCGCCACTTTTTTCTAGGCCATGCCACTCCACTCTACCACACTTCACTCTCCTCTGCGACTCTACACCACTCCATGACTCTACTCCACTCTACGCTACTCTGCGACACTCTACGCCACTGTACAACACTCCACTCTATGACACTCTACAACTCTTTATTCAACTCTATGCCCCTCCACTCTACTCCACAAGACACTACTCCACGACACTCCACTCTTCACCACTCTCCTCTACGCCACTAACGTTTAGCCCTGCTGAACAAAGCCATGCTGATGTATAACATGGCTAAAATAGATTGACAAAGCCAATAGCACTTGCATATGTGAGAGCCATTGGATTTCATATGTTTTTGTCAGCCTGTGCTCCTCATTGTTATCGGACTATTTGGCAACTATTTCAGATTTAAATAACCGATTATACATTCTAATAGAGGAAGAACAACATACCCAAACAGCCAACAGAAAAGCGGTGAGACAAAAATACTCCTGTGGATTAATTCAAGATGTGATTGAAAGTGTTGCACACCAATTGCTAGAAGCTTTAAAGCAAAATAAGATAATGGCTAATCCAAGCCCCTTCAGGTAAGCATAGAGACATCGAGGCAGATCTACAAGAAACTAATGCAGTACGGTGCCGCAAGTCATTTTGCTGTGCCGCTCTGCGTTAGTTTTGTAGCAAGGGATGCAACATCTTTACAACAATATGTTGCATCTCTGTGCTTCCCCCTGCGCTGGAGCACAAACTGCTGCCATGCGCCGGCGCAGGCACCCTTGCACCATGGTGCAAGGATGTCTGCGTCGTGGGGAGATTGGTTTTGTGCAGGAAGGGGCACCTTCCTGCACAAAAACAATCAATTGAGGTGATTTCCTCTTCCAATGTGTGCTGTAGAATGCAGCACGCACTGAAAGAGGAAAGAAACGAGGAGAAATGAAAACATTTCTCCTCGTTGCGCCTAGGGTGGCGTAGCATTCTGACGCATTTCCAGATTTACGATTTCTCGTTAATCTGGAAATGCATCAGTGTACATGAACACCCACAGTAACACCCATGTCACGCCCCTAACACGCCAAGTGTTGCGTGAACAGGGGCGATATTTACAAGCACAGGTTAAGACACGCAGGGTGACTTTACCTGTTCTTGTAAATATCACTCAGCAGGTTGCGCCGCCGGTGCGTCAAACAATGTGATGCACCGGCGGCGCAAGAGGCTTGTAAATCTGCCCCATCATGTTTGCCATGAATGGGGCAAGTACTGTTTATGTCTAACCTAAAACAGCATGGTCGGACTCAGACAGAGTTTCCCCTCCTTTTCTGGGAGGCTTGCTTCTGAATCAGAAGCAAGCCTCCCAGAAAAGGAGGGGAAACACTGTCTTCTGATGTGTTTTTAACAGTATGGATTGCACTGAGTGATCTGCTACTGGCTAGTTTGTTGGCTCGCTATAATTTACAATAAACGAGCCTTGCAAGTTTAGTCTCTTGCTTTGCTATTCTTTATTTGAAATCGATTAAGAAACGCAGGGCATCAGAAAAAGTTGAGATTGTATCAAGATTTTCACGAAAGGAATTGAGGTGGTTAGAGAAAACGGTTGTAGTCCACAAGAGCTTCAGGAAGATAAATAGAGAACAAAAGTGGAGGAAGGAAGAGGAAGAAATGGAGTGGGGGGGGGGAGGGGGGTGTAGAAAGGGGAGGAGAAGGAGCAGAATGGAGGAGAGGAGGAAAGAAGAAGTGAGAGGGAAAAAAGTGAGACTGAGAGAAGGAAGGTAGGAGGGTCAGGAGAAGAGGAAGAAGGAAGGGAGAAGGGATGATAGATGAAGTAGGAGGAAGTGGGTTGAGTGTGGACTACAAGGCAGAGAGAAGTAAAGAGGAAGCAGGTGAACACAGGAAGTAAGCTGCACACAGAGGACTGAGGAGGAAGCAAAAGGCAAGAAGGAGGATGAACGGGAAGAAGGAGAAACGGTGGAAGAGGGCGCACGTGGGAAAGAGCAATGGCACGTGTTGGAGGAGAATGTTTTTAATAATGTAATACTAATGAGAATTATTCTTACTTGTTTTGAAATAGCGCTTCATGCCGCACTTCGACCCTTTTTAAGTGCTGTAAATAGCCAGCGTTACTATTACCCAATTCAATCATAAAATGCATATTTATTCTAAGTGCATGCAAACAGTTCCAATTGCATTATTAGGGATTTTTAGGACTCACGGTGGTTCGGTGCAGCCCTATACTAATAGGAACAGTCTGCGGATGTTTAGTGGAGAGTCTTTGGCTGAGTTGTTTATTTTGTCGTGTACTTCAGGAGAATTCCCTGCCTAGTGACAGGTCAAAAAGGTGTTCTAACGATCTCTGTCTCATCATAAAGCGCTCGAACATTTGGGTAATGTCTATATGACTAAATAAATGTTGCCACACGTTACATTTTTCTTTAATTGGGCTATGAATGGGTGAATTAATTCGTTTTAGTAAACGCCTCAGGTCGGTGACGCCGAATGCGATCCTTAGCACGTGTTCAATAATGATGTGCGGTGTTAAACCCACCTCCCCGGCCCTTGCAGGCCCGCCTCGCGCGCGTGTGTGCACAGCTCACATACCAGACCAAGCCTCATGAAGGGTCCTGCCCTCCCCGAAGCCTCCTGTGTCCCATTAGTTAAAAGTACACCGGGTGGGAGGGGCACGGCTCTGAAAAGCAACCCCCCAACTAAGCAGGCAGTCAGAGCAGACAGCTTGCCAAGGGGTTCCTGAATGCCTCCGGCTGCAGGAGGTGAGTACAGTCGGTATATTTTTTCGTTGCATAAAGTTAATGTTACATGCATTTTTAGAAGGGGTTAGCCAGCCGCCCCAACAATTTGGCGAGGCTTCGAGGTGGAAGAAAGGGGCCATAATGGGGTGACACTGTTCAATTTGCCTGCCGCCCTCCTGGTGTGGGGAAATAGATCATGGTGCGCCTATGGAATGTGTACCCCTGGTGTTGTTACTAGAGAATCCCATGTCACCGGGACACCTTGTTTCCTCTTCGGGCCATCAATTTAGCAGATCGGTGCATTATGGGAGCTGTCGTTTATTTTCCGCCCAATTAAAGACAGTTGAATAGTACAGCCGAACGCAACGATTTGTAAGGAATGCGCAGGACTCGAAAAGCAATGCCCCGGTAGGACAGAGTCATCCAATAACCCTAAAAAGCACAGGGACTTCCTGTGTTTTACTCGGATGTGCCCCTGTTCTTCACTGCGCGCATCCTGAGTCATGTGTCTGATCTGCTTACGTGTGGAGCCATTCTCATGTTTACCATTACACAGTACTGTTTGGTGGATGTCATATGCAGCTAGGCCCCTTTCTTCTGCACGTGTTGTAGGGTGAGTGGTTCTGAGGTGTGTAATATCAATACCCATAAGTAATCGCTTCCACACCAGGGTATTGTGTGATCTGTGTCATATGTAGTCATGTTTATCACTTCAGAGGTACTTGAGTGCGTGTGTAAAACACACGCATGTCCCGGTTCATGCCTGCGCCTGTATGTTCGGTATGATCTGTACAATATGCAGCCATGCTCTTGATGACAGCGGGGTTGGTGACATTTCTACAGCAGACGCTTTGCTTTTGCTGAAGTTCGCGCTTCAATGAAATAATTGAATTTTTTTTTTAAATACCACTCACACTTGGGAGTCAGAACCCCTAGAAGGAAGTGTGACGGCAGCCGGATATATATTGTGTGGCATGGGAACTTCAAACGTGCGAATTCTGTTTGTGTTTGGGCCAAAGACGCAACAACGCGGCTTGGCGCTGTAATGTCTTCAGTATGGCGCGGGGCTGGAGGGGGCTTCTCTGCACGTTTTATGCATACCTTCTCAGGCATAACAAGTTGTAAAAGTGCCCCCTGTTGCTGCAGGCCAAAGGGGACATATGCAAACACTTTAACACACACAACTCCTGCCAGGCTGAAATATATGGCTCTTTGTAGAGTGGGCCCTTGTGATCTTGGTCTTGCTAAAATGCGTCATTGGTGTAAGCCACAAACTGTTAGAACATTCCGTGTTTTTTTATTTTCTTAGAAAGATTAGAAATGCCTGGCGCTTTTCCCTGTCGCACATAGAAGGGAAATTACTTTGGCCGGCGCGGAATGCCAATGCGAGCGGTCCTTGTCACCATGAAGAGGCCTGCCTGCCTACATTCCAGTCTGACGCCATGTCACTCCTTGACACAGGAAGAAGGAAGGCGTGCTTACCAACAAGGGACACCCTCACTGTACACGTGGAAAAACACGGGAACGTGAAGCTGTCACTAACCATAAACCGGTAATAGTAAAATAAATTGCCGTTCAAAGTCCCTTTTTGAGGCAGAGATGACCACGGTAGCCAGAATGACATGAACAGCTCTGTCCCGTTGCACGCATCCTGCTCACAGGTCTGAAGATATGTTTAGCTGGAAAGAGGGTTGTTGCTCCCCCGGGAGAATGATTTACGGGCTTTCCTTAAGTTTGAGTCTCAAATGTTCCCATAATGATTCTGTGAAACTCATTATTGGCTTGTGTTCCAGAAGTACTGCAGGTCTGTCTGTTACAGACCAACGCAAACTGTCGATGATTGGGGCCCAGTGACTAGCCTTTGTTATTAACTGGCTTTGCCTAGGAATTGGTGGGTTGGTAACTAATTGCCTGCTTTAAAAGCAAAGTTTTTCGTCAGTGCTTCCTGGATGGCTCAAGTGATTTCAACAATGGGCACTAGCATTTGAATGCAGTGATCTGAGGGTCACAGGTTCGAATCCCAGCAAGACAAAATGAGCATTCCAGCCTTTCGAAGTTGGTTAGTTGAGTACCACAAATTGGGTCATAGTAGCATCAGTTATTTACTTGCTTAGAAATGGCACAAGAGCAGTATGAGATGATATGTAAAAGCAAAATATGATTACACTGGAGTTTTTGTTTTAAAGCACAATATCTGAGCAAACTGCGTCTCCCTAAAGAGGGGTACTGATTGAACTCCATTGAAAGTGAATGCATTGGTGATTTTTGTTTTAGGTCCAGGTACAGACAGCATTGTTATGATGAAATACCTCATGTATTTGTTTCTTTAAAAAGTACAATAAGGAGAGACAAACTGCATTGGGTCAGCCTCCGGCAGCCATTGTCTCTCAGATGTTTTTCATGGTTTGCCATTGCTTGGATGCCAGATCTATCAAAGCTATTGCATTTCCTTGGATAAATAATTCATTTAAGTTCCCATTAGGTTATGGAAATGGGGCATCAAGTCATTTTAGGTCTCGCCTGAGCTAGCGTGTTTGCGCTTCTCTGCGAGGCTTTTAGTAAGGACTTTAAAGTCTGAACACACTCATGAGTGTGCTTTTTTTTTCATGACCCACTATTGGCCTTTGCATGCGTCTTTCTAAGAAAGACTGGACGCAATTGGCCAAAGGCAGGTGCATGTCCCGCCTTCTCTCTCCCCTGGCCTAGGGAGCTCAGGAGCAAGCAGCAGCGCCATCTGTTTCCAGTTATCGCGCCCGCGTCTCGCGGTTGCGTTAATTGGAAACAGATGACGGTCGTGTCATCATGGATCAGGTTACTGCGGCCGCTGCTTTCACTTTTGCGTGCATCGGCAGGCACGATGCCAGCTGCATTCATTACAGCGTGCGTGCACCCCTCTGTGTGCACACCACTCGCGGTCTTCTTTTAATTGTTCTGCTCATCTCGTTTGTGCCATCCCCCCACCACCGGCCGCCCGTCAATTCGGTGCTCTGTGGCACTGTTCTCGCCACTTCTTAGCCTGTGCCGATCTGCTGAAGGTTGTCTCCCCGGTTACTGTACTGATGCAGTGGACTGCACTGTCCGAGTCTCCTCCTAAACTGACTACCTGAACATGCTGCAGCATGGCCGTTCGAGCTGAGCACCATTGTAGTGTCTATTGGTGGAGACACATTCAGCAGAGAGACAGAGGGAGAGCCCCTATTTCAATCTCATACCATCACCTACATGAGCTATGAGGGAAGAGACGCACCTGAGCCCAGGCTGTCGCTTGGCTATATTCATTCTTTAGATCCTGGCCCCAGAAATAAGTGTCAACTCCTTGAGGGAGTCCTGGGGCCGGCAGGCGGACGCTGCACTGCGCAACACTCATGCCTTTAGTCTCAGCTCACTGAGTCGGAGGCCGATGCTTGCAGTGGTGGTGAACAGCATGCTCCACACACAGTACATACAAAACACCTGCTGTGTCAGTGAAGAACACCCGCTCCATGCTATGGCTTACCCCTGCAGAAACTCGGCTCATACCCACTAGTGTCCCACCAACAAGCACCGTGGCTCGTGAGGCCCGCTCTTGGAAGCGCAAGGGCCTTCTGGCTCCACCGCGAAGCGTCCAATTGGCCTGTGAAACCCGGAACACCTTTGAAGCCTCACCTGATAGAGAGACCGCACAGAGGCAGCTGCTGTGGTAACCACGCTGTAGACCAACACACGACGGCATGCAGGGATACCGGTGCAGCGTGCACATCTGGTGCAGCGGGCGGCTGGCTGAGGGTACGAGAGTGGAGTGGACCCGCTGGGTGAGGAACTCCTGGCAGTCCTGGGCTACTTGCCTCCTGCTTGAAACACTCATTCAGCTCCATCTGTACCCTCCTCTGACTGGCCTGCTCAATTCAGCACAGCACACGGCATGTGGTGCTGCTTCACTGCAGCACAAGCAGCACCACAGCCAAGTCCCTGCACAAGAGAGCAAGCACAGGGACCACCTCCACCCCAGGATCAGTAGTGCTGTGTGAGTCCCAGCACCCTGCACTAGGGAGCAAAATATGGACAGCAAATCATGTTGAACCCTCCGAGAACAATATTTCTAGGGCCCGGCAGCTGCTCTCGAGCACTATTCCTTCCCCCTTCAGCCCCCACCACCTCACCCCATGTCGCTTTCAAGCACAGTGTGCTTCTATTCAACCTCCACTCTGCGTTGCTGCTTTTGTTTATATATGTCACAAACTCAACTCAAGCTTATTGAAGCACTTTATGTGAGAACCAGTCACATTACACAAAGTAATGTTAATTTATTAGGTACTGTGAGATTATGTGATATGCCCAGGATCACAGGATGTGGAGCCGGTACTCAGATTTGCTTCCCCGGCTCCAAAGTCAGCAGCCCTGGCCCTTATACATAACTTCCTCTCCTTTGCTCAGCTACCGCCCCTCTTCATATTCCTTATCTCATCGGCGTGCTTCTCTCCCCATCCCCCGCTGATCTTTTTTCATTGCACGCGAGACCGGTTTTAAAATTATTTCATTAACATTTGCTGATCTGCGCCCCTCATTCCACTTCAGAGGAGCTGTGGCGGACATGAACAAAACCTTTCAGTTTTTTATTGAATCAATAGGCTGCAATTCCAAGCACACTGGCCCTGTACATAATTGCGGGTAGGGGGAAACGCTATGTACAGGAGCAGGATGTTAACAAATGCGCTGCTTATGGGAAGCACAAACTTCCCGAACACCACCCGTTTTTAACACCTTGGTGGTTTCTAAATCCTGTGGAGGGCACGCCCCCTTAAGCAAAAGATGTTAAGTAAACATATGGCAAGCGTTTGTCCCTCCTACAAAAAAACAATGTGCTAAATGCTATTTCTTTTCCACATTAAAATCAACAGAAGACATTTTCATGCGATTACATTGTCTCTTACCTCCTTGTGGTTGTATATTAATTTTCTGCACGTTCCATGTTTCTATACAGTGTCAGTTTGGCAGAGCATGCTTGCCTTTCCATGCCAACATACTATGTGCTTTTTAAATGCGAGGGGGAATTTGGCATAGAGTGCAAATGGTGTGCCTTTGAGTAACAATATTGTTATTTCTGTGTCTGCTGCTATTCGTCAACTCACATTGACATTTGTTTTCCCCATATGCTTGCACAGACCAAGGAGTGTGTGCTGACCTCTGTGCGTATGCCCCGCCACACTCTGCCCTTCCTTTCCTGGAAAGAAAAGTTTGCTGTACCTTATGTCTTTGCCTTCGTAATTGTCTGTTTTGGCAAAGTTTAAACAATGCAGTTGTGCTACAACAGCGATTGCCTTTCAACCTTCTATAGAGTCTGGTGCGCTGAAGCCCATCCAGTTATATCCAGTGTTCGCCACAGATTGTTTTTAAGCAATCCTCTTGATACAGTCCACACCGGTCCCAAAGGTGAGACCTATTGGCTATGCCAATGCTTGTTTTGTAAAACTGGTGATGTGATATGATGTTTAGCTTGTAAATGAGAGGTAGCATGTCTTCTTTTATGCATTTACTTTGCAGGCACATTAACGTTTTAATTTCTGATTTTGTTTGCTTTTTTGTTCAGGAAGTGCATTGTATTTGAATTCCTTAGCCTGTCCTGAAGGCACATTTCTGTTCAGTAATCTTTCCAGCAAATTGTTTGACGTGGCATCATTGGCATGGGTTTCCCCTGTATTTTTTACCTTTTGCCTCCTGTGTTTTTACTGTGTGTTGGACTTAGTTGTTGCTGTTCTACATGCTTTGGGCACTTTGCCACTGCTGTTCAGTGCCAAAGTGCAAGTGCTCACCCTGTAAATTGTTTTCATGGATTCTTTTTTTCCATAATTGGCTTATTTGGTTTACTGTCAAGTCTCTAGTACAGTGCACTGTGTGTGCCCAGGACCTGTAAACCAAATGCTGCTAGTGGGATTGCAACAGACAACAATGTCTCAACTAGAATTCATTAAAACAGGACAATACAGCATAGTGATATAAATCACAAGAGTGGGGGGGGGCGGCGGGCAACAAAAGAAGGGAGACCACAACGAGGAAAATAGAGTGAAAAAGGTTATTATTTGTAAGTAGTTATATCAGCACTACAGTACAATTAATTATACAATGACCATAACACACACCCCTGCCACCCCCACACATAGGGGACCTGTTGCCCATCACCCCTGCCACCCCCACTCATAGGGCTTATGTTCCTCAGCACTCCTGCCACCCCAAACCATAGGGGACCTGTTGCCCATCACTACTGCCACCCCTAACCATAGGGGACCAGTTGCCCATCACCCCTGCCACCTCCACCCATAGGGGACCTGTTGCCCATCACCCCTACCACCCCCACTCATAGGGCTTATGTTGCCCAGCACTCCTGCCAATTCCACACATAGGGGACCTGTTTCCCATCACCCCTGCCACCCCCACTCATAGGGGACCTGTTGCCCATCACCCCTGCCACCCCCAGTTGGCAGGGTATGCTCAGACTTGAGGCACAGGGTCAGACTGATTTGCATATGGCCATGTCTGAACTGGGGTGGCAGAGTGGGCTAAAGAACGGTGATGGATCAAACCCAGATCTGTTGACTGGGTGTGAGTGTTTGATTGGTTCTGATGCTCCGTCCATCACCACCCCCTTTTGTACCGCTTTGTTCGCCATAAGTTGGCAGGGCATGCTCAGACGTGAGTCCCTTGCTCACTTTGCCACTGGATTCAAGCAAGCCTGGCTGAAGACGGCTGAAATGCCAGAAACCGGTCCTAGGAAGCTTGTTTCCGGTCCAGGGAAGGCATGGCTTGGTAGTTCGGGCTGGACTGTTCCCATGAGGCACAGGGTCAGACTGATTTGCATATGGCCATGTCTGAACTGGGGTGGCAGAGTGGGCTAAAGAACGGTGATGGATCAAACCCAGATCTGTTGACTGGGTGTGAGTGTTTGATTGGTTCTGATGCTCTGTCCATCACCACCCCCTTTTGTACCGCTTTGTTCGTCATAAGTTGGCAGGGTATGCTCAGACGTGAGTCCCTTGCTCACTTTGCCACTGGATTCAAGCAAGCCTGGCTGAAGACGGCTGAAATGCCAGAAACCGGTCCTAGGAAGCTTGTTTCTGGTCCAGGGAAGGCATGGCTTGGTAGTTCGGCTGGACTGTTCCCATGAGGCACAGGGTCAGACTGATTTGCATATGACCATGTCTGAACTGGGGTGGCAGAGTGGGCTAAAGAACGGTGATGGATCAAACCCAGATCTGTTGACTGGGTGTGAGTGTTTGATTGGTTCTGATGCTCCGTCCATCACCACCCCCTTTTGTACCCCCCACTCATAGGGCATATGTTGCCCAGCACTCCTGCCAACCCCACTCACAGGGGACCTGTTGCCCCTCTCCCCTGCCACCTCCACTCATAGGGCATATTTTGCCCAGCACCACTGCCACCCCCACCCATAGGGACTATGTTGCCCATTAATCCTGCCACCCCCACCCATAGAGGACCTGTTGCCCATCACCCCTGCCACCCCCACCCATAGGGGACCTGTTGCCCATCACCCCTGCCACCCCCACTCATAGGGCTTATGTTGCCCAGCACTCCTGCCACCCCCACTCATAGGGCATATGTTGCCCATCACCCCTACCACCCCCACCCATAGGGGACTTGTTGCCCATCACCCCTGTCACCCCCACTCATAGGGCATATGTTGCCCAGCACCACTGTCACCACCACCACCCAAAGGGACTATGTTGCCCCATTAATCCTGCCACCCCCACCCATAGGGGACCTGTTGCCCATCACCCCTGCCACCCCCACTCATAGGGGACCTGTTGCCCATCACCCCTGCCACCCCCACTCATAGGGGATCTGTTGCCCATCACCCCTGCCACCCCCACCCACACGGGTCCTGTTGCCCATCACCCCTGCCACCCCCACTCATAGGGAATATGTTGCCCAGCACCACTGCCAACCCCACCCACAGGGACTATGTTGCCCATTAATCCTGCCACCCCCACCCATAGGGGACCTGTTGCCCATCACCAACTGCCACCCCTACTCATAGGAGACCTGTTGCCCATCACCACTGCCACCCCCACTCATAGGGCATATGTTGCCCATCACCCCTGCCACCCCCACCCATAGGGGACCTGTTGCCCATCACCCCTGCCACCCCCATTCATAGGGCTTATGTTGCCCAGCACTCCTACCACCTCCACACATGGGGGACCTGTTGCCATCACCCCTGCCACCCCCACTCATAGGGATAATGTTGCCCAGCACTCCTGCCACCCCCACCCATAGGGGACCTGTTGCCCATCACTACTGCCACCCCCACCCATAGGGGACCAGTTGCCCATTACCCCTGCCACCCCACTCATAGGGGATCTGTTGCCCATCACCCCTGCCACCCCCACTCATAGGGGACCTGTTGCCCATCACCCATACCACCCCCACTCATAGGGCATATGTTGCCCAGCACTCCTGCCACCCCAACTCATAGGGGACCTGTTGCCCATCACCCCTGCCACCTCCACTCATAGGGCATATGTTGCCCAGCACCACTGCCACCCCCACCCATAGGGACTATGTTTCCCATTAATCCTGCCACCCCCACACAAAGAGGACCTGTTGCCCATCACCCCTGCCACCCCCACCCATAGGGGACCTGTTGCCCATCACCCCTGCCACCCCCACTCATAGGGCATATGTTGCCCATCACCCCTGCCACCCCCACCCATAGGGGACCTGTTGCCCATCACCCCTGCCACCCCCACTCATAGGGCTTATGTTGCCCAGCACTCCTGCCACCCCCACTCATAGGGCATATGTTGCCCATCACCCCTACCACCCCCACCCATAGGGGACTTGTTGCCCATCACCCCTGTCACCCCCACTCATAGGGCATATGTTGCCCAGCACCACTGTCACCACCACCACCCAAAGGGACTATGTTGCCCCATTAATCCTGCCACCCCCACCCATAGGGGACCTGTTGCCCATCACCCCTGCCACCCCCACTCATAGGGGACCTGTTGCCCATCACCCCTGCCACCCCCACTCATAGGGGATCTGTTGCCCATCACCCCTGCCACCCCCACCCACACGGGTCCTGTTGCCCATCACCCCTGCCACCCCCACTCATAGGGAATATGTTGCCCAGCACCACTGCCAACCCCACCCACAGGGACTATGTTGCCCATTAATCCTGCCACCCCCACCCATAGGGGACCTGTTGCCCATCACCAACTGCCACCCCTACTCATAGGAGACCTGTTGCCCATCACCACTGCCACCCCCACTCATAGGGCATATGTTGCCCATCACCCCTGCCACCCCCACCCATAGGGGACCTGTTGCCCATCACCCCTGCCACCCCCATTCATAGGGCTTATGTTGCCCAGCACTCCTACCACCTCCACACATGGGGGACCTGTTGCCATCACCCCTGCCACCCCCACTCATAGGGATAATGTTGCCCAGCACTCCTGCCACCCCCACCCATAGGGGACCTGTTGCCCATCACTACTGCCACCCCCACCCATAGGGGACCAGTTGCCCATTACCCCTGCCACCCCACTCATAGGGGATCTGTTGCCCATCACCCCTGCCACCCCCACTCATAGGGGACCTGTTGCCCATCACCCATACCACCCCCACTCATAGGGCATATGTTGCCCAGCACTCCTGCCACCCCAACTCATAGGGGACCTGTTGCCCATCACCCCTGCCACCTCCACTCATAGGGCATATGTTGCCCAGCACCACTGCCACCCCCACCCATAGGGACTATGTTTCCCATTAATCCTGCCACCCCCACACAAAGAGGACCTGTTGCCCATCACCCCTGCCACCCCCACCCATAGGGGACCTGTTGCCCATCACCCCTGCCACCCCCACTCATAGGGCATATGTTGCCCATCACCCCTGCCACCCCCACCCACAGGGGACCTGTTGCCCATCACCCCTGTCACCCCCACTCATAGAGCATATGTTGCCCAGCACCACTGCCAACACCACCCAAAGGGACTATGTTGCCCTTTAATCCTGCCACCCTCACCCATAGGGGACCTGTTGCCCATCACCCCTGCCACCCCCACTCATAGGGGACCTGTTGCCCATCACTCCTGCCACCCCCACTCATAGGGCATATGTTGCCCATCACCCCTGCCACCCCCACCCACAGGGGACCTGTTGCCCATCACCCCTGCCACCCCCACTCATAGGGCATATGTTGCCCAGCACCACTGCCACCCCCACCCATAGGGACTATGTTGCCCATTTATCCTGCCACCCTCACCCATAGGGGACCTGTTGCCCATCACCTCTGCCACCCCCACTCATAGGGCATATGTTACCTAGCACCACTGCCACCCCCACCCAAAGGGACTATGTTGCCCATTAATCCTGCCACCCCCACCCATAGGGGACCTGTTGCCCATCACCCCTGCCACCCCCACTCATAGGAGACCTGTTGCCCATCACCCCTGCCACCCCCACTCATAGGGCATATGTTGCCCATCACCCTTGCAACCCCCACCCATAGGGGACCTGTTGCCCATCACCCCTGCCACCCCCACTCATAGGGCTTATGTTGCCCAGCACTCCTGCCACCTCCACACATAGGGGACCTGTTGCCCATCACCCCTGCCACCCCCACTCATAGGGCTTATGTTGCCCAGCACTCCTGCCACCCACACCCACAGGGGAACTGTTGCCCATCACTACTGCCACCCCCACCCATAGGGGACCAGTTGCCCATCACACCTGCCACCCCCACTCATAGGGCTTGTGTTGCCCATCACTCCTGCCACCTCCACACATAGGGGACCTGTTGCCCATCACCCATGCCACCTCCACTCATAGGGCATATGTTGCCCAGCACCACTGCCACCCCCACCTATAGGGACTATGTTGCCAATTAATCCTGCCACCCCCACCCATAGAGGACCTGTTGCCCATCACCCCTGCCACCCTTACTCATAGGGGACCTGTTGCCCATCACACCTGCCACCCCCACTCATAGGGCATATGTTGCCCATCACCCCTGCCACCCCCACTCACAGGGGACCTGTTGCCCTTCACCCCTGCCACCCCCACTCATAGGGCATATGTTGCCCACACCACTGCCACCCCCACCCATAGGGACTATGTTGCCCATTTATCCTGCCACCTCACCCATAGGGGACCTGTTGCCCATCACTCCTGCCACCTCCAAACATAGGGGACTTGCTGCCCATCACCCCTGCCACCCCCACTCATAGGGCTTATGTTGCCCAGCACTCTTGCCACCCACACCCATAGGGGACCTGTTGCTCATCACTACTGCCACCCCCACCCATAGGGGACCAGTTGCCCATCACCCCTGCCACCCCCACTCATAGGGCTTATGTTGCCCAGCACTCCTGCCACCTCCACACATAGGGGACCTGTTGCCCATCACCCCCGCCACCTCCACTCATAGGGCATATGTTGCCCAGCACCACTGCCACCCCCACCCATAGGGACTATGTTGCCCATTAATCCTGCCACCCCCACCCATAGGGGACCTGTTGCCCATCACCCCTGCCAACCTTACTCATAGGGGACCTGTTGCCCATCACCCCTGCCACCCCAATCATAGAGCATATGTTGCCCATCACCCCTGCCACCCCCACTCACAGGGGACCTGTTGCCCTTCACCCCTGCCACCCCCACTCATAGGGCATATGTTGCCCAGCACCACTGCCACCCCCACCCACAGGGACTATGTTGCCCATTTATCCTGCCACCCCCACCCATAGGAAACTTGTTGCCCATCACCCCTGTCACCCCCACTCATAGGGCATATGTTGCCCAGCACCACTGCCACCCCCACCCAAAGGGACTTTGTCGCCCATTAATCCTGCCATTCCTTCCCATAGGGGACCTGTTGCCCATCACCCCTGCCACCCCCACTCATAGGGGACCTGTTGCCCATCACCCCTGCCACCCCCACTCATAGGGCATATGTTGCCCATCACCCCTGCCACCCCCACCCATAGGGGACCTGTTGCCCATCACCCCTGCGACCCCCACTCATAGGGCATATGTTGCCCATCACCCCTGCCATCCCCACCTATAGGGGACCTGTTGCCCATCACCCCTGCCACCCCCACTCATAGGGCTTATGTTGCCCAGCACTCCTGCCACCTCCACACATAGGGGACCTGTTGCCCATCACCCCTGCCACCCCCACTCATAGGGCTTATGTTGCCCAGCACTCCTGCCACCCACACCCATAGGGGACCTGTTGCTTATCACTACTGCCACCCCCACCCATAGGGGACCAGTTGCCCATCACCCCTGCCACCCCCACTCATAGGGCTTATGTTGCCCAGCACTCCTGCTACCTCCACACATAGGGGACCTGTTGCCCATCACCCCCGCCACCTCCACTCATAGGGCATATGTTGCCCAGCACCACTGCCACCCCCACCCATAGGGACTATGTTGCCCATTAATCCTGCCACCCCCACCCATAGGGGACCTGTTGCCCATCACCCCTGCCACCCTTACTCATAGGGGACCTGTTGCCCATCACCCCTGCCACCCCAATCATAGAGCATATGTTGCCCATCACCCCTGCCACCCCCACTCACAGGGGACATGTTGCCCTTCACCCCTGCCACCCCCACTCATAGGGCATATGTTGCCCAGCACCACTGCCACCTCCACCCATAGGGACTATGTTGCCCATTTATCCTGCCACCCCCACCCATAGGGGACCTGTTGCCCATCACCCCTGCCACCCCCACTCATAGGGCATATGTTGCCCAGCACCACTGCCACCCCCACCCAAAGGGACTATGTTGCCCATTAATCCTGCCACCCCCACCCATAGGGGTCCTGTTGCCCATCACCCCTGCCACCCCCCACTCATAGGGCATATGTTGCTGATCACCCCTGCCACCCCCACCCATAGGGGACCTGTTGCCCATCACCCCTGCCACCCCCACTCATAGGGCATATGTTGCCCAGCACCACTGTCACCCCCACCCATAGGGACTATGGTGCCCATTTAACCTGCCACCCCCACCCATAGGGGACCTGTTGCCCATCACCCCTGCCACCCCCACTCATAGGGCATATGTTGCCAAGCACCACTGCCACCCCCACCCAAAGGGACTATGTTGCCCATTAATCCTGCCATCCCTTCCCATAGGGGACCTGTTGCCCATCACCCCTGCCACTCCCACTCATAGGGGACCTGTTGCCCATCACCACTGCCACCCCCCCTCATAGGGCATATGTTGCCCATCACCCCTGCCACCCCCACTCATAGGGCATATGTTGCCCATCACCCCTGCCACCCCCACCCATAGGGGACCTGTTGCCCTTAACCCCTGCCACCCCCACTCATAGGGCTTATGTTGCCCAGCACTCCTGCGACCTCCACACATAGGGGACCTGTTGCACATCACCCCTGCCACCCCCACTAATAGGGGACCTGTTGCCCATCACCACTGCCACCCCCACTCATAGGGCATATGTTGCCCATCACCCCTGCCACCCCCACCCATAGGGGACCTGTTGCCTATCACCCCTGCCACCCCCACTCATAGGACATATGTTGCCCATCACCCCTGCCACCTCCACCCATAGGGCTTATGTTGCCCAGCACCACTGCCACCCCCACCCATAGGGGACTTGTTGCCCATCACCCCTGCCACCCCCACCCATAGGGCATATGTTGCCCAGCACAACTGCCACCCCCGCCGATAGGGACAATGTTGCCCATTAATCCTGCCACCCCCACCCATAGGGGACCTGGTGCCCATCACCCCTGCCACCCCCACTCATAGGGCATATGTTGCCCAGCACCACTGCCACCCCCACCCAAAGGGCCTATGTTGCCTATTAATCCTGCCACCCCCACCCATAGGGGTCCTGTTGCCCATCACCCCTGCCACCCCCACTCATAGGGGACCTGTTGCCCATCACCCCTGCCACCCCCACTCATAGGGCATATGTTGCTGATCACCCCTGCCACCCCCACCCATAGGGGACCTGTTGCCCATCACCCCTGCCACCCCCACTCATAGGGCATATGTTGCCCAGCACCACTGCCACCCCCACCCACAGGGACTATGTTGCCCATTTATCCTGCCACCCCCACCCATAGGGGACCTGTTGCCCATCACCCCTGCAACCCCCACTCATAGGGCATATGTTTCCCAGCACCACTGCCACCCCCACCCAAAGGGACTATGTTGCCCATTAATCCTGCCATCCCTTCCCATAGGGGACCTGTTGCCCATCACCCCTGCCACGCCCACTCATAGGGGACCTGTTGCCCATCACCCCTGCCACGCCCACTCATAGGGGACCTGTTGCCCATCACCCCTGCCACCCCCACTCATAGGGCATATGTTGCCCAACACCCCTGCCACCCCCACCCATAGGGGACCTGTTGCCCATCACCCCTGCCACCCCCACTCGTAGGGCATATGTTGCCCATCACTCCTGCCACCCCCACCCATAGGGGACCTGTTTCCCATCACCCCTGCCACCCCCACTCATAGGGCTTATGTTGCCCAGCACTCCTGCGACCTCCACACATAGGGGACCTGTTGCCCATCACCCCTACCACCCCCACTAATAGGGCATATGTTGCCCAGCACCACTGCCACCCCCACACAAAGGGACTATGTTGCCCATTAATCCTGCCACCCCCACCCATAGGGGACCTGTTGCCCATTACCCCTGCCACCCCCACTCATAGGGGACCTGTTGCCCATCACCCCTGCCACCCCCACTCATAGGGCATATGTTGCCCATCACCCCTGCCACCCCCACCCATAGGGGACCTGTTGCCCATCACCCCTGCCACCCCCACTCATAGGGCATATGTTGCCCAGCACCACTGCCACCCCCACCCATAGGGGACCTGTTGCCCATCACCCCTGCCACCCCCACTCATAGGGCATATGTTGCCCAGCACCACTGCCACCCCCACCCATAGGGACTATGTTGACCATTAATCCTGCCACCCCTTCCCATAGGGGACCTGTTGCCCATCACCCCTGCCACTCCCACTCATAGGGGACCTGTTGCCCATCACCACTGCCACCCCCCCTCATAGGGCATATGTTGCCCATCACCCCTGCCACCCCCACTCATAGGGCATATGTTGCCCATCACCCCTGCCACCCCCACCCATAGGGGACCTGTTGCCCTTAACCCCTGCCACCCCCACTCATAGGGCTTATGTTGCCCAGCACTCCTGCGACCTCCACACATAGGGGACCTGTTGCACATCACCCCTGCCACCCCCACTAATAGGGCATATGTTGCCCAGCTCCACTGCCACCCCCACCCAAAGGGACTATGTTGCCCATTAATCCTGCCACCCCCACCCATAGGGGACCTGTTGCCCATCACCACTGCCACCCCCACTCATAGGGCATATGTTGCCCATCACCCCTGCCACCCCCACCCATAGGGGACCTGTTGCCTATCACCCCTGCCACCCCCACTCATAGGACATATGTTGCCCATCACCCCTGCAACCTCCACCCATAGGGCTTATGTTGCCCAGCACCACTGCCACCCCCACCCATAGGGGACCTGTTGCCCATCACCCCTGCCACCCCCACTCATAGGGCATGTGTTGCCCAGCACCACTGCCACCCCCACCGATAGGGACAATGTTGCCCATTAATCCTGCCACCCCCACCCATAGGGGACCTGTTGCCCATCACCCCTGCCACCCCCACTCATAGGGCATATGTTGCCCAGCACCACTGCCACCCCCACCCAAAGGGCCTATGTTGCCTATTAATCCTGCCACCCCCACCCATAGGGGTCCTGTTGCCCATCACCCCTGCCACCCCCACTCATAGGGGACCTGTTGCCCATCACCCCTGCCACCCCCACTCATAGGGCATATGTTGCTGATCACCCCTGCCACCCCCACCCATAGGGGACCTGTTGCCCATCACCCCTGCCACCCCCACTCATAGGGCATATGTTGCCCAGCACCACTGCCACCCCCACCCACAGGGACTATGTTGCCCATTTATCCTGCCACCCCCACCCATAGGGGACCTGTTGCCCATCACCCCTGCCACCCCCACTCATAGGGCATATGTTTCCCAGCACCACTGCCACCCCCACCCAAAGGGACTATGTTGCCCATTAATCCTGCCACCCCCACCCATAGGGGTCCTGTTGCCCATCACCCCTGCCACCCCCACTCATAGGGCATATGTTGCCCAACACCCCTGCCACCCCCACCCATAGGGGACCTGTTGCCCATCACCCCTGCCACCCCCACTCATAGGGCATATGTTGCCCATCACCCCTGCCACCCCCACCCATAGGGGACCTGTTTCCCATCACCCCTGCCACCCCCACTCATAGGGCTTATGTTGCCCAGCACTCCTGCGACCTCCACACATAGGGGACCTGTTGCCCATCACCCCTACCACCCCCACTAATAGGGCATATGTTGCCCAGCACCACTGCCACCCCCACACAAAGGGACTATGTTGCCCATTAATCCTGCCACCCCCACCCATAGGGGACCTGTTGCCCATTACCCCTGCCACCCCCACTCATAGGGGACCTGTTGCCCATCACCCCTGCCACCCCCACTCATAGGGCATATGTTGCCCATCACCCCTGCCACCCCCACCCATAGGGGACCTGTTGCCCATCACCCCTGCCACCCCCACTCATAGGGCATATGTTGCCCAGCACCACTGCCACCCCCACCCATAGGGGACCTGTTGCCCATCACCCCTGCCACCCCCACTCATAGGGCATATGTTGCCCAGCACCACTGCCACCCCCACCCATAGGGACTATGTTGACCATTAATCCTGCCACCCCCACCCATAGGGGATCTGGTGCCCATCACCCCTGCCACCCCCACTCATAGGATGGGTGATGCACCACACATCCATCATACTCCCACATTAGGTATGTCAGCAAAATACTTCCCCCCTAACATCATGACAACAGTGTGTAGTCTGCGACAAATGCCCACAACAGTGATTATGACTTTGAATATACAATGAAACTAACAGCACATGTGTGACCAACAAATGAGTGTGCCCTACACAAGGCAAGCATCACTATAGCACTGTGTCAATGTAAAACAAACACCCCCTCACTATGTAGAACAAAAGTTAAGTGTGGGGTTCCAAACTGCAGCAAATGTCGAGCATTGTGGTGATGGGGTCTAAAACCCCCTCATCACAGTGACCAAAAGGTAATTGTCATCATGGTCAAAGCTGCAAATAACAAACAGCATGTATGATTCCCGGTCCCAACACATCAAACACTTCTGGGGCAAAGTAGTGGTTGTGTCCCATACCCACAGAGATGTGGTGAGGCAAACATTGCTGTGAAAACCTAACATACTCTCAGCCATGTGCAGACAAGCACCACCCATGGGGGCTGACAATGCATACAGCGTACAATGACACAAGAGCAGAAGTGACCATCTCAAAGCATACACACATCTCGACAATAGACACACTAATCAAAACAACCTGTGTAGACTGTAGGTGTCAGGTTACAAACTCACATTCCATGCCAGCAATGGCACCTAACAACCAGGATGAATGTGCACAATGATGTGATATGACTAACAGGAACAGCAGGGAAAATCACAGAAACAGCATCCAGACAAAGGCCCACAACTGCAATACCAATGCACTGATGCAGATGCACAAACACAAACAGGCAACCTCACACTGCACATCTGACACAACATGTGTGTGTGTGTGTGTCTCTGTATCCCCAGGCAACTACACAACACATGAGGGGGGCTGAGCCACAGTGACACAGATGTGGACACAGTGCCATACAAAAGTAACCCATCCTTGGGTCCCCCTTAGTGGGCAATCAGGCATTGTGAGATGAGAGGGAGCACAACAGACACATGTGACACAAGCTGGAATGAACACCAACTAACACAGCAAGAGACTGACACACAACAGCACTACCCACAGGGACCAGCCATTGGTGTGACACAAGCATGCATGACACCTCCACTGTGATGACAAAGGTAGATGTCGTACAAACTGGGAAACCCAGACATATGTCCTGTTCCACAAACGTACATCACACATACACAAACACAAATCACTCAGCATGGCCCGTCATCCATGGACAAACGGGAGCTAGGGGCCCATCCATGCAAACATTTATATCTGTCCACCCTCAACACCACACACCCTGAACTGCAACAATGTGCATCTGTGAAGCACACATGGACAGGTGACATTGCACATGCACCCATGACAAACACAGGAATGTTGGGAGGAACTAAGGTGCACAGACTCATCATACAAGGACAGTTTACAACCCTGGTGAATGACAGACATACTGCACAGTATGCGGTACATGGCTATGACGTCAAAGCTCACGTAACCTTCCAAATACCTGCCACAGTCCCAGGACAATGCAGAAGCCAAGGAGAACCACAAGGCACACATGCTGACACCTGCAAACATTGCAGCCCTGAACCGGACAAGTGGGAGCAGTCACACAAACATACACATGTCTCAATCACTGAAAGGTACCACCTAGGGACAACTACATGATATTGCGAACAAACAAGTGCCTTGGGGAACCCTGACTGTGTCCCATCTGCGTCTGACAACATCATCACCACTCAGAACTGACAAATCCCAATGATGAAACACCAATTAACAGTAGTGTGTCATGCACCCACACATCTGGTAGCCCGTGGCAAAGTAGTGGGATGAACACAGTACCACTCAGCAAGCATCAACAACAGGAACATATCAAGGGAACACTGCCTGTGTATGAAAAGGGATGTGGACACACACACATGCTCATACAACACACCCCATGGGCCCAGGCTATGTCACTCGACAACACACTTACTTGATGGGACCCAACTCCTGTGGAAGCCCAGCTGTGCCAAACATATTCACAGCACGTCTCACTCATGTCAGCAGAACACTTGGTCAGTCAGCCATCAGTTACCACACAATGAAGGCTCTGGTCACAACAGCCTGGGTACGGGAGTCTCCTCTAAGTCATCTGCACATACTCAAAACATGTGTACAGCAAGTTGCACAGAGGACCCAGTTGCTCCTATACCAATGATGCCCACACCTGTAGGTCCAGTGGTGATGTGCACAAAGTCTGTGAAATAGACAAATTGGACAATGGGAAGCACATCATATATGCATGGGTGCAAGCCAGAGATGTGACCATGCAAATGAAATGTTCACAGAGATGTCCACAAATAGTTGATAATGAAACACCCAGGTAGCTACAAAGGATGACATGGATACCCACCAGAATAGGATACATATCTCATGGACCACATGGAGTACCTCTCATCAACAAATCAGTATTCAACACGGGAAACCAAGCATTACAGGTGCAAGGGCATGTTAAACATCATCAACCTAATGTACAGCTAAATCAAGCTCAGAGGGATAAAGAAAAAAGCTTTATTCAGCATATTAACAGTTAAACGTCCGTTCAAACAAAAGGCCAATGGCCAGTCCATTATCAAATGCCAAGGAGTGAACTAGAGTGACAACTGTCACACGTTGCTTGCCTGCACTGCTAAGGACAGGGGACATCCCCTCGGAGGGGCATACATGGGGGCATGCCAGGCACCGCAGGGACAGGATCAGGGCGCAGCAGAAGGAGGCAGTGAAGAGGTGGTGGATGCAAGCGAGACACTTGCAACTGCAGTGGAGCTGACTGAAGTGGTGGGTGCAGTCACAACTGTGGGGCACAAGTCAGATGGGGTGGATGCCGGCACAACTTCAGTGCGCAGATCAGATGGAGTGGATTGGGTCCCTACTGCAGTGCCCAAGTCAGACGGCGGTGGTCGTGGACTCCACTGCAGTGCCTAAATCCATGTGAGCGGAATGGGGTGCAGGGGAGGTCGGCAGGACAAGGGGGGGGACACGGTCCCCACATCAGTAGCACTAACCGTCTGACCAGGTGTGGAAGAGCAAGTGGTAGGGGGGGAGGGCCTCAGCATTTTGGGGATGGTGTATCTGTGGGTGGGGGAACCCGGGGCAGGGAGTGGCGGGGGAACCTCTGGAGTGGTGGGCTGGGGGATGGAGGATGGAGACTTTGCTTTGGAGCTATGTGGTGGCAGTGGGGTCTGGCTCTTCCGGCTCCGGGGGGACTTGCGGGTGGGGGTCTCAGTCTGACTGCGCCTGGGGGAGGGTGTCCGGGTGTGAGGGGCACTCCCCTCTGTGTGTGGGGACTTCCTCTTCCCCTTGTAATCAGGATCTGCTGGGTCATTGGGGAAGAGGCCAAGGTCACAGAGAAAGAGTGTTGTACTCTTACATGAAGTAGACGCTGATAGCCATGTAAGTTCTTTAGTACCTTTATTCCAGTTGTACAGCAAGTTGGTTTACTGGTACATCCAACAAGTAGAACAGGTAACTGGTTAAGGTAAAATAGGTTAGCCCAGTAGTTAGTCCTTGGTAACATGCCACAGCAAACCCCTTTGTAGTATCAAACCCCCTTGGTAGTATCTAACCCCACCAGGAGCAGCCTGCCTGCTGCTCAGCCCATCTGTAACTGTCATCTGTCACCCAGTCAGACTCCCAACGTTCTATGCATCACAGCATTCTCAACATTCTACTCCAAACACACGCTGTGGCTGAACAGCAGGAGAACTGGGAAACTGCAAGATATGAAAATACTATGCAGGGCATAACAAAGAGCTTCTGTGGAGATGGGGTTGCAGGTGAGGCAAGGGAAGGGGGCTGGGAGGGAGAGGTTTCGGAGGACTGCGGAGTGGTTGTGGATGACTGTGTGTGTGTCTGCAAACCATCCCCTGTGAGTGTGGTATCAGTCCTCTGCGTTTGCTTGTGTGCACGTCTAGCCCTTGGTTTGGGTGTTTGTATGCTGCCCGTATCTGTGGCTTTGTGAGAATGTGCAGGTGTGTTTGTGCTTGGGACAGGTAGGCTGCTAGGAATCGTGGGTGGTGCAGGGTAGGAGGGGTGCAGGACTGTTGGAGGAAGGACACTGCTGCCGTCCGGGAATAGGCCATGGACTGATTGGTCCTCTGTAGGGCAGACATGCCCGAGGAAATGCCCTCCAGTTGCGTCAACAGACTTGTGTGTGAATGGAGGACCTTCAGCATTGACGTCTGCCCTACATGGATCTGTCTAAGTAAGTCCACAGACTCCTCACTCAGGGCAGCAGGGGACACAGGGGCAGGGGGTGCGGTGCCTGGCACAGAGGAGACATGCTCCCGAACACGTGAGCCTACAGGGACCTCTGGGATGGGAGCCGATGGGAGGGTGGTGATGGTGGTGGTGGTGGGGGCGGTGGCGGGGACAGTCTCACTAGCTGGGGTTTGATGGCTGCTGACACCCGCCTCCACAAGGGAGTCATACTCAGAGCTGCTGTGGCCCTCAGCTGGGGGGGATGGTGCTGACGACTCCTCTGTGTGGCTACACTCGCCCGCCGTGCCACTGGGCCTCCCCGACTCCTCTCCTTCTGTCCCTGTCAGGCTCTGTGGCTCCTCCTGGTCCGTGGAGCTGTCCCCTCCTGTGGCCTTGGATGTATCTGGATAGGAATAGGTAGTAAGAGAACAACATCAGTCACCTGCACTGACTGCACACACCACAGTGAGTATATCACATCACAGGGCAAGCCCTGGCATCATCAGCTGAACACAGCTCAAAGTGCCAACACTGTTTAGAATAAGCCAATTGTCATTCTCAATATCAACCTTGGCACACATATCCCTCCTTGACTTGCACACATATATCTGTTGCATGTTGAATGCTAATACCCCAATGGCCGTACATGCACCACCTACACATTAGTTGGACATGCAAGTGAACATGCAGGAGTATGTCACTATACACACAGCACATCTCTTGCTACTGACTCAGTACAGGTGTCCGGATGAAGGTATGGGCAGAGACTCATTTCACATGCTTGTGATGCATGCCAGCAACACACACTATGATGTTCTCATTTCCTGATGGGCATGCCACAATGGGGTGCATGGTGCACACTTGAACACAATGCAGGATCACTCATAGCAAGTTAAATGCCATGGCACTGGCATGCCCTGAAAGTTAGCCAACACTGTCTCCTGTCACAGGGGCAGGGCATCCAGACAACAATAGTATGCATTGTCTCACAATCATAGCTCAGGGGTAAAGCTACCTCTGCAGATGACCGGTGCACTTGCCCATCCCCTTCAAACAACATATCCAGGCCCCAGAATACCCCACATCATGCAAATCAGACATATGAGTCTCTGCAAACACAACTCCATGTACATTAACACATCACAGTCTGCCATGCATGTAACCCAGCTGCATGAAGGACACAGTCGCATACACCATTGTGCGATGTCAGATGATCACACACCTATATGTCACACAGGTCTTGTCTCTCACAGTCACATCTCAGATGTCCTGCTGACTCTCTAAATCATGGATACCCCAGTTGTACATAACAGCAAGCCACACCATAATGACACAGAGGCAGACACCTGAAGGCACATGTCACTAAGCACAACCTGTAATTTGATACGCAGGAGTGGGATTACAGAGTGTTTCTAAATGCCCTTGAGGAGGCATGACTGCCCAGGTCTACGTGAAACAGTGTTTGGCCCTGGACAGTAGTCAGGTGGCTAAGCAAGTGTGACATACTTGATATACATACTCCTGAGGCCCCAAAATTGGAGTCCCCTGCTGCATGGGTTTGTTTGGAATACCCCAGCCACATGTGGCGAGTCAGACCAGCAAGTGGAACACATCACAAGGGCACACACAGATCACATGTAAGATCTCAGGCATTGGGCAAACAATTGAACCACCCATGAAACACACAACTGAGTCACGGGAACAGATGCTGTCCGGTAGCTGAAGCATAGCTTACTGCAGGGACACAGTGCCCTAGTGACACAAGCAACAGACTGTAGGGGCCACATCTGTGGAACAGAAGAGGAGGGTGCATCACACAATTGAGGGACCTGAGTATTGGACTACAAGACCTACGTAATGTGGAAGTATGACCAGGCCAAAAGACTGCAATTAGCATGTCAAACATAGTACACAGATTAGGCATGGACTTACCCCCTTCCTGCTGCTGTCTGGCGTTCAGCTGCCTATCCAGGTCCGGGAAGACCACCACCAGGATCCAGAGCATGTGGGGGGACAGGGTCTGGTGTCCGCCCCTCCTGCGTGGAGGTGACAGCTTCAGCTGGACTCTAGCTATCCTCCGGGTCCAGCCCCGAAGGTCCTGCCATCTCTTCTGGCACTTGCGGATCCGGCGCTTGTAGACCCCCACCAAACGAACTGCCCTGGTGATGGTCAGCCATATCTCCTGATTCTGGTGGGCATCAACCTGTGAGGATGACCAATTTAAAATCACATTAACACACATGCCCCATAGTTGTGCTGCACACATTTGGAAATACATGTCATCATCACAAAGGGAAATGAGTTACACAGGTAGTGCAACCATAGGGAAGGACAAATCACCTGCATGTCTGACATGTTAACAATGCCTGGGTAGTTTAAGCTTGCACTAATACACTTTAGCAGCAGGACACTTGTTCATTACATGTACCTACACACTTTGGGTGATGAAAGTAGTCAGTGAGAATGCTTGCCACTGGTGTACACACTGCTAGTACTGCTAGTTAGACAACATGCACAATTAGGAAGGCAGAGGACTGCACGCTCACCTGCTCCCCTGGTTTCCCATAGAGCCTGCTGTACTGTGGAAGGAGCCCGTCCACCAGGGCCTGGTTCTCCTCCTCAGTGAAGGCTGGGGTCCTCTCCAGAGTACATGCCATCGCAGGAGCCAGAGGATGCAGAGACAGCAGCAGTGGTAGCAGGGATGTGGTCCAGGAGCATGTACTGCAGGCAAGTGAGCTCCCTGGGGGCCAGCCAGCCTTATATCTGTGCTGCAGAAGCAGAATCTGTGCCATGTGTCCCAAGTGATAGGTCCAACACGGTTGCATTCTATGAATCTGGCCAATCCATGGAAATGTACGACTCGTACACGCCTTCCACATCGTTCAAATCTTCACCTTCATGAAACACTAGTAATTGCAACATTGTTGTAGGCATCCAACTGAATTTCCAGCGCACAACTCGTACAAGTTTTGAATCCGCATCCGTCTCCATGACAGTCCAGAGCCAATGGGTGCGCCTGACTCGGTCAACTGACTGTACAACGCGTATTTTGAAAATACGCACACACCCGTCTCCATACGATTCAATGGCCAAGGCGTACACCTGTCTCGGACCATGCCTGCCCGATGCGCATGCATGATAGTCACCCGCGTTGGACCTCATTGCAGTCAATGGCAAAGTGTACGCATGGCTCGGTCATGAACCGTGCAATGCGTACGCATTGTCACCCGCGTCGGACCTAATTGCAGTCAATGGCAAAGCGTACGCACGGCTCGGTCATGAACTGTGCAATGCGCACGCATTGTCACCCGCGTCGGACCTCACTGCAGTCAATGGCAAAGCGTACGCACGGCTTGGTCATGAACCGTGCAATGCGTACGCATTGTCACCCGCGTTGGACCTCATTGCAGTCAATGACAATGCGTACGCACGCCTCGGTCATGAACCGTGCAATGCGTACGCATTGTCACCCGCGTCGGACCTCATTGCAGTCAATGGCAAAGCGTACGCATGGCTCGGTCATGAACCGTGCAATGCGTACGCATTGTCACCCGCGTCGGACCTCATTGCAGTCAATGGCAAAGCGCACGCACGGCTCGGTCATGAACTGTGCAATGCATACGCATTATTACCCGCGTCGGACCTCATTTCAGTCAATGGCAAAGCGTACGCACAGCTCGGTCATGAACCGCGCAATGCGTACGCATTGTCACACGCGTCGGACCTCATTGCAGTCAATGGCAAGCGTACGCACGGCTCGGTCAATGGACCGTGCAATTCGCACGCATTGTCACCCGCGTTGGACCTCATTGCAGTCAATGACAACGCGTACGCACACCTCGGTCATGAACCGTGCAATGCGTACGCATTGTTACCTGCGTCGGACCTCATTGCAGTCAATTGCAAAGCGTACGCATGGCTTGGTCATGAACCGTGCAATGCGTACGCATTGTCACCCGCGTCGGACCTCATTGCAGTCAATGGCAAAGCGTACGCACGGCTCGGTCATTAATTGTGCAATGTGTACGCATTGTTACCCGCGTCGGACCTCATTACAGTCAATGGCAAAGCGTACGCACGGCTCGGTCATGAACCGTGCAATGCGTACGCATTGTGACACGCGTCGGACCTCATTGCAGTCAATGGCAAAGCGTATGCACGGCTCGGTCATGAACCGTGCAATGCATTCGCATTGTCACCCGCGTCGGACCTCATTGCAGTCAATGGCAAAGCGTACGCACGGCTCGGTCATGAACCGTGCAATGCATACGCATTGTCACCCGCGTCGGACCTAATTGGTGTGACTATTCAACGGATTCAACACACAATTACTTGCCAGGGACACCTGTGCACACCTACCACACTACAGCATTGGCCACACAGTGTCCCATGGCATGTAAGGCTGCATTCCCTGGGTGTTTGGGGGGCACATTTGGTTTGTTGCGTGGCACTTTTGTGCAGCCACTAGCAGGCTGTGCACGTGTACATGGGGGCAGAATCCTTTGTGTGTCGTGCACATTACTACTGTGATGTGCAAATGTGCAGTAATGGGCATGAGTCACAGACACAGTTTCATGTTGGATATGTTTGGGCCATGTCACTTACCCCCTGAGTCCTGGGGGTGATGGCATGTACGTCACAGTGAGACCTGTAGCCACAATACTGATGTGCACCCACAGTCTGTGTGCATGTTTTGTCACAGATGTGTCTGATCAAATGTGCCCAATGGGTGACAGTCTCCACATCCATGTGGTATATGCATCAAACTTGATGGTGTGTGTGTGTCTAAGAGATGTACATGTAGGGCCTGCAGGGACAACAGTGGCCACTACCTGTGGGACTCACGCTTGCCTTGTGGTGTGTACGTGATACGCTATGTCCATGCCAGTGTTGATGTGGCAATACAGGGACCCTGGGTTTCTGCATGGCAAAGATCTGTGATGCCTGGGAGTTGGCTTGGATATGCTGCTTGCCAGTCTGTGGCCCTGGTTGTGCCTGTGGTGGTAGTGCTGCTGCTTCGGTCATGCTTCCTTATGTTGTCTTGCTATCCTTCTTTTTCCTTTTTTTTGTCTGTGTGTGCTGGGTACCTCCTTTAGGTGAGGTGCTCTAGTGTTTTCCCCTATCCTTTTGTTTGGTCGCTGGTCTCCTCCTACTTCTGCCCCTTCTCTCCCGGTGTTACTTGCCCTGGTGGAGCTGGCCTGTGGGCCTCGTGGCAGGGACAGTGTTTGGCCGGGCACAATGCAAGTGCCTGCCCTCTGCTGCAGCTGAAGGCCCTTGATAGAAGCGCAGACAGTCACGTGCTCAGGCGGTGATCTGGGTGGGGCTGCAGCATTGTTGTGGGCTCGCAGAGCCGTGCAGCTTGCTGGGGTGAGACGCTCGTGCTCTCAGGGCAGCGTATTCAGAGCCACCATACCTTCTTCTGGGTCTTTAATTACACGCTCCTCTGGATCGCGGGCCGCAAGTTGGAACAGGCAGTGTGTGGAGTCCTCAGCAGCAGTGAGCTACTGCGGTGGCACGCAGCAGGTAGGGTAATCAGAATCTCGGCGTCTTACCAACGCCGAGCAGCAAGATAGGTGTTACGGGTGTCGAGCAGGACATGCGGGTGCTAAATGGTCACCACACTCGTCGCCAGTGTTGCAGGAACTACATCATTTACTGGGCCTAGCAGTAGGCCTTACAACAGCTGTGGCAGAGATACATGCACATACATGGAGCTGCAGTGTGAACGAGAAGTCTCGAGCGACCCCGGCCCGTTTATTTAAGCCTTCTGGCCACGCCTGGCCAGAAGGTGATACATTGTGTGGTTTCGCTTCCGGACCATCTCCCGGGTCCCGCCTCCGCGGTACTCGGGTCATTACAGACACCATCATGGGAACGTTAATGATTAAAGACGCGTGTGTGTGAGTGCGTGTGTGTGCGTGCACACACATACCTGTCTGTGTGCTTGCAAACTCTGCAAGTGCAAAAGGAGCAGCTACAATAACAGAGACAAGTGAGACAAGAACTCTTGTGTTTGTCATAGTCACCTATGCAAACAATAAATGCAAAATGTAAAAGGCAGCGAAATGCCGTGAACTGCTCCCAAAATGTGGTAGGAAATCAAATGACCCCGTGCCTGAAAAGTGGGTGCTGAAACAAGCCAGTGACTGAATGGAGATAATCCAAATCCCCTTTCTGTATGTTAGATGTTGTGTGATGTACTCACATGAAGTCTGGCAGGCAGCTGGAGCTGTCTGTAGCCAGAACTTAAACAAGCATTTGCCATGCAATAGGTCTCTCATTTACGAGAGTTTGAGCTATTGGCATTGTAAATGACAATTGCTTTTATTTATGTGGTTTTTTTTTAACAGATAAATAAAAAGCATTGTAATGTACAATGCCTATAGCTTGAACTATCGCAAATGCAAGACCTAATGCATTGGGAATATGTTCTGAGAGAGCTGTCCTGCCTTTTCTTACCGGCAAGAGCAGGCAGGACAAAGCTCTTTGAGAAAATAGTGCTCGGAGGCTGTAACTAAAGCCTACCGAGCAACAACACATATAATAGGGGGGTGTCCTCATGGGAGGTTACAAAATAGAAAAAGGTGGTGCTAAGGAGGGACTACTAAGCCTATTGACTGATGAAAAGCCACAGTTTACAATGGACAATGACCCAAGCCAATGAAAAGACTGGGTGGAGAGTGGGCGGAGCTTCACGTCCATACCTTAATACAGCATGCCTTGCAGAGAAGAGCATGTGCTGCCCAGGCTCGACCTAAAAAGGTGGACGAGGAGGAAGTGCTGGAGGGGCTGTTCTAGGGAAAAATATAAAGGTACAGACAAAGTGGATGAAGGAAAGAAGGGCACTGGTTTGGTTCTTTTTTTATACAGACCAAAAAGAGAGGTTTGATCATATTGTTTTTCAGGAAGAACATTAATGAAGATGGAAAAGTTTCTGGAAATCATTTTTCATCTAGATCTCATGGAACCAAAAGTTAATCCGGCTGGCAGCAGTGGAGTGCTCTCTACTGGTCCACCGCCTCTCTCTGTACGCACAAGATGTGCTTCAGCTAGTGCTGGCCACCTTGGCTGGAGGTTCCTTGTAGCTGTGAGTTGCTCACTTCCTACAGACTCCTCCAGGCAGGCTTCAATCAGCTTGATCTCTGTCCTCCTTCTTGAGAGTCTGCTCCCCTTCATGCACCAGACAGTACATCATCCTCTTCTTCCACAGCTCGTTTCAGCAGCAGAGATTCGCCATCTCCAAGTCTGTTACAGGCCTTAAGTGCTTGCCCTGCAAATAGGACATTCATGGATAGTGCAGAGAGTTACCTTCTGAGCTTCAGACAAAATACTCTTTTTTTGACTTGATAAGGCAAATATTTATCCTGTTTTCATAAGCACTGGTAGCAATGCCAGTCAAAGCCCAAGCTGCCTTAGAAATGTTAACACCCATCCAATGAATTGGAAAAAACAGCTGATCAAGCAACCAGTGATGGTTAAGTTGCACGCAATTTCTGTGCTACTGTTTAGGATTCCATCAATTAAAAGGTCCCGGATAGCCTTTTACTAGATTAGGTTGTCCCCAAAATAACTTTTGCATAGGATAGCAGAAATCACCAAACCTAACACCAACTATCCTTCAAGGGACAAACCCCAGGATGCAAGTCTTTGGGAGTCAGTCTTAGACTCTGGAGTGACCTTAATCCGAATCTGAAGCTGAACTCAACTATCTACAAATGCTTCAGAAAAAACCCAAAAGTTGAACTGTTGAGTCACCTGAAAAATGTGGTACTGGGGATGGTGGGGTGTTGGACCTTTCACATGGTCTGATTGAACCACTGAAGAGTGCGAGGCTGGAGAGTCAGGCACATTCACACTATAGTTTGCCCCTGCCACAGACCAAAAGATGGCCGTCAAACTATCAATCCCAATTAACTAAACACTGCTTCTTTTCTGTGCTCCATTGTGACATTTTTCAGCCCTCACTTAATCTTCTGGAATGAGATTTCAAGCATGTTCGCCTTTTTTCTAGAGACACATATTGGTTTCATTACTTTCTAATCAGCATCAAATCATGCTTGTATCTCTGAATCTGTGTTCCTCTAAGTCCCTTCTACAATATGTTACGCCTTGATTTCCTAGAAATCCTCTGTCCTATCCCCTTCTTCACCCTTTCCCCCAAAATAAACATGTATTCCCTAAATTCTCTTCTTTTAAATACCTTTACACATATACGCACTATCACAGTAGGGATATATTTTCAAATTAACTATACTTGAATTCCAACCAATCAACATATTTGTGTGACACTATATCATAATTAAGGCTTCCTGTTTTCTGTTTTTACTGATTTTTATGGATAAATACAGACAGAAACCCATTTATTTTCCTGTCTGTATTTATTTTTAAATGCTGATAAAAAGAGAAATCGGGTTGTTTTTGAGTAATTCTATATGCTGTTAGTCATGAGTGCCAGGACAATAGCTGTGTGGATTGACAGGCAAGGAGGATTAAACATTTTTAGGGATTCAAATAAAGAGCCTTAAACAGCAGTTGATTTGCACAACTTTGATACAAAAAGTTACATATTTTCATACCAGTGCATATTTTACCATCGGAGTGCGTATATACCATTGAAACCTGTCAGTCGTTCAGGCACGGTTGGACAATAACTGGTAAAATAAATGCAAAAATAGACGCATTTCAGCTTTATTTTTTCACAGAACCGAAAATAAATATGGATAAATACAGGTAACATTAGCAAAAAGTAGATATGGATAAATGCAGACGGAAATGACAAAAATATAAATACCATTCAACCTACCAAAATAACACTTCCACTATGTCGTCAAGGTAAGTATAAATGTAATATTCTTAACTCATCCTCTACTGATATAGACTCACCTTGCGAAGTAAGGGTTAGGTCGATGTAGTGGATGCAATATTTTTGTCATGCAATATATTGCATGCGATGTAACGGTGGTACACCATCAATGTATGCTACTATCTATTCTTTGACAACATTGTAAAATAGTTTGCATAGACAGAGGAGGTAACCATTCTCAATAGGTTTTGACGCACAACTCCACAATAGCATGTATTTCTCAGAAGTGGTACCTGTTTTAGATTTAAGTGGCTAAACCGACTCTGATCCCCTTGTGATCACCCTCTCTTTTCCTAGAAATCGTTCTCCTATATGCATAATAAATAACTTAGGGCCTGATTTAGGGTTTGGTGGATGGAATACTCCATAACAAACATATCGACTATCCCATCCTCCGTATTACAAGTACATTATATCCTTTGGCAACAGTATATCCGTCATGTTTGTCACAGAGTATCCCATCCACCAAACTCTAAATCAACCCCTTAATGCCATTTGAAGAGAGGTTCGATTGCCATTAGGATGAGCTGGCAGTGTTCCTTGGTTGCTGTACCTTCCCACCCTGGTCTCCACGGTTCATCAAAGAACAGAGTTTGTTTACTGTTTAAATAAGTTAGTCAGTGTGTGCGGTTGACATTTCACGTATGTGTTTCGTATTAGTGCTGTTTGCTCTGTGTAGCCGCAGATCTTTAGCAATTTGGGTACATGCTATCTAAAACGTTGGTGTGTGCATTGACTGGCTTGATGTATGTATATGAGATAAAGCAGACTAAGATGTATTGTTGGAGCCCCAGCTGATTCCGGGCCACCGTAGCTGATTCGTCCCAGTGTTTCTTCCGCAAAACATTGTTTCCAGGTGTGTCAGTTTCATTGGTTGAATTGGCATAAACCAGGACTATAACTCTTAGAATGCAATAGGCTAAATAAAAGTCCAGGACCATAGAAACAGGAAGCCATCAAGCAACATCAAAATGCCCATACACGACAAGAACCGCTTCCCCCACTCGATGCTACTAATCATGAGGAATCAAGAGGTAAAAAACTGGTATCCATTTCCTTTCACGTGGGAAGCTAGAGGATTGGCACTAGCATGGGTAAGAACTGGAGGGCTGGCTCTAGTTTAAGACTATCCGAGACCAAAGGTAACTTTAATGTCCAGGGCCCGCCGGCAAGTTTTGCAAACTAGTAAGTAAATAATAATGTTGCGATACTGATAGCAAGACCAGCATGGCGCGATGTTTATGCACATAGATTTACAACACAATCAATACTAGTAAAGGAAAGATTGGATATAAGCACAACATTAGCTGATTACTTGGTTTAAGATTTGACCAACTGAAAGAAACCACGTGCCAGGCTGTAGGGAGTGCTGGGCATACCTGCTATTAATCCCATACCCATAAGTCCTCCACCCCAGTCCAACACAACCATCACCCCATACCTGACCCAGGTCATACGAACAGGTACTTTGTTAGCATGACAGGAGAGTGGTACGCAGATCACCCTGCACCCTGATGAACAATCATCTCCCTCCTCATGTTAACCAATCCTGAACAGGGCGTAGCAAACCAGGGGACAAATAGATGGCCTCTAGGATTCTCAAATGGCTCCCTCTCGGAGATGAGACCTTAGTAAAATGTGGACCTGGTACACAACGTACAGTCTCCAATCAGCCGAGGAGAGGTCTGCACCACCCAGTCAGGGCCCCATCGCAGGTGCTTTCACACCCTCAAATGTCCTTGTCGCGTGGGAGGTTAACTGCAGTGTGGCCCCATGGTTCGTTCTACCTTGAGTGCCTGCTAAGTATCTCCCCTGCACGCTTTCCTGTAGAAATTATACACTATAGGGTCCCACCTACACATTAAAGTTTGTCCCCAAGCCCCCAAGACTGGTCCACAGTATACTCCCGAGGGGGTAGAGGGTACCATCAGTACTAAAAGGGAGCTCAAGACCAGAAGCAGCAGCCACCAGCTCCCCACCCTTCCCCCGTTCCAGATGAATTAACCCCAGTTTCCCTAATGATTCGCTTATAAACAGTCTGTGGAGTGTGAGGCGTCTACCCCTATAGCACAGCTACTCTGTGGCTTCCCCCATCAGCAGTGTCAAACCTGGCCAGGTTCACTGCAGCCTGCTGCTTCTGCTACACCCAGAAAGTGATTCATTGTCTCAAGAGGACTGAAAGGAGCATATCAGACCAAGAAACAGCAAATTGATGGATGGAATGCTTGAATTAATCCCAGCCACTGGCTATAGCTCGGGCCACTTTCCAGTTCAACCCTTTTCACCAACGGTGTCACTCTAGACTCACACTTCCATATCTAAATCAGTCGTAGCCCTGCTCCGATAGGATCAGTTTGGCACAAACTGCCAGGCCAGGGCCACTCCAGATGGGAAAACAAGGCAATAATGGTGACTGCGTCCAGGTACTCACTGATTTCAGCAGGAAGTTAGGGACCGTAAGAGAATGTCCACGGTATATCAGGACAATCTTATCAGGTCATAATGGAAGAATTAACCAAGTGTATGCAACACTAGTTGTATGTCAGAATATAATTGTCAGAAATATTGTGTGACATAAATATTGTGCCCTAAATATAATTTACAAACATATCATCGAGTTGGCTGTAGACGTTTTATTATTTAATTCATTCAATGGGGTTATATATTTGTAAATGGTATTTAGGACACCATATTTATGTCGGACGATATTTTGACAACAATATTCTGAAAAAGCCTGCCCCAAACCACCGACACACAAACCCCTAACACACCAAATAGAAGGATGAGGCTATTGGAAGACAGGACATAAGCAAGATGTCCAAGAGTAACTGCATGGTGCAGGGAAGAGAGGAGATGCATCATGGCCACCGTCATCGGCTCCGCATCATCACAGCCAGGCGAGGGAGAATGAGCGTGTCCCACGTCAAGTGTAGTGTTAGTTTTAAATATGTAGGATAGCTCAACTTATAATAATAGAAAAAAAACAAAAACTTTTGATGAGTCAAAGGAAGTGCGGATTTGGGGAGATTGTGGAAATAGCTCCCAGAAGAACTGCTTGTCTGGTGGCACCATAAACATCTTGGAGAGCACTTGGTTGTATAGCCTTTAGATTTTCACAAAAAAAGCTTTGTGAAGAAGAGACAGTAACAAGTGTTGATCAGTATGAAGTGCAGGAATGATTAGTTTGCCATCCCTTATGTTCAAAATATTCTTTCAACATTCTCACCCAGCTTGTCAGTCTTCCAAACGTTTGAACTCTAGAGCTCAGGGTACTGTTCCAACTGGGCTCCTTCTGATGGTTTGTTCACAGCTGTATTCTAGCCCCCTTATTCCCATGGAAGGCACCAGCTTCTCACTTGCCATCCTATTGTCTTGCACGCCGCCTGGCCACCTTGATACCATCAGCTTAAGTCCTCGGAGATCTGTCTTCTGTGTTCATCGTAAGTACCACCTCCCCAGTGAATTCTTTTTTCCATTGTTTTTCTATCATGAATGCATGAGATACCTGTATGCAAATACTAAAAGGGTGTGCTGATGCTTTAGAAGACATAACCAAGGAATGACTGGTGGCTCAGGCTGCCGGAAGGAGTTGTAGAGCCAGATTTTTAACTTCTTCCTGAAACATTGATGATTGTGTTACATAGATATCAGTGACAACAGGAAGAAACCTGCAACTGAAGTGATTGATGATCACCACAAAAGTTCTGAAACTGAGGAAGAGCCAAAAATTGAAGCATGTGCACAGCTCAGAAGCAGCCAGCAAAAAGCATGACCAATATCCGAGCCAGCTCAGGGGCATATACATCCAGACTTGGCTTCAATATGAAGTTTGACAAGAAGGGACGGGGGAGGCTGGCGGAGTTAGACCCAGGTGAACCTGGCTGCACTATTCGCAATCATTTGGAGGCTCCGCTAAAGAGATTTGAGAATACCGAGTTGTCATCGTTCAGGCACAAATAAGTAACTGCTTGGGCGACTATTTTTCTAGTCCAGTGAGCTAAGCTTTCTAAAGCAAAAAAAGTGCAGCAAAGTTTGTCAACTTGGGAATTTATGGAATGAGCAGTAGCAAAAAAGAAATCCAAGATTCGGTGCCATAGGGTCAGGCACTGGTGAGTCGCCAAGTTCAGGAGCCATCAAGTCAAGGACCTGGCCAAAGGCAGACCCCCCCACAATTAACATGTTAGTTTTGCCTGAGTTGAGATTTAACGTGTTGCTTTGCTTCCATGTAAATCAATGTCATTTAGGGTTAAAACATGAACTGGGCCGGCTTTAGTACTGGTGGCGCCCTGTGCAACACAGTTTGTTGGCGCCCCCACATGACCACCTCATCATGGATTCCCTCACTACCACCATATGACAATGCACCCCAAGTCACCATACCACTTTCTCTTAGATTAATTTAGTCTTCTACTACCCCTCATATCAGATTAGGGTCTCAGAACACTTTACATCACACATACGTTGCACGGAGACAATCATGCGTGTGTAAATCAGTGTATAGGAAATGTTACCTAAGACAGAGCACTACAATGTGTAGGAGTCACGTCATTCATACTGGTAGGCAGTATCATTTAAAAGTCCGTGGTCTGGAAAAGCATAAATTAAGAATTTTAAATATAACATCATTGTTAGGGGTTTTGATTAATAATAAGAGTTGTTTTCTACCCAAATGAAACATTTTTGCAATACTAGGATAAGGAAAGACTGGTCAAAAAACATGTAGCTGTAATATATTTCTTGCAGTTTGCATGAGCTCTTTGATGGCAGTTAATAGCTCACTGCTCTATGTTAGGATTTCAACTTTTAAACTGCATGCAACAAAAGGATCTTGCTGACAAAAGCGATAACCTCTTGACCTATTTATAGTGTATGCAGAATGGGACAAGTTCTTTGCAGCAGGCATATTAACCTTCTTGGCTATGATGAGTTCAAACTTTCCCCAGACAAAGCTGGGGCCTCTCACCAGGAACAACATTACTCACCGGAGTTATCTATCGTGACATTTTTAATGATGCTTGAAAATTGCTCGGACAAGGAACGTGGCATCTGGAGCTTTTAAAACAATAAACATGTCGCCCCCCTCCTCAAGTCGGCGCCCGGTGCGGTGGCACCGTTCGCACCGCCCTAGAGCCGGCCCTGATTACATGGAAGTAGATGCAGCCAAATCCCCGTCCATGGCAATGAGAACCCGAGTATAGTACACAGAAGGAAAAAAGTGAACCCAATTTCCTTTCAGCCCTAATTCTCAGAGGCACAGAAGCAAAAGTAGAGCTGTCTTTCAATGCACTGCGGTGCCATGACAGGGGGTAGAAGCTATAGAAATACGAATAACATAACATACTTGTTTTGATGACATGGCATTGAACAAAATTGAACAAGATTTATTTACAAATGCACTAAAATGGAAGTTAACTTTTCAGCTGAATAAGAAGAGATGTCTCAGAATTTGGGGGAGGAAAGGGGGCAATCAATGAAAAAAAACAACGCTTAGTCACAAACTTCCAGGCGTTCTATTTAAGAGTTTAATTGAACTCGCTTCCCTTTCGTGCTCATGAGGAACCCTTTGAGAACTCCAGTCAGTGCTTAATGTGCTCATTATGAAGCCGGAGCTCTAATTGGCACACACGGCAATTAGTACTGAAGCGGAAGACACCGGAGCTGTTGTCCAGACAAATAATGGGGCATGTGTTTTCAGCTGTTTTTTCAAAGAGTTTGTGATAGCAAGAGATGCTCTCTGTGCTGGCTCTTGGGAGTTTTTGATTTATTAAGGACATCAAATTGTAAAGCTCTTCCTGAAGAAATGCAAGGGTTGTGGGCGCTGTACAAGTGACGCAGAAAGTCTACACGTCCGGAAGAAGCCTTTTCTGCATCTCGGAGCTCGACGTCAAGACGTCTGCACAAGAGGAAAGATTGTGCCAAATTTGGGGTATGTGTCAAAGTTTCTGCAGTTAACAATAGGTGTACGATTTGCTACCTTTGTGCACTATGTCTGTTAAGAGCTGTTATGTTACATTGTGTTATGCTGATCTGTATAGTGCACTGATCACCGAGAGGGTATCCAGGCGCTTGGGCAGGTGTGTAGATATGTGGCCCCCAAGGTGCTTATACGAAGAGCTAGGTCTTCAGCTTCTTGCAGAACTCAAGAAGTGAGGAGGAGGCTCTGGTGTATTGAAGGAGGTCGTTCCATGTCCTGGGTGCGATGTGGGAGAATCGGAGACCTCCTTTTCTGCTTTTGTGGAAGCGGGGAATGTGTGTGAGTAAGAGAGAGACAAGGCGTAGGTGTCTGGTTAGTTGGTGAAAGTGTATGCTGCTGTTCAGATATTCTGGTACTGTGTTGTGTAGGGCTTTGTATGTGTGCATGAAAAGTTTGAATTGGCTGTGCTTGTGAATGTTGAGCCAGAGAAGCATTTTGACGTGCTGTGTGATGTGGGTGCGGATTTGGAGGTCGTGGTCTGGATTCTGTGTACAGTTTGGAGATTCCGACATAGAATGTGTTGCTGTAGTTCAGCCTGCTGCTGATGAGTGAGAACTTAATTAAATGTTCACCATCAAATTATATGATTTGCCCTATACTCTTCTCCACTCCCTTAAAAAATTTCACTGGAGAACTTTTGCAAAGATGATCACTTCAGATTCATAATTTTTTGACATTTATCAACTGCACAAACTTTTGCATTTGTGACAAATTTCCAGCTGCAGAATGTTTTTGCGGGCCATTTTTCCCAGCAAAAACGTATTTCCAGAGAAATTCTCCCACAGGAACATAGGGGTAATTAATAGCGGTTTACCACCGAGGCTAAATATTTGCTGGACTTTTCACTTCTGTTTATCTAAAACTTAGGCAACTTTGTGAATTTATCAACGATGGCAAATAAAAAATAAATAAAAAAAGTGCTGGTGAAGGCTGACTTCTCTGATTTTGTATACCCCCAGTATTTACACTTTGCACCAATCACGAATTGGGTGGAAATTACACTTGGCTGGTTTTTACCCTTCCATTTACTACAAGCTATGATGTGGTAGTACAAAATAGTGCACATATTCGCTATGTAGGTGCAAAAATCCTTTGCACCTCTTATTCTCCATTATTAACATGAAATAAAGAATTGGGTGGTAAAAATCTGCACAATCTAAAATTATTCTGCAGTATTTTACCAAATTCCAGATGAATGTGTCTCTTCCTTGAGTTGGTAGTGCTGTGTCTACTGTTACTTCCACCACCCTTGGAATAGTCTTCATATCTGTTTCTTCTGTCCGCCTGTTCATCTGCGTCCGTCCATCTATCCCAATGAGCTGAGACTTGGAACCTCAAGGAGAACAATTCTTGAGGGACACAGAACATGGAGAAAGAGAACCTTAGCGATGACGCTAGTGGGAGAGGGAACTCACTGAGGTAGGGTACAGAGAGACTCTTCAAACTAAGTGTTGGTAAGCCAGGAAACATCCAACACAGCAAGACAGGAACACTGTACATGAGAACAGAAACAGTGCAGGAGAGGAGCAGACTAGTTCCAACTTCAAAGAGACAGCAAAACTAGAGCCCTGGCGCCCCGTTTCCATTAGATCCTAGATCAAGAATAATATACCCCAGATGAGAAGTAGAAGATCTACTAACAGTGCACTACAAGGTTTCTCTTGTTCAACCACCTACATTTATAAAGGCACAGGATGAATTGTTACTACACAACATCAGTTCCATACTTGATACAGGTTAATGGGAGGGTCTCATGACACCACCCCAAATCACGAAGCAGAGACAACCCTCTACACAATTAAAATTCACGTGGATTAGGTTGAGAGATTGAAAGACCCACCGACCTTTCGGAATCAACCTTGACAATAATCACAGCCTCCAAACCACCCGCACACTTCAGTGTCATTCGAGAAGGAAGTCCCCAGTGGAGAACCTCCGCTGACTAAATCTCCGCAGCAGTGACGTCTGCATGCCCCTATATAGGATGAGCAATTTTACCTACAATCTCTCCATGAACATTGATCTTGAGCAGGCCCAGTGTGATTTATGTCAACATAATTTCGTTTGTTATTTTATATTTTCTTTTAGTGCATCAAATTATTCATAATCCAACCTATACATTAGAGAACCTTTGTGCTAAAGCTACCTATGATGCTGCACAATTTCATAGCAGCTCTTGATACCTTATTTTGGAAGGGTGGAAACCTGTAGCTCTACCTAGTAAGCGATGAGATCAGTTTGTTGGAGGATCAGTTGTACAATAGGGATGCATGTTTACTGTGCAAACCCTCGTTTGGCTTCATAGCTTTAAGAGATATCCGCATCACACAGCAGTCATCCACATACTGTATTATCCAACGTTTGAGATAAGGGCTTAGTTCCTTCAGACATTTCATGTTCTCCTACAAATGTTCTAACATTTCAGCCTTCCTTACGAGTATGCCATATTTTTTCTAATTTCTTTGCAAACACAACTTTGCACAGGGATCGCAAGCACACGTTTTGTGGCAACTACCCCTTGCCTGCAATATTCAACAGGTAAAGTTCGGTAGGTCCAACCTACTGAAATTTAGTGGGAAAAATGCCTCATAAATAACTCGACATGTGGTTTCTGGTGTGCAAAGCATAAAAATCAGCATGTTATGTCCATTTTAAAGGGAAGAATTTGTAATAGGCAATAATAATCACACATTTTAAATTTCAATCCTGATTTTAAAGGTACCATAATTATCCTATCACCAGGCAGGCCTGTCCTAATGAGGGGCTTACTGGCCGATACATGATTTCAAAGCAGTGATATTTGCTAGCTCTGGAGAATCATTCCATGAGATCTTTTCTTAAAGGGCTTCGGGCTGGTGCCTCTATGGAGCATCTTCCCTCCACATTGACTGCTAGATCTTGACTTCACTGTTATGGGGAAGCCATTTAAGAAAGAGTGAGAGAAGGGCAATCTCGAAAAATCAATAGATGACCTTTCTGTGGACCTCCCTTCATGTGTGAAATCTTTAAATATGGCAGGCCACTCTATGAAGGACAAGAGGGGGTATGGCCTGCATCACCCTAGAAGTTGGTGACGCCAAACCAAACGCTACATTAGCCTAATATTCATTGCTCAAATGAATTATTTACATACGGCAATGTAAGGGCTGTCAAACTGAAATTTTGCAGCCACAGCTTTATGAAGTTAATCAAATTAATGATTCATGATTTAGAATTCCCCAGTGAAAGTTTTTTTGGGCAAGAGAACTGAGGGCCTCATTTATGAAAAGTGATGAATTGCGGCGTGAAAACAGCAATGCGTCGCTTTTCATGGCACCCTCCTTGCGACACCAATGATGCGCCATATTTACAGTATGACTCATCATGTCGCAAGGAGTTACAGATACGTCAGTATTTCTGACGTATCTGTAGGCGCAAAAAATGACGCATTGCTGAAGTGTGTCACAAAAGTGACGCAACTCTAGCAATGGGTCATTACACATGGGCAAAGGGCAACACAATTTCAAACCCAATGCAACATTGAGCTTAATGGGAATTTCTAGTTAAATGCAATACGTTACTTGATGGATTACTTTTCTAACCACAGGACTGGATCCTAGATTCTGTCCTGGGACATCTCCTGTAAACAGTTGAGTAAAAGCGTTTTGGTTACACTGGAGATTTTTAAAGAATATTATTGTATTTTAAAAGTTGACACTTTAGAAACTTTTTCACATAGAATCACCAATGTTATCCTATGGGAGGAAATTCACTTAGCAGGTAAGTAGTGTTATCGTTACTTTTTCTTATTCAGTGGTGGATCCTGCATCCAGCACTGGTTCATCTCCTGTAAACAGTTGAAAGAATGCGGTTAAGTCATACAGGTGATTTTTAAGGAATATTTTTAGTTTGTGAAAATCGACACAGAAACTTTTCTGGTGATAACCAGACAATGGATTCCTATGGAAGGAAATACATGTTACTGGTAAGTACGGTAGAATTACTTTTCAGGGTCAGTGTTGGGCTAAAAGATGCAGCACTGGGTTCTCTCCTGATAACAGGTGAGTAAATCGGAATTCGTTGTTCGGATGATTTTAGGTGAATATTTTAAAGTTCCAAAACTCCACACAAAAGAATTTCCAAGTGAAACCAGTCAATGTTAGCCTATGGAAGGAAATTCAAGTTACTGGTAAGTACGGTTAGAATTACTTTTCAGGATCAGTACTGGGCTCAAAGATGCAGCACTCATGTCTCTCCTGATAACAGGTGAGTAAATCGGAATTCGTAGTTCGGCTGATTTTAGAGAAATATTTTAAAGTTCCAAAACTTGACACTTAGAAGAATTTCCAAGTGAAGCAAATCAATGTTAGCCTATGGAAGGAAATTCAAGTTACTGGTAAGTACAGTTAGAATTACTTTTCAGGATCAGTACTGGGGTCAAAGATGCAGCACTGAGGTCTCTCCTGATAACAGGTGAGTAAATCGGAATTCGTAGTTCGGCTGATTTTACTTTGGTCCAGTATATCTAGAGCCACTTTCCCTTTTTACAACACTCTACAACACAGCTCCGTGGCGCTTACTGGAGGTACCTGGTGAGCTAGTTGGCCCCCAGGGACCCTCAGGATTGACAAGGAATTAATTCCCCAACTTAAACCGTGCCACAGGATGTGTTTGCACACATGTGAACTCAGGCCCCGCACCCTCCCTTCACCACTGTGCAAACGCGCCCTGTGGCGCGTTTTAAGTTGGGGGATTAACTCCCCTGAATACTGAGGGTTCCTGGGGTGCAACTAGCCCACCAGCTACCTCCAGTAAGTGCAGAGAGGTGTAAAAAGGGGCATGACCTCAGACCACCTCTCTGCAACGCAGCCCCCTGGCGTATACTGGAGGTTTCTGGTGGGCTAGTTGGCCCCCAGGGACCCCCAGTATTCAAGGGGAATTCGTTCCCCCCTCTGCAAATGTGCCAGGGGGCGCGTTTGCAGAGTGCTACAAGAAGGGGACATGGCGATGCCGGTCTTTTTCTTTCTTTTTTTTGTTTAAGAAGGGGGGTTGTGTGGCCCCCCTTCTTTTCCTATTATTTTGGCCCTGGGGCCCCCTATTTTTTTTAAAAATAAATTCGGCCCCCCTCCCAAGGCAATAATCGACCCTGGGGACCCCATCCCCCGGGGTATGGCCCTTTAAAAAAAAATTGTTGCGCATATAGGAGGGGAGCTGCCTTGCTCCCCTCCTTAGGTCATTTATGGCCCCGGGGACCCCATCCCCCGGGGCCGGCCTTTTTTCATTTTTATTTTTAGAAACAAAATTATATGTTGGCTAGGGGGCGCGTGGCCCCCATCCCGGGCCACTTGTAGCCCCGGGGACCCCATCACCCGGGCTGGCCCTCTCCGTTGGGGACCGTGGGGGGTCCCCAATCCCCCCACGGTCCCGCCGGCTCCCCGCCTCCTGCGGGTGCCGGCATTGCTTTTCCACACTGGGAGCTGCTAAGATGCAGCTCCCCCTGTGGAAAAGCAATTTGCTTTGCTATTTGGAAGAGAGAGCAGGTTTCCTGCTCTTTCTTCCAAATAGCAAAGCAGTTTGCTATGACAGCTTCGCGGCTCCCGCCCTGCCATAGCAAACTACAGTGTCCCAGGAGTGGGCACCCCGGGACACTGCAGGAGCCGGCCCTGGGGGGTGACGGTCCCCAGGGCCTCAACAAGGCTCCAGGAGGAGGGCCATGTGGCCCCCCTCCCATATTTTACAAACCCCCGGGGGTGGTGGTCCCCATTTGAATATTTAGTGCCCCGGGGAGGTGGTGGTCCCTGGGGCGTGTGGGGGGGGGGGGCTTGAGCCCCCCCCACACAGGGTATTTATTTATTTAAAAAATGCCCCGGGGGTGGCGGTCCCCGGGGCTGCGGGGGGGCTGTGTGCCCCCCGCAATGGTAATAAAGTCGCGCCCGGGGGGTGGCGGTCCCCAGGGCTCAAGGGGTCCTTAAAGGCCCTCCCACATTAAACTATTACGCCCCAGGGGGTGGCAGTCACCGGGGCTGCGGGGGGCCATGTGCCACCCCGCAATTATTCATACTTTGCCCCGGGGGTGGCGGTCCCCGGGGCAGTGTGGGGGAAATAGGGCCCTCCCACACTTTATTTTTATCATGCCCCTGGGATTTGGCCCCCCCCGGGGGCTAATTAGCATTGATCGGCAGGATCAGCGCAACCTGCGTGGATTTTGCCGATTTAAAAAAATAAATAAAATGTTTTGGGCCTTGGGGTCCTAGTGGGACCCCCTGAGCAGGCCTAGGGGGTCATGGTGTTTCTACCTTGCCCCCTTTTCGCATTTTGTGCATTTTTTAATTAGGTTTCTTGTGCCTCGTTTCTACTGAGGAACAAGATGGCTGCAAACACTTCCTGATTTGGAGTGTTGATAACCAATTAGAATACAGCTCGTGCACGGCAGGGTGCGCGGATCCAGCGCGGCCATAGATATATATGTGATTTTGATTTTGATTTTCTCAGGAACTACTGAATGGATTTACACCATTTAAGCAAAAGGCATGACTCTGAACCAAGGTCTACCTTTCTGCCAAATTTGGTGTAATTCCGTTCAGCAGTTCGGGCTGTAGCTGTGACTAACTGTCCCTATGGAAAATTGCATGGGGAAAACAGGTTTTGGGACCCCCCTTTTTCTCGGCCCCCGCTTGACGAATCACCCCGAGACTTTCAGGATAGGAGCAGACCGGAGCGGGCCACGAGTTTTGAAAATTTCACGAAGATTCGTCAACCGGCGCCAAAGTTATTCCAAATAGAATGTTGCGGATTTCCTATGGATAATAGGTCCTAACTATAACTACCTACTGGTAGGTAATATATATATACATACATACATATTCATGGCTGGCTTCAGGATGGTTCGATTGGTGCCTCGGCACATGGTGGTGTACTTGGGGGACTTGTGTTTGGAAATAACTTATGGGTTTAAAAGCACGTACCACAGGGTTCCTTGTGCGTCCAACAGTTTTCAGACAAAAACAAAAATGTCAAGATAACTCTGGTGATTAGTGTTATTCCTGGAGATTGCGTAGTGGCAGTTTGACTCCATAAAGTAGCACAGTGTGTTAATATGTCTGCTGCAAAGAATGTGTACCATGCAGATCACAGTACTGTATTTTATGTGGATAGCTCAGTTCATAAATTACTACCCTAATATAGCACAGTGGCCTATGAATTGTCATTAAAGAGCTGCAGGCAAACTGGATGGTATAGGTTAGAACAATATGTTTTTTCGTCAGTCTTTCATTATCCTAATGTTTCTAAAACGGGTGTGTTTGGGTAGAAATACATTCGTATTAGTAAAGCCAACACCAACCACTGTGGTATGTTTGTTTTAAATCCTGAGATTGTGCTTCTCCAGACCAAGCACTCTTAAAATATTCTGTCTACCAGTATGGATGGCATGGGAATCCTACACCTTGTAATCCGAATTGTTTTTGTAACATTTACTATAGGCTGGTTTACACGCATATTATTTATTGACTCTGTATAATGTGTTTGTGAAGTAAAGTGCTCTGGCACCCTACCTTGGTATGAGTAGTGTTATAAAACTAATGAGATACATGTGAGAGAGTGGCTAGGGAGAGACGTGGGGCTCTGTTGGAGGGTGGTAGTGAGGGAATCTGTAGAAAAGGAGGTCATGGGGGGGCTCCAAAAAGAATGTTGCACCGGGTGCCACCAGCGCTAAAGCTGGCCCTGTAAATATATATATATATATATATATATATTCACTTAAAAAACCATAGGTTTCACACATGTTATAGTTAGGTGGATATTTCTCTCGTAAAAAAACAATGAAATTCCCCCGTTATAGTTAGTTCAGATAACTATAACTCGCGCGACCGCAATCCACTGCTGATGACGTCACATATTACATCACTCATGACATGCTCAGTGGCATCACTCATGACATCACTGATGACATCATCCTTGTGATAGAGTGGCGGCCGCGCGAGTTATAGTTATCTGAACTAACTATAACGGGGGAATTTCATTGGTTTTTTACGAGAGAAATATCCACCTAACTATAACATGTGTGAAACCTATGGTTTTTTAAGTGAATTTGCAAGGTTTTTTAAATGCTAATTCCTAACTATAACGTGTGTGAAACCTATGGTTTTTTCAGTGAATTTGTACGTTTTTTTAAATGCTAAGTTATGTATGTATTATTTTTTTTTTTTTATATATTTATTTTACAATAAACTAGGTATTAAATTTTTTTTTAAAAAAAATATTCTTTTTTGGGGGTTTTTCACCGTGCGCCCACGGTGCGCGCACCCCTACGATATAAAAAAAAAAAATTAAAATGTTTTTTTCTGCCTTCGGGGTCCTTCAGAGACCCCCTGACAAAGGCTAGGGGGTCAGGAACTCTCTACCCTGCCCCCTTTTCACATTCGCCACCTTCCTTTTTCACTCTCGCACTGAAAACAAACAAAATGGCGGCCGACACTTCCTGATTTCGACCGATTCGAACGTTGACTAACATGTAACCACCAATCAGAATTACGCTCGCTCACGTTAGGGTGCTCGCACGGTGCTCGCACGGTGCGCACACAGTGCGCGGCTATAGATATGTATGTGCTTTTAACTGCAATGTTCTCAGGAACTACTGAACAGATTGACTCCATATATGCAAAAGGCACATCCCTGAGCTGAGGACTACCTCTCTACCAAATTTCAAGTAATTCTGTTCAGCCGTTCGGGCTGTACCTTGGACTAAAGGTCCCTATGGAAAATTGCATGGGGAAAACGCGTTTTGGGACCCCCCTTTTTTCTCAGCCCCCGCTTGACGAATCCCCCCAAGACTTTCAGGGTAGGAGCGGAGCGGAGCGACCCACCTATTTTGAAAATTTCGCGAGGATTCGTCAACCGGCGCCAAAGTTATTCCAAATAGAATGTTGCGGATTTCCTATGGAAACACGGTCCTAACTACAACTATCTACTGGCGACCGCCAGTAGATAATATATATATATATATATATATATATATTCACAGAAAAAACCATAGGTTTTAGGCACGTTATAGTTAGGAATTAGCATTTAAAAAACCTCAGAAATTCACTGAAAAAAACATAGGTTTCAGGGGTGTTATAGTTAGCTGGACTTTTCACTTGTACCAAACCATTGAAATTCCCCCGTTATAGTTAGTTCAGCTAACTATAACTCGCGCGCCCGCAATGCACTGCTGATGACGTCACATATTACATCACTCATGACATGGTCAGTGACATGACTCATGACATCACTGATGACATCATTCAGTGAATGTGTGTTTTTCTGAAAATTAAATATGTTTTATATATGTATATCTCAAGGTCGATGGAAGAATAAATGGGTATATAAGTGTCTAAATGGATGATTTGTTTTTGAAAAATTGATTGTGTAACTGATTAAGTGTATCATAGTGAATATATGGCTTAGTGAGTAATGTTTAAATATGTAAATATCTGTATCAGTCTCTCACTTTGTGTATAAGTGGCTGCATGGGTTGGTGAGTAGCTACATGGGTGTCTATATAGGTTATTAGTTGGTTTTTTGAGTATCAGTCTGAGTGTCTGCATGGTTCGGTGGGGGGTATTACGTAGTGCATAGGTGCATGAATGAGTGACTCACTGTTTGTATGTGTTGAAGACAGCATGTGTGCAGGACTGCATGGGTGGATGAGTGTGTGTATGGGTGTGTTAGTGAGTGAATGACTGTCTCAATAGTGTCTTTATGAGTAACTACATATGTTTTAAACTAGTATATGTGACTATTGGTGTATATAAGTGAGTATATGTGAGAGTGAGAGATTGAAAGAGTTCCTGTATGAATAAGTATGTGTTTCTATAAGTGATTTTTTAAAAGACTAAGTATTTATAAGTTTCCGTAGAAGTAAGTGTGGTTGTGTATGTATAACTGTATATGCAAGTAAATGTATGTTTGATTCTTTATTAGCATGAGTGACTATGTGTGTGAGTAACTCTATGGATGAGTGGCATTGTGTAACAGGATGTATGGGTGTATGAGTACATATGATGAGTGAGTACATGTATGAGTGACTGTATAGGACTGTTGGTGAATGAGTGGATGTGTATGTGGATCTTAGAATTACTGAAGAGGTTGTTGTAACTGGTATTGGTATGTCCATTGTTTTGAAAATTTTAGTCTCTATTTTTGAATGTGTGTATCACAGGTTATATTAGGGTGAGAGGAGGTCTGCCACTCTATCACAAGGATGATGTCATCAGTGATGTCATCAGTGATGTCATTTGAGATGTCATCAGTGATGTCATGAGTGATGTCACTGACCATGTCATGAGTGATGTAATATGTGACGTCATCAGCAGTGCATTGCGGGCGCGCGAGTTATAGTTAGCTGAACTAACTATAACGGGGGAATTTCAATGGTTTTGTACAAGTGAAAAGTCCAGCTAACTATAACACCCCTGAAACCTATGTTTTTTTCAGTGAATTTCTAAGGTTTTTTAAATGCTAATTCCTAACTATAACGTGCCTGAAACCTATGGTTTTTTCTGTGAATTTCAAAGGTTTTTTAAATGCTAATTTCTAACTATGCCTACAGAGATAGGACATGTGAAGAAAGAAGAAAAAATGCACAGAAAGAAAAAAAAGAAGTGCAGAAAGAAGCAGCAGAAGTCCTCAAAGATGAAGAAAAGTGCAGGAAGAAGGATAACGTGCAGAAAGAACAAAAAGAAGAGCAGAAAGAAGCCTTGTTGCAAAATCATCCTGTACCCTCAACTTTTTCAGACGGATAATGGTGGTAACTGAGTCTGACTAACCAGTCCTAGAGCCAGTGCTATGTTAAAAGACACTTAGAATACAGTGAAAACACCTACATACACTAGGGAACATTATGCGTTGGGGTCCCCCTGTTATTAGCATGACCTCGTCTGTAAGCCCCTAGTATATAATAGGGCATGGGGATTAAAACTACCTCTTAAAACAGGCCACAGGGCGTTTTTGCACACGTTAACTCAGGCCCCGTCCCCTCCCTTCACCACTGTGTAAACACGCCCTGTGTCCGTTTTTAGTTGGGAGATTAAGTTCATTTGAATCCTGAGGGTCCCTAGGGTCCAACTAGCCCACTAGGTACCTCCAGTAAGTGCCACAGAGCTGCGTTGTAGAGAGGTGTAAAAAGTGGCACGGCCTGGACCACCTCTCTGCAATGCAGCTCAGTGGCGCTTACTGGAAGCACTTGATGGGCTATTTAGCCCCCAGGTGCCCTCAGTATTGAAGGGAAATTATATCCCCAATTTAAAACGTGCCATAGTGCGTGTTTGCACACGTCACCTCAGGCCCCGTCCCCTCCCTTCACCACTGGTGTTCTAAGTTGAGAGATTAAGTCCCCTTGAATCCTAAGGGTCCCTAGGGTCAAACTAGACCACTAGGTACCTCCAGTAAGCGCCACAGAGCTGCGTTGCAGAGAGGTGTAAAAAGGGGCTTGGCCTCAGAACACCTGTCTGCAGCGCAGCTCCCTGGCGCATACTGGAGATGCCTGTTGGGCTAGTTGGCCCTCAGGGACCCTCAGTATTGAAGAGGAATTAATTCCCCAACTTACAACTTGCCAGGAGGCGCGTTTGCAGAGTGCTGCAAGGAGGGGGCGTGGCCTCCGGCACGATGCCAGTCTTTTATTTATTTTAATTTTTTAAGAAGGGGGGCTGTGTGGTTCCCATTCTTATTCTAATTTATTGGCCCTGATGACCCCATCCTCCAGGGCCTGTCTCCTAATATATTTTTTTGACCCCAATCCCCAGGGCCGGCCACTGATTTTTATTATTTTTAAAAAATATATATTTATAGACACACCTAGGACATGCTGGACAAACCGTACGTACCGACCACCATGACGATTTGCGTGATATTCATTAAAAGGCGACTATGCATACAATGAATCCAAGTGGAATGTATTTACACCACTAGTGAAGCTCTGACATGTCTGATGCCCTACCATGCCTAATCCCGGTAGACGCCCTTGTCGTTTATTTATACAAACATGGGTAGCTATTGACGGGCACATTTAATACACATGCACACCAAGCCATTCAAAGGGGATTTGACAAAAATTCGACCAAAACTATGCAAGAAACCCCCCTCACGGTTAATAAAACACACATCCACTGCCGGATGTGTAATACTTTTTATTTTACTCTCTGGAAAGGGGACGAACATCCCTTGAGAGTCACAGCGCGCTCCTGGCAGAGCCCAATGCTGTGTTACACCCACCATTGCCTGCTGAGTGCCACACACCTCTGTGTTGTATTCCACTAGCTAGTGCATATGCTATGACACTCTCTAGCCCATGTGCACTGTAACACCACCCCGTGAATATGTCATGCCACACTTGTCTTCGCACGGGTTATATTGCCCCATCTAACGTGCCTTCCTCGATGCCTATGTTATAACGCACAGTGCTATGCCATACATATTACAATCTGGGATCCATTTCTTTGTCACAGTGCATATGCAACGTTACACTCCCCAGCACATATTTTATATTAAAACTTTAGAGACTAGTTCGGTTACACAACACTGCCCTGTGCATATTGCACTCCAAGGCGCATATCGCATAGCACGCGCTAGTGCCTGTGCTATCTCGCGCTCTCCAATGAATCTGTCATTGCGCACAATGTATTGTATATTATATTTCACGCCCGGTTCATCTTATATCACACTTTTTGGTGCATAGTTTATACCATACACTATATCTAGTTTTCATTTTCAATCGTGCTCTCAGGACTATGTTCTATATAACACTGTGTTCACCTACCCTTTTCACGGGCATTACATTTTGCGATCGGGGGTGGAGGGTCAGGGGGTGTTTCTGCCAAGTGAGCCCGGATTCACAGTCACAAACGTCCTCTTCTTCCTGAATAAAAGTCAGATTATGCTGCATACTTGTTCATATTTTAAGTAGTTCGCACAGACACACGTTTTAAAAACAATAAAGTTCCTAATACCCGCCTTCTCTGAACAGTTAGCTTGCTGCCCCATCCCCCTCCTCCCTATCCTCTGTTGTGTGAATCCATGGACTAGCCTCCTCCCTCCTGCCATGCATGGTCTGATGTGCTGCCACTGCCCTCAATTTAGTATGATGTAGCAGTCCACTCCTCCTGCCCTCCATTGCCCAATTCTATGCCCCATCATTGACCTCCTGCTTAAACTCTGTGCTTAGCTTGCTGCCCCTATTCTCCTTCCCCCTGCCCTCCGATGTCCTTGTGCATGCCCCTGCTCCATCCTTTTTGCCCACCATGTTCCATGGACCTGCCACTCCTATCTACTCTGAGTGTTCTGTTGAGCTGCCACTCCCCTCCCACCTGCCTAGCATTGTCAGATGACTGTAACCTGTCCCTGCCACCTCCACCCTGCCTGTCCACATGCCATGCCCCTATCCTCTTCCTCCTGTCCTACATGGTCTATTGTACTGCCACACCCTTCTGCCCTCCCTGGTCTGTTGTGCTGCAACTGCTTCTCCTGCCTGCCCCGTGCGGTCTGTTGTGAGGCCCCTTCCCCTGAACTTTCTTGTCTGTGCACAGGTCCTGACCCTCCCTTCTATCCTCCATCGTCCTTTGTGCATGCCCCGGCACCCTCCTTCTTGCCCATCATAGCCATTGTGCTGCCACCAACCCTCCCACTTGCCATGCATGGTCTTCTGTGCTGCCGTGGCCCCTCCCACCTTCCCTGTGTGGTCAGTTAGCTGCCCCTGACCCCCTCCCACCTTCCCTCCATGGTCTGTGTGTATGCCATCACAGTCTCACTGTTGCTCTTCATGGTGTGTCTTGCTTCTAGTGCCCATCCTGCCTGACCTCCATGGCTATCTTGCTGCTCCTGCCCTGCCCCCTTGCCCCCAGCCCTCTGTTTACATGTGCAGACCCCTACTTCCTCCCTCCTGGCTTGTCTGTTCCATTGTAATGCCCCTGATCCGTCCCTCCTGCCCTTTATGGTCTGTTAATGTTATGCTGCAGCTTTCTCTCCTGTCTGTCCATTATGGTCAGCTAGCTACCATTGCCTCTTGCCCCTCTGTTCTCTGTTGTCCATGTGCATGGTCTTGTCCCCTCCATCTTGCTTTCTATGGATTGTTGTGCTGCACTCCCATCCTGCATGCCCTGTGTGGTGTATTGTGCTGCTGCAAACCCTGATGCCTGCCCTGCAGGGTCAGTTTGGTGCACCTCTCCATGTCCCTCCTGTCCTCTGTTATCCAAGTCCATGTCCCTACCCCATTTCCTTCCATGATCCAATGTACCATACTTGCGAACATTTTGAACTTGGTAAGAGGGAGATTTTGAAAAAACAACTGGGGTATTGATTTTCCCCTTTGAGTTACATTGAAAAAGAGGAGATTGTAGAAAGGAGACAGATCAAATAAAGCCCATTTGAGCTTAAAAACATTGGACGTTTCCTGGCTGAATTGGGTCTGTTGGCATGTATGGTTGTACTACCATTGCCTCTTCCTTCTGCCCACAATGGTCTATTACATTGCCACAGCCTCTCTTGCAAGTCCTGTATTGTTGGTTTGTTGCCCCTGCCCCCCTTTCCACTGTCCTCCATAGTCTGTTGTGCTGCCACGGCCCTTCCTGCCTGCTCAGTGTGGTTAAATTGTTGCCTTTGCACCCTCCTACCTGCCTTCAATTTTCAGAGTCCGTGCCCCTGGCCTCTGCCTCTCAACAGTATCCTAATGAACAACTAGATTGCTAACATTCTATATTTATTACAAAAGTGTGGAACGCCTGACGTCATCTTGATGTAATCAAAACTGTAATACCTAGAGCATTTCCTTTAGAAATTACATATATGAGAGGGTCTTATTGGCATCAAAATTATGGTTAGTGCTCTAAAAGACTAAAATAAGGACATATTTTCTAAGTTTTCAAATAGCGACAAAGCACTTTTAAAATATTTGTTATCTTTATGTTTTTTTATCCAGTTGACCACTTGATTAAATGTTGCACTTAGGGGAGAGGATGTGGTGTTACTTCCAGAACTGCAGACTTTGCAACTGGGGAACCAGGTTGGAGTTTCTGCTTCAGCTCGACATTCTGTGATTCTGGTCAAATCACTTAGTCTCCCCATGTCTACAACCAAAATGAATTTGTTCTTGTGTGATGTAACCAATGCTCATGTAAAGCACTCCAATACCTGACAAGTCTGCACTATATAACACTGCAAAAACACAAAATAATAAGTGTTTTGCACACTTCTGTCATTGGGCTATATTTGGGCTACATCTGGGTGATTTTGGGCTACATTTGGGCTCTTTTGTCTCCGGTGGCCATCTTGGGAGATTTATTTGTTATGAAGTTTCCTAATTTCCTCATGTATTGCAGTCTCCTCAGTAGGAAATGCTTTCAGTTTTTTACTTTGATTCCATCATGAAGGTATTCAGATATGTCACACATTTGCCATAAATTCTGAATGTTAGCACTCTAGTTGCTCATTAGATCACTGTAGTAAAACTACTGTTCACCATGGAAGTCTGCTCCTGGTATTAAAAGTGCATGTTTCAGTCTGCATGTCAGAATTTTTTAATGAAATAGAAGAGGATTTGAGAAGTCACTCAAAATGTGCCCTCATTTTCTTTCTTCAGCATTAATCATAATTTCTATGGCAAAATGAACCCCCTCATTGTGTTCCTTTTTAAATTAAATGTTTTAAGTGTTACCAGTTTATTCCAATCAAGATGGCTTCAGGTGTGCCATACTTTTGTCATAATGAAGACAGTAAGCGCTCTAGTTGTTTTTAAGAACACTCTGGGACAATCTGTCATTGGGCTATACTTGGGCTACATCTGGGTGATATTTGGGCTACATTTGGGCTCTTTTGTCTCTGGTGGCCATCTTGGGAGACTTATTTGTTATGAAGTTTCCTAATTTCCTCATTTACTGCAGTCTCCTCAGTAGGAAATACTTTCAGTTTTTTACTTTGATTCCATCAAGAAGGCATTCAGATGTGTCACACATTTGCCATAAATTCAGAATGTTAGCACTCTTTTTGCTCATTAGATCACTGTAGTAAAGCTACTGCTCACCAGGGAAAACTGCTGCTGGTATTGAAAGTGCATGTTTCAGTCTGCATGTCAGAATTTTTTCATGAAATAGAAGAGGATTTGAGAAGTCACTCAAAATGTGCCCTAATTTTTTTTTCTGCAGCACTAATCATACTTTTTATGGAAAAATGAACCCCCTCATTTTGTTCCTTTTTAAATTAAATGTTTTAAGAGTTACCACTTTAATCCAAGCAAGATGGCTTCAGGTGTGCCATACGTTTATCATAAGTAGGACTGTTAGCGCTCTAGTTGTTCTTTGGAACACTCTGGGAAGCTGCAGTAGAACACAAAGGAATCAACTGACAGTCTCTGCCCTTGTTGGATGTACGTGTTTTACTGAGAATGTCAGACTTCATTCTCACATGACTGAGAAAGATGATGTGAATTTACAGAAAATAAGCTCTCAGTTTAGCTTATAGATCACCTTCCAAACCTCTGTGGGAAAAGCATTAGAAAATATTTTTCTCTCAATCATGATATCCCAGCAGAAGGCTTTTTCACATGGTGAAATCACCTTAGAACATACCACAATTCCTAAAATGAGTATGGTACCATCAACAAATGATTTATAATGTAACTAAAGTCTTAAAACCTTCTATTAACTGCAATGCTTTTTAAGGAGGTGCTATCATGTATATTGGTCCCAAGATGGCTGCCAACACTTCTTGGATGAAGTGCTGACAGCCAATCAGATCTCAGGATGAGATGTGTGGTTAGGCTCCGCCCACATATATATATGATTTTACTTTTGATTTTCTCAGGAACTACTGAACAGATTGACACCAGACCTGCAAAAGGCACATCCCTGAGCTGAGGACTACCTCTCTGCCAAATTTCAAGTAATTCTGTTCAGCCGTTCGGGCTGTACCTTGGACTAAAGGTCCCTATGGAAAATTGCATGGGGAAAACGCGTTTTGGGACCCCCCTTTTTTCTCAGCCACCGCTTGACGAATCCCCCCGAGACTTTCAGGATAGGAGCGGAGCGCCCCACCTATTTTGAAACTTTCGCGAGGATTCGTCAACCGGCGCCAAAGTTATTCCAAATAGAATGTTGCGGATTTCCTATGGAAACATGGTCCTAACTATAACTATCTACTGGCGACCGCCAGTAGATAATATATATATATATATATATATATATATATACAATATCATCAACAGAAAAAGAAGCAAAAGGGGGAAAACAAGTCAGACCGCCCCCCACTCAACACATTATCAACAACCAGGACCTTACTCAATGGACAGATACCCTCAACTACCAGACCCTAGAGGGGTCTATGATATTTTTTAACGACTCCCCCAATGGTGTGGTTTACTACCGCTAATTCTAGTTTCTATATGTCTAATTTGGAACACAATGCCACTACACTGCAGCAAAAAAATTCCCACACGAATTTGATTAGAAAAGATTAGAAAAAATGTGGGAATGGTGAGAAAGCACCTCACGGTAGTAACACCAGTGGGGGCTTGCTAGTTGGTACTTGCTAGCACACCCACTTATCATCATCAGTTGCTTTCTCACCATGAAAGGATAATGTTTTCCAACGTGAATTTTCTCAAAAGTGAAGGAAAGAAACAGTGAACGAAAAGTAGAGTATGCACTGTATGTGCTAATGTCACTCAAGTGCCCTGCTGGTCCCCGTGAGAAAGGAAATAAATTGCAATGCAAAGCGTTTGGACATAACAATGAGTTGAACTATTTTTTAACTGAGGTCGCTCACAGCACTGAATAAAGCTAAATCTAGCCAGAGAGTAGGATCTCATTTTTAATGTTGGGAATTGCATTTCATTTCCTTTCTCACAGGGACCAGCAGGGCACTTGAGTGACATTAGCTCATACAGTACATACTCCACTTTTCTTTCACTGTTTCTTTCCTTCACTTTTGGAAAAATTCATGTCGGAACACATTTTCCTATCATGGTGAGAAAGCAACCGATGATGATAAGTGGGTGTGCTAGCGAGTACCAACTAGCAAGCCCCCCTTGGTGTTACTACTGTGAGGTGCTTTCTCGCCATTCTCACATTTTTCCTAATCTTTTCTAATCAAATTCTTGTGGGAATTGTTACACTTCAGTGTAGTGACATTGTGTTACAAATTGGACATATAGACACTTGAATTAGCGGTAGTAAACCGTACCATTAGGGGAGTCGTTAGAAAATATCATGAACTACAATATCAACCAAAGTCACAATGATAGAAGCTCCCATGACTCACACTGAGCCCTGAGCAGAGAGACCTTCAGTGCATGCCTTCTGGAATCAACCAGTGTCATGGGAAATAGCAACCATCTATGCATGAGCTCTTTCCCTCTTCTCGTCATTGGCGAGGTTTCTTCAGGCAGCATTAACAGTCTGACTAGTAGCCCAGAGATGTGCACCTTGATCACTCTATTTCTTTTGACTAGAGTGAAATGGCTTTTGTGGCACTGTTTCATTTTAAGGGGCTCGGCTTGAGATTCAAACATATGTGACTTTTCTTTTTTCTTTCTTAGGACTCCTTTAGCACTACCCGGACACAAACGGTACACAATGTGCACACAGTTCAGCAAGTCCTGCCTCAGTGGCTTGGCAGTTGCAATGCTGTCTATCCTGGCAATGGGGCAACAAGTCAAGCAGGCAAAATCTCCCCTGCTGCTGCACAAGCCATTCATTGTTGTCTGGAATGCACCCACCGAACAGTGCCGACTGCGCTACAAGATCGATCTGGACCTCGGCGTGTTCGACATTGTGGCCAATACTAATGAGACTTTAAGTGGCTCCAATGTTACCATATTCTATCATACACACTTGGGGTACTACCCCTATTTTACAGATCATGGCTATCCCATCAATGGAGGGGTGCCTCAGAATGAGAGCCTCACAAAACACCTCCATAAGGCCAAGTCTGATTTTGACACTTACATCCCCTTTAAAAACTTCCAAGGCCTTGGTGTCATTGACTGGGAGAACTGGAGACCCCAGTGGGATAGAAACTGGGGCACAAAGACCATTTATAGGAACAAGTCCGAAGAACTGGTCAGGAAACATCACCCGCATTGGTCAGAAGCCAAAATACGGCAAGCGGCCAAGGCAGAATTTGAGGACGCTGGGAGAGGCTTTATGAATAATACCGTTCTCCTGGCTCAGCACGTGCGGCCCAATGGACTATGGGGATACTACCTCTTCCCGGACTGCTACAACTATGACTACAAGGAACATCCAGATACATACACGGGTCGATGCCCCGACATTGAGGCTGCACGCAATGATCTGCTCCTGTGGCTCTGGAGTGCAAGCAGCGCTCTCTACCCTTCCATCTACCTCGATTACATCCTGAAGTCAAGCCCAAATGCACTCAAGTTTGTCCACCACCGTGTAAATGAAGCGATGCGAGTGGCGTCCATGGCGAGGAGCAACTATGCAATACCTGTGTTTGTCTACTCAAGACCGTTTTACTCGTATACGTTTCATGTGTTGTCAGAGGTAAGCGGTGTGTGCAAAGAGCACATGTGCATTTTACTCTCTTTAAACAGTTTATTCTTTAATTGCTCTCTTTATATGTATTGCGTAGATTAACCACATTGTTTCCAAAACGTCGCTTTCAAAGGATGTTTAGTCAATTTTCTATGCTTTAAATGTTCAAAATGTGTCTTTCACACCATATTCTAAGGGCTCTGTGGGGAGTGCTTTAAATGGAAATACAGAAGCACTGATACTCACTATTCAGAGTACCTGTTTGCTCCTAAGAAGTGGCAGCACTATCCCATTAAATGTATTATAGCAGAGCTGAAAAGTGCAGGTACCCTCTCTTTCAAATTAAAGAAGTGCTGGTGCTCAGTACCAGACAGTACCAGCCCATTTAAAGCACTGTGTGTGGGTAACTTACACTGATATGAAATGAGAAGAGAGCAGTAACACCAACACCCTCAGCTGTGGCTTACTCTACACAGTGCACAGCAAAAACCAGGATCCAGATGAGAGAGCCTGCACCTCCAGAGCAAACAAACGTGTAGGCCATTTAGGCTACAAATTGTGCAGACTGATACTCCCTGTAATGCCAAATAGGCACTTGTTCCTGCAGCAAGCACGTATTTGAAAGAGGGTGTCCCTCTTTTTCATGTGTGTTACCCCAGGCAAATGAAGGAATCCTTTTTTATTTCGTCCTTAAATCTGCTATATATTACTGAAATATTTGGAGAGGTAAATAAAGTACTAGGAGTGCACTAAATGAGGTTCAATCAGGTGATTTTGCACATATTGTGCCACACTGTCATTTCACCTTTTTGAATAGTTGCGGCTCCCTCTCATAACAAGTGGTGGGGCGGGGGGAGTCTGTGGGGAATGGGGGTAAATAATACAAAAAAAACAATAACCTGCTTCTGCTGGCAGCCATCTTGGGGTTCTTCAACTCCGATCTCTGCACACTGCGCTGGCTGCTAGATGCCAATCAAGACACTGCTCTCACTCTGGTAATACAGCATGAGAGCAGCACCGTGATTGGCCTGAGTGGGCTTGTTTAACACTCGCTCATGTCCTAGGAGCCTGCGCCTCTACTCCACCCAGCTGTACAACATAGCTGGGTGGAGAGAGTTCAAAGTGCGCATGAGGGTTTGGCTGGCCTTAGCTGGCCAAACCGTCATGCACACTTATAGCGTTCACTACTCCTCTCCCTGCTCTCGTCATGGCCCAGACCCACCCAGGTTTGGATGCCTTTAGTGGAAAGAAAAATAAAATAACAAACTGTTTTTCCCGTTTTTCTCAGCTGCTTGGTTCTCAGCAGGATGGGTGATGCTTCTTCGCCATAGTGGAGGTGTTGCTTCTGCTTTTGAATGCACACAGGGGTTCCTAAATGTGCTATGGGGCCTGCCCTTAGCCTTGTGGGGGCCTCTGCTCACTAAAGAGCTGAGATTTACCTGGACATACACAGCATGATGGGTGAACTACTGCCCCATGTCTGTCTGCTGACACTCTCCTGCATGTTCTTCAGTAGAGTGAGGCTGGAGCATTTGGTAGCCGGTTGTTGAAGGCCCAGAGCTACGGTGACCAGATTCCCAAATCAAACAAGCATTGTCATAGCCAATAGGTCTCGCTTTTGGGACCTTATAAGTGAATAGCTATGCAACACTTGTTGTTGTTTATTTGAAGGATATTGTGCTGGATAAGTAAACATTTTTAACGTCTTAAAGGCGAGACCTATTGGCTACGTATTGGGGGGCCTTTTAAGTGTTTATGTAGAGCTATTGACTTTGCCAATGTTTCTAAGCTGTGCTGTAGAGAAGTGTGGCTGCTGTGCAGCATGCTGAGAAGTTGTAATTAAAATGTGTAAGAAGCACTGAGTGATGCTGTGGTGTTGTTGAGTGATGCAGTGCTGGCCTTGAGTTATGCAGCGGTGGCGTTGAGTGATGCTGTGCTGGGCCTGAGTGATGCTGTGGTGGCGTTGAATCATGCTGTGGTGGCGCTGAGTGATGCTGTTGTTGCGCTGAGTGAATCTGTGCACTTCCAATAAAGCGACCAGCCCTTTCCGGAGTCAACATGTGCCATGTTGCAATTTTATGTTAAATATCCTAATATGCGCTAGAAGCCGGCATACTGTTTTTGGGGCGATTATGTGATGATTAAACAAGGTTACTTAGCCAACAGTGCAATTATAAAGTTAATGCACGCACTGTTTTAAAAAGAATAAACACGTTATGTGCCATAAAGTCTGTAGTGTAGGAGTAGTATTTATTATCCCGGTAATATTTTGATATAAGGATGGTACAGTGAGGTAATACTCACGCATCTTGTTGTTCTACTAAAAGCCAATGTGTGCACCATGAATTCTGTAGTATGGGGGCTGTTTTGATTATTTCCTGCAATGTTTTTAAAGGTATGAATGTTGCTGTGAATGAATGCGCACGCACCTAAAGTTGTGCTTGGTGGTAACTTCATTTTTTTTTGCTGTTAATGGCTTTTTTATCCGTCTCGCACTCTGGATAATAGTTAACGGATGAAAATGCACTTCCCTATCATGTGAAAAAAAGTCCAAGAGAAAAAAGGGCAAAAAATTTGAAAGCGCACAAGTAGAAGTTTTTGATTATTTCCTGCAATGTTTTTAACGGTGTGAATGTTGCTGTGAACGAATGCGCACGCACCTTGCTGTTGAACGAAAGATGAGGGCGGGCGCCATGAAGTCTGTAGTATAGGCGCTGTTTTGAATGTTTCCTGCAATGTTTTTAAAGGTGTGAATGTTGCTGTGAACGAATACGCATGCACCTTGCTGTTAAACGAAAGATGAGGGCGGGCGCCATGAAGTCTGTAGTATAGGCGCTATTTTGAATGTTTCCTGCAATGTTTTTAAAGGTGTGAATGTTGCTGTGAACGAATGCGCACGCACCTAAAGTTGTGCTTGGTGGTAACTTCAGTTTTTTTAATGCTAATACACGTCCCTATCAGTTGTGCTTGGTGGTAACTTCAGTTTTATTTGTTGTTAAAGGCTTTTTTTTCCAGCTTGCACTCGGGATAATTGTTAACACATGCAAATGCACGTCCCTATTATGTGAAAAAAAGTCCAAGATAAAATGGGGAAATAAATTGAAAGCGCACAAGTAGAAGTCCGGAAACACGAGGCAAAAGTTTTAAATCTGGAAAGTGGCACTCCGGATAAATATGACCAGATGATAATACACGTCCCTATCATGGGGAAATGTAAAAAAAGTGCAAGCTAAAAGTGGGTGATATAAAAGTAAAAATGACAAGTTAGATGCCAAGTTAAACCGATACAATTGATCACGCACGCACCTAAAGTGGCATCGTATTGCACTCCATGAAATCGAAGAATGCAAAACATGCGTAATGCAATAGGCAATGCAATAGGTCTCCTATTTGCACAGGATTACAGGAGATCTGTGTGGGGAAGAGCGCGTGATGGGGGTGGGGGACGGGAATTTTAGTGCTTGCCACAGCTTGGAGCTTGGTTGGGCATACAAGGGGATTGTGTGGGCACGGTGGGGTTGGTTCCAGAGGGTAGGTGCAGGCGGGTTGCTGTGCAGTGTGGTTTGTTTGGTGTTGGCAAGGCGGGGGGGGGGGGGACATCCGGGTACAAATTTGAATGGGTTGGTGAAGTTTTGATCTTGGCGTGTCTCAACATCCTATGATCCTGGGCTGATGATTAATCTCTCAGAGTACTTAGAAAGAGGAATGTGGTCTGGGGTGACGGAAGGGGGGGGATTTTAAAGGATGCGTTACTGTTGGAGGCGAGTAGAGGTAGACGGGGCGCTTGAGTGGGAGCAGTGAGAAGGGAGGGGCATGGGGGCTGTTGTTTTGGTGGCTTGGATAAAGGCAGCAAAGGGTCTGGTTGCAAGGTTGGGGCGGGGTGTCAGGCTGACCAAGAGGAGGTTTTCTGCGGATAAGAAGAGGGGGTCGGGTTGGTTGGAGTGCACTGGGCATTCATAGGCATGGGGGAGTGGATGGAGTTGCGGTGCCGGGCACTGTAGGGCGCGACGGCCACAGATGAAGGGCAAGAGTGATTTGCACATGGGGGGGTGGTTAGAGGGACCTGTTCGGCAATATGGGGAAACACTGAGTTGTGTGGTGCACGCTGCTGTAAGAAGGCAACTCGTGGCAGCGGGGGCCTGCGTTATGCCCCTGACTCGTGGTATGGCGGTCTGCGTGGCGCAACAGAGCTTGGTAAAAATATGCCCTCCCTATCTTAATTAAACAAAGAACTCCGTCATGTGTCCGTTTAAGCTCTTCTGTTGTATATATTCCAAGTAACGCAGGACACGTTAAATATATAAATAAGCACAACAGTCCTGAGAGGTGGAGGGAGTTGTGTGCGCGCGCTCTGCTCGCAAAAGCCACAGAAAAAGGGGGGGAGATTGTCGCAGCGGGGGGTACCAGCGCTAAAGCCGGCCTTGTCAAGCTAAGTTTAATGTAACATTTGTTGATGTCAAGAACATAAATCTTTACAACTGACACGAACACATTTTATATTTATCTTCCTTTATAAGTGCCTAATGGAACGGAACTTCGAGTTTTCGTTTCGAAATGCAGATAAGTCGACCCCTGAGGTGTGTTTTATTTTGGTTTCTAAGCACCGTGCAGGTCTTCTATTAAAAAGACACACAGTGAGCATAGTGTGGTCAGTCAGTGAATCCGAAAATGTGCAGTACAATATAACTTTGATCCCTTGCATCACTGTTACCGGGGAGTCCTTGTGAGCACTAGAAGGGGGGAGCGATTTACTGAGCTGCACCACGTCGCACAGCGATTCGTGGAGGTGCAAAGCAGTAACAAGCAGTTCTGCGTCATGGAGACGAGCAGACTATGCTAGACAATACGTTGTCTATAAGTGTACATCCAGTAATGCGTGCAGTGGAGCTGGCCTGCGGCCATTTGTGTTCCAGAACTAAACCCGCGCTTCTGCTAAAGTGAATCGTCCAGCTTACATTAAAGTGCAGAGTGGAACTATGGGACATACGGCACGCGCCACCGTTAATGCCGGCATGCACAGTGCCGCGCTGAGCGACAAACTAAGAGCTACAGTGTGGCCTAGAGGGACTGGTTACCCATCACCAGAACGCCTGTTTGTCACTTCATTGTAAGTTGGACAATAAACAGACCGAGATACAAGTGTCCTACTTTCTCACGCTCTCTTAAAAGAAAAAAAAGAAAAAGGACGTATTGTAAATGAAAGCTGAAGACCATGTGAGTGGTGAAACTGTTGGCAGAGTCATGAGGTGGTGCGAGAGGCTGCAGCAGCGCTCCGAGCGCATGGGGTTCCGCTTGTAAGGCATGGCGCTGGAGCCTGGCATGACAAGCATTGGCCGAGCGGCCGTGAAAGTGACGCGGCCGCGAAAGTGAAAGAGCAAGGGGGTGGAGGAGAATGAAAAGGAAAATGAAGCTGACGAGGAGGGAGTGGGAGAAGGGAGTGGGATAGGGGAGGGGATTCACGCACTGTAAGGCTTAATGAGCCATTACAGAAAGCCAGATGGCAGCTGTGCACGTTCACGCGCCTGTAACCGCACGCTTGAGGCCAGCAAAAGCCTTTGGTAGCACTTTGAAAACCCAGTTGCTAAATGTCTCGCCAGAGCAGCGCATGCGCTGGCTCATGCTAGACCTAAAAACCGGGACAGTCCATAAACATAGAAGTAGGACAACAGTTTACACTGGTGGCTGGCTGGATCTTGGTGCAGCCAGTGACCTCTAATTCCAGTGAGCAGGGTCATTCTGGCGGTAAACCTGGACATTTTTTTACTTTGGAGGAAAGTGTTGGGACACTGGGATACTTCCCGAAAAACTGGGACCGTCCGGGGAAAACCGGGACATCTGGTCACCCTACCTAGAGCCTTTAAACGGTACGCATGTTACCTTACATAGTGTTAGATTACATCACACAGGCTGTAAAATATCTGCATGCTTTTATTATCATGATATTTCGATTATATCACTTTTTTTTTGGTAAATGTTTTTAAAGACAATTTAAAAAGATTTCATGTAGATGTTTTCTCTTGGCAAACTGCGGGAGGGAGGTGCAACTTTGTTTTCCAGTGATAGCCTCCTTAGGCAGACAGCCTCGCCTCAGCTTGTCTTTTTTTTTTTTTTCTTCAAAAGTGTGTTTTTATTGATAATCAAACAAAAGGAAAACAAAAAAAGAAACTGCGCCAGTCCCGCACAACTTCCCTCGCAGGGGGTACACAAAATATGAGGGGAGGCCGCAGAGAGTAAAGAGTGTTCAGTCCTCCGGGCCTGCCAATCAACAAGCCTTACAAAGACAGAGGGACCAAATCCAGGCCCTAAGCACAAAGCTAGTAGAGGAGCCCAGCTCCCGCTCATCTTTAAGGCTCGGCAGAGTTCGAGATACTGGGGCCGTTCACTCCAAACCCAGCGCTATCAGCCTCCCCCCCTCGCCGTCCATGGATGCCACAGTGAACCAAAAACCGAAAAGGAAACCCCCCCACCCCCCAACTGCCCCCACCCACCCCACCCTCCCCCCCCAGTGGTGGTAGCTCTCAGTCATACTTACTACAATCCTCAGCTAACACTCACACCTGAAACAGATGGAGGGCTCGAATCGAGGGTGGGCACACCGCTGCCGGTAATCCTGTGGAAAGAAAGCGAACCAATGGTCCCCAACGGAAAATTAAATTCTTAAAATTCCCCAGAAAAATGTCCGCCATCCGCTCCATGCTCAACAACTTCCACAACCTCGCATGCCACAAGATCGCCGGGGCCTCCCTTTTCTTCCAGGCCGCCGCCAGGGTTATCTTGGCCACTCCCACACAAAGCCAGAGAATCTTTTTGTCCGCTCGCGTTTGATGTTCGAGGAATGGATCCCGAAGGCCCAACAACACATGAGCCAAGGAGTCCACGATCGGGTACCCCAGGATCTCTTTAATATGGGACAAGATCTCTTCCCAGTAGGGGCGGATGATCGGACAGTCCCACCAGATATGAGGAAAATCCCCCAGTAGACCACAGCCCCTCCAACACCTGTCCGATGAGGTAGGGAAGATGCGGTGTAACTTGGCGGGTGAGAGATACCACTCCATCATGGTCTTGAGATGCACCTCCCGCAGTTCCACTGAGTGATTATGCTTGGCCATGTCCTTCCACAAATGGGACCACTCCTCACTCGTGATGGCGCGACCAAGGATGTCCTCCCAGAGACCCATGTACCGCGGTCTCGGGGAGATAGCCGTGGTTAAGAGGTGGCTGTAAATAAAGGAAATGGCACCGCGCATGGTCAAGGATTGGGACAGAAAGACCTCAAAGGGGTCGCTTCTCGAACTGACGAGGACAGTGCCCAATGCAGCATTTGAGTGTGGCGGAACTGTTCCGACTGGGGGACCCCGTAGTCCCGCCTACAATTGGCAAACGTCAGCGGGGCATAGCCATGAAACAGATGCGTGAGGGCGAGGCAGCCCCCCTCTCTCCAGGCATCAAAGGGCCCCTCTCGCAGTGCAGGCGGGAAGGCCGGGTTGAAGTGTATGGGAGTAAAGGGCGACGGGAACGTAGTCCACCGCTCATCTCCAGACACCGAGTCCCAAACCTTCAGGGTGGTACCGGTAGGCGTGCTGATGTACGCATTCTTAGGCCTATCCCCCTTGGGCCTCCACACCAAGTCCCATATCGTTCGCCCCGCCACACTTCTATCCATGTGCAGCCAGTGTTTCTCCGAGAGGGGTTGGGTCCATTCCACCAAGATCCTCAGTTGTGCCGCCTTGTAATAGAGGCGCAGGTCCGGAAGGTCCACTCCACCCTCCCCCCGAGGGCGCCGGAGAGCGGCAAAAGAAAATCTAGCCCGTCCCCCTTGCCACACGAAATGAAGCATAATAGTCTTTATGCGACAAAAGAAATCACTGTCCAAGACAATAGGGAGAGCCTGGAATAAATATAAAAACTTCGGGAGGAGCGTCATTTTAATCGCATGGATTCTACCCAACCAGGAGATAAATAACGGCTTCCAGCGGTGCAAATCAGCCTGGATCGTAGCCAGTAGAGGGGGGAAATTGGCCGAATACAGTTTCCCCACCGTGGGGGTCAGGCGGACCCCCAGATAAAGTAATGAGGAATGGGTCCATGGCAGGGGCGAAAGCGGTCGGAGGCGGTCCACCTCTGCCGCAGAAAGCGTGAGGTTAAGAATATAAGACTTGTCGTAGTTCACCTTGAATCCCGCCACCGCCTCAAAACACGCCTGAGCCACCTGGACATGGGGGAGGGAGTGCGCAGGGTCTGCAAGAGAGAGCAAGACGTCGTCCGCAAACAGGGAGATCTTGTGGTGTTCGCCCGTGAAGGGCAAACCTCGTATGTCCGGGTGCTCTCGGATCGCCAACGCCAGGGGTTCAGTACTTAAAGCAAATAGCAAGGGGGAGAGGGGACACCCCTGCCACGTGCCCCGCGAGTGCGAAAAGAAAGATGATAAATATCCGTTAACCGTGACTCGAGAACGGGGGCCGCTATAATTGGCCTTGAGCATGGTCAAGAATCTGTCCGAAAATCCAAACGCTTCCAAGGTTCGGAATAGAAATTGCCAGTCCACCCGATCGAATGCCTTCTCGGCATCTAGCCCGATCAATACCGCCGGGATGTTAAAGTGATTGGCCTTCTCGATGAGGTGGATCACCCTCCTAGTGTTGTCATGGGTTTGACGCCCCTTGATAAAACCCGATTGATCAGTGTGGATAAGAGCCGGCATCAGATCCTGCAAATGAGTCGCAAGAATGGAAGAGTAAAGTTTGGCGTCGATGTTAAGCAGGGCTATCGGCCTATACGATGAGCACGCAGAGGGGTCCTTACCAGGCTTGGGGATGATCGAGATGACCGCCTCCGCCATTGAGACCGAGGAGGCCCCCGAGTCGGCCATAGCATTGAACAGTTGAACCAAGAAGCCACTAATGTCAGCGGCAAAGGATTGGTGGAAGAGGGCTGTGAACCCGTCCGCCCCAGGCGCCTTATGACCTCATGGCATCTAGCACCTCCTCCCTAGAGATGGGGGCGGAGAGCAGTTCATTCCATTCGCTAGAGATACGAGGGAGCGGGAGCGCACTCAGATAGTCCTTTTGGGCGACGGGGTCCAGGGTATCTCCCGAGTACAACTTCGCATAGTACTCCCCGAAGAGCTCAGCCTTGGCAGCATCACAGTGCCGCAATGAGCCAGTCGCATCGCGCACTCCCCCTATGTAATCCCTCTCCCGTTTATGGCGAAGTTGGTGGGCCAAGTGCCTCCCCACCTTGTTCCCCTAAGAGTAGGAGAGATGGCGGAGCTTCAGGAGAGTGAACTCCGCCCTGTTGTTGTAGTGAGCCCAGAGTTTGCCCCTAAGGGCAGTCAGCGGCCTCAACGTTTGTCTGGAAGGCTAGGCATTATGGGCTTGCTCCAGCGCAGAGAGTTCCCTCTCCAACGCCTCTCACTCCGTCCTCCTCAATCTATTGAGAGCCGCGTTAAGGGGCAAGCAGCTACCCCTCACTGACGCCTTGAAGGCGTCCCAGGTAGTGAAAACCAAGGTGTCCTGCACAGGGTTGAGCTCGAAGTCCCGAATCGCCTTACGGAGCTCCTTGCATGAGGACTCGTCTCTCACCAGGGAAGCCGGGAAGTACGACTTGCGTGGGGCATTCCCCTCCGGCACCCACTGCAGGCCCAGCGCGAAGAGGCTATGGTCAGAGACAGAAAGAGGAAAGATTTTGGCCTCTCTCAGGGATCCCTGGAGGGATTGACTATAAAAATTATGCTCCAATTGGGAATAAGAGTGATGTACATGAGAGAAGAAAGTGTAATCCTGAGATAGGGGGTGCAGAGAGCGCCATGCTTCTAACAAGCCCAGTTTGTCAAACCTCCGGCACATCTCATCGGAGAAGAGACCGGCCTCTGCTCTCTGCTGGTGAGAGCTGTCTAAGTCCTTATCCCATACCAAGTTGAAATCTCCCATCACGAAGAGTGCCCCCTCAACAAAGTCCTCCACGGTGCGCAACAGCTCCAGGAGGAACCTATTTTGCCCCACATTGGGAGCATATAACCCAAGGAATGAGCAAGTCTTACTGAGTAGCACACCCTTGACAATAAGCCACCTACCCTCCCTGTCGCTCCGGACCCCCAGAGGCTGAAAGTGAAGCTTCGAGCGGATCAATAGGGCCACTCCCCTATGCTTGGAAGCCGCCGAGGACCTGTAAATAAGGGGGAATTGCTTATGTTTCAATCGGGACTCATCCTTCCGGGCCAGGTGGGTCTCCTGTAGACCAACCACATCAAGGTGGTGATCCAGGATGTACTTCCAAACCTTTTGGCGTTTCTGGGGAGAGTTCAGCCCCTGCACATTCCAAGTTCCTAGGGTAACAGGCATGATTCACACAGCACGTCCCCCATCTCCTCCAGGCCCCCCCCTACAAAGTACAGCAGTCGTCTCACCGCCCAGCAGCAGCCCCTCTCCCCTCCGCATTGCCCAGAACTGAAGCCCCCTCCGAGCAGGGCACGAATCCCCCCCCGCGTCACTAGACAGCCCACATCCTCCCTCCACAGCCCCCCCTCAAACCCCCCGCAAGTCGCGACTCACACACAACACCCCCAGGCAACATCTGGCTACCACCACAAACCAGAAAATCGGTGATACCCCTCGCCTTCCGAAGTATACGCTCCTTGAGCTGAAAGTCCTGTACGCAGACCAGGATGTCCGGAGGAGGAGCCCCCGTACCCCTCGGCAGACCCACTCTATAGACCCTGTCCATCCTGACCTCGTGGAGATCGTCCTCGCCAAGGATCTGCAGAAAGAGAGCTTCCACATAGCCACGCAGGTCTCCCGCCTCTCCATCCCAGGGCACCGCGCGAATGCGGATGTTGTTCCGGCAAGACCGGTTTTCTAGGTCCTCTGCATGGGCCTGGAGATCCAGGTTCTGCTCTGTCAGTCTAAGCACTTCCTGTTGGAGCTGATGCACGTCGCCCGCTAGACCCAGATCATGCTCCTCCAGCGTCCCCACCCGCTCGCCGATGCCATCTACCTCTCTTCTCACTTCCCTGAGATCCGAGGTGAGATGGGAAAGGAGCTCCGAGATGTCCTCCTTGATGGCAGAGAAGAGCTCCAACATAAAGGCCTTAGTGGCCGGTGCCTCATCATCCCGCTGCCGGGGGGAAGCGCTAGTACCCGGCGGCGTCGTCAGTCGCGCACCCCTCTGAGGCCCCTCCCTGCCCGGCTTTTCCTTGCGGGGCTTGTTAGACATCGTGTCCGGTACGGCGGCTATAGTCCGTGTAAGACCGTAGGCAGATAGCACCACTCTCCGCCTGACACCTTCGCGCTGAGTGGGCCTTCCTCTACACCTCCACTGGCGCAGTCGCGAGCCAAGAGCCCCGGTCCAGTGGCTCCACTGCTCACCACACCTCAGATCCTCCTCTTCAGATGCTCACGGCTGCCCCCTAACCAGGGACGGGAGTGTCCACTCAGGTATCCACCTTTTGCAGCGCCCCCCGCTTTGCCACTCTAAGCCGCCACCAGCTCCAAGGCCTCCCCACTAGGCCACACTGTCCCAGATCGGGTGCGGCGAATGCCCGCAGGCCCCGCCACCGGGCACGATCCCCCGGGGTCCACCACCACTCGGCCCGGCGCTCCACAAGAACGTTGGTGCACTCCACGGGTGGCCCCAGGCGCGCGCACCCACTGTCCAGGGCGCCTTCACCCCCTCCGCTCGACTCCAGACACCACCACCTTCCAGCTACGGAGCTCGGGACCAGTCCAGGCCATCTGTCCCAAGGATGCCCCCCACGTCACCAGCCGCCCGGACGTGGACAGTGAATACAGGGGCAGAGCGCAGGGGGAGCCCCCAACAGGCCACCAGCGACAGCTCACCGCGGGCCCGGCCGGACCAAGGGCCCCACGGACCCACGATGCACCTCAGGTCTCAGTCTCCGGCCCGGTCGACGCAACTCCGCTGCTCTTCGCCCCTGCGCAGCCCGTCCGCCTCAGGCCTCCGGGTCACTCCACTCCAGAACGGGGGGAAGGCTTAATATAGTCCCCACACTGTCCGCCGCTGGGGCAGAGGCAGGCACAACACTATGTCCGCGTCGCCGACCCGGCCAGCAGCCCCCCGGTCGCCGCACTGTAAAGGCTGCGGTCCCGACCTAGGCCCAAGCCTCTGGCTTTCAGTGTGGTGCAACTAGCCGTCCGTCTGCAGCTTCCAGGCTCCTCACCCGCTGTGCACACTTCTGCAGGTCCAGCAAGGCACTCCTCACCCGCGGGGGTGCCGGGTCTATCTCCGCGGGGGCTGTTCTCCGCTCCGCATCCAGCGGCGCCATCACCGCGGCGCTGCAGATGGCACCGCCCCCAGCCGCGTCTCAACGCGAGGCTCCCGGCTCCTGTTGACCGGCCACGCCACAGGCCCCAAATCTGCCGGGAGTCCACCGCTCCGCCACCGGGTCCGCCAACGACACCGGATCTCCTCTAGGGCAGCCGGAGGGACAGCGCTAACTCTGGGTCGGCCGGCAGGGTCCAGGGAAGGCGCTGGACAAGGCTAAGCAGTCACGGCGGCGGAGGGACAGAAAGCACGTCCTACTTCGTCGCCATCTTGGACACGCCCCCCCAGCTTGTCTTTTTAACATCTACTCAAGAGATTACAATTGGTGGTGGTCTTGTGCCGGGAAGGGGGTATGTCACTTTTGTTTAACCAATGTATATGCTCAGCAATACAGACTAGAGCAGAGATTCATAATCAGTAGCAGGCGATGCTTGGAGGGTATAAGAATGTTTTTTCTTTGCTGTTTCCCCCCCGAAATGATGTTGTGCCCCCATTGGAGGTGAGGGGGTGTGAGCTGTCGGTTGAAACCCATTGCTTTATGCTATATTTCAAATGTCCTTGCGTATAGTATCGTAGACTGCATGGCGGACCCTCATGGCTCTGTGAAATGGGTGGCAAATAGGTTTGCCTAAACTTGATTTTCTATTTCTGATATGTGTTGCTGAATCCTATTTTCTGCTATGATGTATAGTTTACTGCAAGTACATTCTAGGGTGCACACAACAAATTCTGATTCATAAGTAATGTGATCTTCAGTTTTGTTTTTGGACCTATATATTGCTTGTGACTTTTGTAGGATGCCTCATGCACTCATGCTGTACATCGTCCACATTTCTTGAAACTTTTTGTGGTTTCACTTAGCCAGGTGGAGTTCCTAATTTGCTTGTAGCTATGAATGAATCTAGTTTTAATGGATACTGGTTTGTGTAATCGTATTCGTGGATTTTACCTATTTATTCCTTTGTTATCATCAACAATGAGCACTGACCAGCGTTTGGGAAGAATTTGCTGAACTTTTGTTCCTCTTCATTATTGAACATAATGCATCTTATAGGTTTCAGATTGGTTGGTGTTCCCTAATCATCTTGTGCATTATATTTACTTTTTCCAATGCTGATTGTGTGTTTGTACTTTTGTGACCAGCAGATGCTCTTTTGACTAATTCCGGTAAATACTGCTCAGATACTGTCTCCCATTGAACCACATCTATATCGTGTCTACCTCACATAGATCATTTTTACTTTATGAGTTATTGCATATCCCTCATAGAAGCTCCCCTTAGGGGTTACTACTCTTAAGGAATGTACGATATCCACTTGATGTAATGAACACTGTATTTCTTGTTGTTAGCTTTTGATATAGGTGACATATTACTTACTTTGCTGTCTTGTACTATTACTGTGGTTTGATAAAGAAGGGAACCCCTACAATAAACAATGGAACTTGCTAGCTGTAGGGAAAATTACAAATCGGGTAAAGACAGCGGCTAGGTACAAGTTATACAGTCAAATAAACCATATATTATCCTTAAAAAAAACACAGTAGAGTACATTTTAATAAGCATATACACATGACCAGACAGTCTATATATTTTTTTAAAAATATATTTTTATTCAAGATATCTCATTGGTGAGAAAAATCTTATTTTACAAAATTATTTTTATTTTTTAAGACATATCAAATATATAGTTTTATGTACATTTGTTTATATTGATATTCTCAATCATCAATGATTCATCTAAGAAACAAACTGATATGTAATCATAGGTCTGTGAAAATCATATACATATTTATATGCCTATAAAAGACAAATACATACATACATAAATATGACAAAAATTGTGCATGACCGCACTATACATAAAGTTAAAATACACAAAAAACTGATGGACTGTAGAGCAATTCAAAGGCTGGCGGTAGATGAGAACACATCCATTAAGGTGGCTTGTTATGCTCTGATATTGTGCATCAGTGTGTATTCTTGTTTAAATTATTTATGAAAAATAGTGCTATTCCTGTGGTCTCTTCCAAATTAAAAACATAATTTTGTTATACCTGGACAAGTATATTACATTCTCTATGTTCAAATTTCCGACCATCATTTGTTCCCACCATCCCATAGAGAGATTTGCATGCATGGGAGTAAACGTCATGTCCATGGCTGTTCTTCTATTCTAAATAAACAACAAAGGGGGAGATAGAGGAGTAGGGCACAAGGACTCGTCCCCCAAAGTCGTACACAAAAACCAAAGAGGGTCACTCCAGTCCAAAGTGAATTTTGCTCTTTCAGCCTACCCGCATGATTTTTATTGAGAAAGACATCTCTTTAAATAACCCTCACCCACCAGGGTTACACCCCTTGTTGGCATGCTTCATCATAGGGTTCTTCCCATCCCGCAGCAGAATGGGGCGTGCTGTGACTGACGGGTACGTGAGAGCACTGATAGTGTTTGGATCTATGGACATGAGAGAAAATAGGAGTGAGGGTGGGTATATTGGAGAAAGAATCAAAAATATCTGGCTAGTAGGAAAATATTATTTATTAGCCCCTCTAGTCGATATGGTTAAAATAAGGGGAACAAAGAAACTCTATGTGGTCATGTCACAGGGTTTCTCTGGTCAACTAGTTTCAAGCCCTACGCTAAGGCTTTTCTCAGGACCTAGGAAGGTTTCTCCCTGCTACCATTTCCTTAGTCATAAAATTCACTGTACTGTGGTTAAATGAAAATATATACAGCACCTATTTGGTTTGTTCCTTGAAATCTAAGAGGGTATAAATGGGAAGAAAAAGAAGAAAAATAATAAAATATGGCACTAAGGCCATATTGCATATGTTATGGTTTACACATTCTACAATATTGTGGGTGTGGGTACTTGGGATATATTTTTCTCGCTATCATTTGGTGAGCACATCTAGTGATACCATAAATACAAAGAACCACATGACATACATATAATTGCTCACAGACAACAATACATATATCTGCTCATGGCGGATAGATTACATACATGTTATACGCCTCATTGAGGCAGCTTGAGTCCAAATGGGGTAGGAGGAACACCTGTAGTCACGCTCTATTGCAGGGAAAGACCCATAATGTGAAAATGATGATAAATGCGAGTCATTATTGCAAAATGGCATGGGGCCGAACCCCCAGGGATGTATTTCCTCAAGGCTGCTCCCTCACTCTAGGGAACACGCCTGGCCGTGGCCCTGAAGGTGCCGATGGGCGGAGACGCCTACATTAAATCACCTAGTGCCGGGAAGTCAATGACGTCCTTGGGTCTGCTGAAGACTAGTATGCCGACCGGGGCAGGATGGCTGCTCACAGTGGAACAGCTTATTGTTGGGCGTTCCCACCGCTGTGGGTTCGCATCTCCAGCAGGCAAAATCGTTATTTGGGGTTCTTACTGATTTTGGCAGGTAGAAAATTGAGAGTTTATTAAAAAGGTGAAACATTTTAAAATAGTGGGGGAATTGTTCTAAAAGCCTTCTAACTCAATCAGGGAGCAGGGAAAAAGAAGAAGAAAAAGAAGAAGACCTGCTAATAGGTAATGGAAGAGTAAGAATTAAAATATACTTGTCGAAAACAGTGAACAAAATGCAGAAAATAATGCAGATCTTTAAAAGGTATAAAAAGGTATGGACTTGAGATGTAGTTCAAAGTGTAGCTTGTACAAAATGCCAAATCTAGCAGTGCTCACACAAAACGCATTATGTGGTACCTATGGTGAGGAAGATCATGTAAGTTGGGTCCAGGGAATATTTTCGTTAAGACCTCCTACATGGGTCTTGAGTCTGAAAACCCATTGTTGCTCTTTTTCAAACAGCTGTGATTCTAGGGTCAAAACATCTTGATGTGCAATGTAGTGTGCTGACATCTTCGTGGTTGCATGACTGCATTGGAGATTGCTGTGGTATTCACAGATCCTTGTTTCATTTCCGTGTGGTCATCCCTATGTAATATAGATTATAAGGGCAAGTGATCATGTATATCACACATTGGGAATTGCAGCTGGTGAAGTGTTGTAGCCCCCATGTCATGTTGTTATTGGAAGTGATCATCCTTGTTGTCTTGGTCAAATGGCAGACACTGCAATTAACGCTGGGGTGATATTCTTTTATTGGAGTGATAAAGCCTTGATTGGGTCTTGTTTCATTGGTTATGCGTGGTTGTGTGTGTATCAACTTATCTCTTAGGCTACGACCCCTTTTGTGCAAGAACATGGGTTTTAGAAAATGTGTGGTCCCACTGTTCAGTATGCGCCAGTGCTTGTTGATAATTTTGTTCACTTGATTCGATGCACTGTTATATGTTATGATGCGTATAGGTCGATCTTCTTTGTCTTTTGATGAAGCAATCTCAAGCAGTGCCTCCCTGTGGTTTTTTGCTCGTTTCATGGCTTTAGATACAATCTTATGAGGGTATTTCCGTGTTTTTAGCTTGTAGGTCAGGCCTTCTGCCTGCCTTTTGTAATCGCTCAGTTTGCTACAGTTACATATCAGCTGCAAAAAATGACCAAAAGGGAGATTTTTCTTGAGTTGTCTTGGATGGAAACTGTCAAAGGAGATAAACAGTTGTTTGCTGTGGGTTTGAAGTGAGTGATTTTTAACACCCCTGTTTATGGGAGAAAGTTGAAATCCAGAAAAAACTGTTTGTTTTTGATACAGTGTGTGTGAATTTCAGGAATTCATTCTGTCTGTTTAACCAGAGCAGAAAGTCCTTAACTGCTGTCTCATCACCCTGCCATATGACCAATACATCATCTATATACCTTTTCCAAAGTGTGATATGTGTGATGTATGGGTTGTGGGCGCACAGTATCTTGTGTTTCTCAAGGTGGTGTACATAGAGACCAGCTATACTGGGCGCATAGGTGCTTCCCATGCAGGTTCCATGTTTCTGTAAGCACAAGGTGTCCTCATATCTAAAGAAATTCTCCATTAATGGCCATTTGCAGCATTCCATGACTACATTGTGCGGAGTTTGGTACTCCAAATCTATTAAAAAAAGTACATCCTCAATGATGTTGAGAGTTTTCGGGTATTAATAGTTGTTTGTCGGGGTCTAAAGTTATGTTCTGTAGTAGTCTCAACACATCCTTGATGTCTTTGAGATATGTGGCTGTGCTTTGTATAATATGTCTAAGGAATGCATTTACAATTCTGCATAGGGGATCTAGAATTGAGCCTATCCCAGACACAATAGGTCGTCCTGGAGGGTTCTCCAGAATCTTGTGTATCTATGGAATGGTGTAGAAATAGGGGTGACCGGATGGTTGTTGACCAGAAATTCCCTTTCCTTTCTGGATATCCAATCATGTGCCAGAGCTTCCTTCGTCATACTCGGTATGTGTATCCTGAGTAATTTAGTGGGGTCATGAGTTAGGGGTACATAATTCCTAGTGTCATTGAATAGAAGGAGGCCTTCCGTCCGGTATGCGTCTGTGGTCTGGTGACTATGGCCCAACCTTTATCAACTGGCTTTATTACCAAGTCTTTGTTTTCAGATAGTTCTTTGATTGCAAGCTTCTGTTCTTTGGTGGTGTTATGAAAGGTTTTAAGTGTCTTGGGGTTGATCTCTCCTATGTCTTTTAAAACAACTTTCTTAAAGGCCAAAATCTCAACTGGGATCGCTGTGATTGGAGGGGTAAAGGATGATTTTGCTTTCAGGTAAGTGTCATCTTGTGAAGCACCCTCACTGGGTTTGTCAGCAAAAAGCTTTTAGTTTCAGTTTTCTTATGAATTCCTTGACCTCAAAACTCAGTTTAAATGTGTCTAAGTGAGCTGTCAGGACAAAACCCAGACCTTTTTCAAGGACTTCGATCTGGGACTGAGTGAGCCTGAGGTGGGTTAGGTTTACAATTAAACTAGTCGGTTGCTTGGAACGGGTGAATTGTTGTATGAGCTTGTCACACTCTTGGTTGACACCGTGGTTTGGACCTGTTCCAGAGCCCATTGGATCTGGGTTCTCTCACTCATTCTCCCTCTGTCATCCCTGGCCTGACCCTAAAAAAGTCTCATAGTGATTCTGGGGGTAGTTCCTAAAGGCATCGCCAGTTCTTAAGGCGCCCAGATGGCTACACCAAATCCATCAACCGGCTGAGCACCAACACAGTTCTGCTGTCTCGTCGTGCTGTGACCATGCAGGTCGAAATGAGCCATTGCTGTGGGGAAATGGCCAGGGGACTCGTCCAGGTCACAAAAGCAGTAGACCAATTTCAGACTGCTTCTGCTGGGGACAGCAATGTATTGGGGGGAGGGGAGAGTGAGGAGGCATCCAGCCTCAGTAGTCTCTTGGTGCCAGTGACTACATGCAGGAGGTGCACTACTAGAAGTACCACAGCTTCAGAAGGCTCCACAAGTGATGTGAATGAGGCCACCGAAAGGCGTTTGGGAGTGCGTGGTCGCAAAAAATAATGTGGCGTTGGCAGACTACCTCCTATATGGTGATGTGACCATTATCATGACAAAAGTTGTGACTGACATTCAAGTCCAATGATGATGTCTTGTTGATATTTTTGTTTACACTCACAGTGCTATTTAGCACCTGGTATGTGTGCATTAACACTACCACATTTCTACATTAAAAAACATCCACTACAGTTCAACCATGCTGTGTCTTGCCTCATCATTACCCACCTCAAAAAATAATGCTGTTTAATTTCTGCACGTCTCCTCCTTTTTCTGCTAAGCTTGCCCCAGCTGCTGCTCGTAGTGGGTGCCCTGGCTGGTTGTCCTCCTCAGGCTCACTGTCATACAGTTCCAGGGGTATGCCTCTCCTAGTAGCAATGTTGTGCAACATGGCACAGTGGCCACAATTCTGCAGCAGGTCTCTGGTCGATACTGCAACGCCCCGTCAGTCTTGTGGAGGCAGCAAAACCTACTTTTCAGTAGGACAAAGGCGCGCTCTATGATGTTTTGTGTTGCGATGTGCGCTGCATTGTAACACTGCTCACCTGGGGTACTTGGATGAGGTATGGTGTCAGGATGTAGTTGCACACGGTGTATGCGCTGTCACCCACAGGGTAGTAAGCAAACGGTTGGTGACAGATATGCATTACCATTTGGCCATAGTGTCAGAGACATTGTAACATATGTTTACCAAGCTGATATCCTTCTCCAAATTCACCCCAAGGAGACGAGTCTGTATGCCACTGTGTCTGAATATGTAGAAGTCATGTGTGCTGCCAGGGCATTGTGTCACTATGTCAGTGATGATGTTTTTGGAATTGCAGACTGTAGGAAAGTGGGTTTCTGTTGCAGTAACCCCCTCACTTTTTTCCAGACTACTGATGCACTTTCATGTGATGTGCCCTGGGTCCCTGCCAATCAGGGCCTGTGTTCTTACCCCAAAACTAACCCAATTGGCGTCTCTGGCCACAGGTCAGCCCCTGGTAAATGGTGCCACAGGCACCCAGGGCACTGTGACCAGAGAAGGCCTCTAAGGGCTGCAGCACTTATTGTGCCACCCTTAGTGGTCCTGCACCTTTAAACTCACACACTGCCTTTGCAGGCTGCATGTTTTGGTGCAGAACAAAGTGAAGAGTCGACATGGCACATATCCCTGTGCGTCATGCCTACAACCCACTGCCCTGTCATATGTTAGTCACCCCTCTAGCTGGGTGCACTATACCAGTGGTGAGGGTACAGGTGCCTGAGTCCTGTACCCCTACAGTGTCTAAGTCCATTCTCAGACATTGTAAGTGCAGTGCTGCCATTAAGAGTATATGATGCTGGGAGTTTCTCATTACGAACTCCACAGCACCATGATGGCTACACTGAAAACTGAGAAGTTTGGTATCAAACTTCTCAGCACATTAAACCCCCACTGATGCCAGTGCGGGATTTAATGAAAAATGCACACAGAGGACATCTTAGAGATGACCCCTGAAAACTAACCTACCACTAGTTTCCAGGCTGAGTGGCTGGTTTCAGCTGCCACCACCAGACATGTTTCTGGACCCCTGGTTCGAGAGCCTGCTGCTCTCTGGGGCCTGAAACAATGCACATCCTGGGACGAGGTACCAAGCCTCCTCCCCCAGGGAAGGGACCCATTGGTCCCTGCCTTTTACCTACCTATATCACCCCTAAATCTAGTTTGTAGGGGCACCCCTGAACCTTGTTTTCTCAGACAAGAACCTGCAACAAGAAAAGAAGAAGAAGCACCAAACAGCCGTGCCAAAGCTAACAAGAGGAAGACCCCACTGACTTGGCCCCAGCCCTACCAGCCTTTCTCCACTTCGGACTTGCTCCTGTGAAATCCCAGTTTGTCCTGCTGCCAGCAACCTTGAAAACTCCGGAGGTCCTGCCTGCCTTCGAGCACAAAAACGTTGTCTCCCGTGAACACCAGATTTGTTCACCTGCAACCTCTGGCTCCGGCCGGACACCAAGAATCCGCCCCACTGTGCACCCGCCGTCCACGGCCCGAGCTCGAGTGGGTAATTACCACGAGGAGTTCACCCTGGTGATCCTGACCCGAGATCTGGCGACCCCTAACCTGCCTCAAGCCTCCAGCCGACGCCTGCAGCCTAAATCCAGAAGGCCCCCATAACCGCGACCAGGAGCTGGTAAGAAGATCCAACCCCAAAAGGCACCCCTGCACCCGATGCCCCACGGCCTTGTGTGCCCAAACCAACGGTGCCTAACCAAACCCTAACTTCCCAACTTACCTCCTTTTATGTATCCTTTATTTTCTTGCCACAATCCAGTCATAAGCAACAGGCAGCCGACACGTGTTTTGTCCGCAAGGACTTTCTCAAGGCTAGCAATGAAAAATGTCTTTCTATTTTGTGTATGGCAAGTCGTAGCTCCAAATATAAGAGTTTCAAAGAAAGAGCGTCAGAATGCAAGTAAAAAGAGACCTGTAGTATGGGAATCGGTTCATAGCCGCTCCCGACTATGGTAGTTCATCCGTGGCAAGCCTTGATAAACCTGCAAATTTTTAAAAATTGCCTGTCAATGCCAAGCATTTCCATAAAGAGAGCCCGTGAACGTGTGTGCTGTACAGTGTAGTCTGTGAGGGACGGGTGTTACTAGCCTTGAGAAAGTTCTTTCGGACTAAACATGTGTCGGCTGCCTGTTGCTTATGATTGGATTGTGGCAAGAAAATAAAGGATACATAAAAGGAAATAGAGAACACCTTGTGGAATTCCTCTTTTTCATGATGATGGCTAATGCCTACTACACAGACTTGGACTAACTTTGGGAGTGCCTCGGCACATGTGTAACACATTTGGGGATCTCACAGGGGATTTTATCTCCTTGGAGTACCAGTTTGGTCTTCTTAAGGCAGAGGGAGGCCCAATGCTTGGAGAGCACCAAAACATACTAAGCTACTGAAAATTACTTCCCGACGGACGGTGTGGGTGGATGTGCATTTGTAATTTGGCAACTTTGCCTTGGTTTTTTGTGTAATAATTCCCAACTTACCTCTCGAAGTGGTGTTCGCACACATTAGACCTTCGTGTCCGAGCCTACAGTGCGCCTTTGCAAACCGGAGGTTCTCCATTGAAACCAAGAGGGCGTCCGACGTCGAAACAGCACCCTGCACCCGACTGCCCTAGTGCCTCTGAGGGTGCACCTTTGGTGCTAATTTGTTTCCCCATTTGCCCTGAGCTAAAGTCCAGGAGCTTTGCTCCCACAACCTAGTGGCCTGCTTGCCAGCAGCCACCAACCGGAGGACCCCTATCCCCATTGGATAACATTGGGCCTCAGCACTCTGCACCCGGCTGCCCTAGTGCTGCTGAGGGTGTAACAAGAGTGCATCCTTGACCCTGGAGGAACCCTTGTTCTAACCTCAGAAGCACAACTCCAAAGACCGATAACTTACCTGGTAACCATTAACTTCATTTCTCTCAATAGGAACCCATTGACTGTTTTTCTCTGAAAAATGTACTCAGTGTGAAGTTGATTTGAATGGAAACCAGAAAAATAACAATTGTGCGAAACTGATTTTACTTACCTTTTCTCTAGAATATGTCCTAGTGTGATATCTAGGCATATCACACTGAGTAGAAAAAGTAATCTAAAAAGTAATCTCAAAAGCAACGTAAAAGTAACTCACCTATAATTTTCATTGCAAAGACGATACAAAGTATATGTACAGCATTTCATAGTATTGCATTACCAGTAATTCAAACTGTAACCATTTCCTAGTACATTTACAATTGCATTTCAAACTGTATATTTACTGCAAAGTATTTACCAACTTACCTGTGCCAGGCTTGCTTGGTTCTAGAAAATAAAATAACTAAAAGAATATTTTTATACAAAACCAATTAGTCTGAAGTTCAGTCTTTGAGTGTGTGAAATCATTTGCTGATTGAGTGGGTACAACAAATGCTTAACACTGTCCTCTGATACTGCCTTACTGCTCGACCACACTACCACAAATAGAGACTAAGTTTCTATCTAACTTTGCCTCTGCCTACCTTTGGGGTCCCACTGGACTCTGTGCACACTATACCACACTTTGGAATAGTATATAGCCAGCTTCCTACACAGACTACTTGGATATTCAGTGAATGGTAGGATTTCCGGTTCCTAAAGATGTACTCATTTATTGATGGTGGACAAATGGCTACATGCGTTCCATCATTGCAACCTATTACATGGGGAAACCGACTACCTGATAGAAGTTTAGTTTTGTCGTAAGCAAATCTTGTGGGGTTGAGGGGAAGCTAATGTGGTGGTGTATCCTGGTCAACATGGCGTTAAGGAATTAATTAAACAAAACATGACAGGGCACTTTGTGAGACCCCTCTAGCTACAGATACTGCACCCTGGAAGCTACCTGATGCTAGTAGGTGCAGGGAACATAGGACCTGCACATGAGTGGGAATGGCATGTGTCCTGCGAGTCTGACGCTGCAGTAGGGGATCTAATTCAGCAATCAGATCATGGATCATGGCAGCATGTAACCTATACTTTTCATAGATCTCTTCCTCTGTGAGCCCCAACAATGTAATGCGCACTCTAAAAATGCGCTCCTGTGTCCTCCTTATTCTCTGTGCTGCTGCTCGTAGCCTCATTCTCCTCGCCATGACGTAGAGCGCTGTCATTGTGAAACATTCTGAGGCATCCTGGGCCTGTTTAAATACTTTGCTGATGTTCCCCACCTATTTTGATTGTTTTCACCTGTTTACCACCTGCCTGTAAAATTCGGTAAATAACGATCGCTAATTTGAGAATTTCCAGAAAATCGCTATTTGACACTTTTCTTGCATAGCTTTGCGACTCTCTAAAAGAGACTCGAAATTAGGGAATCGCAATTTTGGTGCTTGCAAAATTGTGAGTCCTTATTTCTGCGAATTTCTTATTCTTTTGCAGATTTGTATTGATGCATTGCAAAGGGCTAATTTGCAAGCGCTAAAGGCCTGTTTTTGCGCTCGCAAACTAGCTTGATGCATGTGTACCTTAGTGTGTCACATGTTTTGAAGGTTTCTTATAAAATTTCCCAGCTATTAGCTATGGGCCTCTTCCGAAGTCCTTTACGCTCTTCTCTGCGAATGGCAGCAGGACCGAGCACTATCACAGCCACCAGCGCCTCAGCATCCCCTCTGGCCGAGAACCTCCTGGAACAACTCAGCTGCCTCCTCATCAAGGACAGATCACTCTGCAAACATGCAACCGAAGTCTGGGACACCATCTCCACCCTTGAATCTGACGTAAGCTTCATTACAGAGACTTGGCTCATTCCCACATTGGCCCGCCACAGCGACACTCACAAGATGAAGCACTGTGACTGCACCAACAGACAATGATGTGGCATCGTCATCGTACACAAAGAATCGAACATCTGCACCACCACCGATGACAAAACCACTCCGACCATGGAACACATGAACTTCCAAATCTGCACTGACAACAAAACCACCATCAAAGGCACACTCATTACAGACCCTAAGACCACATAACTGCCTCAGCGATGCCCTCACTAAATTCATCACCCCATTAGCCATCGACACCAAACACTACCTGTTCATGGGAGACCTCAAATTTCACCTAGACGACCCCACCTACACTAACTCCACCGACCTCCTGGAATGAATGGACAACATCAGCCTCAAACAACTGATCACTGACCCCCATGCACAAAGCAGGACACACGCTGGGCTCTATCTTCTCATCCAGCAACATTATTAGCTGCAGCCACACCACAGAACTCACTTGGTCTAAACACTCCATCATACACTTCAACATCGCCGGACCACCCCTCATCACCCCCACCAGCCACATCACCCCCTTCCGCAGCTGGACCAAAGTCACCCAGCAACAATGGACCGACGCCCTCACCCACCCCAATGTCACCACCAACTTGAACAACGCATTAGAGAATTTCAATGCCTGGATCACTAGCGCCCTCAACCTACTCGCTCCCACCAAACCTGCCAAAATGCAAAGATCCACCAAATGTGACAGTTGGTACACCCTGGAACTGAGTACGTACAAATGCAGATGCACACAACTCGAAAGAAGATGGCGCACCAGCAAAAACAACATGGACCGAGCTATCTTCAAGTCTGCCTTCAACAACTACCACCGCCAGCTCAAAGTCGCATAAAAGGCCGTCCTGACACACCCAATCGAGGCCTGTGCCAACCAGACCAAGGAACTCATTGCCATCACCAGAGAGTTCACCTGCCTGTCAGCCACTGAAAACTCGATCCCCGTCTCACAGGAACCCTGCAAAACCCTCGCTAACCACTTCCACAACAAGATAGCCACCATATACAGTAACTTTGATCGCCGGCCCACCAACCTCCTCAGCATCCCATCTCCCATGAGCACTGCCATCGACCACCAGCTTACCACATGGAAATAACTCAGCACACTGAACACAACTACTCTAATGAACTCGATCCACATGGGAGCACCCACTAACCCGTGCCCCCACCGAATCTTTAACCTCGCAAGAGACACATCAGCCACCAGCTCTCCACAATCCTCAATGCCTCCATCACCACAGCCACCTTTCATGAAACCTGGAAACATGCAGTGGTCCTCAAAAAACCCTTGGCAGAACTCTCTATTTGACCTCAGGTCAACGCTGTCTCCTAAGCCTGTTTAAACATTCTCCGCCTCGTCCGCAGAGTTTTCAAGAGTGACTCTTCCCTCATCACCAGCCGGCTGGACTGCAGCAGTTTACTTAATGCAGGCACCACCAACAAACTCTTGAGAAGACTCCAGACGATCCAGAACGCAGCCGCCAGACTGGTCCTCAACCTGCCCAAGAGAACCCACATCACCCATCACCTGAGAGACCTCTACTAGCTCCCCATCCAAAAACGATGCCAATTCAAACTATTTACCCACACCTACAAAGTCCTCCATGACAATGACCTGCCTACATGAACCACTACCTGAATTTCCACCAACAATCTAGAAACCTCTTCTCATCTTGCCCTCACACAGCTACTGCGTATCTGCCAATGCCACCTGGAGGACGCTCCTTTTCCCACCTCGCGGCCAAGTTCTGGAACATCCTTCTACTCCACCTATGCAAGTCACCGTTGCTGATGGACTTAGCGCTTTAACTATGACCCGTAGCACAGCTCCTGGATACCCTCCTGGGTGCCGCACCCTGATTGATTGATAGAGTACTTCAAAAAAAGGCACAGAATGTTTGTGGTCTGAGAAGTGTAAAAGTATGTTTAGGAGAGTTAAGGAAGATATTAAGGCACCTGCATTAGACCCATTTGTGGAAAGAAGAGGAACGATTGTCACAGTGGATGCATGTGAGTATGGATTGGTGGCAGTTTTGTCCCAATTAGAGGGTAAATACAAAACCACAGTGGGTTTTGTTTCTAGAATGTTACGCCAGGAGGAAAAAAAGTATTCAGTAATTGAAAAAGAATTACAGGCATGTAAATGGAGCGTGGAGAAGTTTAATTCGGATCTCTGGGGAAGGCCATTTGTGTTAAAGACTGCTCATTGACCTTTAACAGACATTTTGTTGGGGAGGATATTGAAACATTCAACTGCTAGGATCGCCAGATTGCCAGCTAGATTGTTAGAGTTCACTTTCACTGTGGAATATATTCCAGGTGGAAAAACTGCAGGGCGGATTGTCTTTAAAGGTTACCTGTTGAAGAGCTTGAGGATTATGAATATTTAAAAACTTTAAGAGGGGAACAATAAAATTGCGCCTTGGAGTGATATAGAGTTTGCACCAGAACATAAAATGTAATGTACACTGGGTAGACTTAGAATCACAGGGGCACAAATCCAATTTAGCACCACAATATGCTTTACGAGGATAAGAGACCAAAAAATGCGAAATGCCAAACCTAAATCGTATGAGATAAAACAATTTGGCATGACTAAAATAAAAAGAAAGATAGGGCTCAATACCTGGAGTTCAAACTAGCAAAGAGTGTTCTAAAATACTTTTGGTATTTTAGCAATACTACATGGGTTATAAAAACAATCCACCAGCCCCATGGTCTCTAACTATTTTTTTATATAACTAAGCCAGGGTATTTTTGTCGACTGATCCAGTTTAACACAATCTAAAATGATAGCGTGATTTAGAGCTTGTTTATCCTTAGTCCAAACCGAATGCCACAGTAATATCGGTGCTAACTGTATGCGAAAGGACAAAGGAATTAAACCCACTTCGCTGTGACAGATAGTGGCATCAAGACTTTTAGGAACTGTCAACAAGCGTCTCATAAAAGCATTCTCTGCTCTTTGTAAATCCCCTACATTACAAAAACTCCACACTCCGGCACCATACAGAGTAGCAGAACAGGAACGTGCCTTGTAAATATTAATAATTATGTTAATTAGTTTAGAGCCTAGTTTTTTTGTGAAACTGAAAATCCCCTCCAAATTCTGATTAAAACTACTAATCCTTGACTTTACTAGCTGATGCCAGGTACTTTTTTGGTCAAAGAGAATTCCCAGGTAAGAAAAGGTGGGTACATAAGACAACATTTCAAGATTTTAAAACGGAGGGGATTTTACCCACCACCATAGTATAAGATTTCCTACATTAGTTTTTAATTCAAGTTCATTCATGAACGCATTAAACCTTGTTAAAAGCCTCTGCAACCCTACCCCAGTTCTGGACATTAGTACACAATCATCTGCGTAGAGTAATGCAGGAAACATCCTTCGACCTATCAAAGGGGCATCCACGTTCCCATATTTAATAGAGTTTTCCAGGTCATTTATATACAAACAAAATCAAAATGGTGCGGGAATGCAACCCTGGCGAACCCCACGATTCATTTTTATTGGGGCCATAAGTTCGCCACCGGCTCCATACCTGACTCTACCCGTGACATCTTAGTGCATAGTGGCTAGGAAATGGACGATGGGTAGTTCAATGTCCATAGTCAACATCTTTTCCCATAGTCTCCCTCTCTGCACCCAGGCAAAAGCGGACGTAAGGTCCATAAACCCAAGAAAAAGAGATCCAGGCTTAGCTACTGTATACTTGCTTATGACTAGGTGCAGGTTAAGATATTGTTCCACCGTTCCTAATCCCCTTCTAAAACCATATTGAATGTCAGATAATTTCCCACTGTCGGTTGCCCAGGCCTCTAACCGTTCTAATATACTCCTACCCATCAGTTTACAAGTACAACCTATTAGAGAGATAGTCCGATAACATTTAGGGTCAGATCTGTCCCCTTTTTTGAAAATAGGGACTATTGTCACAGTTCTCCATGAGTCAGGAGGTCCCACAATTACATAGCAACTTAAAATGTTTGTCAGCAGTGGGAGCCATGGGGTGGTTAGCTAAAAACAAATCTGGTGGGATACCGTCAGGGCCCGAAGCCTTATTCTTCCCAGTATGGTTTAATGCCCTTTCTACTTCATCCAGTGTTGGGTGAGGCAATTCTAATGCTCCGTAGTTTATATTAGAATGCGACTCACCACTGATGCAATATAAAGCAGAAAAGTGTTCAACCCAGACCTCGGCCATAATTGTTGCATCTATATTGCTATTATGGGAGCTATTAAAGAAGTCCGAGTTAACGGTTTTCCAGAAGAGTCTGGTGTCTTTACTCTGACAAGCTGTTTGGCGTTGTTCCCATGCTTCTTTTCTTTTATCTCGTTTACGTTTCCCTAGTGCCTGTTTATACTCGAGCCTCGACTTTCTAACTTCCATTATGTCTCGAGGTTTTTACTTCAGTGCCTTAAGAAGTTTAGTGTGGAAATATGTACAATCACTGTCAAACCACCTACTATGCCTTCCAGGTTTTCTTTTTAGATCCCTAGTTAGGACAGCAGTGACAGTCTCAATTATAGCCACAAAGGATGTTAGCAAAAATGGAGGATTTAAACTATCTTCCAAACAGACTAAAACTTGATTCAAGTTGATTGTCATGATCTGTTGCAAGACAAAGTCAGAATCAATAGTAGACCATTTCCGCAATATCCCCTTGTTTTTTTACATAAGTTATTGGGCATAATTTGATAGGTATAATGGGATCGACAACTTGAGTCACTAGTTGGAGGGATAGAGGATAATGATCACTAAAACAAACCTTGTGTATATTAAATATCACAGATTGAGGTTTAAAATAATCAGATAGGGTGATAAAATCAATTAAAGAACCTTGGCCTCTACATATATATGTGACTGATTCCATACCATCCTGCTGGGTTAGATCAAATGTAAGAACTAAAGGAAATTTTGTAAGTAACAAATTAAAAACATTCCCACAAGGGTTATGATAGAAATGACAACCGCCATCCCTAGCCCCATCTAGTAAATGACATGCAGACTGTATAGATGGCGGACACAATTTACAATTGAAATCCCATCCTCAAAGAACAATAAAATCCATAATCATCTCCTGCATATGTCTACACAGTGAATTATCTAGATCTTCGGCAATGTCAGTGTTATTACTATTAAAATTATTATGATAAAAGTTAACAAGGATCAAGGTCATAGTATTACTAAAAAGAATATTAATAATTTGAAAATGAGGTGAATGAAGATGGGTTTTGCATACTCTGCCTGACAGTGTTGTTGATACCAGAGTTAAGAATCCACCCTTGGAATGGCCCCCTAAAGCTACGCTGGCTGGGGTATGTTTAGAAACATAGCCATCAATGTGTGTGGGCTCTTTCATCCAGGTTTACTGCAAACACACAATACTATAATTTTTTATTAGAGCACCCCATTGTTCAGATTTTAACCTATTGGGCAAGCAGGCAATGTCCCAGAAAAAACTGCCATAAACAGTTTTACTGTTTTGGCTACAGGACACTACTTTAATAGTATGGGCATTAATCTCACAAATGTTTCGGGGTAGTGTTACCATGTTCAATGGTACCACAAATTAAGCCACCTCACCCGATGAAACAACATTAAGTACTGACGGAGCTGGCTCTATGGTCTCAGAGGAAGAAGAACTGGCAGCATGTGACACAACCGGTGAAATAACATTCAGTACTGCGGGAGCTGGCTCTATTATCTCAGAAAAAGGACTGGGAGCATGTGGCACAACAATCGGAGCTAATTTTTCCAAACCACCATAACCACCTTCAGACGTTCTATGTTTTAGATCATGCTTAATTTGTCTCATACAGCCAATCCTGAGGGGTGTAGTCAATCCACATAGTCTAAAGGAGAAAAGCGATTGAAAGTTGAGATAGCATAGTCATATGTGGTGTTACCAGTAAGAGATGGGAGCCTATGTCCTGTGGATATCTGAGGACTATAAAAGTACCCTAATGGCACTGCCTCAATGGGACCTCTTACATTATTACACCATGAGAGCCTATCCATGAGACAATGGACAAGTGATCTATTTTTAAAATTTACAACAATGCAGTCACCGTGCCCCGTTTTTAATTGTGAGCCCACCCACGCAACCCGTTCAACATTATTAATATGATAAAATAAGTCATTGCTTTTTGGCCAGTCCGCCGCTTTAGAAAGCAAATAAACAGTTTTGTTCTTTAACTGATTCTGTTCTTCCTCCTTACTAGGTGGCAGAGATGGCACATTCTTAAGGACTATCACAAAAGGAGTGGCTTCAGGTGGAAAATGAAGTATTCTTTTGTGATTTTTCCTTGATGTAAGATGACCAATAACTTGACGATCGTCAGCAAGATTAGGTACTCCAGACTCTTTTGAACCATAGATAATGAACTGATCTCTGGGTGATTTAGGAGCATTATTTTTCTGTAGACCGGAAGAGCAAGTTGGAATATTAGCAGCAATGGCCGGTCCATCTCTTAGGGACGTCACCAAGGGAGGAGTTACTGTGGGTGGTAGCTCAGAATTGGAAGCAGGTACAATAGGAACAGTATTTGACCTGGCAGAGGAGCTAGATAAACATGAGCCAATCAACATTTTTAGTGACACATCAATGCTATTCAAGATACCTGGAAAAGGTTCAAGGAATGACTTCATTAATATTTCCAGAGAGCTAATTAGTTGAATATGCAACAATGGGTCCCCTTTATCTAAGTTTATTTTTGATCCAACATCTATTTCCGATTCCAGGGCCCTTGCACTCTTCCTTACTGGAGGTGCCTGGGTTTTCTTGGGAGTTACTGGTGGCAGTCCATCTTTCTTAAGTTTACCACAAGCCTTTGACTTGTTAAGTGGGGGTGGGTGACAGGTTTTTAGAGAACCGCCTTGTTGGTTAACCCTGGTGTTAGTTGAGTTTAAACTGACTTCCAAACCATTCAAGGCCATATCAGATGGCCTCAAATGATCACTGTCTGTAAGGCATACCAGTTCCGGAAATATGCTATTATCTAATGGCCATTTTGTGGCCCCCAATCTCTCCTCCACAGACTCGATCTCACTAGTAATCACCCCCATAGCGGTGGTCAGGAAACTCGTGATGGTTGTAGTTAACGGGCGGTCCTTATTTGTAGGCATAGGTGTTTTACGTTTCCCCATCCTCTTAACTTGCTTGAGAATAGTTGACCACCTGAACAGCAAGACAAACTTCAGTAGCAGGCCAAGGGACCTGGCCCAGCCCAGCCTCATCCTGCCGCGGACAGGTGCAGATGGGCCCGCCCTTTGCCCGGGCTTTGCCCAGGCGTGGCACGGGCACGCCCGCATGCTTCCGCGCTGCTGGAGTGCCGGTGGATTTAAATGCGCCTTCTGGCGCGATTATGTCGCGTTGGCTCACGGGATATGATGTCCACTTATGTAAGTGGGCATCCTGCACCAGTCCAGGCAACCCTTATGGTGATTTAAGAGGTCTTAGGCAACCTTAGAAAGCTCTCTAAATGGTAGCTGTGGAGAGCATCCGTCAGGCTTAGTCCACAAGGAGTGTAATGCAGCTTGTTTTACCATAATTCATTCTTATAGGTATACATTAAGTGAAAATGAACCACACAATGTATTCATAAAAAATATGTATTTATTATATAATACTCTCTAACACATACAAATATCTCCTACCCGGAGACATGCACAATGCAGACAATACTTTGCATAGAAATCACTTAAATAGCACAAAATATACTGTGGATCCCAGGGGGGACCAAACTATATACTAAGAAAGTGGTATAAGAACCACACCTTGGGTCAAGACAATGTCTAGAGGACGTAGAAGTGCTTGAGACCCAAGGAACCACCCAAGGTGGATACTAGGAGCCACACGGAGATCGTGTGCAGTGTGGGAACACGACCACGTTCTACTTACGAATCAACGTGTAAGTTGTGATTGGAGTTTTAAAGATTAAGGACCCTCCCCAGTGGACCCTGAAGAAACCCAGTGGAAGACAGAAGAGTGGAGAGCCACCCCATTCGTGGATATCCTAGTACCCACGTTACCCACATGAGAGAAGCCGGATGCATAGGTGTGAAGTGGTGTCAGAAACCGCCGTCAAACCCAATGGAAGAGTTCAGCAAAGTGCCGCTGCTGGAGAAGGAGAAAGTGTCCGGTGGAATCCAAATGTGGATTCTAGTTGAGAGGTACCTGCAGGCAGAGGGGACAGAGTCTATGTCACTCAGGAGTGACAAGGAGATCTGGAAGACGAATGCCCACCGATGTCGGGGGTTGCAGGAGAGTTGATGGTGATCTTGACTCTGCAGCTGTGAGGACCAGGTGATGCTGAGGAAGACCATGAGCCATGCACAAGCTGCCCCACATAGAATGTCGAGAGTTGAGGGGTCGATGTCTGGCAGGAGCACCAACAAGCCTTGGCAGCTGCAAACAACATAGAAGTCAAAGAAGGTGCAATGTCGGGACCAGCAAGGTCCAGGGGGACTCACCACAAGAAGGGGAGTCAGGGCAGGCCCCGAGCAATCAGGGGAGCCCAAAAGAAACAAAGGTGACCCTCAACAGGATCCACAGGCCGGAGGCACTGAAGCCTCAAGACGACCTCAAGCAGATCACCAAAACATGCAAGCTACGGTGCAAGCAATGAGATGTGGATGAAGACTTTGATCACAGGAGATGCTTGAGATAGGGGCTACTTGAAGCCCGAAGATCTTGGTGAAAGGAAGCCAACAAGCCTTTGCAACGGCAAGTCATTACTGTGCACAGTGGTTCGGCTCCTGTGGCTCCCACGATGGATACTGACCTCAAACTTGATGAGAGGGCAGGGCAGGCCTCTGGAGCTGTGGAAAATCACCACCTGTGTTGCAGAACCTTTTGGAGTCCATAGGAGCTCAGGATCAGCAGACCAGCCAGCTTTGTTGCAGTGCCTGCAAATGCAGGAAAGTGACTCCTTCACCTCAAGGGAGATTCCTTCAGGTGTCTTGGATGCCCAAAGGCCTTGGAAAGTTCCTGAACGGTGCACAGGCACATACAATGCAGCAGACTGAAAGGGGGATGAAGTCGAGCCCAAACAAAGTCCAGTGAAGTCCAGAGTGCCCAGACGGTAGAAGTAGAAGTGGTGTCTGAATTGAATCGAGTCCCACGACAAATCTAGGGACCCACTCACAGGTAAGCCCTTAAGTACACTAAAGAAAGGGTTGGGACGATTTAGGGGACCCCCCAGGTGAGGGTTTGGACAGGGGGGGTTACTCCCATGTCCTTTGTCCAGTTTCGTGCCAGAGCGAGAGCCAACGGCTCCCAGAGCTGGTTTGAACTGGACTATGCAAGGAGGCACCAAATGTGCCCCTCATGCAGACTTGGTGGTGCTGGCAAGCACACCGACCCACCCCAATACACTAAATCCTGTCTGGGAGGTGGTCACACCTCCCTGTGACAAGATACCTATTGTTCTGCCTTCCCCTACTCGAGCTTGGCTCAGCAGCAGGAGGGCAGAATCGTGTCTCTGGTCGGCAGCAGCCATGTTATGCTGTCGAGGTCTAAAAGACTGGTACCAGGAACACTGAGAGCCTAACGGAGGGCTTTTCCAGTGCTTGGACTCATGCCTCCCACAGCGTTTACAGTGTGGGGGTATGAATCCAACATGTTTGATACCAAACATTATAAGATTTGTTGCAGCCAATTTTGAGATGGTCATTGCATAATTACGCGGTGCCCCTCTTTATGGTATATGGCTGCTTCACTTACAACCCAGGAGAATGGACCCCATAGGCTGTAGGGGTATCCTGCTCAAGCAGGGGCACAGTCACACTTAGAACCAAGCACCCTGACTTCAGGATTGCAAAGGCCTGCTATAGAGGTGACGTATAGGATTTAAGAGCAGTGACCCGAGATATAGGAAACAATATCATTCGTAAGTGGTGCTAGCACCAGCTTACACAGGCTGCAATGGCAGGCCTGCAGTTACAGTTTGAATGGTCTCCAATGGGTAAATGATACAGCCCACGGGTGACCTCTGGTGTACCTATGCCCTGGGTACCTTAGTACCATGTACTAGGGACTGATAAGGGTACCCCAGTATCCAAACTGGGATGCACCTAAGTACTTGTCATAACAATTTAAGGGAGAAAGCAGAGAGATTGGGTTCTTTATTAGCATGATCCCAGTCAGACTAGTCAATAACAGCTTAGCACCAGGCAAAAAGTGGGGGTAACCATGCAGAAGGGTCCTACCTTCCTACATAACCCCCCCAAATGAAAGGAGATATGCCTAACCTTGCCAGTTGAGTCTTTATTTCCTAAGTGGCCATATAAGGAAGGTCCTGCACTAGCATGGATACTCCCTATTCTATGACCAATGAGAAGTTACCCCCTTGTAGGGTCTTGAATCCTCTCAAGAGTTTGGGGTGTCTACCTGCCATCTGTTTCAGCCAAGAGAGAGGCTGGTGAGGTGTCTGATTAGGTAAGTAAGACCCTAACAGGTTTGGTCACAGCTTCCTCAGAGCACTGGTCACCATTGAGGCCTTTCTCTCCATGACTGACTAATACCTATCCCTAGGGGTCAACCTCTGGCTGCTTATGGCTGTTGATTGATCGTGTCTGGTTGGAACAATGGAGGGCCAGAGAAGGGTTGGGACAGTTTTGTCCCAGGTTTTACTTTGCCCAACAAAGTCTATTTGGGGGATGCCATTTGCTAAGGGTAAGAGGGATCCCTCAGATTGATGAGGTTTATCTACCTGACTGGTACTACTAGGCTGGGGGACCATAATCTGACTATGTGGGGATTCACCTTGGCAGTGGGCCTTGAGGGGTCCACTGACATCCCTGGCCTCTGCACCCCTAGGCTGATTGAGGCCTGATAGAGAGTGGCAGGATACCTGCTCCAGACTGGGTACCTCCTTGGAAGGCTCCCCTGCCCTCCGTGTCTCTGCCAGGACAGGCCTGACCTCCTCTGGGGCAGTTTCTTCTCAAGGGGTAGGATCAGTTTCCTGAGGAGGCTGACCTTCACCTAAAGTCTTGGAGGGGAAAAATACTTTTCTTTCTCCCCTTTGCTCTGTTAGAGAAGAGTGGGCCATTCTTTTAGACTCCACTGCTCCTGAATTTCCCTCTGGTTGGACTGGGGCTCTAAGGGTCACACCAACTTTCTTAAGGAGGCCTAACATTTCTAGATGGGCCTTCAGTTCCACTTCAGCCCAGTTTCCAAAACATTGCTCAAGAGGCAATCTACAGTCAAGTTTGTGGACACTGTATTTGACTATGGCCATGGGACGATCTGTTCTAACACCATCTGTTTTGGTCACCTGGTACATGTACTCAGGTAAAAGCTGAAGTGGGGACACAACTTTTCCTTTCACCATGGTGATACTAGCTCCTGTGTCCCTACAGACTACAGCTTTATGACCATTAATCAGAGGCTCCTGTCTGTACTTGCCCAAGGTATTAGGACCTACATTAAAAGTGGCAAACTCCATGCCACCAATACAGACAAAGATGGCCTGTGTGGGGGATCTGGCTATGCCAGTATCCTCCTCAGTACCCCATGAGAACCCAAATAAACTTTTGGGTGTGCTACTACTACCTGGGGAATTACCACTTGGGACACTAGGGGTTGCTGTAATAGTAGTATCCTTATTGCTGGCCTTGGGGCAATCAGAATCATATTTCTTGCGGCCTTGGTTTTGGCAAACAAAGCAATACGGGTTATTACCATGGGAAGTAGAAGTTTGGGACCACCCCACAGAGGAAGACTTGGGGACCTTCAAAGGACTTCTCTTTCGACAAATCCCCACCTTTCTCTTGGGATTTGGAAGTATCTTCCTTCTGGTCACCACCACGATGGTTCTTCTGCTTAACACTGGTTCTGACCAATTTATCTGCCTTCTTTCCCAATTCTTGGGGAGAAGTCAGATCTGAGTCCAATAGGTACTGGTCCAAAAGCTGGTTCTGACAATTATTAAAGATCTGCACCCTCATAATCACATGGTACACTCCTTGGTAGTCATGCACTTTGCTTCCATGTAGCCAGCCTTGCAGAGCCTTAGTGGCACTATCCACAAAATCTACCCAATCTTGGGTTTGTGCTTTCTGGGTGTCTCTGAACTTAATCCGGTACTATTCAGTGGTAAAGCGAAACCCATCTATTAGAGCACTCTTCAGAACTGAGTAATTATCAGCATCCTCTTCTCTAACAGCGTGTAGCTTATCTCTACCTTTGTCAGCAAAGAAGAGCCACAAGATAGCTTCCCATTGCTCCTGGGGGACCCTCTGAACTTTACAGACCCTTTCCAAGGCAGTTATCCATGTGTGGATGTCATCCCCAACATGGTAGGGAGAGACTATCTTGCTCTGGTTCCTATGGTCAAAAAAAGTTTCTCCAACACTAGGGACCTTGTTGCTGCCACTCTAGTCCCAATTTCTTCCTTGCTCTCTGGACTTATGGAGACTATTTGTCAAGGGCCAACTGCTCTTGCCTAAGCCTAGCTTTCTCAAGTTCAAGAAGTTGGTATTCCCTATTCAAAGAGTTTTCCCTTTCACTAGATATGGGGGTCCCTTTTGACTTTCCTGAGGCATTGGATTCTCTAGAGGAGGATCTAGACCTCCTTGGTGTACTCTTCACTCTCCCAGCAGGACCAAAGGGGGTACCCTCTGGGCCGTCTGCAGTATCCTCTGGGAGACCTGAGTTTTCCAGATGGGACTCATTAGGCTCCTCCTGGTCAGGGTTAGATTCAAGGTCATAGAGAGGTTTCTCTCCTGGCCTATCTTCAGTCCCCTGTCCATTCACTCTTTCCTCTTCATCTGACCCACTTGTTTTCTGAAGGTCATCTTTCAGTAACACCTCTAGGAGGCGTTGAGTGTTGGCTCCTTTCCCCGTCTTAAGCTTTCTAGAGGCACACAGTGCTTTCAGTTCTTGGAACAAATGTTCACCATATCTATCAGTCAGAGAGCCACTTTTTGAAGACATACTAAGTGTGGTGTGGTGTTGCATCTACCTAACCTAGTGGGATCTAAACTCTCTGAGGTTGGAGAAAGGTTGTGCTAGACCCTTGCCTACTCAACCCTAAGTTCAGTAGAACTTACTATTCTAAGCTTGTATTATATGTGCCTAGTATTAGTGATGGTTTTTCAATTAATCACTACAAAGAATTATCCGGTAAAACAATGCAGGCTTGAATCCCAACCTCTGCACACCAAGGTGAGCAGCTGGCTTGGTATATGATGTCCACTTATGTGAGCGGGCACCCTGCACCAGTCCAGATTTAAGAGGTCTTAGACAACCTTAGAAACCTCTCTAAGTGGCAGCTTTGGAGAGCAGCCTTCAGGCTTAGTCCAGAAGGCGTATAAAGCAGCTTGTTTTACCATCGTGCAATCTTATAGGTATAGATTAAGTGAAAAAGAACCGCACCAGGTAATTATAAAAATATGTATTTATTATATAATACTTTCTAACACAGACAAATATCTCCTACCCTGAGATATCCACAATGCACACAATACTTTGGATAGAAATCACATAAATAGCACAAAATACACAGTGGAGCCCTGGGGGGACCAAGCCATATACTAAGAAAGTGGTATAATAACCACAACTTGGGTCAAGACAATGTCGAGAGGATGTAGAAGTGCTGGGGACCCAAGGAACCACCCAAGGTGAGAGACTAGGGGCCCCACGGAGATCGTGTGCAGTGTGGGAACACAACCACGTTCACCATACAAATCAATGTATAAGTCGAGGTTGGAGTTTTAAAGATTAAGGACCCTTCCTAGTGTACCCTGAAGAAACCCCATGGAAGACAGAAGGTTGGAGAGCCACCCCACTCGTGGATACCCTAGTACCCACGTTACCTTCACCAGGAAAGCCAGGTGCATAGGTGTGAAGTGGTGTCGGAAACCGCTGTCGAACCCAACAGAAGACTTCAGGAAAGTGCCGCTTCTGGAGAAGGAGAAAGTGTCTGGTGTAATCCAAAGGTGTATTCTAGTTGAGAGGTTCCTTCAAGCAGAGGGGACAGAGTCTTTGTCACTCAGGAGTGACCAGGAGATCTGGAAGAAGAATGCCCACCGATGTCGGGTGTTGCAGGAGAGTTGATGGTGACCTTGACTCTATAGCTGTGAGGACCAGGCGACACTGAGAAAGACCAGGAGCCATGCACGAGCTGTCCCACGTCTGATGTCGAGAGATGAGGGGGCGCTGTCCGGCAGGAGCACCAACCAGCCTTGGCAACTGCAAACAATGTAGGAGTCAAAGAAGGTACACTGTTCGGACCAGCAAGGGCCAGGGGTCCCACCACAAGCAGGGGAGTCAGGGCAGGCCCCAGCAATCAGGGGAGCCCAAAAGAAACCAAGGTGACCCTCAACAGCACCCACAGGCCAGAGGCAATGGAGTCGCAAGAGTACCTCAAGCAGCTCACCAAAAGATGCAGGCCACGGTACAAACAATGTAATGTGGACAAAGACATTGGTCACGGGAGATGCTTGAGGTGCGAGCTACTTGGTGCCCAAAGTGCTTGTTGGAAAGAAGGCAATAAGCCTTTGTAATTGCAAGTCAATGCAGTGCACAAGGGTTCATTTCCTGGGGCTCCCACGAGGTATACTGTCCTCAAACTTAGTGAGAAGGCAGGGCAGGCCTCAAGAGCTGTGGAGAAGCACAATCTGTGTTGCAGAACTTTTCGGAGTACGTAGATGCTGGGGAGAAGCAGAGCCATCAGCTTAGTTGCAGTGCCTGGGAATGCAGGGAAGTGACTTCTTCTCTCAAAGGGAGATTCTTCAGTTGTCTTGGATGCCCACAAGCCCTGGAAGGTTGTTCAGCAGCAGGAGGCTGAATCGTGTCTCTGGTCAGCAGCAGCAATGTTGTGCTGTCCTGGTCCAGAAGACTGGTACCAGGAACACTGAGAGCCTAACATAGGGCTTTTCCAGTGCTTGGAACCATACCTCCCACACCGTTTACGGTCCGGAGGTATGATTCCAACATGTTTGATACCAAACATGATAGGATTTGTTGCAGACAATTTTGAGATGGTCATCGCGTAATCACACGCTGCCCCTCTATGTGGTATATGGCTGCTTCACTTACAACCTGGGAGAATGGACTCCGAAGGCTGTAGGGGTATCCTGCTCCTGCAGGGGCACCCTCACACTTAGAACCAAGTACCCTGACTTCAGGATTGCAGAGGCCTGCTATAGAGGGGACTTATAGGTTTTAAGTGCAGTGACCCTACATATAGGAAACCTATATCTTTCGTAAGTTGTGCCAGCACCAGCTTACACAGGCTGCAATGGCATGCCCGTAGTTAAAGTTTGAATGGTCTCCTATGGGTGCATAATACATGCTTCAGCCCATGGGGGACCTCTAGGGTACCTATGCCCTGGTTACCTTAGTACCATATGCTAGGGGCTGATAAGGGTACCCCAGTATCCAATCTGGGATGTACCTAAGTACTTGTCATAAAATTTAAGGGAGAAAGCAGAGAGACTGGGGTTCTGATTAGCAGGATCCCAGTCAGACTAGTCAATAACAGCTTAGAACCAGGTTAAAAGTGTGGGTAACCATGCAGAAGGATCCTACCTTCCTACTGCCACTGGTCAAGATGAGACTTTGAAAGAAGTTGTTTCACTCAAGAGGTCAGGTTGGCCAAAAGAAAAGAGTTTGTTGAGTTGCAAATGGTCTTGAAAGTATCTAATGAATTGTCTGTGAATGGTGGAAAATTGGTGTGTGCCGATAAGCTGGTTCCTCCTTTGTGTTTTGCCAAAGGATAATGGAACTAGCGCATTCAGTACATTTGGTGTGGACTGTAACCTAGAGGAAAGTAAGGGATATTTTTGGTGGCCAAAGATGGGTGGAGAGATTAATAACTTTGTTAAAAAAATGTGTGAAGTGTAAAGTGAGTGATACGATTCTGGTGACTGAAGGCACAGTTGAGTCTCTCACGTTGTGTCCAAGTAGACACCATCAGTCTGGAAATTAAGAAGTAGAACAAAAGAAAAAAAACAAGACAACAGGTCTTTTCTGTCTATGCAACCGGAATCTGGAACAACATCCTGTATCATTCATGACTGCCCCAAAACTGCTCCAATGGGAAAGAGTTGAAGACTCATTTCTTTAAAGTACACAACATCACAATCTATTAACCATCCACAACTCAGCTTCCTTTCCTATTGCTCTCTGACTTAAAGCTTGCCTTTGACTATGTACAGTACTTCACTGCTTTTGGCTAGGATCGCGTTCTAGAAATCACACATACACACATGCATACAAACATACAAACATACATACATACATTATAGATAAAAAGATTGTGGGTTACAGGTCAATTGCCCGGCGCTTAAAACAGTCTCAGACACTGGTCCCCACCAGTGTAGTACAGTATATTAGACACAAATTCTTCTGAGATCAATGTAAGTCTAACATTCAAAAAAAGAACAGATGATAAGTCTTCTTATTCATTCGTTTTTATTCTTGTTCCGTCAGAAGTCAAAGTTCACAAAAAGTAACACACAATGTGCCAACACGTGTTTCGCGCCAACTGCGCTTCTTCAGGGCTGTCACATAAACAGAAAATTGTATATTTTAGAGCTCATATAGACATACTTTTTTATTTACAAATTAAACACATTTTGATAAAAATTCAATATTCAAATAAAAGAAGGACTCCATCATTATACTATTTCATATAAGCATACTTGTTTGTTCACAAAATACACACACATTGAAAAACAATTTATATTCAAATTGAAGAAGAACTCCATCATTATACTTATCAACAGTACCCCGTGGCTAAATACAGAAAGGAGTTGGAAAAAGGAGTGAAAAGAGAAAAAGAAAGAGAAAGCGAAAAAAGAGAGCGAAAAGGGGGAATACATGAAGGACTGGCCTATTATTAATCTGTCCTGAGCTCAAAATTTATCAATGTGAATATTTAATAACTATACGATTTAATAGTCAGTTGGACGTGCGACAAAATTGTACCTTTTTAATCCTTGTGTGATCTCTGTTAGAATGGCTCCAACATTGTTCCAAATTAATTCAAGCTCCCTATTTTAGAAACGGTTCCTAAAGTATAAATTTATTATTTTAATAAAATGTTCAATGACTTGTCTAATTAGACCCAAGTTTCTTTGTACCAAACTAAAATAATCTCACCTTATTTATGTTCAAATTCCACTATTCAGTATTTATCAATTAGAATCCGGTCAATTTGAAGATTTATGTTTTTAGCGTTCCATGATAAGATCTAAAAAACAATACATTTGAGCAGACTTTTAGATCCCCCCTAGGCTTCCAAAATATAGTTCCTGCATTTCAAAGGTAATAACAAGCTGTAAATTAGGTCCCACTTGACTACCCATATTCACGATAACCATCTCTGCAAAATTTATACAGCGTTATAATCAACACAGTGTTAATCTAGATATAAAAACACTGTAAATAGTGAAGGTAGTACTATGGACAAATCAACACAAGTAAAATAGCTTTCAATACTACTATCAGATAAGTTCAGAGTGTAGCAAGCAAAAGTCCAGCTTCATCTAAGCTAACAATGTTAAGAACCCCTCAATTAGACTCGAGTGCGAGTACGCATGGGTTCCTTCTTACCGCTAAGTCGATTTACGTCCAGAGCTCGATCCGTCTGTTCAGCAAGTGAACTGCCGGTGTTACCCTACTACTATTTATGCTCCTCCTATAATTGATAGATTGAAAAAACGGTGGGCAAATGTTTAAAGTGCCACCTCACTTAAATACATTATCAGTAGTTGCCGGTAAAAACGTAGAATTATTTTAATTGAAAACCATGATATGTGTCAGTAGAGCCCATGTGTGCCTTAATTTTATTGATACAAGATAAATAGTAACATGATTTTTGAGCGAAAAATAGAACAATGCCTAGCATCCCAAAATGGGATTCGAACTCCTAACGCAATAAACACAAAAATATCTGTCTTCTGACTAAGTGAGCTATCATATTATTTAAAAACAAGATGTGTAATTAGAAGGATAAGTTATTTAAATTATTAACTATCCTTGTTACTCTATGATTGGAGTAAAAAGTGAACATAGAGGCTCCCCAATCTATATATTTAAAATGTAAAGAATAAAGAAATCTATTACCAATTTATACCATTATATCAACACTCGATCCATCTATGTGTTTCTTTGTACATAAAAATTATATCGATGATCTTTGTTTCTCTCAACTCATTGAGGTGGACTAGAACCCCCGTATTGCTGGATATGATAGTATGGGGTTATAGTTAAGTGAGCTATCTCATAGGTTGACTTCAGTTTAAGTTAATGACATTTTGAACATTAGGTCCTACAACACAATTCTTTAAAAAAACGTAGAAGACCCATATGGTCAGTGATCGCAAAGTCAGTTGTAATTTGAATATAATAAAGTTTTAAGTTCACCATCATAGAGGAATATCTCAATATTGTACTATGCTTCAGCCCTTGGGGGACCTCTAGGGTACCTATGCCCTGGTTACCTTAGTACCATATGCTAGGGGCTGATAAGGGTACCCCAGTATCCAATCTGGGATGTACCCAAGTACTTGTCATAAAATTTAAGGGAGAAAGCAGAGAGACTGGGGTTCTGATTAGCAGGATCCCAGTCAGACTAGTCAATAACAGCTTAGCACCAGGTTAAAAGTGTGGGTAACCATGCAGAAGGATCCTACCTTCCTACTGCCACTGGTCAAGATGAGACTTTGAAAGAAGTTGTTTCACTCAAGAGGTCAGGTTGGCCAAAACAAAAGAGTTTGTTGAGTTGCAAATGGTCTTGAAAGTATCTAATGAATTGTCTGTGAATGGTGGAAAATTGGTGTGTGCCGATAAGCTGGTTCCTCCTTTGTGTTTTGCCAAAGGATAATGGAACTAGCGCATTCAGTACATTTGGTGTGGACTGTAACCTAGAGGAAAGTAAGGGCTGTTTTTGGTGGCCAAAGATGGGTGGAGAGATTAATAACTTTGTTAAAAAATGTGTGAAGTGTAAAGTGAGTGATACGATTCTGGTGACTGAAGGCACAGTTGAGTCTCTCACGTTGTGTCCAAGTAGACACCATCAGTCTGGAAATTAAGAAGTAGAACAAAAGAAAAAAAACAAGATAACAGGTCTTTTCCGTCTATGCAACCGGAATCTGGAACAACATCCTGTATCCTTCATGACTGCCCCAAAACTGCTCCAATGGGAAAGAGTTGAAGACTCATTTCTTTAAAGTACACAACATCACAATCTATTAACCATCCACAACTCAGCTTCCTTTCCTATTGCTCTCTGACTTAAAGCTTGCCTTTGACTATGTACAGTACTTCACTGCTTTTGGCTAGGATCGCGTTATAGAAATCACACATACACACATGCATACAAACATACAAACATACATACATACATACATAAGGGGTGTTGTACAAGGTCAAAGGCAAAGCTACAATTAATGAATGATTCAATGGGTAAGTGAGTTGTGAGAGCAGCAGTAGGCTGACACACCCCCATAATGTAGTGTTCTTTAGAGATGCATGTACTCAGCTTGTTCCTATATTGGAGCATTGGTGGGGCAATTGTGATTGATACAGGGATTGTTTCCAGGTCCCGAGTGAACATATGGAAAAGTCTGTTGCCTTGCCTTTCTTTTTTGCACTTCCTTGTTACTTGTGACATTTTGTCCCAGCTGCAGGTGTATCAATAACCAAAGGAGAAATTGAGCTTGTCAGCCATATTGGCAGGGTGCATGCCTTAATGACTTTATAGATCAAGTAGCAGGTTTTAAATATGGTGAAGGCCACCTTGGTGAGCAAATCTAATTTCATCAGGGTGGAGCCGATGGGGGCATATTCCTTTAGGCACTTAATGAGGCCTGCAGTAGCATGTATGATGTTCTTTTGGACACCGCCTTACCTGTAGCAGTGCAATGCCAAAATATAGGTGTAAGAGTGCATTAAATAGCTGCTTGCACATATATTTACATATCTTTCTCTCTGTTAATTTCTTGCTGTTACCTTTGTTTACTGCAATCGTTAGATCTTGAATGCTGTTGTTGGGTCCTTAAAAATGTTCACCCTCAGTGCTGTTGCTATCTCAATTTTCTCCATCTTTGGTGACTCACTTGTGTTTTGATGTTTGGCTGTTTCTAAACTATATTAAACCCCTACCTGTACATTTTACCTATAGGATTACGCACACCCTAAGTTTAGTAGCACAGGTAAATCACGAGTGTATTTTCCAGTCTTTCCCCTTGTGCCAAATCTTGATTGTATCAGATATAAGGATGTGCTGGTAAATCAAACACCATTTGTTTTTGCATGGCATTTTTTCCATTCTCTATGCTATGAGCACATAGTTGGCTTGTTACAATAATTCCTTTCAGAGGAGCAGATCTGTGAAGGCCTCTGGAAGTGGCTCATCTTGGTTCAGATTGGGTTGTAATACCCAGCCAATCGCCTGCCGGGTTTCGAATTGTGGTTTGAATATGACAACAGGCAGAGACCCTACTTTGGGCGTCTTTTGCTATGTAATTAAATGTAATTAAAAGGTTGCTCTCCAGGTATCCTGTGGATTTTATAGTCCACCATTTTATGGTTGTACCCATAGCAAATTAAGTCAGGTCTCGTAGCCGTTATGTTTTCATTCCACTCTGACGTTTTTGAGCATACATTGCATCTCATAGCAAGGCTAAATACTGTAGAATGTTAGATGCGCTTTGAACATAAGCTCTTGCTCTTTGGATGGTTGGCTCAGACTGATGGTTTGCATACTCTGTGTGTGTCTGTATGCACCTGCACAAGCTTTGTATATGGTACCTCCAAGTTGGCTTTGCAAGAGACCAGAGGATGCTAACATCTGGCAGTTGTGGGTACTGTGAACTCAATAATATGAACATACTTGGGCAATATAAAAAATTAAAATGTGTTCATGTTGGAGGGTTAATATAACATGGGAACTGTGTCTACTTAAGCATTATAGAAGTTGTTGATGTAAACATATTTAGGGATTAAAATAACTGATTTTTTTTCTGTCTGTGACCGCCTGCTTTTCATGGAGGTAACATACTAAAACAAATTATTATAATGTCCTTGTGGTATTACCAGGACACATAGGCATACAACCGAATGTATTTTATGTATTTATTTATGCTTACGGCTTTTCTCTAGGATATTCTTTCCTCTAGGATTTCCTCTTCCCCGGGATTTCCTACGAGGTTATGGCCTTTTCTGTAAACCTTTCAATTTTCTCCTCTTCCCAAGAGCCGTCTTCTCCTATTCCTCAGGCATCAATGGACAGGTGGGGAGGTGATATACCCGTAAGAAAACCATACGAAAATGTGAGTGTCTTTCTTAGACCATCCCGTCCCCAATAATGCATCCACGACCGTCAGCATGCAGTGCGCAGTTCTCTCACCACTTATGCCCGTGCGTCCCCAAAAAAAGGGTGCCGTTCCCCAGACCACCACCTCTGTAAAGACAAATAGAGTAGGAAAGGCACTTGCCTGAGGCCATGCCCCTCCCCTGGGCTCGTGACGTCAGAAACCACAGTGTCCTGCGTTCAAAAGCATAGAATGGAGCTCGGCTTCCTTTGAGGAAGCCCTCTGTCTCTGGAGACGGGTCAGCGTCTTCTCCACGAGTCACCGTGGGCGGGGCTGCCTCCAGAAGATTGCCAGTTTGCTTCCCATGGCCTGTAGCCTCAGTCAGAGAGTAGTTGTCCTCATGCGTATGTTCTCTTTCCTGAACTCCATCCTCCATGCAGCCACATTCCATCTTGCCTCCTCTCCTTGCACACCCGTTTCCTGGTCCTGAGCAGGCGCCCCCCACGTGGAGCTACTGGATAGCTAAAGAGGAGATGGGTTGTGGTCTTCCCCTTGGCCGTCGTACCTCCCTCCTTCCCCTTCACCCTACCCCCTACCCCTCTACGCCCCATTCATCCTGTCTTCTGTGATTATAAATATTGTTCTGTCGAGACCTTCTTTCTGGCTGATGCCCGGTGGAGCTACTGGATAGCTAAAGAGGAGATGGGTTGTGGACTTCCCCCTCGGCCGTCACCTACCCAGCCGGTCCTTGGACAGACTTTCCTTCGTTTCTCTCTGTCGTACCTCCCTCCTTCCCCTTCTCCCTACCCCTCTATGCTCCATTCATCCTGTCCTCTATGACCTCTAAATGTTGTTCTGTGGAGACCTAGCTATTTGGCTGATGCCCGGTGGAGCTACTTGATAGCTATTGAGGAGATGGGCTGTTGACTTCCCCCTCGACCGTCACCTACCCAGCTGGACCTTGGGCAGATTTTTTCCCTTCGTCTCTCCATCGTATCTCTCCCCTACCCTGTTACCCTACCCCTTAGCCTTCTACGCTCAAAGATCTTTATATGTTTCCTGCAACTGATGTAACCTGTTACTGATGTAATTTTGAAACTCTGTGGAATTCATGTAAAGCGCTCTGATACCTTAGGGTCTAATCAGTTTTTATTCCTGAACGCTGAGACCTGAGCAACATGGCTGATGCCCAGTGGAGCTGCTAGACAGCTAAAGAGGAGATTGGCCCTGGTATCCCCCTCGACCGTCTCCTACCGAGCCGGACATTGGACATAGTTCCCCCTCGTCTTCCTGCTTTTGGCTCCTTCCTCCTCCCCCTCCCTCCCACGAACTCTTGCAACATTTACTGTACTTTGCTATGCTCTTGAAACTGATGTAACTTGTAACGCAATAATCCTAAATGTAAAGCGCTCTGATACCCCTTGGGGTCTGGTTCGAGATATATAAAACATTAAACAAACAAACAAACAAACAAACAAACGCCTCGGTGAGGGGAGCCCTTAGTTGCGCCATTGAGCCGAGACTCCTCCAGGGGCTAGATGCCGGAAGGGGATGTATCCCTGCTGACGCTCCAATACGTAAAGGAAACCAAAACTAACTTATGTTATTTAAGGCGGTGTCCCGGGGGTCTCATCCTCTTTGTCTTCTTGGACCCCAGGGAAGCTGCAGGAGCGTCATAAACCACCCACCCACCCGGCAGAAGAGCAAGGCGGTGCGCTGACAGAGAACAGAAAAGGGGCATACACAGCGATGGAGGTTCAGCCACTAGATGGACCCCAGGAGGGGGCAGGATTGAAGTGTGCAGAGGGTAGGCGTGGAGGGGACTGACCTGCTGGTGGTCCTAGACTCTACTGCCCTAACCCGCAACGTATGGACTGAGTAAAATCTTGGGGAGGCTGCCTGTGTACAGGTACCCCGGTGGGCCGGTGCACTATGCGGTGCCCAGGATTTTGAGTAATGCAACTGTTTGCTGTAGCACGTTGGGGCCTGCTGGCACAATGTGCGCAGCTGAGTAGGACGGCCCAGTCGGCCAAATTCAAGGTGCGCTAAGCGGTGCCTTGGATTGCAAGTAATGCAACTGTTTGCAGTAGCGCGTTGGGGCCCGCTGGCACAATGTGCGCAGGTGAGTGGGGCGGCCGAGTCGGCCAAATTCAATTTAAAGTGTATGGCCAGGCTGAAGATCAAGTGTAATGTCTGGCCTACTTTTTCTCACTGCTTTTGACATGTGGATGTCGCTAGTGCGATGCTGTGAATAATGATATATACAAGTGGAATACTTTTACTCTCGTAATGGTTTGTGTTGATTATCTGATTTGATGTGAATAAAAAAGTCTACGCCTTGGACAACATAACCTGCTTCTGAGAGTTCTTGGCCCCCGCGTTGGGCGGTAGGCTGTCAGAGGTGGGGGAGGAGTGAGTGTTACATTGTGCGCATACTATTCGTGCCTTTTTAACTCACCACCCCGTGTGGCGTTCAAATGTTGCTTCTGGTTACGGCAGATACAGTGTTGCTGTGCCACTCGTCAGCGGGATTAACGTCAGCCATATTGATTCTCTAGGCTGGGGCAGTCTCCTGACCACACCTATTTAGGGTGGATGATGTAATGTCCTTCCTCCTACAGGCCCTACTAGGTCAGGCTGTTAGAGAAGGTTTTCCATCAATGGAGCCAATGGGGGATCCGTCTACTGAAAACTCTAAATGAGGAGGGTAGACTAAGATCCAGGGGCGTAACACAGGCCCCCGCAGCCCCCGCGGTGCGGGGGGGCCCCCTAGCTGCACGGGGCACCCCAGCACAAACTCGGGCCCAAAAGATCCAGATTAAATCCGGATGGGGGGGCCCCTCCATGTAAGTGGCAGGGGGACCCCCTCAACTTTCGTTACGCCACTAAGAACTTGGCGGGCAGGATAATCTGTCATATTTGCGAAAGCAGATCCTAAGTGCTTACCATATCTAATCTACTTTAGAGACTATCCTAAGGCATTTTGGAAAACCTTTGTAGTATTTTCTGAGGGTGTAATGGGAACCGTGAAAGGTGTCAGTGCAGCAAAATAGAAAGTGCAAAATCTGGTTACTGGGAACCAAAAGGGAAAGGGGCAAGTTTGTAGCCCACCTTCTCTTTCAGATTTGAAGTCTCCATTCCTCTTTTGGTGTACTGTGTACAAGATGAAACTCACTGCACCTACAGATCACAAAGTTTTTTATATACAAAGTACACAAATGTATCAGTCACATGCAGTAAATACTGTTGGTGTGTTCCAGTGACCCACCAAGGGCACATGTGTAGGCCCTGAGCATACTATACACCAGATCCAAGGGCTGGGGTTGTGCTTGGTTTCATTGATTGACCATGCACTCACATATAATATCATGAACATGGTCTGGTGCCATAAGGTTGGCACCATGTTTGCTACAATAATATTAAGCAAATGCTAAATGACATAAACACATCATAGCATTCGGAGTAGAGAGAAAATAGCAGTGACTACTACACCTGCCTAGGAAAATTGAAGGAAAAGCTGTGATGTGCACAGAATGGTCTCCCACTCCCACCAGTTGTTAAGACTATAGAGGAGCAATGCATATTGTGGAAGGATGTGAACCAAGAGGGCCATGCTCAGAGCAGGTAATAATACTGTCGGTCTGTTTGCCCAATAGTGACTTGGGACCGCTGGAGTGGTGTGGAGAGGGGGGCACGCTCTTCAGACTTCATGCTCCATGAACTATCTGGGCAGCAGTGCAATATCAGTAAAGGATGTGAGCGGCACAGCTGTGATGCCCAGCCACGTTAGGAGCACCAGAGAGTGCTATATGTGCTACCAGAAAATGCTTTGGTAAAAGGCAGGCTCTTCAGTGGCAAGGAAAGGGAATGTGGGGGGACTTCCTACCACTTGACAACACAACTCAGCAAAGGCAATCCCAGCACAGATGTCAGAGTCCAACCCACTCTTTTCTGGCTAAACATGTTTCATCATAGTCAGTGCACTTTATTGTGGACTTGGAGTGGGTGATGCCTTCATTATGCATCGGCAGCCAGTAGCATCGGGCTACATCTTATGTTATCACTTCACAAACTTGGATTCTATTTATGTTTTATATCTTTACATTTTAATGCGGGATTCCTGTCAGACCCGAAACAAAAGGAAGCTGATGGAACCTCCTATATTGCTTTGCATATCTCTGGTGCAGATAAAGACTTGGGATGTTGCAACCAAGATGTCTGCTTGTAAGGGTTTATCCCCGCAAAGGCACAGAAACCATGTAATAAATAACATAGAGCATAACATTGTATTAACACCACAAGTCATGTGCTATGACTAAGAAAGAAAATCCCCTTAAATGTTTCATGGAGCTGTCTGAAATTTAGTTCAATCAATTAATCAATAACATTTATAGAGCGCGCTACTCACCCGTGAGGGTCTCAAGGCGCTGAAGGGAGGGAGGGGGGGGGGGTGCTGCTACTGCTCGAATAGCCAGGTCTTGAAGTGTTTCCTGAAGGTGAGATGGTCCTGGGTCAGTCGTAGGTTCACTTCTGCTTAGAGGGTTCGTTTGACTGGCAGCTGGCACTCAATAAAAAGCTCTTGAGTTGGTCCTCAACTAAAGACTTACTTTTAAACCTCTTCATCAAATGCTTTCAGTTTTTAAGGAACAATCTGAACCAAAGAGCTGCAGTCAGACTTCACTGACTGGAGAAGGTCAGAAAAAGTTCTTCCATCTTTGCAAGGCAGATTGTTCTGGAGCCATTTCTCACTTACGCACCACACCCAGGAAGTTAAACTTTATAGTTAGTGATTCTTCGCATGCCCGGTGTGCTCTACCGGGTTCTGCCCAATGAACATCCACCGGTTCACAAACCATGTCCAATGAGCAGCAAACAAAACACCAACCATTTTCAATTTAAGAGTTAGGGCCCTGTTTAGAGTTTGGTAGATAGGATACTACACCGCGAATGTGGCAGAATACATAGTCCGCCAAACTCACAGTTCTGCTTTCTATTAAAAGTTGGGGAACCCCTATGTTTCTACCAGTGGAGTCTCTGCTGGCGTTGCCAGTAGTACCCTTTGCCCATTGTCCCTACTCACATTGAGCCATTGGTCTCTAACTCAGACTGTCCAGTGTAGTCAGGGCAGACGTTCCAATATAAGGGACTACGCGAGAAAGCGTGTCAGTCTTGAACAGAAAACAAATAAATGAAGCCCACACAAAAATTCCCAGCATGTCAGGAACATTTATGGGTTTTTTTTCAAACACAAACTCTCTTTTTGGGAGTTTCATAAAATCAAAAAATGTTGCTGTGCACGCAGCACCTTGAGACCCTTACATGTGAGTAGTCGCGCTTAACAAACGCCTGATTGATTTGATTGATTGATTGATGTTGAACATTGCACCTGCACAACAAGCTTCAGTGCTTTCAGGAGAGCCACCATGGTGGCAGCCCCTCTGATGGCACAGAGATCTCTGGGTGCATGTTTGAGCAGACTACAGCCTGCCAATCTCTAAATAATGAGAGCCTTAGTTTTTACACATCACTGCAATCCACACAGGCTGGTGGCATGAGGCTAACGCATAATGGACTTCCTCAGGCTGCTTCTAGCTCTGGACGTTCAGGTCTTCACAGTTTTAATGTGCCAAAGGTAGGAGTGATATCTTCCAGTAGCGACCTTTCCATCGATACTAGGTAGCGACTAGGAGAAAGTGTCTTCCGGAAAGAGTCCCAATGGAGGAAAAGGCACTAAGGGAAAAAACTCTGATATGGTGGCGAAGCTCCAGGGCTAAACAGAGGTACTTGCCTCAAGAATCGAAGAAATACCCTGAAGAAGTAGAAGGCAGACTCAGCAGAGTTGAAGCTGAAGAGCGAGTGAGGAACCTGAAGGAAGCAAGGCAGGAATCAAGACTGACAAAATCCAGGGGAAAACCCCAAGAGAAAGTTTAAGAGCGCGGGAACACATTGAACCCACTTGAAGCGTTATGACATAAAACGTAGAGAAGATTTCCTCCTTATATAGGCCAGAAACAGGAAGTTACTTCAGGAAAAAACTGCCATTCCATATTGGAACGGGTAGGTCTCCTTAGGGGTCTGTAATGTAGACATATTGGATTGGATTCAATACTATCCACTTAAAGATCCTCAATGAGTGACAATGGGAAGACGAGAAGCCATGCTGACGGAGGCGCACAACATGTCTCTTAGTGAAGACCTCCCAGGGAGAGGAGCGATGGAGAAGGAGACTGCTCGGGCATGCGAGACATGAAAATGTATGTTTATTTAGGGAAAACACTGGCCTGCCGATGCTCCAGAACGGAGAGAGCAGCCCAACCCACCCACCCAAGGTATGATCAGGAAGCGATGGCAGGCGGGATGGTGACTATCATAACGGCACAACAGTCGGGCCCAAAGTGTTGCTCAGCAGCCTGTGGCTGGCCGCATAGGAGGTCAGGGTGCTGAATACCAAGGCTACACAGTCTTAATTCCAACCTCATGCCTCTTTAACCCTCTTACTGTCGCAATAATATCTCTTTTATACAGGTTCTTTTTCGTCCCTGCTTTCTCTCTTTGTCTCTGTTTTTCCATCTTTCTCTTCCTCCTTCTTCTCCCTTTTGCGTTTTTCTCTCTCTTGCTCGGGCTCAGAGTCTATTGAGGTAATATAAGTGCCAATCCCCAAAATAGAGTGCCAGTGTGCGTCACCGGCAGCCAACGGCTCAAATTAAGCACTGCGTGTACACCACAGTTCTGTCTACTACAATGTCTCTCCATATGGACATGCCACGCCATACTTTACTTTGACACAAAGAGTGAGGCCCATGCTTTGTCCTCTCCGCACTGCAACCTCTGCATCCATGCAACTTACACTGTGTTAGCAACACTCTTGTATGGTCTTAGGAGGTGTGGCAGAATATATCTGTCTAGGTGGCCATGTTCTACACTAACTTGTTAACTACTGGTCAAGGAGTGCCTAGCACCACAAAGAACATTCCTTCGATGCCCTAAGAAAATAATCTTAATAATTCCAAATATAGCACAATGCCCGAGTTTCCTTTTCTGACGTCAGGTCTAGACTGTAATTTAATCACTGTATATGAAAAGTATTAAAAGGTTGGGCCCCCGTTGTTCTATAAAGACTTATGGCTGCATGTGCCTTTGGTATTTCAAGGACATTCCTTCAATACTCAAGTCACTGTTCATGCAGAGACGGAGACACTTATCTTAAATGTTTTACATTTTATTTGATCAAATGCATCCTTTTCAGTTCAATTGATGCACCTTTTAGCGTTTACCTATTGGCTATTACTTGCTACTTATATCACTTTAGTGCCTACTTCTGGTTGAGTGAGGTGTCCAGAAAAACAGCAGAGAGTTCTCTTGGTGGGCGAGAGTGGGCGCTAACTAAAGAGGAAAATCCTCAATCTGGTGTTTAAGGACCTGATCATGATCATGGCGGATTGGATACTCCATCACAAAAACGATGGTTATCCCGTCCACCGTATTACAAGTTCCATAGGATATAATTGACTTGTATCTGGCAGATGGGATATCTGTCACGTGTGTGACGGAGTAACTCTGTCCGCCAAGATCGTAATCGGGCCTTAGTCCTTAGAAGAAGGGGAGAGAGTGAATGTTATATTTCAGATCAAGAGTAAAACAGCACCTCACCCTCCTGAGGTGAGAACTGGCAAACATATATCTGATTAAAGCCTGTTTCACTATAAATATTGAGGTGCTGTAGATAGCCAAAAATGTTTGTACCCAAATGATGGGAAATAGACTTGAGGCTATTCAATGATGAGGACTGATCTGAGGCATGACAATACCTAAGGAAGCCGCCATTAGGGCAGGCTTTCGTTTAGTACAACTTAAAATCCTGCATAGGGCATATTTCACAAGAATAAGATTATACAAGATTGGACGAATTACTAATGACAGGTGTCTGTGGAGCTGTGCGCCGGAGGGCTCTATAAGTCACACTCTGTCATCTGCCCATGTCTAAGGCCATTTTAGGAGGGGGTAACGAGGTGTCTTTAAGAGTATTTGAGGCTGAGATATAGGTCCAACCTAGGTGGTGCTCCTGGAGATATGGAGGGAAAAGACCCTATCCAAATATGACTTCCTGTATTGTAATACTACCCTGATGGTGGCGAAACAAAAAACAGTCCAATTAGAGACCAGTGAGTTTCCACTGAGGATGGCTAGGTAGACCCAAAATGTGGACTGGTGCATGCAGGCTGACGCGTTAATCTACAAAGAAGAGGGTGCTCCCAAAAATGTAACAAGATTTGGGACCGGTACTCTGAATACAAAGAGATGAATTGGAATGAATCAGGGTCCCAAGTAGATAAAGAGGAAGGGGAGGGTTGTGGTTAGGGACGTACTCCGGAAATGCCAACAGAGTCAGCTTGGTGAACTAACTGGTACATCTATAACAGTCAATTGTACACTTGACACGCCTGCCAAACTCTTTCCAGCCATTATATCATGAACCCTGTGTATGCCGTGATGCCTGATTGTTTTATCACCTTATATAAATTCAATAAAAATGATATTTTTAAAATGTTTCTTCCCTAAACCTGCCTAGCTTCACTATTAACCTTAATTCCCAAAGAGAATCACCAATACAGGAACAGGTGAAAATTTGCCCTGATATCTACTATCTAGATAGATAGATAGATAGATAGATAAATGCAGCTTGAAAAATCTGCATAAAACATTTGTCCCAAAAAAATAACAACATATCCATTTTGGGTGCTCCATGTTAAGTTTCATGCAGATGCATCAAGCAGGAGCCAATATAAAGGGAGGAGGGTGCCAAAAGTGTAATTTCCCATTTTAATCACCATAGAAGTCTTTGTTCCACAATCCAGAAAAACACGCCGGAACCGAATTACATCAAATTTAACATGCTGGGGAAGCTTCACAAAAAGTAATGCCTATTGCTTGGTTTAGTGTAAATACGTTCAGTAGTTTTTGAGAAATTATCATTTAAAAAAGGTGCTTGGGTTGGGCGGGAAGATGTTACATTTTAGAGATACAAGGACCGTTAAGCCATGGATCTCTGTGGCTCCAAAAATTGAAATAATACTCGAATCTGATTGGCCAAGAAAGCTTTTTCTCCCTTCAGCCATTTCGGGTTGGCGGATAAAAAGCACTGGGTGGCCAGCCGCAGAGGAATGAGTACACGGCCTGGCTGTAGGTCAGGCACTGGGGCCGACCACCGCTGTGTGCAGCCAAAGGTCGCGTGCCTTACGGATTGGCCGCCAGCAGTGGATCAGCTCAGAGCAAGGCCGGCTCCCATGCCATGTGGCCTCCTGCTGCTGTGAAACACCACAGGTTGGATGCCCACAGTGGGTTGGTCGTAGGGCCTGCTAATGACCTGTTCATAACAACACCTTGGAGCATTTACAGTTGTCTGTCAAAGTTCCAAGGGGAATGTGGCGTGCAATCTCGTTTATAAAATGAATTAAAACATGTTTAACTGCATCTGTTTTTATTAAGAGTGAGGTCATAAGAATAGCTTTTAGTTTAAATGTTACCATTTGCGTAGCTTGCGAATTTCAGCGTTTTTTTGGCACTACGCAATAGAAATTCATGAAATATCTCAGTGCTTCATGATTTAGAACAGTACCTGAGAACAATATTTCGCTGCCACAGCAATTCATGTAGAAAACCTGCAAAAACATTCTGATACACTCCATCGATGTCACTTTCATGGATGAATGGATTATGGGGGGCGGGGGGGGCGGTTTAACTTTGGCTGTGCGTGAGAACTTTAGCTTCCAGTTCAAAAACTGGGCCACAAATGTGTCAGTCCTTAGGAGCCCAAGACCTCTTTGATATATCGTCCCTGCAGTATTGTCTCTTCTTAAGAATTTTAATGTATGTGAGAAAGATATATTTGATGTGATGGGCACCAAGAAGCAGTGTTTGAAATATATGATTTATTCCAGCTGTCTTTCTTTCACTTGCAGGCTGACCTGATCCACACCATCGGCGAGAGCGCGGCGCTGGGGGCCGCCGGGGTGGTGCTCTGGGGCAGCATCCAGTATGCCAGCTCTCCGGTAAGACAAAAGCAGAAGGAAAAACATCATTTCGTTATAAATATCATTTCTGAGGGAAATAGCATTTGGTGTCTTGTCATATTGTGTAACAGGCACTGGGCATTCACGTCAAAACGAAATCTCCCACGTTAGTAACGCAAGGACATTAGTTTGCAAAGGTTGAACTGCAAACAATACTCATTCGTTTGTTCCTTCCCACATCCATACAACTGAGTGAAAGACGTTGTCACCCCCCCCCCCCTCAGTGGCATAACGCAAAATGATGGGGCCCATGTGCAGAATGTGATGAGGGGCCCCTGAGACGCCCATCCCTTACAGGTATTGGTTGGCCTTGGGCTGAATGAAGTGGCGTATAGCAAAATAATGCCCCCCCCCCCCCTGCGGAATGTGATGTGGGGTCCCAAGTCACCCATATCTCACAAATATTCAATAGTCATGGGCTGGATGGGGCCCCCTTTTCATGGATTGAGGGTCCCGGGGAGCGTCTGGGGCCCCCGGTTCCACAGTGGCCTGTGTTACGGCCCATGTTGAATGGGAACCCCTCAGAAGTTTAGGGGCTCCTAAAGGATCGGGCCACCCTGCGCCGCAGGGGCTTGCTTTCTGCTCGTGCTCATCCTGGGCATAGAACCTGAGGTGTACATATCATAGAGCAATGCCACCTGGCCAGGCACCAGCGACACTCATCTCGTTACTCTACACTGCCCGCTTTTCTTTCAAGAATGTCTACCTTCTAGTGCCTCCTCTGGCATGAAGCTCTTTCAGTCCTTCTAGCAGACGTAACTTCCTGTTTACCCACTGTTGCAACATAATGCACAACAAATCTTCAAAGATGCTCTACGGAAGTGTGATATTCCCGTACACCCTAGTATGTACGAGTTCCAGAACTCCTTTGTTGCTGTAGCTTCTGTACCTGCTTGCAAGTCTTAACTGTGGGCTTGTACAGTGGGCTTGCTGATGCCATGCGACAGGCACAACACAACCACCACCCGACACCCACCGACACTGGTTCCACACCTCTCCCATCACACTCTGCCCTCTGCAATGTCATTGAACCCCTGTATGTTTCTTCAACATCTGAGATGTTATCCTGGCTTCACCTATACATCACTATCCACAGCCTTCATATTTAATTAATAAAGCATGCCCAATCACAATCAAAGCAATAAAAAATGCCCACGCTTTCCTCTTTTCACATACACTTGTCTTAGCCATACATAGAATAACCACATTAGTTAATCCCATTAAAGTCATTCTGCACTTTTTTTAATGCGAGCTCTGCCCGCAGATGTGTGTGGTTTTCAGATCCACAGTCTTATTGCAAATGGCCACGGGGACATTCGGGCGCTGATTCACTAAACCCCTTGCACATCACTGCTCCCATTCAGAAAAAGCTTCAAGACTTTGCTCTTCCCTAGGGATGAGTAATATGAGCTCTCTAAATCAGCGTATAGGCTATCTGTTCTGCCTAGTGACAACTTGGTAAGTCGCAGCGCCAGGATACCCGCAGGGTGATAGTTTTTTGCGCTATATAAATTTATGATACAATACAATACAATTTGTTCACCTCAGAAATATATTGCATTTTGCATCTGGGCTAAATGCTCCAGCTGCATAAAGATCACGCAATCCAAAACACACATGCATACATGGATAGGCGCGCTGAGCTTGCATAGGCTGAAGCTATAAATGCCCGCAAAAAGGCAGGTGGATCAAGAGGAGTTAAAGTAAATAAATGCATTTTCAAATGCTAAATGAGTGTCCAAGGAACTGCCAAGGATACACTATGAGCGGAAAGGCCACCAAGGTAGCCAGGATGGAGGAAATTTGCTTATTCTCACATGTGGAGTAAATTTGCCTTGTTTGTTTGTTGGACAAAGACTCTATTGGTTCCCAGATCAACTTCAAAAACTGCTTAACCGAAGTCATTCGGTGGATGCACGCAAATCATCTCAATTGCAACACCAACAAAATAAAGTTTATACGCCTCAGGAAGTCCAATTCCTCTCACCTGGCCCTATGGTGGCCAAATGCCACCCCCGCACCACCTCCCGCAGTTGAGGTCGTAAAGAACCTAAGGGGTAAAATTGGACGCTACTCTGTCCTTTCGCCCGCAAGCCTTGGCAGTGGCTGGAACGAGTTTCAGCCTCATAACATCACTGGAAAAAATCTTTGAATATCTTTCACTGTTGGCAGAAAAACTGTAGCCATTGCAGTGATGACAGCGAGACTGGACTACTGGAATAGTTTGGATGCAGATTTATCCAAACAAATTCTGCAGAAATTCCAGGTGGTGCAACACGCGGTGGGCAGGTCGGTACTCAAACTCCCCCAACAGTCCTCTGCCTCAGCTGCCCTAAAAGTACTACATTGGCTGCCAGTGCACAATTGGGTTCTTTTATAAAAAAAATTAAACATCTTCAGAACCTTTACAGCACTGGTGCCACAATACCCAAGTTCCAGAGTGACTCACTACTCTACGGCATGGGTCATGGGATGGTTTGAGCCAATCTGCTCAAACCCCTCATGTATGGACTCAAAACACATGGAGGAAAATCCTTTACGTTTCTGGGTGCAAAGGCTTGGAACCAGCTTCATAGGGAGTTGAGGTTTATCGAATCAGATGGTATCATCAACGACTGCTCAAGAGATGGCTTTTTGGCATCTCTGTTGCGATGAGTTTTTCACTTATTCTCTGATGCACATCCCCCAGAATCCACTGAGTTGCCATAGTTACATTCTTCACCGCTTAGTGCCAGGATGCTCCTGTGGGAGTGGCAGCGTGCTTTACATGTACACGTTTCATTCATTCATACATTCAACTTAGCAAACACACAGCAGCAAGAAATGTGAGTGCTTTGTGGGTTTGAGAGAAACAGCAATATTGTAGCAAGTAGAACATTGAGGGCAAAATCGAAGGTTGACCCTCAAGAGGTTTGAGTTCCCGATACGAGACGTGGATCAATGGAGGAAGAGCACGGATGTGCATGGAGACCTATTTGAAGCATCATGAGAAGAGCAGTGAGCCCCAACAAAACTTTAAGGATGTAAGACTTGAAGAAGCCACGCACACCTCATAGGGGATGCAGTAGGATCCCTCTCTTGCTGTGAGTGGTGCTGTTTGAGCTGTGTAGAGCCGTTGGACATGATCAATCCATTCCACCCCTGCAGGTGGTCAACTTCACAGTATGCTGGAGCCTCACAGGCGGTGCAGGAGGTCCACCACTGTGTTTCCAACGAGGTTACACAAACAGCTGTAGGAAGAAAAGTATTTGAAGGGGAAAATTCAGGAGACCTTGGGACGTTTCTTTACCTGCCATCACTGATACATTGAATGGATAACCTTTGGCACACCTTGGCCTTCTTCCACGGAAATGCCACTCGGGGCATGGCACAGTTTACTATACTGGTTGGAAGAATCATGCGCGGCATAACCTGTACCAGTAAACATGGAGGAATTTCAGTACCAGCAGTCTGGAAACTTTAGTGTTGTAACCCTTAGAGTGTGCACATCCGTTCACACTGTCTATTTTGTGGAATCTAAAAGTGCATTACATAAAAGGCTTCCTCCTTGTATTAAAGACAAAAACCTATCTTATGGGCAATAACCACTGAGTGCCTGTCCTTGGATGGCATGGAATTTATTGTAGCAAAATACATAGTGGACATGTTTAGTTTTCACATTATCCAAAAGTATTCGTTTTTTGTGGCCAATTGTCCCACTTAGTCCTTCCCGATATGATCCAAGTCCCTTTGTGTAAACATCATTACAGGAGATCACACACATATCTCCCTCAAACAGACCCTAACTGCCTTTCAGACCAGAGAGTGCATAAAGGATTTGCTTTGCTTGCTGGACAATGGTATATCTCACAAAAGCCTCTCAAGACAGAATTCAGTCTCTCTCCAGGTGGTCTATAGCAAGCAGATAAAGACTGATCATCTAAGCATCTGATGGAAGCTTGTGAACCACATGGGTCTGTGCCTCAGGGAAGATTTGGAGAACTAAGCTTGGTTTGCTTTTAGTCTCTTTTGGGCCAGATTTTCTCCCCATTCTTTCAGGGGATTGCACGCTGTGACCGACCTAGAGGATTGGTTGACCACTATAATCCTACAATGATGATGGTCTGAGGTCTCCAGAGGGCAAATTAATCAGCCAGCTACTCAAAGAAGCCCATTGATCACTTGGATGTAAAGTAGCCTCACCCAGACCCGTGCCTCTGGCAGCTCTCTTCAGTGGAATACCCTTTTGGCAGAACTTTGGCTTCAACTTCTCCTGACATCGCTCTTTATCACAGACTCTTTTGTGCTGACTATTGCTGCTAGGGAGTCTGTCTCCGTCCAGACTTTAGAAAGTCCTTTCCATCTTTCTAGACAATTAGACTCATGTACCCTAAATATTAACTAACAGACACATGAAGACAGTCATCCGGATGTTCATAGGTGATATTACCAACAGCTGTCCCGTCTACACATGCGAGTTCGCCCTGCAGTGCCACCTCACCTAACATCCAGGGCACTCTCCTAATGGGTACGGTCGTATGGGGTCTGGCACAGTATACTTTCTGCCACTCACCATTCATTCAGCAAAGGGCGGCACTGACGTTTTAAGCTAAAAGTATATACCACCGAGGGAAGTATTGGATAATACAAATTTGCATCAAAAGCCTAATCAGAAAATTGGGCAAGACAAGTAATGTAATGTAATGTAATGTAATGTAATGTAAAATGTATTTCTATAGCGCCATTATCACTCAGAGAGTATCATGGCGCTCACCCAACCCAGATGAAGGGGGTTGGTGGGAGAGACACACTTCACGCTGAACATCACATTCCTAAACCATTGCCATACATGCAGCGTCAGTTCTTAAAAAAAGCCAAGTTTTTAAAGCCTTCCTGTATTGGGTTTCATGGGACATGGAGCGTGTAGCAAAAGGAAGCTTATTCCACGCTTTGGTCCCCAGTACAAAGAGGGATTTGCCCCCTCTAGTCACCAGCTTAAATCTGGGGGTTACAAGGAGGTTCTGCCCTGCAGACCTTAGGCATCGTGCTGGATGGTAGCGTTTAAAACCATTTTGTAGGTATTTAAGTAATATACATTTAAGTCAGAAATTAAATGTTAGATGTGATGTCCTTTTCCATGTGTCATTCATGACCTATAGAGATAGCATTCGGTTCACAGCACTCTTCCGGTTTCCTACATCCCACTTCTACTGCCTAAACTCTGGGGCATCTCTTCTCCCTGTTCCAGTACTTCTGCTTCTCTGACTTCCTTGCTGGCAGTGACACCTCCTCATATTTGCCCAGTTCTCCAACATCACTGAGCTTCACCTCCTATTTGCAGAGCACAAGCCTGTTTTGCCTAGTCGTCAAACCTCCATGCAACCAGCAGCACTACCCTGTCTGAAAGTATGGCGCTCAGGAGCATTTTCCATCGCCATTTATTCTTTGGGCATTCATGCTGGGTCATAAGGTTGTTACTTGTCTCTTTGGTTCAAAATGGTATGTGGTGTCTATGATTTCTCTAGCTATTCCCACCGTGATATGAAGTCGCTGCGTGATTTCTATGCAAACCCCCAAACCAACCAGGCTATCGTTCACTTCCGGGTCATACCAAAGGATTTTGCGATTCCAAACCCAATCATTGGGTTTGCAGCTGCAGAATGTCTTTTTCTTTCATACAAAACCCATTTTACGAGTCAGAAAAGGTTTTCGAACTCGTAAAATGGGTTTTGCAACTCATACTGAATCAAATTTGGAAGGGGCAAAAAAAAGGGCCATCCTTCCAAATCGCAATTCGGTATAAAATGCATCAGTGGTTGGGGACCACAATTCCTGTAGCACACCTTTGAACAATTACTGCCACCTCAAAGGAAGGTAACTGATTAGCAAACCGGAAGTGGTCTCTTTGGAAAGTTTCGAATGGAGCAGACAGTGGTCTAGGGGACAAATGTAAACAGCATTTCTGCTAGTGCATGGGTACTCGCAAACCTTTTTCTGGGTGCCAACATTTTCGGTCTATGGTGTGACCGAGGGCCGCATTAATGCCAGCAGGGTGGTGTGGGGGGGGGGGGGGAGGTATAAAGTGGGTGTAGTGGAAGTGAAGCATGTACATCTAGTGGCTGAACTGAATCGCACAATGTGGAACTGTACAACCTGAGGTGACGTGCTCCCTAGTTACTTCCTTTCTTTAACTGAAATGAACCTTTTAATAAATGATTGCCGTTTATTTAAAAATTTTTAATGTTAGTGCTGATTCCAGTAAACCGCAGCCCAGTGCTGCTGTTGCCCAGGGGGCAGCATGTTAAGGTCGGGGGGGCCGCACGTGGCCCCCGGGCCGTACTTTGAATATCATTGTGCTAGTGTTTCCATGCGCTGGCACATTAGGACCAGATTTCTTAGCGTCTGGTTGTTATACGCTATGCCCACCTCCCTTCGCACAATTACAGCTATTATTTCAGACTGCAGTCATTATGTCCAAATGATTTTTTATTTATTTGATAACATGCACGAATCACCCCCTCAGGGGTATCCTTGATTAAATTGGTCAAGTTGGAGATTTGCTCTACATGTTTTGTGCATATCCCCATCTAGAGTCGTCCTACAATCTATTTTTCAATTATTAGTACCCTATATCTCATCGAAGACCGCGTAACCACAAAACAGACTGTCTTGGCATCTTAGAATTTCAACACAAATTTATTGCTAGGGATCAGGGACTTGTATTTATTACCACGACTAGGTTCGCTCAGCTCACTAGGAAGTCAATTTATCCCCAAATTACTGCAAATGGTTTGTGAAGATGCCTGTAATTTGTAATCAGTAATACGGACTTGACCTGCAAATTAATCATTTGTGAAACTTGTTAAAAGTTGGTGCGCTTTGGGTAAGGTGATGTTAAGTCAGGAATGTGCCATACTTGGGGTATGTATTGAGAGTGGAGCTGTGCTTAATTTGAGCCGGTGGTTTCCAGTGCTCAACACCCGCACTTAATTGCCAACACCGGAACTTATGACAGTCTGCTACATGGTGGCACTGTTTGTCTGATTTGGAGACCAGCGCAACAACAGTTTATTAATTCAATATACATTAAAAATGACTAATACCTGCTGGGAGGCCATTCTGATAGTTTCGGGGGCTGAGAATAGTCAGAATTGTCACTCTTGTACTAGTGTGATAGTTAGTTGTTTGGTTGTTACTGTAATTGGCAAAACTGACATTGGCAATGAGAGATGCAAGCGGAAGTGGCCTCCTGATGAGACCACCAGGCACTTACATTTTTTTTTTAACAACTTCAGCATTAGAGTGAATTACATGGAAATAAAAACACCAAAGTAACAAATTGCTATTTTATGTGTACTCTCATCTCTAACATGCAGATTTTCTACTTCTCATCTGTGAGGGCAGGGAGGAGATTTTGCAATTTGTATTTTGTAATCTTGCGCATCAAGAACAGGCTCCAAACAAGCCTCAAAAACGTTACAAATTCAGCGAGACTTGCTGATTGTGTCAGTAAATTGATTATTGTGGCTGAAGCTATTGAAATATGATTACCTGGGATCCAATGCCTTTTTGAGGCAAGAAAAATGTGCTTAAGGTCCTCTAAATAGCTGAGAAAATACATTATCGAAGTACAAGATGTGGGTGAGACCTCTTGGATCATGAGTCTTCATCTCAAAATAGCCCCCAGCCCTGCGCCGGATTTGCATAGGTTAAGTGAAAGAATTATGCCTGAAAATTCATGGCTTACTTTTGGGAAATTAGCATCCTCATTTTGATTTTGATGGACAGCGTACAAACGTGGCAGAGTATCCTGTCAGTCAAACTGTTCAACCACGCAATTTAGAGTCAGGCAAACCGCCCGGTTCGCACTGTGGACCGTCAGTCTAAATACCTATTTAGGGCAGGCATTCTGAAAATTTTTGCAGTCCCACACTGAATTATAAAAAATGACAATCACACCAACAGCAGAAAACTTTCAGGGTGTCAGTGCCATTAGTTTTGGATTTTCAACAACCCCCTCCAGGAGGCGAGCCCCCCCCCCCACCAAACTGCGTTCCTGTTAAACCTTAAATTGCCACTAACAACATGCTTTTGGTGCCTTAAAAGGTCGCAGTTTATTCATATCACATGTTTATACATTTTGCAATGTTCATGGTCATAGCAACTGTTAATTTAATGTCCATGGTACACATTTACATTTCTTTGTCTTTCCCCTTGTGTTTGCTCGCAGTATGGACTCAGCCTCCTGAATTTCCCGGGAGGGGAGGGACCCCTTGTCTGGGCCTCTGATTCACGGGTCTAGGCTTCAACTTGCTACCCACTTGGAGGGTATCCGTCTGGACCTGCCCCGGCTGCAAGTGCAATCCCGCATGCCCTGTACCCTTTCGTGGGCCCTCCCTGCTCCCAGGGGTCCCTTCCGTGTCGCATCCCAAGGATTCTTCTCTCTCCTTTGCGAGGGGGGATGGTTGTGTTTCCTTATGGCCCACTGGCCCTTTTTATCCCCCCTCGCCCTAACTTGCTCGACCCCTGATGGGGGGGGTCTCACGCTCGCTCTTGGACCAGTCCTGGTCACCCCTTTACTAGCCGTGATGCAAATGGGGGGAAGGCGTCCCGCCTCCAGACGGCGTTTGACCCGGGACCCCATTGGGTCCGGCTTTGCCTTCCTGGCCCGGGTTACAACAAACTCCCTCTCTGAGAGTTTGCTTTTGAAAAACAAAACCTTTGCTGAGCAGGTGCCTGGCGTCTGCTCAGCAAAAGCTAAAGTGCCTTCTCTGAAGGCACCAAGATGCCTAACAGGCAGAGGTGTCCGGCACGGATCTGGGGTGGCGGAGCGAGGAGGCAGGGGAGGAGGAAGGGGGTAAATAAAAAATAAAATGAAACTTACCTCCTCTTCACATCTCTCCTCCTCGCCCCTCCGGACGGAACATGAAGCACCCAGGTTCCCCTGAGCTAATCACAACGCTGCAATGCAGCGTTGTGATTGGTCTGAGCACCGTGGCACAGTGCTCAGCCAGGGAATGGGAGCCTGGACATGTTCTCCACCCAGGCTGCAATGTAGTCTGGGTGGGGAACATGCTAGGTGCGCATGAATGTTTGGCTGGTCAGAGACGGCCGGCCAAAAAACCATGCGCACTTAGGGGGTGAAAACCACTCCTCCCCTCCCCTGCTCTGTCAGCAGAGCAGCCCCACCCCACCTGGCAAAGGTACATTGAGTTATTATCATTTTATTTTTCCTTACACTGCTGAAAAGCAGTGAGGCGATGCTCCTCCGCCTTAGCGGAGGAGATGCTACTGCTGGCAGGTAGGCAGAGACCTCTAAATATGGTGGACATTTGCCCGCCAGGGCGGTGGAGACAATTCTCCATCACACTTGTGGGACAGCAGGCTGCCACCAAACTTTAAATAAAGCCCTATTTCTGCAAGGCATCTAACATCTTTTCTTACCTGTCAAGGCATATGTAAATCCAGTAGAACCATGGGAAATTCAAGAAGGAGTGGTCAGTAGTTCAAGTTCATTAGCAGGAATAAAAGAAGAACATATATACTCATGAAGGTAATTAAAGTAACTAAAATAAAATAAACAAGTTATTTATGGACAGAAATAAGGAACCCTCTAATAAAAACATAACAAGGCCAAAGAAATATCATATTCAGTGTAAAATACATAAATGCATGTCAGACAGATAGCTACACTATCAGGAAATTGTGAATTTAGTATTTCAATTGACATATTTCATTCTGTAGACTCCCAAATGTTAGTTGTGTCCAACATAGGCCTTGGAAACCTGGTTCTATGTCATATTTTCAGGATAACCAGGGACCTGTAAGTGAGTGCCGTTAACATTAATTAGATGTAAATATATCTAATGTGGAAATCCCGGATGGATCCAGTCCTTGAGTGCCTATGTTAGACATAGATGTTTAATATGATTGTTTGTAATGCAATGGCTTTTCATATCAATATAAATGTGAAGTTGGATTTTTTAATGTAGTACATGAATATGTATGTTGCATGAGCACGGCTGGACAGCAATAACTGTTTGCTCTTGTGAACCACAACATTGTCATGGAAGCACCACCTACATCAATGATCTTATGTAAGGGTGCTGGTGTGTGTTGTCTATTCTCCTGAACTGACAAGATGACAAGATGACGGAAGCCAAGATTCTGTTACTACTGAGTTAAGTATTATGCTGCACTTGATTGTGGATGGCCTGATGACTATTTCTGTCTTTCTCCAGGAGAGCTGCAACACAGTGAAGAAGTACATTGATGGCCCGCTAGGCCACTATGTCATCAATGTGACTGCAGCAGCCAAGCTTTGCAGCAAAGTACTTTGCAAAAAGAATGGACGATGCATCCGGAGGAATGAAGACTCTGCGGCATACCTGCATCTAGACCCCAAGGACTTCACGATCCATACCCGGGCTGCCGGGAAAAGTCCACGATTCTTTGTGTCTGGGAAGCCAGGGGAGAAATCTATCAGGTTGATGAAGAAAAGATTTGTGTGCCAGTGTTACCAAGGATGGACGGGTATATTTTGTGAACTGCCCAACCAGATGAAAGACAACACACAGAGTCATGTTGTCCGTAATAAGGCAGCAATAAACTTTCTACACATTAGCAGCTTCCTATATGCAGCTCTAGTTTTGTCCACTCTGCTTTAAAACAAATTGGTGGGTCAGTGTTTTCATGATTATTTCCAGTGGGATGCCACTGGGTGTAAAGAGTTGGCAAGCTTAGCTGACTTCCAGTGAGCCAGGGTCCACTCATCTAGGCTGTCATGAGGACTGGCATTAGAAGCACCAGGCTCAGAAGAGCCATAATGAACTGAACATGCCTATGTAAAAATGCCATCCCTGGGGTTGGTCAAATTAAAGAAGAGAGATTTCTGAATTTAGACAGAGTCAGTCTTTCAAACCATAGGTCTTATATTGTTTTATAGCAATTTATAAGATATCAGAGTGGTCTCAGACTACCAGAGAGACTTTTTTAAAGGGACAGCCATCCATTCTATTCCGTTTGTTGATAGAATTTGTATAGTCATGTAACTCATTGATATATCAGTGCTGATATTCAGAGGACACATCTAATTATATACAGAATTGTACTTGGGTTAATATCAATTACTCATTCATTCATCAGTTGTTTGCAGTAACATTTTGTATTTATTAAACATGCCTAGCTATTAGGTCTTCCTCCATTTTCCCAATTTCCAACTTCTTCACCCTCTTACTTGACCATTTCCACCCCTATTTTGAAGCTAGGACACTTTTTTTTTTGTCCTCATTTGCCTTGTTTCCACCCTTCATCTAACGATGCCAACCCTGGGTTTTCAAACCTCATACGCTGTAAAACGGGGGCAAAACAAGGTGAAGGCTCTCCTAAAATGCCCTTGGATTCTATTGAGAGACCTCCTCCTTCGTTTGACCACAGACCCTTTCCCATGTCCTCCTGCCAACACAGAGGGGACTGTAACCAGCTGAGGCAGGTGAAGGCTTAATCATCGGACCCTTATTTTCAGATTGCCCCACCTTCAACCACACCAGGACAAAAAAGGAGTCCAAAATTCATATCTCTTTTTTCTCTGGTCTGAAATATCCAACTTAGCAATGTATCTCATCGATTGCAACCAGCCAGCCTCCGTTGGGGGAGCTGAAGATACCCATAACTTACATATTTCCCTGAGAGCCAAAAGTATGGCATAGAATACCAGCTTTGCAGTCTTTGGTGACAGCACATTGCAGATCCGAGCTTCCAAATATAGCAATATAACGCTTACCTTGATCTGCAAGTTCAAAGCACTAGACAGGAAATTACTCACGTCCTCCCAAAAGGACTGAATCTTCGGGCACAATATAAATATGTGTAGATCATCTTCATTCGGACTGCCGCACTTGGGACACGGCACCACTCTTCCTGTCCTAAATTTAGATAGCCTTTGTGGAGTCCCATAAGCCCTATGCATGGTAAAAAAAATGGTTCCTCCTTAGATATGCAGGTTTGACTGTTTTAAAAAGCATAGACATTGATACTTGCCATTGATCTTCCAGCGCGGTCTCTGGCAAGCATCTTCCCCACAAAGCGTTAGGACACTTTAATTTCGAAAGCATTTTGTGTAAGAATGTTATTGCTGGGAGGGATCCCCTGCACTTGCAATACTAGACAATTATTTGTGAGAAACTGTTTGCTTTTTTTTCACTGACTATATCATTTAAACTGCCACAATTGTATATTTTTTGTTTCATTTCTGGCTCACTCTCCAGATCTGTGGATTTGTAGACAATCTGTTACTTGATGTTAATGTCTTTGTTTTACATCCTGAAGAAGGATGTTTAATAACTGAGCCGAAATGCCATTCACATTTGTTTTTTTAATATCACGCATGCTACATTTTACTAATGTTCATTCATTTAGACTCCTTACTGTCTGCTGCCTGGTGTGAAAAGATTATTTCTGGTGTTAGTTTTACGTGTCAAAGTTTGTCTTTTTTTAGTTGCAAAAGTAAAAACAGCCTGTGAACTTTCTTAATGAATTGTAATTAGAAATGTATTTTTGATATTCAACTGTATGTCTTTGATGCTTGCAATAAATGATAGTTTTATATATTTGAGATTTTTGGTTAGTTTTGATGGTAAAGGTTGACACTGGCTCACAGATTCATCCTCTATAAGGTAACAACTCACAGACATGTTCACAGCTTAAGTGAGACAAATTCAGCCCAATCCTGGCTCAATTGTTTCTTGCTTCCCACGGGACATGTCTTATGGTTTGTGGATTTTTCCCACAGTGGGAGTGTGGCAGCTTAGCAGACATGACCCTATCATGCTCTCTCCCTCTCATTCAGTGCAGCAACTTGTTGCTGCCTAGCGTTGAATGAACATTTTGTGCCAATATATTTTTGGATACTCAGATGTCACTGAACAAAGTAACACAAAAACATTTATACTAATTTAGTGAATAGGTAGTATATATAGTTTAACATGGCAATGTGTTATCATCCATAACTATATGATGTCATCAGATAAATTCCATTGTTTATACTGGAATAATGGCTGGGAATGGTGCCTCCCAGTGAAAGGATTTTTCCTACACAGGCATCAATGGTAGATAACGGAGACTTGCATATGCAGACATTATTCAACCACAAAGTGTGCTCAGAATTTCATAACTGAAATACATCAATGTAATATTGGCTTAGGCAGCGATCGAGACTTCAAGCTGGCTCAAAATTGCTATTCTCTTTCACATGAGCACAGGGCACACATCCTATAAAAAGAAGTGGGAGGACTGACCAAGTAAGACAATATGCAAATGACCTCATGACGTCACGACATAGCGCTATAAAAGAAATAAAAGAGTGCTATTTAAATTATTTGTGTAAATACTGGGACAGACAAACCCATCTGACAGTCTTACAGTGTCTGCATTTATATACAGAGACAGAACAAAGGCAAAAGCATGCCTCTCCTAAGTACCTGCGAAGAGATAGCAAGCTGTGTGCCTTTGTATCCCCTCTGTGGCACTTACATTTGTGTGAGGTTCCAGGCCGCCTCCAGTCAAGATGTTCAAACAAAAGGAGGCCTGATGGCCCCTTAACTTCAGCCCAGCTGGAGGTGAAAAAAGACTCCCTTGCTACCTCCATGTTGCTGCTGGGAATGGAAAGCAGGTAAGGTGCAGGTGCGAACGTGTCCCGGTGTCTGAAAATTACACCAGGACAAGTTCAGCATATTTCTGTGGGGCCCAACTTCTTGGCATGGGGGGCGGCGTCCACCCTGTGAAAAGAGTGGGGGACGCCGTCCACCTGCGTGTGCCCCCGACTCGAGCCCAGCATGAGCATCGTAACATACATCCTCGCTCAGACATCCTCTCATGCAAAGATCAACATTGATCAGTCTCACGATTTCATTTGTTCAAGAAAAGACCATGCTCTCATCTGGCTTCAAACATCTGGCTCCACTACAGAAGGCATCATTACGAAGATCCCATCTGCCGTAATGTTAATTCTCTAACTCCATCTCATGGGTGTTTGCCTTTTGTGTAGATAACAGTACATTTCAGTAGTTTGTCGGTGGTGTCGTCACATTCCTTAAAATGGAAAACAACTGGGTATGTGTCATCACCCTTCTTAATGGACCGAATCTGTTACCATAGTTGCCCAATCCTTTTGCCTATATAGAAAAAGCTGGAAAGGCACAGCAGAATGTAAACAACATATACACTTCTGCAATACAAGAATGATCTGATACGAAACATTTTTCCACAGGAATGTATGGGATTGTAGTGGAAGTATGGAATGGCAGGAGAGACAAAATAGAGCACGTGAAGGGGGAATGTGGTCGGTCACAATATTCAGTAGCCCAGAAGAGAACCCAACAACATCAAACATGGAGAAGATGGAATACAAGTCCAAAGTATATTGCTATCCTGCTTCCACTGTTTTTTATACTCATTCACTCCAGTTGCAGGATCATGATTACTTTCCAGGACTCTGTGCCGCATCCTTCAGTCCTGTCATCCCAGCCCGAGTATTCCAAGCAACCACCTGCAGGAGCAAGTTCATCTCTCTCTCCTCCACCTCTTTCTCCCCTGCACAAGCTTGGGGCTTAGTACAGGGGATTTGTGGCCGTTAGTGGATGAGATGGGATTGGTCTCGACACCCTCAGCTTGCATGCACTGTGACTGTTTGCCAGACCCAATGGGTTCCAACACAAATCCTCTGCAGCCAATGGCATAAGCAGTAATAAAAACACAAGATGACTTAGAAGTTGCTTAGTAAGAATGTGTGTTTCTACTTGACAAAATAAATCAGACAGTAGGGGCAAATCCTCTAGGCATTTCCAAAGGCGGGACAACTTTTCCTACTACTGCCACTACTCCCAGTAGGTCACAGGATTCCAGACTGGGATTTCCTCCTACTATGATATTACTTATAGACAGAGAAGGCACCACCTAAAAAGGTATCCAGTGATACACAAAGTGTTATTTTTCTTATTGGGCAATATTGTTTTCATTACTTGGCTAAGCCTTACCAATAATCTACGGATCAAGCCAAAGTAATGATGGTATTCCAGAAAATATGCCCTTTCTTGGGCTACTTCATTGATCTTAAATCAGAGTCTGTGACTTTCTAATTTTGATACTTTCATACAGCAATTTACAGCTATGTTTAGCACGGAACAGACCAAACTAGCAGGTCATTCAAGCGTACATACCTTTTATCAAGGGCTCAAAGGTTTAATTACTAATATTAGTCATTATCAACAACTGATAGCAGAAGCGGCCTGGACGGATGAGGCAACAACATCAGTATTTAATCGCCTGTTTAGAGAAAATGGAAAGGATGCTCTGTCAATAGTTATTCATATACCCACACCACACCGACAGCATTGATTCATCTAATGCTACATATTGACAGTCAACAAAAGTAGTGGCGACGAGGAAGGCAATGGTATCCTAAATACATTTCAGTTAGGGTCCCAATGGAATCAGTCAAAGAGACTCTGATTACCACTGAAGAACCTATGAAGCAGAGAAACAGAAGGAAATCTCTAACACCTGAGGCAAAATAAAAGAAAAGAGGGTCTGGAATATCCTTTTATTGGTGGAAAGCAGTGCCCAACTCAATTCACCTCTAACTTGTAGATAGATCTGAATGTTGCTAAGGTAACAACATGCAGCTCGCCAGTCTCATAACCATAAGACAGTGCTGAACAGGTCAAAGACTGCCCTTAGTGCTTACGGTGAGGGGGGGGAGGGGGAATAGCGATATGAGAGAAGACACCTAAGAGATGTCGTCGGGTTCTAGTGACACAGCTCATCTCTTCTGATTAAGGTGCTCTCAGATTGTCTGCAGTTTCCCGTGAGTAATGGCTTTTTTATACTAAAAAGAACACAAATCTATTGTTACTCTTAAAGTACACACAGTTTTTTATCATTTACAGGAAACTAGACGTACACACGATTTAGGGGGCGATATAGAGTTTGGCGGTGAGGGTACTCTGTTGCAACGGCGACTGAGTACCATCTCCACAAAACTCTTGGGGGCATATTAACAAGGGCTTTATCTCTGCTTTTTTGGCTTTAAAAGCCAAAGAAGCGGAGATAAAAATATCGCCCTATGAACAACAGGGTGCTAACATGCAAAATCGCATGTTAGCACCCTTTTTCACTACGCTTCCCTTTGCATCTCTAATGAGATGCAAAGTGGGCGTTCCAGAGCAAAATAATAGGAGAAATGTCGCTAAACGACATTTCTCCTATTATCAAGCTTCACGCTAATCCTGTTAGAGACAAAAAAGCAGCGCTAACCACAGTTAACGCTGCTTTTATACGTCTGCTAATTTTCAGACTTAGCCATGTAATCCAATGGGAGGTGGATTACATGGCTAAATCCACCATGGGCTATCAACAAGGATATCCCTATCCTTGTAGTTTTATTGCTGCATTACCAGTGATAACCTCTCAAAATGCCGCTATCGCTGGATTTCTTATCACCTAGGCGGTTAGCGTTGTTAACAACGCGATAACCAGGCGATATTATCCAGTGATAGCGGGCGTTAATTTTTTTTACGATAAGCGCCCTTAGCGTTAATTTTCCCTGATCCTTGTTAATATGCCCCTTGGTCCACCCGCCCAATTTAGAGGTGACGAAACTGCCAGGTTTATTCCGACAGACTAAAATGTAGTTCTTCAGCGTAAACCTTTCACCGACAGCCCGAGGAAGTCGGACTGTCAGAGGTAGGCCATCTGACCAGCCATCCTATTTAGGGTTGATGGTCAGATACATTGTTTTACTGTAGGTCACCACCAGATAATATCCTGTAAGTAAAGTACAAGCATTGGCAAAGCCAGGAGCCCTTGCCTTTACGAGAGCTATTGGCTTTGGCAATGTGTACACCAGTGTGGCTGCTTGTCAGCAGGGCTAAAAGTTAGTAGCATAGAGGAAAGCGGAGTGGAATGGAGTGTCATAGAGTGGTGTGGAGTGCCGTGGAGTGAAGTGTAATGCAGTGGCATAGAGTATCTTGGAGTGGTGTAGAGGGGGTTGCAAAGAGTGGAAGGGCATGGTGTGAAGGGTTGTAAAGTGGAATAGAGTGTTGTACAGTGGAGTGTCATAGAGTGGAGTGGCATAAAGTATCATAGAGTGGAGTTGTGTAGAGTGGATGTAGAGTGGAGTAGCGTGGAGTAAAGTGGTGTGGAGTTGCATGAAGGGAGTTGCTTACAGTGGAATTTCTGTTCTATTGGGCTATTTGCTTTCACCTCTTGCAAATACCATGGAGCGCGAAGGTATTCCCTGGTGGCTTCAGTTTGGCTTATTCAGTAGGCTATGGAGTTCTAAGGCCAAATAGCAAACATTCAGTATCATAGCTATAATTTCCAAAACATACATTTTTAACTCCTTTTGCTTTGACTCCTTATGGAACATTAAACATGCTCAATTTCTTTGATGTTTTTGCTACATAATATGTGTTTTAACAAAAAATGTTTTCTGTTGTTTCACGTTTATTTTTTGTGGTTAGCTGTTTTATATTTGATAGGATAAAGAAGCCGGAAAAAATAGCTTGATACAGAAATTGGTCTCCCAGCAGGATCGAATCAACCTTTAATCATACTCATGTTGAGAATAATCAAAATGAAAACTATTACTCATAAAGAAAATTGAATATCAAACAGAAGCAACATAAAGCAAACAAGCAAATGCAATTAAACAGACCTTTTATTCCTGACTGACCCTTGAAATTAGCGATGTACATTAAAACATGATCTTTTGTTTTATATCACAAGGAAGCAGTACTTGTAATAAACTGATCTGAGCATGTAAGATGGAAGTGTAGAAACAACTAAGAAATCTCATGACACAGCGGCAGAGGATTAGCTAGCTTTGGTGCACCAGGTGCAGTAGCACCATGAACTATTGTGCTCAACGGAATCCTGTGGAAGCTCAGAATAAATTGCTGGATTTTCAATGGTGCTGCTGAGTGGCAGTCAGATTTTCTTGGTGGCTTGTGCGTTGTACTTTAGTCGCCAGCTACAGAGCATTACTTACAGTAACACATTATCTGCTGTTGAAAGCTTAGATTTACAGTCGGAATACCTCTTCTCTGCAGAGAGGGAAAAAGGGGCGTTATTATAGGCAATAAATAAATAAATAAATAAATAAATAAATAAATAAATGTTATATGCGGCAAACGTAAGTAAAAGTTCCACAAGTACAACTTGGTGATGCTTTTGCCTACACCATGTCATCAAGGTTGATCATTGGCCTCTGCCCAATGCATCGCCAGGCGGAGCTTTGTGGCTACTGGCAACGTGGCATCGTGTGGGGTGAGAGGGTTGGGTCACAAACATTGAAACAAATGAAACATTACCATATGCAGAAGCTTTGCTTGCCAGGTCAACTCATCACTCAGTTTATCTCACCCATGATGTGACAGAGGACTTTGCAGACGATACCACTGATCATGGATGACATTCCTTAGTTTTGGAAAGTCAGTGCACATTCCCAGGCTGCTCATACATGACTAATGAAAAACGCTGGTGGTTCCCATTTTTGAAGCTACAGAGAGTGAGAGGTAAACTATGGCCGAGACGCATTTTGGCAGTGGAATAATAAATGCAAAGATAGGGCATTGGTTGTCTGGAGTCTCCATAGCTGCTGAATTCTATGTTTATCCTTGCCAGAAGCACAATGAATTGGTGCCTCTGAAGAGCCATGGTGCAGATGCGGAGCATGGTCTGTAGTAACCCAGCCCCAGACACACCAAGGGTCTCGCCTCTTGTGAAGGCTGTCCTTCAGCAAGCTTTGTTCTGGAGATAAGAAAGATGAGGCAGACAAATTGCATGGTAAAGTCTCCCAATATTGAAATCTCACACCCGTGATTAGTTCTTGTGCTGTGTGGTTATGTGGTGTAGCTGCTAGAGCTGTGGATGTTAGAACCAGGTTACTATGTCCGCATCTCGGCTTCGGCAGCAACATCTTGGGGTTCCGCGAAGATCGTTTAATAAACTCATGCTTAAAAAAAAAGTTATGTCAGAGGAGCTGATTTTATTGTGAAACCCCTCAATACTTTCGGCCCATGTTTCTGCAATAAAAATCTGCAAAAACAAAAAGCCTGAGCAGAAGAAATGGGGGCGGGTGGGAGGGGAGAGATGGGTAAAAGCAAAACAGGACGGGGGTGGAAGGGAGCGAAGAAAGCAAAAAGAAACCAGGTGGCAGCAAAGCATGAAATAATGCATGAATCACAGTGCGAGCTGCGGGCGGGCACTAATTAAGTTTAATTAATCGGTGCTTCGTCCATGCTACACTGAAGGAACAGAACTAACACATGACTTTGTGATGTCCAATGAACAGGCAGCAAAAAAGAATGAAGATCATGCGAACCAATGGTAAGTAATGGGTGGGCTCCCAGCCCTTTACTGTTTACAATACCCCTCGCAGCAACAGCACATGCGCTGCGCTGTTAGGCGACACCTAAAGATGACCCACGCACCATAGGAGAAAACTCCCATAGTGTGGGGATCATTAGCTTTGGTAGTTTGTTTTTGAAAAATAAAGAAAAACTTTGGAGAAGTTTGATGGCTGGCAATCAAATATTTGATACATTCACAGGAACCACCATTACGGCGGTTCCTGTCAGTGCATAGAGTTGTCCGCAGGGCTGGAGGACATCTCAAAATTTGGCAGGTTGAGTAAAGGCGCGGTGACAGACAAAGTCCGCTGCTATTCTGACTGCCTTTACTCTGTCCACCAAAGCCCAAATCAGGCCCTTATTCTGGAAAATGATGCACTGTGCTAAGCATTCAACTTATCAACGATACAATACCTTTATCTTGTTAGAGCCAAAAGTATTGTCATGTGACTGATCTTGTTCTGATTCCTATAGCAATTCCTAATGCTCAACAACTTGCGCCATTGATTGGAAAGAAAGATTCACAGAGGATCTGCATATAACACTGTTTAGGCCCAAAAGTCAGTTGTTACAGCGCAGGTTTGGGAGCCTGAGCGAATCCCACTGCGTAAGTGCAAGGTACAGTGCAGGGGCCCAACAGGAGTTCCACTCTCCTTATCAGTAAACGGAGAACTCTGAAGACAATGCTGGGAGAAGTCAGATAATTGCATGGATGGAAGGCAATTCTTTAAGGTGATGCTGCGGAGAGGATTTCAAGAAGTGCCACAAACAGAAAACCTCTCAGGCGTCTGCCTTGAAGAAAATCTTGACTGGAGAGCCAGGAACACAGGTGAAGAGCTGAGCGCAAGCATAGGAACATAGGCGAAGAACAGATTGCAAGCTGAGGCTTTCTCTCATCAGAGAGGAAAGCTAAGCATGTGGTCATGTCCTGTCTGTGGCTTTTGTAGACATTGGTATCCTCAAATCCTGCAGTACATCCTCAAACCCTGTAGTAGATCCTCGAATCCTTGGAACCTCGAATTCTGCAGTAGATCCTTGAATCCTGCTGTAACCGGGCAGTCACAAGGGGAATAGGGTCACGGCTTTTGTGTTACCCAAATGGGGACAGGATTGACTGTACTGGTGATTGGGGAGTAAAAGCTGCAGCACACATGTGGCATCCAGAATCCTAGGTGGCACGACTCCTGTCACTTAGCGTGGATGACATCCTCAGTGGTATTGCCATGAGCAAATGGGGGTAAGGAGCATCCAATAATGCCCAGGAACAGAGGTGGGTGGGAGTGGGGGTGAGCACCTGTGACAAGCTTAGACAGGCAGGATATTTTGTAAGAGGTTGTTCCACAAACTCCAGGACTCAGCCATGAAGGACTAACCCTGGCAGAGTTCCCTTTAAATCCAGAGGTTCATCCCACTTTTGGAAGAATACAAAAGGAACATTTCCAGCTATTGGTACAACGTTCCACAACACGAGAACCTTTAACCACATTGGCTCGATTTGATTGTGGAGCTTCAGGCGGTTTTATTGATCAAATCTTTCATTGTTTCCCAATGCAACAAATAAAATCCTTGGGGGCATTGATGGTAACCTCTTCTGTCTGGAAATGTCTGCAGGGAAACAGTATGTGTTGTTATGTAAATACTTACCTGAATTTGGCGCCAGGTCTTTGTTAAAAAATTAGCGCAAACAGACGCAAAATCTTTGTAAACCTGGGCCAAAATGCTTTACCTACTTATGCATCATGGTTCTGAGCTCTGAAATAGGCCTGCAATCCCCTCCATCCCTCAAAATGGATTGACCCCTCTGACCCCAGACGTAATGAGGAGCTATGACGTTGTTGAGCATCAGTGATCACTTCTGAAATGCTAACACACTGAGCAGCACTGCCATTTTTGTAAATATCTCTTGCAAGGCCAGCACACTGATAATGTTATTAACAGTATTCTGAAACATTTTGCAGAACCATAAAATCTGGGGGGCAGATTTACAAGGTCTGGCGCATCTCTGCAAATCAACAGGGATGCGCCAGAACATTTGCAACCCGCAAAACCACCCGTGCGCCACCACTGATGCGCCGCATTTATAATGCGTTAATAAACAACAATATCACAAATGGTATAATTCAAGGGGACGGTTTTAGATAGAGCATGTACAGAATCATTGCAGAATGGAAAAAAGGAAGACTCTTGATAATTGATTTTTGAGAAATGCACAAGGCATCATGTATTTACATATGGTCAGGGAACAGTTGTATCAGCACTGTGAGCAAGGGAATGCAAAGAAACAACCTGACATTGGACTTGGTGCTATAACGTGCAAGTGGTGAAATAAGTGGCGACGCAAGTGACAATGTGTGTGACAGCGAGCACGGCGCAAAATGCAATAATATATGTACAGTGAAGGAAGGTTCAATATTTGTTTTCAACAGAATGTACAATCATTTGTTAGAACCAAGAAAGGCAATGCGCTATGGTGTGGCGCTGAAAAGTCGACGGTGTTTCGATCCTTGTAAATCAGGATCATCTTCAGGACCAGGTTGTAGTTTGGAAACGGTGCTGAGAGGGTGAATACGCGGAAAAGGATCCAGGGAGGTCTGCGAATGTTGGGCCAGTTAGTGGTCCAAGCGCCCGGGCTGTCGGAGTCTCAGGGAGAACGGTTGGTGAATATGTCCGGGTACAATTTGGAGGTCTGGCAGTCCCAAGCGTCTAAAGGGATCCGTGCAGGTGCAGAAAACCGGCGGTTTGAGGTTGTACAATGAATGGAGGGGAGGTCAGGAGTGCCGGAGCTTGATGCCTTGTGCATTTCTCAAAAATCAATTATCAAGAGTCTTCCTTTTTTCCATTCTACAATGATTCTGTACATGCTCTATCTAAAACCGTCCCCTTGAATTATACCATTTGTGATATTGTTGTTTATTAACTCCTATCTACCCATATACCAACGTGGTTTATGGGTTACACTCCTGTTGTTTGTAACAAGCATTTATAATGCGGCATGCTGTGGCACATGGATGGGCAGATGCGTGTTGCATCCCCCGGCGGAAATGCAGCGGATTGCTGGAGTTGCGTCGCAAGTGCAACGCGGCTCCAGCAAGGCTCGGGGGTGCCCTATGGCTAACATGCTGCGTCAATCCTTACACCTGCTTCAAGCAGGCGCAGGGTTTTGATGCAGCATGGCCGTAAAAGTGACTCAGTGAAATCTTGTAGATTTCACTGCATTACTTTTACGAACGTACCTGCGAGGGAACGCCCACCCTGCGCTGGAACGCCCTCATGAAACTTGACGCAGGTTTCATGTGGCGCAGGGGTTTACAGCGTGACGCATCTCCCTAGATGCATCACGTTGTAAATACGGCACAACATGGCGCATGATTTACGGCGCCACTGCGTTACAGAAGTGACGCAACGGAGGCGTAAATGTGTCGCAAGCGGCTTGTAAATCTGCCCCTAAGTGTTGGCATGTTGGAAAATGTAAACAACAGTCATCTATAAATTGGACCTGCCCTCCAGGCTTATGGTTTTGGTTACTGTGTGTTGCAGTGGGGAACGTTGTATCCGAAATGTGCTGTTTTTCTTTTTGCAAAACGTATTTGTCTGCCATACACACATTGGGTCATATCGGGTGCAATGTTTTTCCACAGGCACATGCATCTATATATTCATTTTTGTTACAGAGTTTTTGAAGCACAAACTAGCAATACAAGGGCCCTTATTCACAAAGATTTTCCTATGAGGAGGTGTTACCTATCCTTGTAGCGCTCCTGGCTTGCTGTGAACTTCTGGGACTACTCCAAAAGTACTCCTGGCTTACTCCAGGAGTATTACAAGAATAGGCCACAGCAACATATTTCTGAATTGAGTCCAGGGCATTAGAGGACTTAGGAGCAAAAGGACACAAAATTATAGAAACATTGGGTGACTTTAATTGAGATGAGTAGCATTATTTAAGTTTCTGCCTGGTTGGGGTTTAATATTATGTATGCTTTTCTTCCTTGGAAGACAATGTTTTGTTTTTTAATTTTGTATAACGAGAATTAATAAAAAGAGAGGCGAAAAAAACATAAGAAAATAAGAGCGAATGTTATACATCTTTAACCACAACAAAGCAACACGTGCAACAACAGCAAAAAGCGACAGATGTTATACAATGGTACATACAGGTTAAATAATAAAAGTTATGTAATTAAGAATATCAATAGTATTCAGCAAGGATGTAAAAATATATATGTATAAATATATTTTATATATTCAATGATCCTTTATTTATTCTTTCTATACAAACCAAACCTAAAATACACAAACATCACACATTCTAAAGCTATAGTTTATACCCTAAATTTATAATTTATGCACACATTTAAATTACTGTAACTTTATTCTCTCTATATAAACCGTTGGACCTGACCCTTTTTGCAGGTTCACCCTAAAACTTTTTGCCTTCATCCTCCCACTTTTTCTTGAATTCGTTTTTGACTTAGGGCTCTGTGCACATTACCACTGCAAGCCAGTGCTAACATGCTTATGCTTTCTCCTTAAAACATGGTGGAATTGGCTTAGATGCAATTAGTATATTTAATTTACTTAGAAGTCCCTAGTAAAGTGTACTACATGTGCCCAGGGTTGTAACTTAAATGCTACTAGTGGGCCTGCAGCACTGGTTGTGCCACCCACTTAAGTAGCCCTTTAAACATGTCTCACTCCTGCCATTGCAGAGCCTGCTTGTACAGTTTTAAACTGTCATTTCAACCTGGCAAAATAAACCTTTTGGAAGGTCGAAACCTTCCTTTATAATACTCATAGGTCACCCCTAGCGAAGGCCCTGGACAACCCAAGGGAGGGTATTTAAAAAGTTACATGTGAACTTTTAAGTTTTAGAAGTCCTGGTAGTGAAAAATTCTTACATTAGTTTTTCACTACTGCAAGGCTTATCTCTCCCAAAGGTTAGCATTGTACTCACCATATTACATTTTAAAAGTGTACTTTCAGGATGGAAAGGGATAACCCCTTCAAGTTGTCTCTGAAATCACAATTTAAAATTATGGTGAAGTCGAATTTTAAATTACTATTCTTTTAGAAAGTTGGCATTTTCTTGCCTTAGCCATTTTGTGCCTGAAACCTGTCTCTGATCACATGACTGGGTGTAGCTGAGCATTGTGCATTCTTCCTAGACAGCCACACACAATGGGTGCTTAGGTGTGACCAGATGGGCCATTATTGGCAGGGTGGGAAAGAGGAGCTGGGCTCAGCCTCACTTACACCTGAATAAGCTGTGTCCTGTTTCCACACAAAGGATCTAAAGACCCTGCATTGTCACTTCAGACAGCTTGGAGCCAGGGCAGGGTAATCAGGGAGGTCAATGCACTTCAAAGCCACTGTCTAGGTGCTTCTCCCATATTCCAGAAACAAGCCACCATGGTATAAAACAAGAACCTCAGACACCAACTCTTCAGTACACTTCTAGATCGGTGGTACTATGAGGTCTGCCACTCTCCTGCCCTGCTGTGCTGACCTGCTGCCTGATGCCCTCTTGCCTGAGGAGGAAAAACTGGACCTGCAATCCATCTTGAACCCAGGACCCCAGAGTTACTCAAAGGGCTAGCCTGCTGGCCTCTTGATCTGAGCTTCAGGGACATAAAAGGCTCTCCAACAGCTCCTGGACTCATATTCAGCGAGTTCCTAACCCCAAGTGGTGCCTCTCAGATCCTGGACCCTTGGTGGGGCTCTTGAAACAAGCTTTGGAGCTCTTCACGACCAGTTACGGGCCCTTTCGCACCCAAACCGTGCAACTTGCACCAAAAATCAACTCAAGCAGCTGCAAGCCCAACTCTTTGCATAGCAAGCATCGATCATCACGGAGAACCACCAGTGTGAAGTTTCAGCCCACCTGTCCGCCATGCCTGACCTACTCTTCGTGCCACACCGACCATCACCAGAGAATGCTGTCCTTGCTCCCCGCGACCCTCTCCAACGCGAAAGGGAGACTTGTAACAAAACTTGAGAAGGTAAAACTTCAGCAGGACTAATCTGGGACTGTATCCCACCTACGCTCCATTGTGGTTGGCCTCAACTTTTCACTTTGACCAGGTCCAGCGTGATCAGATATTCCCTGTTGGTGCTTTTTGTTTTTAGGCACTATTTTATAGTTTATTCTTTAAAAATTCATAACTCCGGTTCTACTGATTGGACTTTTGTTGTTTTGGTCTTGGGATCTTTTTGTGATGTGTTTTCACTATTTTACTGTTTGAGGTATTGCACAAAGACTCTACACATTACCTCTAGGTTTAGCCTGACTGCTTTGTACAAAGCTACCAGTGGGTTGAGCACAGGTTAATTTGGGGCTTGTTTGTACCTTACCCTGACTAGGATTGTGGTTGCTGCATGATCAGGGCTCACACTCCAGTCAATCAGTAACCCAATGTCTAACAGAAATAAAACCTAAAGTGCACACATTTTAGAAATTCTAAACTTATAGGTATACCTCATATTTATAATTATGCAGCAAGAATATGCGAATTATGCAGTTTTCAGGGTGCCCTATCTTCCAAACACATTCAATATACAATGATAAGGCAGACTACAGGTTGTTGGTATTCGTTGTAGGACTTGGCTTTCTTTACTTCAAAACCAAATGTAAAGCATGTTCAAAATTACAGAATCTTATTATACATCAAATTAGATATATATTTACATTCTCTCAGGGCAGGCTCAGTCAACAAAGACCTATGTTGTTGCTTGTACAGTTCTTTAAACTGCATACCATTACCCCACAAAAAAACGAATATGTTATGCAATATACATTAATAAGTGAATGTAACCAGGCTTAAGGCACTGCTCCTGCTTGGGCGCCTGTAACTGAACTCAGCCATACCCCAATAAAACTTTTCGTCCATGGGCAACCTCAGGGTAGGGTTAGACGTTTTGGACTGCCAGGGCACTCCCACTTCCAGAGAGTCCTGTACCCACCTCAACCTCTAATTGCGAGAGCAGACATCAGGAAACACACAGTGTTTTAGGCCATATTGCTACATTTTTTGTATTTACTTCTACCACAAGGCAGGGAGGGCGCTGCCAAACATGCCTTCCCATAACCAAACCTCTGAAAGTTTTGCCAATAGACATTGATACAGAGAGGCGAACCCCCAGCGTGATGGCAACCCCTTAAGGTATGTCCAAGGTGAATCAGCCAACCCCTCATTCAGTATCCACACAAACCCTCGTAATACGTCCTAAACCATCTTTTTACGTATTCTGTGGCAAATAACTAAATGGTTCTCTTTTAAGTACCTCGTCGGATGAAAGGGTCTATGGGACCACGATGCTTCCCACCTGTTACCTTCAGGTTCCAAAAGGATTCAATGAAATAGGGAACCGGTGTGTGGACTTATATTTTAAAAACCTGGGGCCATATGTAGAAAGCAAAATTGCGATCGCAAACGCCGAAATTCGCCGAATTTCAGCGTTTGCGATCGCAATTTTGCTAAGTTTTATGTAGGAAGGCAAATCTGCGTGCAAAATAAGGAATCGCTAAATTTGCGATTCCTTATTTTGCAATTGCATTTAAGGAATCGCAAATTTTGCGATTCCTAAAATGCAATGTAAGAAGCACCAAAAAAGTGCAATTTGGCCTTAAGGAATCGCAAATTACCACCAACTACAGGTTGGTGGTAATTTGCGATTTCTTTCAAAAATGCATATTTTTGCATTTTACAAAGTGGCATGTGGTGCACACACATGTCCTTAGGGCATGTATGTGTGCCACATGTGCACCCATGCTCATTTCAGGGGTGCAACAGGGTGTCCTTTTGACACCCTGGCACACTTGAAATTGCATTCTCAATTTGCGATTCTCTAATTGAGTATCGCAAATTGAGAATGTCTTCCCATTCATTCCTATGGGCCTCTAGGCCCATAGGAATGAATGGGGAGGTATTCCTTAATTGCGAATTGCAATTTGCAATTCGCAATTAAGGCATATGTAGGATTCGCAAAATTATTTGCTAATCCTACCTACATTCCGTTTTGCAATTCTCTAATTGCGATTCCCTAAAAATTGCAATTAGAGAATCGCAAAACACATTCTACCTACATATGGCCCCTGCTTTTAAAAAAACACCCCTGGGCGTGTTCAAGACAGCTTTGTGTATACCTGCCCCATGAGCTAAAGACCGCCATTGTGCTGGGGGTCTTCAGAAAATATATATAGCAGGAAAGTGCCTACAGTACTGGAACGTGTCAGTAGAAAAGGGGGCGAGGGAGCAATGCCTAGTACAAGTGCAAACTATTTACGTTTGGGTCAGAACACATACAGAAGACGATTATTCTAAAAAAGAAAATATATCCATATACTGTGACACAGCTAGTCCTAGGTCTTGAAGCGGTGACCTATAGGCCTACTTGAGCAAAGCTTTGATCCCTGTGCTATCTCAGGCACGTTATATGGGACCAGTCTCTGTAAAGCAGATTCCCAGCCCTCCAATGCACTGCTGCTTGTTATTCGGGGGATTAGCTGTGCAGCTCAGGCCTATAAACCCACTCCTGACCACTCCACGTTTCTGATGTCACTGAGGTAGACCACTTCCCCCAGGAGCTACGTGGTAGCAAAGACAGGAATCAGGAAAAAGGAGCACAGTGAGGGCATAACCCACAAAAGCCAGGCCCAGTACAACTGGTGCACTTGCTTCAACTAAGGGTGGGGTTCCCTAGTCTCTGGTCCTCTTTCCAGGCCAACCACCTTCAAAAAGCGTAAGGTGTACTAAGCGTAGCTTAGGTCTCATGACAGATGAAGAATGGGAAGGCAGTCTAGCCTTGCTTGGATGAAGAATGGGAAGGCAGTCTAGCCTTGCTTGGATGAAGAATGGGAAAGCAGTCTAGCCTTGCTTGGATGAAGAATGTGAAGGCAGTCTAGCCTTGCTTGGATGAAGAATGGGAAGGCAGTCTAGCCTTGCTTGGATGAAGAATGGGAAGGCAGTCTAGCCTTGCTTGGATGAAGAATGGGAAGGCAGTCTAGCCTTGCTTGGATGAAGAATGGGAAGGCAGTCTAGCCTTGCTTGGATGAAGAATGGGAAGACAGTCTAGCCTTGCTTGGATGAAGAATGGAAAGGCAGTCTAGCCTTGCTTGGATGAAGAATGGGAAGGCAGTCTAGCCTTGCTTGGATGAAGAATGGGAAGGCAGTCTAGCCTTGCTTGGATGAAGAATGGGAAGGCAGTCTAGCCTTGCTTGGATGAAGAATGGGAAGGCAGTCTAGCCTTGCTTGGATGAAGAATGGGAAGGCAGTCTAGCCTTGCTTGGATGAAGAATGTGAAGGCAGTCTAGCCTTGCTTGGATGAAGAATGGAAAGGCAGTGTAGCCTTGCTTGGATGAAGAATGGGAAGGCAGTCTAGCCTTGCTTGGATGAAGAATGGGAAGGCAGTCTAGCCTTGCTTGGATGAAGAATGTGAAGGCAGTCTAGCCTTGCTTGGATGAAGAATGGGAAGGCAGTCTAGCCTTGCTTGGATGAAGAATGGGAAGGCAGTCTAGCCTTGCTTGGATGAAGAATGGGAAGGCAGTCTAGCCTTGCTTGGATGAAGAATGGGAAGGCAGTCTAGCCTTGCTTGGATGAAGAATGGGAAGACAGTCTAGCCTTGCTTGGATGAAGAATGGAAAGGCAGTCTAGCCTTGCTTGGATGAAGAATGGGAAGGCAGTCTAGCCTTGCTTGGATGAAGAATGGGAAGGCAGTCTAGCCTTGCTTGGATGAAGAATGGGAAGGCAGTCTAGCCTTGCTTGGATGAAGAATGGGAAGGCAGTCTAGCCTTGCTTGGATGAAGAATGGGAAGGCAGTCTAGCCTTGCTTGGATGAAGAATGTGAAGGCAGTCTAGCCTTGCTTGGATGAAGAATGGAAAGGCAGTGTAGCCTTGCTTGGATGAAGAATGGGAAGGCAGTCTAGCCTTGCTTGGATGAAGAATGGGAAGGCAGTCTAGCCTTGCTTGGATGAAGAATGGGAAGGCAGTCTAGCCTTGCTTGGATGAAGAATGGGAAGGCAGTCTAGCCTTGCTTGGATGAAGAATGGGAAGGCAGTCTAGCCTTGCTTGGATGAAGAATGGGAAGGCAGTCTAGCCTTGCTTGGATGAAGAATGGGAAGGCAGTCTAGCCCTGCTTGGATGAAGAATGGGAAGGCAGTCTAGCCCTGCTTGGATGAAGAATGTGAAGGCAGTCTAGCCTTGCTTGGATGAAGAATGTGAAGGCAGTCTAGCCTTGCTTGGATGAAGAATGGAAAGGCAGTCTAGCCTTGCTTGGATGAAGAATGGAAAGGCAGTCTAGCCTTGCTTGGATGAAGAATCGGAAGGCAGTCTAGCCTTGCTTGGATGAAGAATGGGAAGGCAGTCTAGCCTTGCTTGGATGAAGAATGGGAAGGCAGTCTAGCCTTGCTTGAGCCACACTGCAGCTGGGTAGGAGATAAAACACCAGAAACTCGGCTAACATCGGATGAATATGTTGCTGTAGGGTTGACTGTGCTGAAAGTAGGGGATCACGCTGGATCATAGTCCCAGCAGCTATTTCTATGCTAGATTTGGGAGCCCATGAAAATATGCTGAATTCATCCTTGTGTCATATTCTGATACTGGGACATAACTCAGCAGCTCCCGTACATATTCTGCTTTCTGTTTTTTTCAGAACAGCAACCTGCAGGTGGAAAGGGGGCTTTCTTCTTTTCGCTTCCAGCTGGGCCTAAAACAAAGACCTAGTTAAAAAGGCCATTGGCCATTCTCTTGTTGAAGAATCGTCCTGACTAGGAGCATCTCGAGCCTAGCACCTAGACACTAATGCAATGGAAAGAAACAAAGGCACACAGCTTATCACTTCACAAACAACTTAACGAAACTATTCCTTGGAAGCTAGTTTTTCACTTTGATCAACCCCCCTATGTAAGAGATGTGCATGCACTGTAAGAATGTCAGATATATCTTTGTGTATGAGAAAGTACACAAATAATGGTTTAAATGGCACCTTTTTTTAAATTTAATTCTTTTATAGCGCTACTCATCCAAGTGTAGGGTGTCAGACCGCTTTACATCACACATAGGCACAATAAATTATAAAAGTGTGTAAATCAATGTGAAGGAATTGCTACATAAGACAAAGAGAGTTATAAGCTGTAGGAATCCCATATCATCCATACTTTTAGACATTTTATGTTAAGAGTGAATGGATGGTAGAAACACAAAATCTGGATATAGAACATATTTTAGTGATTCGGGATGTCTGTACTAACAAGACTTTCTTTCATCCTAAAGGAACCCTTCTTTGCAACCTTAAAATAACAACAGATTGAAGAAAAACCCAATAGGATCTAAACCCACGTCACTAGTAAATAATTCAGTGCTCTATATTAGAAGGACTGCGGCTTATGGACTGGAAGTAACAAAATGATCTCCTTGTCAAGAGCAGTGGCCTACTTACCTATCTACATAAAATCCAAATCTGTAGTCTGCATTTTACGCGGGTGCTTTGCATCAGGCACATTAGCCCTCTATGCTACTTTAGGAGTCAAAACTGTGAATGGAAAAAACACAGAACTGTCCCAGAACTGCATTAACCATCAGAGTTATCTTACTGCTACTGTAATCCCCTCAGAATTGCTGGGCACATAAAGATCTCTGCAGCCGGTAACCTTGAAAAGATATTTTAAAACGAAGTAAGATAGAACAGATTTCCTGTCATGTGACCTTGTTGCCAATTTCTTTGCAGCAGATTTTATTTAAACAAATATATAAATTGACTGCCAGACTCTGCTTTTTAAGCTGCTCTCACCGCGACTCCACCCCTTTTCCTCTGCCACACCTTGACCCCCAATGTATGGTTTACTGAGTACATATTTTCCAATCCCAGCACTAAGTGAAGGAGTGCTCCTGGGTACTTTTTCAGATTCAAAACTATCAGAAAGTTCCATTAGATCCTCTTTTGGAACTGCCCTAAAACCTAAATTTGGTCACAATGTTTCCAACATTGTCTTTTACGAATAACTTCTCGAAACTTCTAACGGGGGCGGGTTGACTTTTTTCGACCCACTTGAGACAACGTTGGGCTGGTATACATCTCTTTAGCCAGGGCTGCTGTTGCTATGGTTCTCAGTCTGGCCCCGGCTGTGAGACGAATGTTTGCACCCTGCCCTTCCACCATATATGTGTGAGAGGGAGTTTCGCTCTGCTGCTGTGCCGTTTTTAGCAGTGCTTAATTTGTAAAAAAAATAAGAGCCGGGGCTCTCGTCAGGAGGCCACTGCAGCTTGCACTACATTTTGCCCCTGCCATGCAGCCAATGATAGTAACATCACAACTACTAATCATCACACTCCTGCAAGTGTGACAGTTCGGACTATTTCAGGCCCCCAGAGCTATAAGAAAGGCTTGGGTGGCAGGCAATAGCCATTTTTAATGTATATTAAATTTAATAAATAACAGTTGTTGTGGTCATTTCTAAATTAGCCAGGCAGCACGACCTTGTGGCAGACTGTCACTAGCTCCGGTGTTGACAATTAAGTGCCGGTGCCCACAGGTCCGGCTCTAGGGCGGTGCGATCGGTGCCACCACACCGGGCATTGACTTGGGGTGGGGGCATCATTTTTGAAAATGTATATTTTCATTTTAGAAGCATCTGCTGCCCTGTTCCTGGCCTCCAACAATTTTCAGACATCAATTAAAATGTCAAGCTAACTGGCGATTCATCTCTTTCTGGAAAGAGAAACGAGGTTTGTCTTGGGGAAGTCTGACTCATACTAACGTAGCGCAGAGGGTTAAAATGCCTGCTGCTGAGAACGTGTATTATGCAGATAACAAAGTGCATATAATGTAAATAGATCAGTAGGATACTGCTTCTGTAATAGAGCTCCTTTTGTAACTTGTCGTTTATAAGTCAAAATCCTAATATAGAAGATTGAGTTATTAACTGTTATCAAAGAGCTGCATGGAAACTGCAAGATATATATTAGAGCTGCATGTGTTTTTTGCCCAGTCTTTTATCATCCTAATCCTGTGAAAAGGGTTCATTTGGGTTGAAAACAATTCTTATTATTAAAGAGAACCACTAACAATGATGTTACGTTTTAAATTCAGAATTTATGCTTTTCCAGAATCAGGACTCACACTATATTACCTACCATGATAGATGACATGTCACTCCTACACAACACCTTGCAGTCCTGTCTGATGAAACATATCCTATACACTGATTTACACATGTATGATTGTCTCTGTGCAATGTGTGTGTGATGTAAAGTGCCGCACCACCTTACACTGGTATGAGTGGCGCTATAAAACTGAATGAATCTGAGAGACAGTGGTTATGGAGACTTGAGGGGCACTGTTAAAGGGTGCTAGTGAGGGAATCCGAGGCAGAGGTGGTCATTGGGGAGGCGCCAACAGACATTGTCGCACAGGGCGCCACCAGCGCTTAAGCCGTCCCTGGGTGTCCAGCACCTGAAACCAACAGCTCAAATTAAGCACTGGTTTTAGACTTAAAGCTCCTTGGTTTCTTGATTTCATGTTTAAATAGCCCACAGGTCACCCTGTTCATTGCAATCCTGTTTCTCCCATTATGATTTCTCTAATCCAAGTACGTGGACTGAATGGTAAACTCGCATACTTAAACGCTATATGAATCTAATACGATTCAGCACCTGGCTGGGAGCTCAGTTCTGTGCGCGCGCTCGTGCTGCACCCCTACTAGTCACTTTGCTGCATGCACTGTGTGTTAGCGAAGTTTGAGAGCATGTTTATGCAAACGTCAAAACTGTTGCTTTTGTCATTTACTGCTTCCTATGCTGCCTATTAAATGCTTAAATGGCATAAGCGGTACAAAAGGGGGTGGTGATGGACGGAGCATCAGAACCAATCAAACACTCACACCCAGTCAACAGATCTGGGTTTGATCCATCACCGTTCTTTAGCCCACTCTGCCACCCCAGTTCAGACATGGCCATATGCAAATCAGTCTGACCCTGTGCCTCATGGGAACAGTCCAGCCCGAACTGCCAAGCCATGCCTTCCCTGGACCGGAAACAAGCTTCCTAGGACCGGTTTCTGGCATTTCAGCCGTCTTCAGCCAGGCTTGCTTGAATCCAGTGGCAAAGTGAGCAAGGGACTCACGTCTGAGCATACCCTGCCAACTTATGGCGAACAAAGCGGTACAAAAGGGGGTGGTGTGGTGAGCAAAATAACGATGGATTAAACCCAGATCTGTGACTGGGGGTGAGTGTTTTGCCATTGTGCAACATTCCGTCCATCATCTTGTGTGTTTTGCTGTTCACCCTATGTGGGAAGGGTATGCCCAGACGTGGGTCCCGTGCTCACTACGCCACTGGAGTCAAGCTATCCTGGCTGATGACGGCTGATAGCCAGAAACCGGTCCTAGGATGCTTGATTCCGGTCCAGGGAAGACATGGCTTGGCAGTTCGGGCTGGACTGTTCCCATGAGGCACAGGGTCAAGACTGATTTGTATATGGCCATGTCTGAACTGGGGTGGTGTGGTGAGCAAAATAACGATGGATTAAACCCAGATCTGTGACTGGGGGTGAGTGTTTTGCCATTGTGCAACATTCCGTCCATCATCTTGTGTGTTTTGCTGTTCACCCTATGTGGGAAGGGTATGCCCAGACGTGGGTCCCGTGCTCACTACGCCACTGGAGTCAAGCTATCCTGGCTGATGACGGCTGATAGCCAGAAACCGGTCCTAGGATGCTTGATTCCGGTCCAGGGAAGACATGGCTTGGCAGTTCGGGCTGGACTGTTCCCATGAGGCACAGGGTCAAGACTGATTTGTATATGGCCATGTCTGAACTGGGGTGGTGTGGTGAGCAAAATAACGATGGATTAAACCCAGATCTGTGACTGGGGGTGAGTGTTTTGCCATTGTGCAACATTCCGTCCATCATCTTGTGTGTTTTGCTGTTCACCCTATGTGGGAAGGGTATGCCCAGACGTGGGTCCCGTGCTCACTACGCCACTGGAGTCAAGCTATCCTGGCTGATGACGGCTGATAGCCAGAAACCGGTCCTAGGATGCTTGATTCCGGTCCAGGGAAGACATGGCTTGGCAGTTCGGGCTGGACTGTTCCCATGAGGCACAGGGTCAAGACTGATTTGTATATGGCCATGTCTGAACTGGGGTGGTGTGGTGAGCAAAATAACGATGGATTAAACCCAGATCTGTGACTGGGGGTGAGTGTTTTGCCATTGTGCAACATTCCGTCCATCATCTTGTGTGTTTTGCTGTTCACCCTATGTGGGAAGGGTATGCCCAGACGTGGGTCCCGTGCTCACTACGCCACTGGAGTCAAGCTATCCTGGCTGATGACGGCTGATAGCCAGAAACCGGTCCTAGGATGCTTGATTCCGGTCCAGGGAAGACATGGCTTGGCAGTTCGGGCTGGACCGTTCCCATGAGGCACAGGGTCAAGACTGATTTGTATATGGCCATGTCTGAACTGGGGTGGTGTGGTGAGCAAAATAACGATGGATTAAACCCAGATCTGTGACTGGGGGTGAGTGTTTTGCCATTGTGCAACATTCCGTCCATCATCTTGTGTGTTTTGCTGTTCACCCTATGTGGGAAGGGTATGCCCAGACGTGGGTCCCGTGCTCACTACGCCACTGGAGTCAAGCTATCCTGGCTGATGACGGCTGATAGCCAGAAACCGGTCCTAGGATGCTTGATTCCGGTCCAGGGAAGACATGGCTTGGCAGTTCGGGCTGGACTGTTCCCATGAGGCACAGGGTCAAGACTGATTTGTATATGGCCATGTCTGAACTGGGGTGGTGTGGTGAGCAAAATAACGATGGATTAAACCCAGATCTGTGACTGGGGGTGAGTGTTTTGCCATTGTGCAACATTCCGTCCATCATCTTGTGTGTTTTGCTGTTCACCCTATGTGGGAAGGGTATGCCCAGACGTGGGTCCCGTGCTCACTACGCCACTGGAGTCAAGCTATCCTGGCTGATGACGGCTGATAGCCAGAAACCGGTCCTAGGATGCTTGATTCCGGTCCAGGGAAGACATGGCTTGGCAGTTCGGGCTGGACTGTTCCCATGAGGCACAGGGTCAAGACTGATTTGTATATGGCCATGTCTGAACTGGGGTGGTGTGGTGAGCAAAATAACGATGGATTAAACCCAGATCTGTGACTGGGGGTGAGTGTTTTGCCATTGTGCAACATTCCGTCCATCATCTTGTGTGTTTTAAATGGCATAAGTGCACGCTGCTGCAGATGTGAATGTATTCTGCAGTACACATAGGCTCTAATTCAGCTGGGACAACTCAAGTCTTTTATCTTTCAGTTATTTTAATCATTATGTACTTTTTCAATGACGTGAAGTCTATTCTGTTTGCATTTAAGTCATACGATACGGTTCACATTACTAACATTTCGCTCCCGCGGCCTTATACCGCCATCTTCTGGTCAACCATGTGAACTTGCATTTCGCGATATAAAAAATGTCCATGTGTCGACGTTTAAGAGGCAAGAGCTCAAAGTTAGTGCAGGGGGGTATGCGGACCAGGTAGGTCTTTGAGGGGGTTCTCTCTTTCGCAGAGGATCAGAATATGCTTCGCAGCCCAGTAACTATGTGCTCGCACTACGACTTCTTCCCTCTTCCTTTCACAGTCCTTACTTTATGAGAGCCCGTCATGCACATTAAAAAGACAACCCTCCGCTCTTTTAATTTTTTAATTAAACATACTGCAGTGCTGAGAGGCAACCCTTTTTTGTTCACCACCAGAAACCAAGCTAGTTTATGTGTTCTATGTTCCGTAGGCAGGATCGTCACATGTCCTCTTTAGCGTTCAGGGCCCGGGGGCTCATTTAGCTGTGATGAGCCACGTGGTGCTGTATCCCAGACCCGGTTCTCCTCGTGCTACCTATTTTTTTTTTCTAAGTTAGTGTCTAGTTGCAAAAATGAGATTTCTGTCTGGTGTGTCTGCGGCTGCCTGCGGCGCACGCAGTGGGCCCCTTAAGAGGGTGGCCCCCTAGTGCCACTTCAGGTACCTCCCCGCCTCATGTCGCTGGGACCCCCTTCTCTAGGAGTCCCCCCTTAGGTTTGGCACCTCTGCGGCATCATTTCCGATGCGTGGTAGGCTGGGGGCAGGAATTTATACCTGCCCCCACCCTCTTTGCCCCAAGACTTCAGAGTACCCAAGTTACTTTAAAGATACAAGCAGAAAAGCTTTAAATTCACATGAAAATGGTAGTAAGTGCGAAAGTTTACTACAGACTGGTGGTTAGAGTTACATATATAGGCGTTGAAATTTAACTCAAGGAAAAAGTACTAACAAATAAACTCTAAATTCACATAAGAATGGTAGTAAGTACTTAAGTCTACTATGGATACTAGTGGTTAGAGTTACATATCTACACGTTGCAAGTTCCCGATGAGGTCTGACTGAGGCGTGTTGATTGCTTATTGAAAACTGACTCTACTGTCTTATGCAGAGCCATCTCCTGGCTAAGAGGAGGAGGGGCACACAGAGGTTTCTCTCTGGAGCGAAGGAACACTTGGGCGGCATGAGGGTGGCTCGCGGCCCCCCGTGGGTATGCAGCCTGTGTTGTAGTTTTTTTTTCTTCAGGCCATAGCTGTTGGTTGTGCAGCTGTGTGGCCGGGTTCGGGTCTCGGCGACAGCCTGTGCGTGATTCGGGGCATGGTGCCTATGAGGCATGGGAGTACACAGGGTGGATGTCTTCTAATGGTGATGCAAGTGAGCTATGCAATGAAGACATAATTGGGGCTTAGATATCGTATGCAACAAACAAGCATTGACAAAGCCAATAGTATTGGCTGGTAGATGTAAGGTTAATTTTGTAGGGGTTATAACCGGACAATATTCTTACAGCGAAGCCATAAGTTGTTGCTTATGTACCTATGCAACTAACAACCATTGAAAATGTCAATAGTACTGAATTGCTTTAGGTGTCAGGTTATGTGTTGAGTAAATATATGGATACAAGGGCAGCAGAGGCAGAACCATGTGGCAGTCTAGGCCAAGCAAATGATTATGTAGGCTAAAATGTTTTATTCCAATGCCGAAGAGAGAGCCTCAAGTGTTTGGGCCAGAATCATCAGGCCTCCTGGTTACACCACTTTTGAACTTTTGAACGTGCGGATGGCACATTTGAATAGGGTGCTCACTAAATATTCCTTAAGGTCTACTTTGTGCCAGTCAAATGGGGATGATTTGTACAAGAGATGAACATGGTTATTCAATACTTTGTTTAGTTAGAAGGGATGATTTGTC